>NC_069082.1:126166557-127416557 GCF_025698485.1 Gossypium arboreum | reverse complement strand
TTTAGTTTTGTCTTTTTTTATCATCAGCTAGTTAACATAAAAATGAAAACACCTAAAAATCTAAAATAGTTGGGTGATTAAAAAAGATAAAATTGAATAATTGAGTGACTATTTTGTAACTTTTCAAAGTTTGGTGACCAAAAAAGAAAATTACTAATAGTTGAATGATCATTTTGTAACTTTTCATACTTGGGCAATAAAAATAAACCATAGTTTGACAGATAGGAAGATAACTCGACAACTTTTAAGATTGGTATAATAGCAATATTAACCCTCAACATTTATACATTGTGTAATTTTATCATTTTCTATACTTTTTTTTATTTTGTTTGTGAGATTGAGGGTTAATTTTTTTAAAAATAAGAGATGAGAATTGTTATCTTGGATTTTTAGGTATTTCTATTTTTGGTATCATTCCAATTAAATTTAGTTAATAAATTTATTATTTTAACTTTTAGGTGAAAGAGTTACAAAGAAATAAAATTACGAAAAATACCAAATTACACAATGCGTAAATATTGAAGGTTATATTTTTAAAATCAAGATCAAATTGACACAATCTATAAAATATTAAGTGTTAATGTTACTATTATGTCAAAATTTAAAATTATCACATCATGTTTTTCGTTAAGCATTTAACGATCGATGACCAAAAGATAAAATCGAATAATTAATTAATTTTTTAACTTTTCATAATTAAATAACAAAAAATACTAACAATAGGGTGATTACTCATATAATTAACCCTAAAATAAACAATTAGAAACACTAAACTAAATAATTAACTCAATTCAAATTAATTACTCATAATAAATAAATAAATCAAAACTCAAAATTTTGTAATTTTTGTAACTTTAAACTTGTGAACCAAAATTTCATTTTCCCACAATTATAAAAGTGATGTATAGAAGTTGGTAGCACATGGAAGAAGATAACTTAACAAATAGAATTCAATGAGACAGTTGGGATCTAATTGAAATCTCCACTGCAAGGTCATAACAACTACTCTCCATTAATTTATTTTTTCTTTTAATGATTAATGTTTTCACCTTTTACCTTTTAATCTAATTTTTATTAACATTTACTTTTAAAGAACGTTTTTATTTAATGTCTAAAATTATTTATATTTCTCCCCAATATATAAATAAAAACATAATACGTTTTAATGTAAATAAAATTACGTCATTTTATATCAACAATAATAAACATATTAATTAAGTTAAAATTCAATTGATAAAAATGTTAGATTTTTTTCCTATTTACATGATGACGTGTTTAATTTTTTTTTTTACATATTGAAAGAAAGAATATTATAGATTTAGTAGTTGGGAATTTTGATATTTGAGTGTGCTAGAAATTTGCTGTCTAATCACTTTGAGAATCGAATTTATTCTTAAATCATTAGCCACAAGAATCCAATTTTAGGAAACTTTTTAAGTAATATAAATTAAATGCAAATACGTAAAAAAATGTTGGAATAATTATAAAGTAGTACTTAATATCGCTACATAAAGGATTAAGAATTGGTATACCATTTAAACTAATATCAATAAATTGTACTAAAACTTATATATATGATAGAACTCGAAAACTTACTGATATAATTGTGTATGGTGAATATTGAACCTGAATACTTAAAAGCCGGGGCTTATACCTTTGCCATCTGTGCTCAAGTCTAATTGACTTAGGATTTTTTATTAAAATTTTGTAAAAATTAGTTTTCTTGCTTCAAATATGTAAGTTTTGAAAGTTTTTTATCAAGGTTTGCGATGTATAAAATTTTCACGAGTTTGTATCTTTAGTTGGCAAGAAGAGTACCGATAAAGTAGGATTCAAGGATCTAAACACTAGAGAAAGGATTATATGAAACAATGACTCCACGTTATCTGTATTCCTTTCCAATAGTTTTATGCCACATCAGTATTCTTATCCTGAATTTCAGGATTTTATCCTGGATTTGATTTTTTTCAGGATAAAATCCTAAAATTCAGGATAAGATTACTGATGTGGCATAAAACTATTGGAAAGGGATACAGATGACGTGGAGTCTCTGTTTCATACAATCCTTTCCCCTAAAGACTAATGGTTGTGGAGGTTTTTGTATTACAAGAAGCTGGTTAGAAATTATAGGCAATAAATACTATAATCAATATTATGATCAGACCTTGACAACTATGAGTGTTATAAGATTCATTCCTATAAATATCCCCCACCTCATTTTCTTTTGCTTTCATTGGAAATCCTTTCAAAAACACCCTAATTAAACCTTTATTACATGGTAAAAAAGCTCTAAATTTTCGACATTCTCTTTCTATAAAAATAGTTTCTTTTAAGGCTTCAAGAAAAACATATAACTTACCGTGCAGTAAATTCGATAAGATTGCTCACTCGATTTTTAAAATTGTGTTATTTATTGAATTTTGTAGTAATTATAATCTATTACTATGGAAAAAAAATCAGATTTAAAATATAGAACTATTTATGCTCAACATAATATTAGATTCTTCGAGACGGATTAATATATGGAAGACCACTTAACAAGCGTTGGTTTATTAACAACATCTAAAAAAGTTAAATTTTATATGATGTTGGAGTTGCTTGGTACCTTATTGGAAAGATGGAGGCAAAAAACACATACATTTCATTTTCCATTCAAGAGAGCAACTATGACGCTAAAAAAATCGTTTTAATGACGAAAGATAGTAATAACAAGCTATTGTTGTTTTGTCATTAATTATTAGGTGTTCGGTTGATCAATGAGCAGAATGAATGAAATGGTAAAGGAGAAATTCACTTGGTTGAAGAAACTTGTCAATTTGGAACCTTTAACTAATGCAATGGTTGAGCGAATAGACTTAAGATTGGAAGCTTTGGATAATAGGATGAATACTATTTCGAAACAACAAGCCATGCATTTGTATCTATTGTGAATTTTTTTAGTTGGTAGGTGCACTCGGTTGGGGGCAACGACGTTAGCATAGTTGTATAGGCCACTTTGCAGGGCAACACAATATTAAACCAATGAATTAAATGGTTGTTTACTTCTGCAAACATGTTCATAGATACGAATGTTGTGGTTAGTGTTCATACCTTTCTAGCTTATAACTCTAAGGTATAGAGTTATTTTAATATTTTTAAGTTTATATTTCAATTAAGTTAAGAGTGATTCAGAGTATTTTTGTAATTGTTTTAGCCACATTGATGTTAAGTAGTTAACTTTTAAAGTTTTATTTTAATAATATGTTCTTTTTAAATTAGACATTGAAAATATGAAATTTTATTCTTAAAGGTGTTTGATAGAACTTTGAAAAAGTGGAGAAAAAATATGTTGAATTTAGGCATCTTAAGCCCAAATGTTGTAGTATTGTTGCAGCATTGAGCCTGGCGTGAACAAATTGGGAAGCTCACACTTAAAAGAACGTCACATTAACTTTTGGGCTTAACCCATCTCTGAATCAAATGTTGATAATGACCAAAAATAGAAAAAATAATAATAATAAGCTATGCGAAAATGTAAAGGCCCAGACACTCTCAAGAGGACAAAAATTAAAATAGAAAAGGGAGTTAACCTAGTCCCTTTTGGGATATAAATATCACACTTGAGTGATGCATGTTTAATTTCTTTGATTTTAAATGTGTAATGATATAGACATATATTGTTACCGTGCATAATCCTATAGGAATGGTGCTTGCAATTGTATTCTTGACATTAATTTAACACATATATATGTTAAATTAATTATAGGATCGAACATAGTGATTTCGAGAGAAGCCTATAAACTATCGATTTTGGATTAGTAAACCGTCGCATTGCCACTGCATCGCAACCAATAATTGTATATTAGGAGGAAATAATTATTCTGACTCTTCAATTAATTGCTATTAATTTATGTTACTGCTTTCAAATTGCTCTGCATATTTATTTAAATTCAGACAGATTTTATTTACTCTTCAAATTGTCATTTGTTAATTTTGTTACTTTCCAAAGTGCTAGTTTGAATAGCATGAATAATATATATTTTCTAGATTACTGTGGTGAACATTCCATCAATAAGAATTTATAGGTGTCAAGAGTTTAATATTGTACTTTATCAGTACTTCTCTTAATTACTAGAGTCACAAATTTCATAAGTAATTTATATCTCACGAACTTCGATATCTCATAATTATCGAAGTATCCCTAAAAATATTGAAAGATAAGTTTGAAATTTAAAATAAAATTTTTGTTTATTTTTACAACATTCAACTAAAATTTCCCATTTTAACAAAAAGAAAAGAGATAATATCATAATGTGCCTATCCCATAAAGAGGCAGCTGTGCACTTTGAATGCCAACTGCCCCATTACTCACTCAATTTATTGCAATGGGCCACCATCAAATGCAAGCTCACTGCCCACCGACCCCCATCTCAAGTTGAAGTCCCTTTTCTGTTTTATTAAAAGAAATTTTAGTAAATCAAATTATTTATATTGAAATTAAAATATATGTTATTTTATTAAAATTGTGAAATTGAAATTATCATGATAAAAAATTATTGGTAATAAAATTTGAAATTATACTCATAGATGATATCACTTGTTCGATCAGTATGGGTATTCAGTGGCGTAGCCAGGGGGTTGGCATGGGCCCCTGCCCCTTAAAATAAAAATTTCATTTTAGGCCCTTAAAATTTTTTAAAAATTTTAAATTAGTAAAGGTAAAATTGCACTTTGACCCCCTTAAAATTATAAAAATTCAATTTAATCTTTTACAAATTATAAAAATATAAATTATAAAAAATTAAAATTTCATCCGCCCCTAAAAATTTTTTTGGCTTCACTGTGGGTATTGTTATCAATGCAGGAAGAATTCAGTTCAAAGGCGTAGAAGCGCATTATCCTCCTATTTATGGGTTGAGAAGTGAGTATGAATAGTTCTAATCATTACATCAAAAAGAGCATATATGATCAGAACCTATAATAGAATTATTCAAAACAAAAATTATTTATGAACCGTTTATGATAGTTTGGTTTTCCATGTTTCTATACTACTTTTGAGTTTTGGGACTTATTTTATAATTTTAAATATTATTTGATAAAATTTCAATATTTTTTCATAAATAATAAAAAATTCAAGTAAAAAAATTAATAACTATTTTATAGTTTTTTTAAGTAAATCTATTAAGTTTTTTGATTATCTTAACAATAAATATAGAATTTAGTTCAATTTGGATAATTGCAATCTTTTAATATATATTCCAAAAATCATTCAAATATTTCGATTTGAGTTGATTTTCGATTTTTTTAAATTTTTTATTAAGCCTAAAACTATTGTTAGTAAAATATACACATATAGTAGGTCATTTTACAAATTACCTAAGGGTGAGTTTGGGGCGGCGGTGCGGTGCATTTAGCTTACTTTTTGTCTCACGCTACAGTATCGCTACAGTATCCAATCTCACCGCCACCGTTGTTTTTACACTAACCGCAGGTAAACGCACCGTCCATCCAAACTCACCCTAAGAAAACTGTGTTTGGAATTGAACATTTTGATGGTTAGGTTATGGAGATAGAAATAAAAAGGGGTGAGGAAGAGAATTTATTAGAAGATTTGGGATGATTTAGCTATAGTGAAAATAGACAAGGGCTTAGGTTGTAAGGATTTAGGAATTTTAAATGATTCTTTCTTACTCAAGCAACCCTAGAAATTTGTATAAAGTCTTAGATGTATTTTCCCCTAATTAAATAATTTAGTTTCGGCTTAATTGATTCAACTAGTTGAACAGTTAATTCAATTTAAAAATTATTTGAATTCGACGAATGAAGCATTGACAATATTGAAAAAAAATCGAAGCTCTAAGATTGTTACTGTTAAAGTTTGATTCTCACTGTGTATAGATGCTTATGTAGTTTTTCTCTAAAACTATTATTTTAGATTTAAGTTGCATCGTTTGTGAATCTTGTTAGAGATAATTTTGATTTGCAAACCATTATACTTTATATTATGTTGGGACTTTTAAACTCGAATTCGTTATTTTATGTCTCAATTTTTTAATTATGTTTGCTAAATTAAAAACAAAAATAAAAACCACAGTTGATATAATAAAAAAATAGCTTAATTTACGATTTCGCTCCTAAAGTACTAAATTTTTTGTCCCTATTTAGTATAAATTTTTTGTCTCAATTTAGTATCTGACGTACACTAGAATTCTCAATTTGGTATCTAAAGTATGTCACTGTTATATTTTTTTATTCCATTTTTTACAGACATTAAAAAAATATTATAACCAATCACAAAGTGCCATGTAAGTCTTTATGTAAAAAAACAAATGTTTTCTTTTATTAAAAGTATATACAAATTAAAAAATATAAAAATGGAAATAAATATATAAAATTTAGAAATATATATATAAAATCTAGAAAAGAGAATATAAATTATAAAAATAAAATTTACAAAAAAATTAAAAAATTGTTTGAAATTAATAATATTATTACAAAAAATGTAAAAAATATAAAAAATAAAAACTGTAAAAGAAATTTTAAAAAGGTTTAAAAATATTTTTAAATTTTTATAACATCATTCAAATTTTATATATTGTTTTGAATTTTTAAAACTTATAATTATATATTTTAGAATTTTATAAAAAATTATTTTAAACTTTTTATATATTATGTATTATTCTTTTTACATTTTAATCAATATAACATATATAATACTAAAAAAGGGAAACCTAGTATGTTCTAATAGCCATGTGGCGATCAATGACCAGTCAATACAGGTCAACATCAGTCAATAGTCGATCAAAGTAAAAAATGATTTTTAATATTTAATATTATATTTTCCTATTTTTAATTTAAATTTAATATTTTTATTTTAAATAAACCTGATTGCTATGTGACATTTTTTATTTGCCAATACATGTCACTTGATGCTTCATTGGCCAAGGTTACCTAGCAATTTTTTAACATTACAAAATGGACCAAAAATGGAAGAAATTGATACTCTAAGTATCAAATTGGAACAAAAAGAATCAGGTACTAAAGTAAAAAAAATGGTTATATTTTAAGGGCTACATCATAAATTAAGCCTAAAAAATAAACCCATCAAAAGAAATCACATGTGATAACGGATGAAGCCCATTAGAAAATATATGAAATGGGGCTTAAAACTTGGGCTTCCAGTCTTCGAAGGGCAGTCCAATATCATTGTTACTTTTGACTCTCAAAATCAATAGGTTAAAATATGTCATAAGTCCCTATACTTTTTAAAATTTTGAAATTTAGTCCTCTTCCTTTATATATTTCAAAATTCAGGTGCAACTATTATCGCTATTAAAATTTTCTTAGTTAAATTTGCTAGTGTAACATTTTGAAATAAAAAAGAACTCGCTAGATAGCCAAGTAGTCAAGATATTTTGAACTGGACCAAACCGAGAACCAACTGGGTATTGGTCCAGAGAAGGGCACTCAACTGGTTTCCTAGGAACTAGCACAAATTAAACAGAAAAACCAGTTGAATCAGTTTTTTAATATTTTTTATTTTTATAAATTTTTAATAATTTATTTAATTGAATTGGACGTATTGATTAGACCAACATTGTCGAACCAATAGCTTGACTAGTTCAACCACCTATTCGATTTTGAAAACCTTACATGTAATTAAAAAATGACAATATAATTCCAGTAAAATTAAAAAGTATTAATGGTATTAAAATTAAAAAAAGTGTGTAAAATTATTTTTTTGGCGTAATATCAAACTTAGTTCTCAATGTTTATATATATATATTTATTAATTTAGTTATTTTTAGTTAAATTTGACCTTCAATTTTTAAAAATAGCCAAATTTAACCATCAATATTTTAAAAGAGTTAAATTATTATTTTTAACCTAAATCCACACGTATTTCGTTCTATTACTTAAACATAACAATCTATATATATTTTATGCTTTTTTTAATTTCGAATATTTTTATAATTTTAAAATTATTTATTATATAATTATCACAATAATATCGTTAAAAATAATATTTTAATCAATATTTATATTAAACAACGATCTAATTCTTTTAAAAATTATACTCGAATTTAGTTAAAAAAAAAAATAAAGGTTAAATACTAAGAGGGGAAGAAGGAAAAGCCGACTATCATGAAACGACGTCGTTAGTTCGTGTAATGAAAACGGCACGTCGTTTAATTGCAAGTCCTGAAAACAAACGCACTACTTCGCTCTGACTGGCCTCGCTCGTCTCTGCCAGACCCAGTTGTGCAGGCTTGCTTTTTGTATGTGTCTCTGCATCTCTGAGAGTGATTCTGGTTAGGTTTTTTATTGATTCTATTCAGATTATCAGAAGATGAGAGTATATTCCATCTTCATTCTCTTCTTCATTGGTTCATTTCTCCCATCATCATCTTCTTCCAAACACCATTTTCTCGGAATTTCTCCTCAAGGTGCTCTATCTTTCTTTTTAATCAATTTTACACTTACCCTTTTTCCTTTCCGAGTTAACAATAGCTGTTACGAATGATACCCAGATGAGAATTACTATAAGTCATCATCCGATACTATTAGCTGCAAAGATGGATCCAAGAAATTCTCCAAATCCCAGTTCAATGATGATTTCTGTGATTGCCTTGATGGCACCGACGAGCCTGGTTTGGGTTTTCCTTATTGATTTAATGGGCATTTATGGTATTGGGGGGGGGGGGGGAGGGGGCGTTTCGTTATTTAACTCTCATTTGGTTGTTATTAGGTACATCCGCTTGTCCCACTGCAAAGTTCTACTGTAAAAACGCTGGACACATTCCCCAATTCTTGTTTTCTTCAAGAGTGAATGATGGTATTTGTGGTAAGTGTGTTCTGTAAGTAAAGTCTAGTTGATAATCTTCATATTCTATTTTTATGTTGAATTGCTTTTCATTGGTTTTAAATACTCAAGATTGTTGTGATGGGAGCGATGAGTATGATGGTCAAGTGAAGTGTCCCAATATGTGTTGGGAGGCTGGTAAAGTGGCTAGAGATAGGTTGATCAAGAAAATAGCTACGTATAAGGAAGGGGCTGCATTACGAAAGCTGGAAGTTGAAAAGGCTAAAGTAGCCATAGCTAAAAAAGAAGCTGAACTAACATTACTTAAAATCGAGGAGAAGGTATTGAAAGTTCGTGTTCGAGAGCTAAAAGGTAAACACTTTTCCATGAAGATTCCTTGATGTTCAATTGTTCATCTTGTTGTCATTGTGAGTGTATCAATGTTCTACTTTCATATAACTTGTGGGTATTTTTATGACTTAAAAGTACTTGTCATGATGCCGTAATCTAATCTAATGTGAATTAGTTAATGCTTCCTATTGGAATATTTTGAGATCTTGGGTTTGAATCTAGTCATCAATCACGGGTCATTAAATAGGTGGAAAAGCAAAAAGTGTGCCCATTTTGTTTCATAATCCAACCAATGAATTTATTAAACATACAAAAAAAAAAAAAAAAGAAGAAGAAGAAGAAGAAGAATCTCTTGACTACCTTTTATTCTCTTTGCCCTTCCATTTTATGACCAATTCCTTTAGTACTTGAGTAGGTGTTCAAAATACATTAATCCATTCTTTATGTGTGATTTTTATTTCCTTCTTTGTTCTTTATCTTATCAAATATGGTGCTCATGCATTGAAAAACAAGAGATTCGAAGATTTTCTTTCTTCATTATGATTTACTATTCATTTACATGGACCTAAGGGTCCATTTTGTTGATATTATACCTGTTAATATTGAGCTTATTGCTACATGATTTGTTTACTTTATTTTTGCAGAACATAAGGAACTGATAGAGAAAGAAGAGGAGAAAGTAAGGTTGCAGAAAGAGATGGAAGAAAAAGGAAAAAGAGAAGCAGAGGAAGATTTAAAGGAAAAAGGGAAAGCCGACAAGGAAGGGGAGGTGGAACATGAAAAGGTTGAGGAAGAAGCTAGCACTGAAAACCAACCCACAGAAAGCACACATGATGATATAATTGGTAACGTGGAGGATTCTTCTTCAAAGGAGGTCAGCCTGGTTGTTTATAATTGTCTCTTTAGGTGTCTTTCCATTGTACATTTTGCTTCTTCTGGTTGTGTTTTTTTATCGTCTTTGTCATTATCACCCCAAATGGCCTATGTCCTCCTTATAGAACCCCAAATGCTTGTTTACCATAGTTCTATTCTATGTTACACCATGACATGTTTGAACTTTGTTATGTAGCATGCCTCGGAAAATACGCACGAGTCTGCTTCACCAACAACCGACGATGTTTCTTCTGTTGCAACTGAAATTGCTGATGATGCTGGAAGCAAAATATCACCTGATGTAGACAAGAAAGTAAGTTTCGCTACTCATCATATTTCCTTGTTTATAAGAAACTTCTGTGATACTATGCTATAGTGATTATCAAACTGGACTAAGGGGATTAGCCCCCTCAATTTGCTTTTTGGAAATAAGTTGAAGCATGTTGCTGGAAAAGTTTGATAGAATAGCTAATCTAACCCCTGGATCATGGTTACTCCGATTAAAATAGATCAAAAAATGTATTAAGAGCAAGAGATTTAAGGGCTCAAAAATGTCGTAGAAAGGAGAAAGAAAGATCAAATCATGAAGTAAGGTTTTAAATAAAAGACTTTGTCCCACCTCTTTTGTCTCTCCTGATTTGGCAATAATCTTTTGGTTTTATTTGTTGACTTGCCAATAAATTGATAGATCCACATTTGAATTTATGCAATAACTATTTTCCATGTCAGGGAGTACTTCAATGTGTGAAGTACAGATTTTTTGGGGGCTTTTACTTGAGTACATTCTACCCCAGTTGGGGTATATTTTTCTGAACAAGAAACAGCACAAATAGTTTCTCTCAACTATTGGCATTGATAGGTTTGACAAGTTTCTAAGGTATTTCAGCTTTATTTGTCTAAATAATTGCAGGAGAATGAAGTGTCATCTGATATTTCTGAGGGAATGTCGAGGGAAGAGTTAGGTCGCATTGTTGCTTCCCGTTGGACTGGGGAAAGTACTAAGAATCAAGTTGGTAATAAAGATCATGCTGATGACAGCCATGAAGAGACACCTAAGAACACACATGATGAGCAATATGATCACCATGCTACTGATACTGTTGTAGACACTGGGAAAGATGATAATGAAAAATATGATTATGAAATAGATGATGAACAGGATGAAAGTTATGAAGAGGAGAGTCATGATGATATGTCTTCATACAACTATGATGATGAACCTGACTTGTCAGGTGTGCAATTCTTTTATGGATACAACTATGATGATGAACCTGGCTAGTTCAGCCCCTAATCTTACTATTATTTATGTTGCTAGATACAACATCCTCATATAACTCCTCTTGGTTGGAGAAGATACAACAAAAAGCTAGGAACCTTCTAAAGGCTTTTAATTTATTTCAAACTCCTGTAAACCTAACAGGTATATACTGAACTCCTACTGTTATTTACTAAAAATTTAAGTGAGCATATGGAATGAGAAAGCTGTTTTGTCTTTTCTCAGAGGCTGCTACTGTACGCAAGGAATATGTTGATTCTGGTACCAAGTTATCTAAAATACAATCAAGGATATCAAAATTGAAAGAAAAGCTAAAACACGATTTTGGTATGTAATGCATTGTTTCAATGTCTAAGCAGTGAAAATTTATTGGGTTGCTTTGGCTTCTATAAACTGAACTCGGGTTTTAATACTACAGGACCAGAGAAGGAGTTCTATGCGTTCTATGGTCATTGTTTTGAGACCAACCAGAATAAGTTACGGACTTCTCATTGTAGTAGTTTTGTTTTGTTATCACTTGCTCTGAAATATAGATTGCCTAATATTTCCATTTGTTTCGCCTTTAACAACCTAGACTTCTGGCTTCAGGTACGTTTACAAAGTGTGTCCGTACAAACAAGCTTCTCAAGAGGAGGGCTACACATCAACCAGTTTGGGGTAGGTGTATTGCAGTTATTATGCTCTCTCATTGATTGGATTCTTGTCCTTTATGTACAATAGAAACTTCTGGTGTCGTTTGGGTGATAAAGGGGATAGGATATACTACTTGAAATCTTTCTCAAATTTAATATCAACAAATATTTTATTCTTGCCAACGGAAATCGTTAGAATTGAATCATTATTTGGAGCATTTGTGTTCTATTTGTTCATATGCTTCATCAGATTCCTGGGCAGTTAAAACTGTTGTTCATCCGTGTTTATTGTATATGCCTTGCAGTATCCATGTCCAACATGCATGGCACACATGGGAATGGAAGCCCAACCCTTTCGGATATATGGAAAATGAAAACAAATGAATTTACGTGTATCGGACACGTACTCAACATTCACCTCTGAACTTGAGTAACATAGGATTATATATGATTGTGTAGTAACATGTTTTTTGTTGCGTGCATGGATGATGTCATGTAGGAATTTTTTAAAAGCCTTTTCATGTGATGTCTCTTCAAACTGAATATTTATAATTTTCATATTCATGAGTTGTCTACTAGGAATTGGGACCAATTCGAGGAATCCTACAGGATGATGGTATTTTCTAATGGAGAAAATTGCTGGAATGGCCCTGATAGAAGTATGAAGGTACGGTTGTGTTATGTGGTTTCGTGTTCTGGTTTGTTGTTAACGAAGGAACTCATCTCCAATAGTGTTTTTCCTTGAATGAGTGGGCTGTTCAATTTCGAAATGGTTTTGTTTTCCGCATTTCGTTGTAGACTTTTGTTCTTCTATACATATTATTCATCCTTTCAGGTGAAGTTGAGATGTGGTTTGAAGAATGAGATCACTGATGTTGACGAACCCAGCCGATGCGAGTAAGATTCTCTCTCTGTGCGTGTATGTGTTATCCATGCATGCATGCATGCACGCACGCATGTTCCTCCTAACACTTAGTTTGTCATGGCAGATACGTAGCGATACTGTCCACCCCAGCTGTTTGTCTGGAAGATAAGCTAAAGGTAATCGGCTGTTCCCGATAACGAATTTAGTGATGTAATACTTACTAGAACTGCTTTTTAAAGGTTTGTAAATGTTAATTGTGTTAGGAGTTGCAACATAAACTAGATTTGATGAACAAAGAACAACCTCGGGAACGTGATGAACTTTGAGGAGCCTTGATAGTAATTTTGACAGTCCGGTTCAGGTATAAGATGTTGAGGAAATATGGAATGTGGACTTTTTGAGCTGGTAGAGTAAAATGAATTTGAAGCATTGTATTAGACGACCAACATTGTACCTTGTATTTGTTATTATTATTATTTTTTTATCATAGCAGAGAATGTTTCATTCAGATTGCAAATACATGGATGGATGAATTGAGGTTCTGTTTTACTGATTTTGGTAATATTAATAATAGGTACTGTCATTTACTTATTTGAATATCTTCAAAGGACAATTATAAATATAATTTATATTTATAAAGTAAGCGAGATGATAATAGTTACTAGTCATTTTGTATGGAAAAACTGAGAACCCGAGAGAATGATCAGCCACATTGGGACTGAGACACGGCCTAGACTCCTATAGGAGGCAGTAGTGGGGAATTTTTTGCAATGGGCGAAAGCCTGATAGAGCAATGCCGCATGGACGTAGAAGGTCCATGGGTCATGAACTTCTTTTCTTGGAGAAGAAACAATGACGGGTATCTGGAAAATAAGCATCGGTTTACTCTGTGCCTGCAGAATTGAATTGAATTATTATGTATGATTCAAAAAATTTAAAAAATATATGGAATCTAATTGAAAGCACCCTTATAATTTGGTGATTTTTAGAGTACATGAGATTTTGCTTTGATTTAATTTTAAAAATAATTAATATCATCAAAATAATATCATTTAATATAATACTTATATAAAAACAAATTGATATATTAATTTTTTAAATGTATACAATTGAATGAAAATAAAATTTTATGTATATATCTGAATTAAAATTAAAATTTTATTTGTATAATTACATATTGAATCAAAGTTATGATATTTACCCTAATTTTTATAAAATTTATAATGTTAATTAACCCATAATACTATAATAATTAGTGGATAGAATAAGCACATAGCAATATGACAAATAACTGAATCTCTGGACATAGGTAGGTCTAGGTGTTTTGGCTTATATGGTAGAAATTGCATTTTAATTTTTAAAATTTATTTTATCTTTTTAACACAAAAATTAGTATGCTTTGAGTTGAGTTGAGTTAATTATTTATTTTTGATTAAATTATAAAGTAAAATTTAAAAATTATATTTTATATTTGAAATTTATTTTCAAAATTTAGTCTTTTAACTTTTGGATTTAAAATTGATTCATTTGTTAACACTGTTAAAATTATTTTGTTAAATTTATTAGTATAAAATTTTATTATTGTTTTAGAAAACTCACTTGGTATCTATGTAACAAGGAATTTTTTTTATAATGGACCTAA
This sequence comes from Gossypium arboreum, assembly GCF_025698485.1. Taxonomy (NCBI): domain Eukaryota; kingdom Viridiplantae; phylum Streptophyta; class Magnoliopsida; order Malvales; family Malvaceae; genus Gossypium; species Gossypium arboreum. The sequence goes on along the minus strand of NC_069082.1, from coordinate 127,402,136 downwards.
ATTTAATAGAGAATTTCAACTGTGTTAACAATTCTTAAATTCACGGTAGCATTTGAATTAAAATAAAGTATTTAGATTAAATAATTGTATTATAAAAGTTTAGGTATTTAATTATGTCAAAATTAAAGGATAGAGAGATTATAATTGAAATTTAATTGTAACAAAATAAAAAGAAGAATGATAAATTATTAAAATAGTCACTTTTATTTGTCTCAAGTTACATTTTAGTCACTTACATTAATGGTATAAAGGTAAGTGGACATGAGACGTTAAATCATCATTTCAAACAAAAATTTTATGTTAAATTATACAATTAGCCCCTATATTTCTTTTGTTTTGAGCAATTTAATTTTTTTAGTTGATTCATATAAAGTATTAACTGCCTTTCTAAAAGGGAAAATTCAAATGCATTTGATTTGTTCTACATTCTACTTCGTAGTTATACACCTGGGAAATTCAGAGGGAAAAACGGGGTCTCACTTAGTTTCCCTTTTCCTCTTACAAATACTTGCTTTTATTATTATTAGTATTATATATATTTAAATAATTAATTAATTCTAAAAAAAATTCAAAATAAAGGAGAAGAACAAAATAAAAAATAAAATAAAAAATGAATAATGATGTTGCTATTGGATCAGCTGTAATGGAGAGTAAGCCGAAGACGAAGATCGTATGTACTCTCGGTCCTTCCTGTAGATCCGTCCCTATGATCGAGAAGCTGTTGAAAGCCGGTTTAAGCGTCGCTCGTTTCAATTTCTCTCACGGATCTCATGATTATCATCAGGAAACTCTTGATAATCTCCGGGCAGCAATGATCAATACCGGAATCTTTTGCGCCGTCATGCTCGATACTAAGGTACTTTTTTCCGATAACAACCTTTTTTTTTCTCTCTCTTTTCTTTTTTATTAATGGGTTAAATATTAAAATGGTACATAAATTTTAATCCAATTACAATGTTATACATGAACTTAACATCATTGAATTAGTAGATATATTGCGGACATGAATAAAACGAATCTTATCTAAAGTGAAAATTATTTATTTTAATCGGAATTACCACATGGAAAAGCTGATTAGCTGACGAACCCTAGCTGTTTATTCTTACGTTAAAAAATAAAATAAAATTCCAGGGTCCTGAGATTCGAACAGGTTTCCTCAAAGATGGAAAAGTTCAGCTGAAACAGGGTGAAGAAATCACCATTACCACAGACTACGACATAAAGGGTGACGAGAAACTAATAAGCATGAGCTACAAAAAGCTGGCCGAGGATGTAAAACCTGGGATGGTTATCCTTTGTGCAGATGGCACAATCTCGTTTACCGTCTTATCTTGCGACCTTGAAAAGGGTTTGGTTCACTGCCGGTGCGAGAACTCTGCCGTTCTCGGCGAGAGGAAGAACGTTAACCTTCCCGGCGTGGTCGTCGACCTCCCTACATTGACGGATAAAGATAAGGAAGATATATTGCAATGGGGGGTTCCTAACAAAATCGATATGATTGCTCTTTCATTTGTTCGAAAAGGCTCGGATTTGGTTGAGGTTCGTAAGGTGCTCGGAGAGCATTCTAAGAATATTCTTCTCATGTCCAAGGTATGCATGTTTGAAGAATTTCATACATACATATATACATATACGTACATGCATGCATGCCATGCCATGCATAAATATATAGATGCTATTTTACTTGCACTCAGTTAGGAACCATGTAACGAATAGTCTCATTTGCTTTTGCCTGAGTTTTTAGAAAGTATTATGAATAGTAGTGTTGATTTATATTAACATATTTTTAGCTTGTGGAAGTTTCGTTCGGTTCGAAATATGGTTTAAAATTTTATTCAAATTTATTTATATTTGTAAATAGATAATTAAGTCCATTTAAGCTTGGTAATATTATTTTTAAAAAAATTAAAAATTTTAATTTAATATTTAATAATCTAATTTTTTATTTATAAAAAATTATATATAGTGATCTTAATATTTTTAATATTTACATTGCAGTGGTATTATATACTATTATAGATTAAATTTTTGTGTTATAAATTATATAATATAAAACATTACAACTTATCTAAAGGGCCGACTTGGGCTTGGGTCTTGGATGTCCAAGCTTGAGCTTGATCTATATTTCGTATGAGCCTAATTTTTTACCTAAGCCTATTTTTAGAGCTTAATATTTTTGCTCGAATCTTTCCAAATTTCGAGTGAGCCTTTGAACTTGAACGTAGTCCAACTCATAAACAAGTTTAATTATGGAGGTAATCATCTAATAGTGAAATGGGGTTAATTGCATTAGAAGTTCTCAAGTTATGGTCTAAATTTTAAATTAATTCTTAAACTTCAAAATGTTACGAGTCTTTAACATATTAGTATTGAATCAATTAGATTGATAAAATTAGCTTAACCATTAACTTGGACTTAAATGTTAATTCAAATTTAATGTGAAGTGTTAATTAAATTATAAATATGCGTGTACTTGATAACTTGTATTGATGTGCTAAAAGAAAGAAATAATCATCATAAATTTTATTGATTTTTAAATGTCAAATCCATACTGTAGGTGCTAAGGATGATTAAAAAAAAAGTAAAGACGGTAGGGACGGAAAACTCAAACCACCAAATAGATTTCCATCTAATATGTTGTAGCATTTATTTTCCTCAAAAAGTGGATGTGGCCGATTCTTATTATATGAAATTATTATTTTATTTTTATATATTATTAAAAAGAGAAAAATGTCATATTTTTAAAGAATTATGTTTAAATATTTGTTTTTTTAAATATTAAAAATAATTAGGAAAAATGAAATTGAGGCGAGATAGAATGGGGTGAAAATAGATGTATTCAATATCTACAAGATGGTAATAATTTTTAAGATTATAAAGCATACTAACTATGAAGTGGTAATTGATTTGATATTGCACACTAATATTTAATATATGGATTGACCATTAGACTGATAGAAGAACTTAATTACTATAATATTAATAGTTTGAAGACTCGATTAAAACATTTTCGGGATTAAAGATAATTTAAAATGTATGTGATAGTTTGGTGATATTTTGGTGGAGTTAACCCTATTTCAATGATGGCAATTTGTGGAAAATTATGTGGTAGGTTGAAAATCAAGAAGGGGTGGCAAATTTTGATGACATCCTTGCAAATTCAGATGCATTCATGGTGGCACGAGGTGACCTTGGAATGGAGATTCCAATCGAAAAGATATTTCTAGCCCAAAAAGTCATGGTTTACAAGTGTAACATCCAAGGCAAACCCGTCGTCACCGCCACCCAAATGTTGGAATCCATGATCAAGTCTCCCCGCCCAACCAGGGCGGAGGCCACCGACGTCGCTAACGCAGTCCTCGATGGCACCGACTGCGTCATGTTAAGTGGCGAAACCGCTGCCGGGGCTTATCCTGAACTAGCTGTTCAAACAATGGCCAAAATATGCGTTGAAGCCGAAAGCACACTCGATTACGAAGATGTGTTCAAAAGGATTATGAAACACTCCCCGGTACCAATGAGTCCATTGGAAAGCTTGGCTGCCACGGCTGTTAGGACGGCGAATTCAGCAAGTGCAGCTCTTATATTGGTGTTAACGAGGGGAGGGAGTACGGCGAAGCTGGTGGCTAAGTACAGACCAGGAAAACCCATTTTATCGGTGGTGGTACCGGAGATAATGACGGATTCTTTTGATTGGTCGTGTAGCGATGAAAGGCCGGCGAGGCATAGCTTAATATTTCGTGGGTTGATCCCGGTGTTGTATGCTGGGTCAGCGAGAGCATCACATGAAGAAACGACGGAGGAAGCTTTAGGGTTTGCTATAAAGCATGCAAAGTCGATGGGATTGTGTAAAGAAGGGGATTCAGTGGTTGCTCTGCATCGAATCGGGACTGCATCTGTAATCAAGATCTTGACTGCTAAGTGAAAGTGAAATTAAAATTTGAGTTTATTCATGAATTTTTTTTGGGAGAATGTTTTGAAGACTTTTTATTTTATTTTACGTAAACTGTGCTTTTTATGAATATAATGCATTTGATTTTTTTATTAAAATTTACTAGGTTGATTGAATAATTAAACATGTATTTTATGTTGAAGATTAGATTTTAATAGTAAAATTGATAAAAGTTTTAATAAAAAATTAATTTACTCTTTGATATGACGCGTACGGATTGATTTTTGATTTTTTAGTACATATTAATATTTGAATTTGATAATTTTTTTCCCAGTTTTGATTCATGTTATAATGCGGTATTTTGAGATTGTGCCACACCATCACCTAAAATATTTTATGAAAAAATTAATTTTTTAAACAATGACACGACATAATATTAGAGTATCACATCATTACATGGATCAAATTTTAAAGCTAATGAGTTTTTGTTAATTTTTTCAAGACATGGCATAATATTTGTTACTTTATAAAACTAATAATTTTTTGTTAATTTCACATAATTGAAATCCATAGCAACAACTCAATTTGTCAAATTGTTAAATATAATGTTGTATTACCTCCACGCACACCTTTGTTCACAAGGTACTTTCACTAAGGGGTACACACATCTCCTCCCTTAACACCTAACAACCTAGCACCATTTCTCAAGGCTTATTGTTGACGACATGACAACAATCACTTATTACGAAGATCACCTTACAACATCACATCGTGACTCTACAAGATCTCATTGTCTCCTTCACTTGGGGTCGATGAGATGATTCACTCACTTGTGAGACTCCTCCATGAGTTACTCCCAAGTTTCTTATATAAAAACTTCTTTGCCTTATCATAGAGGGGTACCCAAAAAACATTCTCTCTCTCTTCCTCCTAATGGCTCTCCACCCTTCGCCCATCTCCTCCCTTAATTTGATTATCGATATAGACATGTAGTATAGATAAAACATACGTCCTCGATCTTATCCATGGATCATGGTGCTGAATTTGGTTAATGTAAAACCAATCGAAACATTCACCATTTATAATTTAACTTTTATCAAATGAATATAGATAAATAAAAAAAGAAAGAAATTACATATATGAGGATCCAAGAGTAGGTAAGAATCAATATGGGAAACTCTTCCAAGGGCAAGGATCTTCAACAATAGAGAAATTAAAAACAAAAGCACAAATGTATATATGTTTTCCCCCAAGATTCAAATTCAATGAAAAATTACTATCTACATAAAAAGCAAAGGCAGAAAATATTTAGGCAGCATAGCGAAGACTGATGAGGAGGAGGATGCTATGCTAATACTACCCAATTATTTATTGGAAATGTCAATTATTCTCATCTCTTTGTGAAGTAGTTGTGGATTGAGACGACGATGAAGTATCGGAAGAATTGGCTCCACTAGATTGAGATCCTGACGAGAACAAACCATTGAATGGCCACGGGATTGAGAACCTTCTCCCGCTCCCGTTTCTCCCATCTCTTTCGCCCTCTTCGCTGCTACCGCGCACATTGTTTCCGCTTTCTCTTCGATTGGTATTAGCCCTTGGTCTCTCGGAATCCAGTTTTGATTCGTCTGTGGGCATTTGATATCTACAAACCGGACAAGAACTATGGAGCTCCAACCATGGCAGTATACACTCGCCATGGAACTTATGTTTACATGGCATTTCCTTTGCCACGTTACCGGTCTTGAGATCATCCAAGCACACAGAACATTGCAGCATCTCCTCAATTTTCACGGTGGGCAAAGCTTCGATTGCCTCTTTTTGCGTTGGTGGAGTTCCGTATCTGTTCGATTCATTCTCTGCCAGATGTTGCAACAATAAGTCCAGTCCAGGACTCATGAAATAGTCGCCTAAAGACCTTGTATGGTTCGAGTTTTGGCTCAGACCACTCTGACTGGAATCGTAAGGACCTTGGACGATGATAGTCTGATTGAAAGGATTGATCAAAATAACACGCTCTCTTTCCCTATCCCGATCCCTGCTCGTACCCATACCCCTATCTCTATCATTCGCAGCATTCTCCACTTCGGATGCCATTCCATCTCTAATACCTTGAAGCAATTGCAAAATTGTAGCAGAGCTTCTCCTCCTCCTTCTAATGATGGATTCGAGCTCTTGGTCCAAATCAGTATTTCCTTCATGGCGACCTTCACTATTATCATTGTCATTCTCATTATTCTCTTCTTCAAAGTCAATACGATCAAATCTTCTACGAAGACGGGGATTACCAATCATACCTAACAAGATTGGTGCCCACAAAGATAGTGCTCGGTCTGATCCCATATCAGAATCCATGTCTTCACTGCCTCTTGTACCACTGCTCATTTGCTCAATAAACCCACCTTGACAAAATGGGCATTTAATCTCAATTCCCATAATAGGGGTCACCACTTGAGAGCATTGGTAACACCAGTAATTTTCTGCCATAGCTTCCTCCATTCTTTTATGGCCTTTTATCCTCCTTCCTCACCTTTCCTTTTCTGTTCCTTTAGGGATTCTGTCATAAACAAACAACAAATAACATTAAGAAGTCTGTAGAACTAAAATGGAAGCTGTTGAGGAGAGGTTGACTCGTTTCGAAATAGTCTTTGAAGTGTTATTTGTCCAGAGCCAACAAATCCTTCAATGAGTTAGTATTTCATTAAGTTAAGTTAGAGTTTTGTCTTCCAACTTTGACAAGAGCTTTAGTGCCTAAAGAGAATACTTTGGGATGCGAGTTCATAGAATAAAAATGCCTCATTGGACATGAATGCTCACGTGGATGTGAGCATTACACACTTGGTAGGGTTTGATCCCTTGCCTTTAGATGTTATACATCAGACAAGAGTTTAAACCCTACCATGTGGACTGATGCTTACGTGCCCTTGATGAGATACTCAAGCTGTTAATAGAGTCATGAGATTAAATTTCGATTTGACATGTGAACAATAACAATCTATTAAAGGGTTTGTAGGCTTCAAACGGATGACACCTTAAAAACTTTTTCAAAAGGAGTTAGTTTCCCCTCAAAAAATCAATCTACAACAAAAACATCTACAACAATGTGATTGATACCGCAAGAAGAAAGCAACTCCTAAATTCATACCCTTTTATGAGTAAATCCATGTTCTGAATCCCTTCAAGTATACTTTTTTAAATTTATCAAAAATTGAAAACAATGATTCAAAATAACACCAAAACCTTAAAAATGAATACATAATTTGCAACAATAGAATAAGAATAGCAATAGAAAAGCTTGTTAAGGAGCTCTTCTTAAAAAAGAAAACTAAAGGAGTCATAATCTACAAACAGCTTAACAACAACCTCAAAACCATGAAAAAGGGCTCCAAAACAACAAAGAATTTTTTTAACCCCACCCCCACCTTTTTTTCTGGTCTTTGATCAAAATTTCATTTTACATGAGAAAAATTTGACCCAATGATAAATAACACAAAATAACAAGGTTTCATATATAGAAACATAATCCCAATTTTTTTTTACCTATTACCTTTATTTTTCTTAAAGATTGTTGGTGGCTATGAATTAGAACATGAAAGAAACAAAAAAGATGAGAAGAAGAAGAAGAAGAATCTTGGGTTAATTTTTTTTTTTTGTTGTTGAAGAAAAGAGAAGGAAATGGCTAAAGATTTACATTTTTCTTCTTCCTCATTATAGGACAATCCAACTCCATTCTCTCTGTTCCTCCTCAGATTTTTTTTCTATTTTTGTCAACTTTCTAACTTACATTATTTAACTAACTAAAATGGTCAATTTAAGTCTTGAAATGTTTAAGTTTGTTATGGATTTGGATGGCTACTGATTTATAATATTTTAAATTTGGATAATTGGGCTTGACTCAAATATCAATCTATAATTGAGCTTTATCTTGATTGACATAAATATTGTTGTTAATACAAGAAGATATGAGTTCGAGTGCATTAAAACACATTATACTCTTAAAATTTTAATTTGTTATAAATATTTTATTATTATAAAATGGATGTTCATTAAATTGAGAGTTTTGATATACATTATGACTCTGATGTTTATTATTAGGATTTTAATTTTTTTTTATCAATCTTATTACATGCTCTGATCATATCTGTTCTTTTTGACAAAACCCATAGCCCCACCTCAACCCATAAATGGGAGAATAATATGCTTCGATGCACTTGTACCTATGTTCTCCTACATTGGCAACAATACCCATGCCAATCGAGCTAGGACTTAATTGGCAGGACTCTGATGTTTATTAGAAGTAAAGCTATATTATTTATACTTTTTATGTTTATAAATATAGACTTTAAAAAAACATTATAAATATCCTTATTGATCAATGAAAACAATACTTCTTATTTGTTCTCCTATTTCTCTTGTTATTTGATCTCATTATTATTATTTTTATAACAAAATTTAGTTTTTAAAGTATTAGTATTGTTTTGGTCAAAAGAAATATCAATATTGTATTAATTACGCCTTTCTGTTAGCCTAACTTGGATGTCAAGTGCCAGCTCAAGTCTGTCGTGGAGCATATTTAAAACACATCGATCAAATTATAAACACATATGTGCCCACCTACATGGATAACCTGAATTAGACATGTCTAAAAAAAATAATCTTTCTAAAATTTAATGAAACTATTTTTTTAACACATTAGATTCTAGTCGTGCATGCGATCAATATACACGTGTTTATAATTTGATCGATTAATTTTAGATATACTTTACATTAAGTCCAATCTAACATTTATGCTTAAATTGATGGTTAATTTAATAGAAGAATTTGATTAATATAATATTAATCTTATAATACTTTATTTAGAATATTCTAAAATTTAAAACTCATTTAGCGATAATTTGAGAATTCTTGGTGAAATTAATGTTATTTTAAATTTAATTTATTAATTTTAAAATAAAATCAAATTCTTGGAAATATTTTTGTTATATAAAGTTAAATAAAGTTTTGGGTGTATTATAGTAGTGGTTCACACGATAGGCGATGTAGAGAATCATTTAGTATGGAGTTTTTTTACAGGGTAATGACTAATAGTTCTCTTCAGATCTCTTTTATATATTTCCAGTCTTTTTGTTTTGGTATTGAGACGGGGTATTTGTAGAGAGAGGTCGACTGAGCATGTGTTCCAATCATCAAGCATTGTATTCCTCATGTGTAGGGGTAGAGTGATGATTGTCAGCTGAGAGCATTGTTAGAGTCATTCTAAAGTTACTAGATAGAATATTGTTAGGGTTGGAAAGTAGAGGTGAGTAAAATTCGATTTGATTCGAAAAATTCGATAAAAAATTTAAATTTTGAATTAAATAGTTCGAATTATTTGAGTTAATCAAGTTATTCGGATCAACTCGGATGAAAAATTAAGTTTTTTGGTTTAACTCGAATATGAATTGCACAATTCTAGTTATCTGAAAATCCAAATAAGAAAAGGCAAAACTACGTCATTCTAATAAATGTTTACCTTTTCTAAAGTTAAAAATCAAAACCATTAAGTTAAAAGACAAAACTATGTTATTTTGATAAATGTTTACTCATTAAGTTAAAAAACAAAATCATTATATTGTTTATGTAGTTAAATAATCTTGTACTTCGTCTACTAGTTAAATAATCGGTCCATGTAAACGCAACATTGAATGTAAATAATAGGATTCGTTAACTTAACTTGACTGTAATGGCCTAAATTCAAAATTATCGGAACAGTGGTTTCGTAACCACAAATCCGATTTAAAGATAAATTTATTTCAATATTTTTGCATGAAAATTGATATGATAGGAAAATCGTATGAAAATATTGATAGAAAAATTTTACCGATTTAGTGATTAGATAGAAAAAGAAATTATTGAAGAAATTGGGTAAAAACAAGGTATCGAAACCTCTATCTCATAAAACCGAGTCAAAAATAATTTTATAAATATTTATGAAATGTTATTAATGTGGCATTAAAATTTCGTTAGGAAATTTTAATGTTTGGGTAGTCAATTAAATGAAAAGGACTAAATTGTAATAGGTGTAAAAGTTGCTAGAATGATTAAATAGCTTAAAAGTCTAATGAGAAAGGATTTAAAAGGCAATTAGACCCAAAATTTATTTGGGCTGGACGGCAAGGGTATGAAATCAGCAGAAAAATTGATAAATTAAGGGTAAAATTGGAATATTGCAAAATTAACTAAATTAAACTAGGACTAAATAGGAAATATCTAGATTTCTCTTCATTTCTCTTCAATTCCAGCAGCTAAAAACGCCATAGGAAGGTTCTATAAGCTGGTATTTCATAATTTTTGCACCAAGTGAGTTAATTCTTGCCTTTTTCTTGTAATTTTTGTGTTTCTAAGACTTTTACAACTAGGTCCTACTATTAAATTTATTATTTTTTGATTTCATGGATGAAATTGAAAGTCACCATGGTTGAGTGCTGTAATTTTATGATGAAATAGAATGGAATTAAAGCTTTAATTTGTTTATGAGATGATTTTATTAGGTAATTTCAATAGAAATTGATTTTTAGGACCTAATTGTGAAAATGCTTGGAATTAAAGTCTATTGCTGAAATTCTGTTTCCTAAAGGTTGTAAATTAGTTTAAGATGATAGAATAAAATGTTAATTGAGAAAAATCAGCTCAATTGAGAGGCTAATTGAGTAGGGACGAAATTATCATTTATTAAAAGCTTAGGGGAAAAATGGTAATAAACAGCTTGCACAAAAACAGTTTGGACAGCAGCAGTAGACTAACTTTGAAAAATCACCATAAATTTTAGAAATCGAATTAGAAGATAAAAAAAATATGGAATTAAAGCTTATTGAGTCTAATTTCTCATATAAGAAATAGTGTAAGCAATGGATTTGTAAATTTTGAGATATAATGAATTTTGTGAGACAAGGTCAGAATGAATTCGGGTTCCCCTGTTCTGACTTTGAAAAATCATAAAAATTTGAAGAAAAACAATTATGGGCTTAAATTTATATGTATAGAATCCTTAATGAGTATATTTTTAAGAGAAACAAACGAAAACATTATTTGAATTCTGTATGAAGAGATAATTAATTTTTAGTGAAGAAGGGTCAGAACTGTCGACAGCAGAACAAGGGTGACTTTAAAAAATAAACTGTACTTATTGGATAAACCAAAATTTTTTAAAATTTTATGGTAAAAAGATATATGAGTCTAGTTTCAGGGAAAATTAACGGATCTTAATATGGAGTTCCTTACCTCAAGTTATAAATAATTTAGTGACTATGACTCAAGTAGACAGCTTTGAATGAACTATAAATAATAGTTGAATTATAAAGAATGTTGCATATGAACATGAAATATATTAAATTGATAATTAAATTTATTTATTTAGATCCGGAAGATTCAAATACTGAAGCTAGATCGAGGTAAGGAAAAAGTTCAGATTAGTAGATTTTTATTGTTTACAAACAAGTATCAAGGTAAGTTCGTGTAACTTGAATTATATTCTTAAATGCTTGAGATTGTATGTTATTGATGTGAATATGATTTGAGTGTTCATTGTATGAAAATTAATGAAACATTGATATATTTGATAAAATGGGAAGAAATCCGGTTGAATGAAAGGAAAATTCGATGGATCTCGAAAAGGAATTGACGGTAAAAGGATCTAGCCCGGACGGGTGATCCTATCTGATATAGCCCTCCAGAAGAATATGTGTAAAATGAATTTACCGGACGGAAATCCGAATTAGGTCTGAATTTAGCTTTGGACTGGTAATTCAGATCCAAGCTCATTAGAGTAATTGTCGTTGCAGGGATTTAGCTTGGACCGGTAATCCCGACAATACTCTATGAGTTTATATTGCAGGGGATTTAGCCTGGACTGGTAATCCCGCTGCAAGGTTGAGGTTTGCGGGAGTGTGCTCTTTGAAATGGATATGTGCGCACATGAATATGAATTGATAGACCCGGAATTGTACAATAAATGTGTACCTCTGAAAATCCATCGAAATTTCGATAAATTCAACGGGATAAATATGGAAAAATAACAAGAAAATGGTAATCATGGTATTGACGAGCTCATCAATCATGGTATATATATTATTGATACATGGAAATTATTGTACTAACTTGAATGTTGAGTTTGTGCATGTTAGGGTAATAATGCATTGAATGGATATATGAATGTTTATTATATTGTATTGAAAATATTAAGTAAGTATAATTCTTGTTACATGAGCTTACTAAGCACGAAGTGCTTACCCCGTTTCCTTTTTCCCTGTTTTGTAGTGTTAAGAGCTCGGAGGTCGGATTTGGTGGAGACACATCACACTCGTCAACCTCCAGGATTTCGGTATATAAAGAAACTTTATTTTGGAAATCAATGGCATGTATAAGCTAACAAAGTAAATGTTAACGTGAAATGAATGTAAAGTTAGCCATTAGTATGGTTAACGAACTTGGTTTTAGATATGTGATGACGTTATCTTATAAATATGCATGAATTTATCTTGAAAATATGTTGAATTGATTTGGTTGATGTGGATTGGTCTCGATTTAATATTGCAGGGAAGGTTAGATATTTATAAAGGGGCTATATTGAATATATAAAAAAAAATTTATTCGTAAACTCCGGTAATGCCTCGTACCTTATTCCGGCAATGAATACGGGTAGGGGTATTACAAATTCAAAATTTTTTGACTCAATTCAACATGACACTATCGAATACTCACTCCGATTAGAAAGGTGATGAATTGATAGATGTTGGTAGGAGCTCTTTCCTATATAACTTCTGGAGATTACATGAACTCACCTTATGTGATGTGTAAGGTTGAGACTAAACTTTTGGCGAAACTACAATAATGAGCTTTGTTAGAATTTACGTTTTGACATAAGCATGTGGTATGGTGAGAGGTAATATGAGTATACCAATTTTAATTATGCATTAGCATGTACGATTATGTTTACAATCAACATTTTACTTGATTTTCATTTCACTTATAGTTAAGGGTGATCAAATGGTTAACTGAACTGATCTAGTATTAATCGAATTAATCGATTTTTTAATCTTTTAACCGTTAATCAAACCGAATTAGTATTAATTGAACTTTTTAATCCGCGTAAATTTTTTTAATTCTTAATTCTTAGCTTTAATTTATAAAGCTTTTGATATAATAATATTTAAGACTAATTTTCTACTTTTTTCCTTAAATTATTTATGTTAGAAATAAAAAGAAATATCTTTGAAGATATTCTCAAATCCAAAATAAACTCAAGAATACTTGTTATTGATTTCAATCATGTCTTATAATCTCGAGTTAACGAAATGCCTTTGAAAATGTTTTAAAGTCATTTCAAGTCATTTTATATATTTTGGTACAATAAGTATTGGTATAATTACCTTGGTAAGTCAGTAGCCACATTATAATTTAGAAGAGTAAAGTATCGATACTTGTTCTTAATATATTAATATTTAGCGCAAAGGATCTATACCTAACTTCATGGTATCATTACTCCTTTGTCTCTATCGTTTACTTTTCTCAAGAGTATCAATACCTCATGTTACAAGAGGACTTTCATGCGTAAATTAATTGCTCCAGATGACCAGTTTTTCCCTCTCATTACTCCAAACTGTTAGAAATCAAAAAGAGGTTATAAATAGAGTCCAAGAACACTTCAATAAACACAAGAGAAGAAGCTTTAAAGATCAAGAGCTTATATTTGAAGGTTTTTTCTTTTATTCTTCTCATTTTCACACTTTGTACATAAACACTTGCTAAGTTTAGTTTCATTTCTTTATCCAACTGTCTATTTGTATTTGAGAGAGTTTAAATATCTAAACACTTTGGAGAGAGGTCTTTCTAGTTTACACCAAATTATCTTTGAAAAAGACAGGATTTTCAGTTTAGCCTTAAAAACCAAAGAGATTTTGGTTGATATATACTTGAAAACTAAAGTAGTTCTATCTTAGCCATTGTAAAAGGTAGAGCGAAATGTTCTATCGTAGACTTAGTAAAAGATAAGAAGTTATAAATGTTATATCTTGTCTTACGAGGCTGAATAAGCCATAGAATTAATTGTATTAATTGAGATGATTGGTAGGCTTAATGTTGCAAATGATTGCTTATAAATATTCTCTTTTCAACTTGTTTTTGTATACTTTAATGGTAGACCAATCTCAATAGATTTTACGATTGAAAATCACTTTTTTGGCTAACCAAGTGGGAGTATTCTTGCCCTTTAAAACCCTTAAAAGGCTTGGGTTTGAACTTCACCAAAGTCAAAATGATAAAGTATTTCTTTGCTGGACCCTAAACGCTTCCGATAAGTTTCATGATCCCCTTTGGACTCTCCTCGAAGTCGGAAGACAAAGCTTCGAGGGTAAAATCAAGCATAGACATCTTGAGTACAATACCTCTAATGTTCGAGGTCTAGATCGATTAATCAAAAAACGATACTCTAAAGATTTCTTCTAATAATAGAACGGATTCCCCCTCAACAAATGTAAATGTTAAAAGATATTAAGATAATTATATATAAGATTTTAATATATAAAAATATTAAATAAATAATATAAATATATTTTAACAAAATTTTGGGAAAAAAATAATATGAGCGAGTTTAAAAGCGAATTTGGGTTTGTTATTTATAACCATAGATGAAATTGAAGAAAATTTTAACTCATATTTTAAATTAAGCGAACTTAAACTAATATAAAATATGTTAAATATTATCCTTAAGCGTGGCCTAATTTATGAATATCTTTAAGTTAAACCAAACATTTAAATAGTGAAAAATTAATATTTTTATAATTTTAAACCGAATTTCAATGCCATTATTTATAGTAACCATATTTATTATTTAAGCACAACATTATTTAACGCAAAGTTCAGAAAAGAAAATCGAAGGGTAAAGCGGAAAGAAAGAAAGAAAAACAATAGAAACGAGTGATCGGCATCGGCAAATGAGCGGAGAAGAAGAAGGTCGTGAGGCCGCCACCGCCACCATCCCCGCTGCTAATTCTTCAACAAAGCCATGGGTGGAGGAATTGCCGACAATCGAAAACCTTATAGATTCTAAAGACTTAGCGATTCGCTCTGCTCAATCCCTTTTCCATAACTCCTCTACCCATCTACGCACTTTCCAGGTTTCTTTTTTTTTTCCTTATTATATAACAATGATTTTATTAAAGCATATAATGTAATTAATGAGAAATTAAAAGAATTGATTATAAATTTCTGGGTTTTGTAGGATTCTCTACCACAAGCATCCTCTTACTATAAATCCTATGAAGATGCTTTTTTCAGCAAACTTAAAGGTTTTCTAATCATTTTTTTTCATTTAATTGATGGTTGTGATTTTAATAACTGAATAGTTTGTAACTGTTCTTTGTTTTTAATTATAAAAAAAAAGAGGGGGTGATGATTGCAAAGGAAAACCCAGGTGCAGCTGTTGGGATTACTTTGACTGCTTCTCTCTGTCTCATGCGAGGTTTGTTCTTTCCTGATTTTCATTTCTCATTTCGATGATTGCCTGCAACACTTGATTCTTATCTGATTTTGTAAACCAAAGAAAAGGAAAAACAGTATTTGAAGAAGATTTTGTTTTGGTGGAAACAACTGAGTCCTTTAGAAATTTGTTGAGTTTTTTGGTTCTAAGTTAAAAGGATTTAGTTTGTTATTCTACTTTCTTTGTTTCATGGTGTAAATTTTTTGTTGTGATCAAATGGGTAAAACTAATTAGTGTTATCCTTAGAAGCAATGCTAGTGAAGCAACACTATCATTCTCTTGTGAACATAGCTATAATGTTTAACTATGTCAATGAGACCATGTGGTGGCTGACTGATTTGAATAACAAATCCTGTCCTCGGAGCTATGTGATTCTCTTTGACTGTATCAAAAGTCCGCCCTCTAGATGCTTCTTCATTTAGAAGCTTTTAAATCTGGATCCTTTACTTGTAGGAAATTATTAAATTAAATAAGGTATAAGAAACTCAAATGCGAAGTGCAATAAATGTGTATTTCTGGGGGAATTGATTGGGGGCCGGGGGAATGAAGTCGTTGGCATTGTTTATGTTGTTGTTAGCAGGCCTGATCAGGAGTCTTCTTTGGCAATTTTGAATGATGGGCTTCCACCTTCTTCCCATCTTGTTAGCAGGCTTTTTTCCTCCCTTTAAATAAAGCTTTATTAAGTTTGGCCAAAGATTTAAGATTTTTCATATACAGTGATGATATGTACTCCTCGGATTATAAGTCTAGGTTGCATCAATTTTGTTCGAGTTACATCCTCCTTTTGGCCTCTGGGTTCCCTTCTTTAGATCTATTGCACGGGTTATGAAATGAAAGTATTTGATGAGTCTTCATATTCATTCATTTGACTTCTGTGCACAACTTTCTATTTGGTTTGGCTTTTAAATTTAAAACAAACTGATGTCAGAGTATTTGTTGCAGGCCCAAGAAGGTTTCTATTCCGTAATACGTTGGGTCGATTTCAAAGTGAGGAGGTAGCTACCCTGTTAATTTGGTTGAAGCTTCCTCCACTTAGTGGAACTATAAGTTGAATGTTTGCTTGCACTATATATGCTGCATGACCTGTCATTTTGAATTCTTTACTAAGCCAAAGCAAAAATCTCAGGTTCTAGATATTATGTGTCTTAGTATAAAGTTCGACTCTAAGCTCTTGTATACATTTCCTTTCTGCTAAACTTTCCTACAGGCAAAATTTTCTAGGGCTGAGAAGAATGTAAAAGTGTTAAGCCTATCTGTTGATTTGATGAAAAAGGAGAGCAGTAAGCTGCTTGAAAGGGCAGCTCTTGCAGAAAAGGATATGAAACGTGGCCAGAAAGAGCTCATGTAAGTAGTATGAATTTCTTAAATGTTATGCTCTAAGTTCTCATTAATTTTCTTGTTTAACTGTTCCAAGTTGTTTGTGTAGGAATTCTGGAGGTCAGATTCACCGTCTTGCTAAATCAGTTTACAAGGTTGAGGCTGAAGCTGTAGGTATGCTTAAAGCTCATATTTTCTTTATATATATAGTTTGTTCTCTTTTGGTAAACAGTTGTTGGCATCTTGGGTCCCTTGGGAAGCTTGACTGACTTTGGCTTCCCATATTAGTTTGTCATTATTTATATTTGATGAATCTGGTGCTTTCAACCATCTCGTTTCTCCCTGGGCTCTCTTTTACTCTCTTCTTAGTACAGTAAAGAAGGGTTGTTTGTAATAGGATGTTTAGAAACTTAATTTTGCATAAAATTATTCTAGCATGCAGCTATGGTGTCCACTCTCCTATAATGTCGTTTAGACCATATAACTCTTAAACCAACAGTAGAACTTAGATTGGCTGTTGTCAAGCATGTTGGTTTTAGAAAAGGTATGTGTATCAATCTGAAGATGAGATTGGTATCGACGTATAATGTTGGAAAATTAACCTGTGGCTAACCATTTCCAAGCCACCTTGCTGTTTTATATTGTTTTTGTAAAGAATATCAAGGCAGGGAAGGACAAGGTTTTTTCTAAAATAGAACTTGGGTCAGAGCAGAGTCCGGTTTATGCAAATCCAAATCTGCCCTGGGCATATTTACTAGAATGTCTTCATATTGTACTATTCCATATCCTTATTATTTATATACACTTCCGAGTAGGGTTTCTTTTCAGCAGCCTTTTACACAGTCTAGAGACTTCTCGACGCCCTTTTGCTCTTATTTCTTCTTTACCAAGCAACTAAGCTTTCTGCCTTCTTTTGATTTTTTTCCGCCAAACATTTTGTCTACTTGTTATTACTTTCAATGTTGTACTTTTTGGTTTTGTTTTGAGTTTGTTTTAGGTTCTTCACAATTTGTCTAGTTGGGACTTCCTTCTTTTGTTTAATTAGATTAAGACATGCTGCAATCTTTGGCTATATGGCTAGTCTATCATGCTAGTTTGGGCATGTTCAACCTCCAACGGGGAGGGATAGGGTTTCATTGCCCAAACCCGAGCTGAGGTGAGTCTGGTCCAAGTTGAGACAAGTTGGGGTGGTTTTAAATTTTACGGGACGCTGTTGTACCTTAACAATTTCTTCAATGTTCCTTATAGATTTGATGGACGGACTGCGAGAAATCCCTGGAAGGGAGGCATTGAAACTACGAGCAGAGGCAAGTCCTGCATTTCTTTTTTTTATCTTTTCAGTGCTCCTTTGCCAGTTTAAAAAAAAAAAAAAAAAACCCTTAATCCCTGATCAGAAATTTACCAATTTGACATCCATATTAGGTTGCTTCAATGGCATCACTTTTGAGGCAGCAAAGGGTTTCACTTGACAGAAGGATAAGGAAAATATCTGAATTGGGGATACCTGTCTGATACACAGTGTGTGGACCTCTCTTGTTATATTTGATATTATTTAATAAGGATTTTTGAACTGATGCTGCATTTTCTAGATCCCATGTTACTCATAGAGATTAAACTTAATTCGGCCGAAATAATCTATCTAGTACAATTGAACTGTGAGTCACTAAATCATTTTGCTATGTATGATTTTTAGATCAAGGAATGGGAAAGAATTCTTTCTTCTTTTTGCTGCATTTTGGTAAGAGTGTTTTTTATTGCATTGTTTAAAGATGGTTAATGTTCCATTTGTGCTTTGGATAATTTGATAAAATCTCTGAATTCAGGAGAAATATTCCCACTAATTTAATTAGGTCAAATTATTCCGTCATTATTTTTTAATATTTACTATTCAAATCACAAATTAGTATTATTATTTTGAAGAAAATATAGTAAGACCTGACATATACTACAAATGTCAAAAGAGGAGCTAACTTTAAAAGATTCCAAAAGTAAATCAAAGATGCATCATTTTAATCAAATCGTATTTTAATTAAACCGTTAAAATTATATCTTAATTTCACTATAATTAAACTAACTTGACGATATATGTAGGTCAACTAATAAACCATTATTAAGAGTCTCATTGCATCAGTGATGGTCTATCTTTAGCATCATCTCAGAGTCCATTTTTGTAAACACTATTATAATGCGTTATCATGATAAGACTGAAGCAACCAGCTCGGAGGTTGGTGGCATCATCGACAAGACAATGAATTTATTTGATATAATTCAGGGACCAAAATTGTTACTAAACTTTTCATTTAACGGGCCACGTCATACTTTTAATAGATGTTAGTGGAAAAGTGTTAGAAATGTAATAATTTGATATCGTTAGTGACTATTATGTAACTTTTAAAAGTTGAATAATTAAAACTTAATCTTAAATAAAGTTTAAGGATAGTTAGTATAATTTACTCAAAAATGAATATATCAAATTATAATATAAATATTTAAATTTTTAAAAACAGTTTAATAAAATGAATCTGGGCTACTTATTTCCAAATATAAACTTACATTTTAAGTTGGGTATAATATTGAAATTGTACATAGATTTAGCTCAAATGCGATATTGTCAACCTATTCATTAACGCTTCTTTTCTCTCACGTACAAAATATTCCAACCGAAGCAAAGCTTGATTTTGGTGAAAATTTGATTTCAAATTTCCAAAATGTATTATTCTTATACTTTGATTTAGTCATTTTAGTTATTATACTTTAATTAGGTAAATTTTTAAATTTTAGTCATGGTCCAAACTATGGTAATAAAATTCATTAAGAGTATTAATATCGATTATGCATAAATTGTAAATTTAAAATTTCCAATTTGATATTTTTTATGCAAAAGTATTTTATTAATAAAACCAATTTGATATTTTTAGTTTCTATACTTTTGAAAATTTAAAATTTCAATTCTAACTTAAACTGTTATGGTTAAAATGGATCTAATTATATAGTTTAATTTGTATAAAAATATAAAAGATAAAAATATTCTATAAAAATATTCTATAAAAATATTTATTAATTTGTTTAAAATTTAGTTCAATCCTTTTTTTTGACTCTTGACACTTAATCAAATACTTAAATAATAGTAAAACTGATTTTTTTCCTCTATTTTTTCTCCTTTATTCTTTATTAAAATATAAAATTAAGCTTAAATCCGGCTAAATTAGCCTTATGCTGTTATTTTTCTTTAATTAGTCAAATAAGCCATTTTCGTTAAGATTTAGGGGAATAGGTCGATTTTGAACAGAGAGTATGAAAAACAAATCCAATGGGTGCGCTTTCTGTATAGTTGGTAGGAAAATTTGTCTTGCTGCGCGAGTTTTCCGCACAATTACCAAGAAAGCTTGTCTAGCTAGGCAAGCTTTCTGCACAGTTGGCATGCAAGCTCATCCAGCTAGACGTGCTTTCACACATACTTTTCAAAATCGATCTATTTCTCTAAATATTGAAAATAAATAAACTATTTAATCAATTAAAAAAAATCCAAATATATATACACAATTTAACCCGTAAATCCCACTCCAAACAAAATTAATATCTTAATTGTTGAATTACAAGCCTCAAAATTGAAATTTAACAATGTGGGGAGAAATTTTAATTTTAATGTGAGGAATGAGAAACAAATTTGATGCTTACTTTATTTAGGGTATTATTAACCATTTAAGACTAAAGCCGAAAAATGGAAAAAGAACTTGGAAAATACTTTCGCCAAAAGAAATCCAGTTAATATCACATCATCTAGTGATTTGAGATTTTATTGGTTATTTTTTAAATTATTCAATTAATTTTATTTTTAAAAGTAAATTGATTAAGAGTTACTTATATATAAACTTTAATTCTATCCTATTTCGCTTTTTATTTAAAATTTATTTTCATAATATTAATCTCGTTATAGATTTTTATCATATATATATATATTCGTTTTTTATATAATATTTATAATTAACCATAGTCTCTCTCCAACCGAATAATGCACTTTAGCGTATTCGAATCCACGACCTCCTACACTGATAAGAATACTGATACTAATCGAGTTAATACTCATTCGACAATTTAAAAATTTGTTAAAATGCTTAATTTTTGTCTATGGAAAACAAAGTATAATGTAAATGTAAGGAAACAAATTAAAATGTAGAAATAAAAAAGTCTAGTATAAATATGGGAAAGGATTGTTATATATATACGTGCAATAATTACATAATTTATAAGAGGCCCTTGCAGTCAAATTAATATATGGGAGTTCATCAACCATATATACATTACATTGCATTCATATTCATGGCCACTTTAGATAGTATAAGGTGAAGGCTTGGGCAACCCGGAGACGATGCCACACAGCGGCGTGTTCTCAGGGATGTTGTACTCGTCCCTTAGTGATTTTTCTGGTGACAGAACACTAACGTAAAGCTGTTCCCCCAAATATGTTCTCTCCCATATCTCCGACCTGATATTCCACATGCCTCCATTATCAAACGTCAAAAGTATAGCAGCCCATGATTTAGGGAACACTTGCACCGTATGCCTACTCACTGCGTCGAGCAGATTATAGTTCTCTCTCTTCTCAGGGCTCCATGTTCCCGGCTCAACGGCGACCGCAAAGAAGGAATACCCGTCAATATGGAACGATTGAAGGCTTTTTTCATGGTTCTCGAATATGATTTCAACGAAGTTACGAAATGTCATGTTGAGTACATTTGGTTGTATGGTGAGGGTTGTGGTCTTTTCTGGTTCGTCTTTAATTACATTGTATTTGAAGACTTTATCAGCAAGGTTGAAATATTCAGCTAATTTTAATGGGGTATTTGGGTCGGTATGTGAGACACCATTAAAGCCATAACGAAGCTTACCATTAGCTCTGCTAACACTGTTTACTAGCCTGATTGTACGCGTGATGTTAATAGCACCATAACGGTAAGATCCTTGTGGGTTTGGCCTAGCAGCACTAGCGGTAAGATTCCATCGGAAAGTACGAAACTGGTTCAATGACCAAGCCCAACCAATAGGTGCAGGTGGAAGCTCGGTTGAAGCTTCACCTTTGTCATTTTTGTACCTAATGATAGCTGTAGTCGTTTGTACTTCTTTAAGGAACCGAGTGGATGCTACCATGTAATAATCTTTTGGGTCTTGATCAGCTGCAACAAGGATCGAAAAGCATTGCCCTATATGTACATCCAAGGACTCATACAAGTTTTGAACAGTATGTGAACCTTCCATTTCAACAAGCTTCAACTTATGACCTTGGATTCTAAAATTAAGTGAAGCTTTAAGCCCAGCATTACAGACTCTATACTTATATGTCTTGCCTGGTTCCATGGTGAAAAGTGGTTCTTGTTTAACCCCAACTTTACCAGCTTTACCATTAATAAGTATACCATCTGGTCTTCCTAAAGGACGACCACTATCTAAAAAACCCCTCAAAATTTTATGGCTTTTAGCATACCAATCACCAGTAAGAACTGTGTATTCATCAGCAGGATCAGGATATGGGACAGGGATAAGTAAACGACTATGAACCCTAAGACCACCAAAACCACCGGCTGCCCTATGTAAAGCTGTGGATGGATAATAAATATAGCTACCAATTTGGTCTTTTACTTGGAATTGGTACGTAAAGTTAGTACCAGGTGCAATAGGACAATTTGTTCCAAGTACACCGTCCTGCCATGAATTTTTTCTATGTTGAACACCGCTCCATGTTAAAAGGAATGGCTCATCAAGGTTATTGAACACATTGACCACGATATTATTATTGCTGGTGGCATTAATTTCGGGTCCTGGGAATTGACCGTTAATGAGTATTCCTTGTTGAGGAACTCCCAATGGAGAGATGGTGCCGTAGGTGACGTTCCATGTGAAGAATAAGTAAGGGTCTCCACCTTGGACACCAACCATTAATGCTAGGAAGCATATTGTGAGCTTCAAGATCACCTCGGCTGCCATCTCTCTCTGTTTATAAGTTTAAATGACTGCTAGGGCTCTCTTTCTACAACTATTGAAAACCCTTTCCTTATTATTCACTACTTATATGAGCGGAAGAAGATGCTTCCACACTGTTTTTACCTTTGTCCATCTTCACTACTTATTATTCACTACTGTTTTGACCATCAAATTCTAACTTCCTAAGGTTTCATTTTCTTTATTACCTATTTTGAGGGACAACCACAAGCCCGGAAGGATGTCCTATTCCACCGCCATATATTATTTTCTACCTCATTTGATTCAATTAATTAGAAAACTACCAACCTTTTTTACTCAAAAAAAAAAAAAAAAGGTTCCGAATGCTTATCTATTTTGTCACTTTAGACTTAATTCTTATTTTGGATCATTTTAGTTCCTAACTTTTATAAATTAATCAAATCACTTTTTTAATGGAAAAATTAATTAAATTGTTAAAATTTTAAAATCAATAAAATGGCAACCTTCATAGTAATTTATGTGTAATTTATTGTTGACTTAAATAATTTTAAAATATCGTCTATTAAAAAATTTAAAATTATTTTTATGAATTTTTTGTGTGCGAGTTGCTTAAAATTTTAATCGTTCAACTAACTTTTTTTTAATCTTAAAAAAATCTGATTAAAATTCAAAATAACTAAAATATTAAAATTAAAGTGACAAACTAGATAAACATTAGGGCTAATTTTATAAATATGGCAATGAAAACCATACTCACGTTTTGTTTTTACTTTTTTTTCACTTTTCTTTCTAATTTTACCAATTTTAACCTTTTCACTCTCAAATTGATGTCACTCAATTGTATGTACCTAATTATTTGGCTAAGTATATAAAAGTCAAATTATATAATAGCTAATATATATTTATAAGGTCATATTAATACTTTTGCTTTTTAAATCGAAAAATAAAATTGTCAAATTATGCTATTCATTCCTATATTATACATGTAAGCTATAGCTTTAGTCTTTACACTCTAATTTGGTCAATTGTAATTCCGATACCTTTCGAATTGGTCAATTTTAAATTATACTATTAATCTTTTACTATAAGTTGTGGATTTAATTTATGTTCTTTAATTTGATCATTTTTACTCTCTCTACTTTTCAATTTGATCCTAACCAGCCTAAAGATTGTTGGCAACAAAGATTTCAAGGGTTTGTCAGACACCCATTTATCAAACTAGAATTAATTGCAACGACACCCTTCATTACCAATGGATTGCTGGTTTTCTCATGAAGTACTAGACATATTCTTCTTGGCACAATAGGGAATTCATACTTCATTGTTTATCCCATACTTAGATATTGACGTATAGCCACCATTGTTTAGAGAGAAGGGATTTATTATTTTTATTTCTAAATTGCCAATACCAAGCAAATTTTCTATTTAATGGTGGTTTTGTATATTAATATTTAACCATCATAATTTCAATTTGGATTAAATTTTAAATACTTAACTATATTTTTAATGTAAAAATTTCACCCATGGTATTTAGATTAATTGAAATTTTACTTGCATCACAAGTAAAATAATAAATTCAACAGTTAAAAATATTAATTAACTTTTATTTGTTAATAATTCGTTAATTTATGTAAATTTTACATATTCATCTATTTGGATTGTGATTGTATTATTCTTTTTGCTATTTTAATATTATTGATATTATTTACGGAAAAAACTATATTTTAAAAAAATAAAATATATTTCACACACACTGTAAATAGAAAAAAATGAAAGAATTTATTATTGAATCAAGAAAATTAATTTATTGGAAAAGTCAGCATTAGTCACTACAAAGGCCGTTTTATGTGTATTTGAAGCAGAACTGGTTCCAGGTTTATATAAGCTTTAAATTAGGTGTAAGCTGGTGGTGGCCTTGGCATGTTTTCCACAACACCGCAAACTAGTGCACCCTCAGGCATGTTGTATTCGTCCCTGAGTGATTTGTTAGGGGAAAGAACACTAACATAAAGCTGTTGCCCAAGGTAACGCCTGTCCCATATCTCTGACCTGATGTTCCACATTCCACAGTTGTCGAATGACAATAGGATAGCTGCCCAGGACTTGGGGAAAACCTGTATGGTGTGTCTGCTCACGGCATCAAGAAGATTGTAGTTCTTCCTCTTCTCAGGGCTCCATTGCCCAGTCTCGACACTGCAACAAATGATTATAGAATTTAGTTAAACGGAAAGTAATGACTATATACTAGAAGAATTTAAAGACCAAATACTTACGCCACAGCAAAGAAGGCATAGCCACACAAGTGATAAGACTGGATGGCTGTTTCGCGATTCTCGAAGATGATTTCCATAAAGTTTCTGTGTGTCAGGTTGAGGACAACAGGTTCCATGGTTATTTTAGTGATCTCAGCTGGTGGGTCATCAGGAATGGTATCGTACTTGAAAACCTTGTCAGCTACGCCGTAGTATTCTGCAAGTTTTAGTGGAGTGGTTGGTTCGACATAGGAGGCTCCATTAATAGCATATCGAAGCTTGCCATCTACTTTTTGAGCAGTGTTGGCTAGCTTGATGGTACGGGTAATGTTAACGGAACCATATTTGTAGGAGCCCTGAGGGTTAGGCCTAGCAGCGCTGGCAGTCAAGTTCCAACGGAAGGTACGGAATTGATTGAGTGACCAAGCCCAACCAACTGGTGGTGGTGGCAACTTAGGTGAGGGTGCGCCCTTGCCATTGGTGTAACGGATGACACCAGTTGCTGTAACCTCTTGTTTGGTAAAACGGGTAGAGGCCACAACAAAGTAATCCATTGGTTCTTGGTCGGCTGTAACAAGCACACTGAAGCACTGTCCAACATGAACATCAAGGGATTCATAGTCATTTTGCACTGTGTGGGAACCCTCCATCTCAACCAATTTCATGTTGTGGCCTTGGAACCTGACGTTAAGAGATGTCTTGAGACCCGCATTGCAAATCCTATACTTGTAGGTTTTGCCTGCTTCCATGGTGAAGAGAGGTTCATCGCTACCATCACCTTTAGCAACTTTTCCATTAATGTGGACACCATCACATCTACCAAGGTTACGACCGCTCTCAAGAATTTTCTTGAGGGTGGTGTGTCCTTGTTGAAAAAATCTCCTGCTATGATAGTATAGTCATCAGCTGGATCAGCATAGGGGACAGGAATGAGTAAACGACTGTTAATACGAAGGCCACCGAAACCGCCAACCGCCTTATGCATACCCGTCACTGGATAATACATGTAGCTGCCAATTTGGTCCTTCACCTGGAATTTATAGGTGTAATTCGTCCCGGGGGGGATAGGACAGTTGGTTCCAAGCACACCATCTTGCCAAGGATTCTTCCTATGCTGCACGCCACTCCTGCAACAAATTTCATTTCCATATATATATATATGTAATTAAGCTCAACTCTTTACTAATATAATCAAATGGGAAAAAAAGTAATCTTGTTTACCATGTCAAAAGGAATGGCTCATCAAGGTTGTTGAACACATTGACTATAACATTGTTGTTGGTGGTAGAGTTAATATTTGGCCCAGGGAATTGCCCGTTAATAAGAATACCTTTAACGGGAACACCTAAAGGAGATATAGTGCCATAAGTGACCTTCCACTCGAAACTAATGGTGGGATCTCCACCTTGAACCATAAGCAGTGATCCTACCCAGAGGAAAAACACCGCTATTATCGTCAATGGAGCCATTTTATTGGCTTCAAATTCTCTTATATAATTTTATAAATTAAGACTGTTTATCCCCTCTTAGAGGAAGAAGATTTGTTTGAGATGATTTGAGTTGCATGTTGGCTTACCCTTTTATACAACACAACTCCTTCTAATACAATCATTCTTCACCATTCAATATTTCTCTTGAAATCCTTAAATTACGCACATCTATTTGTTTCTTTACTTTCTTTTAGTATATACTATTTTTATCATTAACCGATTTGATTTTACCATGATTCTCTTTTGTTCTAATATAATATTTACACATTCATTGTGTGGACGGTTAATTAATATTTCATGACTAATACATCTTCATCAAACAAGTTTCAAAATATTTAATCCTTGCCATAACCATTTATTTAATTACATGGACAATATAAACGTGAATGAAACACAAATAAGAATTAGAGAAAAAACATATATAAGCAATATTTTAAATTTATAAATATATATTATTTTTATATATTCACATGCTCAATTTTTTTCTATATTTTTAAAATTAAAATTCTAGTTTTATATAGATTTTGATATACATTAATTTATAAATGTACATATTATATTATTTTATATATTCACATCATGATCAAATTCTTTCTCCTTTATTTTTAAATGTGAAATTTTGGTTTTCTATTCTTTTATATGTTGGGCACATGAGAAACTTGGGTTTGTGCTCAGTGTTTTGGGTTGAAGCTTGGCTTAAATATTACATAGAACAAGGGGTTTCACAGAATCAGAGTTGAAAACAACAATGCTGAGCTTTTTTCTTTACTTGATGACCAAAATGGAGAGCCAAGTTGTGAAGCCCTTGTAAAGACACATCCAAATTCTTTGCAATCACAAATTGAAACTTACATATAAAAATAGAGGCAGATTGTTTGGGAAAAATGAGCTTTCTTTTACTCTTCCAAAGTAAATTTTATTTCATATAAATACCAATGATCAGGCCTTTCAGAGGCACATTGGTTGAGATATCCTTTTATATGCTATAAGTCTCGTACCTCCTCTCTTTATCGTTGTGCCCATCAACACTTTTTGTTTTCCCTACTACGATTGCACAGCTCATTACTACCTTCTGAACGTTCCACAACCATATTTGACACAGTTACCCCCATTTTCATTTTATTGGACTAATGAGCAAAATCTAATGTACGGGCCCAATTTTGCCCGGCCCGTTTAAATAAAACCCCCAAAAAATATAAGCAGTCCACTTACAAAAAGTTTTAACCCAATTACAAACCCATTAACTTAAGCTATTAACCCATTACAGATTAGGCTCGTTAGCCCAAAACCTAAACTCATGTTTAGGAAAATGAAAACCCTAGGTCACCCTCGCGCCGTACCCCCTCCCATGTGCGCCCTCGGCGTGCACTACGCCCGATGGCTGCTTCCTTGCACCAAAATGGCCGGTTTTCACCCCCGTTGTGTAGCACCCCGAACCCGGCCCAGACGTTATGACCGGATCCGACATGCCATATCGAAGCGTTCAAAACATTTTATATTGTTGATCCAGAAAAACTTACTTAGTGTTTTAAAAGATAATTTCATTATAGGTTAAAGTGAATGGAAGTCATGCACCGTAGGAAACCGGAAAAGAGGTGGTGAGTCCATCGGATTGCTAAGTACCAAGCTCCTTCGGATCCAATCCTAGACATGCATACCGCCATTGCCACACCTTAACGTTATGGATATTTCTAGGAAACCGATTTGATTAAGTCATTTTAGGAAAAGTGATTAATTTTGGAAAATACTTTCATTATGGAAGCTTTGCTTGTTGTCGTGTTATTTTGAAATCAATTGTTGTTTTTGAAAACGCGCCCTAAAGCTATCCAATTTCAACAGTTAAAATAAGTAATACCTATCTTAGTAATACATATTAAAACCATCAAAAATAATTAAGCGGCCTTATTACATTTAAAAACCCAAAACTTTAAACGTAAATAAAAGGATGTCCAGTTCACCAGAAGAAAATCAAACTTTTAGAACGGGTGGCCACTCCGAATTCCTTCACAGCTCCAAGCCCACTATGGTTGGGGATTACCTGCGTGGATGAAATTAAAAGGGGTGAGTTTGGGGAAACTTAGTGTGTAAATTAACCCAACCATAGCCTACATCAGCTCAAACCACAGAAATAGAATAAGTTGGCCTTAGCCCAGAACATAATTCAGAATAAAGCCCATAGGCCCATAACAGAACAAAACAGATATTACATGTTTGTACAGAAACCCAACCCAGATTCATCCATAACACCCCCGTACCAGCCTTACACCATGTGGGGAGACTACTCGACCCACCCAACCGCTACACACCACAGAAATCGCAGCGAGGCTGCCAGATATTGTGACGAAGTCACCAGATACAGATATTGTGGTAGAGCCACCAGAACAGATATATGTAGCAGAGCCACTAGATTAGATAATTGTGGCATAGCCACCAGAACAGATATATGTGGCAGAGCCTCCAGATCAGATAATTGTGGCATAGCCACCAGGACGCTTCCTCCATAGTATAACCCAAGTCCCCATGCAACTGATATATAATCATGGCATACATCATACAGAATCAGATCGTCATGCTTTTCAGTCAAAAGTAACCCTAGGGGTATAATGGTGATTTTGCATACATAGGGGTATTCAAGTAATTTAACTATTCTTAAGGTTTTCATACATAACATAGCCATTTACGTACGATCAGAAATACTTACTGTGTTTTCTTACCAATTTGGGCCCGTTGGCCTATTATCCCGTTTTTGACCCATTAAGCCCAAAAATATCGAAATGCACAGAATCGCGCACTCTGCAGTCTTATCACTTTAATTTACCATATACATCAAACTATTAATCTCATGAGCATTCACACACTCGCAAGATCTCAAAATACCGGCTTTTCGGCATTTCGGCTTGTGCCGATCTAGTCTATAAGATGGTGTTAATTACACACCTGTTTGCGACGATATGCTGACGAGATCCACACACGAACTGCCTACAATTGGATTACTAACACGATAATCTAACTATTCAAATACGAACTACGTATTAACCCCTTACAATATTCGGCCAACCACACCTACAGATCAGAGTAAGCTTATAAGAAATCAATAAGCAACTCATTAACAAATTTTTGTCAGTGTTTACCACATAATCATAATTTCACTGCAAGCTGTCTTCCTGAGCAACAGTCACTAAATCATTTATAACTGGAGCTACGAAACTCCAAATCAAGTGCCGTTAATTTTCCCTGAAAATAGACTCATATATCTTCTATCCATAAAATTTTCAGAATTTTTAGTTTAGCCAATCAATACCAGATTTTTCTCAAAGTTTCCCATGTTTCACTGTTTGACTAATCTGACCACTCTTCATTACGAATCAAATTTCTCATTGTACAGAATTAAAAATATGTTCTTGTTTATTTCATTAGAAACTAGACTCAATAAGCTTTAATTACATAATTTATTTAGCTTCTAATTCATCTCCCAAAATTTATGGTGATTTTTCAAATTTACATTACTGCTGCTGTCCCAAGCAGATTTATTACCAAATCACTCTTTCACACATACCTTGCATGCATGTTATTTAAACATGTATATCACCAATCAATCATCACATATCTATGATTTTACTTAAGTATAATCTCCATTTCATCTTTTTAAAGCACAACATGTTAGCCGATTTTTCCCTTTAGCATCTAAGGCACATGCATGCTCATTTGTTTGGCTCAACTTCACCTATCTTCCATTTTTCATCAAAAGAACATGAAACAACAACCATTTCCTTCATTTTAATTCATGACTAAATGCTCACAACACAACTAAAAACCAAAATATGCTTCAAGAGTTAAGATAGAATCAAGAAGAACTCATGAACCTCAAAATAGAAGCAAGGTACCAAGAACTTACCTTCAATTTTCCTCCTCCTAGTGACCGAATACTCAAGAGCTTTCTCCTCTCCTTTCTCTTCTCTAACTTTCGGCTGTGATGAACAAATATGGACAAAACTTTGTTCTTTTCATCCTTTTGTTATTTTATTACCAACATTTTATGACACAAAATAACCTATATTATTTGTGCCATACTTATGCCATAATGTCAATAAAAAAAAATGCCCATAATGCTTATCATGCCCATCATGGAACATTTACCTAACCCATTATTAATTTTTTTTTATCAATTTGTACCATAAATTATGGATATCAAGTGCACATATTGTCTTCAACAACATGATGGCCGGCCACTTCTTGTAAAATGGGAGGTTGGACATTCAAATCCTCCTATTTTGCACTACTATTTATTTGGCCACTACAAATTAGCCTCTAGCATTTTCAAACATTTTCACATAGGTCCTATTTCATAATTTCACTCACAAATGACAAAATCAAAGCATGAAATTTTGCCAACATTCACAGAATTCCCGAAAATTGGGGCGTTACACATTGACCCTCCATGGACCTGCAAACATAGCAAAGAAAGGAAAAAGCAAAAGCAGTGCCAAAACAGTAGCAAACAATAGATTTTTGTATTCGGCTATATAGCCACAAACACAAAAAGATTGTAACACACACGATTTTAAGCAATCAAAAAGCAGAGAAAACAAAGGTTAAATCTCGTTTTCTCGTTTATCTTTCCGTTTTCCTTACTTTGATATTTCTTTTTTTTCTTTAATAGTTTTATTTTATAACAAAAAATAAGGAGGAAGAGAAAAGGGGACTTACCTAAGCCCAGATTCTCGTCGCCGGAGCCTCTGCTCCGTTGTTGAAATCGATTCTAAGAGGAAATAAAAGGGGGTCTATCGTCATAAACTCTCGGGCGCCTTGAACGGAAGTGAAAAGCCCTTTTCGCATGCCCTTAACAACCGTCTACGGTGGGAACCATGGTGGCCTCAAAGAACCATGACGACGGCGGCGATGATGAGTGTTGAAACCCTAGCCGAAATGAGAAAATGGAGGAGGGAAAGGGAGTTTAAGGGTCTGTTTCATTTTTTTTTTGAAGGCTAAAATAAATTCTGTAACAAAAATTGGGCCTTATATGCACTTACAAAACGACAGCGTTTTGAGTGTGGGGTACTAAGTGCCGAAACGGCACCGTTTTGGTGCACTCGCGCGCGACCCGACCCCCTCCAGGGGGTCCGCGCGTTTCCTTCAAATGGGAAATTTCCCACTTTGGCCCCTCCTCCTTTTCTGACCTTTGATTTTGTCATGATTTGCATTTTTTTTTCTCTTCAAATATCGCCTGATTATTTTATGTCATTTTCAATTTGATCCCTGGGCTGAACAAACGAAACGCAGCGCGTTAGACTTGGAATATTACCCCATTCGGTCCTCGCAAGTCTAAGCGCGTTTCGATTTAGTCCTTGTTGGCCTTTTTATTCCAAATTTATACCTTGAGTTCTGATTCACTTTCAATTACGTCCTAAATTTATCCAATTCATTCTCTTTACATCTATCTTAATTTGTTTTAATACACTTTTTATTCATATCATTATTGTTCATTGTAATTCACTTTAATATATTATTTATTCAAATTGTTATTATTTATCTCAACTTACCTTAAGTATGTATTATTTATTTTATAACCCTTACCCATTATATGTGTATAAACCATTTATTTCAAGTTTTTACATGTTTGCTATTCTTTCAGAACTGTTTTCTTGCTATATATTCAATTCCTTAGTTATTACATATTATGTATTTCTAATAATTCTTTATATATTATATTGAATCGTTATTATAAAATATATTTATATTCTCTAGTTTTAATTCTTTTACATATTATATATATTAAACTTCTTATTTATTATTTTAAATTAACTTATATATTATTTATTTTAAAGTTATGTTTATACCTTATTTTAAACCCATTTTACTTATTCCATATTATTTATTTTACACTTTTATTTATATACATATCATCTATTTTAAAATTATTCATACAAATCTTTCGTAATTTACTTTATGTAATATAGATTTTAAAATTCCTTACATCATTCATTTTATAAACTCGCCTTATCGTCATTCATTTTAAATTATTTATTATTTATTGTAAAATTTTATACATTATTTATGTTAAACCATCTTATATATATATTTTAAATTTTATATGTTATTTTGTTATACTATTTTATATGTAGACGATTTCAAATTCTTTCATTGTTTATCGCAAACATTTTATCATTATTTACCTTGATATTTCATATATTACTTATATTAAATTGTTATACATATTTCTTATATATTATATATTTTCAAAATTATTCTTACATATTATTCATTTTAAATTTCTTCCATATATGATTTATTTTAAATCTTTATGTATATTATCTATCTTAAAGTTTTACATGTATTACTTGGTTTGAATTATTTTGTATGTTGTTCACTTTAAAATTTCATATATATTATCTTTTTAAATTTCTCTTTTATATATTATTGTTTTGAGTCTCTTAATATTTATTTTAAATTTCTTTATATGTGTTATTTTAAACTTGTCTTATTCTTATTTAAATTTGTCTTATACAACTTATTTTAAAATCTCTTATTTGTATTAAATTGTTCTATTATTGTTCATTCTCGATTTTTTATATAGTATTTATTATGTATATATATATATTACCTATTTTAATATTTATATATATATCCTCTATTGTAAATTATTGTACACATTGTCAATTTTAAATCTCCTTTTCACATTATTTTAACCTCATTTTAAAATTGTTTTACATCTTATTCATTTTTATTTGTTTTATACCTTTTAAATTATTATTAAATTCATTTGTCTTTAATTGTTAATGTTAATATTTAAATGATGTACCTTGTGTGATTATTGCCATTATGTGAATTTTGATCTGTTTATTTCGCAAGTTTGCACTACTGCTATTCATTTGTATAATGTAGTGTCCATGTATATTTGTCTTATATTCATTACTATATTTTCATATCATCGCCCATGAATCAAGTCTCATTACATTCATCTAATAAATTGTTTTATTTTAATCCAAATGAATAACGCACTTTATTAAACATTATACGCGCTATATTTCAAAAAGAAATTTTCTAAATGAGGCAATGTTTTACGTTTTGGAACATCGAGGAATTGTGCCCTAACTTACAGGGTTTTGATTTTCTCGTTGGTTCTAAATAGCCAAATATGCTTTTGAGTTTTGAAATTTATGGATTTCTAATTGAAATTAAAGACAAACTTGGGCTCGGGAGTTCATGGTATTGCGTCCTAACTTACGAGATGTGATACTTCGATATCCCGAGACGAGAGAATCTTTAGCAATCTTTTGATCTAATTCAAGCATTTTTTTATGTTAATAAAAAGGGTCGTATTTTAAATCCATTCTCGATTTTCAACTTTCGACATTAAGACATTAACTAATCAATTCGGTACCAATTTTGGGCGTGTCGAGGGTGCCAATCTTTCCTCGCACGTAACTGACTCCCGAACTTGTTCTCTTGAATTTCATAGACTAAAATGCCGTTTTAGTAAACTAAAATTGTTTTATTAAAACAAAGGTGATCCGATCACACCTAATAAATGTCGGTGGCGACTCCCGTTTTAATTTTCATTTTCAAACAAAGTCGATTCCCGTTTTTTCAAAAAAATGGTTTCGACATCTATCACCCTTTATGTTACTTGAAATTTCATCGTCACTTTTATCCAAATGCCTACTAGCCCTCCTGCACCAATGATCATCACAACCTAACAAAGGTCAAACCTCACTAGAGGTAAAGCCACCATCACAGCCAAGGACATTGGACTCACATTATCTAGATTTGCAATTAATTCGTTGACGTCCTCTTCACTTGATGAACGAATCACTTCAACTTCTAACACTTTCAGATCAATATTTTTTGGCCAACCACTTTTATTTGGATTTGCAGAACAACACTTACCTTACTCTGTAGTCTCTGATACTTTCACCACTTCCTTATTCTCACATTGGACAATCTTCATGTCTCTGATCCATGTATTTAACTAAGGTCTTTGTGCTGGTTTCTTTGAGGACACTCTTCTAAGAGTAATTGATGTGCTAAGTGAAGATAATAGGAGTTTTTAGCTCCTACACTCTAATGTTTTTTGCATCATGGCTAGTTGAGCCTTCCTTTGTACAAAAAAAAATAGTTTAATCTAATAGTTGAATCTCAAACTTAAAGAGTTGTTATTCACTTTTCAAGCCACCACAAACATATTATGGAAATTAGAGGGACAAAAACAAGGTAGCTGATTCATTGTCCAAATTACAAGTTTCACAAGATTTTGGAATAAAGTGCTCAGTCGACCCCTTAGAGAAATCGATACGTTATTGTTATTAGACAAATTGGGGTCATGCCATCCCACTGGTATTTTGATGTAGAACAGTAATGCCTATTTGAATTTCCCTTGTATTTGAACTCTATAATTTTCTTTTATATAATTTAGTCATTGATTTATTTGGATAGGTATCAAAGTAAATTTCGATGATTGGCATTATAATTAGTAAAAGTTCTTTGTGGGATCGATATTTTATACCATTTGTAACGATGCATATACCTGTGTGTGTGATATTCGATCAAGTTCAAAACACCTTTTGTTTAGAGTAATAGTGTTTCACGTATAACTATGTTTAGAACAATTTCTATTTAGTATAATTTTGTTTTTTTCGAAAGAGTCATTATTCACAATAAACTCTACCAAACAGAACATTGCCATAAAACAACTTTTGTTTGGAACAAGTAAGAATAACCCTTATTTATGAACAACTCTCGTTCGAGAACATCCATTGTCTTGCATTCTAAGAGATGTTCCGAGGTAAATGTTTCACAAGATACTGCTTCACCAAAGTAGAAGAAGTGGAAATAATCTCGGGATATGACAGAGTTCTCAGGTTGTCTTCACTCTTAGGATTTTTCGGAGAACTTGGCTTGGCAGATTAAATATGAAGGTAGTTAAGAGGTTTCCTCTTAATATTTTCCTCTAACATTGAGTGTTTTTCCTTTCTTTAAAAAATATGGTGAACACTTCTTCAATATTATCATTATCATCACCAAAAAAGTCATTAACCATCCCGTCTTAACCATTATCGCCATTGCAATTGAAAACTAATTTCATTACTCATATTAAATACCTAGCATAAATAGGAGCCCATCACAACTAGTTGAGTGACTTTTTGGCACTTTGGTATTCTAATTCTCAAAGCTCTCTCTAAAATTCTTTCAACTTTTTTTGTTGTTTAGCCTCATCATCAACCATAATTCCCTTTCTCTTACTTATCAAACATCACCCGTCGCTGTAATTAATGTTATAGGATCTGTTCTAGTATTCATCTCTGCCTTTTTTCGATACATCATGTTCATTTATTTGCAAAGTTTGCTTTGAACCCTCTACAATGTTTTAATTTTATCTATATTTAATATAAATTCTCTCATAGGATGTCACAAATGGATATAATGTTATAATCTCTCCAAAAGAATAAAGTTTATTATAAATTTCTTTTCACATTATTTATTCAATATGAACTTTTTATGGTGGTCATAATTTAATTATATATGAAATTTCACTTAATATCAAGTGTCTAGCATTAACGATTATATAAGAATGGAGGTTAATGTTACTTTAATACATTTATTTTAAAAATTATCATATTTATATATTTAAATTAAGAAAATAACTATAAAAACTCTCATCAAAGTAACCATCGCCCTAAAAAAAATGTTAGCCATCAGCATAGTGGATGTGAAAATCCTTGATGGAAAAGAAGAGAATGATAAAATCAAATTGATTAGTGTTAAAAACAGTATTTGCTAAAAGCAAGGAAATAAATGAATGGATGAGCGTATTCTAAGGGATTAAGATAGAAGCATTCATGAGGAGATTGTGTGGTATAAAAGGAGAGGTATGCATGCAATTCAAAATCAACTCAAGCAAATCATCTTCCTCTCCCTCTTCCTCTTCCTCTTCCTCTAGAAGGGGATAATTAATAAATTACGGTTGA
Organism: Gossypium arboreum; assembly: GCF_025698485.1. Lineage (NCBI taxonomy): Eukaryota > Viridiplantae > Streptophyta > Magnoliopsida > Malvales > Malvaceae > Gossypium > Gossypium arboreum. The sequence goes on along the minus strand of NC_069082.1, from coordinate 127,365,747 downwards.
CGAAAAAAAGGGTAAGAGATGGCTCGATTAATGTTAATATCGATGCTATTTCTCTGGGCAGGATCAATCCTTATGGTTCAGGGTGGAGATCCTACCTTTTTTTTCGAATGGAACGTCACCTATGGCACCATTGCTCCTTTGGGAGTGCCAAGAAGGGTATTCTTATTAACGGGCAATTCCGTGACCAAATATTAACTCTACTACCAACAACAATATTGTGATCAATGTGTTCAATAACCTTGATGAGCCATTCCTTGTAACATGGTAAGCGACTACCAAGAGTATTTTCTTTTTTACATTAATATGATTATGATAGTGAAGAATTGAGCTAATTATCTGTGGAAATGGGATTTGTTGTAGGAACGGCATTCAACATAGGAAGAACTCTTGGCAAGATGGTGTTCGGGAACCAATCGTCCTATCCCCGGGAAGAATTACACCTATAAATTCCGGTGAAGGATCGATTAGCACTACATCTATTATCCGTGATTGCTATGCATAAGGCGGTTGGTGGTTTCGGTGGCCTCCGTGTTAACACCGCCTACTCATCCCTGCTCCCTACACCGATCCGGTGATGACTATACTCTCTTAGTGGGAGACTTTTTCAATAAGGGACACACCACCTCAAGAAGATTCTTGATAGCGGTCGTAACCTTGGGAGATGCGACGGTGTCCACCTTAATGGAAAAGTTACGAAAGGTGATGGGAAGGATGAACCTCTGTTTACGATGGAGGCGAGCAAAACGCATAAGTCACAGATTTGCAATACGGGTATCAAGACATCTCTGAACGTCGGTTCCAAGGCCACACCATGAAATTGGTTGAGATGGAGGTTCCCACACAATGCGAATGACTATGACTCCTTGATGTGCACGTTGGATGTTGCTTCAGGTGCTTGTTATCGCCAACCAGAACCAAGGGATTACTATGTGGTGGCCTCTACCCGTTTTACCAAACGTGAGGTTACAAGAATCGGCATCATCCGTTACAAGAATGGCAAGGAGCTGCCTCATCCGAGTTGCCACCACCACCGTTGGTTGGGCTTGGTCACTCAATCAATTTCGTACCTTCCGTTGGAACTTGACTTCTAACGCTGCTAGGCCTAATCCTCAGGGCTCCTACAAATATGGTTCCATTAACATTACCCGTACCATCAAGCTTGCCAACACTGCACAAATAGTAGATGGCAAGCTCCGATATGCTCTTAATGGAGTCTCCTATGTCGAACCAACCACTCCACTAAAACTTGCAGAATACTATGGCGTAGCAGACAAGGTTTTCAAGCATGATACCATTCCCGATGATCCTCCAAGTGACAACACTAAGTTAACTTTGGCACCTATTGTCCTCAACATGACACACAGAAACTTTGTGGAAATCATCTTTGAGAATCACGAGACCGCCATTCAGTCCTACCACTTGTCTGGCTACTCATTCTTTGCTGTGGGGTAAGTATAGCTTCTAACATAACAAATACATGTGGTGATTTGCTTGAGTTTAAGTAATAAGTTGTATAATGATTTGTTGCAGCATGGACATTGGGAAATGGAGCCCTGAGAAGAGGATGAACTACAATCTTCTTGACGCCGTGAGCAGACACACTATATAGGTATTCCCCAACTCCGGTCAGCAATCCTATTGACATTCGACAAGCTGCGGGATGTGGAACCCGAGGTCGGAGATATGGGACGAGCATTACCTTGGGCAACACTTTATGCTAGTGTTATTTCCCTAACCGATCCTCAAGGATGAGTACAACTTACCGGAAGGTGTATTGACTTCATGACATCGTGCAAGGCATGCCAAGGCCTCCACCTTTCAGCAGATTAATTTAAATAAGCTTATAAATCTGTATCCAATTCTGGTATAAATACATAATATAGGGGGAGAGAGAGGGTGAGAAAAGCTTGAGTTCCAAATGGATTTAATGAAATAAAATGTTTTGGACCATTTGTTTATATTCAAATCATGTGCAAGCTTTCAACAATTTCATTGCTGCCATGTTTTAATTCTAATTTCTATGTTCATTATTAAAATCATATAATGCATTAATAATAAAAACCATCATCACGAAAGCAATTAATAAATGAAATAGACGAAGCTTACTAATTTATCAGTAAAAACCATTCCTTGTATAAATATTTGTAAAATATATATTAATATAAATTTATTAATGTTGTCTCATCAAATTCCTTCTATAAAGGGGATGAAGAATGTTACTAATTGAAAAATTGATATTATTTTTACCACAATCAACAAGCATTTTAGTTTATATTTTCATCACACATCTTACTTGTCACGGATTTCCTTACTTTTTAACGGAGAACATCCATTTTCGAATGCACCACAAATTTCTTTGGAACTAATTCTTTTTCATAGCTTAATTTAACTTGCTTTCGAGCTTCAAAATGATGAACATAAATGCATTTTGACTTTTAAAACTAAATTCATGTCGGATAACTTGACTATGAATGATTCTAGCATTTGATATCCTTTTGAGCTTATTAAGTTGATTTATTTTTGAATCGAAATCAATCAATCGCTATTAAGGATATTGTTACCTCACTGATTCAACTTTTGGATTCTTATACGTGAGAGAAACTCACCTCACGTTCAAATTGTTACCGGCATTCAAAGGAGCAGTGGGTGCACTGGGTAACCAGTTGAAGGGGTAATCTCTCTTTTGCACCTACACCTTTTAGTTATCAATCAAGATAACTTACATGCATGCAGAAATTATTAGGATAGATATGTTACCAATTTTGTACAAATAGATCTGTATCCATTGATCATGTCTTGCGGTGGTGCCCAGTGGGGTCATGCTATTTAGAGTGATCTATTGGAACCTATGGAACAGTTAAAATCAGGAACTCTTTGTTGCTGACATTGTCAAAAGTAAGGGTATATTAGAGGTGTAACCTCCCTAATCAGGAAATCATCCCAATGATTTTAGTTATGGATAGTGTAAATTTTTTATTTGTAGGAACTAAAAATTGATTACATATAAATAACCCGTCTATGGCTTAACTCATTGATATCATCATCGAAGAGCCTCAAAATTGTATCAAAAGGGTAGTTAATTATAAAAGATAATGTTAAAGGTGGCAAAAACAGTAGTATGTATGTTACCCGGATGAAATACAGCAACTACAAATGTACGTATGTTATCCGGATGAAGTAAGTTTTTGTAACAGACGACCTGTATATGATTTGACAGAAAACTTTTTGACTGGATAAAGTTGGTCAAGTACTTTCCAGTTTTAGACAGGTCCTAGGTTATAATTAGGATGTATTTAATGTTTGTTCACTTCTACAAGTTAAAAATATTGTTGTAGTTTTATATATGTACATCATACATTTGATGAAATTAAGGTAATGAGAATAGCCAATTATTGTTTTCTCAGTTTTCTCATCCCTTTTACTTCTATTTGTTTTTGGTTGCTTTCCTTGCAACTCTCATTTCTTTGAATCTCAAACTTATTTCATATTTTATCCGGAATTATTACTTTGTTGATCTAGCTTTAACAAGAGCTTCATATTTTATCCGGATGACTTAGTTCTATTTTTCTTTCTATGTGAAAAATCCAACAAATGGTATGAAGAGCGTAAGTCTTTGAAGACCTTGGTTGTGTTTGAGAGAAAAGAAGCAGAAGCTGTTAGTCTGTTTGTTTGCTGCAAAGATGAGTTTCACACCACCACCACCACATGTGTTTGCTGGAGAAAACTACCACATTTGGGTAGTTAAGATGAAGACATACCTTCAAGCATATGATTTGTGGAGTGTGATCGAGAATGATGCTAAACCACCTCCATTGAGGGCCAATCCAACCATTGCTCAGATGAGGCAACACATTGAAGAGTGTGCCAAGAAGTATAAAGCAATGGCCTGCTTGCAAAATGGGGTCTCTGATGTGATCTTCACAAGAATAATGGCTTGTGATTCACCAAAGCAAGCATAAGAGAAGCTAAAGGTGTAACACCCCTATAACCCGTATCCGTCGCCGGAATGGGTTATGAAGTGTTACCAACCCAAAATACCACATTTGTACAATCACATTGATATTAGAACATTAACTTTTATATGCATTCAAAAAAACTTTATACAAACATTCAAAAGATGCCATTTTCGCATGGCTTATATACATCAACATTTCAAAATATCATTCACTTAAGTCTATTCTATACATGCCATACTAGTTCTAAAATATAGCAGTACCAAAAAGACAGATAATGTGACGAGTTGCTGACAATCCTCTCTCCGAGCAGGTAACTGGAATCAACAATCTATAAAACAGAGAAATATAACAAAAGGAGTAAGCCTTCATAAGCTTAGTAAGTTTTAAGCAATACAACAGACAAACTCAATTATACGTCAATTATCCAATTTCTCAAAAGGTCATTTCCTATATATTTATTACCATTGGCCGAATATACACAAGCATATAATGCACACTTAGCATTCTAATTACACTTAATCTGAATTCATATGGCATAAATAAATCGAACATTTTCACATACATTCACACTTGACCGAATGTATCATAATCATAGATATAAATATATCATGTATTCACATATGTATCAAATTATACTCTTATGATTTAATTTAAATCATACTCACATATAAATACATAATACGTACCTAGCCAACTTAACGTATTGAATGTATTCATTCGTCGTTCTAACACGAGGTATCTTAGTTTTAGACTTTTATCAAATCACCGGCATTCAGCCTGTTAGGTTTAAAAACCCGAATTCATTCACCGGCATTTTGCCTGCTAGGCTCGAGGCCCGAATAATATCTCACCGGCATTATAGCCTGCTAGACTCAAAGGCCCGAATATTATCTCACCGGCATTATAGCCTGCTAGGCCCAAAGGCCCGAATAATATCTCACCGGCATTATAGCCTGCTAGGCTCAAAGGCCCGAATAGTACTGCACAATATTCAAATCAACAAGTTTTATATAACACAATCACACCAATTTAGGTACAAGCATCATTCAATATATCATCCTACATTTCATTCACTTTTATCTCATTTCATCACTAACATTTAAATACATAATAGTTTACACGTAAAATCTTACTCATTTTCATCTAACACTATCATTTGATCATGAAAACATATCACCTTTTACTTCCAATACAAATTGCCATTCGGCCATGTACATATATGATAAGTAACACTTAATTCTCATAGTCTGTCATGTCATTTTTGAATATTATATATATTTAACTACTTAAAACTTACCTCGAATATTTTCAAACAGTCTCGGATCGGCTATTCAACTACTTTCTCTTTTCCCTTATCCGAATTTGCCCCTCTATGCTCTTGAGCTTAATTCAAGCTCAAAGTGACCGAATGCTATTTCCCCTTTTCTTCTTTAAGGTTCGGCTACTAAGGAAGAAGATGAAACAAACATTTTTTTTCTTTTGTTTTTCTATTATCTTTTCTTATTTTACTTAATTTTTATTTCATAAATTAAGCCATTACCATTATAATATTATTATATAATACATATTTTGCTTATCATCATTATCATGGCCGGCCACTACAACTAAAGTGGGAAATTTGACATGCAAATCCACTTATTTACACCATTAATTATTTGGCCACTACAAAAATAACCTATCTTATTTTCACAAATTTTCACATAAGTCTTATTTAATAATTTCACTCACAAATGACAGTATTAAAGCATGAAATTTTCACACATGCACCTTCACATATAATAAGCACAGAATATAACATCTAATTATTTTTATGACTCGATTTTGTGGTCCCGAAACCACTTTCCGACTGGGGTCAAATTAGGGCTGTCACAAAATGAGGAGTTTATGGGGTCAGACAAAACAAGACAACAATAGCTGATCAACCTTAGAAGGGATTTTGAGAATCTGAAGATGAGAGAGTCAGAGACCATTAAGCAGTACTCTGACAGAATAATGGCCATAGTCAACAACATTAGGCTCCTTGGTGATAATTTCTGTGAGAGGAGAGTTGTTGAAAATGTCATTACAACTCTCCCAGAGAAGTTTGAGTCAAAGATTTATTCATTAGAGGACTCGAGGGATTTATCAACCATCTCATTGTCTGAGAGGGCCAACAGGCAGGAAGAGCATCTTGAAGGAGCTTTCCAAACAAAGGCCAAGGAAGGCTCAGGTTCTAGTCAAAAGGGGAAGAAACCTTGGGTCGATAGAAGGGAGAAATCAAGGAGAGATGTAGGGACGAATAGATTTCCACCATGCATTCACTGCAAGAAGACTTCACACTTGGAGAAGAACTGCTGGTACAGACCAGATGTTCAGTGCAGGAGCTGCAAACAGCTGGGACATATTGAGAGGGTGTGCAAAAATAAAGTGAAGGCACAAGCTCAGCAACAAATGCAAGCCAAGGCTACTGAGGATCTTCAAACTCAAGAGGAGCATGTTTTTACAGCCTCCTGTTTTGCAACCTCGAGCAAGGTCAGTTGTGACTGGCTAGTGGATAGTGGCTACACACACCACATGGCAGCTGATGAAAGGTTGTTCAAAGAGTTCGACAGAAGTTTTGCCTCAAAGATTAGGATTGGCAATGGGAACCTGATTGAAGCCAAAGGCAAAGGCAATGTGGTGATCAACACAAAGTCAGGTAACAAAGTGATTTCTGATGTACTTTTTGTGCCTGACATAGATCAGAATCTACTTAGTGTTGGTCAGCTTGTAGAAAAAGGTTACTCACTCGCTTTTAAGAATGGCTCATGCATTGTTGAAGACTCTTATGGTCAGGAGTTGGCCATAGTAGCAATGATAGATAGGTGCTTTATGCTTAATGTCAATCGACTTGAGAAGAAGGCTTACACCAGCTTTATTGATGATGCTAGTCTATGGCACAAGAAATTTGGACATGTGAATTACAAGTCACTTGATCAGTTGCATAAGTTGAACTTGGTTGAAGACATGTCAAAAGTTGAAGCCAAAGACACTGTCTGTGAGGTTTGCCAGCTTGGTAAGCAAACCAGGTTGCCTTTTTCCTGCTAATGTGGCATGGAGGGCTTGAGAAAGACTTGAGTTTGTCCATTCTGATATCTGTGGACCAATGGAGACCTCTTCTTTAATTGACAGTAAGTACTTTGTGCTGTTTATAGATGATCTAACCAGGTTTTGCTGAGTTTATTTCTTGAAGCAGAAATCTGAAGTGTTTGAAGCCTTCAACAAATTTAAGGCATTGGCTGAAAATCAGTCTGGTTGCAAGATTAAGGCTTTGAAAACAAATAATGGCACTGAGTATTTGTCTGAAAGGTTCCAAAAGTTGTGTGAACAAGCTGGGATTCATCATCAGCTAACAACAATCTATACTCCTCAGCAAAATGGAGTATGTGAGAGGAAGAATCGAACAGTACTTGACATGGCTAGATGTTTGCTGTTTGAGAGCAAGCTGCCAAACAAGTTTTGGGTTGAGGCTGTCAATACCTCAGTGTACCTACTCAACAAGTTGCCAACCGTTGCTGTGAAGGAAAAGACTCCTTTTGAAGCCTGGCATGGAATCAAACCTTCTGTTTCACACCTAACAGTATTTGGCTGTGTTTGCTATGCCCTTATTCCAGTTGAGAGGAGAACCAAGCTCGAGAGAAGGGCCGCTCCAGGAATATTTATTGGCAACAGAAACACTAATAAGGGCTACTGGGTGTATGATCCCTCAACAAAGAAAATATTAGTAAGTAGGGATGTGAGGTTTGATGAAGGTAGAGTATGGAGCTGGAATGATACTGATGCAAGGTTGACTGATGAAGATCAGCAGGACAGCAGTTTGGAGCTAGCTAAAAAAGGGCCAGTTGATGATAATTTTGATGAAGCACCTATGAGAGGGACAATGACTATTGCAGACATCTATCAAAGATGTAATGTTGCAATAGTTGAACCTTCAAAATTTGAATAGGCTGCTAAAGAAGAATGCTGGAAGAAGGCTATGGAAGCTGAAATGAAGATGATCCATAAAAATGACACATGAGAGCTGGTTAATAGACCGGTAAACAGGAAGATTATAGGTGTCAAATGGGTGTTCAAAACCAAGAACAATGCAGATGGATCTCTGAACAAGCATAAAGCCAGACTAGTTGTGAAGGGGTATAGTCAGCAGCAATGTGTTGATTATTTTGAAACCTTTGCACCTGTTGCAAGGTTAGACACCATAAGGTTATTGTTTGCCTTAGCTGCTCAAAAACAGTGGAAAGTGCATCAATTGGATGTAAAGTCAGCATTTCTGAATGGATTTCTCAAGAAAGAAATCATCATAGAACAGTCTGAGGGTTTCAAGGTCCCTGGTGAGGAAGACAAGGTTTACAAGCTCAAAAAGGCATTGTATAGCCTAAAACAGGCTCCAAGGGGCTGGTATGATAGGATTGATGCATACCTGTCGAAGCTTGGGTTTGAGAAGAGCATAAGTGAGCCTACACTCTATGTGAAGAAGGCTGAGAAAGAAACCTTGTTGATAGTCTCACTTTATGTGGATAACTTATTAGTTATTGGTTGCAAGGGTGAGCTGATTGAAGATTTCAAGAAACAAATGTTAGATGTGTTCGAGATGACTGATTTAGGTTTGATGACCTACTTCCTTGGTATGGAAGTTAATCAGAATGAGCATGGCATTTTCATAAGCCAGCAAGCATTTGCACAGAAAGTTTTAAGTAAATTCAGCATGTCAAAGTGCAAGCCTGTTAGCACTCCTGTTGCACTAGGAGAGAAACTCTCAAGCATCAATGAGCATGATCGAATAGATGAAAAGGAGTATAGGAGTTTGGTTGGTTGCCTACTCTACTTGACAGCAACAAGGCCAGACATCTTTTATATTGTTAGTCTTCTATTGAGATTCATGCACTGCTACAATGTTGCACATTTTAAAGCTGCTAAAAGAGTCCTAAGGTATGTCAAAGGCACCTTAGGCCATGGTGTGAAGTTTGAGAGAGCTGAAGAACTGAAGCTGGTCGGTTATTCAGACAGTGATTGGGCTGGCTCAGTTGATGATATGAAGAGTACATCAGGATCCTTCTTCACTCTAGGATCAGGAGTTTTTAGCTGGAGCTCAAAGAAGCAACAAACTGTTGCTCAATCAATAGCTGAAGCAGAGTATATTGCAGCTGCTGGGGCTGTTAATCAAGCAATTTGGCTTAGAAAGCTGTTGGAGGACTTGAATGCTCGTCAAGCTAAAGCAACAGAGATCAAAGTTGACAATCAGTCAGCTGTTGCAATTGCCAAGAACCCTGTGTTTCAGGGCAAAACTAAGCATTTCATGTAACTCCCCTTACCCGAGACCGTCGCCGGAGTCGAGCACAAGGCACTACTACACTTATTTGAGCACTTAACCAAATTCAGACAATTTATATCATACTTTCCAGACAAGCTGTCCAACTGCGTCATAGTTGCTAAAAAAATCATATCTCAAGTTACGAAACTCAAAATCCAAATATGTAAATTTTCTCCGAATCTAGACTCATATATCTACTTACTAATTTTTTTATAGAATTTTTTGCTGGGCCAATTAGTACAGTTTATTAGTTAAAATCTCTCATGTTTCAGGGTTCGGCTACTCTGAGCCCTGTGAACTACGAACCAAATTTCTCCTTGTACAGAATTCAAATAACCATGCCGTTTATTTCTTTTAAAAATAGACCCAATAAGGAATCCAAACATATATAGTATGATGCCTAATTATTTTTCTAAAATTTTTAATGATTTTTACAAATCAGAATAGGAGAGCTCAAAATCACTCTGACCTTATCTCACAAAAGTTATTATATCTCATGATTTACAATTCAATTTCTTACATAATTTATTTTATAAGAAACTAGACTTAATAAGATTTAATTTAATATTTTATTCAACCTCTAATTAGATTTTCATAATTTATGGTGAATTTTCAAAGTCAAACTACTGCTACTAACCAAAAACTGTTTTAGTACAAAATATTGTTAACTAGTTTATAACATCTTTACTTCAATTCATTTAAACTCTATACATGCCATATAAATATTTAAACATAAAACAAAAACTACCGGAATTGATCTGGATAGTGTGCCTTGTTGTGTTGATCCAATCTACCAACTTCACTTTAATTCAATCTACATAAAAAAAATATCAAACACACACAAGTAAGCTTATTGAAGCTTAGTAAGCTCATAGGCATAAAAACACAAATCTTACCGAACATTGTACACAATCATATATCTTTTAATTAAACTACTTTACCCTGTAAATCACAAATCCATTATTAAGCTCCTTTGAATAATTTTCATATTCCTATTTACAAATTTAACTTCCTTGGGCCCTTTTTTCTCATTTATTTCCATTGACAAATTATGGAACACTAATGGAATTGAGTGCTTCATTATCACATTGCCATAGGAAACTATGGACTTGCACATTGTCACATATCACACACCGAAGCCATAGTCCTGCTATGTTCTTACACGGATCACATCACATGCCAATGCCATATCCCAGATATGGTCTTATACGGAATCACATCATCATGTCACACCGATGCCATAGCCCAGCTATGGTCTTATACGGGAACACATATCACATTGCACCGATGCCATAGCCCAGCTGTGGTCTTAAACGGGAGCACTTATCACATCTTTCCGTCAATTCACCATGGTCACAAAATGAAAGCACTCAAATCCATTGTTCCAACTAATGTGTACTTTTATTTAACTATTATTTCATACTTATTACAAATTGATAGTATTCATCTACAATAATATACTTAAAAATCATAATATCTTCATAACAAAACATTAAATTTTGCCATATGAACTTACCTCGGCTAATTTGCAAAAGTTATAGAAATTCAAGAACTATTCTTGAATTTTTTCCTTTCCACGATTCACTTCGTTTTCTTGAACTATAATTATAAAACAATTCCTTCATTAGCATCCATTACAACTCTATTCTATTTCACAATTTATGCCCTTAAATTTTTGAAATTACACTATTACCCCAAACTTTTCAAATTTTTACAATTTAGTCCCTGCTTAATTTATTCATCAGTTGAACTAATTATTCTCAAATAACACTTTATTTAAACATTATAAACTATTTCACAGCCTTTTACATTCAAAGTTTCATCACAAAACCCTAATTTCAGAACTTTCACAATTAGGTCCTAAATAATGATTTCTATAAAAATCTCTTTATAAAATCATCATATAATAAAATTAAAACCTCAATTCCATGATAAATCATCATAAAATTTCAGCACTTGTTCATGGAAACTTTCAAAATTATCCATATAATCAAAAACTAATGAATTAAACATATGGACCTAGTTGTAAAAGTCTCAAAAACACAAAAATTACAAGAAATAATCAAAAGTTGAACTTACATGCTGTAGAATATAAAAACCAGCTTCTTAAAAGCTCTCTAATGGTGTTTTTAGCTGATGAAGATGAAGAAAAATGAAGAAAAATGAAGAAAACTCTAGATTTTACCTAATATATCATATTTTACAATTAAATTATTACCCTATTTCCAATTTTGCCCCTTGTTCACACTTGATTTTTAATTTTCCTGCACACACATGCTGTCCAGCCCAATAATAGGTGTATAATTGCCTATTTAGTCCTCCTTTAATTATTACTAGAGCTATTTAATCACATCTCACAATTTACACTTAGTTCAATTTAGTCCTTTTCACCTAATTAACTACCGAAACCTTAAAATTTCTTGATGAAACTTTAATACTAACTTATTTACACTCCATAAACATTTCTAAAAATATTTATGGCTCGGTTTATGAATTCGAGGTCTCGATACCTCGTTTTTATTTTGTTTTATCTACAACTTCCTATACTACATAATTTCACTAATTCAAAATTAATTCTAAAACCACACTTAACATTTACTTACTAATATCTAAGCTCACATGTCGAATTTAGTGATTTCAAATCACTGTTCCGATATCACTGAAATTTGGGCCGTTACATTTCAAGATCAAATACCATTTTTTGAGGGAGGCAGAGTTGTCAAAGGAGATCAACTTGGTCCATTGCTGCTTAGAAGTCCAATTGGTAGATATTTTGACCAAGTCGTTAGCTGCCACCAGGTTCAAGTATTTAAAGAAGCAAATTTGAGTCTGCTGCTTTGTAGCCAATGAGAAGTGTTAAAGGTGGCAACAAACAGTAGTCCGTATGTTATCTGGATGAAATACAGCAACTACAAATGTACGTATGTTATCCGGATGAAGTATGTTTTTGTAATAGACGACCTGTATATGATTTGACAGAAAACTTTTTGACTGGATAAAGTTGGTCAAGTACTTTCCAGTTTTAGACAGGTCCTAGGTTATCATTAGGATGTATTTAATGTTTGTTCACTTCTACAAGTTAAAAATATTGTTGTAGTTTTATATATGTACATCATAGATTTGATGAAATTAAGGTAATGAGAATAACCAATTATTGTTCTCTCAGTTTTCTCATGTAATGGCCCAAATTTCAGTGATATCGGAACAGTGATTTGAGATCACTAAATCCGACAAGTATGTTTGAAAATTTAATAAATTAATAATTATAAGTCAAGTGTGAATTTAGAAGAATTTTGAATTAGTGAATTTTGTGTTAAAAAAAAGAGAGAAAAGAATTTAATAAGTAAATTGGGTCTAAAACGAGGTATCAAGACCTTGAATGCATACTTCGAGCCATAAATATTTTTAAAAATATTTATGGAGTGTAAATAAGTTAGTATTAAAGTTTCGTCAAGAAATTTTAAGATTTCGGTAGTTAATTAGGTGAAAAGGACTAAATTAAACTAAGTGCAAAATTGTGAGATGTGATTGAATAGCTTAAGTATTTAAAAATATGGATTTAAAGAGCAATTAGACCCAAAGGTTAATGGCTGGACGGTTTGGGTATGAAATAAGCAAGAAAACAATGTGAACAAGGGGCAAAATTGGAAATAGCATAATAGTAATTAAATAATGATGTAATTGAAAAATCTAGACATTTCATCTTTCTCAGCCAGAAACGCTGTAGTAGGTCTCCTATGCTGGTTTTTCATATTTTTTCACCATGTAAGTTCAATTTTTACTATTTCTTAGTAATTTTTATGTTTTTGTGACTTTTAAAATTAGGTCCAATCATCTAATTCATTAGTTTTTGATTTGGTGGGTGAAATTGGAAGTTACCCTGGCTGAGTAAGGGCAGTATATGATGAATTATTATGAAATTTAAGTTCTAATTTCATATTAAGGTTGTTTTATTAAGTCATTTTGATAGAAAATGGTATTTAGGACCTAATTGTGAAAAAGTTGTGAATTAGATGTTGGTGTTGAAATTCAGAATATCAAAGGTTTTGAATTAGTTTATAATGATAAAATAAAAGTGTTAATTGAGAAAAAAATTTAGTTCAATTGATGGGTGAATTGAGCAGGGACTAAATTGTAAAAACTGTAAATTTTGGGGTAAAAGTGTAATTTTGAAATTTGAACAGCATAAATTGTGAAGTGAAATAGAAATCAAATAAATGTTAATGAGTAGAAATAATTTATATTATAGATCAAGAGAAACGAGATTCAAGTCATGATCGAGGGAAAAATAAAGTTTACGAGGAATAGGCTCGATTGCTAATATTTTATATCGAGGTAAGTTCATATGATTTTTAATAATGCAATGTGTAATTTAATGTTTTGAAATGAAAATTTCATGAATTATATAGTATATTATTGCATATAAAATGTCATTAAACTGCGATAATTGTAAAATGATATTTGAATAAAAGTACAAATTAAATGGAACAACGGACTTGAGTACTTTCATTCAATGGCTAAGACGAATTGATTGGAAAAGACCATGGTTGGACCATGGCAGCATGTGAAATGTGATTTCAGATAAGACCATAGCTGGGCTATGGCTTCGAGAAATGTGATATGTGTTTCAGTATAAGACCATATCCGGATATGGCATCGGTGTGATATGTGCTATCAGATAAGACCATATCGGGATATGGCATCGATGTGATATGTGATCCGTGTAAGACCATGGCTGGGCTATGGCCTCGGTATGTGATATGTGACTATGTGTAAGACCATAGTTTTACTATGGCATTGTGATAATGAGGTACTCAATTCCGTAATCGTTCCCTAATTTGATTATGAACGAAAATGTAAAATGGCCCGAAAAGATTAAGAATTGGTGAATACTATGAAAATGACACGATTTGGAATAAGTTCTTGATACTTGATGACATTGAGATTATGGATCTATGCTTATGAAGCATAATTATGTGTTCTTACCATGATGGATGAAATGATATTGTATGGATTTAGTGAATAGTAGTGGTGAATGAATAAATATGGCCTTGACAGTTTTGGGTTACTGCAGTAGTGTATCTTTTGAAATTTACCATAAATTGTGGAAATTGAGTTAAGGGCTGAATAAAATATGAGATTAAAGCCTGATGAGTCTAGTTTCATATAGAGGAAACGGTGCATGCAATTGGATTTTATGTTATAAGATATTTAAATTGTTGTGAGACAGAGTTTGAATGACTTCGAGATCCCCTGTTCTAATTTTAGAAAATCATTAGAAATTGTACAAAAATAATTATGAGTTTTAATTTATTTATTTAAAATTCAATAGGGATATACGGGAACATCATCCAAGTCCCGAATTATGAGATAAATAATTTTTAGTGAAGAGAGATCAGAACTGTAGGACAGCGAAACAGGGGAAACTTTAATGAATAAACTGTACTAAATGGCTAAACCAAAAATTCTAAAAATTTTATGAGAGAAAGGTATATGAATCTAGTTTCAAGGAAAATTAACGGAACTTAATTTGGAGTTTCTTAGCTCCAGAAATAAATTATTTAGTAAATGTATCTCGATAAAACAGTTTAAGCTGAGTATGTACAATTGTACAATTGTGGTGTTTTATCTTAAAAGCATGTTGGTAATTGCTTATTAATTTCATATGGACTTACTAAGCATTTATGCTTACTCCCTCCTTTTCATTCATTGTAGTTTTGACAAGCCAGCTCAGAAATCGGGAACGGTCGGAGGCCCACTCACACTATCCGTATACCATCTTGGCATAATGGCTTGTATATTTTGAGTATGGCATGTATAGCATTATAATCATTTTGTATATATGGTCTTATGATATGGATATTGAGTGGTATGGAAATGCTTGGTAATGATTAGCCATTGGAATGGCTAATCATGATCATATTTGGTGTTATGTATGCTAAATTGCTAGCTAATCCATGGAAACCATGAAATAGACAAAATTTACCATAAAATAGATTCAGACAGCAGCAGTGATGTGAGTTTGAAAAACCATTAAAAATAGTAGAGATACAATTAGATGATGAATAAAATATAGAATTGAATAATTATGAGTCTATTTTCATATGGATGGAATAAAACAGGTATATGAGTTATATTTTATGCGAAGTTTAAATTTTTGTGAAACAGGGCCAGAGCGATTTCTGGATCCCCTGTTCTGACTTTGGAAATTCACCATAAATTGTAAAAATATAATTAGAAGTCATGCTTTATATGTACAGATTCCTTATTGAGTCTAGTTTTATTAGAAACAAACGGCGTAGTCATTGAAACTCTGTACAGGGAGATATATAATTCGTAATACACATAGGTCAGAGCAGTCAAATCCTAAAACAGGGGAGACTTTAACTAATAAACTGTACTAATTGGCCCAACCAAAAATTCTAAAAAAAAAATTAGTAGATAGATATATGAGTCTAGTTTAAGAAAAAATTTATGGAATTTGATTTCGAGTTTCGGAACTCGAGATATGAATTTTTAAGCAACTATGACGCAGTTGGACAGCTTGTCCGAATTTATTTAAGTGCTCAAATAAGTTTAGTAATGCCTCGTGCTCGACTCCGGCGACGGTCTCGGGTAAGCGGGCGTTACATATCATCCCTTTTACTTCTGTTTGTTTTTGGTTGCTTTCCTTGCAACTCTCATTTCTTTTAATCTCAAACTTATTTCATATTTTATCCGGAATTATTGCTTTGTTGCTCTAGCTTCAACAAGAGTTCATATTTTATCCAGATGACTTAGTTCTGTTTTTCTTCCTGTGTAAGAAACCCAACAGATAAACCCTAACGGCACACCAAGTCTCGTTTTCGCTCCTTTCCTGATAAAGATGCTACACCTCGATCTGTCAATCCCTAGCTAGCAAGGTTTGCACTTTCTATAACAATGAATTATTAGCACACTCAACCTTTCTATTTGACATGTTAACTAACAATAACTTATCAAGTTCTAAAATCACCTTTCTATAGCCCTTTGTCCAAGGCCATTGGTGGCCCCTTTAAGGCACCTGTAACTCCAAGTCCAAAAGTAGAGCAACGTTGCAAGACTACGAATGAAACCTTGAGATTGGTCATGCATAACACCTTCTGTAGTAGCCATATCATCAACTAAGCAAACTTCCTCATCCATATTTAATTTTATCCAACCCTCCACAGGAGGCTGTAGGCAACAATACTTAATATTCCGTTCTTTTTTAGAGCTCCCAGGTTGTTACAAAACACTAGCATCTTTTTTATTCTTGCTTGTCTCTTGTCATTCCTCGATTTTATTGATATTTTTTTGTACGATTTGAAGTGTTAGTGAAATTGTCATTGAAACCTGAGTTTGATTCTTTCCCCTAGTACAATTTTTATTTATAGTATTTTATTTTCTGTTCAATCTCTTTTGGATAATTTTTTTCTCTTCTCTTTGCCGTCTCACCCTCCTCTCTTCCTCTCATTCTTCAATTTTTCTTCTTCATCCTTGTCTTGTCACCCTTAAAACCCTAATTTTTGCATTTTTGTATCGTCTCTTTCTTCATTTCCTCCTCCACTTGTGGCCATAGCACTCCCTTTGATCATCTTCTCCTCTCATTTTCTTTTAATTTTCATTCATCTCTTCACTTCTTTGTTATGGCTGAACTTTACTACTAATTTTCTGCCATTTTCGCACCTATTTCCTCTCTTTTTCCTTCATTTTGTTTCTGAAAATAGTCTCCTGTCTTGGTATATTGTGGTGTTTAATCATTTTCTGTTGATTCATTATCTTGGATCTGAAAATTGGGAAGTGTAAGTTGTCTAGATCATATTTGATCTCATTTTTTTTTTCCTTTTTTCCCTTTCTTTTCCTATGACGATCGAATACTACAGGGTCTATAGTCGAATTTCTTTGGAACAACCTAGTTTTAGCTTAATCAAAATAGTGGTTTTGGAACCACAAATTCGAGGTCATAAAATTATTTTAATATTATTTTTAGTGTTTATGGCATGTGATTATATATGTGTGAAAGTTTCATGAAATAATTTTAGCGATTAAATGCTTAATTTGAGAAAAAGACTAAATCGCGTAAAATGCAAAAGTTGCATTATATTTGATAAAGGTGCCTAATTGCTATGATTTATTACATGAAAGGTCCTTATGATGATATTAAACCATTTTTAGTGGAATTTGACATAAATGGGCAGTAAATGGATGTTTTAAATGGTTTTTAATTAAAGGTAATTTTGGTATTTGTTAATTAATGTTAACATTAATAAAAAAATGAAAATTGTTATCATCTTCACCATTTCTAGCCAAAAATTAGGGAAGAAAAGAAGCCAAACTAGGTTTTAAGCATTCGGCACTTGCAAGCTTGATTTGGTATGTTTTAGATCAATTTTTATGATTTTTACGTTTTTGTGATCGTTACTTCGTGTTCTAGCTAGCCCATCCCTTAATTTTTGAAATTGTTGATGATTTTGTGAAATTCCATTGAAAATGCTTGAGCTTTTGAATGTTTGATGATGAAAAATGAATATTTTTTGATAGATTTTAATGTTTTGTAAAGTGATTTTTGATGAAATTGCTTAAATGGGATTAAATTGTGAAAAGTGTAAATTGAGGGGTTAAAATATGAAATAAATGAAAATTTTGGGTGCTAGGGACTTATATGAAATTCGGCTAGGCTTGGGTGTAATGAAATTGTATGAATTTTGTGTATTTGTGAATTAAGGATTAAATTATAAAAATTGTAGAACTTTAAGGGCTAAAGTGTAAAAATGTCAAAATATTATTAGTTGACTAAATTGAATGATTTGATGAATAAATGAGTTAATTTTGAATGTATATAGATCAAGAAAGAAAGAAATCAAATTTAGATTGAGGAAAATAAAAGGTTATTGAATAGCCGATCCAGCCCCTCTATTCCGACTACGAGGTAAGTTTATATACAAATTAATACCGTTAAATTAAATTATATATGTTTATTTTTCAATTAACTGCTATGAATGTTGGACGAGCAACACGAACAAGAATTGACAGAGTTATGATATCCGAAAGTCTCGTACGAACCTTAGGAATAGTATAGGATACAAATGTCATGACATTAGGATTACCGAGATGAGATTCCATGTAAGACCATGTCTGGGACATTGGCATTGTATTGTGATTATGTGTAAGACCATGTCTGGGACATTGGCATCGTCATGTGATTTTGTGTAAGACCATAGCTGGGCTATTGGCATCGATATGAGATAACATGTAAGACCATATCTGGGATATGGCATTGTACGAGCTATATGTGATTTTCGAGTATCCTTGTCAATTTCGAAAGGTTTAATGGGCAAAGTCAAGATGAAAAAGAATATGGGATTGAATTAAGTGATACAGGTACGTACGAGATTCATACGAGTATTAAAAAGAGAAGTATTTGATGAATTACATGTGAATTTGAATAGGTTATCAATGAGAAGGTTTGTGTATCTATATGTGCTTATTCATAATTTGCTTATTTGATGGAAATGATGTTGATTCATGATGTAAATTTATTTATATATGGCTTACTAAGCTTTTAAACCTTACTTTGTGTGTTCTTTCCCTGTTTTATAGATTATCGAAGCTAGCTCGGACTCAGGGATCATCAGGAACCGTCTTCACGCTACCGACTACTTGTTGGTACTTTTGATGCTTAGTAAATATGGTATATGGCATGTATAGGCTAGTGAGTTGATGTTATGTTTTGAGCATTGATATTAGCTATAAGATTTGGCTTGCAAATAATGTTAATGTTGGTGTGTATACGGCCATTTAAGTTGGCTTGAATCATGTGTTTGGTAAGTAATATGTGATGTATATATTGCCTTATGTTTTGGCATGTTTGGTATGGTTATATGGTTGCTCTATTGGATAGTTGTAAGTTAGAGTATTATTGCTTGGAAGATGACATGTTGTGGCTTGATTTTGAGATAATGAAATGGTATGTTTTGAGGCATGAAATAGATGATAAAATGTTGAGAAAATGTATAGAGAAGATAGGTGAATTGGTTGGTATTGGCATATTGTCTTGGTATGTTTTTGGTTATGGATTTTGAGTAGTTGAAAAGATGGTTATAAATAGCATGATATGTGTATGTAATGGCATGCTTTGGCTGCCTTTGAATGTATGGAAAGGTGCAAATTGATGTGGTTTAGGTATGCTTGAGGAGGGTGAGAAATGTGGCTTAAACCAAGCCTAATTTCGTTCCACACGGTTGAGCACAGGGGTGTGTGACTCAACCATGTGCCTATTATAACTTGTTAAAACAAATCAGTGAGTTACACGGCTTAAACACACAGGCGTGTGCCATAGGCTGGCGCATGGGCATGTGACTGGCCGTGTTACCCAAGTCAGTATACCCTCCAGTTTTCACACAGCTATGGCATACGGGCTTATGACACAGGCGTGTCTGGTAGCAGTGTGACGCACACAGCCTGTTCACACGGGTGTGTGATCCCTATTGCATGAAAATTTTATAAGTATCTCAAAGCATGTTTTAAGGCCTTGTAAGCCCTAATAAGGGACAATATGATTGTGTTGAATGGATTTTGACTATGAATGCATAAATGTATGTGTTATTATGTGAAATGTTGTGTATTGATCGGTAATGCCTCGTAACTTTATTCCAGTGACGGATATGAGTTAGGGGTGTTACATTTCTCATGTGCTAATTTCGTGAATTTTTTTGCCAAAAGTCCAGACCTAAATTCCTCAGATTTCCAGTGAAGTTTGAGGCCATACTGATACATGCACAAATGGGGTGAAATTTATTAAATTCCAATCATCAAAACTACCAATTTTCAGGCTTGGGAAATCAGCATACTTACAATGACTTTTTGGATGGGATCCTAGCATTTCTGGGTTGAGATGTCTTCATGGCGTTTTAAGATGTATCTCTTAACTTCGAAACGCATTTTGAATCACTCGATTTTGAGTTCAAGAGCTTAACTTATGATCGTTTTAGTGAAGACTACACGAGCAGAATTTCTAAACGTTCGGGCTTTTAATTCAATTTTAAATCATATTAGGTTTGGGTTTTGGGCTTGTGCGCAACTTACTGGTAGCTTGTCTGCAAATTATTGGTAGTTTAATTGCATATTGTTACTGGTGGTTCATCTACATTGAGCTACGACTCCTACTGTTTTGGTGAATCAGATAACGATTACTAAGAAACTCGTGTGTAGCAGATGGATGGATAAGACTTTTGTACTGCTTCACATGAGCATGACATATATAAAATATTGGAATACTAAGGGTTTTGATGCCATGATTTACTATATGTTCTGTTATAATGATGGTTGTATGCTTCATTGATTGTTTGTACGCATATACATTGTTTACATATGTTTAGAATCACATTGAGCTTTTCAAGCTCACTTCTTTAGTTTACTTCTTACAAATAACTCTCAATGTTAGGATTGGGCACGACATTCGGAGGTCTCATCTCGATTTTTATTTAATGCAGTATTTTTTTTCAAAATTTAACCCAAGTTTTAATATGGTTTTTTTCTATTTGGGACTGTAATTTTGGACCGTGGCATGGGTTTTTATGTTTGAATTTCTACATGCATGCAAGTTGGTTAAAACTGAACATGAATGTAAAATTTGCTTAATAATCGCATGAAAGATGGTTTAGATTGAACTTGATGGTTCCACTATTTCCGCTGTGTAACAAGGAAGAGAAGCTTGAAAGGCAAATCGACGAAACAAAAATCAAATTAGTTTTTCTTAAATGAAACTACTTTTAATAATCTGAACTCTAAATTTAGTCGACTTAATAATTTGATGGTT
This sequence comes from Gossypium arboreum, assembly GCF_025698485.1. Lineage (NCBI taxonomy): Eukaryota > Viridiplantae > Streptophyta > Magnoliopsida > Malvales > Malvaceae > Gossypium > Gossypium arboreum. The sequence continues at coordinate 127,344,644 of NC_069082.1, read as the reverse complement.
TTTGAGGAATTAAGACAAAAGTTTTCTAAAAAGATAGTCAAAGTAGAAGTTTTAAAACTGAACAGTTTTCTTTAGCCATTTCGATGGACAGTGTAGCCTTTAGATATCCGGCCATAATTTCTAGACCGAATTAGGGAGGTTACACCTCTAATATACCCTTACTTTTGACAAAGTCAGCAACAAGGAATTCGTGATTTCGGCTGTTCCACAGGTTCCAACAGATCACTCTAAATAGCATGTCCCCATTGTGCACCACAGCAAGACATGATCAATGGATACAGATCTATTTGTACAAAATTGGTAACATATCTATCCTAATAATTTCTGCATGCATGCAAGTTATCTCGATTGATAACTAAAAGGTGCAGGTGCAAAAGAGAGATCATTACCCCTTCAACTGGTTACCCAGTGCACCCACTGCTCCTTTGAATGCCGTAACAATTTGAACGTGAGGTGAGTTTCTCTCACTTAAAAGAATCCAAAAGTTGAATCAGTGAGGTAACAATATCTTTAATAGCGATTGATTCATTTCGATTCAAATAAAAATAAACTTAATAAGCTCAAAAGGATATCAAATGCTAGAATCATTCATAGTCAAGTTATCCGACATGAATTTAGTTTTAAAAGTCAAAATGCATTTATGTTCATCATTTTGAAGCTCGAAAGCAAGTGAAATTAAACTATGAAAAAGAACTAGTTCCAAAGAAATTTGTGTTGCATTCGAAAATGGATGTCCTCCGTTAAAAAGTAAGGAAATCCGTGACAAGTAAGATGTGTGACGAAAATATAAACCAAAATACTTGTTGATTGCGGTAAAAATAATATCAATTTTTCAATTAGTAACATTCTTCATCCCCTTTATAAAAGGAATTTACAGTAGACAATATAAATAAGTTTATATTAATATATATTTTAGAAATATTTATACAAGGAATGGTTTCTACTGATAAATTAGTAAGCTTCGTCTATTTCATTTATTCATTGCTTTCGTGATGATGGTTTTTATTATTAACGCATTATATGATTTTAATAATGAACATAGAAATTAGAATTAAAACATGGCAGCAATGAAATTGTTGAAAGCTTGCGCGTGATTTGAATATAAACAAATGGTCCAAAACATTTTATTTCATTAAATCCATTTGGAACTCAAGCTTTTCTCACCCTCTCTCTCCTCATATACCATAATTGGATACAGATTTATAAGCTTATTTAAATTAACTGCTGAAAGGTGGAGGCCTTGGCATGCCTTGCACGATGCCGCAAGTCAATACACCTTCCGGTAAGTTGTACTCATCCTTGAGGGATCGGTTAGGGGAAATAACACTAGCATAAAGCTGTTGCCCAAGGTAATGCCTGTCCCATATCTCCGACCTCAGGTTCCACATCCCGCAGTTGTCGAATGTCAATAGGATTGCTGACCAGGAGTTGGGGAATACCTGTATGGTGTGTCTGCTCACGGCGTCAAGAAGATTGTAGTTCATCCTCTTCTCGGGGCTCCATTTCCCAACGTCCATGCTGCGACAAATCATTATACAACTTATTACTTCAACTCAAGCAAATCACCACATGTATTGGTTATGTTAGAAGCTATACTTACCCCACAGCAAAGAATGAGTAGCCAGACAAGTGGTAGGACTGAATGGCGGTCTCGTGATTCTCGAAGATGATTTCCACAAAGTTTCTGTGTGTCATGTTGAGGACAATAGGTGCCAAAGTTACCTTAGTGTTGTCACTTGGAGGCTCATCGGGAATGGTATCATACTTGAAAACCTTGTCGGCTACGCCATAGTATTCTGCAAGTTTTAGTGGAGTGGTTGGTTCGACATAGGAGACTCCATTAAGAGCATATCGGAGCTTGCCATCTACTCTTTGTGCAGTGTTGGCAAGCTTGATGGTGCGGGTAATGTTAATGGAACCATATTTGTAGGAGCCCTGAGGATTAGGCCTAGCAGCGTTAGAAGTCAAGTTCCAACGGAAGGTACGGAATTGATTGAGTGACCAAGCCCAACCAACAGGTGGTGGTGGCAACTCGGATGAGGCAGCTCCCTTGCCATTCTTGTAACGGATGATGCCAGTTGCTGTAACCTCACGTTTGGTAAAACGGGTAGAGGCCACCACATAGTAATCCCTTGGTTCCTGGTTGGCAGTAACAAGCACACTGAAGCACTGTCCAACGTGCACATCAAGGGAGTCATAGTCATTCTGCATTGTGTGGGAACCCTCCATCTCAACCAATTTCATGGTGTGGCCTTGGAACCTGACGTTCAGAGATGTCTTGATACCCGTATTGCAAATCCTGTACTTGTACGTTTTGCCTGCCTCCATCGTAAACAGAGGTTCATCCTTCCCATCACCTTTCGCAACTTTTCCATTAAGGTGGACACCGTCGCATCTCCCAAGGTTGCGACCACTATCAAGAATCTTCTTGAGGCTGGTGTGTCCCTTGTTGAAAAAGTCTCCCACTAAGAGAGTATAGTCATCAGCCGGATCAGCGTAGGGAACAGGGATGAGTAGACGGCTGTTAACACGGAGGCCACCGAAACCACCAACCGCCTTATGCATAGCCGTCACCGGATAGTAGATGTAGCTGCCAATCTGATCCTTCACCTGGAATTTATATGTGTAATTCTTCCCAGGGGGGATAGGACAGTTGGTTCCCAGAACACCATCTTGCCAAGAGTTCTTCCTATGCTGAATGCCGTTCCTGCAACAAATCCCATTTCCACAGATAATTAGCTAAATTCTTCACTAGCACATAATCATATTAATGTAAAAAAGAAAATACTCTTGGTAGTCGCTTACCATGTTACAAGGAATGGCTCATCAAGGTTATTGAACACATTGATCACAATATTGTTGTTGGTGGTAGAGTTAATATTTGGTCCTGGGAATTGTCCGTTAATAAGAATACCCTTTACTGGCACTCCCAAAGGAGCAATGGTGCCATAGGTGACGTTCCATTCGAAAAAAAGGGTAGGATCTCCACCCTGAACCATAAGGATTGATCCTGCCCAGAGAAATAGCATCGATATTAACAGCAATCGAGCCATCTCCTACCCTTTTTTTCGCCGACCGTAATTTATTAATTATCCCCTTCTAGAGGAAGAGGAAGATGATTTGCTTGAGTTGATTTTGAATTGCATGCATACCTCTCCTTTTATACCACACAATCCCCTCATCAATGCTTCCATCTTAATCCCTTAGAATACGCTCATCCATTCATTTATTTCCTGGCTTTTAGCAAATACTGTTTTTAACACTAATCAATTTGATTTTATCATTCTCTTCTTTTCCATCAAGGATTTTCACATCCACTATGCTGATGGCTAACATTTTTTTTAGGGTAATGGTTACTTTGATGAGAGTTTTTATAGTTATTTTCTTAATTTAAATATATAAATATGATAATTTTAAAATTAATGTATTAAAGTAACATTAACCTCCATTATTATATAATCATTATTGCTAGACACTTGATATTAAGTGAAATTTTATAATAATTAAATTATGACCACCATAAAAGTTCATATTAAATAAATAATGTGAAAAGAAATTTATAATTAACTTTACTCTTTTGGAGAGATTATAACATTATATCCATTTGTGACATCCTATGAGAGAATTTATATTAAATATAGATAAAATTAAAACATTGTAAAGGGTTCAGAGCAAGCTTTGCAAATAAGTGAACATGATGTATCGAAAAAAGGCAGAGATGAATACTAGAGCAGATCTTATAACATTACTTACAGCGACAGGTGATGTTTGATAAGCAAGAGAAAGGGAATTGTGGTTGATGATGAGGCTAAACAACAAAAAAAAGTTGAAAGAATTTTAGAGAGCTTTGAGAATTAGAATACCAAAGTGCCAAAAAGTCACTCAAGTAGATGTGATGGGCTCATATTTATACTAGGTATTTAATATGAGTAATGAAATTAGTTTTCAATTAGAATGGCAATAATTGTTAAGACGGGATGGTTAATGACTTTTTTGGTGATGATAATGATGAATATTGAAGAAGTGTTCACCATATTTTTGAAAGAAAGGAAAAACACTCAATGTTATAGGAGAATGTTAAGAGGAAACCTCCTACCTACCTCCGTATTTAATTTACCAAGCCAAGTTCTCCGAAAAATCCTAAGAGTGAAGACAATCTAAGAACTCTGTCATATTTCGAGGTTATTTCCACTTCTTCTACTTTGGTGAAGCCGCATCTTGTGAAACATTTACCTCGGAACATCTCTTCGAATGCAAGACAATGGATGTTCTCGAACGAGAGTTGTTCATAAATAATGGTTATTCTTATTTGTTCCAAACAAAAGTTGTTCTATGGTAATGTTCTGTTTGGTAGAACTTATTGTGAATAAACACAATTCTACTAAATAGAAATTGTTCTAAATATAGTTATTCGTGAAACACCATTACTCTAAACAAAAGGTACTTTGAACTTGATCGAATATCACACACACAAGTATATGTATCATTACAAATGGTATAAAATATCGATCCCACAAAGAACTTTTACTAATTATAATTTCAATCATCGAAATTTACTTTAATACCTATCCAAATAAATCAATGACTAAATTATATAAAAGAAAATTATAGAGTTCAAATACAAGGGAAATTCAAATAGGCATTACTGTTCTACATCAAAATACCATTGGGATGGTATGACCCCAATTTGTCTAATAACAATAACGTATCGATTTCTCTGAGGGGTCGAGTGAGCACTTTATTCCAAAATCTTCTGAAACTTGTAGTTTGGACAATGAATCAGCTACCTTGTTTCTGTCACTCTAATTTCCATAATATGTTAGTGGTTGCTTGAAAAGTGAATAACAACTCTTTAAGTTTGAGATTCAACTATTAGATTAAACTAGGTTTTTTTTTTTCATACAAAGGAAGGCTCAACTAGCCATAATGCAAAAAATATTAGAGTGTAGGAGCTAAAAATTCCTAATATCTTCACTTAGCACATCAATTACTCTTAGAAGAGTGTCCTCAAAGAAACCAGCACAAAGAACTTAGTTAAATAGATGGATCAGAGACATGAAGATTGTCCAAGGTGAGAATGAGGAAGTGGTGAAAGTATCAGAGACTACAGAGTAAGGTAAGTGTTGTTCTGCAAATCCAAATAAAAGTGGTTGGCTAGAAATATTGATCTGAAAGTGTTAGAAGTTGAAGTGATTCGTTCATCAAGTGAAGAGGACGTCAACGAATTAATTGCAAATCTAGATAATGTGAGTCCAATGTCCTTGGCTATGATGGTGGCTTTACCTCTAGTGAAGTTTGACCTCTGTTAGGTTGTGATGATCATTGGTGCAGGAGGGCTAGTAGGCATTCGGATAAAAGTGACGATGAAATTTCAAGTAACATAAAGGGTGTTAAATTTTGCTCATTAGTCCAATAAAATGAAAATAGGGGTAACTGTGTCAAATATGGTTGTGGAACGTTCAGAAGGTAGTAATGAGCTGTGCAATCGTAGTAGGGAAACAAAGTGTGTTGATGGGCACAACGATAGAGAGAGGAGGTATGAGACAGAAAAGGAAAATGAGCAATCGAGACTTATAGCATATAAAAGGATATCTCAACCAATGTGCCTCTGAAAGGCCTGATCATTGGTATTTATACGAAATAAAATTTACTTTGGCAGAGAAAAAGAAAGCTCATTTTTCCCTAACAATCTGCCTCTATATTTATGTAAGTTTCAATTTGTGATTGCAAAGAATTTGGATGTGTCTTACAAGGGCTTCACAACTTGGCTCTCCATTTTGGTCATCAAGTAAAGAAAAAAGCTCAGCATTGTTGTTTTCAACTCCCACTCTGTGAAACCCCTTATTCTATGCAATATTTTAAGCCCTTTTATCCAAGCTTCAACCCAAAACAATGAGCACAAACCCAAGTTTCTCGTGTGCCCAACATATAAAAGAATAGAAAACCAAAATTTCACATTTAAAAATATAGGAAAAAGAATTTGAGCATGATGTGAATATATAAAATAATAGTGATATGTACATTTATAAATTAATGTATATAAAAATCTATATAAAACTAGAATTTTAATTTTAAAATATAGAAAAAAATTGAGCATCATGTGAATATATAAAATAATATATATTTATAAATTTAGAATACTGTTTATATATGATTTTTTCTAATGCTGGTTTGGTTTCATGTTAAATTCTTATTTGTGTTTTGTTCACGTTTATATCGTCCATGTAATTAAATAAATGGTTATGGTAAGGATTAAGTATTTTAAAACTTATTTGATAAAGATGTATTAGTCATGAAATATTAGCCATCCACACAATGAATGTGCAAATATTATATTAGAACAAAAGAGAATTATAGTAAAATCAAATCGGTTAATGTTAAAAATAGTATGTACTAAAATAAAGTAAAGAAACAAATGGATGTGCTCAATTTAAGGATTTCAAGAGAAAAATTGAATGGTGAAGAATGATTGTATTAGAAGGAGTTGTGTTGTATAAAAGGGTAAGCCAACATGCAACTCAAATCATCTCAAACAAATCTTCTTCCTCTAAGAGGGGATAAACAGTCTTAATTTATAAAATTATATAAGAGAATTTGAAGCCAATAAAATGGCTCCATTGACGATAATAGCGGTGTTTTTCCTCTGGGTAGGATCACTGCTTATGGTTCAAGGTGGAGATCCCACCATTAGTTTCGAGTGGAAGGTCACTTATGGCACTATATCTCCTTTAGGTGTTCCCGTTAAAGGTATTCTTATTAACGGGCAATTCCCTGGGCCAAATATTAACTCTACCACCAACAACAATGTTATAGTAAATGTGTTCAACAACCTTGATGAGCCATTCCTTTTGACATGGTAAACAAGAGTACTTTTTTTCCCATTTGATTATATTAGTAAAGAGTTGAGCTTAATTACATATATATATATATATGGAAATGAAATTTGTTGCAGGAGTGGCGTGCAGCATAGAAAGAATCCTTGGCAAGATGGTGTGCTTGGAACCAACTGTCCTATCCCCCCCGGGACGAATTACACCTATAAATTCCAGGTGAAGGACCAAATTGGCAGCTACATGTATTATCCAGTGACGGGTATGCATAAGGCGGTTGGCGGTTTCGGTGGCCTTCGTATTAACAGTCGTTTACTCATTCCTGTCCCCTATGCTGATCCAGCTGATGACTATACTATCATAGCAGGAGATTTTTTCAACAAGGGACACACCACCCTCAAGAAAATTCTTGAGAGCGGTCGTAACCTTGGTAGATGTGATGGTGTCCACATTAATGGAAAAGTTGCTAAAGGTGATGGTAGCGATGAACCTCTCTTCACCATGGAAGCAGGCAAAACCTACAAGTATAGGATTTGCAATGCGGGTCTCAAAACATCTCTGAACGTCAGGTTCCAAGGCCACAACATGAAATTGGTTGAGATGGAGGGTTCCCACACAGTGCAAAATGACTATGAATCCCTTGATGTTCATGTTGGACAGTGCTTCAGTGTGCTTGTTACAGCCGACCAAGAACCAAAGGATTACTTTGTTGTGGCCTCTACCCGTTTTACCAAACAAGAGGTTACAGCAACTGGTGTCATCCGTTACACCAATGGCAAGGGCGCACCCTCACCTAAGTTGCCACCACCACCAGTTGGTTGGGCTTGGTCACTCAATCAATTCCGTACCTTCCGTTGGAACTTGACTGCCAGCGCTGCTAGGCCTAACCCTCAGGGCTCCTACAAATATGGTTCCGTTAACATTACCCGTACCATCAAGCTGGCCAACACTGCTCAAAAAGTAGATGGCAAGCTTCGATATGCTATTAATGGAGCCTCCTATGTCGAACCAACCACTCCACTAAAACTTGCAGAATACTACGGCGTAGCTGACAAGGTTTTCAAGTACGATACCATTCCTGATGACCCACCAGCTGAGATCACTAAAATAACCATGGAACCTGTTGTCCTCAACCTGACACACAGAAACTTTATGGAAATCATCTTCGAGAATCGCGAAACAGCCATCCAGTCTTATCACTTGTGTGGCTATGCCTTCTTTGCTGTGGCGTAAGTATTTGGTCTTTAAATTCTTCTAGTATATAGTCATTACTTTCCGTTTAACTAAATTCTATAATCATTTGTTGCAGTGTCGAGACTGGGCAATGGAGCCCTGAGAAGAGGAAGAACTACAATCTTCTTGATGCCGTGAGCAGACACACCATACAGGTTTTCCCCAAGTCCTGGGCAGCTATCCTATTGTCATTCGACAACTGTGGAATGTGGAACATCAGGTCAGAGATATGGGACAGGCGTTACCTTGGGCAACAGCTTTATGTTAGTGTTCTTTCCCCTAACAAATCACTCAGGGACGAATACAACATGCCTGAGGGTGCACTAGTTTGCGGTGTTGTGGAAAACATGCCAAGGCCACCACCAGCTTACACCTAATTTAAAGCTTATATAAACCTGGAACCAGTTCTGCTTCAAATACACATAAAACGGCCTTTGTAGTGACTAATGCTGACTTTTCCAATAAATTAATTTTCTTGATGTAATATCAGAATATATTACTTCATTCAATAATAAATTCTTTCATTTTTCCTATTTACAGTGTGTGTGAAATTTATTTTATTTTTTAAAATATAGCTTTTTCGTAAATAATATCAATAATATTAAAATACGATATAATGGAAAAATAATACAATCACAATCCAAATAGATAAATATGTAAAACTTACATAAATTAACGAATTATTAACAAATAAAAGTTAATTAATGTTTTTAATTGTTGAATCTATTATTTTATTTGTTATACAAGTAAATTTTCGAATTAATCGAAAATCTCTACTATTTCAATTCAATATATATATATAATGGTTCAAAGTTTTACATTAAAAATATAGTTAAATATTTAAAATTTAATCAGAATTGAAATTATGATGGTTAAATATTAATCATACAAAAATCAACATTAAATAGAAAATTTGTTTGGTATTAGTAATTTCACTATAACAAATGCTCTCCCTAAATAATCAAGGATTTAGGGGGCTAAAATTAAATTGTAATTTTTACGATATTAAAAGTGTAATTTTATAATTTTAATAATTAATATCTTTATATTTTTATAGGATTAAATTAAATTTTCATCATCTTTAAGGGGCGAACATGTAATTTTACTTTTATTAATTTAAAAAGACCTAAATGAAAATTTTTCATTTTAGCTCACCCTTAATCCATCATACTTCAATTAATACTAACAAAATAATCATTAATGCATAAGTAGTGAGAATAGCCTTTATAACCAAAGTACTGGAATTTATATCATAGATAGGATAAAGGTTCACAAAATATCAATTAAAATAAACATAATTCAAGTTAAGAGTCTTCAAAATTATAACCCAAAAACATTAAAATAAAACAAATTTCGTTTGGCAAATAGCTTCTGAAACTGAGGGTTGCAAATTCTTTGATGAGAATTGGAACCCCAATATTATGGTGGTAAATTATTTCATCCCCTCATGCCCTAAGTTTATGGTGATTGTGGCACAGAAAAATCATCATACTAAGAAAAGAAAAAACATGATACTAATTGCAGTAGTGTCACCTGTAGTGCCAAGTCCTTTATACCACTCCCCCTTTTAGTTCAAGAGATTTTCCAAACCCAACTGAAGCAGCTTGGCCAGGAGATCATTCCACAATGCTTTGACTCTTCGAACATTGGCTTGAAGTTGTTGAATGACCTTTTCTTGGGAGGCAATCTCAGCATCAAGATGTTGGAGGATCTTTTGTTCAAAGGCTGAGAGCTGAGATGAAATGTCTTCCTTCGTGCCAACTCCAACAGGCTGAGCCACAACATCAGGAACAGCTTCAGGGAGTGCAACCTGGTGTTTCCCTTCAAGCCACTTGTATGAATACTTCAACTCTATAGGCTTCCTTTCATATTTTTCAGTAGCCAATACAATTTCAGGATTTTGATTATAAAGTATCTGAAAAATAAGTGAAAGGAAAGAAAGATATAACATGGGGTAAACAAAATTAGTATGTTTGATGATTTCCTGAAAAATAAGCTCTCCCAAGTGAAAATTGAATCACATCACAAATCTTCCTAAGCAGAGTAACATCTTCTTTGTAACTGTATTCGTTTGGCTATTAGGAATCCAGTTTCTGGTTGCAATAGCAAACAGGCCAGCATAAGTGGGCTCTAGAGTAGAAGCTTGTGGCTCAGTTGCTTAGGGGCAAGGTAAGATGAACTCCATTGGTGATGGTTTTGACCATTGTATCATAAAATTCATCTAGCTTGACATCTATCAAGCATGAGTGAAGCAATAGCTCCCTAATTTGTGTAGGGCCAAAATTATACCATCTTCCTCGAACATAATCTTTGTGGAAGAGCTTGCTCCAAGACTTATTGACAGACTTGAGAATATTGACATAAAACCCATAAACGCCTTCCTCGGCATATGGTTTTACAAAAGCAACAAATTGTAGCAAGTCATTCTACTCAATGAAGTGCTTCGTTGTACAGAGCTGTTGAAGTTGGCCTGCATGCAGCCAAGTTGCAGAGAAGCAGCCCGAGCCATGCAGTTGCAGTTGCAGTTGAAGTTGATGCTGCTGTTCAATTCCATTTTGTTTTGTTACCTCAATTGATGTTTTGTAACTTAGTTAAATTAGAACTAAGTTGTTAATGTACTGAATGTAATTTTGTTGACATTTGAGCTGATAAATCAGCTTTACAAAGTGTACAAGTTATGTTTTATAAGTTTCAAAGTTACTAAGTGGTAGTAGGTAATGTTTAGGTGAAAATTTGCTTACCTTTGACTAGCTTATGCCTGGTATATGTATTGGCATTATGCCATCTTTCAAGGTTAATGAAAAATCATCAGAATTATTCATTCAGTTCTCTCTTTCTTTGCATTCATTCTTGTTCTTCAAGCTCAATTCTGTTTTGTTTGTTTAGCAAGTATCGAGCCTTCTAGCTCAAGAAACTGCTAACTTCACTCATCTCTCATCCAAAATACCAACAAGCAAATATCTGTTGGTGCAGACAGTTGACAAAATTGTTTGCTCTTTCTTTGGCAGTAGTAAATTTCTTGGGAGAATCTTACCTTGCAGGAGTGGACTGAGGGATGTTTAGTCTCCTGGTTCTGTTATGAACCGAAACAGAAAGCAGAAAATAGAAAAGGGAAGAAGATAACAGAATGTTGGTCTATTCATTAATTATTTTCGTGATGCATACTATTTTGCGATGGTTTTTCTTATTAAGGTATTATATGATTTTAATAATGAACAAAGTAATTAGAATTAAAACATGGCAGCAATGAAATTGTTGAAAGCTTGCGCATGATTTGAGTATAAACATATGGTCCAAAACATTTTATTTCATTAAATACATTTCGAACTCAAGCTTTTCTCACCCTCTCTCTCCTCATATACCATAATTGGATACAGATTTATAAGCTTAATTAAATTAACTGCTGAAAGGTGGAGGCCTTGGCATGCCTTGCACGATGCCGCAAGTCAATACACCTTCCGGCAAGTTGTACTCATCCTTGAGGGATCGGTTAGGGGAAATAACACTAGCATAAAGCTGTTGCCCAAGGTAATGCCTGTCCCATATCTCCGACCTCAGGTTCCACATCCCGCAGTTGTCGAATGTCAATAGGATTGCTGACCAGGAGTTGGGGAATACCTGTATGGTGTGTCTGCTCACGGCGTCAAGAAGATTGTAGTTCATCCTCTTCTCGGGGCTCCATTTCCCAACGTCCATGCTGCGACAAATCATTATACAACTTATTACTTCCAACTCAAGCAAATCACCACATGTATTTGTTATGTTAGAAGCTATACTTACCCCACAGCAAAGAATGAGTAGCCAGACAAGTGGTAAGACTGAATGGCGCTCTCGTGATTCTCGAAGATTATTTCCACAAAGTTTCTGTGTGTCATGTTCAGCACAATAGGTGCCAAAGTTACCTTAGTGTTGTCACTTTGTGGCTCATCGGGAATGGTATCATACTTGAAAACCTTGTCGGCTACGCCGTAGTATTCTGCAAGTTTTAGTGGAGTGGTTGGTTCGACATAGGAGACTCCATTAAGAGCATATCGGAGCTTGCCATCTACTTTTTGTGCAGTGTTGGCAAGCTTGATGGTGCGGGTAATGTTAATGGAACCATATTTGTAGGAGCCCTGAGGGTTAGGCCTAGCAGCGTTAGAAGTCAAGTTCCAACGGAAGGTACGGAATTGATTGAGTGACCAAGCCCAACCAACAGGTGGTGGTGGCAACTCGGATGAGGCAACTCCCTTACCATTCTTGTAACGGATGATGCCAGTTGCTGTAACCTCACGTCTGGTAAAACGGGTAGAGGCCACCACATAGTAATCCCTTGGTTCCTGGTTGGCAGTAACAAGCACACTGAAGCACTGTCCAACATGCACATCAAGGGAGTCATAGTCATTCTGCATTGTGTGGGAACCCTCCATCTCAACCAATTTCATGGTGTGGCCTTGGAACCTGACGTTCAGAGATGTCTTGATACCCGTATTGCAAATCCTGTACTTGTACGTTTTGCCTGCCTCCATCGTAAACAGAGGTTCATCCTTCCTATCACCTTTTGCAACTTTCCCATTAAGGTGAACACCGTCACATCTCCCAAGGTTGCGACCGCTATCAAGAATCTTCTTAAGGCTGGTGTGTCCCTTGTTGAAAAAGTCTCCCACTAAGAGAGTATAGTCATCAGCCGGATCAGCGTAGGGAACAGGGATGAGTAGACGGCTATTAACACGGAGGCCACCGAAACCACCAACCGCCTTATGCATAGCCGTCACCGGATAGTAGATGTAGCTGCCAATCTGATCCTTCACCTGGAATTTATAGGTGTAATTCTTCCCAGGGGGGATAGGACAGTTGGTTCCCAGAACACCATCTTGCCAAGAGTTCTTCCTATGCTGCACGCCGTTCCTGCAACAAATCCCATTTCCACATATAATTAGCTCAACTCTTCACTAGCATAATCATATTAATGTAAAAAAGAAAATACTCTTGGTAGTCGCTTACCATGTTACAAGGAATGGCTCATCAAGGTTATTGAACACATTGACCACAATATTGTTGTTGGTGGTAGAGTTAATATTTGGTCCCGGGAATTGCCCGTTAATAAGAATACCCTTTACTGGCACTCCCAAGGGAGCAATGGTGCCATAGGTGACGTTCCATTCGAAAAAAAGGGTGGGATCTCCGCCCTGGACCATAAGCATTGATCCTGCCCAGAGAAATAGCATCGATACTAATGTTAATCGAGCCATCTCTTAACCCTTTTTTTTGCCGACCACGCCTCCAATATAATTTATTATACTGTTTATCCCCTCTAGAGGAAGAGGGAGATGATTAGCTTGAGTTGATTTTGAATTGCATGCATACCTCTCCTTTTATACCACACAATCCCCTCTTCCATTCTTCCATCTTAATCCCTTAGAATAAGCTCATCCATTCATTTATTTCCTTCCTTTTGGCACTAACCATTTTTAGTTTTACAATGTTGAATCATTCTTTTCTGTTATCACAAGGATTTGAATATTCACTATATGGATGGCTAACCTTTTCTTTAGGAAAGTAGTTGCTTCTATGAAAAATACTTTAGTGCTTTTTTTTAACCTTTTATTTATTCTTTTATTATAGATATAGATAAACTATTGTAATTTTTAAAAATAGAAATTGTATTAATGTGAAACTAACCTTCTTATATGAAAGCTTAAATTATGACAAAAATATAATTTGAAAAAATATAATTAATTTTTTTTCAAGAGTTTACGATACATAACAAATTCATTTGTGACATCATCTACGAGAAATTTTATAATAAATTAAATATTGATCACCAAAATGTGGAGAAATTATTTTATTAACTCTTTCCACCACATTACTCATGATCTATTTCAAATTACTTAATGACATTTTAAAAAAATTTTCCACATCACTCATGGCAACAAATATGACCATTGTTACGGTTGAAGTGAATACTAGAGGTGGATCAGACATGAGCAACAATGACACAAATATGAAGAAATCTATTATGGAGACCTTGCAGGATGTCGAGCATTTTGTATATAACATTCTGATTTTCATTAGGGTCAAAAAATTTGATTTCGAGGCTAAATTTTCGAAGCCGAACTAGTCCAAAAATATTAAATCGAGACATTTACAAGATGAACATGAAATTAGAAATTAGAATTATTAAGTGATTAAATTAGATAAATTATTAAGTACAAGGACTAGATTGAAAGAATAGTAATTATTGATCAAAGACTAAATTGTAAGGTGAATAAAATAAAGAGAATTGATTTAAGAATTAAACAAATTTGTCAGTGGTAATTATGCCAAGAACCTAAGTACTGTTTAGACTTGTTCATGGGTCGGGCCACTCAGCCAAGCTCGAAGACCAGTCTGAAATGTGAGAGGGTTTGGGCAAAAATATAGGCTCGAAAAATAGGCTTGGATAAAAAAATAAGGCCTGTTTAAAAAATGGGTCGGGCCTCAGGTAAGGTATTTTTGGCCTGACCCTACCCGAATTCACTAAAGGACAAAAAATATATGTTTTTTTAATTATTATTTCTTAATGTTTTCTCCCTATTTTGCTACCATTTTACTATTATGTTGCTACTATTTTGTTGTTATTGTTTGGATATTGTATAAAACTTATCTTATTGTTAATTTTGCTATTATTTTAAAGACATTTGTTAATTTTGTTATTATTTTAGAGGCATTTGCTTATTAAGTTGCATCTATCTTAGTGTTATTTAAGTATACATATTTTTAAAATTTATTTTCAATTTGTTGGGAAATATTTATTTTCATGTTTTTAGTATTTTTGATGTATTATATATTTTTTAAATTATATAAAAAATAATATAAAAATTACTATGGACAGGCTGGGTCAGGCCCGAGTTTTAACATTTTTATTCAAGTAGGGCTTAGGCAAAATTTTAGGCCCATTTTTTGGGCCGGGCCGGGCCCGAACCTATCAAATGAGTCTAAATTTTTAATTGAGCCCGACCTAAACCCACCCCGGCCCGGCCCATGTACACCTCTAGTGCTGTTAAACCAAGATTTATTCTTAGTTAGTGGCTTGGTTGATCCTTGCCATTCATTTCTATTGACCATTGTTTAAGCTCAATTGTAGCCATTAGATTAATGAGGAATTAGATTAATTATGTGTATATATATATATATATATATATGTTGAATTGGTGAGAGAAGCAAAACAAAGAAAGAAATTCTTTAGGTTACTCTTCCATTGTCGTCCATCAAATTACTAAGGAAGGTGAACTTTTCACTTGAATTTGTTAAAATCTTAGTTTATATATGATAGTTGATGAACATAGCCTAAGCATTAGAGAACTTAGAGAATGAAAGCTTGAATCCATGAATATCTAGTGTTAAGCTTGAACTTTGGTGGAAAACATGCTAGAAATGAAGTGGGATGTGTAGAAACAAGACTTGATTAAACATAGATAATATAGTCATTGATGAGTTCTTGGGAGCTTGAATGAGATTGTTGAGAACTTTGAACAAAAATGGTGTTTTATAGATAGTTTGAGGCCTTAGAGTATAGTTATAAAGTCGAATTGATTCGAGCGGGAAAATTTTGAGATATACGAAAATCGGACATTAGGGTATAAAAAGACTAAGTTGAAAAATTACATATGTTTAATTGAATAGTTTGATGTATTTGAATAGGCCACTAGCTCGTACTAATAATTGAATTATTTGAACAAAGTTAAGAAACAAGACCGGGACGTCAAGAATCCAAGGATGAAAAATGAATTTGGTTTGTAATCTTGTGTTATTAACTCATTAAGCAGCTAAGTTTAATGAATTAATATTAATGAATGTTGTCATAAAAGGCATGTTAGCTTAATTGACTTTGATGGCAATGGTTGTGATGATATTCATATGTGTATATATTTGTGATGTGGATTATGATCATGAAAATATTACGAAAGGGGTTAAAGATATGTAAATTTATGTTTAATGATGTTAAGAATGAGAACTATTTTAGCATTTCGGTGTAATGAGTATTAGGACACATCACTAACTCTAATTCTTTGTTGGGTTATTAGGTAATTTAATATACTAATCTGCGTATTCACCGTTGAATCTAAAATCTATTAATAGTGTCGAAACCACCCTTTTTATTCAAATATTTTAAAATTTTTTAAAAAAGGAGGAAATCGACTATTTGGGAAATAGAAATATGGAGTCGCCACCGATCCTTTTATTTTGGTGTGATCGGGTCACCTAAGAATTTGGTTATTTTAATAAAACATTTTCGGTTTACTAAAACACCGATTATGGTCTACGAAAGTGTGAGAAAATGGGCTCGGGAGTCGGTTACGTATGAGGAAGGGTTAGCACCCTCACTACGCCCAAAATTGGTACCAAATCGATTAAATACTGTCCTTGTGTCTAAATTAAAAGTTTTTGAAATGTGGTTCCTTTTATAACGTTTGAGTAATCCGAGTTAGTTGTCAAAATTTCTTGTTTCGATGTCCGAAAGTATGTAATTTGAGAATTACCGAAGGATGCTCAATTATTTAGTCCAACAAAAAATCGAAACCCAGCACAGTAGGGTACGATTCCTTGAATTTCCAAATATTGACCATTGCCTTACTTTATAAAATATGTGTGAAAATTCCGAGGAGATATTCGATTATTTTGGGCAAATGAAAAAGCGCAACCCAACACGATAGGGCTCGATTCTCAAATCGCCAAACATCCAACATCACCTTCATTTTGAAAGATTTTAGAAAATGTGAAGGAAATTCCGAAAGGATTTTCAATTGTTTCGGACCAATGAAAAAGCGCAACCCAGCACGATAGGGTACGGTTCTCAAATCGCCAAACATTGAATATCATCATCGTTTTTAAGTATTTATATTTTTTATTTTTTATTTTTTAAAAACATGAGTGATAATACAAAAGAATATTCGATCGTTTTGAACAAACGAGAAATCACAGCCCAGCACGATAGGGCATGATTCTCGAATTGTCAAACGCCGAATATAGCTTTCGTTTTAAATAATTTTTAGAAGACATGAATGAAATTTTGAAGGGATGCTCGATTACTTTGGACAAACGCAAAATTGCAACCCAACACGTTAGGGCACGATTCCGCGAATTGCTAAGTATCGAATCTCGTCTTCGTTTTGAAGAATTTTAAAAGACGCGAGTGAAATTTCAAAGTGATATTCGATTATTTTGAGCAAACACGAAATTGCAACCCAACACGTTAGGGCACGATTCCGCGAATTGCCAAACATCGAATCTCGTCTTCGTTTTGAAGAACTTTTGAATGAATGATTATAAAGCTAGCTTAAGACCTATAAATTCGATTTGAAATAGGACAAAATTAATCATAAAATTTGGATTTTATAAAACCACATTTCGAAAATCAAATAAAATCGGTGGATGGGGTAAACGTGCATATGAGATACAATCGATTAAAAATAAAAAAAGGTATAGCTAATCCTAAAAAAACGCAACCTGATTACAATAGCGCATGGAGGATAATAATACAATGACAAAGATGATAATATAACAACCATTCAAGCGAAACAAAACATACGATAGTATGCCACAATAATAAACAACATATGATATAGATTAACCGATACAAGATATGAAAAATAATATAGCAATTAGCAACCAATGCACTATAAAATGATTTTTAAATAATAACGAATAAATGGGCCCCTACATAAGTCGACATATTTGCATGAAAGCTATAGATAGCTATATGATTTTTTTGGAACAAATATTATAGAATAAAAATTTGAATCAAATTACATGTAACATGTTTTAAACATGAATTTATTTAAAAGTTAACAAAATATATGATAGGACAAAAAATATATGATACAAAAAATAATATGACAAAGACATGAGGCCCAAAATAGATTTATATAAAAAAAATATACACATAAACTTATAAAAGAATGAGATTAAAATTAGTACATATATATAATTTTAAATTAGTTTTTAAGAAAAACATACCTATCCTCATATCAAAATATTTAAATAATAGGCTATATAAAACACAAAAGCAATATAATATAAAGAAATAAAAACATGGATAACGATAATAATTTTATAATTAAAAGCTCTTAACAAAGCGAAAGGTGTTTTAAAATAAAATCTATTAAAATAATAAAGGGTATTAATGCGTATATGTATATACAAATTTAAAAGAGAACACATGTAAATTCCTAAAGAACGATAATGTGTAGATTTAATGAAATATATATATATATGCGAATATATGTACTAATATAGGCAAATGGAAAGATAATTTTATGGAAAACATGTGTGTATAAACAAAATGTATTATCGTGACAAAGTATATGCTAAAATACATAATTAGAATAAAACATTGGATGTATGAAGCATTAGGATTTTTTGTAAAACATATATATGCCTAATAACACTAAATAAATAAACATTCAAGATATACAAGTATGATAATAATCTTACAAAAAACAAATTTATAACACTAAAAAGATTGTCATAGTGCTTGAAAATATACTAGTAAGTAAATAAAAGAAATTATAAAGTTATAAAATAAAAGACCTAATTAAAATTAAACTAAAACACACAAGGTAAAATTGAAACTAAACAAAAACAGTGGAGGGACCAATAGTCCATGCGCGGAAACAACTAGGGACTAAAACTGACAATATACCAGATCCTAAAAGGCTGTATTCAAGCACGGGTCTATTTGCAAACGTGTATAAATTACATAGCTAAATTAATAAAAAAAAAAAATAAGAGCCAAACGAAACATGGTGCAACAGGGAGGGACCGATGCTGTAAATAGACCCTCTTCGCGAAAACGCGCGGGTCGTCGGGGCAGCTAAACGGATCAGATCGGGGCTCCATCCGACGACGTCGTTTTTGAGCCATTGTAATGGGCTTGAAACGGCATCGCTTTTAACCCTTTAAAAGGGCTGAAGACTGAGTTATTCAGCCGAACCCTAGCCCCTTCCCCTCTCTCGTTGCTCAATCGACCTCCAAATGCTCCTTTTAGCACTAATTCGTCACTACGAGCGACGGTTTGCACATCCGAGCCCTAAAAGAGGGGTTTTCGCCTTTGAAATCCTCATTCAGACTTCGATTTCGACAAAGTAAAAGGGGGGACGACGGCTAGCTTCGCAAGGTAAGCTCCTATTTCACCGTTCCTTTGTTCATCTCTTTATTTTCAAAACGATAATGGTGAATGACCCCTAAACCAGAAACGCAATGATATATGGAAAACTAAGAGGATTCGAGGAAGAAAAGAAATCACCTCTGCTTTTTTTTTTGTAAGTATTCGTATTGCTTGTGTTCGTAAAAAAAAAAATCTCTCTTTACAGTATCTGTTTGTATATTTTTGTTGCGTAAATGCGCCCCTTTTTTCATTACAATGAACATTTTCTGGCTTTATATCTGAAACGAAAGAAAAACAAATAAAAGAAAATTAATATTTTCTCTTTTGTCTCTGTTTGTTGCTGTGTTTGTCTTGTTCGCAGGTATGAAGCAGAGGACATGCGCTCGCAAATTGGTACGGGGCGTACGGGGTGGTGTTGGTGTAATACCCTGAAAATCTTTACAGTAATATATTATCCTTGATATAATAAAATAAGGAAATAAAGTGATAAAAAGGGAAGTTTTGAGTTATGGCAACATTGGGAAGTAAATTATGATATCTTGATTCAGGAAAGGACTAAATTGTAAAAGTTAGAAAAGTTTTGTTGCCTAAGAGTAAATACTCAAGACTTAAAGGGTTAAAGTGTAAATATGAAAAAGTTGAAGGACCAATAGTGTAAATATTTTAAGGGTAGAATGATCTAGAAACTAAGGAAAATGGATGAATTAGGACCAAATTGAATAAGTGAAGAACTATGAGGGACTAAATTGCGATTTTATCAAATTAAATGATGACTCAAGGATGGAATTCTAAAAGATCATGAAGGGCAAAATGGTCAATTAGCAAGAGAGAGAATTCTAGAATGTAATGATTATGTTAATGATATTTTAAATTAATTAATTAGATAAATATTATTTTATTAATATTTTATGAGATATTTAATATTATTTTATTATTATTTATTTAGTATATAAGGAAAGAAAGATGAAGAATTTTCATCATCTTTCCTTTCCATGCAAACTAACGTGAGAGAAAGAGAGGAAGAAAGAAAGTTTTACTTTCTTTACAATTTGGTCCTTTACCAAAAATTCACCATTTTCACCCAAAAATCAAATGAATTTCCATAGCTACCAAGAGAGAAAATGTTAAGGAGAACATGGGGAGTTAGAATATCAAGTTGGATTCAAGAAATAGAAGCTGGAGGAGAGAAAATCAAGTTAAAGATTGGTATCAAGAGAATAAGGTAAGTACATCAAGATTTCAATATGTTTTTAAGTTTGTTATTGTTGATAAATCATGGAAATAATGTTATAGTAGAGTTTTATTACATAAGGTCCTATGTTCTTGATATGTTAGTGAAGAGAAAATAAGAGAAAGTGATGAGAAATGGTGTAGAAAAAGAAAATAAGGGTGTTATAACATGGTAATTAATATCTTGCACTAAAACAGTTATGGACAGCAGCAGTAGTCTAACTTTGAAAAATCACCATAAATTTTATAAATTGAATTATAAGATGAAAAAAATATGAAATTAAATCTTAATGAGTCTAGTTTCTCATAGAAGAAACAGTGTAAGAAATGAATTTGTAAATTTTGATATATAATGAATTTTGTGAGACAAGGTCAGAATGAATTCGGGTTCCCCTGTTCAGACTTTGAAAAATAATAAAAAAAATGAAGAAAAATAATTAGAGGCTTAAATTTATATTTATAGAATCCTGAATGAGTCTAGTTTTATTAGAAACAAACTAGAACATCATTTGAATTCTGTAAAAGGAGATAACTAATTTTTAGTGAAGAAGGGTCAGAACTGTCAGACAGCAGAACAGGGGTGACTTTAATGAATAAACTGTACTAATTGGTTAAACCAAAATTCTGAAAATTTTATGATAAGAATACATGTGAGTCTAGTTTCAGGAAAAATTAACGGATCTTAATTTCGAGTTCTGTAGCTTAATATATAAATAATTTAGTGACTATGACGCAAATGGACAGTTTTGAATGTACATATAAGTAAATAGTGAAATTATTGATAATGTTACTTGTTGTATGTTATATAAATTAAGGATGTGGAATGGAGAGGAGGAGGAGGAAAATATGTATGAATATTCATCTAGCATGGCTAATTTGCATGTTTTAGGCTCGGGGACTAAATTGAATAAAAGTAAAATTTTATGGGCAATTTTTAAAAATGTCGAAATGACTAAATTGCATGAAATAGATTATTTTATTATTTAAATTACAAAATTTAACGAAATTATCAATTTAGTTCAAGATCGGGAAAACATGTTTTAGGGATTAAATTGAAAAGTGTTGAAATTATGGAAAATTTTGATATTTTATAGAATTCATGGACTGTTATCAATATATATGAGAATAATAGTTGGAAATAAGGATTAAATTGCAAGAATTTTACTTTCCATCCCTAAGGATGAAATCGTCATTAATTAAAAGTTTAGGGGCAAAATGGTAATTTTTCCTAGAGCATTAATTAAATGTATTAGAATATGAAATGAATGAAAATGATGATCAAATTTATTTATAAAGATCCGGACGACACAAATACGAGACTTGATCATGGAAAAGAAAATATATCAGAAATAATGAAATAATAAACACGAGCAATCAATGAGGTAAGTTCGTGTAACTTGAATTATATTCTGAAATGCTTGAGATTGTATGTTATTGATGTGAATATGATTTGAATGTTCATTGTATGAAAATTTATAAAACATTGATATATTTGATAAAATGGGAAGAAATCCGGTTGAATGAAAGGAAAATTCGATGGATTTACGAAAAGAATTGACGGTAAAAGGATCTAGCAGGACGGGTGATCCTATCTGATATAGCCCTCCAGAAGAATATGTGTAAAATGGATTTAGCCCGAACGGGTAATCCGAATTAGGGTCTGAATTTAGCTTTGGTGGTAATTGGATCCAAGCTCATTAGAGTAATTTTCGTTGCTGGGATTTAGCTCGACCGGTAATCCCGACAATACTCTATGAGTTTATATTGCGAGGATTTAGCTCGACCGGTAATCCCGCCGCAAGGATGAGGTTCATGAGTGTGCTCTCTGATATGAAATGTGTAAGACCATGGTTGAAAGATACCATGGCAACCTGATATAAAATGTGTAAGACCATGGTTGAAAGATACCATGGCAACCTGATATGAAATGTGTAAGACCATGGTTGAAAGACACCATGGCAACGTGATATGAAATGAACAAGACCATGGTTGAAAGATACCATGGCAACATGACAGAAAATGAGTAAGACCATAGTTGAAAGACACTATGGCATCATGTCAAAGATAAATAAGACCGTGGATGGGAGACGCTCTAGCATCTGTTGAACAATTGATATTCAGGTAATATGTATCAGATGACGAATGGTTATATGAAATAATTATGAAGATAGATAAACGAAATAAGTATAAGTACATGAAATATAATTTATGTTAAGTTTGTTATAAGCTATTACCGGAATAAATATACATAAAATATATGGAAATGATGGAGCATGAAATATTGATATAATGAAATGAATGATATATGCTTATGAAGAAACGGTAAGAGCATGATATGTTTCATGACATGTACATATATGATTATCTTTGATATGTTGATACAAGGAAATTATGTAATTGAGACTATTATTAAACTCAAGTGCGATATGTCGAGAAAATAGATATATCGTTGTTGAATTTATATGAGATATGTGCAAGTATACTAACAATGTTGTTGTTTGATGCTTATACAACTGTCAAACTGTTGATTGAATGGTAATATATTTATTTATATGATGCATTGAATCGGTAAGTATTTAAATTTTTTTAGTGATCGTAAATGGTAGTAATGCTCAAACCCACATTACGGCGGGATACGGGTTAGGGGTGTTACAGTTGGCGTATGTACGGGAGCGTGCGTGGCGCCAGGAGGAGTGTACGGTGCCTGGAGGCTGCTGAGGTTGCTGCGACTCGAGAACCCCTTTTGCCCTAGGGTTTGCCAAAGCTGAGCATCGGTTTCGGGCTGTTTGGGTCTGTTCCAGTTAGTGGGCCCTTATATTTGGGCTATGGGGCTACTGGTTTTTTGTAATTGGACTAAAGTATTTAAGGGACTGTTATAATTTTGGTTAATTTATGTTTTTTTTTTGGTTTATTTGGGCCGGGCAAATTTGGGCCATTACAGCTGCCCCTCTTTGCTCATTGTCATGGAACGATAATAGAGCAAAGACTATAAATGGGCCAATTTTGCCAGGGCCCACTGAGCTTCGACTTCTTGGTGCTTCTTTTCTTCGAGTAGCCTCAATATGCTCCGCTGCAACTTCAGGGATACATGGTTCGTGTGTAACGACCCAAAATCCGTGGGCACCAGAAAAGTGTGTTATCGGGCCTCCGTCTTAGTGAAATAAGTTCAAAAATAATTATTAAAAATATTTATGAGTCTAGTAGTGTGTTTAATTAGGTTTTAATTAAGTAAATTTAGCTTAATTTAGAGTAATTAGTAAAAGGATTAAATTGAATAAGGGTAAAAGTTTAATTATAGATTAAAGAAAATTAGAAGGACTTAAGAGGAAATTAAACCATTTCCTATAGTTGAGGCGGTTTAACGTGGAAAATATCAAAGATTTTATTGATTAAAAAATATATATTTATTTAATAATTAAGTATATTATATTATATTATATTATATTATTATTATATATAAAAGAAACAAATAAGTTAAAAGAAACAGAATGAAAGCAAATGAAACAGAGAAGAACAGGGGAGAAAGAAAGGAAAGAAGAAAGAAAAGGGAAATAAGGTTTATGAAGCTTGGAGTTAATTGGTAAGCTCAATCAAGTCCTTTTCTCATAATTTTGATATTTTAGAAGTCTTAAAACAAGTTTTGATGAAATTAAGTTGTTAGTTTGGAAGTTCTTAGGTTTTAAACAAAGTTCATGTTGAATAAAATGATGAAATAGGGTTTAATTGAATGAAATTCAAGTTAGAATAGATATAAGGATTGAATTGCAAAGTAAGCTATAAGTTTTGTGTTTTAGGGATTAAATTGAGCAAAATTCGGAATTAAGAAAATATGTTGAAATTTTAATAATTAAATTTGAGTTTAAATGAAATTTGAATAGGAATAAGGTGTGAATTGGTGTTATAAATTTGGTTATTAACATTTTACATCAAAATAGTTTTGGGAAGTAGCAATGGTCTGAATTTGAAAATTCACTAAAAATTTTATAAATAGAACTAGAGGATGAAAAAAATATGAAATTAAAGCTTATTGAGTCTAGTTTCTTATAGTAGAAACAGTGTAAGCAATTAATTGATGAATTAAGAGATATTTGAAATTTTGTAATACTGGTTCAGGGTGATTTCGAGATGCCCTGTTTTAAATTTGAAAAATCATTAAAAATTGTACAAAAATTATTATGGAGTGTAATTTATATATGTGAACTCCTTAATGAATCTAGTTTCAAAATAAATAAACAAGAACCTTATTCGAGTTCTGTACAATGAGATAATTTATTATTAGTAGAGAGAGGTCAGAACTGTCAAATGAAATAACAGGGGAGTATTTAACGAATAAACTGTACTAAATGGCTAGACCAAAAATTCTGAAAATTTTATGGTTAGAAGATATATGAGTCTAGTTTTAAGGAAAATTTACGGATATTAATTTGGAATTTCGTAGCTCAAGATATAAATAATTTAGTAACAATAACTCAAGTAGACAGCTTAATGGTGAAATTATATATATACATTAAAAATGGTTAAATTTGCATGTTTAGGCTCATGAATTAAATTGAATCATGTTGTATTGATGATTATAAATTATTATTTTCGTAGCCAACAAAGAACCTGAAGCATCAGCATCGAAAGGAAAGGAGAAAGTCATCGAGGATTAAAACGGGAGAATTACGGTGTGTATTACTATAATTCAAATTTTAATTATTATTGATTGCTGAATTTTTTTTTATTGTTTTGTATGGTAAGTAAGACTTGAGGTAAGTATGTGAAATTGATATGAATATTGAGTGAAAATGAAAGTGATGCAAATTGAATCAAATTGAATTGAATAAGTGAATTATGGAATATGTAATTATTTGAAAAGCGTATTGATTGAAAAATGATTGGTGATTTGAATGGTGAATTGAAAGTGATATAGGATTGAGAAAGTGAATTAAATACCCTATTAACTAGTCGGGTTAAGTCGGATATAGTTGGCATGCCATAAGATTGAAAGTGTTCAGGGATACTTCAACCTCGAGTCGATGAGACACTGGGTGTCACTATATTTCTTCGGATAGATTCGATGAGGTACTGGGTACCAACTTTACTTCGGCTAGGCCGATGGGACACTGGGTGTCAACTATTACTTCAAACTATCCGATGAGGCACTGGGTGCCATATTGGTGTGTTTGGTTGGATCCGTGTATCCGCCAAAGTCCGAGTTACGTTAATAGGGTGAAAAATTGAAATGTGAATTTGAGGCATTGAAATGAGAAGAATTACGAATTGAAATTGGAATTGTGATAATAAGAGAAAAGTATGAAATGTATATTCATAAGTGATATAAATTAAGTTTGAGAAAATACATTAATTTATGAATTAGTACATATGACATTAATTGTTAGGTATTTTAATATTTATGTTTTTACTATTGTTGATATAATTTGATTTATAGTAATACCATGAGTATATCCATACTCAACAGACGTTGTTTCTGCTGCAGTTAGTAGAAGTCAAGTGTCCCGCTCAACATCCAGAACAATCCCGACTCCAACACAAATTTGGTGATGTATATTTTTCTTTTGGGTAAAAGTGGCATGTACATAGGTGTTATATAGTCACTTGAATATGCATATTACTTTGGGTAGTGAAGGTTGAATTATAAGATTTAGATGGTTAAATGAAATGGTAAGAAAAGTATATGATAGTTATTAAGTTGAAATTATGTTGATGATATAAATATTAGTTATATGAATGTGAAAAATTGGTGTTGGTTGTTTTGGCTTGAATTTGCAGGAGGGTTAAGTAAAAATAAGCAGAAATGCTGCCGAAATTTTTATAAAAAAAAAAAAATTTGAATACTCGAACAATTCCCGTTCTACTTTTAATACGTGTTTGAACTTCGAGAGTTCAAGATAGGGACTCAATTATTATATTATACTATGAAAATTTTTAATAATTGTAAATTATTAGTAAGTTGTCTGATATGTCCGGTAATGCCTCATAACCTCGTTCCGGTAACAGTTTGGGGTTAGGGGGTATTACATCGTGTGTTTCTATCCTGCTCTACTGCAACTTCAGAAAGATAAGGATTGTGACTTTGATTTTGCTCCACTGCAACTTCAGGGAGACAAAATCTTGCAATCTTCGGCCTGTTGTCCTACAACTTAGGGGTTAAGGCTCGTTTTCTCTGATCTGCTCTACTGGAGACGAGATCTGCAATCGTCAGCCTACTCCACTACAACTTTAGGGAGCTAGGGTGATGGCTTAAATCTGCTTCACCGCAACTTTAGGAAGCCGAGATTCGTCGTCTTCGATTTGCTCTTTGTCAATACAGAGACGCCAAATCTGCTATCTTCGATCTGTTCTCCGCCAATACAGAGATGCTAAATTTGTTATTTTCGATCCGCTCTCCGCCAATACAAAGATGCCAAATCTGCTATCTTCGATCTGTTCTCCGCCAATACAGAGATGCCAAATCTGCTATCTTCGATCTGCTCTCCGCCAATACAGGGATGTCAAACCTGAGATCTTCGATCTGCTCTCCGTCAATACAGAGATGCCAAATCTGTGATCTTCGATCTGCTCTTCGCCAATACAGAGATGCCAAATCTGCTATCTTCGATCTGTTCTCCGCCAATATAGAGATGCCAAATCTGAGATCTTCGATCTGCTCTCTGCCAATACAGAGACGCCAAATCTGCTATCTTCGATCTGCTCTCCACCAATACAGAGAAGCCAAATCTGTAAGATTTACCAATGTCGTCATACTGTCTTCTAAAGACATGACGTGTAATATGGGTTTCCTGTATCTGTGTATGTCAAATAACTAGGATGCTATGATCGAGATAAATCAAGTGTTCCTAACCAAATGAATGATTATGAATGTAGAAATGTTATGAGAGTGATTTCTTTTTAAACACTTAAGGCGTCATTGCTCATAACTCGTCCGGGTTCCATCATTAATGTGTTATCGCGTCTTCTTACTTAGCCGTTATCTCTGACAGAAAATTTGAAGAAATAGTCCTAATTTGGATTTCTCTTTTCCTAATATTTTCCAACTTTGAGCCCGGTTAGTCTTGACTAGTGGCCCTGTTTCAGGTCCTTGTACTATTTAGAGACTTTCCAGAGTAATATGCATAACATCTTTTGTGTGAATATTACATGTTCAAAAATCGCGATTTCAACAAAAATGCTCGAAAGAGATTATCATAATGGACCAATAGAATTTTATTAAGCAAAATTTGATGTGAATACATAGGATAACGATTCTGATAAGGTGCAGAAAAAGGTGCCCCAGATATCGCAGCACGAGTTTTACTATTCTAATTTCTCAAAAGCTCCTTCGAACCAAATGTGTGTTCAAGAGATCCTGTGTATTTTGTTGATGCTCCAAGGTGTAATGTTCTTCTGTCTTGTTGATTTTGGAAGTACAAGACTACCATATGCCCCATATTCAAAATTTGAGCTGCCCGTTTTCGGGTTTTCAACTCAAAAACCCCTTTGGTTCCAAAGTGCCCTTTGTGGGTTTTCACCTTGGCCTCTCCTTCTTTTTTTTTCTTTTTTTTTTTTATTTCAGAGCGCCCTTTGCGGGTTTTCACTCTGGCCTCTTCTTCTTCAGGTAAAATATTTCTTGACCGAATCCAAGTTTACAGGATTGGGCAAGTTTCTACCGTCCATCTCGGCTAGAATCAATGCTCCTCTAGAGAAAGCTTTCTTCACCACGTAAAGCCCTTCCCAATTAGGCATCCATTTCCCTCGAAAGTCCTTCTGTATGGGAAGGATCTTTTTCAAAACCAAGTCTCCTTCGTGGAATTCTCTAGGGTGAACATTTTTGTCATAAGCCCGCATCATTCGTTTTTGGTACATCTGACCATGACGGATAGCTCTTAACCTCTTTTCCTCAATTAGGTTCAATTGATCATATCGAGACTGGATCCACTCGGCTTCTTCTAACTTTAACTCTGACAACACTCGAAGAGACGGGATCTCGACTTCGATTGGTAACACTGCTTCCATTCCGTAGACCAGGGAGAAAGGGGTTACCCCGGTTGAAGTTCTGACTGACGTTCGATAAGCAAAAAGGGCAAATGGTAACTTCTCATGCCAGTCTCTGTAGGTTTTGGTCATCTTCACCACAATCTTCTTAATGTTTTTATTGGCCGCTTCTACTGCCCCATTCATCTTCGGGCGATACGGCGACGAATTGTGATGTCTGATCTTGAATTGACTGCAGACTTCTGCTATCGTACTATTGTTCAGGTTTAATGCATTGTCAGATATAATTTTCTCCGGCATTCCATATCGACATATAATCTCCTTTTTCAGAAACTTGCTCACTGTCGACTTGGTCACACTAGCATACGAAGCGGCTTCTACCCACTTGGTGAAGTAGTCGATAACCATGAAGATGAACCGATGCTCATTGGAAGCTTTAGGCGATATCGGCCCAATCACATCCATGCCCCACATAGAGAATGGCCATGGAGAAACCATGACATGCAGCGGTGAAAGAGGCATATGAATTTTGTCTCCGTAGATTTGGCACTTATGACATCTCTTAGCATAATTGATACAGTCTCATTCCACGGTGGACCAATAGTACCCGAATCTCATAATTTGTCTGGCCATTGTAAAGCCGTTAGCATGTGTCCCACAGACGCCTTCATGGACTTCTTCCAAGTTTTTCTTAGCCTCTGCAGCATCTACACATCTTAGTAGCACTAGATCCTTTCTTCTTTTGTATAATATATCCCCATCTAAGACATAGTCGATGGCCAGTCTTCTTAGCGTTCTTTTGTCATTCTCGCTCGCCTGGTCTAGGTATGCACGATTCTTCATGTATTGCAATATATCGTGATACCAAGGGTGATCATCTCTTTCTTCAACTTTTTCAATATTGTAACAGTGGGCCGGGATTTCATAAATGCTCATCCGGATGGGTTTGACATCTTTTTGTTTGTTTACCCTGATCATAGAGGCTAAAGTAGCCAAAGCATCAGCCATCTGGTTTTCGTCTCGTGGAAGGTAGTGGAAGGTGATGTCATCAAACTCTTTAACCAATTCAAGGACCAATTTTCGATAGTCGATCAACTTGGGGTCTCTGGTTTTCCATTCTCCCTTGAGTTGACAAATCACTAGCGCTGAATCCCCATACACCTTCAGCACTCTAATCTTGCGTTCTATGGCCGCGCGGATACCCATGATGCACGTTTCATATTCCGCCATATTGTTTGTATAATCAAAATCTAATTTACTGGTTAACGGATAATGATCTCCGTTTGGGGATACCAAGACGGCCCCGATTCTATTGCCTACAGCATTTGATGCCCCATCGAAGTTAAATTTCCAAGGAAGTTCTTCCAGAGCACCTTCTTCAGCCGTAGTAACACACATTAGGTCTTCATTCGGAAAGTCGAAGTTCAGCGGCTCATAGTCTTCCAAAGCTCTACTGGCCAGAAAATCTGCTATTGCACTTCCTTTTACTGCTTTCTGGTTCACATAGACTATGTCCAATTTAGAAAGCAGAATCTGCCATCGGGCCATCCTTCCATTCAAGGCTGTTGACTCCATCATGTACTTTAAAGGGTCCAATTTTGATATGAGCCAAGTGGTGTGATACAACATATACTGCCTCAGCCTTCAGGTTGTCCAAATTAGGGCATAACATAACTTCTCTATCGGTGGGTACCTGGTCTCACATTCTGTGAACTTTTTACTAAGATAATAAATGGCTTTTTCTTTCCTTCCCGACTCGTCATGCTAACCCAATACGCACCCCATGAAATTCTCAAATACTGCCAAATACAGTATCAACGGCTTATCAAGATTGGGGGGCATCAGCACCGGAGCGTTGGATAAGTACTGTTTGACCTTATCGAAAGCCCTTTGGCATTCTTCATCCTATTCACCTGGGTTACGTTTCTTGAGGAGGCGAAAGACATGGTCACATTTCTCGGTCAGCTGTGAAATGAACCAAGCAATGTAATTTAATCTTCCTAGAAAGCCTCGAACTTCTTTCTGAGTGCGCGGCGGGGATAGCTCTTGTATGGCTTTAACTTTGTCTAGATAGATCTCAATCCCTTTCTTACTAACCACAAATCCGAGCAACTTTCCAGACTTAGCTCCGAAGGTACATTTGGCTGGGTTAAGTTTTAGCTGGAACTTCCTCAACCTCAAGAATAGTTTTCTCAGGACTTGTATATGCTCCTTCTCTGTTCGGGACTTAGCTATCATGTCATCAACATAGACCTCAATTTCTTTATGTATCATGTCGTGAAAAAGGGTTACCATGGCTCTTTGATGAGTTGCCCCCTATTTTTCAGTCCAAACGGCATCACCTTGTAACAGAACGTGCCCCACATGGTTACAAATGTAATTTTCTCCATATCTTCAGGATGCATCTTGATCTGGTTGTATCCCGAGAAACCGTCCATGAACGAAAAAAGTGAATGTCCCGCCGTATTGTCAACTAGAGTGTCGATATGAGGTAGTGGGAAATTGTCTTTTGGGCTGGCTTTATTCAAATCTCTGTAGTCCACACACATTCGCACTTTTCTATCTTTCTTAGGAACTGGGACGATGTTGGCTACCCAATCTGAGTATCTTACCGTTTTTAAAAATCCAGCGTCAAACTGCTTTCGGACCTCTTCTTTTATTTTTAGCAAGACATCGGGCCTCGTTCTTCGGAGCTTTTGCTGAACTGGCTTACACTCTTCTTTTATGGGGAGTTGATGCACCACGATGTCAGTGTCCAATCCGGACATATCTTGGTATGACCATACGAAGACATCTTTGAATTCTTGAAGTAATCCAATGAGGTCTCGCTTCATCTCCGTAGTGATACATGTTCCGATCTTTACCTCTTGTCCTTCTCCTAAGCTCACAATTTCAACTAATTCTTTGTGAGGTAGGATTTCGTCTTGTTCTACCATCCTCAGCAAATCAGGAGATAGGTTACAGCCTTGGTCATCTTCAAAATCCTGAGAATCATCCATACACACATCTTGCTCGAAAGGAAATTCTGAGTCACTAGCAGTGTCACTCGTATCATTAATATCTAGGGACCTTTTATGAGGACGAAGGCAGATACAAAGAATCAAAAGAATTCGAAATATTTGTTTGCGTGATATGATTATGAATGATGAATAAAAGAGTATTTAAAAGAATGTTTCAAGAATAAAAGAATTTGAAAGTAATCATTTGTATGGCTATGAATGAAATTGAAAGGACGAGATAACATCTGCTCAAAAATGATAATAACCGTGCATTTTATTGAAATATCATTTTTAAACATCAGCCTATTTCAAAAAAGATTCTTATCACTCTTAGGCCTAGAGCAATAAGTGTGTTTTGGACATTACTCTGTATTCGTTCTAAAAACTACAGGGATCTCTTCCGCAGTCCAGTTGTCCAGAACACTTCCAGGTGTGTAAGGGCTAATGTCGGAGAAACTTTCTCTTCTGGTCTCCTCTTTGTACATGACGTTGATGTCCAAACTTTCCAGGTTTTTTTCTATAGCTCCCATCATTGATGTATCTCTTTCGGGATGGATGATTCCCCTGGACATAAATGTTTTCGATATATGGGGGAATATCATTGGTTCTCACTTGATTTCCTTCCCCGTTAATCTAGCTCTCCTTCTTTCCTGCTTCTTTTCCAGCTCCCTTCTCCTTTGTTTCGCATCCGGCTTAAATCCTAAGTCGAAGCGATCTCTCTTGTCTTTCAGCATTGGCATTTCAGTTCTTCCTTGTAGATGTCTCCCAAGTCCTCTCCGGGTAGGGCCCCTTTTCCAAATGTCAACTGGAGGCTCATCCTCGTGGTTTTGGACAATTCCGGCACCAGAATTTTGCTTCCCTCGGCGATGAACGTTGCGTTAACAAATTCCAAAGATCAAAATGAGCATTCGATTGCTTCGTTATCTGTCTCCAAATAGGGCGCATTATTGCTCACAGTTGCAATAATATCTTCTTCAGCCTTAATCGTTATCAACTTTCCCTCCGACACCAACTTCAATTTTTGATGTAACGAGGAAGGCACTGCCCCAGCTGAATGTATCCAAGGCCTCCCCAATAAGCAATTATATGAGGGCTTGATGTCCATTACAAGGAAATCCACTTCATATGTGTTTGGCCCAATCTGAAGAGGTACCTCGATTCTGCCCATCACCTTTCTCTCCGTGCCATCGAATGCCTTCACGATGTTCTGGCAATCTTTCATGTGAGAGCTGTCTATAGGTAATCTGTTCAGCGTGGTCAATGGCAGGACGTTCAGGGCGGATCCATTGTCAATTAGTACGCCAGGCAGCGTATACCCTTTACAGCGTGTGGTGATATGCAGAGCTTTAGTCGACCCCATGCCCCCGGGTGGTATCTCATCGTCATTAAAGAAGATATAGTTATCGGCACTGATGTTGTTAACCAAGCGGTCCAACTTGTTAACGGAGATATCATTGGGAACATACGTTTCATTCAAGACCTTCATTAACGCGCTGCGATGGACTTCCGAGCTCAGAAGCAAGGCCAGCACTGAAATGAGGACTGGTTGTTTACGTAGCTGTTCCACCACACTGTATTCGCTATGCTTTAGGAATTGTAAAAACTCATTGGCCTCTTCTTCGTTAACTGGCTCGTTAACAGGTTTGGTTGCTTTTCCTTTCATTTCCTCGACTATCTGGTTTTTCCTTTTGTGGGTTGTGCCTCCTCATTCGTCATATCGTAACGTCTTCCACTACGTGTATAGGATCCCTTGTCCTGATCCCCTCTTGAAGCGTCAATCGGGATCTCTTTTCCCGGCGTTATCACACTGCAATCATAATTCCATGGGACCTTTTTGCTGTCTTTGTAAGGGAAAACTGCAGGTCTTTGGATTATGACCCTCGGTGGCATTTGTACTCTAGCTTTATTATTTTTGGGTCTCGAAACGATCATCACAGGATAGTTAGGTGTTCGGTTTTGTACCGTCGATTCCCCCTCTGATGCGCATATATCTCCCACTACGGGGTTTTTGGCTTCTTCATAAAATTCCATTTCTTTATTGCTCATCATGTTTTGTATTAGGGCCTTGAACTCCACGCAATCTTGGATTTCATGCCCCACTTCGTCATGAAACTAACAGTAGTTTCTCTCTTCTTCGGGTTCTTCCCTCGAATCCAACGCGATCAATCCTCTCTTGACCATCTCCATCCATACTCGCCTCAACGGAGTCTTAACTTCCGCAACCTCATACTTGGTCTTCTTGTTCAAGCCTACATATATCCCATTCACTCATTGGTCGGTATGATTGGGGAGTGAGTTTCCCGCTATATTGGATGTGGCTGGGTCGTCAAATCTCATGATCCCCATCTTAATGAGTCTTTCAACTAATTTTTTAAACACTGCGCAGTTTTCGATAGAGTGCCTAGTGATTCCCGCGTGGTACTCACATTGGGTGTTCGCGTCATACCATTTGGGATACGGGGGCTGCAGTGGCTTTAGGTAGAAATGGGAGACCACATGAGCATTGAACAGGTTCTGGTACAACTCCCTATACGTTACGGGTATAGGGGTGAATTGTGGTCTTTCTGTGTTCTCCCTCACGTTGGATTCTTGTCTTACAGAGCTTTGCTGATTGGTGGTCACCGCCTTGGGTTGATTTATGGTGAATGACTTAGGCTGACCTTTGCTAGATGTGCTCGTGTTGTTCACTTCATTGTCTCTTTTCCTCGGGACTGAATTTCTGGTACTTTCTCCGGCTTCTATCTTGCCACTCCTTACAGCATTTTCGATCATTTCTCCTGTCATTACTATATCAGAGAAGTTCTTGGTGGCGCTTCCCAATATATGAGTGATAAAAGGAGCCTTCAAGGTATTAATAAAGAGCATCGTTGTCTCCTTTTCTAGAAGTGGTACCTGAACTTGTATGGCCATCTCCCTCCATCTTTGTGCGTACTGCCTGAAGCTTTCATTTGATTTCTTCTCCATATTCTGGAGAGTGATTCTGTCAGGGGTCATGTCTGTCACATGATTGTATTGCTTCATAAAGGCCTGGGCCAGGTCCTTCCACGAGTTAATCTTAGAGCGACTTAATTGGTTATACCACTTAGACGCCGCCCCGACCAGACTATCTTGAAAGCAATAGATTAATAACTGATCGTTATTAACATATCCCGTCATTCGCCTGCAGAACATAGTGATGTGGGCTTCAGGGTAGCTCGTTCCATTGTATTTCTCAAATTCGGGCATTTTGAATTTGGGGGGAAGGACTAAATCTGGGACCAAACTCAGGTCCTTGGCATCAATCCCTTGATGATGATCCGCGCTTTCCATGGCTTTGAATTTTTCCTCGAGCCATCTGCATCATTCCTCCAATTGTTTGTACGAATCCATCCTAGCCTTTTCCTCTTCGGTAATTTCATTCAAGTCGGGAACGGGCGGATAGTTTCGGTTGTTGACAAAGTTAGAGCCTGAGCCAGTTTGGAAATTTATCAGTACCGAAGCTCCTACCTGAACCTGCTGGGGCATGATCGTGACAGATGGTTTCAGTAAATTAATCTCGGGCTTCATCGGTACATGTGTCGGAGTGAAACCAGAGGGGTATTGAGGATTTTCGTTAGTTTCTTCAACTTTATCCATAGGGCCCTTTCCCTTATCCGTTCCTCCCAACAGCAGCTGGGATAACTGACTCATCATTTCCCTCTGGGACTCCATCATTTGCTCTTTCATCTCTCGCTGAATCTTGGCTAGTTGCTCTTGCATGTGAGACTGCATTTGTTCTTGTATTTCTTTTTGCATCTACTCCAATTTCTCGAGCCTCTTATCCATTGATTTTTTCCCTGTACCGTAGGGGTGTGTGGTTGGTTGGTTTTCATTGGTTTCCAGGTTACTAAAATATTTTTTAATTAATTAATTAGAAAACTCTTATGGCCTTTAATGCATAATGATATGATGCAAATGCAAATGCATGAATGCAAAGGAGGCATCAATTTTTGATTCAATTGCCTTTAGAAAGTTTCACTTGAAAATAAAATCTTTTACATAAAGTCGAGTTACAAATAAAATCTCGCTCTAACACTTAAAGTCTTAATTTTTTTAAGCAACGAGGCCAGCTCTTGTCCGCGATCCGACTCCAACTCATATTTCACGCTCAGTGTGTCCGCCTAAACCGCTAAAGTCTGCAAGTAGTCGGCTACCTCCCGAATCTGGGTTATGGCTTCCCCCATAAGATAGTCTTTGTTTTTGACTTGGTCTTGCACATGGTGAAGCTGCTCTTTCCAACGATCCTCGTTTGCCTCGAAAAACTGGATCCGCATCTCACAATTCTGCAGTGATGCCTCTAACTCTCCTATTCTCCTTTTCATTTCTTCTATCTTGCTCAAACTCGCCCTCAGCTCTATTGCGGTGTTACGATTTCGGTATTGATGCAGAGACTTCTCGAGTTCTGTTACTCTAGCCCTTAATTCACCTCGCTCTTTTCTACTTTCCGACAGACTCTTCTCCAAATCTTCGTTTTGCGCCTGAGCTTCTCGGAATTTCCTTTCCCACCGGTCGGTATTGGCTTTTTCTTCCCGAATTTCATGGCGCCATTGTTCGGAAGTCTTACCTAAGCCCGCAGTCCTCATAGATAGGCGTAGCTTCTTGTAGTCCGTCTTCAGGCTGTTTAGGTCTTCTTCGACCTTGGTTTTTCCTTTTCTCCACTTCTCAGCCTCTGACCTCTGAACGTCGGCGTCTAACCTTAAGTGCATCTTTTCTTCTTCCAATTGCTCGATCTTCTTCCCAAGCTCCAAACTCTTCTTCTCGAAGTCTTGTCTTATAATCTCTAACTCTGATAGGGCGATTTGTAATTGTTCCCTGACAGGTCGAGCACTCTCCAAGCTTGGCCTAGGAATATTATCATTAATCCTTTTCTTAAACCACTCGCTGTACTCGGGTGTTACTATAGAACCGACGACTAACCTCTTCATCTAACAAGTTTACTTCCAAGCATCTGATAATTCCCGAACTCTCTTCTTATAGTGAGCACCTTTAAACGAGAATTCACTCTGAGCAAGTCCGTAGGTCGTAGGTACAAATTACCTTGACTTGTATTGCCTCAAAGCTATCAACGGAGTATACCCGGTAGCTCCCCATATTCCTAACAGTGGCACCCAATCGAAGTTACCACATCGGTACATGATCTCGTCAGGGACCATCCAATAAGCTCTCCATTCAATATCCCCTCCTCGAGGTTTTGAAGAATATCCATCCATTTCTCCTCCGAGATATCCTCTCTCCTCTGTATAGCTACTTCTTCCTTCAATGGGGAATAACCTTCGGAAAAGACTCGGTAGGAAACCTTGTCCACCTTCCAAAAGTGCCCATGAAACCATACCATCAATAGTTGAGCACATCCAATAAATCGCCCCTCACCCGTCTTCTGACATGAGCTCAAAGATCTAAAAGTTTCTGTCGATATCGCCGGTACTGGAGTGATTCCCTTCTCAAGGCGATCAAACAAGTCGATGACCGCCTCGTCCACATGCCTCAAAGCCTTAGGAAAGATCACTAATCTGTAGATGCTTAAGGCAAATATATCTACCCTCTTTCTTTCGTCTGGATGAGTCAAGATCAAATCTCGCAAATTCTCCCAAGGGACACATTTACTATCTCCTTTTTGCTAAATCCGAGCGGTGACCCAAGGCTCGCTCATCCCAGAAATGCTCATCAGTTTCTTCACGAAAGCCTGACTACTAAAAACCCGGGCATAAGTCTTCCGGACCTGAATCTTTGGACACCTAAGTAGCGTAGTGTATTCCTCTATGGTAGGTACCAGATCCACTTCTCCAAAGGTGAAACACTTATATGCGGAATTCCAAAACTGCACCAAGGCTCAGAACAAATGCTTATCCACTCTAATGTCTAGCAGGTAGGATATATCGCCATAACTTTGGTAAAACAACTACTTGATCCTTTCATCCCAACTAACCCAAATGCCTCTCAACTCTTGCAGCTCATTCTGTACTACATTGACGCGAGTGAAATCCCGTAGCTCCAATACATACCCTTCTGCCAAGCTATCCCCTCTCTCAGATTGTAGCCTTTCCGACCAAGCATGAACAGCCGCATTATCCTCGACTTTACTAAGAAATTCATTCTCCATGTCAAATTTTCTAACTTAGTAATTGAATGTAGATTAACGCCTCCTTTAGTATGCAATGTCATGCAAAAAAGATAATTAAAACAAAACATCAGTTAGTATCAAATAATAGCGATAGAATGCAAGCACATAAACGGTGATTATAACATATATACAGGTAAGTACTAAGGCTCGACGCGGTTCCACCCAATGATAGCTCCTAAGGTTCACTATATGTGGTTTAGTTCTAGGAAAAGGGGTACCCGAACCAGCAGATTCCTCAATCCTCACCCATTATAGGCTCATATAGATCGAGTTCAGTTCGGGGGGACACATTTCCCTATGACCATGCGGAGATGAAAATCTCACAAAATCATAGGTACGGATGTACCCCGGAAGCAATCCACTAACCCATGCGGAGGTGAAAACCTCACGAAAGCGTAGTTTCTTACTCCCACTTAGAAGGTGTGACCACGGTGGTCATGCAATGAGATGCAGTACTATTATACAAGACCCTCACCAAAACAATCATACAATCGAATGCAATCGAAAGATACATGATTTTTAAAATACATTTTCGGTTTTTGGCGAAAGGACAGTAAATAATCGATTTTCATGGCTCAACTCTCAAGTCCCCAGCGGAGTCGCCAAGCTATCGAAACCACCCTTTTTATTCAAATATTTTAAAATTTTTTAAAAAGGAGGAAATCAACTATTTGGGAAATAGAAATATGGAGTCGCCACCGATCCTTTTATTTTGGTGTGATCGGGTCACCTAAGAATTTGGTTATTTTAATAAAACATTTTCGGTTTACTAAAACACCGATTATGGTCTACGAAAGTGTGAGAAAATGGGCTCGGGAGTCGGTTACGTATGAGGAAGGGTTAGCACCCTCACTACGCCCAAAATTGGTACCAAATCGATTAAATACTGTCCTTGTGTCTAAATTAAAAGTTTTTGAAATGTGGTTCCTTTTATAACGTTTGAGTAATCCGAGTTAGTTGTCAAAATTTCTTGTTTCGATGTCCGAAAGTATGTAATTTGAGAATTACCGAAGGATGCTCAATTATTTAGTCCAACAAAAAATCGAAACCCAGCACAGTAGGGTACGATTCCTTGAATTTCCAAATATTGACCATTGCCTTACTTTATAAAATATGTGTGAAAATTCCGAGGAGATATTCGATTATTTTGGGCAAATGAAAAAGCGCAACCCAACACGATAGGGCTCGATTCTCAAATCGCCAAACATCCAACATCACCTTCATTTTGAAAGATTTTAGAAAATGTGAAGGAAATTCCGAAAGGATTTTCAATTGTTTCGGACCAATGAAAAAGCGCAACCCAGCACGATAGGGTACGGTTCTCAAATCGCCAAACATTGAATATCATCATCGTTTTTAAGTATTTATATTTTTTATTTTTTATTTTTTAAAAACATGAGTGATAATACAAAAGAATATTCGATCGTTTTGAACAAACGAGAAATCACATTGAAAGACGATAGGGCATGATTCTCGAATTGTCAAACGCCGAATATAGCTTTCGTTTTAAATAATTTTTAGAAGACATGAATGAAATTTTGAAGGGATGCTCGATTACTTTGGACAAACGCAAAATTGCAACCCAACACGTTAGGGCACGATTCCGCGAATTGCTAAGTATCGAATCTCGTCTTCGTTTTGAAGAATTTTAAAAGACGCGAGTGAAATTTCAAAGTGATATTCGATTATTTTGAGCAAACACGAAATTGCAACCCAACACGTTAGGGCACGATTCCGCGAATTGCCAAACATCGAATCTCGTCTTCGTTTTGAAGAACTTTTGAATGAATGATTATAAAGCTAGCTTAAGACCTATTAATTCGATTTGAAATAGGACAAAATTAATCATAAAATTTGGATTTTATAAAACCACATTTCGAAAATCAAATAAAATCGGTGGATGGGGTAAACGTGCATATGAGATACAATCGATTAAAAATAAAAAAAGGTATAGCTAATCCTAAAAAAACGCAACTTTGATTACAATAGCGCATGGAGGATAATAATACAATGACAAAGATGATAATATAACAACCATTCAAGCGAAACAAAACATACGATAGTATGCCACAATAATAAACAACATATGATATAGATTAACCGATACAAGATATGAAAAATAATATAGCAATTAGCAACCAATGCACTATAAAATGATTTTTAAATAATAACGAATAAATGGGCCCTACATAAGTCGACATATTTGCATGAAAGCTATAGATAGCTATATGATTTTTTGGAACAAATATTATAGAATAAAAATTTGAATCAAATTACATGTAACATGTTTTAAACATGAATTTATTTAAAAGTTAACAAAATATATGATAGGACAAAAAATATATGATACAAAAAATAATATGACAAAGACATGAGGCCCAAAATAGATTTATATAAAAAAAATATACACATAAACTTATAAAAGAATGAGATTAAAATTAGTACATATATATAATTTTAAATTAGTTTTTAAGAAAAACATACCTATCCTCATATCAAAATATTTAAATAATAGGCTATATAAAACACAAAAGCAATATAATATAAAGAAATAAAAACATGGATAACGATAATAATTTTATAATTAAAAGCTCTTAACAAAGCGAAAGGTGTTTTAAAATAAAATCTATTAAAATAATAAAGGGTATTAATGCGTATATGTATATACAAATTTAAAAGAGAACACATGTAAATTCCTAAAGAACGATAATGTGTAGATTTAATGAAATATATATATATATGCGAATATATGTACTAATATAGGCAAATGGAAAGATAATTTTATGGAAAACATGTGTGTATAAACAAAATGTATTATCGTGACAAAGTATATGCTAAAATACATAATTAGAATAAAACATTGGATGTATGAAGCATTAGGATTTTTTGTAAAACATATATATGCCTAATAACACTAAATAAATAAACATTCAAGATATACGAAGTATGATAATAATCTTACAAAAAAACAAATTTATAACACTAAAAAGATTGTCATAGCTGCTTGAAAATATACTAGTAAGTAAATAAAAGAAATTATAAAGTTATAAAATAAAAGACCTAATTAAAATTAAACTAAAACACACAAGGTAAAATTGAAACTAAACAAAAACAGTGGAGGGACCAATAGTCCATGCGCGGAAACAACTAGGGACTAAAACTGACAATATACCAGATCCTAAAAGGCTGTATTCAAGCACGGGTCTATTTGCAAACGTGTATAAATTACATAGCTAAATTAATAAAAAAAAAAAATAAGAGCCAAACGAAACATGGTGCAACAGGGAGGGACCGATGCTGTAAATAGACCCTCTTCAGCAAAACGCTGGTCGTCAGGCGACTAAACGGATCGGATCGGGGCTCCATCCGACGACGTCGTTTTTGAGCCATTGTAATGGGCTTGAAACGGCATCGCTTTTAACCCTTTAAAAGGGCTGAAGACTGAGTTATTCAGTAAACCCTAGCCCCTTCCCCTCTCTCGTTGCTCAATCGACCTCCAAATGCTCCTTTTAGCACTAATTCGTCACTACGAGCGACGGTCTGCGCATCCGAGCCCTAAAAGAGGGGTTTTCGCCTTTGAAACCCTCATTCAGACTTCGATTTCGACGAAGTAAAAGGGGGGACGACGGCTAGCTTCGCAAGGTAAGCTCCTCTTTCACCGTTCCTTTGTTCATCTCTTTATTTTCAAAACGATAATGGTGAATGACCCCTAAACCAGAAACGCAATGATATATGGAAAACTAAGAGGATTCGAGGAAGAAAAGAAATCACCTCTGCTTTTTTTTTTGTAAGTATTCGTATTGCTTGTGTTCGTAAAAAAAAATCTCTCTTTACAGTATCTGTTTGTATATTTTTGTTGCGTAAATACGCCCCTTTTTTCATTACAATGAACATTTTCTGGCTTTATATCCGAAACGAAAGAAAAACAAATAAAAGAAAAATAATATTTTCTCTTTTGTCTCTGTTTGTTGCTGTGTTTGTCTTGTTCGCAGGTACGGAGCAGAGGACATGCGCTCGCAAATTGGTGCGAAGAGTGCCTTAAATCCGACTAGTTTTAT
This sequence comes from Gossypium arboreum, assembly GCF_025698485.1. Lineage (NCBI taxonomy): Eukaryota > Viridiplantae > Streptophyta > Magnoliopsida > Malvales > Malvaceae > Gossypium > Gossypium arboreum. The sequence continues at coordinate 127,303,053 of NC_069082.1, read as the reverse complement.
GTTGATTATTGGCTATGCTAGTCTCCAAGTTGAGTCATATAGGGAGTGCTTGAATTTCAAATATTCCATGTAATTATTGGGAGATAAAAATAATAATAATAATCTTATTTTCAATAGGTTTATATGTCAAAAAGCCTATTTTTATATTAAATTTGCAACTAATTAAGTTCTTGGCATTAATTAAAATAATTAACGTTGTTTGAGATTGATCACATTGACGGTTAAAATAAATTGACAAGCCAATTAGTTGATGAGACATTGTAGCTTATGGTTTAATCTAATATTTTTTCTAAAAAAATTATAAAAAAATTAAATTAAGCCATTGATTTACCATTTCGATTGATCCGTCCAGTTCAATTAAATAAAACATTAAGAAATAAAATATATATATTAAAAGGATAAAGAATCGGTTCAACCATCCAGTTCCAGTATCAATCGGTCTAATGGCTTTCTCGGATCGATATCTTGCCAATTTTGATCTAGCCGGTCCAACCGACTAATCCGACCCAAATCAAGTTTTATTATTTTTTATCATTTTTATAAGTTTATATCAAATTTAATACTTCTAATATTTTTTATAATTTTTATTATTTTTATAGAGTTTTAAATTTAATGTTTTATAAAATTTTAAATATTTTAAATATGTTTTATTAATTTTATAATTTTTAAGTTTATACCAATTTTCTTATTTTTTTAATATTTAATAGTATTTATATTTTTTATAATATTTTTCTAATTTTTAAATATTTTTATAGGAAAAATAATAGATTACTATAGAAGTTATTACTATCTCTATCTGATCAATTTATTTTACGTGGCTTAATTGATTATTTTAATTAATAATAGGGACTTAACTAGGTACAAATTGCATACAATGACTTAATTAATTTTTTTCATTTTTAAAGAGCCTTTTTGACAAATTAATATTTACAATTTGACATATCTAGTAGTAGTACATATCTAATATACAAATTTGAAATTTACAAAAATAAATGAATAAAAAAACACAAAGTTGAACCGCCATAGCAGAATGATTTATTTATATTGATGAATATATCAACAAAATATATATAGATTATTTATTTTAAATTTCTTTGTTAATATAACTTAATTATTTATTTATTTCAACTTTGAAAATATCAAAATAATTAGTAGTATAAACCATTTTTTAAATCATTCATCTTTAAATATTGTACAATTTTGAAAATATTAGTTTTTATATTGAAAATAACTTAAATGTGTGTATATTCGAGGGCAACACACGAAAATTAGTAATAATAAAGTGATCCAAAAGCTTTTATTTCATTAAATATTATACAGAACTCAGCTTTTCTCACCCTCTCTCTCCCCATATTCTATAATTGGATACAGATTTATAAGCTTAATTAAATTAACTGCTGAAAGGTGGAGGCCTTGGCATGCCTTGCACGATGCCGCAAGTCAATACACCTTCCGGTAAGTTGTACTCATCCTTGAGGGATCGGTTAGGGGAAATAACACTAGCATAAAGCTGTTGCCCAAGGTAATGCCTGTCCCATATCTCCGACCTCAGGTTCCACATCCCGCAGTTGTCGAATGTCAATAGGATTGCTGACCAGGAGTTGGGGAATACCTGTATGGTGTGTCTGCTCACGGCGTCAAGAAGATTGTAGTTCATCCTCTTCTCGGGGCTCCATTTCCCAACGTCCATGCTGCGACAAATCATTATACAACTTATTACTTCAACTCAAGCAAATCACCACATGTATTGGTTATGTTAGAAGCTATACTTACCCCACAGCAAAGAATGAGTAGCCAGACAAGTGGTAGGACTGAATGGCGGTCTCGTGATTCTCGAAGATGATTTCCACAAAGTTTCTGTGTGTCATGTTGAGGACAATAGGTGCCAAAGTTACCTTAGTGTTGTCACTTGGAGGCTCATCGGGAATGGTATCATACTTGAAAACCTTGTCGGCTACGCCATAGTATTCTGCAAGTTTTAGTGGAGTGGTTGGTTCGACATAGGAGACTCCATTAAGAGCATATCGGAGCTTGCCATCTACTCTTTGTGCAGTGTTGGCAAGCTTGATGGTGCGGGTAATGTTAATGGAACCATATTTGTAGGAGCCCTGAGGATTAGGCCTAGCAGCGTTAGAAGTCAAGTTCCAACGGAAGGTACGGAATTGATTGAGTGACCAAGCCCAACCAACAGGTGGTGGTGGCAACTCGGATGAGGCAGCTCCCTTGCCATTCTTGTAACGGATGATGCCAGTTGCTGTAACCTCACGTTTGGTAAAACGGGTAGAGGCCACTACATAGTAATCCCTTGGTTCCTGGTTGGCAGTAACAAGCACACTGAAGCACTGTCCAACGTGCACATCAAGGGAGTCATAGTCATTCTGCATTGTGTGGGAACCCTCCATCTCAACCAATTTCATGGTGTGGCCTTGGAACCTGACGTTCAGAGATGTCTTGATACCCGTATTGCAAATCCTGTACTTGTACGTTTTGCCTGCCTCCATCGTAAACAGAGGTTCATCCTTCCCATCACCTTTCGCAACTTTCCCATTAAGGTGGACACCGTCACATCTCCCCAGGTTGCGACCGCTATCAAGAATCTTCTTGAGGCTGGTGTGTCCCTTGTTGAAAAAGTCTCCCACTAAGAGAGTATAGTCATCAGCCGGATCAGCGTAGGGAACAGGGATGAGTAGACGGCTGTTAACACGGAGGCCACCGAAACCACCAACAGCCTTATGCATAGCCGTCACGGGATAGTAGATGTAGCTGCCAATCTGATCCTTCACCTGGAATTTATATGTGTAATTCTTCCCAGGGGGGATAGGACAGTTGGTTCCCAGAACACCATCTTGCCAAGAGTTCTTCCTATGCTGAATACCGTTCCTGCAACAAATCCCATTTCCACATATAATTAGCTCAACTCTTCACTAGCATAATCATATTAATGTAAAAAAGAAAATACTCTTGATAGTCGCTTACCATGTTACAAGGAATGGCTCATCAAGGTTATTGAACACATTGATCACAATATTGTTGTTGGTGGTAGAGTTAATATTTGGTCCCGGGAATTGCCCGTTAATAAGAATACCCTTTACTGGCACTCCCAAGGGAGCAATGGTGCCATAGGTGACGTTCCATTCAAAAAAAAGGGTGGGATCTCCGCCCTGGACCATAAGCATTGATCCTGCCCAGAGAAATAGCATCGATATTAATGTTAATCGAGCCATCTCTTTACCCTTTCTTCCGCCGACCATGTCTCCAATGTAATTTATTATACTGTTTATCCCCTCTAGAGGAAGAGGGAGATGATTAGCTTGAGTTGATTTTGAATTGCATGCATACCTCTCCTTTTATACCACACAATCCCCTTTTCCATACTTCCATCTTAATCCCTTAGAATAAGCTCATCCATTCATTTATTTCCTTGCTTTTAGCACTAATCCATTTTTGGTTTTACAATGTTGAATCATTCTTTTCTGTTATCACAAGGATTTGAATATTCACTATATGGATGGCTAACCTTTTCTTTAGGAAACTAATTATTTTTTTAAATTTAAATGTAGAAAGTATAGTATATTTTTAATAGAAAGAGACCTTAACCTCTTTTATTCTATAATCATGATAACTAGACATTTGATGTTAACTAAGTTAATAGGTTTTATATATAATTAAGTATTGAATATATATAAAAAAGAAAATTAATTATTAGTTAAGAGATTATGTCATATGACATATTACCACATCTAGAAAAAGTCATATTGAAAATATACATTTACATAAATAAAGAACCAAAATGATTAAATTAGAATAGCTAAATTCATTAAAAACACATAGTACAAAGTAGACCTAATCCAACCAAGTTCAATCTAGACCATTCTAAAATAATTATGCTGATTTTTCTACTCAAACCCGAATTGAATTGAAATACGAGTTTAATTTTCTTCTCAAACCAAATCCAAATAAGATTAAGAGAATAAAATAGTATTAGTACAAGATTGAATATCTCCTAAAATCAGTTTGGAATTTAAGTTAATAAACTAAAATTTAATATAATTTTCTAAATATGAAAATAGAAGAAAATCTTAATTATCATATTGTTGGCAATGAAAAAATTTACACATATATTCATGAGTTAGGTCGAGTTTAAGTATAATATTAATACATTTTATGTTTGTTCAAACTTGATCCAATTTTAAAATATAGGTATAAAATTTTACCCAAATCAACTCGTATTTATTTATATTTAATATTTAATAAATGTATGTATTTTTTCATTTATTTAAGTTTTATATATAGACATCTTAAATTTTGTTAATGTTTACATTATAATATTATATATTACAATAATTTTAATTTTATTTTATAAATTACAGAATATATTAAAATTAACTAAACCAAGTTTGAACAATCAAAACTCAACTTAAGCTTTATCCATATTTTAAATAGACCTAATTTTTTTATCAAACTTATTTTACGAACTTAATATTTCTACTCAAACTTTTTAAATTTCAAAAAAAAATCTTTATACTTTATCGAATAAATCAACTCGTGAATAAATCTATGCTACTTCTTATCCAAACAGACAAACAAAAACACATCATCTTCCTAATGTTGGGTGCTCATTATTGTACAACCCTAAATGTCATGCTATCCTGGCTGGTCCTGCCTCATCCCCCTTATATCTTTTTATTTTGATTTGATTTTGTGAATATATATATATATATAATTTAAGTTGTTCCAGGAAAAAAATCCTACCTAATATTCAGTTGAAATAAAAGAAGTAGCTTTAATCTTGTATAAATTCATTTTCCAGTATAATTTTTTTAGTTCAAACCATACTTTCAAGTTTAAAAGGATAGCTCAATTCTTAAATTGATGAAATAGAAAGATTTTATATGAAAAGGTGAACTATATTCACTAAATTATTAGTAAGTTTTCATTTAAATTATTGGATTGTTAAAATCATTGTTATATGACCTTCTTTGTTAGCGTCGCTTGCACAAATTGAGAGTTATTCTTCCATTTCTCTTCTGCAGTTCATTTTTTTTCATGAAATAACTTTGAACGTCATGAATCTACTAATCAAAATCCAAACAATTTTTTCTCTGATCTTTAACATTGAACGTCAAATCGACTTAGATCTAAGGTATAATCTTTTATCGCCGATGGATACTGACTGCTTGGAGCTCAGTAGTCAGACTTTAAAAAAAACTTTATCGCCCAATGACTTAAATAAAAACTTTTGAATAATTTAATGACAATTTTGTAATTTTTTTAAAGTTAAATGAATAAAACGTAAACTTAATAATGATTTAATAGTCCTCGGTGTAGTTTACCCTATATGAAATATAAGGAATTTTTCTTTTCAATAAATAAATATATAACTCTACTATAAAAAATACTCTTGATTTAGTAAGATCTATTAATCGAATCCACCTAAGTAGAGAATTTAACAAAATCACATTCATAAGTTCTATGGTATTATAAAAGTGATTTTTTTATATTTTATAAATCAATAAAAACTAAACTAAAAAACTAATTGAACCAGTTTGTCTATTTTTAATATTTAATATTTTTATTTTTAATAATTTATTCAATTGAACTGAATAAATTAGTCGGACCAAAAATTGGCGGTACGATCTATTCAACCCCTAATTTGGTTCTAAAAACCTTACACTAGGGATATAAATGAGACATTGGTGCTCGCAAGCTACTCAAGCTCGACTCAAAAAATCAAACTCGATTTGGTTATTATCGAGCCACTCAAGCTCAAGCTTTCGATCATGTCGAATTCAAGCTTAATATTTAAATCGAACTACTCAAGAGCTTTCTCAAGCTTTTCATGTTTTTATATTATTAAATTACATTATTTTTCTTAATATATGTTATTAATTCTAAAATTAATTATCGAGTTGAATTCAAGTTAAAACTTAAATATAAAAATTAACAAAAAAACTTAATTAAACTGTAGCACCCCAAACCCGGCCCAGACGTTAAAGCCAAATCCGACGTGCCACTTTGAAGTCAAAAACCCGTGTTCCCTTTTTAGTGTTTTAAAAAGCCGACTTTTGTTAAACTAACCAAGTGAATAGAAGCTGGGCACCAGGTAGGTATCCATAACAGAGGAGGTGAGCCATGAAGGCTGCTTAAGTACCAAGCTCTCCGATTGGATCCAATCCTAGACATGCCCACATCCATTGCCACACTTGGTTATAACAAGTTGAAATTTCTTTGAGTGGTTATCTTTGGTAAATCGAATATTCGTGACGTCGTGTTATTTTAAAAAAAAACAAGTATCGTTTTGAAATCACGCCCTAAGTCTAGCCCATTTGAATTAGTATCCATCAATTTAAAGTTGTTTTTAATAATATAATCCCAGAAAAATCAAAGAAGAAAATAAAGTTAAAATGGCCTTATTACAATCCAAAAATTAAATAGTAATTAAAAATAACTTAAGAAAACCAATCTCTTTTTCAAACCCAAAAGTATTCACCATGGCCCTCCGGCTCCAAGTCACCCACATCAAGGCTCACCTGCAAGGTTAAAGAAGGGGTGAGTTTGAGGAAACTCAGTGTGTAAGGAAAACCCATTCAAAGCCCAAGTCAGCTAAAGCCCATTGGGCCTAAGCCTATTCAGTAATGAGTAATCTGGGCCTTAGCCCTTATTCAGATAATGATGGCCCATAGGCCCATTTCAAAATACATGCAACATCAAGAAACATATGCAAGCCCATTTGAGGAGACTACTCGACCCACCAACCACTACACTCCACCCGTACCAGCCATACACTCCATGTGGGAATAGCTCAACCCACCCATTTAACACTCCACAATTGCGGCCTTGCTTTGCTCGATTATCATAAATTGAGGCAAAGCCTCCAAGACGTGGACAAGCCACTTTCGATGATTCCTCCGTCAATATCCCAAATCCATGCATCGATAATAACAACATGGCATGAAGTAAATAATAACATCAAACATGCATTTAGGTCAATTTAACCCTAGGAGTATTTGGTAATTTATCTCCTAGGGGTAAAATAAATTTTCCACTTTTAAAGGTATTTCAAGAATTTATCTATTTTAGGGTTTTTCATGCATATTCCTACCTTTCACGTACTAACGAATCACTACTGAGGGTTCTTACCGAATTGGGCTGTTGGCCCATCATTCCAATTTTGGCCCATTAAGCCCCAAAATATCGAGGGCACGTAAATCATGCACTTTGCGTCTAAACATTGCGACTTACCAAAAACATTAACCGATTTACCTCACGAGCATTCGCACACTGCAAATCTACAAAATACCGCTTTTCGGCATTTCAGCTTTTCGACTTTTGCCGATCTAGACTAAGAAAAAGGGTGTTAGTTACACACCTATTTGTGACGATATGCTGACGAGATCCACACACGAACCGCCTACAATTGGATTACTAACACGTTAATCTAACTATTCAAATACAAACTACGTATTAACCCCTTACAATATTCGGCCAACCACGCCCACAGATCATAGTAAGCTTATAAGAAATCAATAAGCAACTCATTAACAAATTTTTGTCAATGTTTACCACATAATCATAATTTCACTGCAAGCTGTCTTCCTGAGCAACAGTCACTAAATCATTTATAACTGGAGCTACGAAACTCCAAATCAAGTGCCGTTAATTTTCCCTGAAAATAGACTCATATATCTTCTATCCATAAAATTTTCACAATTTTTGGCATGGCCAATCAATACCAGATTTTTCTTAAAGTTTCCCATGTTTCACTGTTTGACTAATCTGACCACTCTTCATTACAAATCAAATTTCTCATTGTACAGAATTCAAAATATGTTCTCGTTTATTTCATTTGAAACTAGACTCATTAAGCTTTAATTACATAATTTATTCAGCTTCTAATTCATCTCCCACAATTTATGGTGATTTTTCAAAGTCACATTACTGCTGCTGTCCCAAACAGATTTATTACCAAATCACTCTTTCATACACCTATCTTGCATGCATGTTATTTAAACATGTATATCACCAATCAATCATCACATATCTATGATTTTTACTTAAGCATAATCTCCATTTCATCATTTTAAAGCACAACATGTTAGCCGATTTTTCCCTTTAGCATCTAAGGCACATGCATGATCATTTGTTTGGCTCAACTTCACCTATCTTCCATTTTTCATCAAAAGAACATGAAACAACAACCATTTCCTTCATTTTAATTCATGGCCAAATGCTTACAACACACCCAAAAACCAAAATATGCTTCAAGAGTTAAGGTAGAATTAAGAAGAACTCATGAACATCAAGATAGAAGCAAAGTACCAAGAACTTACCTTCAATTTTTCCCCTCCTAGTGACCGAATATTCAAGGGTTTCCTCCCCTATTTGCTCTCTCTCAAATTCGGCTATGAAGAACAAAGAATGAACAAAAACCTTCTTTTACTTCCTTTTGTTATTCTTATCACTCAACATTTTATGACACATAAATGATATACTAATATTTGTGCTATACTCATGCCATAATTCCAATAAAAATATGCCCATAATGCTTACCATGCCCATCATCCATTAACTATTAAAATACTAATGCCCATCATCCATTAACTATTAAAATGCTAAAATGCATACATTATTAACTATCCATCACCTTTGCCACTACATTAAAAGTGGGGAATTTGACATGCAAATCCTCCTATTTTGCACTACTATTTATTTGGCCACTACAAATTAGTTTATAGCATTTTTAAACATTTTCACATAGGTCCTATTTCATAATTTCACTCCTTTTTTCTTATGAAACAAAAATTAACTAAAATTATCGGGTTCTATCTTAAGCTTGGGCCTTCTAAAGGCCCACTAACATAATTAAACTTATGCCAATATTTACAGAATTCGCGAAAATTGAGGCGTTACATAAACTCAAACTCAAATAACTCGATTATATTTTAAAAGAAACTTTAGTTTCTTTAAAAACAAATATTCGATTAAGGTTCTGCCAAATATTAAACTTCTGATTTTAAATCAAATTAAATTTTACTCGATTGCACATTTGATTTTTAATTTTTAACCAACCCTAGTTTGGACTTAAAAGACTTGAAGAGAGTCGTGGTCATGGTGAGTGGTGGCCAGCTAAGCAAAAGTATGGGCCCCACGTAAAGGCTGTCGGACGCCAAAATATCATCAATTCCCATTAGTTAAATGCTATTTTTGTATGTATATATTATTATATTATCTTCTCTCCCACTTTGAAAAAAATCCTACACTCACTGGGTCTCTCTGTACTGTCTTCTCATTTTACATTTCTCGTAAACAAGGTCCATAACATTCGTCTCTCAGATCCTTTCCTCTTAGATCATCAAATCCATTCCTTTTTTTCACCAAAACATGAGGGAAATCATAAGCATTCATATAGGTCAAGCTGGTATTCAAGTCGGTAACTCATGTTGGGAGCTTTACTGCCTTGAACATGAAATCCAACCCGATGGAATGATGCCCAGGTTTTTATCTTCAAAACCCAATTTTTTTTAAGCAAAAGGATGCTAACTTTATGTTCTTTCATGACAGATTCTGAAGGGATAACAGTTGGTTTTCAATGTGTTTGTGATTTTGTTGCAGTGACACCTCTGTAGGTGTAGCAAATGATGCTTTCAACACTTTCTTTAGTGAAACTGGTTCAGGGAAACATGTTCCTAGAGCTGTGTTTGTGGATCTGGAACCTACTGTGATCGATGAAGTTAGGACTGGGACTTACCGACAACTTTTCCACCCTGAACAGCTTATTTCTGGCAAAGAAGATGCTGCCAATAACTTTGCCAGAGGCCATTATACAAGTACACTATAAACATCATCTGTGGTTCTTCTTTTTGTTGGGTTACTTACAAAGATTGATGCTTGTCTTTTTTTGCAGTTGGGAAGGAAATTGTGGATCTTTGCCTTGACCGTGTTAGGAAGTTAGCTGATAACTGCACTGGTTTACAAGGGTTTCTTGTGTTCAATGCTGTTGGTGGTGGAACTGGTTCTGGTCTGGGATCTTTGTTGTTAGAACGCTTGTCGGTGGATTATGGTAAAAAGTCAAAGCTTGGTTTCACCATCTACCCTTCACCACAGGTAACCATTTTAGCTTAAAAGCCTGCGGTAATATGCATTTGAGTTTGCTAGAACTAGGCTTTATGTTTGGCCTTTGAAACCTTTTTGTGGTATGCAATTTTCATTTTGGTTTTGTCTCTGTTAAACTCACAGGTCTCAACAGCTGTTGTGGAGCCTTACAACAGTGTTCTGTCTACTCATTCCCTTCTTGAGCACACTGATGTGGCTGTGCTCTTGGATAATGAAGCAATTTATGACATATGCCGTCGTTCCCTTGATATTGAGAGGCCAACTTACACTAACTTGAACCGTTTGATATCTCAAATCATATCATCCTTGACAACTTCTTTAAGGTTTGATGGAGCTATCAATGTGGATGTTACTGAGTTCCAAACCAATTTGGTTCCATACCCCCGTATCCATTTCATGCTCTCTTCATATGCACCTGTCATCTCAGCTGAGAAAGCATACCATGAACAATTGTCGGTTCCCGAGATCACAAATGCTGTGTTTGAGCCTTCAAGCATGATGGCAAAATGTGACCCTAGGCATGGGAAGTACATGGCATGTTGCTTGATGTATCGAGGAGATGTCGTCCCCAAGGATGTTAATGCTGCTGTTGCTACCATCAAAACAAAGAGGACCGTGCAGTTCGTTGACTGGTAAGAGAATTTCATATGGAAGGATGGAAAACTCTGCTTCATTAGTTCACTAGCTAGGAAATTGCCCTTGCCATCATTATCATATGGGATTGGTTTATATAATAGTATATACCTAAGTATCTCATGCAGGAATATAGTAGCCCAATGTATTTTAAGGATGTCATTGTGTCTCCAATATATTCATGCCTTCTCTGAAAAGTTCTTTTTCGATTGGATGTGTAGGTGCCCTACTGGCTTCAAATGTGGTATTAACTATCAGCCTCCAACTGTTGTACCTGGAGGAGATCTCGCTAAGGTGCAGCGAGCTGTTTGCATGATAAGCAACAACACAGCAGTGGCTGAGGTGTTTGCACGCATTGACCACAAGTTCGATCTCATGTACTCAAAGAGAGCTTTCGTGCATTGGTATGTTGGTGAGGGCATGGAAGAAGGAGAGTTCTCTGAAGCTCGTGAGGATCTGGCTGCTCTCGAAAAAGATTATGAAGAAGTCGGAGCCGAAGGTGTAGAGGACGAAGAGGATGCCGAAGACTATTGATGTTCGTATGCTGAAATATTTACTTTTGAATATCAGCTCTGTGTGTAAGGGTATTCCTATCTTTTGCTCTTGTGTAGCACTGTCTTCCTGTGTGCTGTATGATTGTTAAATTGTGCCCATCATTTGCCTACGGGCTTTTTATGCTATCAATGAAGTAATATTTATAGTTGTGTTTGTCATTTTTTGTTATAAATGTGTCTTCTATTTATGAAAGGTGTTCCATAAACAACATTTATGGTTGCTGTAAGATTGTCAAATTGTACCCATAATCTGTCTAGACCCTTTTTATGCCATCAATGAAGTGATATTCAGATCTGTGTTGCACACCCTTTTTTTGTTATAAATGTTTTCCTTCTTAATTATGAAAGGTGTAGTTTATAGGAGCAAAAAATGGCCAAATCATTTTTACTTTATTTCATTCTATTAAGAGTTAAGAGTTAAAATATATTTTGTTTTCACTCAAAAAATGGACAACTTAGTCGAAATTAATCTCTGGATGGAAGTTGAAAAGCATTTTTTGTTTAAACTAACATGATTGATAGAATAATTAAATAATGACAAGTGATATATCATGTGTACATTTGCTTTTGTACAAGGATTAGTTTTTGACAATAAAATGAATAAAATTTTAATAGCCAGATTGGTTTATTTTTAATTTAATGTATAGTGATTAATTTATTAATTTTTTAATAAATGGAGTAAAACGCAATCTGACATAACAGCTTTTATTATATTTTTACCTATTTTATTTAGAGTACTCATTTTTAACATAAGTGTTTGATCAATATTCGAACATAAATAAAGGGAAATCATCTAATAGGACTTCACCATGGAACTTGTTAGAATCAGAATCGAGTATAACATGGAACTTGTTAGAAGAAAGAGTAACTTGTTAGAAGAAAGAGTAGGAGCAAAAAACACGGAACTTGTTAGAAAATGGTGTGAGGAACATAACTGAAACAGCAATAGTTTTCATTTCAGACATTGAAAATTGTTGTTTCTAAACACTAGGAACAGAAACAGCCTCTAGTTTCATAGTTAGAAAGAGAGAAATCAACTTTGACAGAATAAGTGACAAAGTGTAGGAAGATCCCAAATAGCATCATTCGGATCAAATGCTGCACTTTGAAGGTACCCATTAACCCCATTCATTGCATAAAAAGTTGCTGATACCTGTCTTTCTACTTTCAAGCGTTCAAATTCCATGAGCTCTTGATCAATCCCTTGAGGCAAAACACCAACTTCTTGTGGCAACTCCAGTCCTTGGCTTAAAGGAATCTGATCAAACCCTGTTGGAATCATCCAGGATTGCCCCAACTGTGACGGATCCGGTCCAAGCTCCCCTACAAAACCGCTCAACTCCGGCCTGTACGCACCATCAAACACCAACGAATCACACATAAAACTATGGGTACCAGCATTACTGATACTACTATTAATACTGTCGTTACTGCCAACAATAGTACTTGCTTTAATGGTGATTTTGTTGGAGTTGGTAGTACTATTACTATTATTATTCTTCCCTTGCCTCAAGCTCTTCTTATGATTAAGTAAGTTCCTAATCTTCAAAGAGAGATGAGAATCAGTAGGAACATGAGTTGCAAAATTGGTTCTTGTATTAGAACCTCTAAGAAGACAAGCAGCTTCATCATAAGCTCTAGCAGCTTCTTCAGCTGTTTCAAAAGTACCAAGCCACATCCTTATCTTTTGTGTAGTGTCTTTGATCTCAGCAACCCATTTCCCTGATGGTCTTTGCCTTACACCAACAAACTTGTTTCTCCTCTCCTTGAACTTGCCTTTTTGTTGGGTTTGAACTTGGTGTTCCATTGGAAAGAAGAAAAGGTTGTTGGGAGGGGGGGGTGAAAGAAAAGAGGTGAGGGGGTTGGGTTTTTATATAGGGGGATATTGAAAGTTTGTGGGAAGGGTGTCTTGACATTGTTGGAAGCATGTTGGGCATAATCTGTTGTATAGTTAGTGACTGATATCTCAAAGGGTTTTGAGTTGACCAAATGATAAGGAGGGATTGGTGAAGGCAGGCAGGCATGACACTTGGAGAAAGTAGGCTCCCACTAAAAAGAGAATGGGAGCGTTGAAAAAGGATCCAAATGGAAGAAACAACAAAATAGAGGGGGAATATCAAGCAGGTTGGATTATAATGGAATCTCTTTTATAAATAAAAGCAAAGCATTTTCAAAGTTCGCTTCAATTTTTGAGATTATAAGTTTAATTTCACCTTTAAAATGTTCTCCATTCAACAATGATTTATCTCAAGTAGCTTCACAATGCCCTGGGTTTACTTCCATCTTCTTTCATTAGATTAAAATTAAAATAATTGAATGACGGGTAACATTAATTTACTATTTATGACAGTAAATCTAATACAACAATTACGTAATCGTAGACAACTTTTCAGTATGGTTTAATCCTTAGTAGCCTTTATAAATATGATGTCCAAAGAAACCCATTTTTATAAAAACAAAAAAGTTGGAAATTTTAAACAAAGAATCTTGGGATTTAAATTTTATTTGCTATATGAAATTTGTGATAATCATCTTTCAATACTAAAGGTAGACATAAAAGCAAAGTAAACAACCAGTTCGTACACACCACATTCCTTAAAAAAGCATACTAAAATGACCAAATTAGAATATAAAAATAATTCAAGGACTAATGATGAGAATTGACCAAAAAGAAAATGCAAATATAAACATATTAGAAAACCGACAACACATAATATTATTGTTCTTTTTTATGATCCAAATTGCAAGCATAATGAAAGAATTACAATCCAAATTCTCTGTAAAATTTGAAACGAAGAGACACACATGAGACCAAAACTGCTACAAGAACATCGACTTCTCAAACCTAAATGCACTTTTTTAACACAAAAAATATGCTCACCAACCACACGAATCACCACTCTCGCTTCTTGTTCCATAAATAGATACTTTCATGATATACACATTCTATAAAATTTATATATCTGGGGAGGAAAGTTCATTTCAATCACCGAGGGAGTAAAAAGAACATGATGCAAAAACAAAGGGAACCTTCTCCGTGAAAAGAATTTGGTATATAAAATAAATATATGCATTGATGCACAAGACGGATGAGTATTGAGCCAATATTAACTAGGAGGAGAGGATGGATTGTAAAGCAAGCTGTTGTTGCGGCTGCAAAGATGATAAAGTTGAAGCCAAAGCTGCTGGTGGTAAAGTCTGTTGAAGTTGCCTCAGTAGATTCACCATCCTACTTGCGGTTTGTTCTGTGGCTAAATCCTTACCACATAAAACCTACACAACAGCAGTAGATTTCATCAAATGCACCATAAAAACCAAACCGCATAAACAGAACAGATAGCCACAATTCTTATTTGAATTGTTTGTTCAGAACAAGCAATTCAAATAAGAATTAACCTTTATGTTAAGAAGAGTTTGATAAGGTAAGTTGAAATTTTACCTCAGCAAAAACTGAAACAATCTTAGGAAGGAAATTATGGTTGGGACCCAAAACTTCATTGTCGGACCTGAACACATATTAGAGACATTGTTAATAATGGGCATTAACAAAATATTGAAGCCAAAAAAAAAAACCTGAAATGAGACAAGGTTAGCTAAAAAAAAGCTGATCTAACCTCTCAACCATTGAACAAAGTTGTTCATGAACAACTTTGGCTTCAATCAGATCACCTTTTATTGGCAGGCAGTTTAACCATGCAGGAACAACCTACCAAACACAAAAGGTTGTGCGCAAGGCAAAGCAAACATTAAGAAAACAAAAATAAAACATCAAATAAGCTTTTAAGACATAAGCAACCAGTATTACTTATGTGAAAAATGCAATGCAGATCAAAAGAAGTGTATACAGAACTGACTCTATCTGAAGTTGTAAAATATCTCTGTGTATTAATACATAGAGAAGATCCACAAGCAACACTCCCCAGCAATATAAAATGATCCACAATAAAGCATTATATCTAATGTAACATAAGATATGGATGCCCTAGGAATATACCAATTCAGGGTAATGTCTATTAGAAAAGCATATATTTATCTGAGAGGAAGGAGAGTTGTTTAGTGACTATCAAACTGCATCATCATGCACCAGTGGTACTAGAATGTTTCAATTGTTTAAACTTTCTATGAAGATGTTCATCTTGTTCAAATATTTACATCTCTTAGAAAACAGCACTAAATCCAAACTGATAGAGTTAAAATTTACTGGTATGACCATTTTTACAACATAGAAAAGAAAAATGTTTGTTAGGATTATTGAAAACCTTGGAAAAACCATCGAGAAGGCCATCAACTTACCTTTTAGAGACAATGGTTCTTAATTTGATGCTCAGCTATGAATACACAAAACTATATTATACGTAACACTGTGCATCCATGAACATGTCAAAAAACGCTTTAATTTACTTTTGCAGCCACTAACAAAAAATGAAGAGGGGAGAAAAAATGTGCTCTTCAATTCCACCAAGGCTCTCCTCTACCCTAAGAGTTGATTAGAATATTAAAATGTGCAATAGTTTCAAGCACAAACATAGAGAACAGTATGGCCCATTGTACATAAGACATGGCACTGGCTTTAACAGGTAGATACACTTGGGGACTTCAAACAACAGCTCAGAAATGTGCTTTTTTTTAATGCAAACCACAGATTTTTCCTTTCATATCAAAAGGGAAAAATAACTTGGAAAGATGATTTTATGGCCTGCCATACCTGAGTTGCATCAATACTGTCTCGGTGGAACAGACATATTTTTCCCAAAGCAGAAACAGCATTATCATATGCCATAACATTTTCAGGTTGCGAAGCATTAGGATGTCGAATTACAGCATTTAACCTTGATAAAGCCTCTGGAAAAAGACACAAATATGTTATTCTATACAAGAAATAACCACGTTATAGACCATAAAGCAAAGTTTACCTCCAACAAGTGGCTTAAATACAGGTCCACCAAATTCTGCACAAACACCAAGCCCATATACTGCAGCCTGGAACATAAAATCATAATATTTAATTCAATCTCAAGTCTCAACAATCCATAGCACTTTGGTTGCCAGAACTAAGAAAATACATACCTGTCGCACATCTGGGTTCTCATCATTGCAAGCCTCCAATATGAAAGGAAGATATGTGTCATAATATCTGTTCAACCAAATTACAGCAATAAGCAATTGCATCAAATGATTCTTCTATGATAATAACAAGTATAAGAAAATTAGGCAGCTTACTTTAAAGCTGCCTCACGACACTGTTCGGCAACATCATCAAAAATACAAATTGCAATTCTTCTTTCTTCAGGTGTCTTATCTTTGCCCTGTATTATACAACATACAAAGATAGAGAAATATATGAGCATACTTCAGGAAAGAACTTTTTTACTCTGGACGTTCCTCAAGAACTGATTTTGGAAACAAGAGACAACTTTCTTGGAACTCACCCACATAGGAGTAAGATAAGAAGATAGCTCATCAAAGAAAGGCAGGAAAGAGGCTTTAAATGTTTTGATCAAAGTTCCCAAGATTTCACCCACCTGGAAGCAGAAAAGGATGCTTTAATGGATCCGAAAAGGATAATAACAGATAAATAAATATTAGCTTGTCATTTTTGTGCTTTATATCATGGCTTTTATTTTCGTACTTGGTCAAAAACTTCTTCCTCTTGCTCATTTTCCTCTTTAATCAACTCTCCCTCCTCAGCATCAAAGTCTTCAGCTTTGGCTCTTTCAGCTCTCTCACTTTTTCTGCTAGCACTAGCTGTGATTACTTGCTTTATCTCATCCACAATAGACCTAACTTGACTTTCATCTAGCAGAGGACCAGAGATCTGAAAGAGAAAAATTGTTCTCAGACATTGGGGCTAAACACTTAGTAGTTAGTACAAAAAAAGTTCTCAGACATTGGGCATGAAGACTTAGTACTTCATATATTATAAACAATCTCTTATCAAAGGTACTGATACATGTGAACCAAAATGAATGAAAGAAAAAGGCCAGGAATGGAGCTCTGAAATGTTTTCTCAAATACTTAAGTCACATATATTGACTAAAGGAGAGAGAAACAAGAGCTCATAGACAGCCAGGAAATATTAGTTTTAACAGACACGACAGGTTTAATTGAGGAATCAGTTCAACTTATTAGCGAATGTTAAAATACCATATTAAGTTCAAGTAACCATCCTTGTTTTTATTTATTTAAATAAATTCTAACCATCTCTTGCTCAATAAAATTCATTCAAAAGCAGAATAATTTCAAACAGAAAACAGTGAAAAAAAGAGACACTTCATAATTAACTTCATTTAATAATAGCACAAACCTGTACACATTCATTCAATGCATCTAACATGCTTGCACATATTTCCGTATCAGGTTCCTGCAAGAATGTGGTAATTTAAGTTTTCATCTATGACAAACAACATATCAATAATGCAAGTTTCGATACACGAATACTCCTAAGAACAAACAACAATAACCTTATGCAATGCCTCCACTAGAGCCGGAATAACGTAATCAGACAATTGCTTTACATAGGTCTCATTACGCCCTTGAGCCATTCCCTTCTCCACAGCTAATTTTGCGGAACGCAATAACTCCGGCATAGCTACAAACAAAATAAAAGAAATGGCCAAGACAATTAATAGAAGCCTAACAAACTTGAAAAGGAAAACATTTTAAGTAAAAGAGAAACAGTATATCATAACCATTCTACCTGAAACAGCAGCTTTTCTAACTTCTTCGTGGAAATAAAATTTAAGAAGAGGAACTAGAGTCGGGGCAACCTGTACCATATGTCCACCATTTTGCTAGTATCACATTGCTAGAAAGTCGAGAATAATAACCCAATACATTGAATTGAAACACACCTGATCAATCCAAGGAAAAAATCCTTCCTTCAACTCATCAGCATAGCAACAAAGCATGTTACATGCTGTTGCCTTTTCCTCCAGGACGCTAGTCTTGATCCCAATTCTTTTATCCCCGAGGGTAATGGTTTCCATACTGAACATACAATACCAGACATACCTTACTATAACACAAAACATATTAAAAAATAACATTCTATTTCTCTAAGCCAACACAGTCACGCCAGAAGTCTGTGTGTCATTGTGGTGTTTGCAGACATGAGCATGAGCAGGAATTTCTTAGATCATCTTTGTATGTATTTTTGTGTAGCATAGAGAGAAGTAGAAAAGAGAAGGGGGAGGAGAGGAGATTGAGCCTTGGCCTATACAAATGATGGAAGGATAAACAAGATACAGATGAATGTATCAACATTCAAGTTACTTATTGGCGTAATTCTAAAATAGTAACAAATTGTACCAAATAATACTGCTCAGAATGAAATTGCTATAAGCCAGCCAACCATCCATAGATGAACACAGCTAAGGCTAGGATTCTTTACGTGTACATGCAGTGTCTGTGCACATGCAAGCATGGGTGTGTGTTTCTAAGATTGTTTATGTTTTTGAATGAAAATATAGAGAAGTAGAAGAGATGAGAAAAGAGTTTTTTACCTATACAAATGAGGATAAAAAAAATATACATGCATGTATTGACATTTATGTCGTTACTGGCAAATTTATTTAAAACAGTAACAAAGTATAACCTTTCATCATCAGAGTCCTCGATATCATTATCTGAATCTGCAGATGTAATAGTCACATCTGGCTTCAGTTGAGCAGACTGGAGAAGGGGAGGCATGACAACACTCATGTAAGGGAGGAAGTCTTGTCCCAAACACTTGCAAAGTCTGGCCCATGCCTGTAATAAGGTCATATAATCATAAGCAAGGACAAATAAAATGTGAAAGATATTGTCTAAGCAGTTCCTGTGCTATGGGCATACTTGCAGCATGTAACTTGTTGTCGGGTCATCTGTTTCCATTTGGGATCCTTGCAATGACATTAGCACTTCCATAACCTTGCAATAAGGAAGAAGGATACAATAAAAGGTAAGCTTATATTTGATGAAAGAACAAAACAAGATGTAAACACTTGGTGGAAATATCAATATAATTTATAAATTTTACAGTATAATGAAATTAAACAGTAATGAGATGAAAGAAAAAGAAAAATATATGCTACAAATTACAAAAGTCACAGGGGGAAGGCAGATACTTGCTCCAAATTGCACCATTACACTCCCTAACTAATGGTATCACTAAACTCAAATATCTTAACCATCCATGACTTCTGAGATATAAGAAAATAACTAGAAGAGGAAAAGAAAACAATGACACAGGAATGGCGCTTTTACACTTGTACCAACCTGCTTAGCATCATCTCTGAACTTCTCCTTTCCAACAGCCATTCCAACAAGACTAATACACTCCATGGATTTGGCACGAAGCATACGATTAGATTTGTCAGTTGCATTCACCAAGATAGCTTTCAGGTAAGGCATAACCGCATCATAGTATTTTTGGAAGTGCTCCTGCAAACCCCCATACTGTCAAACTGAGTCATCTAGAAAAATATATATAAATTCATGATTAATATAGCTTTCTTTAGGGAAAAATCTATACCTGAGATGAGTCAGCAACTGATGCCAATGCAGTCAAGGCCCCTTCTTGCACCATTTGTTTCCCATTCTGCATGTTATATCTTATGTTAAAAACCCAAAAAACAAACAAAAAACTCCTTTAATAAAATTGATTCATCATTCTTGATGTGATATTTATAACTCCAACTGTCATAACTCATACCTGTAAAAGTACAAGCAATTTGCTAACAATTCCATCTAAGTAAGGTGTTAAAATTTCTGGAGTGCAATTCTCACTGAAGTTGAGCACAGCTGAAGCAGCATGGGCCTGTTAAGACAATTATATATAGCAAAATCAACTGTTATACAAAATAAACAGGAAAATCTTGAACATGCAAATACCTAACCAGCATGAAATAAGGTAGGGAAAAAACTCTTTACAACATAATAAGACTGTTAAACGTTCATACAAAAAGGAGCACAAGCTAGCTACTTCAGTTTCCTCAATAAAAGGTAACTAAGCATCATTCATCAACTCAATATCCACATGAACACATAAACAAGGATTCACCCCCCCCCAAAGAAAATTCATAAAATATTTGGGAAATCATGATGCAGCATCCACTCTCCAATCAATTAATTCCCTTCACAATCCATTCTCAGGCTCTTGCAAATGCATCCACCATTTTAGAAATTAATCTGTATAAATGCTAGCAAAAATAGAAGTTCCCTTTTGTATTTCAAGAAGAAGCAAGATAGAGAATTGTACAACGAAATCTAACAACTTTGTGGCCATTATTTGATAACATAACATATCTTTTGACCATTTAGAAATTTGGCATAATGACCATAAATGGATTCTAAAGAGTGATGAAAATAATCTGCTAGTAACAAGTTGAAATGTTCCAAACTGGAAATTTAGCAAGTTTTTATTGATGACTAAAGTAAATTATATAAACAAATAAGGAGACATCCACTTAATTAAGCATTAACTAAAGCAAGCGATGCACCATAGAGACACCATGTGCATGCATTGACAACTTTAGTAGGAGGAAATTACAGAAACAAGCTGGATAAATGATGTTTATGGGTGGGGGGAGAGAGGTATCAATTATACCATGCAAACACAGAAAGAAAGGGAAAGATCAGGTAGACACATTATCTCTATGTAAAGGGCAGAGGAATAATAGTTAGCAACGGTTAAAAGCATAATCTATAGCCCTGAGGTAAATTTTATACATTTGTAACTAACCTGTACTCTAGGATTTTGGAAGTCATCCATAGCCGCTGCTAAGGCAGGCAATACTCTTTGGTGATATTGGTTCTGCAAATCAGGACCCAAGTCAGTAGACAATTGCCCGATTGCATTAATAGCTGCCCACCTCACACGGGGATGAGAATGGTTAAAGGAGTTCAAAACCATAGAAACCACTTGTTCCAGATTTTTAACCATAACCTGCAAGTACAGCAGCAAATTAAAATTCAACAAAAACAGGGAACATGTCCAAACTCTACACAATGTGATCTTTTTTTTATTTCCCTTTCAAAACATGAACTGAATCCTCAAGAAAAGTTATGGTTAAAACCACCAGAATCAAGAGATACTAAACAAATTATAGCTCATTGTTCAAGTAATAAATGGAAAATACATGCATTTACAGCCATAAGTAATAAATGGAAAATACATGCATGTACAGCCATAGTTGGAAGCAAATTTTATTGGCCCATTTCCGGTGTTGGACATAACAATAATGTCATTCGTAAATAACAGTGCTAGTGCTTAAAAGTGCTACATCTATACCTTGGAACAACCCTCGGCAATCTGTGCAAGGGCAATCAACGCAGCATGATGCTTTTGCCACTCAGGAGCAGCTAAATAAGTTGAAAATTGCTCAGATGCAACAGGAACAATAGTATTTCCACCTAAGGAAATTGCTAGACGATCCAAACATTCCTGTCCCACAGCGTAATTGCTAGTTTCTCCAGCATCCTCATCCTCAACTTCTGCAGTGTGCCACGCTGCGTCATCCTCAATATCAAGCAACAATCTCATCAATATTGCAAATAATCTACTAATAAACTGAGGCAGCTTCCTCATCATTCCGGGAGCCCGTTCCCTGGCCTCTGCCAAGGTAACTACAAATTCAATTGCCAAGTGACGAGTTCCTTCCTCAAGTGATTCTGCCTCCGCAATCTGCAGCATAGAACCCACCACATCAACAATCTGCCTCCTAAGAAACCGAGGCTCCGTCTCTGCCAACTCAATCAACAACTCTAGCGCCTCCTGAGCCGTAGCCTCATTCCCGTTATTCAAAGCCTCCGTCAAGGTCTTCATCATTGCTGGTAAAAGATCCTGAAACCTATCCCGATCAGATGAGCTGGTCAAGCACTGAATAAAATTGATAACCGCATTCAAGGCCGCGATTTTGACATCCGCATTAGAATTTCCACTCAAACACTTCAAGAAAACAGTGTGCAGATCCTTTATGAAAGGAGTCAACACATCACCAATATACTGACTCAACTGCGCAAATATCAAAAAAGCAGACTCCTGTAATCTAGGGGAATCGGAAGAAACACATTGAAACATAAACGGCAACAGCTCTGGCCATCCGTTCTCCGGCAAAATACTAGAAGCAAGCTCCGAAACAGTATCGCATAACTTTTTAGACAAAGATTGAGCAGTTTCGACTTGGATTTGATTCAAGAGCACAGATTTGATAGAGGAATGAGTGGAAACGTTGAGACGAGGCCAGATATAGGAATCATCACGAGTCAACAGCTTACGAAGGAGAATAGCAGCCATGGCACGAGTATCCGGTTGAGCACAGACCTGAAGAAGGTGAGCAAGGCGGAGGCAGAGAGCATCAGGATCAGATTGCTTGCAAACATTGAATAAAGCCTCGGCGTGTGAACGTTGCTCGTTGGAAGATGACATCAAGTGAGAGATTAAGGTTTCGAATGGGACCGGGTCGGATCCTAAGATGACAGCGAGCTGAGATTGCTGGTCCATGGTGGCGACGGCGGCGGCGAAGAAGATGATCGATAACAGCGATGAAGATGAAGAAGAGGATGGTTAAATTGATTCCTCTCTCCCTTTTTATGCGTGTATTCTGCGTTTGCTTGGCTGCTGTGTGTGACAGAGAGAGAGGCGGGGGTGGCTGAGAGGGTTTTAGGAGGAGTGTGGGAAAGAGAGAAATGAGGGATTTTAAGAGAGCGCGCCAATTAGGGTTGACAACAAAAATGAAAATAAAAATAAAACATTTAGTCCTTTATTTATTTTTGTTTTCTCTTTTAGTCTTTAAATTTGTATTTTAATCAATTTACCTTAAAATGAATGAGACATTTAATATTTGTTAACTTTGCTAATATGGTATATCATGTTAATAACATTTCAGAATTTAATTAATTTTTAAAATTTAGATTATTAAAAACATTTTTAATATTTTATAATTTTAAAATAATATATTTTAATAATTTTATGAAGTTCTAAATTTTAAAAAATCGCTTAAATGCTAATGTGTTATTTACATGACAATCCACGATATATATAACATTAGGAAAATTAAAAAAGTTAACTTTTCATTTATTTTAGGATGATTTAATAAAACACAAGTTTAAATATTTAAAGAAATAAAAAATAAAGGGTTAAAATGATATTTTTAAAAAGTAGAGGATCAAATAAGTTATAATACCAAATAAAAATAAAAGAAGTTTGGAAGCTCAGCTTAGCTTAGCTGGTATCCTTACGTGTCATCATGATTAAAGTACAGTGTCCTTATTTGCTTTTATTTTTATTCATCACACACTTTAATTCTTATAAAATACAATTAATGTCAAATATATAAATAAAAAACTATGGTGTATAAAAATTATTTTATAAAATATAGAATATGTGGTAATTTTTAATTGAAACTCGATTAATAAGTAAAATTAACTTAATCCGACATTTAATATATTGTATAGATAAATTGCAAATAATATAAGCTTAATGCGAAATTTGGTATTTCAATTTAACATCTTTTTTTAATGTGATACCTATGTTTTTTTTGATCCAATGTGTTAATTTTTTTTAATGTTCAATTCGGTTTTTAGAGTTGATTACAAATCAACTCTAAAACCGAATTAAGCCATGATTTATCGGATTGTGCTTAACAAATTAAATAAACTCATAATTAAAACTAAATTTATTCTATTAATAAATTCATGAAATATTTAAATCTAATAATATTAGTAATCAACTTTCATTAAATCCATCCTAGAGCTCAAATTAAACACTAAAAAGTTAAGATCATTATCTTTGGTACCAAAATTGAATAAAAAATAACATAACTATTACATTAAAAATATATCAAACTCGAGTATCAAATGACATATTAAACCAATAATATATCTATATTATCATTCATTTAAAAAAATTAAAAGCATACTTTTCACAAAATAAATTATATTATTATAAATATGTTTTAATATTTTTATATTTTTATCTAAACTTAATAAAATCCAAAAAATTACTTAAACTTTATCATTTTACATAATTTTTAATAAATATATTTATTTTAAAATAATCTAATAATTATTTACTTATGAGCGAATAAAGTATTAAATTTTGACAGATCAGGTGATGCGTGAACGGCCCGTAGCTTTAGCTGCTCCTTTTTTGCTTTATCACTTTACAATCTTCCCGCTAAAAATGACAAGGACCAGTATTGGCCACCTTTCATTATTTTATATTATTTATTTTCTTTTGATTAATTTTATCAATTTATTGTGCGTCTTTTTAGCCATTTGAATTTTTTTAATTAATTAAAATTTAATATTTTCAGTAATTTTATTTTTAAAATGTGTTTAGTAATTTGGATAATTCTCTTATAAAATCTTTTTAATAATATCTATTTATCACTTGATAGAATTCACATTTATTTTATTTTATTTGTTTTTAAAATTATATCATCGGTTAACTATTTTACACTTATTTATTTATTTTCAAATTTCACTATTTACTTTTTAGATTTATGGTATTTAAAAATTTTGGTTATTCAATTTTAAAATTTATAATGTTCGCTCAACTATTCAGAAATTTTTATTTAAATCATTGGACCGTTAAAATTATTGTTGTATAACATTTTATGCTCTTATAGTCTAAACCAATCAAAAGCTCTAATTCATTTTCTTTTCTATAGTTCTTTTTATTTTCATAAAAACAACTTTAAACATCATGAATTTATGAACCAAAATTCAAACAGATTTCTTATTCGATCACTCACACTAGTCATCAAATTGACTTGAAACTAATGTATGTTTTTCTACTAGTTGATGGGTACTGATCGCCGAATCATCGCTTGAAATTCGTTAGCCAAACTTTGAAAAAGAAAAAACTTAATAACCTAGTAACTTCAATAAAAACTTTTGAATAATCCAATCCTAGGCGAAGACAAAAAGAAATTAGGGGGCCAAGTTTTAATTTCAATTTTTACGATAGTAAAAATACAATTTCACCATTTAAATGGCCTATATTTTTATAAATTTTAAAGGATTAAATAAAATTTATCATTTTTAGGAGGGCTAAAGTATAATTTTACCTTTCCTATTTAAAATTTTAAAATATTCAAATGGCCTAAATGACTACAACATAAATTTACTAAGTTTAGTTACCTTAAATATAATTTAACCTAATGTTGCATGTGTTTGAGTTTAAATGGAGACAATGAGATGATAATTAAAAAATTAAAATTATCATTAAAGATATTAAAATAAATTTATAAATAATTAAAATTATATTTTAAGCAATAATCACATTAATAAAATTAGAAATTTATTAATTATATCAGTATCAATTTTCTATTATTTATTATGTATTTATTAGATTGTTATCAAAATTAAAATTATATATTTTATATAATAATAAAATAAATAAGAAATGGTGATTAGAGTTTCTATTCCCTAAATAACACCAATTAATAATTCAAATAATAATAACATAACATAAATTATATGCATATACATGATTGTTTTCTATTTTATAAATATTATAAAACTTTAATAGTATATATTTTATTTGAAAATATTTTATATAATATATAATACATTATCTATATATTATATACAACATTTACATCAACCGAGGCATTCCTTAAAAGAGACAAATTATTTTAGTAGAATAATACCTTTCGTTGAAGGTTCGAGATTTAACCTCTCTCGACAATTGTAATTTTTAACTAGGAATTTGTTGTACTTTAGTGACGATATATGAAATAATATTTTTAAAGGAAAATAGATAAAATTATTTTTATTTTTAAATGAAATTACAAATGTAATTTTGCAAATATATATTTTCTATTTTATGAATTAATTGTTTTACTCAATTCTTGCATTCAAAGAAAAATAATTATTGATTAAAAGAGATTATTGTTTTTTAATATGCAAAAAATTAGTACAATATTCAAAAATAAGTAAGGTTTGTTTGTTAAACTGTTGAATAGATTAAATTAATTTAAAATTAATATTTTATTTTATTTTTGAAAATTTTGTTATTAAAAAATAAGTTTTAGTTTCTTATTTTAAAAATAGAAGGTGCATATCATAAATAGAAAAAATGTTTTTAATAATAAAAACATGAAAATATGTTTGATAATTATTTATCTATAACAAAACATGAACAATATATTTAAAAATTAAATTTATATATATCTAAACTAAAATATATAATTTTTATTAAATATGTGTATCAAATTAAATAAAAATAAATATCATATTAAAATGTAAAATCAAATAATATATTAAACAAATTTAATATAAAAATAAGTAAAAAATTGCAGATGGCATTCACATTCTAATATATGAGAATTTCATATCAGCTACGTGGACCAACACCCAACATTGGTTAATAATAACACCCCCTTTCCCTTTGTTAACCACTAGTTCTAAGGGTCCTCCCAATGCAGAAGCAACTGCCAACACCCACTCCCCTTGTTTCTCTCGGCTAAATGCTAATGGCAGCAGCAACGTTCAACTCTCTCACCCTCCCCTTCTCCAAACCAGAATTCCCATTCTCCTCCATTGCAAGAACCCATGTTCCCACCCCCACTCTCAACCTTTCTTGGTTCAGGCCTAATGGCTTCCTTCTATGCTCCCTTTCAAGTGATCACCCCACCACCGCCACGGGTGGCCAACTTCACCATAAGGCCAACACCAACAGCACCGACCCTCAGCCTCAAATTCATACTTGGTACTCTTTTGTATCTTTTTTCTTTCTCTTTCTACTTGATCTGTTTTTAACTTTTTAGCTTTCTAGAGGGAATTTTGCTGTTGCCTTCTAAGGATGGTAAATTATGATTTAAAAAACCCTAAATTTTTCTTTAATTTTTTGATGTTGTTGCATTGTATCTATTGTTTCTGTAGTACATGGAACTGGAAGGGCTATTCTATTCGCTATCAGTGTTCTGGAAGTAGCGGTCCTGCCTTGGTTTTAGTACATGGTTTTGGAGCAAACAGGTCTGCATAATTGAATTTTTCTTCTCATTAGCAAACAAGTGATTGGTTTCTGTGAATTGCAACATTGCTCAATATAGTTCTGCTTTTTGTATTTTCATATTGTCCATTGCATGCATGTGCAGTTTGTTTATGCATGTTTCAGATGTGCATCAATTATTGCTTGTTTCAAAGGTTTCCTTTAAATAACTTGATTCCATGTGTTTATGCTTAATTGTCAGTTCTTCTAATGTCTTGCTTACTACAGTAATCATTGGAGGAAAAATATTCCTGTTCTAGCAAAATCACATAGGGTATATGCAATTGATCTTATTGGCTATGGATACTCGGACAAACCGAATGCTCGTGAAGTTGGGGACTCATTCTATACATTTGAGACTTGGGGTTCCCAATTGAATGATTTTTGTAGCAGTGTGGTTAAAGACAAAGCTTTCTTTATTTGTAACTCTATTGGAGGTAATTTCCCTTGGTGTTTTAATACATTTTATGCTTGATGCTTAAGTTATGTTGGTATAATAATGGGTGTCATCATGTAGGACTGGTTGGCCTTCAAGCTGCAGTCGCAAAGCCGGAGATCTGTAGGGGTTTATTCCTATTAAATATCTCTCTGCGCATGCTTCATGTCAAAAAGCAACCATGGTTTGGAAGACCTTTCATAGCGTCATTTCAGAGTTTGCTTAGGTAAAAAAACGATATGGAACCATTTTTATTTTTCCATTCATGTTTAGAAATGTTGCACTAGCCATATCGATTTTTCAGGTAGTAATGATATCTTGGCAGGAACACTGCAGTCGGCAAACTTTTCTTCAGATCCGTTGCCACACCGGAGTCTGTTAGAAGTATTCTTTGTCAGGTAGTATCCTATGATGACTTTTGTAAGAAATGAATCAATCTTTGCTTGATTGCTTCTGGTGTTTCATTTCAGTGTTACCATGACACCTCTCAAGTGACCGAAGAACTAGTTCAGATTATCCTACATCCAGGACTTGAAACTGGCGCTGTTGATGTTTTTCTTGAGTTCATATGCTACTCAGGTGGTCCCCTGCCTGAGGAATTACTTCCGCAGGTTGAAGTAAGTTTCTTAAACTGATTTCTCGTATGCCGTCTTCTTTTCCCTTCAGTTTCCATGTTAGTTTATGTTGCTTGTTTCTCTCTTTTTGCAGTGTCCTGTCTTGATAGCATGGGGTGACAAGGATCCATGGGAAAGCATCGAACTCGGAAGAGCCTACGGGGATTTTGATACCGTAGAAGACTTTGTCGTCCTCCCCAATGTTGGCCACTGCCCTCAGGTTTGCTCTCTCATGAAATTATGGTTCGGCAGGTTTTTCTGTTAACAAATATGATAATTCATTGCTGTATTACTGATGTGCATGCAGGATGAAGCTCCACATCTTGTGAATCCACTAGTAGAATCATTCGTGTCTCGCCATTCTAAATCTCCGGCTAATGCTTCCACAACCATTTGAACAGACGGTGGAGCTTTTGTTGCTGCTCCTTTATCCAGTATAGATATATCACAATGTTCCTTTGCAAAGGCTATCGTAAGCTCCCACACTGTACATAATTTATATAGCATGTCAAAAAGCAACCCAAAGTTCTCTTTATGAATTCCTTTTACATGTACCATAATGTTGCATTTCAATGCCTGACCAATTGTATTCAAATAGTTAAGCAAATTTTTTAGAAGAGTATGGTACAAGATGATTTTTTTTAAATATGTGTACAGAGATCTGGTTTTTTAAAAGAATGATACAGCAAGTCCTATATCATCTTTTCTATTCACCCCAAAGAATGAACTAACAGAGAATGTACTTGTGCTGCAAGTGTTCCTTTATAATACTGCACTCTAGGAATGGATGCTTCTCTTTCACAAAATGTTCGTCTTGAGCACAGATGAATTCAAGGTTCTCAATTCTTCAGTTACTCCCAAGCACAGAATTGGAGTTTCGAGGGTTTTTCTTCGTACAACCAATCTGGGATCTGTTAGGCTGCTCCTGTAGTCCACTTGCATGTGGATCCTCTTTTAGAGTTAACCCTTTGAAGAATCAATTCATCAGGAAGGGTCTTCCACCTCATTATCTGCATGATTTTCATACCAATCCAGTTCTGAACTAACGGTTTCTCCTCTATTGCATAACCATCCACCAAAGAGGAATCCATCGAATTATCTTTATTACAACTAGGCACAAAAGCTACATTGTTTTCAGCTAAGGCTGTGGAACCTCCTTGACTCGGCTTCATGTTCCCCATGAATCAACTATAGTATTTGATCGATCTAGTCTTTGACATTGATCTCCTCAGCCTCAAAGTTAAAGTCATCTTCAGACGAGTTACATCTAAGATGGTTACTGCTTCTTTGCTTGCCAGCCAAGTTTCCTTCCTCATCCACCAGAGTCATCTGAATATAACAAAAACAAGCATTATCAGCAACAATAATCAGCACATTCTTTTCATTTGCAAAAAGAATAGTACCTTTTTTAACCTTGACATTGTTAAGATCTACATTGTTCTCCCTTAGAAATGAAATGAAGTTGTTAAAGCTTTCGTTAAAGTTTTCTTCTAACGAACGGTAATGTCCACTGTGTGGCCAAACTGCCTTAAGGACGCCATTGTCAACAACTAATCTTCCAGCAGCAATGGTAGCACCACCTGCCAAGAAACTCGAATTTTGAAATGTACCCTTTTTCTTCACACCAATACAAGATCTTCGATGTACTGAGGACAAAAAACCATTTAGCACCACCAGTTTCTTCGAGAGTATGGACAGGCTTCCCAGTTTGCTTGTATACGAACTACCTGTCTACCACCATAACTTCATAAGGCTTCCTTCCTATCTGTATAGTGGATAAATATTAATTCAGTAACATTTCGAATATAAATCAAGGTAGACTTCATAAGGCTTTCAAATATAAAGGCGAGTAGCCGAACCCGGATGTCTTGGTTCGGGTCAGGATTTTGGTTGCTTCGGGGATAAAACTGGGGTTTTGTTGAGGAGAGCAACTGTAAGGCGAGAACGAGAAGGAAAGGAAGAAGAAGAAGAAGTGAGGGCACGGCTTAAAAGGGTTGATAGAGATCATCGGGCATCGACGAAAGCCATTTTCCGGCAACGCTGGTTCTATCTCATAATAAGCTTTGTTTCTTCGACACTACTAGATTGAGATTGTAAAAAAGACCACAAGTTCACCGATTTATTGTTTAAAAAACAGAAATTTTGTGTCATATCATATCATATACTTCCTTCTTTTGATTTAATTTCTTATTTGTGTATCCAATTTTAAAATTCGAATCTATATAAAGATTGAATTCTTGAAATTTTTAATTATTGGCTTTCTTAATTCAAAGTAGAATTGTCGATGTATCAAAGACCCGATTGTTAGGTCCGAACTTGAAAAATTATGTTAGTAGGTTTGAGTCCTAATTATTATATCAACTCACTTAATTTCTAAACTTGTAATAGTACCCCAATATATACAAAACATTTGACAAATCTAAAATAACCAAACCAAAACAAATGACATTCTAAACTGCAATTGGATATTAAATAAATCAAAATTGAAAATTTTCCATTAAAAGATGAATAACATAAATGAAGAAAATAATATTTAATAAATTTAAATCAACAAAATCAAAACGAATCACAAATGAAATTGGAGATTAAATAAATGAAAATTGAATTTTACTAATAACAAGAAATGCAAACCTTTTACCAGGAACTCATTCTTTATATAAAAACATTGAAAATTCGTATCGAGCTCGAACTAAAAAATCTTACCCGAGGTTCTAAATGAGACTTATTTTCTGCAAAAACCATGGGTTTTCAGCTTTCTCCGCAATTCATCTGCCTCGTCATGCTTCCCAGCTAACATTCTCTGCAAAATGGCGTGAAGAACTGGAAGGATTGCCTCTAGATTCCCTTCTGAGTACTTCTTGATTCGGGCTTCCAGCTCTGGCACCAAACAACTAACAAAGTCAAACAATATAAGTAAGAAACAAACTATCACTTGCTTTGCTCATTATCCAAACAAATATATATATCATGATTTAGTTTCCCTTCCTTTCTCAACAACCAAACAAATAATTTCCAAATAAAAAAATAAATAAATTCGAGCAAAGGAGAAGTACAGATTAAATCCTCAGACCCAGTTTAAGACTTTTTACCAGACTAACATGAACATAACAAACCAATAAAATAAAAATCAAACTTGTTCATTCATCTTGACCCTTTCTCATCATCTAAATAAAAAACACAAGAAACAAATTGCCAAATAGAAGCCCGAATCCAATATTTTTTTAAACCATTTTTTACCTTTATCATTCATATGCACAACAGGCAAAGCAACATCCTCGACATGGCCTTCCGCTACTGAAGCAGATTCTGTAACAGGGTCAGGCTTCTTTTCAACGGGAGAATCCGATTCGGATGAGTGCAGCCTGAGTCGAGACCGAGTCGAAGCGGCGAGTGGGGTGAACGAGTGAACTGGGTTTTGGCTGGTTTTGGTACAAGAGTGAAGAAAATTGTGAGTGGTGAGTGAAATGCCTCTAAACAAAACCCTTTTCATGGCTTCCCAAAAAAAAGAAGGTTTTAGTATCCGAGTGTCTCCCCGTTCAAAGTTGTTCAGTGTTTCTTTGATTTCATTTGGGGGCATAGATTTAGGGTTTCTTACCTGCCGAGGACAAATGTTTGTTGGCTTTGGGTTGTTATTGAAGACTTAGTGTATTGGATGAACTTTTTTTTAAAAATCTCTTAAAAGCAAAGAAGCATACGTATCATTGGCATAATTTTTTTAATTTTTAGCATGAATTTTTTTAGAGATGAAAAAATAGTAAATTTTAGTTTTTTCAGTTAAAAAGTACTTTTGGCTGTTATTTTTTTTTAATTTTACTTTTAACTTAAAATATGTTTGATGCTATTATTTTATATTCTCTTTCTTGGTTATTTAATATGAATTTTACAAATGTGTTAAAAGTATTAATTAAAAATAAAAATATTTTTAAAATAATATAATTGTGTCAATATCTAATTACAAATATTTAATTATTATATTTAAATATTTAAATATAATTTATATATTCTAATTAAATTTAATAAATAATTAATATTAATTACTTAGAAATATTTAAAATTAATATTATATATTAAAATATTAAAATAAGTTATAATTTATATTTTTACTAAAATATCATAATATTAACTGATTTGAATATTATTTAAATACATATTTGTTATTTTATAATATCATGTCTAAAATAGACATTTTACTTTTCAAAAGCACTTTTTGACAGCAATATCAAACACTTAAATTTTTCCAAAACACTTCTCAAAAATACTTCTCAAAAGTACTTTTTCACAGCACTTTTCAAAATCAATGAAGAACTGGCCCTTAGAACCCACCATTGGTTATGGCTGTTATAATGGACCAATTTCAAGTTTTCATTGGGAAGGCCCAGGCCAGTTTTCTTCTTTTTCAAATTAGTGCCTCTATTATTAAATGGATCAATTTAATCACTATATTAAAAAGTCTAAATTTGTTGCAAAGTTAACATTTACTATATACAAAATATTTTGAATTTTTTTTTCAATTGAACTTCAATTCCAAACAAAATGTGTTAAGTCACTAAAACCCCCCAAATAGCTCTGCTTCTCCTATTACTAAACTATTCTGTTTTGCTCCATATTCTAACCCACCACCTAAAGATCTCATTTTGGAAAGTAAGCCAGATAAATGTGTTAAGCCGGAAAGTAAACCAACACCTAAATATCTCATTTCGTATAAATGTACCATCGAGATTTTTGAATATTGTCAAATGAAACAACTTCAAAATGTATTAACCGTTTTTGGCAAGAATATCAAGTTAGCTATGCATCCTAGTCCTATTGAATATCTGGTTTTGATGCATTCATTTAATGAAGCATGAAAACTCTTTGAGGTTGTTCATTATGTAACCCGGGTGGGAATTTGTAAATGACCTCGAAAGTTACGCCTCGGTCATTCAGTATCTTCATGAGAAGAACTTCCACAAGGAAGGGACGACTCTTTTCGTGACTGTGATAGAGATTACAAACTTCATTATAAGTTTTTATCATAACTACTCATAGCCCCTCCCTAACCCTTAAATAGGAGGATAATACGTTTCAGCGCACTTGAATCTATGCCCTCTTATACTAATAATAATGTCGATACTAATCGAATCAAAATCTAATAGATACAAAATCTAGACACCATAAATAAATATATTAATGGAAATATAATGGACCT
Source organism: Gossypium arboreum (assembly GCF_025698485.1). NCBI lineage: Eukaryota > Viridiplantae > Streptophyta > Magnoliopsida > Malvales > Malvaceae > Gossypium > Gossypium arboreum. The sequence continues at coordinate 127,269,536 of NC_069082.1, read as the reverse complement.
TATTGATGAAGAAGTTAAATTTTATTCAGCAACCATACTCAAGGCCCATCTAACAATCTTTTGATGATCCATTTTATGTCCAAAATTAAGTCCTTTTTCGTTTTAAGGCTCATAATCATACGGAAGTACCAGCTAATGGTAAAACATGGAACTACATTAATTAGGATACAAACAATTTAGGGATGACAAATTCAAAATAGCTATATTGATTTTGATCTGATTCATTTTGAATGGAGTGAATTTTTTCGTTGAATTTTGTTTTGGACAGTGGATATAGAACGATTATAATAATTGTTTGTCCCATCTCGTTTCACTATATAAAATTACATTTTTATCTTTATATATATAATTATTAAGACAGTAAAACGTATTAATGTATTAAAAAAAATCATGAAAGTGGTAATGAAAGTGATAATGATAATCAAGATCATACATTAATAATGAAACAAAATTAGTGGTGGAGTAAAACATACCCGCTATGGAATGATGATAGATTTAACAAAATCACCCTACCCCACTCTATTAGGGCAATTCATTAATCAAATGGAAGAAGCATCACTAAGCACAATATCATGCAAATCAGTTAGATTTTTTTCTTAATTAGGTAAGTGTTTGAGAGTGTGTTGCCAAATTAAGAGATAATTAAAAAGATAATTCAACCCAAAAAGAAAATAGGGTTTTGACCCATGACTCTTTTTCTTTTTTTTCTTTTTTAATTCTTTTTGATTTTGAACAACATATCTCAACATATGAAAGACCAATGCATGTAACTATTCATCTCCATATCCTCTCAAAAAATTATATTCCCACAATGCCCAATCACCTTTCATTTAAACCCTATGGATGCTATGACTAAAGTTTTTAGAATTGAACTGATGATTGAATTAGTCAAATTATCAATTCATCAATTTAACCGATTTGATTAGTTCAATCGGTCCATTCAATTCGATCAAATAAATTATTAAAAAAATCATTTAACAAAACTTAAAAATCTGATTCAAATTCAATCGGACCATACTAGTTCAATCCCCTTCTTCGAATAAATACCTTAACCAGTTCTCGATTCGATTGTATTAGAAGGAGTGGATTGGTGTTGTTTGAATTTCCACAAGGGTCAAATTGAGAACAGAAAAAGGGAGAAAAAATGAAGATTGTATTTTGTACTATATATATTCTATTTGGTATGTATTCATTATTCTCAACATAAAAAAAACATGGTGTTATGTTATTCCGCCATTTCCAAAAAAGTCAACCTCCATTCCCACCTCTACCTATAAACATTTAGCAGCAACTACCGCAGCACATCACATGATTATATATATATATGTCATTTTTGGTTGTGGAAGTGTCTTTCATGAAGATATAAAGAGCAGGTTTGAGCCAAAGATGACTTGCTGCCACTTCACTCAACTCAGTTAAGCTACTACTGTTATATATGTATATATATATACTGTGTTACTTTTAACTCGTATTATTTTTTCAAAATATTTGTATCTTTGAATATATGAAAAGATTTGTTTTAAAAGAGTGAGTATCATTATATCAAACACATACTTGTATCTAATATTTATCTCGAGTCTCAAAAATATTGTGTGTGTGTATATATATGTGTGTGATATATGTGGTTCGTTGATACCATGAGTATAATTATAAAATATAGGATGTAATTTTATTAGAAATTAAAGTATAACCGGTTTATTGTTACAAAAACATAAATTTTGTATCATATCTTATCTTTATTCATATTTAGCACAATATCTTTCTAAAAGTTAAAATCATTATATTAGACTATTAAAATATATAATTTTATTAAATCCATATATTAAATTGAATCAAAAAATAATATAGGTACCACATATATTAAATAAATTAAAAAATAATATAGGTACCACATTAAAAAATGTATCAAACTCGGTACGAATAATATATTAAACCAATAATATATCTATACTATCATTCAATTTAAAAAAATTAAAAATCATACTTTTTACAAAATAAATTATATTATATAAATATGTTTTTATCTTCTTATATTTTTATCTAAACTCAAAAAAAATCTACAAAAATAAAATTTAAATCTCCAACTTTATCATTTGACATAATTTTTAATAAATATATACTTTTAAACATTGTTTTATCGTGATCTAATATTTTTAATAAAATATATTTATCACTTGATAAATTTATTTCTTTTTAAAATTATATAATCCGTTAAACATGTAATGGCCTAAATTCAAGGTTATCAAACAAAGTGGTTTCATAACCACAAATCTGATTTAAAGAGAAATTTATTTTAATATTTTTGCATGAATATTGATATGATAGGAAAATCGTATGAAAATATCGATAGAAAAATTTAACCGATTTAGTGATTAGTTAGAAAAAAAATTTATTGAAGAAATCGGGTAAAAACAAGGTATCGAGAGTCGAAAATATTTTTCATAAATATTTATAAAATGTTAGTGATGTGATATTATTTTTTTTTTAAATTTCATTAGGAAATTTTAATGTTTGGGTAGTTAATTAAATGAAAAGAACTAAATTGCAAAAGGTGCAAAAGTTGCTAGAATGATTAAATAGCTTATGTGTCTAATGAGAAAAGATTTAAAAAGCAATTAGACCCAAAATTTATTTGGGCTGGACGGTAAGGGCATGAAATCAGCTGGAAAATTGATGATTTAAGGACAAAATTAGAATATTGCATAATCAACAAAATAAAGATAGGACTAAATAGGAAATATCTTGATTTCTCTTTATTTTTCTTCATTTTTCTTCATTCTCATCGGCCAAAACACCATAGGAGGAGTTCTTTAAGTTGGTATTTCATAATTTTTGCACCAAGTAAGTTAATCCTTACCTATTTCTTGTAATTTTTGTATTTCTAAGACTTTTACAACTAGGGCCTACTATTAAATTCATTAGTTTTTGATTTTATGGATGAAATTGAAAGTCACCATGGTTGAGTGCTGTAAGTTTATGATGAAATAGCATGAAATTAAAGCTTTAATTTGTTTATGAGATGATTTTATTAGGTAATTTCAATAGAATTTGATTTTTAGGACCTAATTGTGAAAATGTTTGTAATTAAAATCTAGTGCTAAAATTCTAATTCCCAAAGGTTATAAAGTAGTCTAAGGTGATATAATTAAGTGTTAATTAAGAAAAATCAGCTCAATTGAGAGACTAATTGAGTAGGGACGAAATTATCATTTATTAAAAGCTTAGGGAAAAAATGACAATAAACATCTTGCACTAAAACAGTTTTGGACAGCAACAGAAGGCTAACTTTGAAAAATCACCATAAATTGTGGAAATTGAATTAGAAGATGAACAAAATATAGAATTAAAGCTTATTGAGTCTAATTTCTCATAGAAGAAATGATGTAAGCAATAGAATTGTAAATCATGAGATATAATAAAATTTGTGAGACAATGTCAGAGTAAATTCAAGTTTCCCTGTTCTGACTTTAAAAAATTATAAAAAAATAAATAAAAAAAATTATGGGCTTAAATTTATATGTTTAGAATCCTGAATCAGTCTATTTTCAATAGAAACAAACGGGAACATCATACAAATCCTGTATGAAGAGATGATTAATTTTTAGGGAAGAAATGTTAGAACGGTCAAACAGCAGAACAGGAGTGAATTTAAAGAAGAAACTGTACTGATTGGCTAAATCAAAAATTCTGAAATTTCTGAAATTTTTATGGTAAGAAGATATGTGATTATAGTTTCAGGGAAAATTAACGGATCCTAATTTGAAGTTCTGTAACTCAAGATAAAAATAATTTAGTTATTATGACTCAAGTAGACAGCTTTAAATGAACTATAAATAATAGTAGAACTATAAAGAATGTTGCATATGAACATAAAATGTATTAAATTGATAATTAAATTTATTTATTTAGATCCAGAAAATTCAAATACGAAGCTAGATCGAGGAAAGGAAAAAGTTCGAGATTAGTATATTTTTGTATACAAACAAGTATCGAGGTAGGTTCGTATAATTTGAATTATATTATTAAATACTTGAAATGTATGTTGTTGATGTAAATATGATTTGAATGTTCATTATATGAAAATTGATGAAACATTAATATATTTGATAAAAATGGGGAAGAAATCCCGGTAAAATATATCTCTGAAAAGGAATTAACTGTAAAAAGGATCTAGCTCGGATGGGTGATCCTATCTTAATATAGCCTGCCCGAAGAATGTGTAAAATGGATTTAACCCGAACGGGTAATCCAAATTAGAGTCTGAATTTAGCCTGGACTGTTAATTTAGATCTAAACTCATTAGAGTAATTGTTGTTGTAAGGGATTTAGCCTGTACTGGTAAACCCGACAATACTCTATGAGTTTATATTACAGGAGATTTAGCCTGAATTAATAATCCCGTTGTAAGAATGAGGTTTGCGGGAGTTTGCTCTCTGAAATGAAAATGTGTTCAAATGAATATGAATTGACGAACCCGAAAATTACACACTAAAAATGTACCTCTGAAAATCCATAAAAAATTTCGAAAAATTTAACAGAATAAATATAGAAAAATAATAAGGGAATATCAATCATAGTATATATTATTGATACATGAAAATTATTGAACTAACTTGAATGTTGAGTTTGTGTATGGTAGGGTAATAACGCATTAAATGGATATATAAATGTTTATTTCATTATATTGAAACTATTAGTTAAGTATAATTCTTGTTACATGAGCTTACTAAGCACAAAGTGCTTCTCTTGTTTCTTTTTCCCCTGTTCTGTAGTGTTAAGAGCTCAGAAGTCAGATTCGTTCAGAGACAAATCACACTATCAACCTCAAGATTTCGATATATAAAAAAATTTTATTTTGGAAATCAATGACATTTATAAGCCAATAAAGTAAATGTTAATGTGAAATGAATGTAAGTCAGCCATTGGTATGACTAACAAATCTTGGTTTCGTTATGTGATGAAGTTATCTTATAAAAATGCATGAATCTATCTTAAAAATATGTTGAATTGGATTGATTGATGTGGAGTGGTTTCAGTTTAAAATTGCAGGGAAAGTCAGATGTCTATAAAGGGGTTATATTGAGTTAAAAAATTAAAAATTAATTCGTAAACTCCAGTAATACCTCGTACCCTATTCCGGCAACGAATACGGGTAGGGGGCGTTACAAAACATTTTACACTAGTTTATTGATTTTCAAATTTTACTATTTACCTTTTAGATTTATGATATTTATATTTAACAATACTATTTATTTTAAATAATTTAAATTACATTCAAAGTTAAACTATAAGTAAAATTACATGTCGATTATTCAACTTTAAAAAGTTACAAAATATTATTTAATTATTCAAAATTTTTTATTTAAGTCGCTGAGCTGTTGAAATCATTGTTACATGGTCTTTTCTATTCTCATCGCCTACACCAATCGAAAGCTCTAATTCATTTTCTTTTCTATAGTTTTTTTTTTAGAAAACAACTTTGAACATCATTAATCTATGAACATCATGGGATTTGAATCCTAACCAAGTGATAGCCAAATACCAGGTATGCTAAGGTAAGGTAAGGCATATAACTCATTAGTTAAAAGGTTCGATAATCCGCAGGCACAACATACATAATTAATATTTCCAACAAGACTAATAGTGACACATTTCTTATGAGTTTGCAAGTTGTATTTATTGTTGTATATAAAATTTTGTTGGATCCAAAATTGATATTTTGTAAAGGTAAGGCGTTTATAGAAAACTTTCTTAAAAATAATTATTTCCCTTCCGTGTGCAGAAGGATCAAAAAATTCAATATCTTTACTTGAATGAAACAATCAAAAGCTCTAATTCATTTTCTTTTCTATGGTTTTTTTTCTTCATAAAACAACGTTAAACATTATGAATCTATGAATCAAAATCCAAACGATTTTCTTATCCAATCTTTAACAAACATCAAATCAACTTGGCCTCTAAAATATGTTTCTCTACAGATTGATGGGTACTAGAGGTGTGCATAGGGCGAGCCGGGCTAGGCCCAACTAAAAAATTAGGCCCATTTGCTATGCTCAGGTCAGCCCGACAAAAAAATTGGCCTAAAATTTTGCCCAAGCCTGACCCAAATAAAAATGTTAAAAGCCGAGCCCAACCCAGCCCGCCAATATTAATTTTGACATTATTTTTATATAATTTTAAAATATATATAAACCATCAAAAATATTAAAAACATCAAAATAAACTCTTCCTATCCTATGGCATGCCATCTATATCCGTCTCAGTCTTATACAGTTAATAGGGTTTAATTTCACATATCAAATATAACCAATATCCAATTATCATATTTGCACATATATTTTTATTTCAATTCAAATCATTAATACATTTATAATATATATATCAATTCAATCCACTCAATCAACTTTAATTCAATTCAATGTCAAAATGCCAATTACTCACCTCAACCACTTACCATATGTATTAGATCAAAATATAACAATTAATAACTAGGTTCAGATTATATAAATATAAAACATAAATTTTGAGCTATTCATCGTCGACTTATCTTTTCTCTTTTTAGTTAAGGATTAAGGTACGACGTTAGCTACGGAATTAAAACAATTAAAATTCATCAATACAACACTTTAATCTCATATTTTCATTCAAATTCCACTTTAAACTAAATTTAACTTCCTATTTCACTTAAATCCATAAATTTCAAAATTTTCATAATTTAGTCCCTATTACTCAAAATTTACAATTAGTTCTATAATTTAATCCTTTTTCATTTCTAACTTAAAATCTATCAATTTAATCCCTAATACTAAAACTATTCAACATTAACAATACTTAAAAACTTAATAATTGCTAAAATTTCGACATGGGTCGGGTAGTACTTAACACCGAGATTCCAAAAAAATCAAAATTACAAGAAAAATAGACTAAATTGACTAACCAATTGAACTTGGAAACTTTTGAAGCCCTTAGCCGTGAGTTCTCTTTCTTTTTCTTCTTTCTCTTTTTCTTTCTTTTTTTCCTTCTAATTTGTTTAGCTTATATCTTTCTTTATTTCTTTTATTACTTATTTTTTATTATAATTATATAATATATATACTTAATACTTAAGATTTCATATTATAATATATATAATAAATTTACAAATATCTTATCTAATGCCGCCTCACTAAAGAACAATGGTAAAATTCTTTATTTAGTCACTTTAATTATTCTTTAATTTATAATTCAACATTTTCTCTTTACGCAATTTAATCATTATATCTAATTACTCTTAATTCATGAAATTTCACTTAACCAAAACCTAACTAACCACACAACTAGCTTCGTAAATATTTAAAAATATTTACGACTCCAATTTACGAAAACGGAATCTCAGGAATACACTTTTAGACACCCCTGACTATCGGGTCATTACAACCCTTTCCATGGAGTCAAAAAAAAACCGGTGTCACCTGACAGTCTGATGGCACTGGCTTGATAGCCTACCGCCAATTTGACTTGTCAGTTAAGGGCTCGAGTTCCAATACCCGAATTTTAAAATACCAATTTTTTTCAACTTTAAGTTTTTAAAAAATATAATATAAATATTATTTATTAATATTATAAAAAAGGGTTGGTTTGGCACAGTTTAGTTTGTCCTCGTTGACACGAATTTTCTAGTTTTTTTTTTTAGTTTCTTGCGATTTGGTTGGCTTTCTTGCGAAGATTCAAACGCGATTGAATAGGATCTCTAATTTTGTTTGGTTGGCTTTTCGAAACACTATTGCTGACTTATGGCACTCGATTGGAGGTATTGCCATTTTCAATTTAGGCAAAAAGCAATATTTGTTTAAATTCTTTTATGCAGTTGATATGAACAAGGTGTTAGAAGAATGTCGTGGCTTTTCAATAACCACTTGTTACTACTGCATAAACTACAATTAAGTGAAGATCCACTTACCATCACTATGAATTATGTTGTATTTTGGATTCAAATCAATGACTTGCCCTTAGGGCTTATTTCGGAAACAATGGCAAGACAATTTGGATCGTATTAGGGTGAGTTCTCAGAGTACGATAATAGGATCCCATATTTGGGATTGCAACAGTATATAAGAATAAAAGTATTTCTAGATGTGCTATTTGCTCTTAAACAGAAAAAAAAAAGGGTAAGTACCCAAATTTGACTGGGCCTTAATAAGTAAAAGCCCAAAATAATTCGACCCAATTGCCATGTCATATGTTAGCAGTTTCTATTTAAACTTATCAATTTATATGTTTATTTGCCATGTCATATTAAGACAACATAACGAATGTTTGAAAAAAAAATACTTATAATTATAATGTTCGGAGTAAGATTTTTAATTAAAAAAATTAAATCATTTTTAATTCTTTAAATACATAAATTAGATCTCAAATTTTAACTTCTTTTTCTTTACTCACTATCCAAGCCATCTCAAAATTTTGATATTGAAACGACTTTAGAGTTTACAACTCTCTAAGATGGTGATCATCATCATCATTTAATTGAAGGAATAGATATATGCATATATATCATCAATTACTCAATAATACTCAAACATTGACTTGAACCAAAGTTCCATTACATTCAAGTATTTGGCTTGAATGATAAGAATAGATGAAAATCTTGTTCAAAGATTAAGATACTTGAATTACAAATGTGATGATCTAATGTTACACTACACGATGAGAAAACAATAGCTTGATAATGATGATCATGAAGCAACAGCAGCTGCATATGGTTAAAGCTAGAAATTTTTTTTAGAGAAGGCCAAAATTAAATTATAATTTTTACAATAGTAAAAATACAATTTTATCATTTTTAAATGATTAAATTAAATTTTTATCATTTTTAAGAAGAGTCAAAGTGTAATTTTACCTTTACTAATTCAAAATTTTAAAATAAATTAATGACATAAAGACAATATTTTCCATTTTGGGGCAGGGCTAAACCACTGCCTTGGTTACCCTCCCCCACCCCCTCTTTCCTGTGTGTCTGATAACCGACTCTGTGTTGCTCCCTACTTCACGTTGATAACAAATACAACATCGCGATCACAGCTTCATCCCACGCCTGTGCAATCATACTCAAACAAAGGACATTCTACGCACCAAAAATTATTAATATATTTTAAATTATTAATTTTGATTCAAAAGTCTTCCAACAAAATTATCCATTCATTATAATATTTTTCTATAAAATTAAGGAAACTGTTTGAATAAATATATATTAAATGGTGTGCCAATATTTTAATATTTACTAATAAATTATTATTTTTAATTGAAGTTTTAAGCATTAAATTTGGATATCATGTGAGGGATGAAGGGAAAATAGCTCATGGGAGCCACATACTAATAACCATTTAGTTTTTGTGTTGGTACTTATACGAACTTGTTGGGCAGACAATTTTTTTGTCTTTGCTCAGTAAAGGTATTACGAAATCGCAAGTGCAGTAAGCACTGACAAATGCAAAAAACCTTAAACAACTAACCATATCCAAAAACAACCATATCAGAACTCCTTCAACAAATGTTGCTCACATGTTAGCAGAGCAAACACCAGCATCGTAGCTACTTAATATACCAGAAACAACAAACCATACATTTGAATACTAATAATCAATGCATACTATACTCACCACCAAGAGAATTTTTAAATCCTAGTGATAATTATGTGTTTGGCGTTTTTGTTTGTCAACAGAGGAAGAAGTCTAAGCGCAGTGTTAAAATTTATAACAAAGAAAACATAAATGATAATTAAGAAGACTTTATTTATTAAGCCATTTTTTTACGATTCATAGAAGAGGTATAAACAAAAACATTCTATATCTTCTTTACATGGATATTACATAAACAAAAGTTCTTATATCTAACTCTTTTTTTTTTTTTCTGATTTTGTTGCATATATAACGAGTTACAACGTTAAATTTAACGCATTGCTTCTTCATCGTGGCGATTATAGCTTCAGCCCTACAAAACATCCGCTGCCCGTAAAATGCATCAAGCAATATTTCGTAAGTGTAAACATTAGGCTCGATGCCTTTCTTCAGCATTCCAGAGAAGACAACGAGACCTTCCTTTAACAATTTTTGCTTACAAAATAAATTAATGACAGTGTTGTAGATGACGACATTAGGATGAGGATATTTTTCTTCCAACTTCTTAAGAATCTTAAGAGATGCATCAAATTTCCAATAATACTATACCCTTTGATTATGATACTGCAAGTAGTTATAGTAGAAACTATACCAGTTTCATTCATTTCAGCAAACAATTTGACAGCCTCATCAACTTTTCTTTCCATGCAAAACCCATCCATCACAGTAGAAAAAGTAATAACAGTTGGTTGAAATCCTCTTTTTATCAGTTTGCCCCAAACAAATAAAGCAGAATTAAGTTGACAAAGCTTACAGTATGCGTCAATCTACATGTTGAAAATAGCAGTATTTAGCTTGAAGTCTCTAACTTTCTATTTTCCCACAGCATTACTACAAAAGCTTTTCATATTTTTGAAACTTCAAACAAGATAATTAAAAACCCATATCCTAACCTCACAACCTTTCAGTTCAATAAAAAATTAGCAGAATCTGCTAAGAAGCACCACTTTACCACAATTATTTTTCTCTGTGGGAAAATGAAAAGATGGAACTTCAAGCCAAATACTGCTACTTTCAACATGTGGATTGACACATACTGTAAGCTTCGTCAACTTAATTCTGCTTTATCTGTTTGGGGCAAACTGATAAAAACAAAATTTCAACCCACTATTATTACTTTTTCTACTGTGATAAATGAGTTTTGCATGGAAAGAAAAGTTAATGAGGCTGTTAAATTTTTTTGCTGAAATGAATAAAACTGATATAATTACCACTATAACTACTTACAGTATCATAATCAAAGGTTATAGTATCATTTGCGAATTGGATGCATTTGTTAAGATTCTTAAGAAATTGGAAGAAAAAAGCCCTCCTTCTAATGTTGTCACCTACAACATTGTCATTTATTCATTCTGTAAGCAAGGATTGTTTAAGGAAAGTCTCGTTGTCTTCTCTGAAATGCTGAAAAAAGACATCGAGCCTAATGTTTAGACCTACGAAATATTACTTGATGCATTTTACGGGCAGCGAATGTTTTGTAGGGCTGAAGCTATGATTGCCACGATGAAAAAACAACGCATTAAATTTAACGTTGTAACTCGTGATATATGTAACAAAATCAGAAAAAGAGTTAGATATAAGAACTTTTGTCATGTAAAAAAGATATAGAACGTTTTTGTTTACACCCATTCTATGAATCGTAAAAAAATGACTTAATGAATAAAGTCTTCTTAATTATCATTTATGTTTTCTTTGTTATAAACTTTAACACTGCGCTTAGACTTCTTCCTCCCCTTACAGACAAAAAACGTCAAACACAATTATCACTAGAATTCAAAAATTCTCTTGGTGGTGAGTATAGTCTGCGTTGATTATTAGTATTCAAATGTATGATTTGCTGTTTCTAGTATATAAAGTGGCTACGATGCTGGTGTTTGCTCTACTAACATGTGAGCAACATTTGTTGAAGGGGTTTTTTGATTTTTTGAGAAATTTTTGTGTATTCTATTAAGGTGTGTGGTTGTTTTTGGATATTTTTAGTTGTTTAAAGTTTTTTGCATTTGTCAATGCTTACTGCACTTGCGATTTCGTAATACCTTTACTGAGCAAAGAAAAAAATATTATCTGCCCAACAAGTTCGTATAAGTACCAACACAAAAACTAAATTAGTTATTAGTGTGTGGCTCCCATGAGCTTTTGTTTTCTTTGCTCAGTAAAGGTATTACGAAAATGCAAGTGCAGTAAGCACTGAAAAATGCAAAAAACCTTAAACAATTAACCATACCCAAAAACCACACATCCTAACAGAATACACAAACTCCTCAAAGACCAGAAAACCCCTTCAACAAATGTTGCTCACAAGTCAGCAGAGCAATCACCAGCATCCCAGGTATTTAATATACCAGAAACAGCAAACCATACATTTGAATACTCATTATCAACGCAGTGTTTAAGTTTATAACAAACAACAAAGAAAAACAGAAAGGATAATTAAGAAGTCTTTATTTATTAAGCCATTTTTTTACGATTCACATAAGGGGAGTAAACAAAAGCCTGTAATTATTCTCAAACAAAATTTACATTATAGAACTTAAAATAATGAAGGCATGCAAAATATCTAGTTTAGGTTCGTCTTCATCATGGTACAACCTTTGTTTTATTTTGATGGCTTTGAGTTTCTTAAGAAATATGTCTCCCTCGCCCTTTTAGTAAATGATTTTAATGTAAAGGCTTTTCTTGACGACGTTGGCGAAAAGAGCCATTATTGTGTTCTCCATTCTCCACCCAGACCACTTCACAAGTTTATCCGTGACCATAACGTATGCCTCATATCATTTTTTAACCTCAACCGTGTTAAATACCTCGCGGCTAGAGCAATATTTCCTAATGTACATAATATATCGAGCAACATATCTAAAGAAACAGGACTACGATAGAAATCGAATTTTATTATTTTTCCAACCACGGCTAAAGTTTCAAGAAATGGTGAGTCAATATCTAAAGAAGATGGTCGTAGTGTATTCAGTAAAATAAATTATCATAATTTAGAAAATTTAAAAAGATTAAGAGAACTTCGTGGAAAGCTTAGAAATTTTTGTAAAAAGCTTAAAGTGAAAGAAGGAAAAAGGCAGCTTGGAGATTTTCGTGGAAAGCTCATGAAGAAAGAAGGAAAACCACTCACGAAAAAGGAAGCTTAGAGGTTTTTGTGAAAGAAAGAAAAAGGAAGATTGGAAGTTTTCGTACGAGGTTTTCCTTCTTTCACCTTGAGCTTCCCACAAAAACCTCCAAACTTCTCACAAAATTCTCTTAATTTTTTTAAACTTTTTAAACTATGCTCCTTCATTTTACTGAATACTCCACGACCATCTCTTTTAAATGTTGACACACCATTTCCTGAAACTTTAGCCGTGGTTGGAAAAATAATAAAATTCGATTTCTATTGTAGTCCTGTTGCTTTAGATATGTTGCTCGATATATCGTGTGCATTAGGAAATATTCCTCAGACCGCGAGGTATTTAACACGATTGAGGTTAAAAAATGATGTGAAGACCTAAATTATGGTCACGAGTAAACTTGTGCAGTGATCCGGGTGGAGAATGGAGAACACAATAATGGCTCTTTTCGCAAACGTCGTCAAAAAAAGCCTCCACCTTAAAATCATTTACTACAAGGGCGAGAGAGATATTTCTTGAGAAACTCAAAGCCATCAAAATAAAGCAAGGGTTGTATCGCGATGAAGACGAAAAAAAACCAGATATTTTGCATACCTTCATCCTTTTAAGTTCTGTAATGTGAATTTTAATTGAGTATGATTACAAGTTTTTGTTTACTTCCCTTATGTGAATCGGAAAAAAAATGGCTTAATGAATAAAGTCTTCATAAGTATCATTTCTGTTTTCTTTGTTATTTGTTATAAACTTTAACACTACATTGATTATGAGTATTCAAATGTATGATTTGCTGTTTCTGCCATATTAAGTGGTTGCGATGCTAGTGTTTGCTCTGCTGACCTATGAGCTACATTTGTTGAAGGGGTTTTCTGGTCTTTGGGGAGTTTTTGTGTATTCTATAAAGAAAAGAGGAGGGCGACAGAGATGGTAAGGCAGTGGCTTAGCCCTGCCCCAAAATAAAAAATATTTTCTTTAGATCCTTAAATTTTTTTAAATTTTTAAATTAGTAAAGATAAAATTACACTTTGACTCTTCTTAAAAATGATACAAATTTAATTTAATCATTTAAAAATAATAAAGATATAGACTATTAAAATGATAAAATTATATTTTTACTATTGTAAAAATTATAATTTAATTAAGGCCTTCTCTAAAAAAATTTTCTAGCTTCGACCATACGCAACTGCTGTTGCTTCATGATCATTGTTACCAAGTTTTTTGCTATTTTTCTCTACATTGAATTGCAAATCTGTTAACTATTATTTTCTCATCATGTAGTGTAACATTAGATCATCACATTTATAATTCAAGTATTCTTATCATTCAAGCCAAATACTTGAATGCAATGAAATTTTAGTTCATGTCAATGTTTGAGTATTGATGAGTAACTGATGATATATATGCATCCATCTATTCCTTCAATTAAATGATGATGATCATCATCAACATAGTAATCATCAATATATCTATTCTCATTGTGAGCAAAATTGGGGTACAAGTGAAATCATCTTAAAGTGTTGTAAACTCTGAAGTTGTTTCGTTATCAAAATTTTGAGATGGCTTGGATAGTCAGTAAAGAAAAAGAAGTTAAAATTTGAAATATAATTTATGTATTTATAGAATTAAAAGGATTTATTTTTTTTATTTTTTAATTAAAAATCTTACTCCGAACATTATAATTATAAGTATTTTTTTTCAACCTTTTGTTATGCTGTCTTCATATGACATGGCAAATAAATTAACATATAAATAGATAAGTTTTAATAGAAACTACTAACAAATTAAAAATTTTAAATTGAAAAAGTAGGAAGATTCACTTTAAATCTCAAACTCTATGTAAGTATTAGGACCAACAGCATAATTTAACCCAAAAAAGCAACCCCTTGCGTAGTGCTCATTCACCAAAAAGGATGACATGATGCCTAATAGCCAACAATAACACTACATTGCTTCAACACTAACATGCCACAAATGCCTTCTCTTTTTCTTTTGCTATATCTATATAACCTCTTCACTAATAATTTTTTTTAATTACTAATAGTTTTTTTAATTTTAAAATAAATTATAAATTCAATTATATAGAAATTTTAATCTAGTATCCATTCTTGTTTTTATTTATTTAAATAAATTCTAACCATCTCTTGCTCAATAAAATTCATTCAAAAGCAGAATAATTTCAAACAGAAAACAGTGAAAAGAAGAGACGCTTCATAATTAACTTCATTTAATAATAGCACAAACCTGTACACATTCATTCAATGCATCTAACATGCTTGCACAGATTTCCGTATCAGGTTCCTGCAAGAATGTGGTAATTTAAGTTTTCATCTATGACAAATAACAGAACAGTAATGCAAGTTTCGATACATGAATACTCCTAAGAACAAACAACAATAACCTTATGCAATGCCTCCACTAGAGCCGGAATAATGTAATCAGAAAATCGCTTTACATAGGTCTCATTACGCCCTTGAGCCATTCCCTTCTCCACAGCTAATCTTGCAGAACGCAATAACTCCAGCATAGCTACAAACAAAATAAAAGAAATGGCCAAGACAATTAATAGAAGCCTAACAAACTTGAAAAGGAAAACATTTTAAGTAATATAGAAGCAGTATATCATAACCATTCTACCTGAAACAGCAGCTTTTCTAACTTCTTCGTGGAAATAAAATTTAAGAAGAGGAACTAGAGTCGGGGCAACCTGCACCATATGTCCACCTTTTTGCTAGTATCACATTGCTAGAAAGTCAAGAATAATAACCCAATACATTGAATTGAAACACACCTGATCAATCCAAGGAAAAAAATCCTTCCTTCAACTCATCAGCATAGCAACAAAGCATGTTACATGCTGTTGCCTTTTCCTCCAGGACACTAGTCTTGATCCCAATTCTTTTATCCCCGAGGGTAATGGTTTCCATACTGAACATACAATACCAGACATAACCTTACTATAACACAAAACAACATATTACAAAATAACATTCTATTTCTCTAAGCCAACACAGTTGGGCCAGAAGTCTGTGTGTCAATGTGGTGTTTGCGGACATGAGCTTGACCAGGAATTTCTTAGATCATCTTTGTATGTATTTTTGTGTAGCATAGAGAGAAGTAGAAAAGAGAGGGGGGAGGAGAGGAGATTGAGCCTTGGCCTATACAAATGATGGAAGGATAAACAAGATACAGATGAATGGATCAACATTCAAGTTACTAATTGGCGTAATTCTAAAATACTAACAAATTGTACCAAATAATACTTCCCCAGAATGAAATTGCTATCAGCCAGCCAACCATCCATAGATGAACACAGCTAAGGCTAGAATTCTTTACGTGTCCATGCAGTGTCTGTGCACATGCGAGCATGGGTGTGTGTTTCTAAGATTGTTTATGTTTTTGAATGGAAATATAGAGAAGTAGAAGACACGAGAAAAGAGTTTTTTTACCTATACAAATGAGGATAAAAAATATATACATGCATGTATTGACATTTATGCCCTTACTGGCACATTTACTTAAAACAGTAACAAAGTATAACCTTTCATCGTCAGAGTCCTCGATATCCTTATCTGAATCTGCAGATGTAATAGTCACATCTGGCTTCAGTTGAGCAGACTAGAGAAGGGGAGGCATGACAACACTCACGTAAGGGAGGAAGTCTTTTCCCAAACACTTGCAGAGTCTGGCACATGCCTGTAATAAGGTGATATAATCATAAGCAAGGACAAATAAAATGTGACAGATATTGTCTAAGGTGGGATCCTTGCAATGACATAAGCACTTCCATAACCTTGCAATAAGGAAGAAGGATAAGACAAAAGGTAAGCTTATATTTGATGAAAGAACAAAAACAAGGTGTAAACACTTGGTGGAAATATCAATATAACTAATAAATTTTACAGTATAATGAAATTAAACAGCAATCAGAGGAAAGAAAAAGAAAAATATATGCTACAAATTACAAAAGTCACAGGTGGAAGGCAGATACTTGCTCCAAATTGCACCATTACACTCCCTAACTAATGGTATCACTAAACTCAAATATATTAACCATCCATGACTTCTGAGATATAAGAAAATAACTAGAAGAGGAAAAGAAAACAATTTGACACAGGAATGGTGCTTTTACACTTGTACCAACCTGCTTAGCATCATCTCTGAACTTCTCCTTTCCAACAGCCATTCCAACAAAGACTAATACACTCCATGGATTTGGCACGAAGCATACAATTAGATTTGTCAGTTGCATTCTCCAAGATAGCTTTCAGGTAAGGCATAACTCCATCATGGTATTTTTGGAAGTGCTCCTGCAAACCCCCATATTGTCAAACTGAGCCATCTCGAAAAATACATATAAATTCATGATCAATATAGCTTTCTTTAGGGAAAAATCTATACCTGACATGAGTCAGCAACTGATGCCAATGCAGTCAAGGCCCCTTCTTGCACCCTTTGTTTCCTATTCTGCATGTTACAACTTATGTTAAAAACCCAAAAAACAAACAAAAAACTCCTTTAATAAAATTAATTCATGCATTCTTGATGTGATATTTATAACTCCAACTGTCATAACTCATACCTGTAAAAGTACAAGCAATTTGCTAACTATTCCAACTAAGTAAGGTGCTAAAATTTCTGGAGCGCAATTCTCACTGAAGTTGAGCACAGCTGAAGCAGCATGGGCCTGTTAAGACAATTATATATAACAGTTAAAATTAACTGTTATACAAGATAAACAGGAAAATCTTGAACATGCAAGTACCTAACCGGCATGAAATAAGGTAGGGTAAAAACTCTTTAAAACATAATAAGACTGTTAAACGTTCATACAAAAAGGAGCACAAGCTAGGTTACTTCAGTTTCCTCAATAAAGGGTAACTAAGCATCATTCATCAACTCAATATCCACATGAACACATAAACAAGGATTCCCACCCCTCCCCTGCCACAAGAAAATTCATAAAATAATCAGGAAATCATGATGCAGCATCCACTCTCCAATCAATTATTTCAGTTCACAATCCATTCTCAGGCTCTTGCAAATGCATCCACCATTTTAGAAATTAATCTGTATAAATGCTAGCAAAAATAGAAGTTCCCTTTTGTCTTTCAAGAAGAAGCAAGATAGAGAATTGTACAACGAAATCTAACAACTTTGTGGCCATTATTTGATAACATAACATATCTTTTGATCATTTAGAAATTTGGCATAATGACCATAAATGAATTCTAAAGAGTGATGAAAATAATCTGCTAGTAACAAGTTGAAATGTTCCAAACTGGAAATTTTGCGAGTTTTTATGGATGACTAAAGTAAATTATATAGACAAATAAGAAGATAACCACTTAATTAAGATTTAACTAAAGCAAGCGATGCACCATAGAGACACCATGTGCACGCATTGACAACTTTAGTAGGAGGAAATTACAGAAACAAGCTGAATAAATGATGTTTATGGGTGTGGGGAGAGGTGTATCAATTATACCATGCAAACACAGACTGAAAGGGAAACATCAGGTAGACACATTCTCTCTATGTAAAGGGCAGAGGAATAATAGTTAGCAACAGTTAAAAGCATAATCTATAGCCCTGAGGCAATTTTATATATTTGTAACTAACCTGTACTCTAGGATTTAGGAAGTCATCCATAGCAGCTGCTAAGGCAGGCAATACTCTTTGGTGATATTGGTTCTGCAAATCAGGACCCAAGTCGGTAGACAATTGCCCAATTGCATTAATAGCTGCCCACCTCACACGGGGATGAGAATGGTTAAAGGAGTTCAAAACCATAGAAACCACTTGTTCCAGATTTTTAACCATAACCTGCAAGTACAGCAACAAATTAAAATTCAACAAAAACAGGGAACATGTCCAAACTCTACACAATGTGATCTTTTTTTTTCCCTTTCAAAACATGAACTGAATCCTCAAGAAAAGGTATGGTTAACACCACCAGAAACAAGAGATACTAAACAAATTCCAGCTCATCGCTCAAGTAATAAATGGAAAACACATGCATTTACAGCCATAGTTGGAAGCAATTTTATTGGTCTGCTTCCGGAGTTGGACATAACAATAATGTAATTCGTAAATAACAGTGCTAGTGCTTAAAAGTGCTACATATATACCTTGGAACAACCCTACAGCAATCTGTGCAAGGGCAATCAACGCAGCATGATGCTTTTGCCACTCAAGAGCAGCTAAATAAGTTGAAAATTGCTCAGATGCAACAGGAACAATAGTATTTCCACCTAAGGAAATTGCTAGACGATCCAAATATTCCTGTCCCACAGCGTAATTGCTATTTTCTCCAGCATCCTCATCCTCGACTTCTGCAGTGTGCCACGCTGCATCATCCTCAATATCAAGCAACAATCTCAACAATATTGCAAATAATCTACTAATAAACTGAGGCAGCTTCCTCATCATTCCGGGAGCCCGTTCCCTGGCCTCTGCAAAGGTAACTACAAATTCAATTGCCAAGTGAAGAATTCCTTCCTCAAGTGATTCTGCCTCCGCAATCTGCAGCATAGAACCCACCACATCAACAATCTGCCTCCTAACTCAATCAACAACTCTAGCGCCTCCTGAGCCGTAGCCTCATTCCCGTTATTCAAAGCCTCCGTCAAGGTCTTCATCATTGCTGGTAAAAGATCCTGAAACCTATCCCGATCAGATGAGCTGGTCAAGCACTGAATAAAATTGATAACCGCATTCAAGGCCGCGATTTTGTTATCCGCATTAGAATTTCCACTCAAATACTTCAAGAAAACAGTGTGCAGATCCTTTATGAAAGGAGTCAACACATCACCAATATACTGACTCAACTGCGCAAATATAAAAAAAGCAGACTCCTGTAATCTAGGGGAATCGGAAGAAACACATTGAAACATAAACGGCAACAGCTCTGGCCATCCGTTCTCCGGCAAAATACTAGAAGCAAGCTCCGACACAGTATCGCATAACTTTTTAGACAAAGATTGAGCAGTTTCGACTTGGATTTGATTCAAGAGCGCAGATTTGATAGAGGAATGAGTGGAAACGTTGAGACGAGGCCAGATATAGGAATCGTCACGAGTCAACAGCTTACGAAGGAGAATAGCAGCCATGGCACGAGTATCCGGTTGAGCACAGACCTGAAGAAGGTGAGCAAGGCGGAGGCAGAGAGCATCAGGATCAGATTGCTTGCAAACATTGAATAAAGCCTCGGCGTGTGAACGTTGCTCGTTGGAAGATGACATCAACTGAGAGATTAAGGTTTCGAATGGAACCGGGTCGGATCCTAAGATGACAGCGGGCTGAGATTGCTGGTCCATGGTGGCGACGGCGGCGGCGAAGAAGATGATCGATAACAGCGATGAAGATGAAGAAGAGGATGGTTAATAGATTCCTCTCTCCCTTTTTATGCGTATATTCTGCGTTTGCTTGGCTGCTGTGTGAGAGAGAGAGAGAGAGAGGAGATGGCTGAGAGGGTTTTAGGAGGAGTGTGGGAAAGAGAGAAATGAGGGATTTTAAGAGAGCGCGCCAATTAGGGTTGACAACAAAAATGAAAATAAAAATAAAAGATTTAGTTGTTTATTTAATTTTTTTTCTTTAAATTTGTGGTTTAATCAATTTACCCAAAATAAATAAAATAATTAATATTTGTTAAATTTGTTAATATGGTATATAGGCGAATTACCATGTTAATAATATTTTAACATTTAATTAATTTTTTAAAATTTAATAATAACACCCCCTTTTCCTTTGTTAGCCACTAGTCCTCATGGTCCTCGCAATGCACAAGCATCTGCCAGCACCCACTCCCCTTGTTTCTCTCGGCTAAATGCTAATGGCAGCTGCAACTTTCAACTCTCTCACCCTCCCCTTCTCAAAACCAGAATTTTCATTCTCCTCCATTGCAAGAACCCATATTCCCATCCTCACTCTCAACCTTTCTGGGTTCAGGCCTAATGGCTTCCTTCTGTGCTCTCTTTCAAGTGATCACCCCACCACCGTCATGGGTGGTCAACTTCACCATAAGACCAACACCAATAGCACCGACCCCCAGCCTCAAATTCATACTTGGTACTCTTTTGTATCTTTTTTCTTTCTCTTTCTACTTGAGCTGTTTAACTTTTTAGTTTTCTAGAGAGAATTTTGCTGTTGCCTTCTAATGATGGTAAATTATGATTTAAAAGACCCCAAATTTTTCTTTAATTTTTTGATGTTGTTGCATTGTATCTATTGTTTCTGCAGTACATGGAACTGGAAGGGCTATTCTATTCGCTATCAGTGTTCTGGGAGTAGCGGTCTTGGTTTTAGTACATGGTTTTGGAGCAAACAGGTCTACATAATTGAATTTTTCTTCTCATTAGCAAACAAGTGATTGGTTTCTGTGAATTGCAACATTGCTCAATATAGTTCTACTTTTTGTATTTTCATATTGTCCATTGCATGCATGTGCAGTTTGTATATGCATGTTTCAGATATGTATCAATTATTGCTCGTTTCAAAGGTTTCCTTTAAGTAACTTGGTTCCAAGCGTTCATGCTTAATTGTCAGTTTTTCTAATGTCTTGCTTAGTACAGTAATCATTTGAGGGAAAATATTCCTGTTCTAGCAAAATCACATAGGGTATATGCAATTGATCTTATTGGCTACGGATACTCGGACAAACCAAATCCTCGTGAAGTTGGGGACTCATTCTATACATTTGAGACTTGGGGTTCTCAACTGAATGATTTTTGTAGCAGTGTGGTTAAAGACAAAGCTTTCTTTATTTGAAACTCTTTTGTTAAAAATTTGATTCAACTGATCAATTCAATCGGTCCATATTGGTTCATTCTCCTTTTTTGAATAGATACCTTAAACAGTTCTCGATTCGATTGTATTTCCACAAAAATCAAATTGAGAACAAAAAAATGGGGAAAAATGAAGATTGTATTTTGTACTATTTATATTCCATTTGGTATGTATTAATTATTCTCAACATGAAAAAACATGGTGTTATGTTATTCCTCTATTTCCAAAAAAGTCAACCTCCATTCCCACCTCTACCTATAAATATTTACCAGCAGCTCCCGCAGTACAACACATGATCATATATATGTGTCATTTTTGGTCGTGGAAGTGTCTTGCATGAAGATATGGAGAATGGATTTGAGCCAAAGATGACTTGCTGCCTCTTCACTCAACTCAGTTAAGCTACTATTTTATTTTATATATATATACGCTGTGTTACTTTTAACTCCTATTATTTTTTTAAAATATTTGTATCTTTGAATATATAAAAAAGATTTGTTTTGAAAAGAGTGAGTATAATTATATCAAACACATACTTGTATCTAATATTTATTTTTAAGTACAACTAGTTAACTCTAAGGAATGATTCGACAATCAGTACCATGGATCTGTACCAATCGATTTGACAACTATTGTTGGAGATTAGAGAAAAAAGTTATATAAATTTTGATTCGTAAATTCGTGATATTAAAAGTTGTTTCATAAAAAAAAATTAAACTGCAAAAGAGAAGGGGAATGATAACTTTTAATTAGTGTAGTCAATGCGAGCAAAGAAGGTCATACATCAACAATTTTAATAGTCCAATGACTTAGATGAAAACTTTCGAATAATTCAGTGGTCATTTTATATCTTTTTGAAGTTGAGTGACTAAAATGTAAACTTACTACTAATTTAATGACCTTGAGTATAATTAATCCATTTTAAAAATTGACACAAAAGACTTAAAAACAGATTATTAAAATAAAAATAATACTAAATAAACATGGTTCTACAAATATTTTACATTTTATCAAAAAAATCATTTTCATAATCTATACCAACTTTTAAATAAGAAGATAATGCACTTTGGCACACTCAAAATATGTCTTCTTATACTGATAATAATATTGATGTCAATCTAGTTAAAACTTAATCAGTATTAAATTAAGAATTTATAAATAAATATATTAGTGGAAATATAATGGACCTTATTGATGAAGAAGTTAAATTTTATTCAGGAACCATGCCCAAGCCCCACCTAACAATCTCTTGAGGATCCATTTTATGTCCAAAATTAAGTCCTTTTTCGGCTAAGGCTCATAGTCATGCTGAAGTACCAGCTAATGGTCTACATGAATTAGTATACAAATAATTTAGGGATGACAAAATCAAAATAGCTGGATAGATTTTCATCGCATTCGTTTTGAATGGAGTAAAATTTTTTGTTGAATTTTTTTTAGATGATGAATATAAAACGATTATAGTAATTACTTATCCCATCTCGTTTCACTATATAAAATTACATTTTATCTTTATATATATAATTATTAAGATAATAAAACGTACTAATATATTATGAAAAAAATTTATGAAAGTGGTAATGATTATCAAGATCATACATTAATAATGAAACAAAATTAGTGGTGGAGTAAAACATGTCTGCTTTGGAACGATGATAGATTTAACAAAATCACCCCTACCCCACTCTATTATCATCTCTATTAACAAAAGCTCTTTAGGGCAATTCATTAATCAAATGGAAGAAGCATCACTAAGCACAATATCATACACATCAGTTGGATTTTTCTTTAATTAGGTAAGTGTTTAAGAGTGTGTTGACAAATTAAGAGATAAGTAAAAAGATAATTCAACCCAAAAAGAAAATAGGGTTTTGACCCATGATTTTTTTTTTCTCTTTTAATTCGTTTTGATTTTGAACAACATATCTCAATTTATGGAAACCAAAGCATGTAACTATTCATCTTCATACAATGCCCAATCACCTTTCCTTTATGCCCCATGGATACTATGACTAAAGTTTTTAGAATTGAACTGATGATTGAATTGGTCAAATTATCAGTTCATTAATTTAACTGATTTGATTAGTTCGATTGGTCCATTTAATTCGATCAAAATAAGGACACTGTACTGTAATAAACTAATCATAATGACACATAAGCATACCAGCTAAGATAAGCTAAGCTTCCAAAATTCTTTTATTTTTATTTGGTATTATAACTTATTTGATCCTTTAATTTTTAAAAATATTATTTTAATTATTTTTTATTTCTTCTAATTTTTAAACTTGTGTTTTTATTAAATCATTCCAAATAGAAGAAAAATTAACGTTTTTTTAACTTTTCTAATGTGACATATCGTGAATTATCATGTAAATAACATGTTAGCATTTAATTGATTTTTTAAAATTTAAAACTTCATAAAAATTATAAAAATATTTTTAAATTTTAAAATTATTTTTAAAATTATAAAATATTAAAAATATTTTTAATAATATAAATTTTAAAAATTAATTAAATGCTGAAATGTTATTAATAGGTAATTCGTGTTTATACCATATTAACAAAATTAACAAATATTAATTATTTCATTCATTTTGAGGTAAATTGATTAAAATACAAATTTAAAGACTAAAAAGAAAAAAATAAAGTAATAAAATTTTACAAATGTATTTGTAATAAATACAAATAAAGTGAAATCTTCAAGTTAAATTAGAAAAATTAATAATGTTAAATTAAAATATTGTACAATATAGCTATTTTCATGTTAAAACATACAAATTTGAAACAATATATATTTGAAAACTTTTTAAAACAAAATAATAAAAATAAGATATTTTAGTATGATAAACTTGAATCATTAATCTCTTATTTAGATTCCATAATTATTATTTTAGTAAAATTTTGATATATTTTTAGATTTTTTAAAAATATATTTTTAAAAAAATACAAATTTTAAATTTTTATAAATATTTTGAATTTTAAAATTATTTTTAAAATTTGAAAATTATTTTATTTTTATTTTGTAATTTTTGTTAAAAGAGACAAATTTGCTCATTCTTAAAATTGACAAAGACCAAAACGTATTTATACTAATCTATTATTTGAATTATTCGAGTTATTCGAATTGTAAAAATTCAACTCGACTCGAACTCGAAATTTAAAATTTCTTATTAGAGTTGACTCGAATAATTCGTATAACTTGATTCGATTAGCTCGAAATTTAAACTTTTTTTATTTTTTTAATCGAATTGAATTTTATTTACCCCTAGTTAAATGTAATCATAGTAATGAGCGTGGAGATTAATTATAATAAAAATGTAGAATGATTATTTAAGATACTAGATTAAAATTTCTATATAATTGAATTTATAATTTATTTTAAAATTAAAAAAAATATTAGTAATTAAAAAAATTATTAGTAAAGAAGGTGTATAGATATGGCAAAAGAAAAAGAGAAGGCATTTGTGGCATGTTGGTGGTCAAGCAATCTAGTGTTATTGTTGGCTATTGGCCCCATAATCAACGTTCTCTCACCCTTTGAGGGGCATGCATGGGCGCAGACACAAATACATCAAAATTTTGAAGAGTTGTGGTAACCGTCATAGTGGGTCCCAATCTCCCAACAAACATCCGCCAAAGCCTTTTAGTGTCATCTTTTTGATGAATGAGCACTACACAAGGGGTTATTTTTTTGGGGTTAATTTATGCTGTTGGTCCTAATACTTACATAGAGTTTGAGATTCATAGTCAATCTTTCTACTTTTTTAATTTGTTTGTAGTTTGTATTAAAACTTATCAATTTATATGTTAATTTATTTGCTATGTCATATGAAGACAGCATAACAAAATTTGAAAAAAAATACTTATAGTTTTAATGTCTGGAGTAAGATTTTAATTAAAAATAAAAATTTTTAAATCTTTTAATTCTCTAAATACATAAATTAAATCTCAAATTTTAACTTTTTTTTTTACTCACTATCCAAGCCATCTCAAAATTGAAGGAATAGATGCATGCATACATATATACTCAAACATTGACATGCATACATTGACATGATAAAGCTACTACCTTGCTGCTCCCTACGTCCCTCTTTTCCTGTAACAGACCTTGCTGCTCCCTACGTTCCCTGAGACTATGCAACCATAGTCAAGCAAAGGACAGGCACCAAAAATAGTTTCACAGCCGCATGAGATATTTGCTTAAGAAGGCAAGTATCTCTAAAGCAGACAATTGCTGCTCCCTATGCTAATTACCTTCTTTCTTTTTTTGTCCTTTGCTATATGGTGAGTTCTGCTTTTTGTATTTTCATATTGTCCATTGCATGCATGTATATCAATTATTGCTTGTTTCAGGAGGCACCAACTTGTTACTGTAACATTTTGAAAGGAATTCTCAAATGAAGAATGAAAGATTTACAGATAAAAGAAAGGTTATGCTGAACTTCTATTTAGAACTCAAATCAGGATTACAAAATACATTGATTACTGAATGAATTTACAGTGGTATATAAGCTTGAGCTTGAACCAACTAACTGCAATGCTAACAGCTTAGTAACAACTTACAGCTAATGATAATACCCTAACAGCT
Organism: Gossypium arboreum; assembly: GCF_025698485.1. Classification (NCBI taxonomy): domain Eukaryota; kingdom Viridiplantae; phylum Streptophyta; class Magnoliopsida; order Malvales; family Malvaceae; genus Gossypium; species Gossypium arboreum. Next base: position 127,243,398 of record NC_069082.1, on the reverse strand, counting down.
AAGCATAACCGACTAGCTCCTTCTTGAGTTATACACTTAACACATTTGCCCAGAATCATTTATCCTATTTTAGTAATTATTATTTTTGTAAAAAAACCCTTTAATTTAGGGTGCATGCATGGGGTGATTTGTAATCAACTCTAAAAATTAAATTAAACATTAAAAAAATTAACACATTTAAGATTATAAAGGCATAGAAAACAAAGGCATTTCATTTCAAATTCAAAAGAAGATGAACAGTATGGCATGATCACAGATTACTGGAATAAACATTATATGTAGAAGTTAACATGCCTAAGCTATACAAAAGTCGACCTAGTTTATCGTCTTCGCCGTACCCTTGCTTTAGGCTTAAAGCTTTCAGCATTTAATGAAATCTTTCTTATGGCTTCCAAAATCTCCTGAAAATGATCTGTCAAAGGTTTCGGACAGGAGGCGTGAAGCCCTTTCTTGATGAGCATGGCTCGAAAGCCATCATAGTCTTCATATAAATAACATAACAAGGATAAGGTATCCAAAAGTTCTGGTTTAGGAGTCTCGCTGGCTTGGAGTAATCTCTCATGATCTGGGCTTTTACCGTCGTAGTAAATATCCTCTGGGTGGAGCCCCTTCTTGACGAGGTTGGCTCCGAGAGCCATCATCATGTTCTTCATTCCGTCCACTTATCAAGTCGATCCATAACCTTCATGTAAGTCCTCACGTCATTTTTTAAGCCCAACCTTGTTAAATAACTCACCATCAGAGGAATATGTTCTTTTACACACAAAGTTTCAAGCAACATATCTAAAGCACGTGGACTACGATGAAAATCAGTGCGTATCATTTTCCAACCATTTCTAAAGTATTTTTATAAGATTCCGCAAATGGTGTAGATAGTGGTGATGTATTCCTTAAGATAAATTTACATAGTTTATCAAGTTTATAAAAATTAAGAAAATTTGGTGGAATCTTAGAGAATTTCTTGGGGTCATGGTGAAAAAAGAAAAAAAAAAGAGATTTTCTTGGGAAGGTTATGTGAAAGAAGGAAAAAAAAAAACAAACGATTTTGTAGGAGGAGAAAGGATTGTATGAAATAGCGACGCCACATCATCTGTATCCCTTTCCAATAGTTTTACGCCACATCAATATTCTTATCCTGAATTTTAGGATTTTATCCTGAAAAAAATTAAATCCAAATTAAAATACTAAAACTCAGGATAAAATCCTAAAATTCATGATAAGAATACTGATGTGGCATAAAACTATTGAAAAGGGATATAAATGACGTGGCATCACTGTTTCATCCTCCCACAAAACCGTCTGTTTTTTTTTCCTTCTTTCACCATGACCTTCCCAAGAAAATTTCTTTTTTTTTTCCCTTCTTTCACCATGACCTCGAGAAATTCTCTAAGATCCCTATCAAGTTTTCTTAATTTTTATAAACTTGATAAACTATGTAAATTTATTTTAAAGAATACCCCACCACCATATCTGAAGCACGTGGACTACGATAGAAACCGGTGCGTATCATTTTTCTAACCATTTCTAAAGTATTTCTATGAAGTTTCGCAAATGGTGTAGATGGTGGTGGGGTATTTCTTAAGATAAATTTACATAGTTTATCAAGTTTATAAAAATTAAAAAATTTGGTGGAGATCTTAGAAATTTTTATCCTCATTTGAAAGATTTTATCCTCAATTTGATTTTTGGGTGGAGAAAAGAATGTATGAAACGTGGCATCATACTATTGAAATGGATAGTTTATGCCACATCGGTATTCTTATCCGAATTTTATTTTACAACTTTGATTTTTTCCCACAAAATCGTCTGTTTTTTTCTTCTTCTTTCACTATGGCCCCAAAAAATTCTCTAAGATCCCCACTAAATTATCTTAATTTTTATAAACTTGATAAATTATGTAAATTTATCTTAAAGAATACCCCACCACTATCTATACTATTTGCGAAATCTCATAGAAATACTTTAAAAATGGTTGAAAAAATGATACGCACCGGCTTCCATCGTAGTCTACGTGCTTTAGATATGTTGCTTGAAACTTTGTGTGTAAAAGAACATATTCCTCTGATGGTGAGTTATTTAACGAGGTTGAGCTTAAAAAATAACGTGAGAACTTACATGAAGGTCATAGATCGACTTGATAAGATGGACAGAATGAAGAACACGATGATGGCTCTCGGAGCCAACCTCATCAAGAAGAGGCTCTACCTGGAGGATATTTACGACGGGAAAAGCCCAGATCATGAGAGATTACTCCAAGCCAACGAGACTCCTAAACCAAAACTTTTGGATACCTTATCCTTGTTATGTTCTTTATATGAAAAAAACGATGATGAGGACTATGATGGCTCACGAGCCATGCTCATCAAGAAAGGGCTCCACGCCTCCAGTCTGAAACCTTTGACAGATCATTTTCAGGAGATGTTGGAAGCCATAAGAAAGATTTCATTAAATGCTGAAAGCCTTAAGCCTAAAGCAAGGGTACCGCGAAGACTATAAACTAGGTCGACTTTCGTATACCTTAGTCCTGAAATTCAGGATAAGAATGCTGATGCGGCATAAAACTATTAGAAAGGGATACAAATGACGTGGCGTCACTGTTTTATACAATCCTTTCTCCACCCACAAAACCGTCTACTTTTTTTTCCTTCTTTCACCATAACCTTCCAAGAAAATCTTTTTTTTTTTCCTATTTCACCATGACCCCAAGAAATTCTCTAAGATCCTCACTAAGTTTTCTTAATTTTTATAAACTTGATAAACTATGTAAATTTATCTTAAAGAATACCCCACCATCATCTATACCATTTGCGGAACCTCATAAAAATACTTTAGAAATGGTTGGAAAAATGATACGCACCAGTTTCTATCGTAATCCACGTACTTCAAATATTTTACTTAAAACTTTGTTTGTAAAAGAACATATTCCTCTAATGGTGAGTTATTTAAGTTTTCATCTATGACAAACAACAGATTAGTAATGCAAGTTTCAAGAAATCGAATTTTATTATTTTTCCAACCACGGCTAAAGTTTCAAGAAATGGTGGGTCAATATCTGAAGAAGATGGTCGTAGTGTATTCAATAAAATAAATTATCATGATTTAGAAAATTTAAAAAGATTAAGAGAACTTCGTGGAAAGCTTGGAAATTTTTGTAAGAAGCTTAAAGTGAAAGAAGGAAAAAGGCAGCTTGGAGATTTTCGTGGAAAACTCATAATGAAAGAAGGAAAACCACTCACGAAAAAGGAAGCTTAGAGGTTTTTGTGAAAGAAAGAAAAAGGAAGATTGGAAGTTTTCGTACGAGGTTTTTTCTTTCACCTTGAGCTTCCCACAAAAACCTCCAAACTTCTCACAAAGTTCTCTTAATTTTTTTAAACTTTTTAAACTATGCTCTTTTATTTTATTGAATACTCCACGACCATCTTCTTTAAATTTTGACACACCATTTCTTGAAACTTTAGCCGTGGTTGGAAAAATTACAAAATTCGATTTCTATCGTAGTCCTGTTGTTTTAGATATGTTGCTCGATATATTGTGTGCATTAAGAAATATTCCTCAGATCGCGAGGTATTTAACACGATTGGGGTTAAAAAATGATTTGAAAACCTAAATTATGGTCACGAGTAAACTTGTGCAGTGGTCCGGGTGGAGAATGGAGAACACAATAATGGCTCTTTTCGCCAACGTCGTCAAGAAAAGCCTCCAACTTAAAATCATTTACTACAAGGGCGAGAGAGATATTTCTTGAGAAACTCAAAGCCATCAAAATAAAGCAAGGGTTGTATCGCGATGAAGACGAAAAAAAACCAGATGTTTTGCATACCTTCATCATTTTAAGTTCTGTAATATGAATTTTGTTTGAGTATAATTACAAGTTTTTGTTTACTTCCCTTATGTGAATCGGAAAAAAATGGCTTAATGAATAAAGTCTTCTTAAGTATCATTTCTGTTTTCTTTGTTATTTGTTATAAACTTTAACACAGCATTGATTATGAGTATTCAAATGTATGGTTTGCTGTTTCTGCCATATTAAGTGGTAGCGATGCTAGTGTTTGCTCTGCTGACCTGTGAGCAACATTTGTTAAAGGGGTTTTCTGGTCTTTGGGGAGTTTTTGTGTATTCTGTTCAGAAAAGAGGGGGGCAAGAGAGATGGTAAGGCAGTGGCTTAGCCCTGCCCCAAAATAAAAAATATTTTCTTTAGATCCTTAAATTTTTTTAAATTTTTAAATTAGTAAAGATAAAATTACACTTTGACTCTTCTTAAAAATAATAAAAATTTAATTTAATCATTTAAAAATAATAAAGATATAGATTATTAAAATGATAAAATTATATTTTTACTATTGTAAAAATTATAATTTAATTAAGGCCTTCTCTAAAAAAATTTTCTAGCTTCGACCATACGCAACTGCTGTTGCTTCATGATCATCGTTACCAAGTTTTTTACTATTTTTCTCTGCATTGAATTGCAAATCTGTTAACTATTGTTTTCTCATCATGTAGTGTAACATTAGATCATCACATTTGTAATTCAAGTATTCTTATCATTCAAGCCAAATACTTGAATGCAATGAAATTTTAGTTCATGTCAATGTTTGAGTATTGATGAGTAACTGATGATATATATGCATGCATCTATTCCTTCAATTAAATGATGATGATCATCATCAACATAGTAATCATTAATATATCTATTCTCATTGTGAGCAAAATTGGCGTACAAGTGAAATCATCTTAAAGTGTTGTAAACTCTAAAGTTGTTTCATTATCAAAATTTTGAGATGGCTTGGATAGTGAGTAAAGAAAAAGAATTTAAAATTTGAAATATAATTTATGTATTTAGAGAATTAAAAAGGATTTAATTTTTTATTTTTAATTAAAAATCTTACTCGAACATTATAATTATTAGTATTTTTTTTCAACCGTTTGTTATGCTGTCTTCGTATGACATGGCAAATAAATTAACATATAAATTGATAAGTTTTAATAGAAACTACTAACAAAATAAAAATTTTAAATTGAAAAAGTAGGAAGATTCACTTTAAATCTCAAACTCTATGTAAGTATTAGGACCAACAGCATAATTTAACCCAAAAAAGCAACCCCTTGCGTAGTGCTCATTCACCAAAAAGGATGACATGATGCCTAATAGCCAACAATAACACTACATTGCTTCAACACTAACATGCCACAAATGCCTTCTCTTTTTCTTTTGCTATATCTATATAGCCTCTTTACTAATAATTTTTTTAATTACTAATAGTTTTTTAATTTTAAAATAAATTATAAATTCAATTATGTAGAAATTTTAATCTAGTATCCATTCTTGTTTTTATTTATTTAAATAAATTCTAACCATCTCTTGCTCAATAAAATTCATTCAAAAGCAGAATAATTTCAAACAGAAAACAGTGAAAAGAAGAGACGCTTCATAATTAACTTCATTTAATAATAGCACAAACCTGTACACATTCATTCAATGCATCTAACATGCTTGCACAGATTTCCGTATCAGGTTCCTGCAAGAATGTGGTTAATTTAAGTTTTCATCTATGACAAATAACAGAACAGTAATGCAAGTTTCGATACATGAATACTCCTAAGAACAAACAACAATAACCTTATGCAATGCCTCCACTAGAGCCGGAATAATGTAATCAGACAATCGCTTTACATAGGTCTCATTACGCCCTTGAGCCATTCCCTTCTCCACAGCTAATTTTGCAGAACGCAATAACTCCAGCATAGCTACAAACAAAATAAAAGAAATGGCCAAGACAATTAATAGAAGCCTAACAAACTTGAAAAGGAAAACATTTTAAGTAATATAGAAGCAGTATATCATAACCATTCTACCTGAAACAGCAGCTTTTCTAACTTCTTCGTGGAAATAAAATTTAAGAAGAGGAACTAGAGTCGGGGCAACCTGCACCATATGTCCACCTTTTTGCTAGTATCACATTGCTAGAAAGTCAAGAATAATAACCCAATACATTGAATTGAAACACACCTGATCAATCCAAGGAAAAAAATCCTTCCTTCAACTCATCAGCATAGCAACAAAGCATGTTACATGCTGTTGCCTTTTCCTCCAGGACACTAGTCTTGATCCCAATTCTTTTATCCCCGAGGGTAATGGTTTCCATACTGAACATACAATACCAGACATAACCTTACTATAACACAAAACAACATATTACAAAATAACATTCTATTTCTCTAAGCCAACACAGTTGGGCCAGAAGTCTGTGTGTCAATGTGGTGTTTGCGGACATGAGCTTGACCAGGAATTTCTTAGATCATCTTTGTATGTATTTTTGTGTAGCATAGAGAGAAGTAGAAAAGAGAGGGGGGAGGAGAGGAGATTGAGCCTTGGCCTATACAAATGATGGAAGGATAAACAAGATACAGATGAATGGATCAACATTCAAGTTACTAATTGGCGTAATTCTAAAATACTAACAAACTGTACCAAATAATACTTCCTCAGAATGAAATTGCTATAAGCCAGCCAACCATCCATAGATGAACACAGCTAAGGCTAGAATTCTTTACGTGTCCATGCAGTGTCTGTGCACATGCGAGCATGGGTGTGTGTTTCTAAGATTGTTTATGTTTTTGAATGGAAATATAGAGAAGTAGAAGACACGAGAAAAGAGTTTTTTTACCTATACAAATGAGGATAAAAAATATATACATGCATGTATTGACATTTATGTCCGTACTGGAAAATTTTACTTAAAACAGTAACAAAGTATAACCTTTCATCGTCAGAGTCCTCGATATCCTTATCTGAATCTGCAGATGTAATAGTCACATCTGGCTTCAGTTGAGCAGACTAGAGAAGGGGAGGCATGACAACACTCACGTAAGGGAGGAAGTCTTGTGCCAAACACTTGCAGAGTCTGGCACATGCCTGTAATAAGGTGATAATCATAAGCAAGGACAAATAAAATGTGAAAGATATTGTCTAAGGTGGGATCCTTGCAATGACATAAGCACTTCCATAACCTTGCAATAAGGAAGAAGGATAAGACAAAAGGTAAGCTTATATTTGATGAAAGAACAAAAACAAGGTGTAAACACTTGGTGGAAATATCAATATAACTAATAAATTTTACAGTATAATAAAATTAAACAGCAATGAGATGAAAGAAAAAGAAAAATATATGCTACAAATTACAAAAGTCACAGGTGGAAGGCAGATACTTGCTCCAAATTGCACCATTACACTCCCTAACTAATGGTATCACTAAACTCAAATATATTAACCATCCATGACTTCTGAGATATAAGAAAATAACTAGAAGAGGAAAAGAAAACAATTTGACACAGGAATGGTGCTTTTACACTTGTACCAACCTGCTTAGCATCATCTCTGAGCTTCTCCTTTCCAACAGCCATTCCAACAAAGACTAATACACTCCATGGATTTGGCACGAAGCATACAATTAGATTTGTCAGTTGCATTCACCAAGATAGCTTTCAGGTAAGGCATAACTCCATCATAGTATTTTTGGAAGTGCTCCTGCAAACCCCCATATTGTCAAACTGAGTCATCTCGAAAAATATATATATAAATTCATGATCAATATAGCTTTCTTTAGGGTAAAACCTATGCCTGAGATGAGTCAGCAACAGATGCCAATGCAGTCAAGGCCCCTTCTTGCACCCTTTGTTTCCCATTCTGCATGTTACAACTTATGTTAAAAACCCAAAAAACAAACAAAAAACTCCTTTAATAAAATTAATTCATGCATTCTTGATGTGATATTTATAACTCCAACTGTCATAACTCATACCTGTAAAAGTACAAGCAATTTGCTAACTATTCCAACTAAGTAAGGTGCTAAAATTTCTGGAGCGCAATTCTCACTGAAGTTGAGCACAGCTGAAGCAGCATGGGCCTGTTAAGACAATTATATATAACAGTTAAAATTAACTGTTATACAAGATAAACAGGAAAATCTTGAACATGCAAGTACCTAACCGGCATGAAATAAGGTAGGGTAAAAACTCTTTAAAACATAATAAGACTGTTAAACGTTCATACAAAAAGGAGCACAAGCTAGGTTACTTCAGTTTCCTCAATAAAGGGTAACTAAGCATCATTCATCAACTCAATATCCACATGAACACATAGACAAGGATTCCCACCCCCCCCCCCTGCCACAAGAAAATTCATAAAATAATCAGGAAATCATGATGCAGCATCCACTCTCCAATCAATTATTTCAGTTCACAATCCATTCTCAGGCACTTGCAAATGCATCCACCATTTTAGAAATTAATCTGTATAAATGCTAGCAAAAATAGAAGTTCCCTTTTGTCTTTCAAGAAGAAGCAAGATAGAGAATTGTACAACGAAATCTAACAACTTTGTGGCCATTATTTGATAACATAACATATCTTTTGATCATTTAGAAATTTGGCATAATGTCCATAAATGAATTCTAAAGAGTGATGAAAATAATCTGCTAGTAACAAGTTGAAACGTTCCAAACTGGAAATTTTGCGAGTTTTTCTTGATGACTAAACTAAATTATATAGACAAATAAGAAGATAACCACTTAATTAAGATTTAACTAAAGCAAGCGATGCACCATAGAGACACCATGTGCACGCATTGACAACTTTAGTAGGAGGAAATTACAGAAACAAGCTGGATAAATGATATTTATGGGTGTGGGGAGAGGAGTATCAATTATACCATGCAAACACAGAAAGAAAGGGAAAGATTAGGTAGACACATTATCTCTATGTAAAGGGCAGAGGAATAATAGTTAGCAACAGTTAAAAGCATAATCTATAGCCCGAGGCAATTTTATATATTTGCAACTATCCTGTACCCTAGGATTTTAGAAGTCATCCATAGCAGCTGCTAAGGCAATGCAATACTCTTTGGTGATATTGGTTCTGCAAATCAGGACCCAAGTCGGTAAACAATAGCCTGATTGCATTAATAGCTGCCCACCTCACACGGATATGAGAATGGTTAAAGGAGTTCAAAACCATAGAAACCACTTGTTCCAGATTTTTAACCATAACCTGCAAGTACAGCAACAAATTAAAATTCAACAAAAACAGGGAACATGTCCAAACTCTACACAATGTGATCTTTTTTTTTCCCTTTCAAAACATGAACTGAATCCTCAAGGAAAGGTATGGTTAAAACCACCAGAATCAAGAGATACTAAACGAATTCCAGCTCATTGTTCAAGTAATAAATGGAAAACACATGCATTTACAGCCATAGTTGGAAGCAATTTTATTGGTACGCTTCTGGAGTTAGACATAACAATAATGTAATTCGCAAATAACAGTGCTAGTGCTTAAAAGTGCTACATATATACCTTGGAACAACCCTCGGCAATCTGTGCAAGGGCAATCAACGCAGCATGATGCTTTTGCCACTCAGGAGCAGCCAAATAAGTTGAAATTTGCTCAGATGCAACAGGAACAATAGTATTTCCACCTAAGGAAATTGCTAGACGATCCAAACATTCCTGTCCCACAGCGTAATTGCTAGTTTCTCCAGCATCCTCATCCTCGACATCTGCAGTGTGCCACGCTGCATCATCCTCAATATCAAACAACAATCTCACCATTATTGCAAATAATCTACTAATAAACTGAGGCAGCTTCCTCATCATTCCGGAAGCCCGTTCCCTGGCCTCTGCAAAGGTAACTACAAATTCAATTGCCAAGTGAAGAATTCGTTCCTCAAGTGATTCTGCCTCCGCAATCTGCAGCATAGAACCCACCACATCAACAGTCTGCCTCCTAACTCAATCAACAACTCTAGCGCCTCCTGAGCCGTAGCCTCATTCCCGTTATTCAAAGCCTCCATCGAGGTCTTCATCATTGCTGGTAAAAGATCCTGAAACCTATCCCGTTCAGATGAGCTGGTCAAGCACTGAATAAAATTGATAACCGCATTCAAGGCCGCGATTTTGACATCCGCATTAGAATTTTCACTCAAAACACTTCAAGAAAACAGTGTGCAGATCCTTTATGAAAGAAGTCAACACATCACCGATATACTGACTCAACTGCGCAAATATCAAAAAAGCAGAATCCCAAAATCTAGGGGAATCGGAAGAAACACATTGAAACATAAACGGCAACAGCTCTGGCCATCCGTTCTCCGGCAAAATACTAGAAGCAAGCTCCGAAACAGTATCGCATAACTTTTGGGACAAAGATTGAGCAGTTTCGACTTGGATTTGATTCAAGAGCACAGATTTGATAGAGGAATGAGTGAGACGAGGCCAGATATAGGAATCATCACGAGTCAACAGCTTACGAAGGCGAATAGCAGCCATGGCACGAGTATCCGGTTGAGCACAGACCTGAAGAAGGTGAGCGAGGCGGAGGCAGAGAGCATCAGGATCAGGATCAGATTGCTTGCAAACATTGAATAAAGCCTCGGCGTGCGAACGTTGCTCGTTGGAAGATGACATCAAGTGAGAGATTAAGGTTTCGAATGGAACCGGCTCGGATCCTAAGATGACAGCGAGCTGAGATTGCTGGTCCATGGTGGCGACGGCGACGGCGAAGAAGATGATCGATAACAGCGATGAAGATGAAGATGAAGATGAAGAAGAGGATGGTTAAATTGATTCCTCTCTCCCTTTTTATGCGTGTATTCTGCGTTTGCTTGGCTGCTGTGTGTGACACAGAGAGAGAGAGGGGTGGCTGAGAGGGTTTTAGGAGGAGTGTGGGAAAGAGAGAAATGAGGGATTTTAAGAGAGCGAGCCAATTAGGGTTGACAACTATACTAAATCTAGACGGTATAAATAAATATATTAATGGAAATATAATGGACCTTATTGATAAAGAAGTTTAATTTTATTCATGAACCATGCCCAAGGCCCATCTAACAATCTCTTGATGATCCATTTTATGTCCAAAATTAAGTCCTTTCTCGGCTTAAGGTTCATAGTCATGCGGAAGTACCAGCTAATGGTAAAACATGGAATTGCATGAGTTAGGATACAAACCATTGCATATGGTGAAATTTGGGATGACAAAATTGAAATAGCTCTATTGATTTTGACTTGATTGGTTTTGAATGGAATGAATTTTTTTATCGAAAAAAGTTTTTTTAGATAATGAGTATAGAGCGATTTTGGTAATTGTTTGTCTCGCTTGACTTCACTATATAAAATTACATTTTTATCTATATATATATATATATATATATAACTATTAAGATAATGTTTAAATATTTTTTGAATAATTATGTTTAAACATTTATTAGAATTTAAAAGTATTGAAAATATTAAAGATAAGTAGCAAAAATTAAATTAAATCGAAGCAAGATGAGGTGAGGTGATGTGGAGATGAATGCATCCAATATCTATGAAAGTAGTAATGATTATCAAGATTATTCATCCATGAAGAAGTAGAATTGGCGGTGGAGTAAAATGTGTCAACTATAAATCAATGGTAGATTTAACAAAATCATCCCTGTTTCAGGCTATTATCATTTTTAAGTGAGACTCAAACTTGACTACTCAATATCAGTGAGGATATCAAAATTATATTGATCAATAATATATATATATATATATATATATATATAAAGACCATTGGGCAATTCATTAATTAAATGGAAGAAGCATCACTAATAACAATATCATGCAGGGCAATTGAGTTTTTTTTTTTAATTGTGTAAAAGGTAAAAGGAGATTATATCTCATATCAAAACTAGGATTATTATCCAAAATGATATTAAGAAAATTGTTTTTATCTATAATAATATTATCCTAAAACTCGTATTGATCTAATTAAGATTTTTTTATTTATATATTATTTACTAAAACAATGATAACTTAAATTCTCAAACTTAAATTAATACATTTCAGCTTATAAATATTTGAATCTAACAAAAATACGTTACAAGTTCGATTGATATTCCATATTTAAAAACATAAACTTTAATAAATTTAACTTAATAAATTTCACCCATCCCCATATTGCTATTAAACGCAGATAAATTACAATATTCTTCTCAAATTTCAATCCAAAAAGACAATAGGGTTTTGACACTATTTTTTTTTTGACTCTTTTAATTCCTTTTGATTTTGAAGAACATATCTCAATATACGGAAGACCAAAACATGTAACCATCCATCTCCATATCCTCCAAAAAATTCTATTCCCACAATGCCCAATCACCTCTCCTTTATAGTTCATGGATGCCATGCAGGACCAAGGTTTTTAGAATTGGACTGATGATTAAATCGATTAAAGTATTGATTCATCAATTTAACCGATTTGAATAGTTTGATAGGTCTATTCGATTCGATTAAATAAGTTATTAAAAAATTTATAAAAATATGAAAAATTCAATTTAACTGCTCAATTCAATCGATTCATATTAATTTTAATCCCCTTATCTGAATCGATACCTTAATTGATTCCTAATCCGGTTCAAACAACTTTGTGTAATATCTTTTTCTTAATTTAATTACACATTTAAAATTCAAAATTTGACTTTCAATTTATAAAAAATAATAATAATAAAAAAGAAAAAACAAGAAGGTTGTATTGGAAGGAGTGTATTGGTGTTGTTTGAGTTTCCACAAGGGTCAAATTGAGAACAAATAAAGGGGAAAAAATGAAGATTGTATTCTGTACTATATATATTCCATTTGGTATGGATTGATTATTCTCAATATCAAAAGGAAACCTGGCATTATGCTATTCCTCCATTTCCAAAAATATAGTCAACCTTCATTCCCACCTCTACCTATAAATATTTAGCAATTGTTGCAACACAACACACGCATATATATATCATTTTTTGTCGTGGAAATGTCTTGCATGAAGATATAGGGAGTGGGTTTGAGCCAAGGATGACTTGCCGCCCCTTCACTCAACTTAGTTAAGTTGCTGCTCTCTTTTATATATACACATTCTATGTTACTTCGATTCGTAATATTTTTTCAAAATATTTGAATATATAAAAAAGATTTGTTTTGAAAAGAGTGAGTATGATTATATCCAACACATACTCGCATCTGATATTTATCTCGAGCCTCAGTAACATTGTGTATATATATATGTGGTGATATATGTGGCTTAATTGTGTTGATGCCGTGAGTTGTCCGGGCTCAGTTTCACTCTCTGTCCTTACATGATAGATGAACTCCGATGTCAAGTAGGTCATATGTTATTTCTATTACTAAATAAATCATATATATCATATATATTATGAATAAATCTCAAAATTATACATGAACTTTGACATAAAATTTTGATTTGATCCAATCTCTAAATTATTAACACAATTATTGGTATAATATCATTCTATATTTATTTATTATATACACAAATAATTATATTTACCTAATTTAAAATAAATTATTGTATTAAAAATGCAAATTATCATTTTAATCCCTTTAAGTTTTAAATTTATAAGTTAATTTAATAGTAAATATATGCTTCCCCCACCAAGATGAAATTTAAAATAGGAGTAAATTACCCATAACATCAAATCTCTAAATGGAAACTCTCTTATTTGTATAAAATATATATTTTCTTTAAAAATAAAGGTATAATAATAAATTAAGCCTTTAATATTTATTTTTATCAATTTAGTCTTTATTCATTTTTAACCTAACTTTGACCCTTAACCTTTTAAAAATAGTCGATTTGACGATTAACTTTTCAAAGAGAATTAAAGTGTTGTTTTTTAACAAAATTCTTAATAAAATGTTAATTTTTAAATATGAAAGCTCGCATAACAATCCAAGTGTACTTCTTTTTTTATGAACTTTATAATTTTTGAATTTAAATTTATTTTATTTTTGAATATTTTATAATTTTAAATTATTTGTTAATGTGACATATAAGACAAATAGTGTCATGTTAGCATGAAATGCTACCATGCATGTTGTTATGCCGATATTCTTAAAAGATTAATGTTTTAGTGAGCATTTTCATTAGAGAAAAACAAATTGACTCTTTTTTAAAAGTTAAATGTCAAATTTAGCTTTTAAAAAAAAAAGAGCCAAAATGATAAAAAATATAAACGTTAAAGGTTAAATTTATCATTATGCTAAAAATGAAATAAAATATAACACACGCGGACTTAAATGTGCTTAAACATGTGATGTTGAAGTTGTTCCAACAATAGTAAATCAACCACAATTGGGTAAGTTTAGGAGTGGTATCAGTTTGGTTCGATTAGGTTTTTTATATTTTTTTAACCATCCATTATAATTTAGTTCGATTTTCGGATTTTTCCTATTAAATTTTTATTTTGAGTTTTATACTTATTTTTATAAAATGAGTTTTGTTTTGTGGCTGTTAAATATAATTTGACAAAATTTAAAGGTCTGTTTCATAAATATTTTAAAAAATAAAATTTCAATAACTTTTAAATTGTTTTGAATATAAAATATTTATTTATATTATAAAAATAAAAATTAGTTATATATTAAATAAAAACGAACTTTAATTCAATTTCAAGTCACTAAAATTTTTAAACTTATAGTTCATAAATCGTCTAAATACCTCAATCCGAATCGATTTTGGAGTTCTTTTAACCTTACATAAACTTAGTCAAGACAACCTAATCTATTTTGCACCTATTGTAAGATTTTTAACTTCATATGTCTTATTTTTTAAATTATTAAACAAAATATTAAAAAATACCTTGAATTTCAATATTTCAATTAATTCAATCCTTCTAGCTTTTTGCACATACGTAACACAAATAAAAACCTGGCCTGGCCAGCTAATCTAAAACAAGCCTAGGCTAAATTCAAAATTCACCTAAAAGCCCAACAAGGACACCAACTTAAGAACCCAAGCCCACCTCAAATAAAACCTATACCCAGTCACTCTATCTACTCTGTAGATTTTATCCGAGACTCATCACAGCAAACCAGTCATCATTAGGGGCGAAGTCAGAAAATTTTTTTAGGGGCTGGATGAAATTTTAATTTTTTATAGTTTATTTTTTTTATAAATTGTAAATGATTAAATTGATTTTTTATAATTTTAGGGGGCGAAAGTGCAATTTTACCTTTACTAATTTAAAATTTTAAAAAAATTTCAAGGGCTAAAATGTAATTTTACATTTTAGGGGGGCGGGGGCCCATGCCAGCCCCCTGGCTTCGCCCCTGGTCATCATTACCCTTCAGTCTGATAGAGTTCCTGAAACTTCACTTTTATAAGATAATGTCGATAAGATCACATCGTTTACATTAGTTTTTGCTGAAAGCCAATGTAACCTCTAAATAAAAGTCCAACTTAACTTTTAAGAGATGGTTTCTTTGAAATATTCTAGAATATAAAATGGAAAATATGATATCAATTAGAAAACTAGATATTATACATGAACATTGTAGTTATTAGATATTTGTGAAATTAATGGTAAGGATGTTGATATGTGTCAACAATCCAACAGTCATTAAATTTTATAAATAGGGGTAGGAGCATTCATTAAATGTTTTACTTTCCCATTTATTAATATCTTTTAAATTATTAATTTCATCAATATGATTTAAAAGTCTTTACTTGAAATCGCATGAGATATTTACTTGAAAAGGACCCCGAGCTGCTCCCTTCTCCACCTGCAATTGGGAAGCTCGTGGTGAAAGAAGGAAAACCTCCAAGGAAAGCCTCCAAGCTTCATTTTTCCTTCTTTCACCTTGAGCTTCCCACGAAAACCTCCAAGCTTCCCACGAAGTTCTCTTAATCTTTTTAAACTTTTTAAACTATGCACCTTTATTTTACTGAATACCCTGTGACCATCTCCTTCGGATGTTGACCCACCATTTCCTGAACGTAATAAAAATACTTTAGCCGTGGTTGGAAAAATGATAAGATCCAATTTCTATCATAGTCCTGTTGCTTCAGATATGTTGCTTGATACATTGTGTACATTAGGAAATATTCCTCTGGCGTGAGGTATTTAACACGGTTGGGGTTAAAAAATGATGCGATGACCTACGTTATGGTCACGAGTATACTTGTGAAGTGGTCCAGGTGGAGAATGGAGAACACAATAATGGCTCTCTTCGCCAATGTCAAGAAAGGCCTCCACCCTAAAATCATTTACTACAAGGGCAAGAGAGACATATTTATTGAGAAACTCAAAGCCATCAAAATAAAGCAATGGTTTTATCGCGAAAACCAGATATTTTTCATACCTTCATCATTTTAAGTTCTATACTGTGAATTTTATTTGAGTATGATTACAGGCTTTTGTTTATTCCCTTTATGTGAATTGTAAAAGAATGGCTTAATGAATAAAGTCTTAACAGGGGCATTAAGGACATTAAGGACAAAAACTCTAATATATGATATAAAATGAATAAGAATGAAAAAGAGCATTAAGGACAAAAAGGAAAGAAAGTAGGTAGCATAAGTGAAGAAAGGTGAAGAAGGGAGCAATAATTGTCTGCTCAACAGTGGCCTTAGAGATACTTGCCTTTTCAAGTAAACATTTCATGCGATTTTTCAAATTGTATCAGAGTCCTCTGCGAAAACTATTTTGAAGCAGCACGCAGCACAGGATCGGTTATCAGAATGTCCTTGGAGCAGCACAGACATACAGGAAAGAGGGGGGCGGGAGGGGGAGGATAAGTAAGGCAGTGGCTTAGCCCTGCCCCAAAATGGAAAATATTGTCTTTAGGTCCTTAATTTTTTTTAAAATTTTAAATTAATAAAGGTAAAATTACACTTTAACTCTTCTTAAAAATGATAAAAATTTGATTTAATCATTTAAAAATGATAAAGATACAGGCTATTAAAATGATAAAATGGTAAGTCTTGGTTATAGAGATGCCCATCTACGTCGCTCAGATTTACTCTCTCCCTGGTTGCCAGGTGGTCAGTGGATTGACTTTTGTAAGACGGATAAATGTGTTAAGCCGAAAAGTAGCCCATCACCTAAAAGATCTCATTTCGTATAAACTTACTATCGAGATTTGTGCATATTGTCAAATGAAACTTCATTATGTGTTAACCGTCTTTGGCAAGAAGATCAAGTTAGTTATGCATCCTAGTCCTATTGAATCTATGGTTTTAATTAATTCATTTAATGAAGCAGGAAAACTCTATGAGGCCTTTCGTTATGTAACCCGAGTGAGATTCGTAAATGACCTCGAAAGTTACACCTCAATCATTAAATATCTTCGTAAGAAGAACTTCCACAAGAAAAGGCAGGGTATTCTCTCTTTTTACTCCATCACGTATCTCACCATCTAAATATTTAGATAGTATGAATGTGATTTGACTCAAAGCGGCGATTAGTTCGTTTGGTTGGGTTGTATTGAAGGAAGTAAATCAGTAACATCTTAGACAAAAAAAACAATTTCAACTAATCAAGAAATATAAGAAAGAACTTGAAAAATATTTAAATCTTTCATAAATCTAATTTCGACGCAATTAATTTTTTATTTATCGAATAATTTTTACAATTTTATATTGTAGTTATTCTTCAAATAATGAATAATTATATATATGATTAGCATCTTGATTTTTTCAGGTAATAATTAAATATATTAACAATTAGCATCCCCATAAAATAAGATATCTTATCTTTACTATTTTATTATTTAAATCAATGCATTGTTATAATATGAAATGTAAATTTTAATTAAAAATATTGGATTTAACTTATATTACATTTTATAAATTTATACATTCACTTTTATGTTTTAAAGTTATAAAGGTAGTTTTAACAACAACAACAAAATAATGTTTTAAAGGAATTCGGAACAAGAAGATGAAAAATAAAAGGAGTGCTGATGGTTTTAATTTTTTTCAAATTCAGGTCAAATCAGGCCCAAACTAAAAAAGTTTTACTTGAGGCCTGACCTGTTATTTAAACGACTTTTTTTTTACCTAAGACCATTTTTCGGACTTATATTTTTATTGAATTCTTTTCACTTTTTGAGTAGACCTTCAGGTCGAGCCGGCTCGAATCACCTGACCCATGGACAAATCTAATAATAATCGTATAAGCTTTATTTCATGCGTGCATGATTTTTTTCCTTGTTAAGTAATGAATTTTCTTATTACGTCTATTCCCCTTTCAGTAATTATTCAATTTTAGTATTTTTAGAGGTGACAGTGTTGCCGCTAATTAACAAAATAAAATTATAATTTAAATCATTGATTCCTTCTCTTGTTTCTTTGAAAATGAGATACCTTAAAAATTAAACAAGAGTGTATTGTTAAAGATGAAAAGCAGATAAAGACAACACAAAAAAAAAAGTTCGGTTAAACCAAATATTTGCCAACAAAAGAAAGATTGAGTTAAATAAAATATTTTCCAACGAAAAACAAAGATTAAAATAAAAATTTGAGAATAAATAAAATAATTAATTCAAAAATTCAAAAAAACAAAGTTTACAAAATTGTTTTCCATATTAGTTGAAATGGAGAGATGCATAATCTTTGGAGATACATCTTTCCTTCACATTCAAATAATTGATTTCCCTTTTGAGATACAGTGAAATGAATTTGGACCATACATACCAACTAAAGGCATTACTTGTAAATCCATTTTCCCCAATGTCAACTCCTTACTCTTCAGAATTTCTCTATAAAATCTTCCCATACCATCTTCTTCCAAAACATTCACTCAAGAAATATATATATATATATAACCATGAAGTTGCCAACCATCCTTTTCGCAATCTTGGCAATAATGGCGATTTTCACCGCAATAACAACTCAGGCCCACTTCGATAAAGATGTACCCAACGTTCAAAGTGATCAAATTTCATCACGAGGATTACGTCGATTCCTAACTCAGCAATATCCGAAACACGGCATGACATGCGACAAATTTCCGCGTATTTGTCGTCAAAAGGCCGGAAGCCCGGGAACGGATTGTTGCAAAAGGAAATGTGTTAATGTGATGAAAGATCGGTTCAATTGTGGGATGTGTGGATATAAGTGCAAGTATAGTGAGATATGCTGCAAAGGGCAATGCGTTAATGCTTCATTTGATAAAAGGAATTGTGGTGGATGTCATAAGAAGTGCAAGAAGGGTGAATTTTGTGTTTATGGGATGTGTAATTATGCTTAAACTTGTCAAAATTTAAATCAGTTTAAATTTAAATCAAGTTGGTTCGAATTGTAAAATTTTAAGTTCAATATAATTTAAATAAAATTTATTAATCTAATTAATTAATTCGACCTCGATATCTGATTATTCTTCATTTGAGGTATATTCTCATGTTATTTTATCAATTTTGTTTTTAGAATTCTATCCAATGTTATATCTAGGTATGTATTTATTGCATTAAAATTAGATATAATGACCTTTTAAGCCCTCTAATTTTATAAAAAAAGTTATTTTGACCCTCTATTTATATATTTGTCTCTTTTAGCTATTGAACTTGTATTTGTTGTCAAAATCACCCAAAAATAGATTGAAAATTTAACGTTTGTTAACTTTGCAAATATGGCATACATGTAGATGACATGTTATAATTTAATTATTTTTTAAAATTTTTAAAAATATTTTTATATTTTTATATTTTAATTTTTAAAAGATTTTTATAATTTTAAATTTTAAAAAGTTAATTAAATGCTTGACGTGTTATCCACATAGAAATTCACGTGTATGACACATCAGTAAAGTAAAATAAGATGAACTTTTTTCTCCATTTTGAGGTGATTTGACAAAAAATGTGAGTTTAAGGGCTAAAAAAAAGTGAAACAATAAATTGAGGATAAAATAATTTTTCAAATATTAAAAATAGATTTTATATTTTTAATAAATTTTAATTTTTAAAAAGAATATTTATATTTTTTAATTTTAAAAAATTAATTAAATGCTGACGTGTTATTCACGTGTATGTCACGTCAGCAAAGTAAAAAAACATTTAATTTTTTTCTCTATTTTTGGGTGATTTGACAAAAATGCGAGTTTAAGGGTTAAAAGAGATGAAAATTTTAAGAATAAAATGATTTTTTTTTAAAGTTGGAGGACAAAAAAGTCATTGTGGATTAAAATTAATATATTTGTTTGTTTTTTGAAGCTTATGTTGTACTTGTAATTAATTGATTATTATATCGTTCAAGAAAAATTAATTTGTTCTTTTGGTATAAGATTTTTATTCTTTGTATATTTTCTTTAAAAATAAATACATAATGACAAATTAGGCCTTAATATTTATCCTTTTAATCAATTTTGTTCTTATTCTTTTTTAACCTAAATTTGGCCCCAACCTTTTAAAAAGAATCAAATTTAACTATTAATCTTTAAAGAAGAATTAAATTATTGTTTTTATAAAAAAAATCTTATTAAAACGTCAAATTTTTAAACATGGAAGTTCGCATAATAATCCACTTATACTTTAGCATGAAACTTTAATAATATTTTGAATTTTAAATCTATTTTTTTGAATATTTTATAATTTTTAAATTATTTGTTAATATGGCATATCAAATAAAGAGTGTCACGTTAGCATGAAATGTTACCATGCATGTCATCATGCCAATATTGGTAAAAATTTAATGTTTTGTCAACATTTTCACTAGAGAAAAGCATTTTGGCTCTTTTTGAAAAGTTGAAGGTCAAATTTATCTAAAAAAAAGAATAAGGGTCAAATTGACAATAAATATAAATATTAAAAGCTAAATTTATTAGTATACCAAAAATGAAATAAAATATAACGCATGCTTACTTAAATGTGTTTAAAGTGTGATGTTGAAGTTGTTGCAACAACAAGAATAACAATATAAACCTAGTAAATCAACCACAATAGGATAAGTTTAGGGGTGATATCAGTTTAGTTTGATTGGGATTTTTAGATTTTTTTAACCATTGATAATAATTTGGTTTGATCCTCGTTTTTCTTATTAAACTTTTTGATTTGTAAAATTATTTTTATAAAATGAGTTTTATTTTATGGCTTTTGAATATTATTTGACAAAATTTCAACATCTTTTTCATAAATATTTCTAAAATAAATAAATTTTCAAAAACTTTTAAATTATTTTCATTATTTTAAATATAAAATATTTATTTTATATAATAAAAAATAAAGTTAATTATATATTAAAAATATAGAATTCGACTTCAATTCAAGTAACTACAGTTTTAAACTTACATTTCATAAACCATCCAAATGCCTCGATTCGAGTTGATTTTCAGATTTTTCAGCCCTACATAAGCTTAGTTAAGACAACCTAATTTTATTCGGATTCATAGCTTTTTCATACTAATTTTGAGTTTTGAGTTTTGAACTTATTTAGATAAAATAATTTTTGATTTTTAGACATGATAAACATTCAAAAATTATATATAAATGTTTCAAGAAAAAATAACTTTTAAACTAAATAAAAATAATCAATAATTCTTATATATTATATTTAAAAATAATTTTTATATAATATTTTGAGTTATTTTTACTAAATATTTTGCCTCAATACCAAAATGTTCCTCAACACCCCAGGATAGGAGCCCGCACTGCTACAAATGCATAATCACCATTCTCATTATTCCACCAATGATAATTAAGGGTGAGCTTTTGATCAAATAGAGTCAAATTGAATAAAAATTCAAGTTAATCAAATTGGTAAGTCTCGTTTTATTGTTTTAACTGGATTTAAAATTTTTCAAATTGAGTTGAATTAATTGAAATTGTTCAAGCTAAATTAAAACTTTAAAGATGTTAAATTAAAATCTTGTTACAATATAACTAATTTCATGTTAAAGCATATAAATTTGAAACCATATATATTTGAAAACTCTTTCAAAATAAAATAAGATACTCTAGTATGCTAAATTGGAATCGTTGATTTATTTATTTAGGCCCCAAAATTATTATTTTAAATTTTTAATTTTAAAATTATCTTTAGAATTTTTATATTTTTAAAAATATATAACATTTGGAATTTTTATAAATATTTTGAATTCTAAAATTAATTTTGAAATTTTAAAATTATTTTAATTTTTTGTAATTTTGTTGAAAGAGTGACCAATTTGCTCATTTTTTTAATTGACAGAGACGAAAGGAGTATTTATACTAATCTATTATTTGAGTTATTCGAATTGTGAAATTTAACCCGACTCGAACTTGAAACTTGAATTACTTATTCAAGTTAACTAAAAAAATCGAATAACTTGATCCAATTAACTCAAAATTCGAAAAAAAATAATTTTTTTAGTTGAATCTAGTTTTGGTTACCCCTAAAAAATCATCATATCAAATCTAATCACATTTAATGATCCCAACATCTCATGTTAGTCACATTTGGCCCACTCTCTCAACTCATTAACCTTAAAATAGTCAAATTTAACTCACATTCTAAACTAGACCTAATATCACTGCTTTCAGAATTAGAACGCTCAGGATAATGTTCCAAAGTAAAGGGTCAAATCGATTCAACTCACATCCTAAACCAGACCCAAGATCTCTGCTTTCAAAACTAGACCGATCAATCAAACAAAAAATTGATTAGGGTACTATTCCAAAATAAATGGTCAAACTGATTAATTTATGAACTAGTTGAACCAATCGAATCACGATCGAATTGGTTGAATCAATAGAACTAATAATCTAACTAATTTAACCATCAGCCTTATTTTAAAAATCTTGCCTAAGATTAAATTCCACAAATAAACCATTGCATACTCCAAGCCTTTCTCCAGTTATAAAAGCCCTTCCAAAGCAACCATCACTTATATAGTGATTCTTCGCCCCTCCTACAACGTAATCATTCTCGACTGAACAGTTCTTTCTACCCCTGTGGTGGTGTGAAACCCCACTGCAAGCCATCTTTTATTTTTGCATAGTAATACAATTTAAATTAAAATATTTATTTTAAAATTATTAAATTTCAAGTTGACCGTCGGATAGTGGTCTACTCATGAAACACCGTCGTTGTTGCGTGGAGGAATATGAACTGCAAAATTCCATCTCCATTTTGTTCATTGCCAATTGTCGATGTTGCTTTAGTCAATTCAACTACAAAATGACAAAATAATAATAAAAGTTGTGATCCCTAGTCCCTTCCTTTTGGGAAACCGGCTTTACCAATGGAAGAATTTTTTTTTTTTTAACTCCATCACTAATTTTTAATTTTTATATTTTGTGGAAGTTATGGATTTAATTATTATATTTTAATTTGAATTTTAAAATTTTTGTCTTCACTGAATGGTAACTGTAACAGTCTAATTTTTAGTGGTGTCGGAACAGTGATTCGAGATTATTAAATCAGACAAATAAGTAGGAAATATTATTAATTTAGTGAGTATAAGTTAAATGTGAAGTTAGGAAAAATTTTGAAGTAATGAATAGTGTACTAAAAATAAATATTAAAATAATTAGAATCAAAAACGAGATATCGAGACCTCGAGAATTTTAAATCGAGCCATAAATATTTTTATAAATATTTATGGAGTGCTAATAAGTCAGTATTAAAGTTTCGTCAAGAAATTTTAAAGTTCTGATAGTTAATTAAACAAAAAGAACTAAATTGTATTAAATGCAAAATTATGGGAAATGATTAAATAGCTTAAATGATAAAAGAAAGAGGGTTTAAAAGCAAAATAGACCCGAGGTCTTTTGGGCTGGGCGGCAATGGCATGAAATCAGCAAGAAAATAAGGAGAATTAAGGGCAAAATTGCAAAATTGCAAAATTGCAAAATTTACTTAATAAAGCTAGGACTAAAGTGGAATTATCTAGATTTCTCTTTATTTTTCTCATTCTCATCAGCAAAAACACCCTGGAAGAGTTCCTTTAAGCTGGTTTTTTCATATTTTTACTTCAAGTAAGTTCAATTCTTGATTATTTCTTGAATTTTTTGTGTTTTTGTGATTTTACAACTAGGTCCACTTGTTAAATTCATTAGTTTTTGATTCTATGAAAGAAATTGAAAGTTGCTATGAATATGTGCTGGAATTATATGATGATTTGGCATGGAATTAGTGCTTTAAATTGTTTATATGTTGATTTTATTGAAAGAATTGAATAGAAAGTGAATGTTTGGGACCTAATTTAAAAGAGTTTGAAGTTAGAGTTTTATGTAGAAATTCTGAATTTCAATAGTTATGAAATAACTTATAATTTCTAGGAAAAGTATTAATTGAGAAAATTATCTTAATTTAGGGGTTAATTGATCAATGACTGAATTGTATGAATTGTGAACTTTGGGGCAAAATGGAAATCAATATTTTGCACTAAAACTGTTTTGGACAGCAGCAGTAGTCTAACTTTGAAAAATCACCAAAAATTGTAGAAATGGAATTAGAGAATGAACAAAATATGAAATTAAATCTTATTGAGTCTAGTTTCTTATTGAAGAAATGATTTAAGCAATGGAATTGTAAATCATGAGATATGATATATTTTGTGAGACAATGTCAGAATGATTTCGGGTTCCCCTGTTCTGACTTTGTAAAATCATAAAAAATTGGATAAAAATAATTATGGGCTTAAATTTAGATGTTTAGAATCCTCAATGAGTCTATTTTCAAGAGAAACAAACAGAAACATCATTCGAATCCTTACGAGGAGATAATTAATTTTTAGTGAAAAGGGGTCGGAACTGTCAGACAGCAGAATAGGGGAGACTTCAATGAATAAACTGTATTAATTGGCCCAACCAAAAATTATGAAATTTTTATAGTAAGAAGATATATGAGTCTAGTTTCATGAAAAATTAGCGGATCTTAATTTTGAGTTCCGTAGCTCTAGATATAAATAATTTAGTGACTACGACACGGGTGAATAGTCTGAATATTCACATAAGTAATTAGTGAAAATTATGGATAAGGTTACTTACAAGTGTGTTATTTATATCAAGGATGTGGATGGAGAGGAGGAGGAGGAAAAATATATGAATGACTCGTGTATAAATTAAACACATGCCCGATTATAATCGATAAGTGTTGGATTAGAAATGATATAATGTTTTATGTGGAATATTTATTATGAAATTATGATTATCGTTATAATACAAAATTTGTACTTGTGAGTTTATATGGCTAAATTTTAGTGATTATTTGTTAATTTGATGAATTTCATGATGTGTTATTTCATATGTATTAATGATAAAATCGTGAATAATGTAAAAGCATGAAAATTGAATAAATGATCAAATTGAGCATTTCAGTTCAGTGACAAGATGAATTGAAGGAAAAGACCATAGTTGGACCATGGCAACAAGTGATAAGTGATAGCTTCGGCTACACTTATCTGATCAAGGATAAGTGAAAGCGATAAGTAATAGCTTCGGCTACACTTGTAACGGCCTAATTTTCAGTGGTGTCGGAAATGGTGATTTGAGATCACTAAATTCGACAAATAAGATTGAACAAGATAGTAATTTAATATTTATGAGTCAAGTAAGAATTTAGAAGAATTTGTGAAATGGTGAAATTAGTGAATTAAAAGAATTTATTAGGTCAAACGGGTCAAAAATGAGGTATCGAGACCTCAAAGTTGAAAATCGAGCTATAAATATTTTTATAAATATTTATGGAGTGTCATTGAGTTAGTATTAAAGTTTCGTTAGAAAATTTTAACGTTTGGATGGCTAATTAATTAAAAGGACTAAATTGAAAATAGCACAAAATTTGTTAAATTGTGAGTAAATAGCTTAAGTATTTAAAAGATGGATTTAAAGAGCAATTAGACCCAAAGGTTAATGGCTGGACGGTTTGGGTATGAAATAAGCAAGAAAACAATGTGAACAAGGGCAAAATTGGAAATAGATAAAATTTAATAGTTAAATAATGATGTAATTGAAAAATCTAGACATTTCTTCATATTTTCTCAGCCAAAACGCCATAGAAGGTCTGGAGAAAGCTGGTTTTCATATTTTTACATCATGTGAGTTTAATTCTTGCTTTTTCTTGATAATTTTTATGTTTTTATGACTTTTACAATTAGGTCCACTTGTAGAATTCATTAGTTTTTGATTTTATGGGTGAAATTGGAAGTTACCCTGGATGGATAAGGAATTTTATGATGAATTATTATGAAATTTAAGTTCTAATTTCATATTAAGGTGGTTTTATTAAGTGATTTTGATAGGAAATGATATTTAGGACCTAATTGTGAAAAAGTTGTGAATTGAAGGTTGCTGTTGAAATTAAGAATATAAAAGGTTTTGAAATAGTTTATAATGATAAAATAAAGTGTTAATTGATAAAAATTAGTTCAATTGATGGGTGAATTGAGCAGGACTAAATTGTGAAAACTGTAAATTTTGGGGTAAAAGTGCAATTTCGAAATTTGAACAGCATAAATTGTGAAGTGAAATAGAAATCAAATAAATGCTAATGAGTAGAAATATTTTATATTATAGATCAAGAATCCAAAGAAGGACGAGGAAAAGAAAAAGTTGCGAATAGTCCCTAAATTTCAATATCTTCTACAAATTAGCCGGTAAGTTCATATGGTTGAATTTAGATGTTTATTTGTGAATGATTGAAGTTTATAATGTGTTATTATATACTGAATTTGTTGTGGGATTGTGTAGATTTTGTTAATAAAAGAATAAATGTGGAAATGCAAATTAGGAAAACGCAGGATTGAGTACGTTCGTATCATGACGTGTGATGAATTGACGGATAAGACCATGGTTGTTCCATGGCAAAGTGTGAAATGTAGGTATGGTATCATCCATACTTGAGTTGTGAAATGTAGGTATGGTATTATCCATACTTGAAATGTGAAATGTAGGTATGGTATTATCAAATCCATACTTGAGTTAAGAAATGTAGGTATGGCATTTCCCATACCGAGTTGAAAAATGTAGGTATAGTATTTCAATGAGGAAAACCATACTGAGTTGTGAATCGTGGCATTGAGCAACGACGTACTCAATTTCGTAAGCCGTTTCCTAATTTGATTATAAGAAATAAAAGAGAAGTGATTCAAATGAAAGAGATTGAGTAGTCGTTACTGTTGAGCTCAACTATGTGAATTATTATAACAATGGTTGTGAATCGCATGAAACTTTAGTAAATGTTTTGGTATTGTTTGGAAATATTATGTTTGGTAAGCATTACTTTTAACCTATGAACTTACTAAGCTTCAATAAGCTTACTTGTGTGTGTTTAATATTTTTATGTAGATTGACTTGAAGTGAAGTGGGTAGATCAGATCAACACAACAAAGCACACTATCCAGATCAATTCCGGTAGCTTTTGTTTTATGTTTGAAGATTTATATGGCATGTATAGAGTTTAAATGAAGTGAAGTAAAGATGTTATAAACTAGTTAACAACATTTTGTACTAAAACAGTTTTTGGTTAGTAGCAGTAGTTTGAGTTTGAAAATTTACCATAAATCATGAAAATCTAATTAGAGGTTGAATAAAATATGAAATTAAATCTTATTGAATCTAGTTTCACATAGAAGAAACGGTGTAAGAAAAAGGCTTTCATATCGGAGATATTTGAATTTTTGTGAGACAAGGTCGAGTGATTTTGAACTCCCCTGTTCTGATTTGTAAAAATCATTAAAATTGTAAACAATTAATTAGGAGTCATACTATATATGTATGGATTCCTTATTGAGTCTATTTTTAATAGAAATAAACATATTGGTTATTTGAATTCTGTACATGGAGAAATTTGGTTCGTAGTGAACAAGGGTCGAGCAGTCGAACCTGAAACAGGGAGACTTCAACTAATAAACTGTACTAATTGGCCCAACCAAAATTCTAGAAAAAATTAGTAAGTAGATATATGAGCCTAGATTTGGGGAAAATTTACGGATTTGGATTTCGAGTTTTTTAACTCGAAATATGATTTTTTTTTTGCATCTGTAACGCAGTTGGACAGCTTGTCTGGAAACTGTGATATAAATTGTTTAAATTTGTTTAAGTGCTCAAATAAGTTTAGTAATGCCTCGTGCTCGACTCCGGCGACGGTCTCGAGTATAGGGGGCCTTACAACACTTATCTGATCAAGGACAAATGACAAGTGAAAAGTGGTAGCTTCGGCTACCTGATTAGTGAAAAGTGGTAGCTTCGGCTACCTGATCAGTGAAAAGTGGTAGCTTCTGTTGCTTGATAAGTGATAAGTGGTAGCTTTTGCTACCTGATCAGTGAAAAATGGTAGCTCCGACTACCTGATCAATGAAAAATGGTAGCTCCGGCTACCTGATCAGTGAATAGTGGTAGCTTCGGCTACAAGTGACAAGTGATTTTCGTATAAGACCATATCTGGGATATGGCATCAGTGTGATATATGCTACTGTATAAGACCATATCTGGGATATGGCATCGGTGTGATATATGCTACTGTATAAGACCATATCTGGGATATGGCATCAGTGAGATATGTGATTCGTGTAAGACCATAGCTGGGCTATGGCGTCGATATATGATATGTGATTACGTGTAAGACCATAGCTGGGCTATGACATCGATATATGAAGATGTGTAAGACCATAGTTGAACTATGACATCGAGTAAACGAAGTACTCAATTCCGTAAGACGTTCACTAATTTGACAAAGTTTGGTAAGTGTTACATGGAATTATGTGATACTGGAAGTACGAGTTGATAAGATATGAGTATAGAACTTGGTTGATAAATGAATTTATTTGTGATTATATAATTGTTCATCTTGAATGTACTGTCCATATGTATTGATAATTCAAACGTATTAATGAATAAAGTTCCGACATGGAATAAATTGAACACGAGACAAATAATTATGAAATTGAACTCGGAATTCATGAAAATGATGGTTATTGATATATGAATATGGAAAATATTTGATAAATGTGTTTATTCATAATTATGGAATTATATACCTCATGTGTACTATTTATGTAAAGATTATATTTCAAATACTTTGGTTATTTAAGCTTAAATATGAAACAGTATGAAATCAAGATAAGTTGTTATAAAAATATATTTAGATTACAGAGATATGGCTGATATATGTTGTATGATTGCATAACGTGAAATTGTGTATATATATGATAAATTTAATGAGAAATGAGCCCATACACGTTTCTTGTTATTTATATGAAGTGTACGACTGACAAGGGTGATGAAGTTATAAATAGAGAGTTACACGGGTTGAAAACACGGGTGTGTGACCCTCTAAAATGTGAAAATTTTCTAAGTGTTGCAAAAGTTTTATATGTTTACGGTTTCGTCCCGAACCACCCTGAATGTATGTTTTGGGCCCCATAGGCCCATATAAGGGACGTTAAACATATGTATGAAAGTTTTAAATTTAGAAGAAATTTTATGGTTGATTTTTACATGATTGATCATATTAAGTTTGGTAATGCCTCGTACCCTATTCTAGGCTCGGAATACTGGTAGGGGGTGTTACATTTATTGGTATCAGAGCTTCGGTGTAACACCCCTCGCCCGCATCCGACGCCGGGACGGGGTTCGAGGTGCTACCTGACTTTTACTAACACTTCCATACTAAACAGGGCCATGAAATCTCAAATAATTAAAAACTTTTATTTTCACATACAATTTGTCCCATATACGGGCTTACGAGGCCCAAAACATACATCCGGAGTGGTTCGGGACCCAACCGAGAACTCATGAAAAACTTATAAAATCTCTTGCATCAAGGCTTCATACGCCCGCCCGTGTGCTAGGGACACGCCCGCGTCCCAAACCCGTGTCCAAAAACCTGGACAAATACAAGGCTATTTTCCAAGCCATTTTGTCACACTCACAATAGATACATGCATACTTATACAATAACATACAACATGGCAAAATTAGGTACTTAAACATTCCTAATATGTCATGATTATGACAATTTCACATGCAATAGATATCATAGATTTTACTCACATTTTTACCACATTCATACTATAATCATTATAAACTCATCACATAATACCATAGCACATGCATGCATAATTAAAATAGATTTACAACCCTATAATCAAAATAGGCCAACACATATGGTTAAAGCCATATTACATACTCTAATATTTAAACTCCTATACATGCCATAGGCTCAAAGTACTTGAAATCACTACACCAATAGCGTTAGCTTGACAGTGTGATAATATCTCTGACGGCCTCCAACCCGAGCTAACCTGGAAACTCTAGAAAACATGGGAAAGAAGAGGGGGGTAAGCTTTCACTTAGTAAGTTCATATGAAAACAATAAGCACTCATTAACTTGTTTTATCAATGTTTACAACATATTCTCAAGTTCACTACAAGCTGTCTTTCTGAGCAATGGTCACTAAATTATTTATATCTGGAGCTACGGAACTCTGAATTAAGTTCCGTTAATTTTACCTGAAACTAGACTTATTTTCCTTTCTTCCATAAAATTTTCAGAATTTTTGGTTAAGCCAAATAGTACAGTTTATTCCTCAAAGTTACCCCTGATTCACTATCTGACAGTTCCGACCCTTCTATACTAAAGTTCAATTATCTCATAGTACAAGACTCGAATAATGTTCTCGTCTATTTCTATTGAAACTAGACTCATATGTATACTTACTAATTTTTTTCTAGAATTTTTGGTTGGGCCAATTAGTACAGTTTATTAGTTAAAGTCTCCCCTATTTCAGGGTATGACCACTCTGACTCCTGTGCACTACAAACCGAATTTATCTCTATAAAAATTCCAACGACCATGCCGTTTATTTCCCCTAAAAATAGACTCAATAAGGAATCCATGAATGTAAGGTATGACTCTTAATAATTTTTTTACAATTTTTGGTGAATTTCTAAAGTTAGAACAGGGGATCTCAAATTCATTCAGACCCTGTTTCACAAGAATTCAAATATCACACAATATGGAATTCTTTTTCTTCCCCTGTTTCTTTCTTGTGAAAATAGACTCAGTAAGCTTTAATCCCATATTTTATTTTGCCTCTAACTCATTTTCCACTATTTTTAGTGTATTTTCAAAGTTACACTACTGCAGTAACTCAAATCTGTCAAGGCTAAATTACTCATTCATGATCATTGTTCACAAAATTAGTACAACATCGTTTGTATAATCATCACCGAGACATTCATATCACATTTTCATTTACCATCTTACCATATTATTGTTATGTCGAGTTTTCAACCTGAGGGTTAAGTACATACCTGTTCAAAGTATCCATTTCACAACATTTATCAATACGTCCCTTTCATCTCGAGTATTCCTCCATTTGAGTAAAATTTTACCCATTGAACCCATCGGAATATAATTCGGATACATGGAAAGTTTGCACATAAGTGCCACATATGTAGCCAAGCTACCATGTAACCCGCCCATAAGTGAACTCGGACTCAACTCAATGAGCTCGGGCGTTCGCATCCATAAGTGAACTCAGACTCAACTCAACGAGCTCGGATGCCTAGTTACATCTCACGAACTCGGACTCAACTCAACTAGTTCGAACATTCGCATCCATAAGTGAACTCGGACTCAACTCAACGAGCTCGGATACCTAAATATTCCAGTGACATGTCACTTGTATCCTAATCTATTCCTAAGGTTCAACGGGACCTTTTTCCCAATCATGTGTCTCAACCATCTTCTACGGAATGCCGATACCAATACTCGGTAGTATTTCACATTTTCCAAGTATATCATATAATTTGACATATTATCAAACAATTATCACAAGTATAATATCTCATAATAATTATCATATCATTTAAATAACATCAAAACATTTAAAATAATAACTATGTTACCAACATTTACATATGAACTTACCTCGAAACCACAAAGGTAAAAAAAGACGTAATTATCCCTTAATCGATTTCTTTCTGTTCTAGGTCCAAATCTCGATTTTCATCATCTAAAATATCACATTCAACTTATTAAAACAATGTACTGATCAAATTAGTCCATTGACACACTTGAGCAATTTTTACAATTTTGCCCCTATATTTTGCCAAAATTACTAAATTACCCCTAGGCTCGTAACATAATTTTTATCACATTTCTTTACTCCTTGAGTCTAGATGAACCATTTTCATAACTATAGCAACTCATAATTTCAACTATTTCACACATTTACAACTCATTTTACAACTTAGCAATCTAGCCCTTTTTAAGGTGTTTTCATGCAATTTCTTTCACAAAAGTTGTTTATTAGACAACTAGGACTCATAATATTCCATAAAAACACAGAAAACAACACATTTACTCTCATGGAAAAACCCTAGACTCTTCATCATTTTGCAAAATAGACCCCTCATATGAAAGCTCACGCTTTAGGGGTTCCAAAAATGTAAAAATCATCAAGCAAAGACATTAAAATCACTTACAAGCAAGGGAAATATGTTGCTGAAATTTTCCAGCTTCAAAGCCCTTTCTTTGCTGCATATTTCGGTGAAGGAGAAGAGAAAAATGATAGCTTTTTTTTCTTTTTGATTTGTTAATAATAAAACTAGTCGTGACCAAATTTCACCTAATTTTGACTTTTCAACAATTTTGTCTCCCATGGCCGGCCATCACACTTTCAATGGCATAATTTCACTTTAAATACCCCTAATTTAAGATACAAGGCAATTTAACACCTTTAGGTATTAAAACACAACTTTTACCTTTTATGCGATTTAGTCATTTTTTGAAATTGGACTAGAAATTGCTAAAATTAACTTACCAAAATTTACATGCACTTATAAAATTATATTATAACACATAAAATAATACTAAAATAATTTTCTCTAGCCTCGAAATAGTGGTCCCGAAACCACTGTTTCGACTAGGCCCAAAATCGGGCTGTTACATTCGGTTTAGTCGATTCTCGGAACGAATGAGATGTGTAAAGTGTCTAGAAATACATGCCATATAAATCCGTGATAGTGTGATGTGTATGATCCGATCTAATCTTTGTTTTACATATAGACAGAAATACTTTTCAATCGAGCTATTTCATAAAGTGTTGAAAGTGACACTAAGGTGTCTGAGTAAGAATGTGTTTATGATGAGTCGAAACTTGGAAAGGTATGAAGAAGAGTTCATGATATGGATGTGATGAGGTACGAAATGAAATAATCATAAATCGAGAAATATAGGAAAAGTGAAATGAAATGGAAGTTTATCTTGTGATGAGCGCATCTATGTTTATGTGACATTCATATGATATTATGTGCCTGACTTGTTTGATTAAGTAAATGCTCATGAAATGTATGTTTAAGTACACTTGTTTGAAAAGGATAATTGAAAAATTCAGGTAGCATAATTATGTATGTTAATTTGCTTGAAGTGAAATATGTAATTGTGAGGATATGATGTTGATGATAAATGCTAAGTCATATGCGTGTATTTATGAGAGTCCAGTTAGAGGCTTTACAACCTCACCCCCTTATCAATGTGGTATTTTATAACGAAAATTCACGAGAATTATGTTGAATAGTTCACAAGTGTGAAACTAAAGGGTACAGTAGTGGAATAATTAATAATGCAGACGGAGTTAAAAATAGTTTGACAAATGAATACAGTTTTGAAAAAGATATCAGATTATTTTAAAGATTATTCAGATTACGTAATGTCACGGTTAAAGAAAAAGTTAACCTCGGCTAATCGACTTATTCAGATATGATGTCTAAAATATGTGTTTTCTGAAGTTTTTTTTTCCGAATTGGTTTTCGTTAGTGAATGGAATGATGCATGGTTCATGATAATAGAATTAGTAAGAGAAATGATAATTGAGTAGAAAAGATGTCTGTGTGTGTGACAGTTATAGTTGAAACGAATATGATGATCTTTTCTAAGTATTATATATATTATTTTATCCTCAAATGTATGTGTGTGGTTGTTCAGTTTTTGATGGAGTTCTTATGTTGTGAGAATGCTAACTAACTATGATGTTAGACAAAAGCCCTATTGGTCTGGTCGGTTTATGATAAGTATTTCTTCATCTCTTTGGAATTTTATTCTAATATGTTGGAATGAAGTCGATGGTAAAAAAAATAAAAATAAAATAAATAAAAATATTCGAGGTTCAACCGAATTGTGATTCTGAGAAGTTAGTAAAAGTGTTTCATGAGTGTTGAAAGCAACTTCTTCTGATAAGATTTTCGGGGACGAAAATCCCTAAAGGGGGGGAGAGTTGTAACAGCCTAATTTCCAGTGGTGTCGGAACAGTGATTCGAGATCACTAAATCAGACAAATGAGTAGGAAATATTATTAATTTAGTGAGTATAAGTTAAATGTGAAGTTAGGAAAAATTTTGAAGTAGTGAATAGTGTACTAAAAATAAATATTAAAATAATTAGA
Organism: Gossypium arboreum; assembly: GCF_025698485.1. Classification (NCBI taxonomy): domain Eukaryota; kingdom Viridiplantae; phylum Streptophyta; class Magnoliopsida; order Malvales; family Malvaceae; genus Gossypium; species Gossypium arboreum. Next base: position 127,209,227 of record NC_069082.1, on the reverse strand, counting down.
ATCGAAAACGAGGTATCGAGACCTCGAGAATTTTAAATCGAGCCATAAATATTTTTATAAATATTTATGGAGTGTTAATAAGTCAGTATTAAAGTTTCGTCAATAAATTTTAAAGTTCTGATAGTTAATTGAACAAAAAGGACTAAATTGTATTAAATGCAAAATTGTGGGAAATGATTAAATAGCTTAAATGATAAAAGAAAGAGGGTTTAAAAGGAAAATAGACCCAAGGTCTCTTTGGGCTGGACGGCAATGGCATGAAATCAGCAAGAAAATAAGGAGAATTAAGGGCAAAATTGAAAAATTATAAAATTTACTTAATAAAGCTAGGACTAAAGTGGAATTATCTAGATTTTTCTTTATTTTTCTGCATTCTCATCAGAAACTGTTAAATTCATTAAGTTAAGTTCTTTTATTTCCAAAATTTGATGTAGTAAACTTATTATCATATGTGTATTGTCATGTCAGCTCATTATTTCTAATGTTACTCATTAAAAATTCAGTTAATGGATTAACAACTATCATCAATACCAATATTGCACTTTTAGAATTCAAAAGGTATAGGGTATTAGAATGATCCAATTGGAGAATATGGACTAAATCTATAACTATATATATAGTCCACGACTAGTATCTGAATTTAACTGCTATTGTTTGGGTTATGACTAAAATTTCAAAATTCGAAAAGTATAAAGACTAAAATAAATCAAAATAAAGTACAATGGCTAAATTCAAAAATTTCACAAGGTATAGGGACTAATAATATAATTAACCTTTTTCCTTAGAAAATAATAATTACATTAAATTATATCACGGTGAAAAATAAAAATTTGTATTAGAAATATATTTATAAAATATTTATTCTGAATTGAATTATAGGTAGACTTTTTCTTAAGTTAAATCACTTGTCCAAGCACGAAAGCTCATTTGAAATTTAAGAAGGTTTAAACAAAAATATTTTACAAAAAAGATGATTTTTCATAAAAAAAATAGACTTATATTTCAAGTCAAGCCGAGTTTAGACAAGCGTAAAATGTGTAAATATTATGTTTAAACTTAACCTGAATCTAACCTGATATATGAATATCTCTTTTATCATAGTTAACCAAGTTGGTAAAATTGAGGGTTCTAGATGACCCAAATTAGAGTCTTGGAATGTGCAGATGTAATGTTTGAATTCTTCTCTTAGATTATCTTATCAAGAATAAAAACATTATTATAAATAAATAAATAAAACAAAGCAGCCAATGCTTTTGTTACCTGACTAGTTAAGTCACCATTTTCAATTCGATCTATTAGCCCGATTTAATTAAATATATTATTAAAATTATAAAATAATAATAATAATAATGTTCAAGTATCATAAACCCTTGACTCTGTTAAGTTTCATAAAGCGTCTCAAAATATTGATCTACGCGTCTATGGACTAGATGACCCAACTGATTTCAAGTCGACCAAAGATTTATATTTTTTCAATCCGAGTCGATCCAACTTGATTTATCGTTCAGAAATAATAAAAATAAATTACACTAATATTTATATATTCTAGAACCTTCTAAACTCTTTTTTTTTTGTTTGTCAATTGTCTTGTTCCCTAATTTACGTGATTCACAAGTCAATTAAAAATCAAGTAAAATTTTGTACATTAATCTTAAGGAAAGTTCATAGCTTATGCAAAACAGGTTCTACGCGTATATTAAGCATTTAGTGTGTTTTTAGATTATCAGTGCGTTTACTTTCGATAATGTTAAAAATAATGGCGGTGAGATTAATCACACTAGCTGTGAGTTAAAAAGTTTCACCGTACCACAACCATCACCCATCCAAAAACACACTTGATTTGTTTTCTTACAATATAATAATATTTTTAAAAAATTAAAAAATTGTAATGATTTTTATTTGTTTATTATTTAGGTTTTATATATCCCAATCTATATGTAATTATTTTAATTTCTCAAAGCATAGTTGAAAATTTACCAAAAATAATAATTTAATTTTAAATTATTTTTTACATATATATACTTAAACAAGATAATACTTTTCTTTTAAATGATATATCTTAAAATATTTATAAAAAAATTCATCAAAATGCATTGATGAATTATAAATTTATCCTTAACGTACTTTTTGTCTTTTGTTTTTTAAACTTTTTTTTGCAATTTAGTCATTATATATATTTAAGAATTTGCTGATTTTATTTTTAGATTTCAAAATTAAGGTTATGTTATTAACGCGTTAAATTTTTTATTACGAAAATTGTTGATTTGATCATTTAAAATAATAATATTTGATATTATTGTTATGAACTTAAATTTAACAAAATAAATTACAGACAATTATTTTGAAATTTACAAAATAATTTACGACGTGTGAGCCATGGAAGGGAGGACACAACATTAACGAAGTGGATTAAAAAAGCTTCATGCACTATGTGCATGCATGCAGGGTAAAGTCAGAATTATTTTTGGGTAGGGGGAGAATTAAGTTACGTATTTATTTTAGAGTTATGCAAATTCATAATTGTATTAAGTTAAAATTCTATCTTTTTGGGAGGATAAATTGCAATTTGACTCTCATTTATAATTTTATAAAATATAAACAGGCTAATGTAATATTTTTTCATTTTAAGGAGGCCTTAATCCTTGATAGCCCCTCTTGATGCCGCCCTTATATATATGTCCATGAAATTTGATCTTGTTTTTCTCTTGATGAGTTCATGATCAATAGAATAAATCTAAATTCTAAATTATAGAGTTAGAATAAATAGAAATTTTTTATTTTATATCTCTCCCTATACATTATATATATTTAATATATATGAGATTTTGTATGAAATTATGTTTATGAAAAGATTTTTGTTTTTCAAACTCTAACGTGTCAACAAATACGTACAATTAATATAGTAAGGCATTATTAGATCCGTGCGACTCTATATTAGATTGATTCAATTTGAGTTGAATTAGGTTAATTTTTTTTCTTTTATTTTTTTTACCGGGTTTGTGTCATAATGCTGACTCCAACGATTCACCAAAATTTGATGCTATATAGAAGAAGTTTTACAAACTCTTTGATTACGAACAAGAAAAGAGGAGAATTCAAATTATATAGAATCAATCAAAAATCAATCTACCCATGACATTCCTAGGATACTGTACCGTTTAGCATAGTTTTCTCGTATTTATATTTCAAACATTACATAGACTTAATAATCTCACATCTCCAACCGTGTCAATATTTCGAAATCTAAGGCTAATTTCCAATATCTCATAACGTGACATGTTCAACATTTTAATGATTTTAATTCATTTTGTTAAGTCAAAAGAAATAATAATAAAATTAATAAATCAAATTCTCCAATTCTTTTGATATATGCTTTAAACAACATTTCAACTATTCTTATATTTATTTATTATTATAAATTGAGGAAATTTTAAACATTTAAATTGATATATTACATTCTATCTTTTACATTTTACTCGAAATATTACTTTTATAACAAATTTATCATCGTTTTTATCATTTTGGTCAATTTTATCATTTGTCCATAATAAATAACATGTTTTAATAAATAAAAACTTTTTCCTCATTTTTTGTCTCTCCTCATCATTTTTGTTTTATTTATTTGAGAAAATATATATGAAATATTTTACTAGAGAAATTAGTAAGATAAAATACTATAATAAAATACTATAAACTTCAATTTTTATGTAGTAATCAATAAAAAATCAAATTCAACTAAATTAGATAACTTAAGATACCTGATAACGTGGGAGAATGTATTATGCAGCTTATTATACTAAGAGTCAAATTACATTTTATTCCCTCTACTCAAAAGATGAGCAAATTAGTCATTATATGTTAGATCAAAGAAATTCCTTTCATTTCTACTATTAAGGATGGTTTCTATATTTCAACATGTGGTATATGTGGCATACTACGTGTTATTATTTAGTTATTCCGTCAGTTACGTCAATTTTTAATTGTATAAATTGATGAAAATTTAAATATAAACGACCAATACTCATTGATCTAACATACAGTGACTAATTTATCATTTTTTTTAAATAAAAGGGACCAAATAAAATTTTACTTCTAATACAAAAACCTCCTAAATAATATAACATTTTATGAATAAAATGTACCTTGTAAAAATTCTATAAGCATAAAAATAAAATAAAATAAAATAAAATAATAATCATATAAATAACTTATCATATCTCTCTTTTTTATGCAATGTCTAAAACTACATGTAATTTCTCCCAATCTCATAAATAGGAGGATTATGCGTTTTAACACACTTGAATTCATGCCCTCTTACTTTAACAACAATGACTATACTAATTCAGTTAAGACTTAATCGGCTATACATATAAATTATTAAAAAAAAATAGCTTTTTAAAAAGTATCTTCTTAATTCTACTTATTTAAATAATATATATCCAATTTAATTTTTGAATTACAAAGTTGGCCTTAACGTTCTTTTTGTCTTTTGCTTTTTTGGTCCTTTTCTTTTCTCTTTCTTTTTTTCAATCCTCAAATTATCAAATTGACCCCTAAAAGGGTTAAAGATTCTAGGGTGTGTTTTTTTAAATATTTTTATTTCACAAATTTGTTAATTTTCTTCTTTTAATTTCAGATATCCTAAATTAAAAGATATAATTTAGAATTTTATTTGTCGATTTTGAATCTTTCCAAATTTAGGTTCAAGGTTGTATTTGAATAATTTAATTAATATTTTGAGTTATTTTAAACTTGGTTCAAGTTTTATGTGGCATTTTATTTGAATTTCTAGAAGTAGGGTTGTTGTCTTTTAGCTTGTTTTTGACCTTTATGCATCCCCTCTCTCCAACTTTGAATATACCAAAAACATCCTTAAAAATATAAAAGAAAAAGGAAAAAAAATAATCAAATATTAAATTGATATTTAAATCACACATGGAAATATAAAACTTTTTCCAAAACTTCAACTTTAACTATATTTGGTTAATTTGAGATTAAATATATCAAATAAAATCGGGATGGTGAAATCTAAGTCATTAAATGAATTTCGAATTAATTCATTCAATAATTTTTTTTAAAAAGACGTGATAATTTTAAAAGATTAAATTAATATTTCATCATTTTTTGAGAGGGTCAAAATACATGTTAATCATTTATTAATTTACAATTTTATAATATATAAAGAGGCTAATATGATTTTTTTTTTCATTTTCGAGAGGGCCGTGCCCTTGCTAGCTCCCTTGGTGCGGCCCTTGTTCGTTGTATAAAATTGTTACTTTATCCTTATTCAGAGTAAACATGTAAAAAAAAAAGTATTATAGAAAAACCCTTATGTTTTATTTTTCTTGAACAATACTCTTTTTTTTTACACAGTGCTTAGAGTTATTTATAGCCCCTCACCAATCCATAAATAGGAGAATGATGCGTTTCAGCGCCCCCAAGTATTTTTGCATTGACAGCAATACCCATGCCAATCGAACTAATACTCAATTGGCTATGTTTAATATCTACAAAAGTGACTGCCTCTCCAAACAATTTTATTTCCAAAGTTCGAATCTAAGCTCTCTCGTTGAGAGTATAATATATCTTACCATTATACCTAACCACTTATTGGTCGAAATGATAATAAATTTTAAAATTACACATCTATAACCAAATATAATATATTGTAGAATAAAACACGCCAACAATAAGACAATTATGTATTTAGTAAAATAAAATTATCAAAAATTAAACTCGAAATTAATATTAATTAAAAATTTAAATACATATTTTTCCATATTTATTATAGTTTTTCTAATCACAATGGATAATTTTATATGAATTAGTGGATGGAAGTCAATTTCAACTTAGTCATGTCCTATGGCAGTCGCAATCTCTATTTAATAGTATTGTTTAATCACTTTTTTCTACATCAAAATCAACAAAAATCTTTAAAATTTACATCCAACATCCTTAAATTACTGTTTAATTTCTATTTCAGTCTCTAAATTTAAAAATAATTTCAATTTGAGTTCTTAAATCATCAATTTTTACATCAATTACGTTCTTTCTTGAACCTAGTCATCAATTTAGATACCAAATGCTAAGTCAAATTTAATGTAGAACATATTTAAAATACGTTAATCAAATTATCCGTATAGAAGTAGATGTGTTCATGGCTAGGACGAGGCCTGATCGAGTTCAACTTGCCCAAGTTGACCTAAATAGTTTGTTTCACTTTTTTAAAAACAATAAATTTTTTTAAACAAATTATTTTGAAAATTTTCAAATAGTAAAATAGGCTTGACCAAGCAAGATTGAGGAAAAAAAATGAGCCCAAGTTCAACATATGAGCACCTCTGTATAGAAGGTATACAAATACTTGTAATTTGATCTACGTATTTTAAATAATTTGAGCTAGTATTTAACGTCCACACTTACAATTAAGTTAATGAAATAACTTGATCGATACGATATTGAGACTTTAAGAATTTAATCAAAACATTTTAAATTTTAAGGACCAATGATGAAATTAGCTCACTTTCAAGTTTTGACCGTTCCTATGTTTTTATTTTAAATGGTTTGCATTTAAATTCAACAAAATAGTTTTAAAATTAAAATCGAGTCACTGAATTTTTACATAAACAATTAGATGAAACCAAACACGCACACAATTAAATTAAGTCGCCGGCTTTGTTTGATTTTAATTTTGTAAGTAAAAAAAAAAAGAGTTAAATATAAAATTTACCCTCAAATTATACCGGTTTTTAAATTTAGGACCTAAAGTTATTTTTGGTAAAAGGTACTTAAACTATAAATTTCAAACGGTACATTTTTTTATACTTATGGGGTAAAATGGAATAAATTTAACGAGAGCAATCGATTTAATTGGTCAATTTTTTTAATAGACAGTAACATGAAAAAACTGACTCCATCGATTTTAATTAAGAAAACCCAAATTGAACCAATTTTGATTCGGTCTGTTTTTTCAATTAATTGACCTTAGGCTATTGGGTTGGATTTATATGATTAAATTATAAATATATTTTAAATAATTTAAAAATAAGTAAATTTTTTTGGTCAATTTAGTTTAAGGATTCAAAAATCGATAACCGAAAGGATTAACCAATTTAAAGGAGGTTAAAACCGATAGCCCCACTCCACCCCATCCGACTAAATGGAAGTCGAAAAAATCTCTCCCTTACACAAAATTGATATGTACTTAAATGAAAAAAATGATATAGTTTAAGGCTCAAATTTGTAGTAAAGCCTTTAATAAAAAAGAAAAATGAAAATTCTAACCCGCCTACTGCTTCTTTGACCCCGTTCTTCCCCTCCCTTAGAAACAACATCTATAAGAATAAAATAAAATAAAATAAAACCTAAAAAGGAAAAAAAATCAAAATCAAAGAATCCACAAACAAAATACATAAACGAAATCCATTTTCAAGAATCAAAAAACCTCAATTTACAGAGATTAATCTCTCTCTCTATTTTTTTATATATATTTTTATATATAAATATAATCCAATACAAATCTGTTTCTTTGTTTCTTAGTTCATGCTCGGCCTGCCCTAGATCTTAGTCTTTATTTTTGGGTTTTCTTTTTGCATCTTCGAAATATCCTGAAAGATTTTAAAGATTTCCCTTCACTTTTTCTTTTGATCAACTCCATTCTTCAGGTAAACTCGCTTCTTGATTTGTTTAACTTTGCTGCTTCGTGTTGCTGTTTTTTGTTTAAAGAAAGGCGTGATTTAGTTCTTTATGATGGGGAGGATGGTATTGACTTGAGGAAGGAAATTGAGTGTGAAAATGTTTAGTTTTTATTTTTATTTTTTGGGTTAGATTTGAATTAGTCTTGGGCTTTTGGTAGACTGGAGACAAGCGAGGTCGTCGATTTGGGTTGACTTTTTTTTTTTGGCAAATTGCAACACGTTTCTGCTGCTTCTTTTTTTTTTTTACATAGAAATTGTTGAAAGGAAGCTGACCGTGTATTTGGTTTTAGTAGTTACGCGAATCCAGAACTTTGCATTTATTTCTTGAATTTATGATATTTGTGCTTAACTGGTTGAATAATTGTTGCTCTCAAGCGATTTGATTTAAAAGAAAGGGTAAATTTGTATTATTATTATTTTTAAAAAATTATTTCGAAATGCGTAAAGAAGTAGAGCACAAGCTTGATTTGCGGGTTTTCTTTCTTTCTTAAAAGATTATTTTAACTATAATTCCATTACCTGAAGTTTTAGGGTTTAGTATTTGATTGAATTTTGTTGTACTTGGTAATCTAAACTGATGTCTTTGACTATGTTTTGTTTTTTGGTCTCGACGATCTTAGTATTCTAATGGTTTGCCTTTTGGTTTTCCTTTTGCAGATCACCTTACATTGACTGATCGGAGAATCTGTGTTCGTTTCCGAATTTGCGGCTTTTATAATTTGGGGAAGAAGAGAATTGCATGAATATAAAATTGTGGTGTTTGTACTAGATGAAGGGAGCGCAGGCGTGGCGACTAGGCAGCATGGGTGATATGCAAATCTTGCCTGGGTCTCGCCACCGCCCTCCTTTGAAGAGGCCGATATGGATTATTTCTCTGGTTTCATTAGTTTGCCTTTTCCTAGTTTGTGCTTATATCTATCCACCACAAGGCAGTGCTGCTTGTTATGTATTTTCTTCAAGAGGTTGCAAGGTCCTTACTAATTGGCTTCCACCTTCGCCGACAAGGGAATTAAGCGATGAGGAGATTGCATCACAGGTTGTGATTAGAGATATTTTGAGTAATCCTCCTGTCCAATCTAAAAATCCGAAAATCGCGTTCATGTTCTTAACTCCAAGTTCACTTCCTTTCGAGAAGCTTTGGGATATGTTCTTCCGTGTAAGTTATTTTATTAACCCATTTAGTATCATGATTATTACTCTTGAACCTGGCTTTCATGAACTGATATATTGAAGAAATTCTTTCAAGGTTATACACAAAATCTGCCATGTAGGAGATGTTTACTAAGAAAGAATCACATTTTGGCTGTTGGCCTTAAGTACCCTGCCTGTTTTGTGTTAGATTTTCTTTTCTGAACTAATTTGTAGGAGTATTTGTTTATTTTTTAATGAACATTTGTTGGTATAGATTCAAAAGCATCTGGTTATATGAAGCCTATCTGTGAACCAAATAGCACATTTTCTCTTTTGTTTGATTCTAATAAAGTAATTCAGGCTGGTCATCATAGTGGTTTTTATGTCAGTGAATTGTCTTCTATAAATGAGTCATGTATTTCATTCTAGTGAACATCATTTTCTTTGTTGATTGTGGTTGCAAAGATGGGTTGTATGTGGTGAAGGTATAGTGATATCAATCTGGCTTATTTTGACTTGATACATTTGCTGTGGTGGAGATGGAACTTGGCAATTCCATTTCCATTGCGTTGTATGCATCAGGATGTCTCTGTCTATAAAATTTTAGTTATGTTTGACTGTCTGTTTACTACACACTTTTTTGTTGAGTTCTTGGAAAGGCATTGCAATAATTTTTATTTTTTCTGCATTTGTGGCTTTTAGTTTCTTTCAAGATGTTATTAACTCTGTATATTTGTTAAATGTTCGCTCATTTTTCTGGCAGGGGCATGAGGGAAAATTTTCTGTTTATGTCCATGCATCAAAAGGAAAACCAGTTCATGTGAGCCGCTACTTTCTTAATCGGGACATTCGCAGTGATGAGGTAAATGTCTTAGATTAATTTGCTGTTAGGTTGCTGTTTATCTCTTTCTTTCATTTTTCCTTCGATATGATGTTATATTGGAATTATCATTCCATGCTTCTGCATTTTGGTTGTACATGCAAAGTGTCCTTATTTTACTATTGTCATTAGAAAAAACAGTGATTCATCCGCTGTGGACCTGAAAATGGCTCCAGCAGGAAACCTGATAGGCAACAACTTAATTTCAGTATATCGGAGGGAAAAGGGTAGACTGCCCTGTATCTTTCCTTGTCTGCAATATCAAGAGTTTGTCGAGTCCTGTCATAATTTACTGTCCAGCTTTGTTTTTAGTTTGGGAAAATCTCTTGGAATGCATACAGCATTTTAGATACAGCATCATTTTACACCCAACTACTAGACACGATTCTTGTGCAGTTAGCTGTTAGGTATGTGCATGTTTGTTGTTTTTTATTTCAAAATTCTGGTCAAACTTTGTAATCTTAAGAGGCTATTCACCAATTACAACTATTATTTTATGGTAATTCATCTACTTTTATTGACATGATTATTGCTTTAAGTTTTCTTATCCATTGTGTTGTAGTCGAACTGATTGTGACATTTTGATATGCTGCTATCATATTTAATAGTGGCACTGTAGTGCACAACTTGATGACTAGTAATCCTTGGATTTACTGAATTTGCAGGTTGTATGGGGAAAGATCTCTATGGTTGATGCAGAGAAACGACTATTGGCTCATGCTCTACAAGATACTGATAACCAACATTTTGTGTTACTTTCTGAGAGGTAACTATAGTTTCATCATGTCCCCCTGAGACCCTTTTTTCTCCCACCTCAAAGGATTTCTTTTAGACTTACACAAAATTGTAATTTTGCAGCTGTGTTCCATTGCATAATTTTGACTATATCTACAACTATCTGATGCATGCTAACATGAGTTTTGTTGACTGGTAAGTGAAATCTTAAGAGTGAATAGGAGGCATTTAGGGAACTGTTTTTCCTTGTCTGATATGTCTCCCCTACCTCTCTTTTTCACCAGCTTTTTGGATCCTGGACCGCATGGAAATGGAAGATATTCAGAACACATGTTACCTGAAGTAGAAAAGAAAGACTTCAGAAAGGGTGCACAGGTATGTCTGAATTGATATAATATAGAGGACATTATTATTTAGGTAAATATACATTACAATAGGTCAATCTAAATGGTAAATCTGTAGCTGGGACATCTTAATGAACCTTGTCTCACTAAACTTTATTGACAGTATGAAGGCCATGTGTCTCTGCTGGTGTCCTATATTTTGTCAAATTTGATCCCCCTTCCCCATAGTTGATGCATATTGCATTTTCATTTTGAATGTTCACTCCTGCCCAGCTACAAAGTCTCTCAGCATCACCTCTTTAAACCAACTTATTTAGTGTCTTGTTGTGGCAATAAATGAGTGAATTTCGTGCAGTGGTTCTCAATGAGGCGACAGCATGCTCTGATAGTTATGGCTGACAGTCTTTACTACTCAAGGTTCCGGGATTACTGCAAGGTGAATTTGATTTTAAATTGTAGTTCGATTTACCCTAATATGCTTTGTTTTGAATTTACAACTTCCTTTGATTTATGGATGAGGTAGTTGGCGAATTTTCCACTCTCATCATTCCCGAAAGTAATATTGAAAAGTAGCCTACCAACTCTGGTTTGTCACAAGCCTTATGTACCTTTTGAAGTATATCAGTGAAAGTGGAAAGTATACTTGATTTCTATTTTCCTGATCTCTCCCTTCATTCCTCTGACCCCGTTGCCCCTTTCCAATTCAGTCAAGATATGTTTCAATATAGTTAAATAGAGTGATGAATATCGTTCAATAAAATATGTAGAGCCTTTTTAGGGATATAATAGGTGTTTCTGTATTCTCACTACTTCTGTTCAGTGAGGCTGGTTTCAAGTTGTGCAATCGATGTTTATCTGCCTCTTTCTATTTAACTGTTGTGTTAGCACAAAGAGACAACATTTCTAGATGTAAATGGCTTGCCTGTGAACTAAGATAAAATAAGCACTTCTTTGGAAAGTAAAGCTTTTTACGAACCCTGGATTTGCATAAATTTAAGATCAGGTTAGATGTTAGTTTCTGCATAAACTTCACCTGTTTAGGCTTAGACTGATAGTTTTCTGGGTTTTCTTTAGTTTCTTGTACTGTATGACAAGGGCTGAATTATAATCAACCTAGCTCTAGTAGCTTGACTTCTTTATCCATGCTTGATCTGAAAAAAAAAAAAGAATCTCAATCCAGCTTTAGCCACGCTTTGAGCCTTGAGTTTGGAGTTGAGCTTCAGCTTTGTAGCGTTTCGGCGCACTTCAGCTTGATTATGGTTATATCTTTTTTAATAGTGAAATGAATGAATTCATCATTGGGATGCGTATTATGATTTAAGTATCCGGTAACTATAATCTGTAGAAAATCGAAGTAACATATAGAATTAGCGCACAAATTTTATGGTGCTGACTTGTTTTCATCCATAATATTGATTATTACAGCCAGGTTTCGACGGCAAAAATTGCATTGCAGATGAGCATTACCTGCCAACCTTTTTCAATGTGAGAATCACAATCTGGATCATGTTTTCTACTCTTCACTTTAGCTTCTTCTAATTCCCTTTTTTTTTTCCCAATTTTTGTGCCATCAGATGATTGATCCTGGTGGTATTGCCAACTGGTCGGTAACACATGTTGATTGGTCTGAGAGAAAGTGGCACCCTAAATCATATAAGGCTCAAGATGTTACTGAGGATCTTCTGAACAACATTACGGTAACTCGTTTGTCGCTTTATTTTTAAGTAACCACTTGCTGTTTAACAACTCACCGCCTCATGTTTTAACCGATACACTTGAGAAGGTTTTAGTTCCTTTGTATGAATTTGGGTTCTGATGAGTTTTGCATTATATTTTTTTGCAGTCAATAGACTTGAGTATCCATGTAACAAGTGAGGCTAAGGTATACATTTCAAGCACATTCTCATACTACAACAACTAGTAAAATTGCGAGATTCTTAACTCAGTTATATTTGTCTGGTTTTCTTTTTCCTCCCGCAGAGTGAACGATTGGTACAACCTTGTCTCTGGAATGGTATCAAGCGACCGTGTTACCTATTCGCAAGAAAATTCTACCCCGAAACCGTAGATAAATTGATGACGCTCCTCAATTTTTGACTGTGAATTCTTTGGTCTGCTTTTTCTTGATCCTTCGGTTCCCAATCTTGGTTTCACACACAGATTATATACATTTTGTACATGGCCATGTTTCCCAACCGCAATTATCAAATGCTAGGGCTACAGAAAGAGCAGTTAGGACTGACTCGAATTAGGCTGGAGCGGAGGCTAACGAGTTGTTAGTGCCGCGTCCTTCCAGCCGGGTAATTTCTTGTCCATTCCCCCCCTCCCCCAAAAAAAAAATTTCAGCCAGTCATTACATTATTATTGTTGTTATCATGATCATTATATATGTGAAAAGAATAGTGGGGGAGATTCATTTTTTTTTTTTTTTGTGTAAAAGTTGGAAAACAAGACTGATGCACCTCTCTTTGCTTTTTCTGGAAAATATGAAGCTTACTTTTTAAATCCGTGTTATTTTTCTTTGGGCCAGTTCGTAGGGTTCACATTAGTCCCGGAACTTGATAAATTTCCTCAATTTTAATCTCAAAATTTGAATTCCGTAAAGGTAGGTTGATGTGGCACTTTGAAGTTATGTCATATCTCGAAAGGTTTACGGTGATCTTGGAAAGTGACAATTCTTTTCAATTTGATCTTTGAATTTGGAGTTTGTTAATGTGGGTTAATAGAGCACTTTGAGGTTGTGCAATGTAGGGGTAAGCAATTTTCAATTTTAACCAATAAAACCGATTTATTTAGTTTTTTTGGTTTCGATTTAACTAGGGGGAGTATTGGTTTTGACGTTAGTTTAATTGATTAATTCGGTTGGTTAACAATTTTTGAATCTTGAAATTGATTGGCAGAAAAAATTGACATTTTATATTATTTTAAATTATTTAAAATATATTTATATTTTATAATATATAATAGATATTAAAACCATTTAAATCCAATCTAATAGTCTTAAATTCAACTCAATAACTTAAGGTTGGTTAATAATTGAATTGACTAACTTGAACGAATCAAGGTCGGTTAAGCTTGGTCGGTTTTTTCATGTTAAAAGTTGGTTTGGAAATTTTTGATTCGCCAATTACATCATTATAAAATCTAAAAAATTCTATAAAATCTAAAAGAATATAAAACATATAAAGAAAATTCCAAAGTTAATTTTAAGAGATAAGTGAGATTGTGGTACAATGTTAGAGTATTACATCATATCTTTTATTGGAATTCAAATTTAAGGATTAAATCGACACTCTAGATTTGAAACTAATATAGATAAAAAAATTATAAAAGAGATAATGTGGAAAAAAATTATGAAGTTAAAGGACTAAATGTTATAGCTTAAAGAAATTTATGGTGTGTAATAGTCAAATGTGACGGGTGCTCTTAGTTAATTTCGTGCTCTTTATGGGTCACATCCATCTCAATCCTTAACCCAATTTGAGCAAATTTAAATTACTATTTTTATTTTAATTAAATTTAATTATACGGTATTTAAATATTTATATAAAAGACCAATTAAGTCTTTTTTTTTGTTTTTAATTTGTAAAGGAAATTATTGTGATAATTTGTGGTGATCTCTAATTGTTTTTATTTATTTAGTTATTTTTTATTTGTCGAAAAATAAATTATATTTTTGAAGTTTATCAATGAGTATTTTATGTTTAAAAATTATTTAATTTAATTTATAATTCAAACTAATTCGACCATAATAATAAATTGGTATTTTATTAAAGAATTATTTGTTACAATTTTTTAATCCAAAACCTAAAATTATATGTAATTTTAATTGAAGATGAGTTAATATCACATTGTTATTATTTGGTCAATATCAGCCAACAAAATTAAAATCACGGAATTTAATATTTTAATTATATATATATAAATATATATATATATAATTATATAATCAAACAAGAAAGTCAATCATATTTTATTGAAAGATTGCGTAAGCAATTCTACTTTTGCTTTGAAACGTCAAAATTCATTTTAAAGAAATAATATTGTTGAGAATTTCATTGAATAATATTATTAATTAGATATATTTTTTATATTTTTATTATAAATAAAAATTTACAATTTAATGAGCATGTTAATTTTACATTCAAATATGTTAAAATTTTTTGTATTTGTCGTCGAATTTAGTTTATCTCTTTTTCAGATTTCAAAATTTAAGTTTAATTAAGAGGATAATATCTAAGATTATCTATATCCCTCCTCAACCCATAGATAAGTGGATAATCCATTTCAGTGCACTTAAACCCATGTCTTCTTACATCGACAAAAATACTTGTATTAATAAACCTATGACTCAATCGGTACTTCGAAATGCATTTTTATAAACACTAAAATACATGCAAATATACATTAACTATAAAGAAAATAATTTTTTAGAATAAAAAAAATATTGTAGGTTGAGAGTGACAATTCAGAGTATTATTATTTTATTATTTTTCTTATTTTTTCATTGGATCATTTTAAAAGATGAGAAACGTGAGAGTGAGAGTGATATTTGCGTATTAAAATATTTCAAATTTTAACAATTATTTGCCTATGAGTTTAAAATTAGTTGAAATAACAAAATAAAATAATGTTGAAATAATTATTTTAAGATTTTTTTAAATTTTATTTGTATAAATTATATATTGATATATTAATTTATTAAATTAATTATTCAGTTCAATTCTTATAACAGTTGATTTTGATAATAATTGTTAATACGAAATAAGTTAA
Source organism: Gossypium arboreum (assembly GCF_025698485.1). Classification (NCBI taxonomy): domain Eukaryota; kingdom Viridiplantae; phylum Streptophyta; class Magnoliopsida; order Malvales; family Malvaceae; genus Gossypium; species Gossypium arboreum. The sequence goes on along the minus strand of NC_069082.1, from coordinate 127,193,667 downwards.
AAAATTCTCATTCAATATTTTGTGGGTTAATAATAAAAATAACCCTTGAACTATACATGAGTTTTTTTATTTTTATATTTCAAAGGAAAAATAATTCTTAATTAGGTACACATTTTTTCGTCCATATTAATCTATGGTTTAAAGGTTTGATGGTAGGTCGTATCGAGACTTCAAATTTTGGAGTTTAGTTTCATGAAAAGAAAACTGTGGAAGCAAGCATGTGATATATCTTTAGTCAATATAAAATCAACTATAATAACCATAGGCAAGGAATTAAATGAGGGCACATAATTTTATTTATGGAAAATTCTTTTAAAGTAAAACTTAAAATTTATGGGATTTGAGAGTCTACCCAAAAGTTCCACAATATTCAAAATTATTGATATAAAATCACAACGTTAAGCGGTTTAATCTTAAGAAAATAAAAGAGAAATGTTGAGAACATTGTCCGAAACCAAAGGATGATTTTGAAACTGAAATATCTTTAAGGCCCCCTAAAATGAGAAAATAATTTTTTCTTTCTAAAATTATAAGTTAATAAATAGTAAAATTATATTTTAGTCTCTTATAAAATTTAATTTAATCTTTGAAAAACTATAAATAATTAAATTAATACAATGATGAAATTTTATTTTACTTCTTATAAAAATACATAACTTAATTCCGCGCTCATTGATTTCGCTCTTATGATCCAACACCATGGTACATAATTATGTATGTAGACTTCTTCTCTATATATTTAGATCAAATTCAAATATTAAAATTAATATTATTTAGAAGATTTTACCTAATTATCATCCTAGAACTATACTCATACAGTAAAACGGATGAATACAAATTATTACACCCAAAAGTTACTTGTAGAATTAAGTATACCATTCAATGCTTAATGATTTGAGTAGCCAACCTTCCTCTCTCTAACATTGACCAAAACTATACAAGAAAGACAAATATATTACACTAAAATCAAACCTGCAAAACAGTCCAAATCACAAGTGCGTCGGAAAGGATTATCTTTTACATATATATATAATAATTTAATAGAGAAACATCAAATCCAAGTAAAAAAATGGGGTGTTGTGTATCTTCTTCTTGCTCTTGCAAACATGCATCTCCGAATACAGTTCGACTAGTTCATCTCAATGGCTACGTAGAGGACTTGGACTATCCCATCTCAGTGAGTCAAGCCATAGGGAACCCTCCTAAGCAGTTTCTATGCACCGCGGCTCAGCTTTTATCGGCAGGGTCCCAGCCACTGAGCCCCGATGCTCCGCTCCAACCAGGCCAGCTTTACTTTGTGCTGCCGTTTTCGACTTTAAAGGGTGACGCGTCTCCGCTGGATATGGCGGCGCTTGTGAAGAGGTTGACGGAAAGAGCTAAATCCCACCGTGCGTTGCCGGCAACTAGGTGTTTGTCGAGGACGACGATGACCATGAACGGCCGGACGAGGAGAAGGGAGACGACGGTACATGTTGGGGTTCGAAGGTCGTATAGGGTGAGGTCGTGGAAGCCCATTTTGGATACAATTAGAGAAATGTCGTTTAGTCGTCGGAGTGAATCTGATATACAAGAGATTGATTTTATTACAAGCAATGTCTAGCCTGCAAATTTGAGAGGTAGGGGATGTTGTTTTTATAATTGTTTATATATATATATATATATAGATTTTGTATGGAAAAACAATGTCTAATAACATATGGTATTCTGTATAGATTGTTTGAAATTATTGATGGTAAGAGTCATTATGTTGTAAATTCCACTCTTTTTTGCGATAAATATTTGAAGGGTTGTTTATTGAGCTAACATATTTTTTAATAGTTCAGTAGGATTTTGTCTATCGACTTTACAGAAAATTTGAGTGTCTAAGATTGTTTTAAGAAGAGGGGAGTTCAACAAAACCCCAACCAGAAACAATATCGATCCTTTGAAAGATCCTTCAGCTTCTAATAGATAACATATTTAAAATTTTTCTCAAAAGAGTCGACTTGCCCTCAAATAGTATTTGAGTTATCATGGGGATTCAGTCACTACTCCAAACCAATCTTAATCTTTATGTATATATAAACAAAGTATTTTAAAATATAATATCAAAACTTGAAACCTAAAGAAATTAATAAAGAAGTTTTAACCAATACTTAACTTCATAATGTATTTTCGAGTATAGCATAATTTCATGTGTGTATATATATATATTAGTAGTTCACAAGTTGGTTTGATTCCCACAAATTGTCTTGACCTTATATATGTATATAATTGGAGCAGTTGGAACTTATTGTTTGAGTTGGTGAAAAGTTCCAACCACCATGTAATTAGTCATACTGTGATGTTACCTAGATTTATCCATTGGGGTTTAGGGTTGAAAGGAACCAATGAGCTAAACAATAAGCCAATAACATTACAAATACAGAATGCATGCAACAACTGAAAAAAGAAAAATATATACATCCAATGGCCATAAAAGAAAATGTCATATTTGCAGTATGATCCATTGAAATACATGAAAAACCAGGGAGAAAATGCTTCATTACCTTGTTAGATGCACCTTCCATCGGTTTTGAAAGGACCCTTTCTCTTAATCCTTTTCTTCATCATCTCGGCCCATCTTGTGAATATATCCGAGGCTTGGACATTACCGGAGGACTTCATCTTTTGAGCCAGCTCCTCGAGTATGTCGGATTTGCCGGCTCTAGAAAAATCGGCTGCAAACTTATTGTAATCAAGTTGAGGAGGTTTCATTCCTTTCTCAAACATTTCTTCTAACAGTCTACATGTGTCTCCTGACCGACCTAAACGGATTAGTCCTCCGATGAAAATGGTGTATGAAACATCGTCAGGGCAAAACCCATTTTCGCGCATCTCGTCCCAAATTGCACGGCTTGTGTCGTAGTCCCTGGATTGGAAGAACGATTTCATCATCATGTTGAAAGTGTGAATTGTTGGTTGGATTCCGGTTTGAATCATTTTCTTGTATACCCTCATTGCATCGTCCGGCTTTCGTTGAGTCGTTAATAATTTAATCAGGGCGTTGTAGGTTTGACTATCAGGTGGACAACCTATTTCTTGCATCTCTTTCAACAATCTAAAAACCACGTCCATATTTCTCTGATTTCCGAAACCGGTGATCAAACATGTGTAAATGGCTGCATCGGGCAAACATCCGCAACCACGCATTTCCTCGAAATACTGAATTGCGAAATTCATCTTTCCTTGCTTGCAAAACTCCCGAATCATAATAGTATAGCTACGAACATTTGGTGAAGGCCCTTTACTTTTCATGGCCTCAAACAACTTCGCTGCATCCGACATCTTCCTACTCCTCAACAACCCATCGATCATAACATTATGAGCAACAACATCAGGCTCGAAACCCTTATCGATCATCTCATTCCATACCTTCCCTGCTTCCATCAAATTCCTCACCTTGCACCAACCGTTTAGCAATATCGTATATGAATTCAAATTGGGCGTAAACCGATCTCTCAACTTCTCGAAAAGCATTTGCGCTTCTCTCGCAAGCATAACCCTCCCAAGACTATCAAGCAAGCAATTAACAATATCAACATCCACTTTATACTTGTACTTCTTCATCAAATCGAAGACCATGACTGCCTTCCGCCGCTCCTTGGCGGCAGCAAAAGCTTTAATGGCAATAATAAAAGTATCCAATGTTAAAACCCCATTAGCACCCATTTCTTCAATCAATCTCGACATGGTTATAAACTGTCTATTCTTAGCTAAAACATTCATCATCTTATTATAAGTCCTGGAATCATGATTAAACCCTGGTTTTTGTCCGGCCCAACAGAAAAATCGAAACGCCGGTTTTCTAGCGTGCCGAAACCGGTTGAGTACATCAATGACTAAATCATGAGTAAGATTAATCCTACATTCATCCAAAACAGCTTCCATGTTTCGGTCTAAGCTAAACAATTCGTCGATCACCTTGCATACTCTCTCAACTTCCTTTGGGTCCGACCTAGACTCGGTGCTATCGGATCCGGTGTCGGTATCGGAATCTCTATCACCGCCGGTGACACTAGAGAAACCTCTCAGATTCAAATCTAGAGCTAGCAACGGTGCTTGTAAATGACGGAATGAAGAGGAGTGTGGCAAAGGAAATGGAATTTGAAGACTAAAACGATGGAGACTATGATAAGGAGAAGGATGAAGCAAATTAAACAAGGGAAGAGAGCTACCACGAAGCAAGCACACTTGCCCTCCTCCACGTCGTCGTTTTTCTCGTGGTCTTGGTGTCTGGTTGAGAAAGAAAAAGTCTGCATTTGGTCCGCCATGGATGAATCTGTAAGAAAACCCAGAGTTATAATGGCGTTGGATGAATCTAGGGGCGGCGGCTGAGGAAGTCCTTAGAGAAAGATACATTTAACCGCCGTTAAAAGAAAAGGGACCAACTATAAGCATTGAGTAAACGGAGGTTGAGGGGAGGAGCAGATAGATACATCGTACAACTTTGGTAGAATTCTTTAAAAGGTCCCTATACTATGCATATTTGGTGGATTTAGTTTCGGGATAAATATCAAAACTACAAATGAATTTTTGTTGTATGTGCAATGCTATACATGAAACTTTAATTTGATTCAATTTTTATAAACTACTATTATCATTATCGATGTAACACTATTTTACGTTTATATATTATATACACATACAAATATATTAATTTAATATAAAAATAAATAAATATTTATTTATTTCTTTAAATATATACATTTGGATTAAAATCTAAGTTTAATATATATATTTGAATCACAATCGAAATTTCGCATACATAATTATATGCAACAACTCAAAGTTCACGTGTCGAATTGTACATTAAAATAAAATTCATGTGTAATTTTAATATTTATCCCATTTACTAAATCTTGCTATTAATTTACAATAAATTATGGTATGTGAAAAAATTTATCAAATATATTTATATAAAAATTGATTTAAAGATTAAATGAAGCCTTATTTGAGATGGTTAAGACATTAAAATGACAGTGTTTTGAATTTAAATTCCATCAAACATATATTTTAAATTTCACTTGATTTAATATAATAAAAGTATCACTATACTAATATTTATTATTTTATAAAAGGAAATAACTTTTATAATTGTTTAATTGAATTAGGACTCGAATAAAGTGAGACCAACTCAGTAAAGTCCTTAAATATAATATATATATATATGTAGATGTAGATATAAATAGTAACGATTAAATTAGTTAGAGTTAAATCACACGATTTTTAAAATTAAAAAGATAGGTATAAATCCGAAAAATAAATTTTTAATCGAATCATTTTAACCAGATAAATCGAATACCTCATAGTTTTGAAAAATTACATTTAAAATAAATAAAACAAATTTACTGTTACATAAAAAGTATTTCCATAATGTTGAATTTACCTGAAAACCAATTTTACCAGAACTCCATCCAATATGGGCCGGGGGAGCTACCTGTCGGGTCCACGAGCAAATTCCATGTAGCGTTAAGAATAGGGTAAATTACAACAAATGTCACTGAATTATTAGTAATTTTATGTATTGGTTACTTAACTTTAAAAAGTTATAAATAATCCTCAAACTATTAAAAAGTTTCTATTTAAGTCACCGGGCTGTTAATGTTGTTGTTATATGACTTTCTTTATTCACATCGCTTGAATGATTTGAAAGCTCTATCCCCTTCTCTTCAACAATTCGTTTTTTATTAAATAATTTTGAACATCATAAATCTACAATCTAAAATCCAAACAGATTTCTTTTTCAATTTTCAACATTGACCGTAAGATCAATTTCAATCTAATGTATGTTTTTTACTCGTCGATGGGTATTAATTCACTATATTGATTGTCAAATTTTTACTTAAAGTTTGCCAGTCAAATTAAAAAAAAAAACCTTAACAATTCAAGAAATTAGATAAAAACTTTCGAATAATTCAATGGCTATTTTAAAATTTTTAAAATTTAATGATTAAAATATAAATTACTAATAATTTAGTGATATTGGTATAGGTGACCCTAAAAGTATAAAATGATGCTTTTTTTAGTGTTATAAATATAATTAATTAAATATAAATTACTATTATTAAATAAAATAAAATAAAGTGGATTCTTTGAGGAATTTTTCGTAATAAATAAAACAAACAAACATCCTATTTGCGTCTTCCTTTTTAATTAATTTTCTTTTTTTTTTCATCTAAAAATGGGAGAAAGAGAGAGAAATCGAAAGCCTGAATGCAAAAGGAAGAATCTTGTTTGAATGATTTTTTTGGTGTCTCAAACCCAGGCGTTAATATTTTTTTAATCTGTTTTGTGTAATTTATTAGTGTTTTGATCGCAAGAAATGAGCAAAGAGATTGTAAAGGAAGAAGCGCCATCGTCCTCCTCCGGTGTCGTTCCTGCGGAAAGCCGTCCTTTTGGTAGCCTGAGAGGCGTTCAATGGCGTATCAATCTTGGGATTCTACCTCCTTCTTCTTCAATTGATGATCTTCGTAGGGTAACTGCTGATTTTCGCAGAAGGTAACCATTTCATCTTTACCTTTTCCTCTTTTTTTTTTTTAAATCCTAAGAAAAATTTAGCATCAGAGTGTGAATTTTTAAATTACAGCTTCTTTTTTTATTGTACAGATTACCTAAACTTGATTTAAATTTTTTTTTCTAATTTTATATCCATTTTGTTCATATTTTTATAAAGCATTTCAGCTAATTCTAGCTTAAATTTTATTTAAAATTGATAACTTTGTGTCTCTCTTAGATTGTTTCAAAGAACATTGTTTTCCTTAATTAAATTACAATTTTTTTTTTTGTAAACTAACTTTGTGAATTTAGATATGCTGGTTTGAGAAGGCAACTGTTAGTGGATCCACATGTTCCCAAGGATGGGGCAACCAATTCCCTTGATCTTGTTATGGATAATCCACTTTCACAAAACCCAGGTAATTGTAATGTTTATGCTTTCTTTTTTGCTGTATTGCTTCGATTTTTAGTTCATTATTGATTAAATTAAACAATTTGCATTGTTGATCCATCAGCTTTTGTTTTAACTAGTATTGTTGTTTACTCCTTGTTATGTTATCTTGATTAATGTTGAATTCATATGGAGAGTGATTATGGGTCCAATGTCTGTTTCGATTTCATAAAATGGAGGAGAATCTCTTTTCCTGGATTTACACCTTATCATGGTTAGTTGGCTTTTTCGAGCCAGGAATTGTAACTGAACTTTGTCAATGGAAAATTAGATCGCCCTGAATGCTTGGAATATTTCTTCTATGAGCAAATTTACTATGGTTTCGACGTATTTTATGATTTTAGGTGTTTTTTGCTTGATCTATAGTTAAACCATAGTGAATTCTTCATGCAGACAGCACCTGGAGTCAATACTTTCGGAATGCTGAGCTGGAGAAAATGGTTAACCAGGATTTATCACGATTATATCCGGAGCATGAAAGCTACTTCCATACTCCTGGATGCCAGGGTATGTTGAGGCGCATACTATTGCTGTGGTGTCTTCGACACCCGGACTGTGGTTACAGACAAGGTATTTTTCTTAACTATTCTGCATGCATGTGTTATATAATTTCATGCTATCTCGCTGTAGGTTTTGGAAAGCTAAATCAGCAATGCCTTGCAATTCTAAATATTGACTGTGTTTTCACGATTTTGAATCTGAATGCTTTTAGGGTAATTGGAGTTGGTAATTCAAATTTTATTCCATAGTATGGAATGAAAAACTTGAGGCGTCAAGCTGGCACTTTATCTGTTTCCCTTTCTTGTTTATTTGTAGGAATGCATGAACTCTTGGCTCCTCTTTTGTATGTTCTTCATGTTGATGTCGAGCGACTGTTGGAAGTGCGGAAGCTATATGAAGACCTCTTCATTGACAAATTCGACGGATTTTCATTTGAAGAAAATGGTGTCGCTTACAATTTTGATTTTAAGAAGTTCGCAGATTCCGTGGAAGATGAGATTGAATCTCAGGGCAATTCAAAGAAAGTTATGAGTCTTTATGAGCTTGATCCTGAGTTACAAGCGGTTGTATTGCTAAGTGATGCTTACGGAGCTGAAGGTGAACTCGGTATTGTCTTGTCTGAGAAATTTATGGAACATGATGCCTACTGTATGTTTGATGCTCTGATGATTGGGGCACATGGTTCAGTTGCTATGGCAGATTTTTTTGCTTCATCTCCTGCAGCCGAGTCACAGAGTGGTGTGCCCCCTGTCATTGAAGCCTCAGCTGCACTGTATCATTTACTATCGATAGTCGATTCATCTCTGCATAGCCATCTTGTTGAGCTTGGTGTTGAACCCCAGTATTTTGCACTTCGCTGGTTGCGGGTTTTATTTGGACGGGAGTTTTCACTTCAAGATCTCTTAGTTGTATGGGATAAGATTTTCTCAGAAGATAATAGCCCACTTGATGAAGTTTCTGACGATTGTGAGCATTTCAGTTTTAAACTACTCAGTTCACGCCGTGGAACATTAATTGCTGCTATGGCAGTCTCTATGATACTTTATCTGAGATCATCCTTGCTTGCTACTGAAACTGCGACTTCTTGTCTTCAGAGACTCTTGAATTTTCCTGAGAGTATAAATCTGAAAAAACTGATAGCGAAGGCGGAGTCACTGCAGACTCTTGCATTGGTTTCTAACATATCATCATTGCCCTCTACATTTGTTGGGGCTTATAACTGCAGCAAATCTCCAATAAATGCTCACAATGTTTCATCCGATTTAGTTTGTCCGAAAACTACTCTAAACCTGGTGCCGGACAGCTACTGGGAAGAAAAGTGGAGAGTACTGCATAAGGCAGAGGAACAAAGGCAAAATAGTTCGGAAAAGAAAACTTCGAGTGGGAAAAAGAAATGGTCTGAAAGAGTAAAGTTTCGCCTATCTAGAACTGAATCGGAACCATTGCCTGCAATAAGAGAGAAATGCAAACTGGAACATACCTTATCTGTTAGGCGTAGTTTGCTTGAAGATTTGTCTAAGCAACTTGGCTTGGAGGAAGATGTGGAAACGGGAGGTTGTTTCGAGGTTTCTAATTCAGTGGATCATCATCCTGCTGAAGTTCATGGGGATGGACAGAATTGTGCCAATAAAGGGTCTATTTGCACGGTAGAGGATAGATGTGATGATGGAAGTGGAGCTGTTGTTAGTGAAGAGAACTCGTCTATTTTTTCAGAACCACCAAGTCCTCCTAGTTCTGTCATTAATGACCATGACCATGACCATGACCATGACCATGAAAATGACACAGAAAAAAGCAGTGTTGCATCAAATTTATCCGCAGATGATAATTACGTTCACCAGTGGAGTATCCCAGAAGATTTACCTCAGCCAGTTTCCCTTCCTCCTGAAGATGTTTATCTAAATTCTCTGCATGAGAATGGATCTTCAGGAAAGATGGTCTCGGCTACGAAGGAGCAAAGGCAGCTTTCAGGTAAATTCCAATGGTTACATAAGTTTAGAGGAAGCATTGTCAGTGAGGAGACATCTGATAAACGAGGAGGTATCAGTGAAGCCGCAAATTCTCCAAATCATGATAGCAAGAGAAATACAGTAGACTCATTTACCGCTGGTGCCTCTTCTAATTCACACCCCACCAACAAAGGCGATGCTATGGACCAGAATATGATGGACACACTGAAGCATCTCGGGCAGGCTATGCTGGACCACATCCAGGTAAATATTCTGATTGTTTAAACTGTGCCAAGCTTCACAATGAAATAACATTGCATTACATGCAAAGAATGTTGTAAAAAATTCTATATGTATTTTTTCTGAAGGTTTGTGTATAGGTGTAGTAGAACACCTTATACATGGTAAAAGAACTAAGGAGACCTTTATATTAGGCGTCAGATTGCATGTTGTATCCTTTACTTAAAAAATGGGCAAAATAATCCCTATATACTAGATCAAAGAGTAAACTGGTCATTTCTTTTAAAAACTAGCGTGGCTGACCAAATCACCAGACAATGGCATGTGGCATGCCACATATGCTTTTATGTTGATATACATGGACCAATTTTTAATAGTAAAAAATATATGAATTTTTAAAAGGACCAATTTACTCTTTGATTGTACAGGGATTAATTTGCCTATTTTTTTAGTAGAGTGGATAAAATACAATCTGACTCCTAATATAAGGGTATCTATAGTACTTTCACCCCCTTATATTCATGTAATTAAACCTGAAACCAAAAATGGTTTTGGTGTTTAGAACGGATGGTGCCTTAAATGTTGATAGGGGGGTGATAACGCGGAGATATTCGGGAATCTGTTTTTTGTTTTTCTCAAAGCGTTTTATGAAAACTTAAAACTTTATTTGGTTTACTTCCATGGCATGACCATATATATTTCAATTGGCAGGTTGTGGAGTCAGTTTTCCAGCAAGATCAGGGTCAAGGTGGATCATTAGACAACTTATCTAAAAACATTGGCAAAGGACAAGTTACAGCCATTACAGCTCTCAAGGAGCTTAGGAAGATCAGCAATCTTTTGTCAGAAATGTGAGGTTTTTGTTTCTCTCTTCTCATTTTTAATGTAAACCTGTATATACTAATTGTAATTACCATTTTTTTGATGCTAATAAAATGAGTTTTGTTGGTTTCTTAGCTCTTAAGGTCCTGTATGTATTCACATCTAAGGCTTGTCAGTCTGAGAGAATCAAGGGATATGTATATATATAGGGTTTTCTGTTTGCGACTTATTGTAATTTTATTTTAAGGCATTATGAAGGAAATTGCATTGCAACAAGTTTTTTTTTTTTTACCTTTCTGGAAAGTTTATGTTTTGTTGTTGTGGAGGTTGAAGGAAGGTTGATTTTTTCTAGAAAAGTTTTCCAAGGATCATTTGTCTGAAGTTGTTTTTAAATGTTTTAAGAGGTAAGCATTCAAATCTTACTAAACACGTGACGTCAGGTTCAGGTTCTTTTTGTAGGTGGTCGTGCACGGCCTAAACCAACGAGATGTTTTTGTTCTGTAAAATCCCATTTTAGGCACTAGAGATTGTTAGAGTGGCGAGACAGCTTCGGTCTGATCTGAGAATAATCTTAACCATTGTCAATTTCAAATGAATGATATTTTGAAAACTTCTTTAAAAAAGTCAACTTTATCTCTATATAGAGGATATCAATTTTAAATGACGAGGCACAATCTTTAAAACTTAATAAGTTATCCATTTTACTAATTTGATAACAATTTATTTAATTCAAATTAAAATAACAATATTAAAATTAAATGTAAATAATAAATAAATTAAAATTTAAAATAATTATGCAGTCATATTTAAATATTACCAAGACAATTAAATATTACAAAAAATAATAATATTTTGATTCGGATAAAAATGGGTTTCAAGAACTAGACTGGACCAAACTAATCGATTGAACCAACCAAAGCATCAATCCCAAAAGTGATTGAATCAATTGACTCGAAAAATTGATATCAATTGACTCAAAAATTGATGTAATTGACCCAAAAGGCAAAAACTCTGTAAAGGCAAAAACAGCAATGACCCAAAAGGCAAAAACTCTAGAAACACCCATAAATGAAGCCAGCCACTCATTCTATGGCTGCATTACAATGAAAATCTGCATTGCCCTTGCATTTTACCATTTCAACAATCCTATCAACAAAAAAAACCATAAACCATGCTGGTCTGTAAATAAAATAAGCCACTTGCAGATCTGCAGAGGGGAATACCAAGAAACCATGCAATGACTACACGTATACGTTAAATATACTCGCCCATATAAATATCGCTTTCTATACTATTTGTTTAGCGAGGAAAAAGACGATTTGGTTCTCACTAAAGTATATGATTTTATTCTATGTTGTGGAAGCCGGGAAGAAGAGACGTGATGAAGCCGAAAACAATCATTTGGATTTCCTTAACAATTCCCCACCACTGATTACCGGCATTTCCTAAACCGGGTTCTGGTTCGTTCTCGTTCTCGACTGCCTGATTACCGTCAACCGCTGGTCGGTTCTCGTTCTCTGCTCCTGCTTGTTCAGCAGATACAAGGTTGAATAAAAAACAAACATGTAGAATCACAATTATCAACAATTGCTATTCTACATGGTAAAAATTATAATTTTATTGCATGCCTAACTAAATTTAATTAGGATTTGACTTTGTTGTTTCTCACTAACTTGGTATTATCTTAGTTACCAACTATGTTAATCTAATTCTTAATTGTTCTTAAAGCACTTGTGTTTGATGCATATCTGGACATTGGTATGGAGATGCAACTCTTGAAGAATCCTCCAAACACATGGAAAATCTTAGAAAAATTGCTTATAATTGATGAAACCACAGCTTAATTTTGAAAATTAGCATTTGTTTTATCATACAAAAGCTCGAGAATTTATTATATACTAATATCTAGAGAGTAAATTTTGTTGCAAAAATATGTAAGAACAAATGGAAATAATGAAGTTTAGTACCATATACCCTGCTTAAATACCCATAATATTGAAGTTTAATACCATAAGCTTAAAAAAATTTACCTGCTACAGCCACGTTTTCATTGCCCTGCCTTCCAGCAGCAGGAACATTCTCTGCTCTAGCGGCAGGCCTAGGTGGATGAGGAGGTGCAGCTGCCCTTTGCATGCCTTGCGAAAGCCATCTTATCAATGGTGTGAGAGCTCCAGTTTGATACCTGCAGAAACTCAATGCCTGTTATGCTTAAAAGTATCAAGAAAAGTCGTTGATGTTAGAGTTTTAGAGTAGTGCACAAAACAATTGTCAGTGTTAATCTAAGCAAAATAAAAGAGGGGGAAAAACACTAAACTGGATGTGAAAGGTAAGTACAAAAACGGACCACACATCACCACGGTTTTACCCTCGTTATTTGAAAAAACTATACATTCCCCATTATTAGTCTAAACTCTAATGCCACTAGTGAAGTATAGGTGATTCCAATGACAGAAATGTCCCCCTTCACCCACCCCACAAAGGGAGAGTTACAATTTCTTTTGAAGCAAAAACTCACACATTATCTGGCAAAAATACTTCTCAAACCCTTGCTAATACACAAGGACCCGTCAAGCCACAGCAATCCATTTAGAACAAAGATGGTCAAAAGCAGGATTCTAGGACTTGTATCTTAGCTTATAAACTAAATGGAAATTGGGATCTGAATTAGGCGGTGGATTTGGCAACACAGTATCTTTCATTTCTGTTTTCCAATAGAAAAGCATGTGGGGGAGAGAGAGAATTAAAGCAAGCATCGCCAGATGAAAGATGTATAAAGAGTGGAAAAATAAAACCTAACAAGAAAGAAGAATTTAAGTAAATGCCAGTTGAAAGAGAAGTTCAAATACTTGTGACTCTTAGCAATTTTTAAAACAAAACAAACAATAAGAAATTATCCAAGAAAAAACAACCAAACAATCGACACAATAATCAGCAAATAGCAGTGCCTATGAGCTGAACAAGTATTAAATTAAAAGCAATAAGAAGTTTAGAACTTACAAATAGACAAGAGAAGCAAAGAACACAAGGACAGCCAACCTCTGTCTTGATCCATCTTGGTTGAACAAAAATATTACAGCTGCTAGCTTAAGTATAAGCAACAAATCCAGCTGAAATGCGATTTGGAATCTTCTTACAACAACTTGTCTCTGAGGTCCTACCTGCTGCTGTTGATGTTGAGGTTGCTGTGCTCCTTGCCCTTGATCCTCAGCTGCTGCCCCTGCCTCTGTCACTGACTGACTGTTAATGGAAACCATGCAACAAGGTGAGATAAACAACTGAAAAAGAGTTAAGTTAATGTTCGCTTATTAGAGTTAAGTTAATGTTTGCCTTTTAACCAAAAAAATATGCATCATTGTTCCTATCCTCCTAACTGAAAAAGCTCTAAAGTTAAGTTAATGTTTGCTCACTAGAGTACTTTTTGTGCCATTGCACTCTATCTATGCCAATATCCTTCATGTAATGTTCTAATCTAACGAAATCCACCAATATTTTTAAAGTATATTAAAATAATTTCCCAACAAAAGTAGGGATTTTCTTACTCTGAATTTCAAAATCAATGGCTAGCCTGCAAATCAAAATAGGATATAACTAGAGTAGATACGTTTTTGGGCACCATAACTATTCAGATGACAAGTTTTGTGATCTTATATCTTCTAATAAACATGTTACAGACGTACACATTCTAAAGAATAAAATGTTAAAGGAATTTAGACTAGCCTAACCAAAAGGCAGACCCAAAAATTAGTGAAGACAAAAAATAGTCGAAGGAACAATAATGACAGGAAAACATCCAGATGATAAACTGATTAAGTGAAGTTGGGCGCATAATAACACAAACATTCCCAGAGCATTTAGTAAAAGTGCCATGTAGTACCACTTGAGAAGGAAAATGTAATTTCTTCACTATGATCATAGTAGTAGGATCCAATGTAGCAGTTGCCAACATTAGGTTGAATAATAATAATAATAACACATACTGGAATACAGAAATTGAGAAACATGATAACTGAGATTTGCAGGTTAAGGGAGAAAATTTGAAATTTTGATATATTGGTCAAGGCAAAACACATCAATTTGATCTAACACTCATTGGCCAAAATTTTAAGAAACAATATGTAAAATAAGGGAACAAAAAAAGTTGGTTTCCTGGTTCCTACCCCTGTTCATGAGGGTAAGGTCTAATGTCCTGCCTCTTTGACTTCCACATATGTACCAAAGAAAAAAGTGAAATTAAAGGGGAAAATGAAATCTTTTAAAAATTTTAAATCACTTCAAAATTTAGGAAACAGTATGCATCTAAGAAATGCACATTCAACAAAAAGTAGCCAAAAACATTAATTAAAAACAGAAAACTTATAACCCAGGTTCCTCAAGAGAGGGAATCAAGGCAAATGGAGGATGGAAATTAAAACAAAAAGCATGCAGACTAAAAGCAACAGGAGGCTTGAATCAAACGTCTGAGATAGCTTTTCTTTCGGTACAAGTAAAGTTCTCTTCCTAGAAATTGAATGTATATACAAGTTCTCTTCCTAGAAATTGAATGTATAGCTAAATTTGTTTTTCCAACAAGAAGAAATAAGCAAAATATATAGAAACATTTGGCACCGATCAAAAGCCATGGATTTACTCACGTAGGTATGTTATAGGTGAGAGGAATGAGATTGTTAGATGGAATCCCAGAAACATGTCCCATAAATGGTAGAACAGGAACAGCATAAATGCCTGCTCCACGATTCATCTGTTCCTGATTTTGTAACGAAGTTAAATCTGGAACAATTGCAGGATACATAACCGGAAACATCTGAAAATCGCCATTTTGAAAAGTTGGGAGACCAGAGTATCCAGGAGGAACCTGCAACATAAAAAAGCAATATAGAAACTAAGAGCAAAGAAAAAGAAAACTGCAGACATAATAAAGCAAATAACATTACAGAACAAGCCCATTTTAACGAACTTGAATCTTTTAGCAATCAATCAGTGGACCATCTCAATTGGAAAACAAACCCCAGACAATAACCCATGATCTAATTACGAAAACCTAACTATTTTCAGGACCAATTATAACAACAAGAATAACAATCAAAGTTATTGTATTAAAACAATAATGATTTAAACCCTTTATAGCTAAAAATCAGATCTCACAATTCTTTTAGATAAATTAAACCCATCACTTTATATCCACCCTAATGCAAAACCCAATATTTTATTTCGCCTAAATTGAAAACAAATTAACAAATTATAATAATTAAGCTTAAGACATCCCCAGAAACCCGAAAAAAGAACTTGACCAAAAATTGACCCAGCAAAAAGATAACGACTATCGAAAAAATCATGGAGGCGAACTGAAAAAGCTATTTAATTGTAGGGAAAAAATCAATAATTTTTCTTAAAAAAATTGAATTGAAGATTAAAAAACCTGGGATATTTTTGAAGTGTTAGGAGAGGATCTTGGTTGTGAGCTAGATGATGACGACGCCGTTCCGGATTCTTCAGCCATTACGGAGGGGAATGGGAATTTTCAAAATCACTTTGTGATTGTTCTAAATTTCAAGCACTAATATTTTTTGGTTTGATCAGTTTTATTTTATATATTTTTCTCGAGTTCGGGTTTGGTTTTTTTTTTTTAATTTGCTATTTACTACTTTATTATTGTTTCTGACTTTTTGTGTTGTTTTTGCCAATAGCAACGTGCCACGTATTTTTAAGAGAATTTGCGACGATAATAGCTTCTTATCTTGTTTTGGATAAACTGCATAAATAGTCACCGAACAATCAACACTTTTCATTTTAAGTGCCTAAATTAAAAAATTTATAACACTCATGTTTTGATAAAAAATTACAAACGAAAAGTTGACGTGTAGACTTATTCATGGGTCACGCTATCCACCTAGACTTGAAGATCCGTTCGAATTTTAAGAAAATTTAAGTAAAATTATTAAGCCCAAAAAATAAGCTTGGGAAAAGTTAGGCCCGTTTAAAATATCAGTAAGGCTTTTGCTTGAACATTTAAAGCCCGACCGGTTTTTAAGTTTGTCATACTTTATATTATATTATTTTTATATATTATGTAATTTAAAACACAATAAAAAATAAATATATACTAAATATGTAATACTATTCTAATGTAAACGTTAGAATAATGTTAAGATGACCATATACAAAAATTAAATAAATAAAAATGTATAAAATTATTAAATATTAAAATAATATAATATAAATATATTTTTTAAAATTTAGAAAATAAAGACCTAAAATAAGTTGGAATTAATATTTTACAAATATGAGTGAATTTAAGTATAATTTTAAGCCCATATTTTAAGGTCAAACAAAGTTTAGGAAAACATAAAATATGTTTATATTATGCTTATGCTCGAGTTGATTTAGCCCATGAGCACCTCTCTGATGTGATAGTTAAAAAACTAATATAATAATAAATTTAGCTCTTAACTTTTATATGTTATATCAAATTTGTCATAATTTTAAAAAATCAATCCTCAAAATTTACAAAAATCTCAAATTAATCCTAATTTCAAAAATTTTAAAATATATAATAATCCATTTAAATTTTATATTAATATATATTAATATTAAATAAAATAAAAATTTCCCACCTCTACCTCTTCCCTTCCCCCTCTAATTCCTGATGTCCAAAGAAGAAAACTTAGATATGCAAGTGCTACTCTCCCACATGTGAACAAAACATTTGATACATCAAATTTCGACTTTCTTGTTTGACCTCGTATTTATATGTAAATGTTTTGTCCTCAAGGTGCCGCGAGGAGCTCGCCTTCAAAATTTTATGCTCGGCTCTGAAGAGGGACTCGAAGCCCTCTCGATGCCTAATCATAAGTCTTGCACACTAAGAGGCTTGAACCCCACGACCTCTGAAGAGGTCCTACCATGCACATCGTTCTTTGGCAATCAATGGATAAAAGCACAATGAAAGTCATTATACTAAAAATTAAATTGTATTTTACCCATTTTAATAAAAAAATAGAGAAATTAATTCATTTAAATTGGATCAAAAAGTAAACTAACTCTTTCTCTTAAAATTTTCATTCAATTCTACAGTTAAAACTAACTTGGCTGATGAAATAACCAAACACTAACATGTCACGTGTACCTCATATTAACGTATAGATTTTTTAATAATAAAAACGGATAAAACTTTTAACAGAAAAAATCTATTTGCTTGCTTATTTAACATATAAAGAATAATTTATCTATTTTCTGAGTTGATGGATAAAACGCAATCTGATTTGTTGTATCAAGGTCTCTATAATACTTTTATCTTACACTTGTTCAAGGCTTCAAGCATTGAAAGGCGTCTAGACATTCTTCAAAGCCGAGGACAAAAACGTCGAGAGTGTGTCACTATTCAATGGTTGCTCTGCAGCTTAATGACACCCCAGTAGAACAATACTCGCACATCCATTCATTTAAAAGAAAAACATTCGATTTAAAAGTACAGTCGTTTTCATTGGAACAAAGAAAATTGTGCAAAAATATCATTGGTGGTGATGAACCATTCAATCCAAGAAACCCACCATAACATTCTATCACCTGCACTCTTGACACTTAGCTCTGTACAAAATTCATTAAAATGCTTGGGGAATCCATGGACAATGGCAGGGCATCTTGATAGATACTAAATTGTGATGACCAAAGACAAGAATTTTAATAGCCTAAAGAAAAGAACACACCCATAAGCCATGAGATTTTGTTTTTTAAGTAACTTCAGAAAGAAACTAATCATCCAATCGGTGATTGATGCAAATGTACAGTAAACAACGATAATAGGTGGTCTACTTATCATCGACAAACTCCATAGTAGAATGAAGTTAAACAAGTCTTGAAGCAAACTATAACATTAAACTCTCCATCCCAAAACTATGGAAATTGTATCTGTACAATATCTTGCATTTTCATTAAGCAGCCTCTCCCATGATGAACCAGATGTGAAAGGTACGCAAAGCCTGCATATGCTACACATTAATAAGACACAAATACATATCCCTACATATATTATGACAAAAGGGTGGAGATCTACCAACACAAAGTTAGATCTGAACCAGAGAGAAAGAGGAAAAACAAAAACTCTGACCGATAAAAACAGCATTTATTGTTTAGCATTTTGTAATTGTCTGTCATGGCTGAAACAAGATAATCATTCAAATGAATTAAGCTACTAGGTGCTTATTGCAGATAAAAACGGTGAGGTTTTGCTCTAAAAGACGCATGGTGATTTGTTCACTGCTATGAAAGTAATACATATATATTATTGATTTTCAGCTCTTGCAGCAAAACAATAGTTTTCTAGATTTCACTTGTTCAAGCATGAAGACACCTTTCATTCCATGTTCTAGCTCCAAGAAACCCAATTACTTTAAGCACACATTAAGCATTGACATAAATTTGCCAGAAACCATAGTACTACAAAACATATCACAAATTTCCAGGCAATAACAACACCCTAACTTCCATGAAGTAAAACCAAAACCAAATTTCAATTAGATGCATTTAAGGAGTTCCATATCCAATCACTGAAGGCTTCCACTGGATTATCCAAACTCGGGATCCTAATTGCCATCATACCTTAGCAGCTTCAAGAGGATTAGGAAATAGCCCTTCAAAGTATCAAAAACCCTCAATTGGCTTTTCCCAGTGGGTAAGGTAATAAATATTTCTGTATGTTAAAATCAAAATATATTCATACAAGTCTAACAACTTCTGGACCTTGATTAAAATGGCCCTGGAAGCTCAAGTTGCTTTTCTCAATGGAATTAGTTACCAAGAGTTAGTAGGTTAAATCCCAACATAAGAACCATGTAAGCTAGAAGAAAAGCTTGACAAAAAGGAGAAACTCTAATTTATACCCTCCACTTATATATTGCCAAGTTAGTTTATTCTTTCTTTCTTTTGCTTTCAAGCCTATGTTGTGTTGCATTCCACTGTCATTTTGCATTTATCAGTCTCTTTTGGCTCATCTATTTATCTTATCAAAAACCTAAAACTCTCACTTTAAATCACCATTTTTAAAAACCAAGACTCTCATCAATAATGATGATCCCATCCCCACTCTCATAACTAAGGAAAAAGCACCCGAAGAATTGAATCTAGGAAATTAAAATCCTTGACCAATAGAAAAACAATATTATTACCTGACAAAATTTGTAAACATTTGGATTGAAACGACACCATCATAGGCCAAATGTAGATGATCTAAAGTTCTCGTTTTTTCTCTTTTTCTCTAAGGAGAATTATCATGGAGTGTATTTGGGATGAGATTGGGATAGATAATGACGGTAGAAAAGTAAGTAAGAACTGTAACAAGATATTTCCAATTAACTGCAATGGGCTTAAATTGTTTTGTGCAATTCACCCATGACAACAAAGTATACCGTTTTGTCTTTAGTTGGAAAAAAGAAATCTAAATACCCTTCTTTGTTTGTTTCTTCTGTAAATTTCTCTTGATTCCCTTTTTGTTTCACCACCTGAAGCTTTCCTATGCCGGAGATAGTTGTCCAACATGATTGTGGCTAAACCTCATCAGCTAAGCCGGACATAGCCTTGATAATTACCATGTAGGATCACCAAGGTAATTTAATTATAGAGTGGAGATCACTGTGGTTTTTAGAGTGAACACTCCATACCAAATTCCATCTAGTGTTAATTCCTTGTTTTTCTCTCTTTCCACAACTTTAAGACTCAAGCATGTATCAATTTTTTATTTTTTATTTTTTTCTTGGAACCTTTAACACCAAGTTATATCACATTTAGTTTTTTCCAACCATCAATTTAACAGTGCTACCACTAGTCTCTTGTTAAGGTTTTCTTGTAGCTTACTATATGGTAGAACCTTTTGAAGTGTACATTTCATTGTGATGGAGTTCAGGTTTTTGATCTTTCGTCCAAAAAAGGGCTTCCATGCATAAAATAAGAGTTAAAACTGTTGACCAGTTACCTCAGAAAAACTAACGGAATTAAACAAAACCATATTTTTTTATGACCAAATTATCCTTCATGTCTGATTTATGGCACATGAAGCCTAATCCTTTAAGTGTTCATGCCTATCATTCCAACAATGTGATCTCCAGGATTCTAACCTATGTTCTTTATCTAGAAATGCAATGTGGCTTACCGTACTCAAACACTTGTTGGTTAAATTTCCATCCTAAAGTATCATGAAGGTTTTGGAAGCTGATTAAAGTTAAATCAATTGCAAAACTTTATTGAGGCTAAAAAAAATTACACTTAATTTTCAGCTATTTAGCATATTGCAATAGATGTTATAGAACTAAGCTAGTCACTCACCTGAGATGAGATGTAGTGTTTGAGAGATATGGAAATTATTCAGTAGGATCATCATCTCCGTCCACATGTCAAGAAGTTTTGTCGCCTGAACCAATCAAAATCTCCACCTTAACTTCCCCTTCCTCCTGCTCTGGAAATTTCAATTCCACATCCATGCTTGTAACATCTGTATAGTGTCCATCTACAACCAAAATCCCGAAATTAACTCTCTAGCACAAAAAGGCTAAAATATGCTGGTTGTCCCTGTACTTTGATAAAATTTGAGATTTGATCTCTGTAATTAAAAAGTTAAAAAACAAGTCCTACCTTTTTTGTTTAAAAATCTGCCAATCATTAAAATAGTAAATATTTTCTGCAAAAATTACTTATCATTTTGTGACTGTCCTGGTATAACAAATTTCCGTCAATCTTGACAGAAATTACTATAATGATTTGACACCTCAGTTATACCGATCTCTTCAAAGCAATCAAATAAGATGAAAGATACAATACTAAATTTTACCTGAGACAAAAAAGTTGACGCAGGGCCAGCCGCGTCCGGTGGTGAGCGAGAGGTACTCGTCGGGAGTGAGCTGATTGGTCAATTGATCGATGAAATCGGATACTTTCTTGAAACCTTGGCGAGGAAGAGGGACCCAGAAGGAGGAGCCCGGGAGGAAAGGGAGCCAATCAGGGGTGGATTTTTGGACAATTATGGAGTGGATGATTTCCTCCATTTTGTTAACGGCGGATGCCGATGAAGAAGCGGAGTCCAGGTCGATTTCGTAAAGTTTAGCTTTTGATGAAAAGCGGCGGAGGAAGGAGGAGTGGTGGTGGAAGATGGAGTGGCGGAGGAGTAGGGATTTCGGTAGCATTCGGGCCATACCTTTTCTTTGTTTTGGGTTTGGGGTAGCAGCGTTCGGTACAATTTCAATGGAGTTTGGGATTTTTTTTTGTTTTATTAATACTTTGGTCCTATACTATATCCTAATCTGTATTTTAGTCCTTAAAGGTTTTGGTTAAATCACTATTTAGGGTATGAACTTGACAACAACTCTTGGGCCTTGAACTCTTTTTCGGATGAAGATAACCCCAGAACTTAATAATTATTCTAATATTGGAGCCTGAACTAAATAAATATTTTTACGTTGGGCTTAAACTTATTTTTATTTAAATTAGTCTTTGACCATTGCAATTGTTAGCTTGAGCATGGCTCCCTTGAACTTTAAGTTTTTTTAAAGAAATATCATGGAGTAATTTGGACAAAAAAAAATTCAAATCCCAATGAATAATTGTTAAGTTTAAGAATTGACTTACGAAATCGATCCATCTTCATATCGAAAAAAAGTTCAAATCATTCCCCATTTCCGCACACGACGTACCGCGACCCCCCCTCCTAAAAAGAAGGAGAAGGGAAATTAGGGATTGATTGAAATTGGAGAAAGAAATGGCGATGAGGAAAATTTACAGCGAGATAAAAGGGATGAAATTGAAAGAAGTTCCTGGGTATTTCAAGCCGATGCTTTCTGTGGGGCTTGTGAAGAAATCTATTCAGAGGGGTTTAGACAATTACCATGCTAAGTACATTGAGACTGATTCCATCGAACCTCTTTACCATATCTGTTTCGGTGGGATGATCTTTTCTTATCTCGTCGCTCTTCCCAATGAGCGTCGTCACCTCGAGCACAAGCAGCATGCCGAGCAACATGGCCATCATTAATCCCATCCAGGTGCTCTTCATCCCAATATTTATTATTGGATTTGTGTTTTCTTTTCTTTTTTTGGTAGGTAGTTATGCTTCGTTGTTGAAATGTGGGTAAAATTGGGTTCAGATCAATGGGTTCTTTCTTTTTACGAATGGTGATTTAATTGATCTTTTTTCTGTTCTAAATCTTGCTTGGATTTCGAATCTTGAAATGCCTTAGGCTTGCTAATGCTTATTGAACTTGCGATGCTGGTACTCTTTGTTTTTTAGGTATAAATTTGGTTAAAGAGTGTTGTGGTTGCTTTAGTTTTATGTAATAACAAGCTTTCAAAAGAAGTGATTCGATTGCATTTATGTGGTTACGTTTTTCATTGGATTGTGGGGCAGTTTTGATGTTTTATGGTAATGAAGTTTATGTGATGATGGTTTGTAACTTGCTTCATTGATGCACTTGTTTGCTATGTTGCTCGGACTCTTCATGTTTCTTTAGTACCTGTTCTGACATATGGATATTGGATCTAGCCTCCAAGGATCCTCTAAATTCGCGGAAAAACTTAGAAAAGACTAACCATTCTTGTGTCTGATACAT
Source organism: Gossypium arboreum (assembly GCF_025698485.1). Classification (NCBI taxonomy): domain Eukaryota; kingdom Viridiplantae; phylum Streptophyta; class Magnoliopsida; order Malvales; family Malvaceae; genus Gossypium; species Gossypium arboreum. Next base: position 127,170,601 of record NC_069082.1, on the reverse strand, counting down.
ACTCATGTCCAACACTCACACTTGTCTGAGTAACTTAGCTTGTTTGTATCTTGTTGCTTTATTTGGTCATAGAAGATTTCTGCCTTCTTTACTAGCTTGTTTTAGCTAACATTATTAGAATCGGGAATGAAATGTACTGATCTTTCCTCGATAATAATTTTCATTGTACTCTTTTTTCGGCATCCTTGGTGGACTGATTGTCATCTGATAAACTAATGTTGGGTTGAAGGGAGATATGTATGTGAGCTCTGCAGTTTGAGCATGCTTCTGAGACCCTAACATTCTGAAAGACCATATAATATATATACATATTATATTTTGAGGCAATTTATTGTTCCCGTAAAGTAATTGGAGTATCGGAGTGTGATATCATGTTTAAACAGCTTTTGCTCAATCTGACAGGTTCGAAAAGAAAGTTTTTACTGTATTATGTATGTGCATAAGTGCATAACTTTTAGAGATGGTGAGAAGTTAGTCTATTATGATAGCTTGAGTCCACTATTAAACCAACGCTTCGTGCTGCTGTATGTGTAAATTTTGCAAAATAATAGGATATGAATTCCATCTCATGACGATATCAAATCCTGTTGTTCTGTGTGACTAAAATTTGAAAACTCGGGTTTATTAAAATGGTGTTATACTGTTCTCAATTGCCATTCTCTATTACTTATATTTATCATGAGCACGCACACATATTCGATAAATGTCTTCTCATAGTTGAGTTTTTTTGTTTCATAGATGTCCTATTTTAAATCATTTGACATTATTAATGTTACGGTAAAAGTACCATGGAGGCTCCTGTACTAGAAGTTAGATTGCATTTTGTCCCTTTACTCAAAAAATGAGCAAATAAGTCCTTGTACGTTAGATCAAAGAGCAATTTGGTCATTTTTGTTAAAAACTTCATCCATTTCTGTTGTAAAAAACTAGCATGGCTGATAGAAGAACCAGCTAGTTACACATGGCACTCGTATCTCATTCTAACGTGCAAGGATCAGTTTTTAACCGTAGAAATGGATGAATTTTTAAACAGAAAGACCAGTTTGCTCTTTTTTCTAATGTCCAGGGACTAATTTGCCATTTTTTGAGTAGAGGGGGAAAAATGCAATCTGACTCCTAGTACATGGGCCTCGATGGTACTTTTACGTTAATGTTACTGATTGGTTATAATGATTTTTCATGCTATATTAAACATGAAGTACCTACTGTTCTGAAGCATAATCATGCCTAATATCTGATTACTTGTATTTAGATCTATGCTTAGCTTATATTAATGATTTCCTAATCTAATTTTTTGCAGCTTAAAGATGGGCCGGGTCGGGCTCTTCTCGGGTTATGGGGTGACCATTTGATTGTTGTTATTTGTGAACATTGTAGGCAGGAAGATACTGTCTTGATCAATGCATTGCAGCATTCAGTAAGAAAATAAAGATATCTTTTTTTCTTTTTTTTTGTAAGTGAAAGGCTACCATGGAAAACACAATTTGATTTTTTGCTATGGTAAGGCATGTATTGCTGATTTCTATTTATTTATTCATCTTTTATTTCCATGGTTGTTTTTTATGTGGATAAGTTGAAAAAAAAGAGTAAAAATTAATAAATTGCTGAATTAATTATTATCGTTTAAATGTAGGTAAACTACATCGAGATTACTAAACTATTAGTAAATATACATTTTGGTCATTTAATTTCAAAAGTTATAAAATGATCATTGGTTTATTTGAAAGTTTTAATTTATTGGGTTGTTAAAATAATTAATTTATGAATTCTTTTATTTGCACATCTTGCATAAATTGAAAGATCTCATTTTTTTTTTACAGTTTAGTTTTTTTCATGAAATATCTTTAAACATCATGAATTTGAGAATTTAAATTCGAGCAGCTTTCTTCTTCGATTTTTGACATTGGTCGTGTTCGATTTAGATCTAAGTTATATTCTTGTTACTCGTTGAGGAATTGATCTATAGTATTAATTGTCGAATTGTTGTTTGAAATTCACTAGCTAGATTTTAAAAAAATTAATAATTCAGTGATTTGAATAAATTTTTTTAAAGTTCGGTTATTAAAGTTATATTTTTGAATAATTTACTGATGATTTTGTAATTTTTAAAGTTGAATGATTAAAATATAAATTTACGAATAATTTAATATAATAGTCAAAGAATAAAATGAGCTATCTTTAAATTGAATTTTATTTATAAGATTTCTTCTAAATAATAACGAAATTGCCAGTACTAAAACGATGAATCATTACAATTCATCCAATTTGCCAACCAATTAAGTGTCTGTAAATATTTAATTTTTATTTATAAGAAACTTCAAAATGTAAATTTAATTATTAATGTTGTTAATTTTTCTGTTAAATTTAAATTTATTGTAATATTTCTTTTGTTACATGATTAATTTTTCTATTTCAAAATATCTCCAATGAATATAAAAAAATCATCAGCCTAATAATTGGACTTGAAATTTTTAATCTTAAAAATAGAAGAATAAATTCTAAATATATTAAAGTATAGGGACTCAAAAGCATATTTTAACATTTGGGAAATCCAGTTTATTCTAAAGAAATAACAAGCAGGGCTGGCTGGCTGGCCCAACGTGAAAAGCCTTTGTTCAACCTTTTCTTTTCCTTCTTCAATTTGTTTAGATCTTCCCCATTCCCGTAGGCCACGCAGTGAGCAAAATAAGGGAAATTTAGGGTTTTATTTGAATTAGGGGAAAATGGCGATGAGGAAAGTTTACAGCGAGATAAAAGGGATGAAATTGAAGGAAGTTCCTGGCTACTTCAAGCCGATGCTATCTATGGGTTACTTGAAGAAATCTGTTCAGAGGGGTTTGGACAATTACCATGCTAAGTACATTGAGACTGATTCTATCGAACCTCTCTACCATGTCTGTTTCGGTGGGATGATCTTTTCTTACCTTGTTGCTCTTCCCAACGAGCGACGCCACCTCGAGCTCAAGAAGCATGCTGAGGAACACGGTCATCATTAATCCCATCTAGGTACTTTTCATCTCGTTTTTATTTTTGGATTTTTGGGAGATTCATTGGCATGGCTTGTCCTTTTAGATTGATGAGTGACAGGTTTTTTTTTTTTTTGTGATGGAATGAGAAATTTCATTTATAGTTGTTGAAATGTGGGTGAATTTGTGTTTAGATCCATTTTTTTTTTGTGATTTTTAATTTTCATGATTGATGATTTAATTGAGCTTTTGTTTTTCCTAAATATTTGTGTCTTATTTTAATTGAATTTTATTGCTATGATGGGTTAACAAGCGTTTGGTGAGTCTTCTTAAAATTCTAAATGGGGAAAAGTCTTCCGAGTGTTATCTGTCCGGACAGAACCCTCTATGGGTCTGTATTGTCCTTGGGCAGGGTTTTGTCTCCCGGCTTTGCGGAGAGAGCCCGAGTGCCTGAAGTGGTGGATTGAACAGAGTGAGAGCGCCTCGTTTAAATGGACTGTGCTTGGCTCATGGCTAGCTACCAAGGAGTTGTGAGCGTCCACTGGTAGGGGTTGAACCTAAGTTGCCCAATGTTGTCATTTAAGGGGCACGGGTTCAAGCTCTATCATAGGCAAATGTCCACATTCCCTTTGTAGGTAGCTGTGTGCCGTGCATGGTCCATTTCAACAAGGGGCTCCCACTTTGTTGAACTCCCCTGTCCCTACTTAAGACACTTGGGCTGTCTGCTCTCTGCAGAGTCGGGTGACAAAACCTTGACTTGGGACAGTACCGACCTATACAACATTTTGGAGACTTCTCTCAAACAAGCTGGCTTCCCCTCAACAATTACCCACTTCTAGAAGATAATGAATGTATTGACACTTGGCATTACATCACCCTGCTGCTGCCTAATTGTATATATATCATCCCATGGGCAGAGAAGCAAAGCAAATATGTTGAGTAACTGTTCATATGTTTCGTGAACCATATAGACTTAGTTGGCATACATAGTATCTTCATTTCCAAAGCTGACCAGATAAGTTTCATAGAAACAATAGGACAAATATTGTGGCTGATATGAGAAGATGGCATTTGGTACATTTCTTGAAATTTTAATTGCAGTGTAAAGGTGCTATGTTTACATTTGTAGTGTTTTCCATGCGATCACATTTAGTCAACAAATTTGGTCATAAGGGCTATGTTCAAGTTCAAATGATAACTAATTGTGCGTAGTGGAGAGTCTAGGAGGGTGTTGATAGGAACTTTGTTGAAGCTGTGTGTGAAATTGGTAGTAAAGGATATGATTTGGTATTCCAATTCTCGAAGATAATTAATCTCTCTCGCTCTATGTGCCTAAAAATACGAAGCTTGGTTTTGTATACAGTGATATGCTGTTCTCATTTGCCACTTTCATAAGAAAAAAAACTATTTGGTGTTATAATGCCATTCAACTTTCCCTGCATTCCCTGATTTAAACTACTTGGCTTATTATTTTTACTGATTGGTCATAAGAATTTCATGTATTATTTTTGCAGCTTTAAAGATGGTTTGGATCGTTGTTGTGCCCTTCTCGGTTTTATCCAGTAACAATTCGATTTGCTTAATGCTTTTTGGTTGTAATTTGTGAACAAATGTTGGCAGAGGAAGATGCTGTCTTGATCAAATGCAAAAATAAAAGAGTACATTTTCTTTAAAATAAGTGAAAGACTATTAGACTACCATGGAAACACAATATGCTGTTTGGTATGGTATGTGTTGCTGGTTTCTGTTGATTTGATTAATAAGGGTTTGTTTCATTTTTATTTTACTTGATGACTATCTTTTGGTACATAAATAGTACACTAAGAACCATAAAAAAAAATTAAATCAAAAGATCATAGAAGAGACACTAAGCTGTGGTATAGAAGAGGTCATCCCTTTTGTGCAACATCTAATGCAAAGCTTTACAGCAAATTCAACGACATCGACACACTTTTCCAACTGAACCTTGTTTTGTATATGGTGTTTAAAACCACTGCCTCGTGGCGTTCTCCGATAAACTCGACCATAGTTCGATAGGATGTTTAAGAGTCGCCGACACTGTAACTTCCAAAGCCGGTAACTCTAATAGCTTAATTAATTTCAACATCTTTGTACACATCATACATGTTAGATCAAATAACATTATAATTGACTTAATACTAATCATAATGCACAATGGATTGAAATAAATATGAGAAGAACTCATATATGGCATTTGTACTCTGTAATACATTATATAATATGATTTTAGTGTATAGTGGGATAGTTAAGGTCTCGAAGTCTTGGTCTTTACCAATATTGCCAAGGTTTCATTACGGTCTTTTAGCATATTACCGAGTATGTTATATTATTATGTAATGTAAGATTTGTTGTTTATAGTTGACGAAATGTAAGATTATTTAAAGCATATTTTATAAATTGTATTTAGAACTTTTTTCTTACTTTACAAAGGTTAAAAGATTATAATATTTTATTTTAACAATAAATGGATACATTTTAATAAAAATAATTATACATATATTTTTAAAATAAATAAATAAATTAGAATTGGAATGAACAATAAGCAATTAGAGTGTTCTTTTATCAGTGACAAGAAGAAGAAGAAGAAAAATAAGCTTTTTGTATTAAAAATATGCTATTTGTTATGGTTTAGCGCAAATTAGACTAAAAAGATAAAAATAATATTAATGCAATAGACAAAATGTAATATAGTATATTAAATGTTTATTTTTAAACTTAGGGTAATAAATAAAGTTGGATTGTAAAATGAAAAAAATAAAAGAATTAAATAATTTAATTAATCAGCTTTTATTATTTATTTTGATTTAACTAAAATGAATAAAATCATTAAAAACAATATATAATTATAAAAACAATGTTTTAAAAAAATTGTGGATAAATCTCAAAATTATATATGAACTATAATTTTGTGCAATTTTATGCATAAACTTTTCGATCAATTATTGACATAGGATCAATTTATGTGTTTATATATTACATACACAGATAATTATATTTATTAAATATAAAAATAAATTGATGTATTTATTTCTTTAAATGTGTATGATCGAATCAAATTTAAAGTTTCATGTATACATTTGAATCACAATCAAAGTTTTATGTGTATAATTGCCCCAAATTAAAGTTCATGTATTAAATTGCATATTGAATTAAAGTTCATGTACAATTTTGACATTTATCCCTTACTAAAAAATCATTTTATATAAAAAGGTAATTACAACCAGTGTTATTAAATTATTAGTAAATTTATGTTTTATTCAATCAATTTTAAAAGTTACAAAATGATTATTAAATTATTTGAAATCTTTTATTTAAGTCATTGAACAATTTAAAAGTTTTTATATAAACTATTGAGCTTTTTTTTTCCTTTAAAGTTCAATATTGAGCTCCAAATGATGATTCGACGATAGGTATAATAGATCAATACTCATCGATGAATAAAAAAAAACTATTTAGATTATTGGTTCGTAAATTTATGTCGTTAAAAGTTATTTCATACAAAAAAAGAACCTATAGAAAAAAAAGGAGAAGGGCTTTCTATTGGTGTAGACAATGCAAATAGAGAATCTCATGTTACTTTGATTTTAATAGCAAGTGACTTAAATAAAATAATGATTATTTTATAACTTTTTGAGGTTAAGTGACTAAAATGTAAAGTTATTAATAGTTTAGTGAGCATGAGGCATAGTTTACCGCATACAAAATTTCACTTTAACCAGAAAATGATACCGAATCAGCCGTAAATCCCCAATTCGAAGTTTGAACCGAGTACCAAACTCACAATTTGTCCTTTTATTTTCTTAAAACGGTGACGTAGCTCGGTTCTTCTTCGTCCTTCCTCTGCAAGCTATTAAAACGGAACGCAAAACTGGCGGTTTAAATTCTCTAAGCTACAAAAATAAACCAGAAGCACCGTTCTCTCTATCTCATCTAACACCAAAAAAGAAATTCAAACAACAAAGAAAAAATTTAAATAAAATGACGGAAGAAATAAAGTTAAGCGTTTTAGTGAGTTTATTCACATGGATCCAGAGGAGCCGACCGTCGGCGAAGAAGCGGTCTAAGTTTCGTAAATTCCTCGACACCTTTTGTAAACCATCCGATTACTTCAGTGCTATGCGGCTTATCCTTCCTTCACTCGATCGAGAACGTGGAACTTACGGCCTCAAGGAGTCTGTTCTCGCAATTTGCCTCATCGATGCTCTCGGCTTGTCGAGGGATTCTGCTGATGCTCTACGTCTTATCAATTGGCGCAAAGGTGGAGCTAATACTGGTGCTAATGCTGGGAACTTTGCTCTTGTTGCTGCTGAGATTTTGCAGCGTAGGCAAGGTACGGTTTCCGGGGGACTTACTATCAAGGAGTTGAATGAGTTGCTTGATCGATTGGCTTCTGCTGAAAGCAGGTGATTTTTTTACTTGTTATTGCTTTTCGTTTTGCTTATTTGAAAGTTAATTGGAAAAAAAAGAGATGAATGTTGTTGTGGTTGACCTAAAGTGAGCTAGAAGTTCGAATGTAATACATATTAGGAGATGATTGTTTCATATAAATGTAAGAATATATTTAAAAAGAAAAAGAATGAAATTGAGAAATTTCAAGAGTATCATTTTTATTTTAATCAATGGGTTGTTTCCCGCTTTTTTTTTTTCTGGAAAAAAATTGAACATTGATTGTCGAACTCTGGCTAATAATTCAAAAGTTGTATTTGTTACTCGTGACATTGGTTCCAGTAGTATCCAACTGTTTCAAAGTCATTGAAGTTTTGTTTTTGTAACCAAATGAGCTTTTGACTTTTTGTTTCTTGAATAAAAAACAATTAGAAAAAGTAATAACTAAATGTAGTCCAAAGTGTTGTAAATGCATTACTTGAATATTTGGTCCTGTCCTCTATGTTTCTGACGTCAGGGCTGAGAAGACTGCAATCTTTGCTACTTTGATTAATAAGACAAATGCACAGGAAATGAAGTGGGTTATCATGATTATTCTAAAAGGTATTATCTCTTAGCAACTGAACTCCTGAGTTTTCTGTCTGCTGTGAAAGCTTTGATCCCTAGTTTACTTTTCCTGCAGATCTCAAGTTGGGAATTACTGAGAAGAGCATATTTCAAGAATTTCATCCAGATGCGGAAGACTTGTTTAATGTCACGTGTGACCTAAAATTGGTTTGTGAAAAGTTAAGGGATCCTACTCAGCGTCATAAGCGTCAGGTGTGTTATACACATTGAAGCTACTCTCAGTTTCTCTTTTAACTGCCTCTGTTAGGTTAAGTCTCTAAATTTTTATTGGTCTGTAGTGTTCTAAAGCTATCAGTTGAGGGACTTGCTGTTCTAGTTCACTTTGTAAAGAGTTTATAAATTGAAAAAAAAAATATTAACATCTGGCATCAGCTGATTTGTGTTTAGGTTGCTCTTAGCTAGTGCGTCGGGACTAAAAAGAACGTCTGAAGTGATGACTGAGCATTCTTTTCATTTATGATTTTACTTCTCTTTCTAACAATTTGATCTCATTTTTTCTTTTTCATATCTTATCTGCACTAAAATTCTGTGTTTGGAAAATTTAAATCTGTAATTGCTAGGTAATCTAGATGAAATAGGTTACTCCCTTCTCCCTCTCTTCCTCCCTTAGAAAACATCCTCCTGCTTGCTCTACTTTATTGTTCAATGAGAACATTTAATTTTCAGAGAGGGTAAAGCCCGAAATTACCTTTAAGCTTTTCTGGAAATGGCAATTAAGTCTTGGAACATTAGTTATGGTTTAGTTAAACTTCTGTTTAGACAAATCTATCCTTATTTGTACTGAAGTAAAGAAATATTCCATGAACAATCATCTCATCCAGATATTAATAGTATGTTCTCCAAGTGACATTACTCTTATTTTCAGGACATTGAGGTTGGAAAGGCTGTACGCCCACAACTAGCTTTGAGAGTTCGTGATCCAGCTGCTGCATGGAAAAAGGTAAGGTGTTGCATAGTTGGCTTCAAAAAGTTACAGCTGATCTTTGTCCCAAATAGTCAGTAATGGAGTAATAGCATCCATTTTTTATTTTATTCTTAATGACATCATAATTCAAACTTTTTTAAGGATTATTGTCACTGTCAACAGTTCCTATCTCTTCATCTTATGTTAGTTGAAGAAATACTTTCCTTTAAATTTTTTATATATTTTCCTATTGAATAATCTTTAATTCTCTTCCCCTTTCCTAGCTTCATGGTAAGGAGGTAGTTGTTGAGTGTAAATTTGATGGCGATCGCATCCAAATCCACAAAAATGGAACAGACATACACTACTACTCCAGGTGAGCAGCTACAACCCCCAAACAAAAGGTCTCCTTTTGATATGTCAAGGTTAGTGCAACTGAAGCATAGAATACCCTTTTTGGTGGGCAAACCTCCCTGCAACAGTAGGATCTCTTATATTCAGATCCATTCTTCCTTGAGCTATCAAAACTGGAACGAAAAGGGGGGAATAGGAAAATGGCTTTTCATATTGCTCTTCCTTAGAGAAAAAAAGGGTGTTCTGTTTATGTGATGTGCACATGAAGTTAGTAATTATAATGTGTTCTGTTGGCTCTAACTTAACAGGAATTTTCTTGATCATTCTGAATATCAGCATGGGATGTCAAATATTATTACCCAAAATATTTTGGTTGATAGGTGAGGTTTTCTAGTTTAAAAACAGTCAAACTTGTATTATTTTGAAGAATTTTAGCCTTTTCACTTGTATTCTATTTTTCATTTCATCCAAGGGTATGTTGTGTAGATGTATACTTGATGACTAATGGCTCCTTTCAGATGTGTTTTATCATTTCTGCTTAATTGTTTCCTCTTAATGTTGTGCAGGTGTATACTTGATGGAGAAATGTTAGTTTGGGATTCCACGTTAAATCAGTTTGCTGAGTTCGGGTCAAATCAGGAAATAGGTTCTTATATTTCTTATTCTTATACCCACATATTTTCATTTTCTGCTCTTTTCTACTTGAGCATCTTGCATAATTATTATTAATTAATGATTTGTTATTATCCTGTTTACAGCCAAAGCAGCAAAAGATGGCCTTGATAGTGACAGACAGGTTTTATGCTGTACAGAACTTGTTTTTCTTATCACTAATTACAATTGTGGAGAATATTTTCTTGAAACTTGATGTATATGTTAATTTTCCTTTTTCCTTTCTCTTTGGTGCAGTTATGTTGTATCCTTTCATGCATAACCTGAAGCAAGTTGCAGGTCTTGCTTTCTAACATGTTGATATTGTTATATTGGCCTAAAAATAAATTTACCCACTTCTCGTAACATGTGAACTTTTCAAGTACCCTTAACTGTGGGCTAGATGTTGCATTTGACATTCTTTATGTTGGGGATACAAGTGTTATTCACCAAAGTTTGAAGGAACGGCATGAGATTCTTCAAAAAGTTGTGAAGCCTTTGAAGGGTCGCTTAGAGATTTTAGTGCCTAATGGTGGTCTCAATGCAAATCGTCCTCCTGGTAAAGAATAGTAATATTACAACCTCCTTCCTGGGTATTTTAAATTTTTGTTTTTTAGTTGGCTCTTATTATTCATGCAAACACAACATTTTCTTATGAAAACAACTGAACACCAGATCCAAGCTGAATTTATAACTTTATATAATTAGCATGGATGTCACCTTTTATGTAAGTCCAGAACCACTACGGTAGATATGAGTTGATTCATATTTGCTAATAACATGAACTGCTTGCTAGTAAGACAACCTTTTTGGTTCAAATGCAGAATCAAGCAGTGGTTTGCTGTATGCAAAGTGAAAAGGGGAGAGATACGGAGATTTCTATTGTGTCTGGAAATTCGATGGAGTGTAGTCTAGTCTCATAGTTAACAAATACAAGTGGAATTAGAATTTGATGATTAATGGTTCACTTGGTTCTGTTACAACATCTTTTGAAGAATCTCCATTTTCTAACTGTTGTAGTCTTAATCTGATGTTTTAGCCTCTGCAATTATGGGCCTTTGTTATGTACTTAAAATTCTCAACATACTGGTGGGTGAATATCGTATGACTTAGGGGTTTTCCCATGATTACCCATTGTATAAATATATGGCGAGTTCTGTGAATTTCTGAATTGCACAAATATTTTTTTAGTTTTTACTTATGAGAAAAGCAGCAATGATTTCTACCCTAATCTTGCAGGGGAACCTTGTTGGTCATGTATTGCTCACAGTGTGAATGATGTTGAGAGATTTTTCAAGGAAACAATTGAAAATAGGTCTGTCGTTTTTGTAAAAGCTTCTCATATCTATATATTTATATATATATATATATATATATTAAGTTGTATGGCTTTTCCTCGGTATATGCAATATGCATTGATTTGGAATTTTCTTTTGATTGGTCATATATGGGTGTAAATAAACTGTCATCTACTACTTGTGCTTTTGGAAATACCCCTTTTCATATTTGTTTGGTCTTGCAGAAATCTCAGGTCATTTGTGGGTTTCAGTTTTTGGGTTGTATCTATGAATCTTGGTTTGGTTCAATATGATGATATAACTGTAGTCTGCTGTTAGAGTGCAGACTTTTAGTTCCAGTGTCCTAGGAATCAAACCTTGGCAACCTTAACTGTGTGTAAATATATTATGTGGACTGGATTATAGCACACTTACAACGTGTGTGAAAAAAAATTATGTGAAAATATATTCATAAAAAAATTATATAAAAACAAATGAGGCTTTGGTTAAAATGTCAGCATTAAGGCTTTGGGAACCTTGATGTCCTAGGTTCAAGCCCTACCACTTGCAGCTTTATTCTGGGTTCAAATTATTTTTTATAGATTATATATAAAAATATAAAATGTCAAAAACACCCTCATGATAATATTTGTTTCTTTGTAGGTAGAAGGGGTTTTACTCAATTACGCATTTTAAGTTAGTAAAGGCATAATAACTTTTATGATTGCTTAATGCCTCCTTGCAAATATCTGAGCTTATTTTGAAAGGTGTAGGCCTATTATTACTTCAAATAGATAGTAGCTTAGTTTTTTCCCTATTGCTATGGATATGCTTATGGTTTATTCTTTGCTCTTATTGATTACACTGTTGTCATCCATATTTTTATTTTTCAATTCTGACGCTGCACTGCTTCTTATCATCTTAGGGATGAAGGAATTGTAATAAAAGACCTTAATTCCAAGTGGGAACCAAGTGATAGAAGTGGGAAGTGGTTGAAGTTGAAGCCTGATTACATTCGGGCTGGTTCTGACTTGGATGTTCTCATTATTGGTCTGAAATATTCGTCTTAACCTTTTTATTTCTTTTCTTGCCATGTAACACATGTTGTCTCAATGTTAAAACTTGCAATTTCTTGCGTGCATTTCAAGATTATTATTTTTGTTTTTAGGAGGGTATTACGGCTCTGGGCGTCGAGGAGGAGAGGTTAGTTTTGTGTCCCTTTTACTTATTTGCTTTTCTTTTTCTTTTTACGCTCTTATCTATATTTAACTTTTGCAGGTAGCTCAATTCTTAGTAGGCCTAGCAGATCGTCCAGACCCCAATGCTTACCCCAGGCGGTAGTATTTAGCAACTCTCTTGTCTCTAAGCTCAGCTGTTCACCTATGCCTATATTAGTGAAATATTTCTTTTACTTTCTTGCTATGTTACTTTGAGTTGGATGTGCGTGGTGGTTGCAAGTATGTTTGACATGGAAATGTTTATTTTTCCCAAGTTTTTCAATGTACTTGGAAGATCTTTGGAGGCTTATAATAATTATATTCCCTTGTCTTGGTACATGTTGGACATAGTTACAGAAAAGGGGGGAAAAAAAAATAGTCAGAGCAACTTAGCTGTCTTGCCCATGGTCATAGAAGCCTTTAGGATTGTATATTATTATCTTTTACATTTATTTATTATGGATGGTCTGCTGAGCCGTGGTCCATACAGAAATCAGTTCTGTTATCTATATCAGCCTATGCCCCTTTTGAAGTTTGAGACATTGAAATCTTGAGTTCAGAGCATTGTAGGGTTCTCTTGGTAGACCACAGATTGTTAATTTTGTTATTGTCATTGTTAATTCTCTTGAGGACCTCTCTCTCTTAGCTCCTTTGATCTTTTATAGAAAAACAGTGGGCCTCAAATGCGCAGAGGACCAATATTTTAGCCATTTATCGCTTTAGGTTTTAGTTGAATCAACCTTTATGAGTAAACACTGTTGCATAGGTGTGAGGACAGGCTACGTGTTGAGTTGCATGGATGCTCTTATTTGGACCAATTTGTATGGACCTTGATGGTTTCACTCCTCAAAGGACAGAAAGGATTTAATTAAATTTTTTTAGTGTAGAACTCTTTTTGAGAGCTAAGTGGGCTCAAATAGTTGATATTATGCATCAATAGTTTTAGCAAAAGCATTAGAATAATGTCCCTTAGAGGACACCATGACAGGTAAAACTTGAGACTCAAGTTCTTTAACCAGGTATAATCTGCCAACTCCCTGATCAGAGGTCCTTTTCTTGCAGATTTATATCCTTCTGCAGGGTTGGTACTGGGTTGACTGACGATGACTTGGAAACTGTTGCAAAGAAATTGAAGCCTTATTTTAGGTACTTTTCTGGAAACTGTTGCTTCCAGGTTTCTATGAGCTGCATTGACTGGCCATTGAAATGACCAAAGTAGCTTTTGTAGTGAGCCTAGCTTCCAGTTACTGGCCTTATGGCCTAGGAACTAAAACCAGCCTTCTGAATTGTGTTGCTCTATTTATTTATGTATATATTTTAAGGCCTGGTGTGACTTTGAGCATCAGTATCCAGTTAGTTAATCTTAGATTATACACATGCATGCATGCACAAGTGTATCAACTATACATTCTTCTTGAACCAAACAACCAGAGATGGATTACTTACTGTGCCAGAATTTGGAAAAGAAACATCTTTCACTGATAATTACTTGGGTTAGGTGGTTCCTCTTTTACGGAGGAGACATTTTTATATGATTTACTTGGCTGTTATGTGGTGTCAGGAAATATGAATATCCGAAGAAGATGCAACCAAGTTTTTATCAAGTTACAAATCACTCGAAAGAGAGACCTGATGTTTGGATTGAAAGCCCAGAGAAGTTAGCATTTATTTCTTCCTCTCTTATGATGGGAAAGGTCATGGTTTTTTTGAAGCACAGTTTTTCAATGTTTGTCTTTATGTTCAATTTCTTGTTGCAGATCAATCATCCTTTCTATCACCAGTGATATCAGGACTATAAGGTCTGAGGTGTGTATTTATAGCCATTTTTTAATTTATATTTTGGTCAGACAAAAGTAATAGTGCTACTTTAGTATTTGGACTTCCCCATTTTCCTTGTTTTATTTACTTGTTTACTCCTGTTCTCTTGATTTATGCTTATTTATGTTCTCTTTGATTTTTTTCAGGTATTTGCTGCACCGTACAGCCTGAGATTTCCACGTATTGATAGAGTGAGATATGACAAGCCTTGGCATGAGTGCCTTGATGTGCAATGTAAGGGGATAGAAAGTATTGTTGCTTTAATTAATGAATTTCTATTTTTGGGGTCTACTCATGTGTCCTCTTTCAATTTCTTGTTTTTGTTTCAGCATTTGTAGAACTGGTGCATTCAAGTAATGGTACCACTCAAAAAGGGACAGAACAGGAAAACCAGCCTGATAGTAAAACAAAGCACAAGGCACATGCTAGAAAGGCAGACAGAAAGAATGTCTCCATTGTTCCTTCTCATTTTATTCGGACTGACACGTCCTGCGTAAAGGGAGAAACCTTAATATTTTCAAATCTTATGTTTTGTATCCTTCAGTGAGATTTCCTTAGTTATCAGTTTCATTTTTCTTCTATATTTTATGCATGCATCTGCAGGTGTGTCTATGCCCCCTCCCTCATTGTATGCATTAGTTTTACTACAAGTTCTCCCCCGACTTTTCAAGATTCTGTCTGTAGATGGCGTGTTGCAGAATCTACCTTTAGTTTTAGTTTGAACTTCCCTTGACATGCATAGACTTTGTTAATGTGCCTCCGACATATTCTCTTGATTCATTTCACAAAATGGTTGTGGAGCATGGGGGAAGGTTCTCAATGAATTTGAACAATTCAGTTACTCATTGTGTTGCAGCTGAAAGCAAAGGTCTTCTCTCTCTCTCTCTCTCTCACACACACACACACATGCACGCATATCCCCTCCAGTGCTCAAAACTAGAGTTAACAAGAGAACTTGTCAGGGATCAAGTATCAGGCAGCAAAGCTGCATGGGGACATTATCCATTACTCTTGGGCCTTGGATTGTTGCTCACAAAAGAAGCTCATTCCTTTGCAGCCAAAGTAAGATTTGCATTCATCAAATCGGAGCTCACTCCCCTTCTCTTTTCTTTCCTCTATTCAGCTGACAATTCCTTTTACCATATGTTTTCTTTTAAAGGTATTTCCTTTTTCTTTCTGAATCATCAAAGACGAAATTACAGCAAGAAGTTGATCAATACTTTGACCCTTACTATTGGGACCTTGACCTTGCGGATATCAAACAGGTATATTTATACTCCAGCAACTCATTCTGCTGCATTAACTACCATTGTGCCTGGCAATGATGGACAAACAAGAAATTAGGAAATTCATTCACGATGTTATGATGATAACCACTAATGTTGCTTCCAAATATTTGGTGATTGACCTGTATATTCGATAAAGTAAACTTATGATAGATTTATCTTGTCCAGCTTTTAAACAATATCCAAAGATCTGAAAACTCCAAGACAATTGACTATTACAGAGCGAAGTACTGTCCAAATGATAAATGGTCCCTGTTTCATGGCTGCTCTGTTTACTTCTACTCTTCAGCTGAGTCTCTGTAAGATATATTGCCAATTATGACTCTACATTTATTCTGCTTATTTGTCTTTATTGAGCGAATAACTTCAAGTAGGTGTCTTAGAGTTTGCTACTGGTTGTCGATGCTGGTTGTCGATTTTCATTCTCATAGGTTGTAGCTTTTATTTAGGAAAGCTGATTGGCAAGTCTTGTTGAATCTAGCACTGAGGAGGTTAAAGCTTGAAATTTTAATGGGTGGCGGCAAAATAAGTGAGAATCTCAGCCATGCTACCCATTTGGTAGTCCTCTCAGTACCGGGATTGGATGTGGACTTTGACTCTCTTATTAAGAGGTAATAATGGTCAATATAATTTATTGTTGTGGTTAATGTCATTTGTTGTGATAATGAGCTTCTTTTGACTAGTCTAGGAGTCTTGGTTACACTATATGTTCTAACTCTGTCACAGAAAATATAATATTGCATCTTAAACATACGCATTCCAATGGTGCTTTTCTCGTGATCTTTTATTGGAGGATATGACAGTTCCTTTTGCTTGCTTAAGGATTTGAATGTTGAGATAGGGGTCTCATATGGCATGAGACAGGATAGTTGTCAGTTTTGTTTGAAAGAACTATCAGCCAAGCAAACAATTAGCATCCTACAATTTGCAAATTCTGTAGTTTCAATTGTCTTTGCATTAAAATTTTACAGTTGTCTGTCCAAGTCTAGGGCTGGATTTTTTTTTTAACTTTGTTCCTTTTGTAGTTGTTCTTTTGAAGAGAAAAATCTTGTGTGGAAAAAGGGGCTTCATGTTGTCAAATCTCAGTGGTTGGAAAATTGCATAGAGCGGGGACAGAAGTTGCGAGAAGACCAATATAGCTTGAAACCCAATGATTTCGAAGAAACAAACTTCGTAGAAAGGTTTGTGCAAAACACACTTTAAGTTCTGTTAACTTATTTGAATGTTGAAACTTTACCAACTTTAGCAATCGCATATCAGTTCTAACTCTGACAAGACCAGAATTTCGAGATGGGGTTAACCTAGCTCTAAGCAATATGGAAATAAACACCAAACAACCTTTGCATCTATTTTAATATACAAAACCTTTCTTTGAACTAGTCTTTTGCGACTCGTTAAAGCCATATGATACCGAGGCTTTGCTTACAAGACTAGGATATATATGTTTCAAGTTCCACTCTGCATTAGAAATCTGCTCTTCATTGATCTTAAATAGAGTTGTTCAAATAGATTTATTGATGCTCCTGATTTCTTCACTTGATCAAATCATTAATCTATGTATCATGATGTTTCTAGCGGGTGTTTTGTCGAAAACGATTATGTTCGATTAACTGTAATATTTTTATGAACTAGTCACTAAAAACCAGGCTTACATGGTATTTGCACCTTGTAAGAGAATAAACGTGTTGGAAGTTTTGAATATAGTACACATGCATTATGAACAAGAAACTGCTTTGTAAGGCATCTGTATAGGAGGCTTTGAGCCCTTTTTTGTCCTCTGATGTAGATGTCCTAACTAGTAATTGCTTTATGTTATACTTTTTGTGCAGCAAATTGGACCAAAATCTGGAAAAATCCAAGCCAGATTTCAACGGTGTTCAGAACAAGGGTACATCTACTTCACCCGAAAGTAAAACAAAACAGAGAGGAGGCAAAGATCACCCCGAAAAATCAATTTCAGCGGTTACACCTAGTCACGGGAACAGGAAGAGAAGACCTGCTAGCAAGAACACAAAGAAAGGAAAAACAATTGTAACCCGAGCTCAAAGAGTACCAAGACGTCGTGGAAAGATGTCTGTTAAGATTGATGAAGATGGGTCTGAAGAAAGTGGTTCTGATGACAAAACAAATGAGGAGATAGGGAAGGGTGAAGGGAATAATACTGAGTGCTACAGAATGGCTGGTAGGGAAAATTTCGAGTTTCATCAAAATCAAGCAGCAGAAGAAAATGCCGGCATAAACTGGCCTAATAAAGCTCATGATACCGTGATGTGTGAAGCAAATAATGACCAACCCGGCAACAAAGCCGAGAAGTTCGACCATATGGAACTAGATGAAGGGAAATACGGCCATGAGATTTCAAACTCAGAAAAGCTAGAAGTTATGGTCGATCCGGTTCAGGCCATGTTACTAGACATGATCCCAAGCCTTGGAATAAAGCATGTCGAAACCACAAATTCTGTTGTCCAAAACGAGAAACCTCACATGGATAACGATGCAGACATTCGTGTCGTAGAGGATGAGAAACTAGATGCCGATTTTATTCCACAGCCACAAAAGAAAAAGAAAGTGAGTTACAAGGATGTTGCCGGTGAACTACTCAAGGATTGGTAAAAACGTTGTATATATTATATTGCATGGCATCGTACATTATTATCTTATGCATTACATAAATCCTAGGAGACGATAGTAGTTGTAGGCCTCCATTGCACAATACTTGGATTGAGCCATTGTATATTTTGTTTCATTTACACTCCATGAGGGGATGCATTTAGCTTTGGCAAAGTATGGTGTTTTCATGTTATTGAAGTATATATACAGAAAATTATTTTCAAAATGAAGATCTTAGAAAGCTGCTTTGAAAAGAAAATTTTAAGCACGTGTATTCATTCGTCATATGGTCTAACATTAATTTTGTTCGGGTCAAGGTACTACTCAAGTAAAACTTTTTTAATAAGGTTGAGATATTATTCAAGTAAAACTTTTTTTAATAGTGATGGCTTCTTTGGAAGCACACTTTTATGTTTTTTTTTTTTTTTAACAATTAAGAACATTTTTTTATGATCGAAATTACATTTCTAAATTAGTTCGTCAATCCAACTCGTCTAAATTAATTATAATATACATTATCATGTGAAGTTGGGTTAGTTTTTACGTAAGTCAAAACCAAAAATAAAAAAAGTTAAACATATATGTATTTAATAGTTGTATTTTAATTTGATGAACTTAAATTTTATATTTTTAAATCTTGAAATTTAAATATTGATTTAAGGTGTAGAATTTAAATTTGTTAAATTAAATTTTATTACTAAACTTGTATTATATTTAAATTGTGGATTTAATGTTTATTTTCTAGTTAGATTATTTTTAGGTTAATTATTTTTCAAGTTTTGTCTCAAAAGCGTAATAATATATTTGTCAAATAAAATTTTGAAAATAATAGAGTTTAATCTAATAAATTTAAATATAGAAAAACCTTATACAATTAAATGGATATTGTTTAATTTCGAATTGAAATTTCAAAATTTAAAAATATAAACTAAAAGATGTCCAAATCAGAGTAAAAGAACTAAATTCATAATCTATCTATACTATAGGGGCCAATAAAATAATTTTACCTATCACGATATATTGGGTGCCCTAAGGCTGAGGCTTAAACCATTGTACGCGAATACGGATTTGATATATTCTCTTCTTTTGCGTCGGGCACGGCCACCGGCGGCGATGGAGTCTTTGTTAGCCAATTATGCTTCCTCCGACGACGATGAACCCCAACAAATCACTCACCCTCCTACTCCTCCTCCTCCTAAAGTTTCCTCTCTCCTTCAACCCAAATCTTCTTCCCTTTTCACTTCTCTTCCGCAGCCTAAACAATCCCTCAAATCCTCCACAAAACACCACGACGAAGACCGAAACGGCGGCGGAGGAGGTGAAGTAGCTGTTCGTGTTCCCAAACCCTCTCTTCCTCATCCCAAAAACTCATCCAATCTTTTCTCTCATCTTCCCCAACCCAAACCACAACAGCCACCCAATCCTCCTGTCGCCAAAAGAATTGTTCAATTCAAGCCTCCTATAAACCCCAATACCCACGTGGATTCCAACGATGACGAGGAGGAGGAGAAAGAAAGGCCAAAGCGGGGAGAATCCGAAACCCTAGCTCAAGGTCCTTCCGTGAAATCCTTTCTATCAAGCATACCTGCTCCCAGGAACTCCACTACATTAGGTGTTGCCCCTTCTTCAGGTTCAGGAAGAAGATCCATTATTGATACCCAAGTCATCCCCACATTGACTTCATCTACTTTTGAGGACAAAAAGGAGGCAAGTATTGATAATAACGCACCTAATTATTCGAATTACGAATGGGGTTCGGATGTAAATGCTGGAACCACAGTGGGTTATAATAATTATGTAAATTATGATCAGTCGAGTGTTGATCAAAATTCAGGAAACTATGGAAACAATGATCAAAATATTGGTAGTTATGCAAATTATGCTGATTATAGTAGCTATCAATCGAGTAGTGATCCGAATATTGGGGGTGTTGATGCTGCTACTAGTTATGGGAGTTATGAGAGTTATGGAAATTACCATGTACAATATGAGAATAATTGGGGTGATGGGTCAACAACAGCTTCTATGTTGCCTGAGACCACTGGGATAGCTGACTTTGGGGTGAAAATTAAGGGAAAGAGAGGGAGGAATGATTTACCAGTGGAAATTGTTGAGGTGAAGCAGGATGATCTTACGAAGAATCGGCCCAGGGAAGACCAGGTCAAGATGACTGGAATAGCTTTTGGGCCTTCTTACCAGGTATAGAACTTCAGCTTGTTTGATTTAGGGTTTATTTAATGATATTTGCATTGCAATTTCTTTACTCTTTCAAACAAATTGTTTTCTACCTTTCTGTTTGGTCTTACTTGTGTCTCATTTATGTATTGCACTTGCTTGTGTTACTTTTATAGTATGCTGTTCTTCATTTTTCTTTAAGTACACGGATTAGGGGATATGACCTCCGAGGATTCTCCACATACGTGTAAAAACTTAGAAAAGAGTAACTTGAAAGTCACACATAAGTAACATAGCTTTCATATGCTCGATAAGTTACAAAATAGACGTGATCAATGAAATCATTAGATCCTGATTTAGCATGTGCTAGTTGTTTGTCTTTTCGCTGCAGCTAAAGTGGTAAAGGTTTTAGGTTCAAGTAGATTATTTCCATGAGATAGCATACCGATCAGTAGTATTCCTCCGCTTAAAAGGAACAGGTTGTCTGGTTATAGATTGTTGTGATAGTAAAGTTATTTAAATTTTGGGGTCTAGCATGTAGAAGTTATAAATGCCGGTGATCCAAGCAAAGTAGTGATATTACTAAGTTACTAGTAGAGTTGCTAGAGATATAAATGGCGAATATACTTCTGCATTGTGAACATTGGAGCGTCTTAAATATTGGTAAGTAATAATTTTCTAATGTGTCACCTCTTTCAGTGATGATAAATAAAGGTAACAGAGAAGTAGTAACACCATAGATGTGAATGTTCGCATTAGGTCTTTTAAAGTATTAACAAAACAGAGCATCATCTAAGACTAATGATTACTAACAATCTTGATTAAACCTTAACAGCACCATTTTAGTTTCAGATTTCCACTCTAAAAATTATCACACCTCAACCTCTTTGTGTGTCCCTAGCACATGGACGTGTGCACCTGACAAAGAAAAGGAAATTTACTCCCATTGACATTAGTATAAACTGATAATGCTCACAGTGTCTCTATTTACCTTAACACTTCCAATTTGAATAAAGAAGCTTACATTATGCTCTTCTTACTCCTCAAAACTGAGATTATGTTTACTAAGTCCTTGCTCTCTTTGTTAATGGGAATGTTTTCTTATATGATTTTCATTGGTTGTTGAGGAAGATGACTAGTAGGCTTTGTTTGGTTTACAAAATTATAAATAAAGATGGGAATAATGAAAGAAAGAGCAGTTTGAAGGATAACGGTATGCCTGGCAGAATAGATGAGGCATTGATCAAAGGCATAAAAACAAAAGGCATAATCTGGGATCTTCAGACTGAACCTAGTTTCAGGGAAAGCAAAATTTTGATAACTATGTTATAAGTTATTTCAATTTTCTTTTAGGATATAAGTTGATTCTACTTTTTAATTGTTGTTCTTCAAGTATCATAGATAGTTTAGTAATTGCAGCTTAGAATCGATCGGTTTAGAATGTTAAGTCCTTATGGTACAGAATATGAGTATCATAGCATCCTATCTGGTAATGCCAGCTTTTCAATTGTCTGAGATGCTTCTGACCCTAGCTTTGAAGCCCGTAAATCTTGTTCTTCAACTTCTTTTAATACCCTTTAATATTTGTGGTATTTACCATCTTCGCTTTGCATGTAGCCTGCTTCGTCGAAGGGTAAACCGACAAAACTCCACAAGAGGAAGCATCAAATTGGTTCACTGTACTTTGATATGAAGCAGAAAGAGATGGAGCTGCAAGAGAGGCGATCTAGAGGTTTGCTTACTAAAGCTGAAACACAAGCCAAGTATGGATGGTGATTTGGTAGTACTATTGATCTCCCCCTATGAAACACACCAATGTTGTTTAATCTTGTTTGTTTGTTTATTTACTTGCTTGTACCTGAGACTAGGAAATAGTGTCAATGATATGCTCTTGCTCTACAATTTCTTCAAGCTGCATTTACTGTTTGGTTGGTTCAAGAAATTTTACTTTTACAGCATTTTTACTTTAAATTCAGTTCTGCATGGTACATAAGTTTTTATACCTGAGAAATATTTGAAAATGTTTAAGTAATGTGAAAAGAAAAAAAAGGTAATATGATAAGTGCTTTTTGTGTCATGAGAATTGAGAATGTACTATGACCGAACATGTCAAAATTTTAGTCAAAATTTGAAAATTTTAAGATTACAAAACAATTAATCTTAGTTTATTAAGGATTTGTATTGATTAATTAGCTAATAAGATGATAGAAATCTCATACAAAATAATATTCAAAACCATTCTATTAATAAAAACTTGATTTTACATAAAATCTTGAAAACAATTAATGTGACTCATATAATTTTGTTTTCTTCATGTTCTCATTTTGCTAAATATTTAAATCAAATAATCTAAATTTTAAAGTAATAATATTTGATGCATTTGTCGGTACATAAGTTCAATGCGCTATCGGTGAATAATAGTATTGTCATATGGAGGATCTAAAATTAAATATTAATAATTTTATTTAGACATAATTAAATGTTATTTGTATCAATTATAAATAAATATTAATATTTTTGAGATTAGGATATTAGGTTTAGGATTTATGGTATTGGGTTTAAGAGTTTATGGTCTTGGATTTTGGGTATAGGGTCTTGAGTTTAGAGTTTAGGGTTTTAATATTTATTTATATTAAATTATTATTTAGTTATGTTCAAATAAAATTATTAGTATTTATTTTAAGTCTTTCACTATTTTTTATTTTATTTGATAATGAAGTGTTCTGTTATTGTTCATCGATGGTGCATGAAACTTATGTGCCAACGAGACCTCAAATATTTTTTTAATCTTAAAAACAAAAGTTTTCATGAAATCATCATACAGTTAGCAATTTTCTTTTACAAAATAAAAATCACCTAAGTTTTTTGTGGCATCATGAGAATACAATATATTAATTAATAATCAATAATTCAATATTATAAAGATAATTAATTCTAAAAATTATTCCATAATTAGTTCTAAAAATTATTCCATCAATAAAAACTAAATCTTGTATAGACATCATAATCTTTCACAAGGGAAGCCATGATTATTATTTTCTAAAGATAAATCAATAGAGTTTGAAAAGAAAAAAATTCTTTTTTTTGTCCTCTTTCACTTTTGTCACTGGTGAGGCTACCCGCAGGTCTTTGATGGCTTCTTTCGCCAACAACGATCCTTCCTTCCCCTCCACTCCCTTCCGATCTGTTTCTTCCCTTCTCGTTACTATTGACATGTTGGATGTAGTGTCAAATTGGTTTAATAAAATACCTATTGATTACTTTAATATTTTTTGTGTATTGTTCTTAATGGTTTTTACACGTAAAGTAAAATGGAATCAAATATTAGTTTACTGATTATTTAACGTTTAACTAATACTAACGATATTACGTGGTCAGATTATAATACAAAAAGACAACTTGTATTAATAGATAATCTGAACATATCTTTATTCTAATCGGAAATGAGTAAATCAATTGAAAGACTATTATGTCGTTTATCAATTTCAATTGGTGAGATGCTTTGTCTTTGAGCATTAGAGAGGATGACTTTTAAAAAATAGAGAAATGGAGGTGCTTAACTGGATTGACAGTATATCGAACCAGACTCTAGTAGAATAGATCCTAGATCCATTCATGGATTTATTTACTTGTAGTGTTTACAGTGTGACATACCTTAATTTTGAGTGGATGATGGATTATGTAAACGTGACTTGTATACTTTGAAGTAAGTAAAAGCCAAAATTCAAGTAGATAAAGAATTAGAAGTAAGTGTGCTGGGTATACGACTTTTGCAGTATGTAGCATTGTTTACAATAGTGGAATTCATAGGCCAACTAAAGAGTAAATAATATCATTTCATGGACTTTACATAATAGATGAAACGTAAATGTGACCATGAGTCGTTTATCTTTGTGATAAATAACATGATTACTATTAGATAATAATTGACTTTTCATGAAGGAAAAAATAATAGTTATTATGAGATAAAATAAAATCATATTGGGAGAACAAATTCATCCCAAAGAAATTAAAAATATCCTATGCGGGTAACACATTTATGATAAGATTATTCGACGAGCACTTATTAAGTAACCTTCATAATGGTATAGTGAAATGACTTTATGACTAAATAAGTTTATAATTAATAGGTGAAAAGATGGAACTTAATTATAAATTGAGTCTTAATTATATTTGTCCAATCAGTCCCTCCACTAGCTCGTTGAAACCATAAATGAATGAAAATGATGAAATTAGAGAAATGGGTCGCATTTACAAATGAAACCATTTTCTCACTAAGTATAAAAATTACATAATGTAGCGACGTAAAAAAAATTTAGTTTCGCTTGGTCGCTAATTGTGGTGATTTATTAAACATTTGAAAACCAACTTTCGATTTTATTAAAAAAGGGAGCCGCCACCGATCTTTTTTCTAGGTGTGACCGGACACCTAATAAACCATCCTTTTTTAGAAAAAGAAAACTTATTCTTGCACAAAAATGAGGGCCAAATTTAGGTCTACGTCAAAAGTCCAGAGAAAAATTGGGGTTCGGAGTCGATTCTGTGAGGAAGGTATTAGCACCCTCGCGACGCCCAAAATTGGTATCTCATAAACATGTGTTGACTTGATTTTCAAAAATTTTTCAAAAATACGAGTTCAATATAATATTTAATCGTGATCCGATTGAAAATGAGAATTTTAGTTTTCGATTTTTTAGAAAGGGTGTCCTGTTTTTAACACAAGCCATTTAATTTCACCCAACATAGCGATGAAATCGATAGCTTAATATTAAATAGGTACATTGCCTTATTTTTGAAATTAATTAAAACATGAGAAAAATATTCCTAAAGTGAGAAATTAAAATAGATAAAGGACGAAAAAAAATTATATCATTAATGAAAAATATTAACATGGAATACTAGAATATTAGAATAACAATAATAATGATATTTACAAAATAAAACAAATCATGTACTAATAATAAAATAGGAAAAATGACATATTTGGTAATAATAATATAAAATAATAATATGTACATAAAAATACATATATATATATATATATATATATATATATGCATATAATAAAAGTATGTAATAATAATAATAATAATATCTACAATAAAAGAAAATATTAGGAAACGTACATAAAAAATATATACATAAAAATATACAACAATAATATAAAATAATTATATGTACAAATATATATATATATATATATATATATACATATGTACATAAAATATACACTAATATAATAATAGTTATAATAATACTAGCAATAGTAATAATTTGTAATAATAATATCTACACAATATGGTATTTAAAATATATATATATATATATATATATATAATAGTATTTAAGAATATATACATAAGAAATATATACATAAGAAATATATAACTAATGGCATTAAAAAATATATACATAATATATATAAAATACCTAAAAAAAAAGGTGGAAAGAAGAGAGAAGGAAGGGGGGAAAGGAAATCCGGCCAAAGGGGGGCCGGTCACCGGTCGATCGTCGATCATCATCGTCATGTCCACACCACCGTGCCACCGTGGTGTGGCGGAAAAGGTAAATTTTTTAACAATATATGTATATATAAAGAAAGAAAAAAACAACACAAAAAAAGAAAGAAAAAGATTCAAAGAAGAGGAAAAAAGAAAAATGCAACCTTTTTATTGATGTTTCTTTTGTGTTCAAAATTTGAAGGGATTTTTGTGTTTGTCTCCTCTTTTTTTTTTCAATCTTTTGTAAAATCCCCCCTTCTTCTTCTTTTTTTGAATGGCTTTTTATAGCCATCTTTTATATAATTTTCTATTATTTCTTTTTCTATTTTGTAGGTGGTGGTGGTAGACAATGGATATCAAAAATAGGAGGAAAAATGGGGCAAGTGGGAAAGTGGCTAGGTGGCTAAGGTTTCTTAGTTTTTTGGGGGGGGGGTTGGGTTTTTCTTTTTCTTTTTTTGGGTTAGGTTTTTTCTTTTTTTTTTTGGGTTAGGTTTTTTTCTTTTTTTTTTTGGGGGAGGGCTTAATGGGATTTTGAATTGGGTTTAATATTTGGGTTTTGTAATGGGTTTGGGTAGATGTAAATGGGTCATGGGTTAAGGGTTTTAGTGGGTTTAGAGGTTTGGTTGGGTTTTGATATAATCGGGCCCGGGCAATTTGGGCTTCTACAGCTGCCCCTCTTTGCTCATTGTCGTGCAACGATAATAATAGAGCAAAGACTTTCAAGGAAGACCAAACTTGCCCGGTCTTGTTAGGTCTTGACTTGCTTTGGAACTCTTCTTGTTTAGTTAGTCCATTTTCAGTCCACCGCATCTTGTAGCTTTGGTTCAATCCACTGCAAATTCGGAGATATGCCTTATAGCTTCAATCTGTTCCAATGTAACTTCAAGGATATGAGATTTGTGGCTTCGATCCGCTTTACTGTAACTTCAGAAAGATAAGATCTACAACTTCAATATGCTCTTCTATCGCTTCAATGAGATAAGGTTTTGGTCTTCTCTTCTGCCACTTTAGAAAGGCAAGATCTGATGCCCTCGATCAACTCCACTGCAACTTTAAGGAGACAGAATTTGACGTCTTCAATCAGCTTCAATCTTTATTCTCTACTCGGCATGTGATCCTGAGCTCAACTTATTTTTCGCAATATGAATTGACTCTCTAAAAACAGACATTAAAAACAGAAATTGAAAATGGCTCAGCGTGTGAGCCAAGGCTCAACTCACCTCTCGCAATATGAGTTGATTTTTGAAACTTATCTTGAAAAGCAGATTTTGAAAATACCTCGACATGTGACTCGAGGCTCAACTCACCTCTCGCAGAAATTAAAAAGCTCAACTCACCTTTCACAATATAAATTGAAAAAAATACCACAGTGTGTGATCTGAAGCTCAACTCACCTCTCGCAATATGAGTTGATTTTTTTGAAAGACAGAAATTGAAAATACCTCATCATGTGAACCGAGGCTCAACTCACCTCTCGCAATATAAGTTGATTTTTTTGAAAACAGAAATTGAAAATACCTCAACGTGTCTTGAAGCTCAACTCATTTCTCGCAATATGAGTTCAATTTTGAAAATAGAAATTGAAATTACCTCAGCGTGTCCCGAGGCTCAACTCATCTCTCGCAATATGAGTTGATTTTTTTGAAAGACAAAAATTGAAAATACCTCAGCATGTCTTGAGGCTCAACTCATTTCTCGCAATATGAGTTGATTTTTTTTTTTTTGACAACAGAAATTGAAATTACCTCAGCGTGTCCTGAGGCTCAACTCACCTCTCGCAATACGAGTTGATTTTTAAAAAGTAGAAATTAAAAGGTTCAACCCACCTCTCGCAATATGAGTTGATTCTTGAACAACATAAATTGAAAACAGAAATTGAAAATACCTCAGCGTGACCTGAGGCTCAACTCACCTCTCGCAATATGAGCTGATTTTGAAAAAGTAGAAATTAAAAGGTTCAACCCACCTCTCGCAATATGAGTTGATTCTTGAACAACGTAAATTGAAAACAGAAATTGAAAATACCTCGGCGTGAGTGAGGCTCAACTCACCTCTCGCAATATGAGCTGATTTTGAAAAAGTAGAAATTAAAAGGTTCAACCCACCTCTCGCAATATGAGTTGATTCTTGAACAACGTAAATTGAAAACAAAAATTGAAAATACCTCAGCGTGACCTGAGGCTCAACTCACCTCTCGCAATATGAGCTGATTTTGAAAAAGTAGAAATTAAAAGGTTCAACCCACCTCTCGCAATATGGTTTGATTCTTGAACAACGTAAATTGAAAACAGAAATTGAAAATACCTCAGCGTGAGCTGAGGCTCAACTCACCTCTCACAATATGAGCTGATTTTGAAAAAGTAGAAATTAAAAGGTTCAACCCACCTCTCGCAATATGAGTTGATTCTTGAACGTAAATTGAAAACAGAAATTGAAAATACCTCAGCGTGATCTGAGGCTCAACTCACCTCTCGCAATATGAGCTGATTTTGAAAAAGTAAAAATTAAAAGGTTCAACCCACCTCTCGCAATATGAGTTGATTCTTGAACAACGTAAATTGAAAAGCAGAATTGAAAATACCTCGGCGTGACTGAGGCTCAACTCACCTCTCGCAATATGAGCTGATTTTGAAAAAGTAGAAATTAAAAGGTTCAACCCACCTCTCGCAATATGAGTTGATTCTTGAACAACGTAAATTGAAAACAAAATTGAAAATACCTCAAGCATGACACGAGGCTCAACTCACCTCTCGCAATATGAGCTGATTTTGAAAAAGTAGAAATTAAAAGGTTCAACCCACCTCTCCCAATATGAGTTGATTCTTGAACAACGTAAATTGAAAACAAATTGAAAATACCTCAACGTGACTTGAGGCTCAACTCACTTCTCGCAATATGAGCTGATTTTGAAAAAGTAGAAATTAAAAGGTTCAACCCACCTCTCGCAATATGAGTTGATTCTTGAACAACGTAAATTGAAAACAGAAATTGAAAATACCTCAGCGTGATCTGAGGCTCAACTCACCTCTCGCAATATGAGCTGATTTTGAAAAGTAAAAATTAAAGGTTCAACCCACCTCTCGCAATATGAGTTGATTCTTGAACAACGTAAATTGAAAACAAATTGAAAATACCTCAACGTGACTCGAGGCTCAACTCACCTCTCGCAATATGAGTTGAAATTAAAACACAAAATTGAAAATACCTCAACGTGCCCGAGGCTCAACTCACCTCTAGCAATATGAGTTGATTTTGAAAAACAAAATTAAAAGGCTTAACTCACCTCTCGCAATATGAGTCAATTTAAAACATAAACTAAAAATACCTCAACAGGCCCGAGGCTCAACTCACTTCTCGCAATATGAGTTGATTTTGAAAACAAAAATTAAAAATACCTCAACGTGTCTTGAGGCTCAACTCATCTCTCGCAATATGAGTTGATTTCCCTTGAAAAGCATGAATTAAAAACATCAAAATACCAAAACCTGTCCTTTGGTAGAACTCGGGTGTCTTTTCCATTGATTCAGTGCGACTCTCATTCAAGATTTCTTGCTCTGCTAGGGTACCTGTATATGCCATGTATGATGTTATCATGATATGCACATGTTTGTCTTAAATGCTTTTATGCCTACATGATTATGCAGTGCTCCTTAAGCATGTTTGTCGGATGTCCATTTAGCCACGATTGTTGAGGATCTGTGTTCATTGCTTTGATTCTCGACTTTCTCTTCAGGCCTTATACCTGTCTTCAAGCTTCACGAGTAATCGACGTTTCTCAGATATCACTCTTACGCTTCGATTGAACTTTGTTCTTACTTTGAGACTCTTGTGCTTATCAAATTTTCATCCTGGTAATGCTTAACATTTCTTTTGTTTAGAGTATGTCATTTCACCATTTATCATATAAATAAACACATAATGAGATGCATGAAAAAGGTCAGATAGGGACAAAAATGATATTTCATATTCATCTATTTCAAATGTGGCAAACAAATCAAGTTAACCAATGAGAGTAAAAAATGTCAAAAAGAAAGAAAGGATCGTATTCAACAGATACAAATACTCTAGATATTCAACACATGAACTCTTCCTCGATCCTCAATCAAAAATCTTTCGAGCGCGACTTCTTGCGTAGAAGATTTCAAGCTTTCAGAAATGCTTCAAATACTGTAGCCTCACTGCTTGACCTATCGTTTGACCTCCAGGTTTGTTTTATTAAGACGCCCTCTCGGGTTTTCATCCTAATCTTTTTGTACTAATCAAGACGCCCTTTTCGGGTTTTTGCCTTGATCCCCCTTTTTTTTTTAAGATGCCCTTTTCGGGTTTTCATTTTAAGCATAATATTTCTTTATAGCATCTGAGTTCACTGGATTCGACACTTCTTTCCCATCCATCTCGGCAAGGATCAAAGCTCTTCCTGAGAATGCCTTCTTTCTGACGTCACGGTCCTTCCCGTTTGGTGCCCATTTCCTCGCAGATCTTTTTGTATTGGGAGAATTTTTCTCAAGACGAGTTCTTCTTCATGGAATTATCTTGGTCGTACCTTCTTGTCATGAGTTGCGATCATTTTTTTTTTGGTACATCCGCCGTGACAAATTGCCCCGAGACGCGTTTCTTCAATGAGGTTCAATTGATCATATCGAGCTTGTACCCATTCTCGCTTCTTCTAACTTTGATTCCATTAAGACTCGTGAAAGGATCTCAACCTCGATAGGTAGCATGACTTCCATTCCATAAACCGAGAGAAAGGAGTTGCTCCGTAGATGTTAATGATGCAGATGTGCGATATGCAAACAAAGCAAATGGAAGCTTCTCGTGCCAATCTTTAAACGTCTCAGTCATTTTCCCAATGATCCTCTTAATATTTTTTTTGGCTGCTTCAACAGCCCCGTTCATCTTTGGACGATAGGGCGAGGAGTTATAATGCTTTATTTGGAATTGCTCGCATACTTCCTTCATCATCTTGTTATTTAGATTCATGGCGTTATCTGAAATGATTCTTTTAGGCAAACCATATCGACAAATGATTTCCTTCTTCAAAAACCTGCAAACTGTAGTCTTGGTCACATTGGCAAACGAAGCGGCTTCTATCCATTTTGTGAAGTAATCAATGACCACAAAAATGAATCGATGTCCATTAGAAACTTTCAGGAAAATAGGCCCTATGACATCCATGCCCCACATAGAAAAAGGCCGCGGAAAAGTCATGACGTGAAGGGGCGAGGGGGCTACATGAATTTTATCATCGTAGATTTGACATTTGTGGCATTTTCTGGCAAAACTAATGCAGTCGTTTTCCATCGTCAACCAGTAGTAACCGAGTCTCATAGACTTTCGGCCATAGTGAAACCATTGGCATGTATCCATAAATTCCCTCATAGACGTCTTCAAGTATTTTCTAGCCTCAACAAAGATCTACGCATCTCAAGAGCACCGATCTTTTCCTCTTTTATGCAGATGTCCCCATCAAGAACAAATCCACGCCATTCTTCCGATTGTTCTTTTGTCGTTCTCATTTGCTTGTTCAGATACTTTTGATTCTTGATATATTCTAAGATATCATGGAACCATGACCGTCCGTCTGCTCCTTTTCAATGTTTGAAACAATGGGCGGGGACTTCAGATATGCTCATTTGAAGAGGCATTATTTCGATTCAGTTTGCTTTGAACATTGAAGCCAAGGTGGCGTGGCATCACCAATTGGTTTTCTCCTCATGAAGTAATGAAAAGTTATTTCTTTGAATTCTTTGATCAATTCACTACTAAATCACTGTACTTAATCAATTTTGGGTCCTCACTTCCCACTCTCCACGGATTTGGTAAACCACTAGGTTGAGTCCCGTACACCTCTAAGATTTCGATGTTTTGTTCAATAGCTACACGAAGTCCCATGATCTGAGCCTCATATTCTGCTATGTTATTGGTACGAAGAAATTCAGTCTTGCGTTGAACGGATAATGATTCCGTCTGGTGATACCGAGATTGCTCCAATTCCATGCCCTAAAGCATTTGACGTACCATCAAAGCACATCTTCCATGACTTCTTTTTGATGACTCGGATTCCATTTCGTGATGCACATTAAGTCTTCGTCTAGGAAATCAAATTTCAAGGGCTCATATTCCTCCGTCGTTCGAGTCGCTAAGAAATCAGCTATTGCGCTCCCTTTTATCGACTTCTGACTTACATAGGCAATGTCATATTCTGATAGGAGGATCTGCCATCGTGCCATTCTTCCTGAGAGTGCCGGTGATTCCATCATGTATTTTATTGAGTCTAACTTTGAAATTAGCCATGTCGTATGATACAACATATATTGTCTGAGTCTCCGAGCTACCCAAACCAGAGCGCAACAGTATTTTTCAATGGACGAATACTTTGCCTCATATTCAGTAAACTTTTTGTTGAGGTAGTAGATCGCATTTTTTTTCTTTCCTGACTCGTCGTGTTACCCCAAAGACGCAACCCATTGAATTCTCGAACACAGTCAAATACAATATCAATGGTCTTCCCGGCATTGGCGGTACTAGCACCGGAGGATTAGACAAATCTTGTTTTATCTTGTCAAAAGCCACTTGGCACTCATCGTTCCATTCTCCAGATTATGTTTTCAAGGAGTCGAAAGATTGGGTCGCATTGGTTGGTAAGTTGAGCGATAAATCGGCGATGTAGTTTAATCTCCTAAAATCCTCGACTTCCTTTTGCGTGCTTGAGGTGGTAACTCTTGAATGGCTTTTATTTTATCTGGATCAACTTCAATGCCTCTCTCGCTGACAATGAAGGCAATCAATTTTCCTGAGGTAGCCCCAAACGTACATTTGGACGGATTGAGCTTTAGCTGGAACTTTCTCAGTCTGTCGAACAACTTCTTCAGGTTCGCTACATGCTCTTCTTCCCCTTGGAACTTAGCAATCATATCATCGACGTAGACCTCTATTTCTTTATGCCTCGTGTCATGGAATAACGTCACCATAGCCCTCTGATATGTTGCCTCAGCATTCTTTAACCCAAATGGCATCACATTGTAGCAGAATGTTCCCCACATTGTTACGAAGGTAGTTTTTTCCATATCCTCAGGGGCCATCTTGATCTGATTATACCCCGAGAATCTGTCCATGAAAAAAAACAATGAATGTTTTACTGTGTTATCCACCAACGTATCAATGTCTAGTAAGGGAAAATTATCTTTAGGACTTGCTCGATTCAGGTCACGATAATCCACGCACATTCGGACTTTGCCGTCTTTCTTTGGCACTGGGACTATGTTAGCCACCCATTCTGGATATTTGGAGGCTTGTAGGAAACCAGCATCAAATTGCTTCTTGACTTCCTCTTTTATCTTCAACAACATCTTAGGCCTCATCCGTCTTAGCTTTTGTTGAATGGGCTTGCATTCTGGCTTTAATGAGAGCTTATGGACCGCTACATCTTCATCCAATCCTGGCATGTCCTGATATAACCATGCGAATACATCTTTGTACTCACGGAGCAAAGCTATCAAATTATGCCTGGTGCCCCCTGAAATAGAAGTCTCAATCTTCAGTTGTTGCTTCCTTTATTCAGTTCCCAGATTTATTGTTTCAACAGATTCTTGATGAGGCAAAATCTGTTTATCCTCTTGTTTCACCATTCTTAGCAAGTCAGGGGACAAAACATAGTCTTCAGCATTTTCTTCGATTTCAAATTCTCCTAAACAAATAGCCTTCTCAAAATCGATTTCAGGACTCGTAACGGGTTTGTTCATGTTGTTGATATCCGAGCACCTGAAAGTTGAATGGAAAAGGAAACTATAGAGGGGCATCCAAGTATTGAAACCAACAAACGAAATGTTATGGCATGGTATGAGGCAAATGTATAGATAGGCTATAAAATGAGGAGATGATTATGAAATTAGTGATAATGCGAAAGATCGTGATAAAATGCATCTTCATTGATATTCATTTAAATGATAAAGAGTGAATGCAAGCTCTTACAAAAGAATTCTATTATATCTAAGGACACAATAGAATGTTAATGTTTGAGCATTACTCTGAAGACTTATAAACTACAAGAAGGTCCTCGGCAGTCCAATTGTTCAACATAAAACCCGGAGGACAATGGCGTATCATTGAAACATCTTTAATAGCCTCACTTCCTTTGTCAATAACATTTATACTGACATTTTGAAGACCCTTTTCAATTAATAACAGCGTGCTTTGTATATTATCCTGTCCGGGGTATATCATTCCCACAGATGTAAATGTTTTTGACAAAGAAGGGTATGTTATGGGCTCCCATTCTACTTCTCGGCCCAAAGTTCTCGCAATCCTTCTCTCCTGATCTTTTTCCCACTGTTTTCTTCTTTGACGCATGTCCAGCTGGAACCCCAAACCGTATCGGGCCTTGTGGTGTACTGGATTTAGAGCCCTGACTATTCTTTGCAAATATCTCCCTAAACCTTTTCTCGCTCGAGCTCCCTTTCCTACAGTCAGTTTGACACCCATCCTGGTATTTCTTGACAATTTTGGCGCGGGAATTCTGTTTCCCTTAGCGACGAATGTGGCATTGACAAATTCAAGAGATCGGAAGGAACATTTCATAGCGTCTTTACTCACTTCAATATATGGTGCGTCGTGAAATAGATGCTACAATGTCTTCTTCTCCTCGACAAAGACCAAACACCATCCATGATAAATTTCACCTTTTGATGGAGTGATGATGGGACCGCTCCAATAGAATGAATCCAAGGTCTTCCCAAGAGACAATTGTATGATGTTGTAATGTCCATGACTAGAAACTCAACATCGTATATGTAGGGACCCACTTCTAAAGGGATCTCAATTTTTCCCATAACTTCGTCTTGTTCCATCGAATGCCCTTCGTAGAATGGCAAGGCCTTAAATAGGACAAATCCATTGGAATCTCGGAAAGTGTGGCTAAAGGCATGACATTGAGTCTTGATCCATTGTCGATGAGCACATTCGGTATTATATAGCCCTTACAACAAAGTTGTGATATGCAATGCTTTCATCGAGCCTCTACCATTGGGCGGTATTTCATCATCATTAAAAGAAATGAAATTATCCGCATTCAAGTTGTTCACCCATCTATCCAGTTTTCAACGGATACATTGTTTGCCACATAAGCTTGATTTAACACTTTCAGCAGAGCGTTCGGTATGGTTCGAATTTAACAGCAGAGATAATACCGAGATTCGCTACCGGTCGCTTACTCAATTGTTCTACCACATTGTACTCACTTTGCTTGATAAATTTTAAGAATTCTGTGCTTCCTCCTCGTCCACGTGATTTTTAGCTTCTTGTTCAGCGCAGCTTTCATGCTCATCATCGGTCACGTGCATCGGTGCTTTTCCTTTCTGCTTCAAGTCACCGTTCTTCTTTATCTCATTCGAATAACATCTTCCACTACGAGTGAAATGACCTATTTCCTCGACGCCCGATCATGGCTTTGGGTTTTCATCTTGGTGTGACAATATGAACGTCATATTTCCATGGTAATCGCTTTATTGTCCTTGTAAGGAAATGAGACGGTACTTGATTATCATTTTGGTTTCACCGCTCTTTTCGTCGATCGTAATAAATTACTAACAGTCGATCAATATATAAGGGGGACTGGTGATCGGTTATCGAGGCGATACTTCTCTTTCATTAGTCTCTTCCCTTTGTTAAGAACCTTAATCTCCTTATTATCCATCCGGTCTTGAAGCAACCTTTTAAATTCCTCACACGACTGAATATCGTGTCCCACAATTCCATGGAAATTGCAAAAACTTTGACCTTCTTCTTCGAGAATTCTATCGGGGTGACAAAGTAATCCTTTCTTAACCAGTACCTCCCAGATTTTCTGCAGAGGCGTCATTATTTCCGAAACACATCTTCTGACTTTCCATTCGTCCACTTTCCCCACTATGCTCACATCCCTTTCGGTATGGTTAGGGAATGGGTTCCCAGTTGCATTACTGGCACTATCGAATCATAGGATACCTGCATCAATGAGTCCTTGAACTCTTCTCTTAAAGGCTAGGCAGTTTTCCGTGGAATGTCCCTGGTTTCCCGTATGGTATGCACAACTAGCGAATTGTATGTTTTAACCTCAGCGAACGAGTATGGAATATGCAATGAATGAATGAATGCATAAATGAATGCATGAATGTCAAATGACTGTTAGTCATGAAAGAAATGCAAGAAATTGGTGTTAATTTCAAGATAGCCCTATTTAGGCATTTCCTTAATCAAAGGAGTCTATTACACAACGTTTCGGTCACTCGTATAATTGACTCCTCCATTAGAAACCCATTTTTGGCAACCAATCTCTAATCAACAGCTTCCTAACAAGATGCCTTCGATGCATGATGAAAAATAGAAATACAAACAAACGACCTTGGTTAGCGCAACACATATAAACAGAGAAAAACTGTGGAAAATCTAACAAATTAAGCTACTTGGTCCAGTAGACTCGATTCCCTTGCTTAGAAAGCACAAATGTAAAAGAAATAGAAGGTAAGATGTGTTTTTCCCGTGTACTTATTTCGGTGACTACTAAACGAGTGGAGGTTCGGCATGGCTCTAGTTGGGTGGCTCGTATGGTTCACTATATGCAATTTTGGTTCTAGATGGGTACTCGAATCGTCTGCACTGTCATCTACTAAGATTAGTACAGAGCCTCGGTCATGGCCCATCATAGGCTTACGAGATCAATTCGAGGGATTACATTTACTTATGCCTATGCGGAGGGACAAGTTAACTCACGAAAGCATAAGTCATATGTAAGCCGAAAGTATTCACTAGCCTGTGCGGAGGAACGAGTTAACTCACGAAGGCGTAGCGTTTACTTTCACTTAACAGGGACGGAGCCCGGGTATAGAGCTCATGTTATGCAACAAAAATGCACGTGCACGGTGTGTGGGGAGAAACTTGCAAACCTTTACATTTTATTTAAAAAACTAAACCAAAACTAAAATCACAAAAATTTAAAGCTGAAAAACAACCGGATAAAACAAGTTAGAATATATACAACACGATGCAAATGCATGATTTTTTTGAAAACAAAAAATTTGAGGATCACGACTAAACGTTAATTTGAACAAGGAACTTTGAAAATTTTGACAACGCGAGTTTAATTCGACTCGACTCTCAAAACGGGTCCCCAGTGGAGTCGTCAGCTGTAGCGACGTAAAAAAAAATTTAGTTTCGCTTGGTCGCTAATTGTGGTGATTTATTAAACATTTAAAAACCAACTTTCGATTTTATTAAAAAAGGGAGTCGCCACCGATCTTTTTTCTAGGTGTGACCGGACACCTAATAAACCATCCTTTTTTAGAAAAAGAAAACTTATTCTTGCACAAAAATGAGGGCCGAATTTAGGTCTACGTCAAAAGTCCAGAGAAAAATTGGGGTTCGGAGTCGATTCTGCGAGGAAGGTATTGGCACCCTCGCGACGCCCAAAATTGGTATCTCATAAACATGTGTTGACTTGATTTTCAAAAATACGAGTTCAATATAATATTTAATCGTGATCCGATTGAAAAATGAGAATTTTTAGTTTTCGATTTTTTTAGAAAGGGTGTCCTGCTTTTTAACACAAGCCGATTTAATTTCACCCAACATAGCGATGAAATCGATAGCTTAATATTAAATCGGTACATTGCCTTATTTTTGAAATTAATTAAAACATGAGAAAAATATTCCTAAAGTGAGAAATTAAAAATAGATAAAGGACGAAAAAAAATTATATCATTAATGAAAAATATTAACATGGAATACTAGAATATTAGAATAACAATAATAATGATATTTACAAAATAAAAACAAATCATGTACTAATAATAAAATAGGAAAAATGACATATTTGGTAATAATAATATAAAATAATAATATGTACATAAAAATACATATATATATATATATGCATATAATAAAAGTATGTAATAATAATAATAATATCTACAATAAAAGAAAATATTAGGAAACGTACATAAAAAATATATACATAAAATATACAACAATAATATAAAATAATAATATGTACAAATATATATATATATATATATATATATATATATATATACATATATATATACATATGTACATAAAATATACACTAATATAATAATAGTTATAATAATACTAGCAATAGTAATAATTTGTAATAATAATATATACACAATATGGTATTTAAAATATATATATATATATATATATATATATATATATATAGTATTTAAGAATATATACATAATAAATACATAAGAAATATATAACTAATGGCATTAAAAATATATACATAATATATATAAAATACCTAAAAAAAGGTGGAAAGAAGAGAGAAGGAGGGGGAAAGGAAATCCGCCAAAGGGGGCGGTCACGGTCGATCGTCGTCGTCATCATCGTCGCGAAACCACCACCACACCGCATGTGGTGGTGGCGAAAAAGGTAAATTTTTTTAACAATATATGTATATATAAAGAAAGAAAAAACAACACAAAAAAAGAAAGAAAAAGATTCGAAAGAAGAGGAAAAAAGAAAAATGCAACCTTTTATTGATGTTTCTTTTGTGTTCAAAATTTGAAGGATTTTGTGTTTGTCTCCTCTTTTTTTTTTCAATCTTTTGTAAAATCCCCCCTTCTTCTTCTTTTTTTGAATGGCTTTTTATAGCCATCTTTTATATGATTTTCTATTATTTCTTTTTCTATTTTGTAGGTGGTGGTGGTAGACAATGGATATCAAAAATGGGAGGAAAAATGGGGCAAGTGGGAAAGTGGCTAGGTGGCTAAGGTTTCTTAGTTTGTTTTTTGGGGGGTTGGGTTTTTCTTTTTCTTTTTTTGGATTAGGTTTTTTCTTTTTTTTTGGGGGGTTAGGTTTTTTTCTTTTTTTTTTGGGGTTAGGTTTTTTTTTTTGGGGAGGGCTTAATGGGATTTTGAATTGGGTTTAATATTTGGGTTTTGTAATGGGTTTGGGTAGATGTAAATGGGTCATGGGTTAAGGGTTTTAGTGGGTTTAGAGGTTTAGTTGGGTTTTGATATAATCGGGCCCGGGCAAATTGGGCTTCTACACATAAGAATTAATTTAAAGTTTTTAAATTATTATTTAATTAATTAAATAATTGAAGTTAAAAATGAAATTAAATTAACTAGTCATTATGAATCCAAGGACTAAGGAAATTAAAATATTTTCTCATTGATTCTTTTACGGTAAAGTTTATTTAATTGAGAAATTAATTTAGTTAATTTAATTAATTGAATAAATAATATTTATATTGAGAAATAGAAAACAAGTATTGAGTTTAATTAAATTATAAAGTGCTAGTTCAAAAGTTTAAGAAACACATATAATTTGACTCAATACATAAGATAAGAGACCCAATCTATCTCACATAACATCATACGAGGGGCGATAACACTAAGAGAATTTAAGAGGGTGTTCCCCCCCTTCTCAGTTAGACTAGAAGAGTGTTTCCTAATTAAAATAATATTATTTATTTAAGCCTTATTCAATCAGGATTCTTTTATCTCCGTATAAATAATGGTAATTTATTTTCTTGGAATAAATTCTATTTTCTAAGAATTACGATTTTTTATCAGTTTTTATTGAGAGAATTACTTTTCTACTAAAAATAATAATATCGTTTCTGTTCTATGTTTGATTTATGTTGCTCAGCCCACATTCGATGCAATTTGAGGTAGAGGATAGTAGAGAAAGTCGTTCGGTTGAAAGACAGGATCAGCCTGAATCCGTCTCGTACAAAGTACAAGTACTTTTCGGTAAAGTTTATTGCTTTGATTATTACAAACCGGCTCGATTTAAAAAATTTTAAATTTCTTTTACAACTGTAAATCGTATTTTTAACCGGATTTTTTCAACACGACATTGGGTCTTTTTGTTGGCCTTGCTGGTTCCTTTGCTTTTGTTAACCTTATATGTCGGGTTTTTTTTTTTATTGTCGACAGCATGAAAGTCCAAGCCACAAAGCTCTTTTGGTCTCTCCCCCTCTCGCCTTTTTTTCCTGTTTGTTCCTCCTCAATTTATAAATAGGAGGATAATACGCTTCAACACACTCAAACCCACATCCTCCTGTATTAGCAACAATACCATGCCAACCGAACTAAGACTAAATGAGATGAAACTATTTTGTAAGCCTCCTATTACTGTAATATTATGTGGCCAGCAAAATAAACATATTTGAAACATGCTCAGATTTAAGGAAAGGAAACGTGAAGATAAATCAGATAAGAACACATTTTAAATGCAAATTATATATATATATATATATATATATATAGAATGATGTTTCCATGTGGTTTCTAAGCATTTTGGAGTTTTGTTTAGATATTTAGAGTCATATGGGAAACATGATTTAATGTGTGATGGATGGGTACACAAAATATAGAATGTTTGGGACCATTAAATTGAAAACAGAAGTAAAACAAAACAAAAACAAAATGCTACCAGATTCTACAGCAAATCATATTTCCCATATGACTAATTATCTAAACAAAATGCAATAAAACAAAAGCTACCTACTTTTTTTATATTTTTTATTTTCATTGTATTCTAGATAAATAATATAATTTTTTATCACTAAATTTGGCTATTAGGTTTTTTTTTTTAATTTGGTATTTGAACTTAACAACTAAATTTACTTTGGTCTTTGAATTTGAATTCTGTCAAAACTTAATAATGTGACCAATGTTTTTGGAGCATGACTAGATTGATTATGTAACAACTAAATTTTTCAGTGGTGTCGGAAACAGTGATTTGAGATCACTAAATCCGACGAGTAAGTTTAGAAATTTTAACAAATAATAATTATAGGCCAAGCGCGAACTTAAAAAAATTATTTTTAATTAGTGGATTTTGCGATTTTAAAAGAATTAATCAGGTAAATTTGGTTGAAAACGAGGTATCGAGACCTCAGATTTATAAAACAAGCCATAAATATTTTTATAAATATTTATGGAGTGTTATTAAGTAAGTATTAAAGTTTCGTTAGAAAATTTTAACGTTTGGTTAGTCAATTAATTAAAAAGGACTAAATTGAAAATAGTGCGAAATTTATTAAATTGTGATTAAATAGTTTAAGTGATTAAAAAGGAGGGATTTAAAAGGCAATTGGACCCAAATTGTATGGGCTGGACGGTTGGGCAAGAAAATCAGCAAAAAAGACAAGGAGAAACAAGGGCAAAATGGGAAATTTTACAAATTAAACATATAAAACAAGACAAATTTGAAAAATCTAGAGATATCATCATTTTTCTTCAGCAAAAACGTTATGGGAGGTCTG
Source organism: Gossypium arboreum (assembly GCF_025698485.1). Lineage (NCBI taxonomy): Eukaryota > Viridiplantae > Streptophyta > Magnoliopsida > Malvales > Malvaceae > Gossypium > Gossypium arboreum. Next base: position 127,129,531 of record NC_069082.1, on the reverse strand, counting down.
AAAGCTGCTGGTTTTTCATACTTTGACATATGTGAGTTCAATTCTTACCCTTTTCTTTGAGATTTTTATGTTTTTGTGACTTTTACAATAGGTCCAAGTGTTTAATTCATTAGTTTTTGATTTTATGAACAAAATTAAAAGCTATCATTGATAAGTGTTAGCTGTTTATGATGAAATAAAATGAATTTGAAGCTTTGATTTTGTTTTTTGATGCTTTTATCAAGTAATTTCAATAGAAATTGATTTTAGGACCTAATTGTGAAAAAGTTGTGAATTAAGGTTTAGTGTCAAAATTCTGATTTTCAAAGATTGTGTAATAGTTTAGAATGATGGAATAAAATTTTAATTGAGAAAAATTAGCTTAATAGATGGGCTAATTGAGCAAGGATTGAATTGTATGACCTTTGAAATTTAGAGGAAAAATGGTAATAAATATCTTGAACTAAAACAATATTGGACAGCAGAAGTAGACTAACTTTGAAAAATAACCATAAATTTTATAAATCGAATTAGAAGATGAATAAAATATGAAATTAAAGCTTATTGAGTCTAGTTTTTCATAGAAGAAACGGTGTAAGCAATGGATTTGTAAATTATGAGATATAATGAATTTTGTGAGACAAGGTTAGAATGAATTCGGGTTCCCCTGTTTTGACTTTGGAAAATCACAAAAAATTGGATAAAATTAATTAGAGTCTCAAATTTATATGCTTAGAATCCTTAATGAGTCTATTTTCAATAGAAATCAATGGGAACATTATCCGAGTTTTGTATTGTGATATAATTAATTTTTAGTGAAGAGTGGTCAGAACTGTTGGATAGTGAAATAGGGGAAACTTAAATGAATAAACTGTACTAATTGGCTAAACCAAAAATTCTTAAAATTTTATGGTGTAATTATATGTGAGTCTAGTTTTAGGAAAAATTTACGGATCTTAATTTTGAGCTCTGTAGCTCGAATTATAAATAATTGAGTGACTATGACTCGTGTGAACAGATTGATGTGAGCATTAATAAGTAAATTGTGAAATCGTACTTACAAGAATGTTATATACATTAAGGATGTGGAATGGAGAGGAGGAGGAGGAAAAAATATATATGAATATTCAGTTAGCATGGCTAATTTGCATGTTTTAAGCTCATGGACTAAATTGAATAAAAGTAAAACTTTAGGGGGTAATTTTGTAAAAAATGTCAAAAATGACTAAATTGAAGGGAATAAATTGTTTTATTATCTAAATTAACAAAGTGAATGAAATTATCAATTTAAGATTGGGTGAAATTTGGGAAAATGGTAAATTACCAATATGCCCCTAAATCTTGATATTTCTGCAATTTAGTCAGGTAGGTCCGGATACCTTGAATGAGCATGTAAATATGAAAATTTAAGTATTGTATCGTATTTTTATGATATTTTGAATTGAATATATGAAAAGGATGTTACATGAAACATGAAAATGAATACTAAATAATATAAATTAATTGAAATTATTCTGAAAATTTCAGTAATGCCTCGTATCCTATCCCGGATCTCAGGTACGGGTATGGGGTATTACAGATTAGGTAGACTGATTAGACAAAGAACAGTCCAGTATATTGGTCCAAACAAATGAGTTGGAACCTATTGAACTAGGAACTGTTCAAAATTGATAAAATTAAAAATTGGGACAAAAAACCAGTAGTTGAACCGATTTAATAATTTTAAAAATATGTATATTAAATTATATTAAATTTTCAACTGATATGGCAAATCTCAAAGTGCCATATCATTAAACTTTTTTATATTTTCAAATGCAGGAATAAAAATGAATGCAGTTGTCAAGTTAAATTACTCAAGTAGACTTAATTTATCAAGTTTAGAATCCCAAAATTATAGTATCCCTATTCTAAAAGATATAGACTAATGATCCTCATAAGAAATGTTAAAAATGTGTGATGGTACATGATTTCATAATAATAAGAGTGGGACATAAAATTATCAAAGCTAAATTATTAGTAGAAATAGAAAACTATAAGCTTCTTATCATGATAATGGTGATGAGAATTGACAAGTATTAGGTGTAGTGACAAAGTACATTGTATTTTTAATGGGAGAATTCAAGTTCGAATTTCGTAAATGACATTATTGAGAGGGACAACCATTGATCTCCAAAAAACTTAGTCTTCATGGATAGTAAAATGAATATAAAAGATACCTTGGTTATATAAAAACAAAGAAAAGATGAGACAATATCCCTTGCATCTATGTTTTGATAATTTATAATTGATATTTTTATGAAGAACTTCGAATTTTGAGTTCATAATACTTTTTACTTTTACATAATTGAACTCACATTCAAGTAAAACTATAATAGTTTTAGGGAGAATTTATATATATATATATATATAGTGAGATTTAAGTTTGAATATATTTAAAGACAACTCATATCAACTTAAAGCAATATTAAAACTCGAGAATCTCAACCTTTACTAATAGACTAAGATCTCATTGACTACTCTTACATGCTTTTAGGATATATAGTTCCAAATCTAAAATAGAATAAATAAGTCGAAATATCAACAAAGGGGTTCCATTCCATATTCCTAATTTCTTTAACATATGAATTTATGTGCAATTAAAATTGCAATATGCATGGTGCTATCTAATGAACCCTAAATCTTTGTGAGTCGAGATTCTTAAAGGAAAATATCTTCATTCGATCATGATTCTTAATACTCTTGCTCTAAAACATTGTTATGGGATTAAAAAATTATGGGAGTGAATAAGGTTTTTATAATCGGATTGGTGATCGAATCGATCAAGTTATTGGTTTATCGATCTAACTGATTCTATTAATTCAATCGAACCATCCAGTTCGATTAAATAAATTATTAAAAATATTATAAAAAAGTTTGATTCAACCGGACTATACTGATTCCTGAATTAATCAGTCTAATACTATTCTTTAAACTAATACCCCAATTAATTCTCAATTTGACCAATTAATCCAATTCGATTCAAATAACATCAACACATCCAATGCCTTTGAAAAAAGAGATTCATGGGAATGTTGAGAATGGAAAAAGCATTTATATAACTGAGGATAAATGAGTAGTGACCGTCTTTCAGGGTGTAGGCACGAGGATTTCATGGTGCATGAGCTAATTGATCAAGCTCGAACCTATTGGAAACTGAACTTGCTGATTGGCTAGCTAGATGCTGACAAAATCAAAACCATTCCCATCAACAAAAAAAATTAAAAGACGATGGTTTGATTTTACATTTCGCAAATGCAACACCAATTGCAACTTATTGTAATGTAATTTGCCATAAATATGGTGACACCATTTTGACTAAAAAAATTGGGATTTTTACTTCAAATCTTTGATGAGTTTTAGTAGCAATTTATTGGATTGAGAGGTGAAAAAATTAAATTAAAAACCTTTTGAATAATTTCAATATAATTAAATTTCTTTAATTAAAGAGATCTGATTTCCTATAAAAATTATTCTTAAAAGATATTTGTTATTTGATTTAATATTGAAGACATGCTTGAACCAATTTTAAAGGTATTAAAATTTATATTGATTAAAGTTTTTTTAATAATCTCATTATAGATTCTAATTATATCTGTTTTTTGATATAATGTCTAAAACTACTCATAGCCCGTCCCCAACCCATAAATAGGAGGATAATGTGCTTCAGCATATTCAAACCCACGTCTTCTTGCATCAACAACAATTTATTATTTGATTTAATATTGAAGACATGTTTGAATTAATTTCAAGGGTATTAAAATTTACGTTAATTAAAACTTTGACAAGCCAATATATGTCTATTTAAGAAAGGTTTGTTTATTGATTAAAGTACGAAATTGAGAGCACTTATCTTGTTCATTTTGAAAAACTTATTTTAATGTATATTTGTTGTAAAATAAACTATTCTTCTTCTTCTTCTTCTTCTTCTTGCAACTAAGTTTTCAAGGAGAAAATCTTAGTGCAGAGAGTGATCTAGTTAATGTATAAAAAAGCGAAAGATTAATAATGAATTACTCTCTAAATAAAGCCGGAAAAATGTAGAAATTTTTTGAATGGTGTCCATTTTGAATTTTAACTGTTGTAGTTACTAAAATCAATTTTAACTTAAAATGCAACTAAAAGAAAAATATCAATGACTTTTGTACACAATTGTAAGAACACAACAAGAGACAATTCAACTCTGTATAGAATAGGGGATTATTGAGTTGTAAAGAGTAATGGAAATATCTAATTGCTTGATTTATTGTAATTATACACGCTCGGATAATAAATAAGTAATTATCCAAAAATAGTTCACTTAATTATAGAAAAAAATTATCCATTTTACAATTTGAAGCTAGTTTTATTAGGACCGGAGTGATATTTAGGTGAAACCCTCTTAACAATGTTGAATTCAAGATTCAAATTTGATCCAAATATAAGAGAAAAATGTCTACATTTACTTTTTCCAACCACCTCTTAGTACATATTTGCATTTTTAAACAATAACTTAACCATATTAACCCTAGACGAAAACTTTGGTTAAATGCTACAACTACACTTTTAATTCCATTTAACTTATGCCCCTATAACTTTTTAATTTTATGCATTCCAATCCTCCAATATAAAATTTCCGACTTTATCATTGCCTTTAACAAAAGATGATTTAGTTAATCTTAAAAAGGAGAAAAATAAAAACAAAAACACTAAATGAATTAAAGGGAGAAATGTTATTCTATTGAAATTTCAAACACAGGACATGGAAGCATACACTTATTTTACAAGATGATGATGATGGGACTAAAGGGACGTAGAGATTTCAAACATAAAGACTGCCGAAAACTAAAGACTCTACTTAGAACGAAGAAGTAAGGAAAAAGGAGCATGATGAAAATGTGGTAAATTTGACAGATTTATTATCATTGTTATTGTTATCATTAGCTCACATACTCATTGGACTTTGTGGATCGTTCAGTGCTGCAATGGCTGTTTCAATCTGCACCTTTAACTCATCCTTCTCCCTTTCATCAGCCTGCATTTTTATGTCAAGCCCAAAACCAAATAAATGATACTAGAATTTATGTGAATATATATTGTTTCCAAAACAAATTGCTATATTTAAAAAATAAATTAGAGACAATAAAGTGAATTAGTAATATAAAGTGAAATTAATTACATTGGGACTTAAATTTTTTAAGTTCAATTTAGTCCCAGAACTTGACAATTGTTCTCACATTGAGGAATAGATTTTTTTTGTCCAAGTTAGTCCCTAATATTTCCTTGAAAACTTTAAAGTTTATGCCCTAATGTGAGAATAATTGCTAAGTTCAGGTTCTAATATGAGAATAATTGCTAAGTTCAAGGACTAACGAGGACAAAAAAAACTTAAGCCTCAATGTGAGAATTGTTGACAAATTCAAGCCCCAAATAATTATTTAACCCTGCAAAAAATCATAATTTTCTAGATGTGTTTAACTAATAAAATATAATTATAATTATCCATTAGAATAAAAATAAAAATATACAAAAATTTGAAAGTGATCATTACTAATTACCTCGAGTAATTCTCAACAACCTAAAGAATTTGAGCAAATAATTGGTATCTTATTTACACTCAGTCAGCTTTATTAATTATAATAATTATTCAAATATGGCATATGTGTAATTATAAGTAATTATACGTAAATTTAATTATCAAATAATTTTTAAATATATTCTAAAATCAACAAGTGACAAACAACTTGAAAAAAAAGAGTAAATTATATTTAAGGTCACTAAATTATCAGTAAATTAAAATTTATGTCTTGGTCACTCAACTTCAAAAAATAATAAAATAGTCACTAAATTATTTAAAAGTTTTTATTTAAGTCATTGAATTATTTGAAAGTGTTCATTTAAATCATTGGGCTGTTAATTATATGTATAAGTCCAACCAGCAAGCTCCAAACGACGATTCAACGATTGGTATAATGGACCGATACCCATTGATAGGTAGAAGAACATACTTTAAATCTAAGTAAATCGATAGTCAATGCCGGAAACCAAAGAAGAAAACTATTTGAATTTTGGTTCATAGATTTGTAACGTCCAAAGTCATTTCATATAAATAAATAAATAAAACCTAAATTGTAAAAGAGAAAAGGAAAAAATAATTTTAATTGGTGCAGATAATGTGAATAGAAAAAACCATACAAAACTTATTTTAATAATTCAATAACTTAAATAAAAACTTTAGAATAATTTAACGATATTTTATAACTTTTTAAAATTAAGTGATCAATACATAAATTTACTAATAATTTAGTATTAGTTCGTATTACTGAAAGCTGAGATGTGTGGCTATTTTTGGGCATTGCTAAAGTTTATCCCTCCTTTACTCGGCAAAAAACAAAAGAGAGAATTTAAAAGAAAAAGGAGTAAAGGTTTGGCAAATTGCCCAGTATTTAGGCAATTGACACGTTCATTATTCTTTATCTTGTGGACCCGAATATGTGGATGACAGAAGGATGCCTAATTTATAAATTAACATTCCAAAGGATTCATTCAGATTTTATTTTTCTAAATAAAAAACCACTTATAAAATACCTATACTCATGCTTTTTAACTTTAAAGCAACCTCTACCGTTATTTTGGAAGATTAAACAATTTGCTTATAAATAATATAAAGGTACCAAAGAAAAACCTTAATTGTATTTATTTATGAGAGAAAATAACTGATACCCTAAACCAAACCTAACCAAACCAAAGCTTTGAAGTCTACGTATAGTGATGTGACAATAATACCATTAAATATTCAGAAAATGGTAAATAAATTACGGAAATTTCGAATTGTTTAAAAATTAATAATAAAGACAAAAATATGAAAATAAAGAAGAGCAATAATGTACTGTCAATTTGCATTTTTTAGTATACTGACATTTAAGAAAAGGAAATGTAAAAAGGTGATGTGTTATTAAGCCATGCGCATAATATATTTTGTTTTTCACATTAGATAAATTAAATAAGAGCACGTTTTAAATGCAAATATATATTTTTTATTTAACACATGGTGGTTCGTTGTGGGAGTTTTGTTTAGATATTTATAGCCACAGATGTATATATATATATAAACATGATTTAGTGTGTTGGTCCTATTATAGAGTGATGGGTACAAAAAGGGCATAATTTTGGCACTGGAAAGTTTTGATAATTACGAATTGTATACAATAGGGAGAAAAAAAGAAGAAGAAATAAAACAAAAACAAGATGCTAGTATATTCTACAAGTTTTTCATTGCGGTCATACTTCTATCATTTATGTGGTGCATGTAGGGACAAAATCAATGATCTTGTATAAAAAAAATTAAATAATTCTTTTAAAGAAATAAAAATATATTTAACAAAATGTATTAACTAAACAAGCAATGATAGTTGTATACCTACTCTTTATATTTATTATTTTCTAGAAGATATACACTAGTATTTTAGTATACTAGTTCTTATAACCCTAAAACCCCACCACAATTTATTAAATATTTTCTTCTCTATCATTGCTTAAATGAAAGATACTTTAGAGTCATAATTATTAAAGAATTTAATTAGGGTAAAGTAAAAAATTACTTTAGAAATTAATAAATGATAATTTTTTGAGGTTAAAGTGTGATTTTACTATTATATTAATTTATAATTTCATAAATTTTGAAGGGACTAAATTGTAATTTTACCATTTTAGGGAAGATCAATAACCTTATATACCCCTGTCTACTCCCCTAAGCAAAGCAAGCAGGTTGTTTTAGAAAGGGTTATAATTGAATTATAATATATTTGGGAGAGAGGCAACTTAACATGAAATTTTACTGATTCTGAAGGGGATTTTAAGGCCCTGCCCACATCATTTAGCTTCTCCCTTGAACCGACAAGTTTCTTTTTGTAAGCGTCAGGGTGTAAAGTTTGTTAAAAAAATCAAACTCATGCTAATATAAACTAAAATACAAACACAATATTTATCACTCAACTTTAAATTCAGTTTACAAATTTATCATCTTTTGGACTCTTCTTTGAAGGGATGCCAATTATAAATCATGATCCGACTCTAACATACATATATATAGGATTTGTAACCATAGTTTATGATGGAGTTACCCAAATGGACATGATTAACACAGTTGACTAGAGGCATACCAAAATTTACATTTCTTTTAATTTTCTTCATAACATACAAAAGTTATATATCTCGAATTAGAAAATATTAAAAATAGCATAATCGATCATGGAAGACTGATATATTGGACGTTTAAAGTGGGGAGTGATATGGGTCCTTTCACTTTCCCTTTTCCTTTCCTACTTTAGTTTTTGTGTCGGAACAGGTTTTATTCGAACACCCTGGATTTCACTTACCCTAAATTCTATCCATTTATATTATACAAAACTATTCATTTATTTTATAGGATGACCATGCATTTTTTAAAAATATTTAAGTAAAATTTAAAATTAACATATGCCCTTCTTTTTTACTTTTAATTTTTTTACTATACTCTACATTAATATGTGATCACTCCAATTATGGTGGTAGAATTTTTTTTAAATAATCTCAATATAAGTTTTGATCATATCTGTTATTTTTTTGACACAATATTTAAAACTATCTATAATCCTTCTCCAACCCATAAATAGAAGGATAATACGTTTTAGCGCATTCGTACTCTTGTTGCTCATGTTAATCAAGCTAAGACTCAATTGTTAATCAAGCTAAGACTCAATTGTCATGTTTGTAAAATTTTTAAACTCCAATGATAATGTGATAAATATTTTTTTTTATTTTGTATCTATATATGAAGGATTTTAATTCAATAAAAGGATTGGTTTAAAATCAAATCATTTAGTAAATTAATTTTTCTAAAAAGAAAAAAAAATACTTTTTATTTAAAATATAATTACTAAGTAATTAACTACATTATTGTCTCTCTCTTTTGTTTTTTTCTTTATTTATTTTTCACTTATCTTAAATTATTCTATAAAAGATGGTAATGGATGATCGACTTTATTAAAGTTTTCTCTATCGGTTTCCAATATTTTAGGCCCCACGTTTCTGGCCGTTTTTTTTTTATTTGATACCCCTTCTAACTATGTGTTGTACGCCACCACATTTTTAATAATTTATTTGTCGTTACTTAATCCGGTTATTAAAGCTTTTAAATTTTTTATGAAAGTGTTCACTACTTTTTTTCCTTTAAATAAATTTGGAATTAAACCTGTTTTAAATTAAAAGTCTAGACGAATACTATTAATTATATAGAGCGTTGAGATTGTTGATGAGATGTTAATGAGTATTCAACTAATGAAATCAACCCATATTAGTAAAACTTGTTTAATTAACTTATGTTAAGTTTGGTAAGAAGTACTGTTGTTTTAATCTATTTTTTTTTCTTTTATATATAATTATAGGTGTACTCAATTATTTTACGGTCTAAATTAAATTCTATTTGAGTTAACGTGATATTAAAATAAAATTCTTCCAACAACGATGATTGTAAAATTCGAACTTAATTCACATATTCAGAGAAGAACCCCACTATCACTACTTCTAATTTGTTGGTTATTTTTTTAACTTGTTTTAGTACACAAGTTAGCATTAAACTATTTTTAATTTCTAATTTCCAGTCACTTATATTATTTGTTTTAATAACTAAAGAATTTATTAAAGTTTTACTGTTTAAGTTTAAATTTATACTAATTATTTTATAAAATCTGTTAAATAAGTTTTCCTAGCATTAATTGGTTACGCTAGGATCTAAGTTGCTTAGGGAGTTAAATTCGATTTTTCTATTTTGGTCTTAAATAATATATGGCCCATTTTACGGGTAATTGTTGTTTCGTACGACGACACAACTAACAAAATAAATATAAAATGTGACCCAGTGAAAGGGAACGAAGAACAACAGTTCTAGAAAGACGAAAAATGGACTTACCTCAACAAACACGGTTTTCAACAGTCTGCCGGAGACCACCGTGATGTTGGCCGTAATAATTTTAAGCTTCAATGATTCGAATACCTCGCATAGTCTAACCATCGTGTCCGTCTTTTTACTGCAGGTTATACTCACCACCATTGTCTTTTCCCCCATATGGGTCACTTTCAGCTTCGAAAATTCAAACCCAAAGGAAAAACAGTTACAGGTGTAATTTTGAGAAAAAAGAACTAATTATATGAGACAGAGAGAAAGTGAAGGGGGAGTTGGAGAGTGTACTTCAAGAACTTCAATAGGGGAAGCTCTTGATCCACCATAATCAAAAATGTTATCGAGTTTAGTCTTCTTAGATCTCAGCCCTGATAACTCTTGATCATATTCGAAACCTGGATTTTTCTTCAGCTTTCCCGATTCTAACTCCCTGATCTCGGCCTGGATTCTACCCTCTTGATCGTGCAATTCTTGGATGTAATCAATGGCGTCCTTAATTATCGAAGCCTTATCCATCTAAATCGATTCAAATCAACAACATCAAACTAAATAAAAATCAATTCAGAAAAAATAACAAAAAAACAAACATATATTCACAAATCCATGACGATTTGATAACATACTTTACTTATATTTGGAACAACAGCTCTAAGAGCAAAGAGGCGCTCATTAAGCTTTTTCCGTCGGTTTCTCTCAGAAACGATGTTCTTAGCAGCAACGGAAGAAGCTGCTCCGTCAGGAGAACTCGAATCATAGTAACCGGAGAACTCATCAATTGGCCAACTGCATCGATTCAATCCGATTTAAATAATTAGATTCATTTTTCTTTTCTCTTACTGTTTTCTAGTATATTAATTGTCTAACCAAAGGCAATTCACTTTTGATGAACATTAAAACGGATAAAAACAAATAAAAAATAAATAAATCAAAATTGTTGTGAAAAGGTAAGAAGGTACCTATATTCTTCATTTTCAAGGAAATACTTCGTCTCCCAATAATTTTTGTATTCATCACCAATATTCTCAATATTCTCCATGGCAAGCATATGTGAGAGAAAAAAATAAAAGGACTGAAAGGAAAATGGTAGGAAAGAATTTGGTTTTTCTCAGTACAGAGCTTTGGACAAGTGAAAATGAAACGAAATTTGAGGAGGGGAGAAGAGATCGGGGGGATTGGACATTTATATCACGTGGACTGTGTTGATTAACCGTCTGATTCTTCTGTAGAAAGATCAGAGCCGTACAACTTAATCCAATCCTGCTGGGTTTATGAGGACCGCGTATGTATGTAAAGACCAAGCCATCAGTCTATGTTATTGGCGCGTTATTACACGCTCCTTTAATAATTGAATCTTTGGCTTAGTCACTTTCCTAGTTATTTTGTAAACATCTCGTCAATTCACGATTCACATGTCAGATGTATTATGTCAAATATTATATATTAAAATATAATGCGGATTTGAAGTTTAAGGTTAAAAATTTTTATTGGATCAGTAATCGATATGAGATATGAATTGATGAATTGGTAATTTAATCGATTTGATCAGAAGTGGTGCTAAAGACAATAGTAGGGATCTCGACTCCCTTTAAAATGAGAAATTTTAACTTTTGGTGCTTTTCTATTTATAAAATTTTTAGGTAGTATATGTAAAGTTACACTTTACCCCTTTTAAATGATAAAATTTTGATTTAGTCTTTTAAAAATTATAAAAATATAGACTATTAAAATTACAAAATTATATGTTAACTCTCACAAAATAAATAATCACTCGAAAAACTTTTTTGACTTCACGATCGATTCGAAAATTTTAATTGGAAATTGGATTTAGGTAATTTTTTTGTATTTTATAAATATTTTTAATAAAGTATTGATTTAGTTTATTATGAACCGGGTTTCGAGATGGACTTTGTGAAATGAATTCAGTCTCTTTAGTTTCTATAATACGAATATAGGGGCGATGCCAGAAAATTTTTATTGGGAGCCAAAATTAAATTGTTATTTTTAATAGCCTATATTTTTATAATTTTAAAAGATTAAATTAATTTTTATTATTTTTAAGGGGTGAAAGTGTAATATTATTTTTACTAATTTAAAATTTTAAATTTTTAAATGACCTAAATGAACAATTTTCCATCATCTAGATACGTCACTGTATGAATGTGAGTTTAGAGGTGTTAAAGATTGTGTTTCAAGGCCGTCTTAAGAAGAAATCAAGCAAAATAAGATTAAAAGAAAGATTGTTAGATTAATGAGAAAGAGGTCGCTATGAGGGGATAATACCCATGGCTATCTAATTGGTCTAACGGCGAACTGAAACATCTTAGTAGTTGGAGGAAAAGAAAGCAAATGTTATTCATGTAGTAACAGTGAGCGAAACTAACAGTGAGCGAAACGGGAATAGCTTAAACCGTGGAAATGGGTTTGTAGGAGAGTAAAAAGAGTGTCGTACTACTAGGCAAAGTTGTGAAGTGTTAGGCCTTAGATGGCAATAGTCTAGTAGCCGAAAGCAACATTAGCTTATGCTCTGTGTAATATCCTGATTTTGGGCCTAGTCGGAATAGTGGCTTCGTGACCACAAAATACGAGATAGAAATAATTATTTTATGATTATTTTAAGGTCTATGATATGATTGCATGATTGTGTGAAAATTTCGTGAAGAAATTTTATGCATAAAGTGCTTAAATTGAAATTAGGGACTAAATCGAATAATTTGCAAAACTTGCATTCTAGAAGTTTCTAGTATGAAATTGTTTTGAAATATTAATTAGGAGGTCTTAAAGAGTAATTTTACCAATTTCTAAGTCTATGGACAAAATTGGACATGGATGGAATTTTGGAAAGTTTAGTAGTAAGGGCATTTTGGTCATTTAGGGTAAAATGAATTAAAATACAAAATTAAAAGCCAATTTTGCTCATCTTCAACCCCATGGCCGAATATAGCAAGGAGAAACCATGGCTAGGGTTTTTCAAGCTTCCAAGCTCGATTGTAAGTCCGTTCTACCCTTGTTTTTAATGATTTTTACGTTTTTGGAGTCCCGGTAGCTCGATTTAGCTTATGCTAGCAATAATTTAACCTAGGTTTATATTTGGAAAAATACCCATAGGTGAAATTTGTGTATTTTGGTGTTTTATGATAGAATATGAGGTTTTAAATTATGTTAGACAACTTGTGCTACTCGGTTTTAAGTGAAAACGAGCAAAAGGGCTTAATCGGTAAAAATACCTAATAGTCATAAGTACATGTTAGAGTGAGAATTTGATGTTGCCATAGAAGGAAAAATGATAAGCATGTCATAAAACATAAGAAAATAGGCTGAATTTTAATTTACGAGCTTTGGGGCAAAAGTGTAAATATGCAAAAGTTTAGGGCAAAATTGTAATTTTTCCAAAATATGATTTTGGGTCAATTTGAATAATGTGAGTCCTAATTAGACTATATTTTAAATGATAGAGCAAGGAAAACTGAAATTCGGCTAAAATGGGGAAAATACCAAGTTGTGGATGAAATGGTAAAATAGCCATTTTAGCATACGAGGTAAGTTCATATGTAAATGTTGGTAACATAGTTATTATTTTAAATGTTTTTATGTTATTTAAATGATATGATAATTATTATGAAATATCATACTTGTGACAATTGTTTGATAATATGTCAAATTATGTGATATACTTGGAAAATGAAATGTGAAATACTACCGAGTATCGGTATCGACATTCCGTAGGAGATGGTTGAGACGCATAATTGGGAAAAAAGGTCCCGTTGAACCTTAGGAAAGGATTAGGATACAAGTGACATGTCACTAGGATGTTTGGGCATCCGAACTCGTTGAGTTGAGTCCGAGTTCACTTATGGATGCGAATGTCCGAACTCGTTGAGTTGAGTCCGAGTTCGAGAGATGTAACTAGGCATCCGAGCTCGTTGAGTTGAGTCCGAGTTCACTTATGGATGCGAACGCCCGAGCTCGTTGAGTTAAGTCCGAGTTCGCTTATAGGCGGGTTACGTGGTAGCTTGGCTACATATGTGGCACTTATGTGCAAACTTTCCATGTATCCGAATTATATTCCGATGTGTTCAACGGGTAAAGTTCTACTCAAATGGAGGAATACTCAAGATGAAAGGGACGTATTGGTAAGTGTTGTGAAATGGATACTTTGAACAGGTATGTACTTAACCCTCGGGTTGAAAACTCGATATAACAACAATATGGTAAGATGATAAATGAAAAGGTGATATGAATGTCTTGGTGATGATTATGCAAATGATGTTTTATGTTTGCTTATATGGTTATGTTACTTGCTATTTGCATGTGAGCTTACTAAGCATTTATGCTTACTCCCTCCTTTTCATTCCTTGTAGTGTTGACAAGCCAGCTCGGAAATCGGAAACGGTCGGAGGCACGCTCACACTATCCGTATACCATCTTGGCATAATGGCTTGTATATTTTGAGTATGGCATGTATAGCATTATAATCATTTTGTATATATGGTCTTATGATATGGTTATTGAGTGGTATGGAAATAGAAATGCTTGGTAATGATTAGCCATTGGAATGGCTAATCATGATCATATTTGGTATTATGTATGTCAAATTGCTAGCTAATCCATGGAAACCATGAAATAGGTAAAATTTACCATAAAATAGATTCAGACAGCAGCAGTGACGTGAGTTTGAAAAATCACTAAAAATAGTAGAAATGGAATTAAATAATGAATAAGTTATGGAATCGAAGCTTGATGAGTCTATTTTCATATGGAATAAGCGAAACAGGTATATGAGCTATATTTTATGAGATGTTTAAATTTTTGTAAAACAGGGCCAGAGCGATTTCTGGATCCCCTGTTCTGATTTTGGAAATTCACCATAAATTTTACAAAGATAATTAGAAGTCACGCTTTATATGTACAGATTTATTATTGAGTCTAGTTTTATTAGAAACAAACATCATAGTCATTGAAGCTCTGTACAGGGAGATATCTGATTTGTAATACACAGAGGTCAGAGTAGTTGAACCCTGAAACAGGGAGACTTTAACTAATAAACTGTACTAATTGGCCCAACCAAAATTCTAGAAAAAATTAGTAGATATATATATGAGTCTAGTTTCAGGAAAAATTTACGGAATTGGATTTCGAGTTTTGTAACTCGAGATATGATTTTTAAAGCGACTGTGATGCAGTTAGCCAGCTTGTCTGGAAATTTTAAAATGAATTGTATGAGCTGTTTAATTAATGAATTAAGTCCGTTAACACCTCGTGTTCGACTCCGGCAACGGTCTCGGGTACGGGGTGTTACACTCTGACTCAAGTAGCATAAGGCACATGGAACCCCATGTGAATTACCAAGGACCACCTTGCAAGGTTAAATACTCTTGGGTGATCGATAGTGAAGTAATATTGTGACGGAAGAGTGAAAAAAACCTATATCAATGAGTGAAATAGAACGTGAAGCCAGAAGAACTCAAGGCTCTGATCAAGGTTGTTGCTCATTATTATTCTTAGTTTCAAGACTGACATATTAAATTAATTGATTTTGTATTGAATTTGGTTGACATTATTAATGTTTGGCAGCTAGCATTGTCCCATCTTCGTATAACAAGTTATATTAAAATATTATTAGAAAATAAAGGTTATACATTATTAAAAAAGTAATTAAAACTAATTATTTGTACTATTATTTAATCTCATGACTGAGTTGGTGTCATCTTCAACCTTATCATCAACTCGATTAGGAAGTTATAGTCTTTCATAATTAAAAAAGTAATATTATTCGAGAGTATTTTAGTCTTCTCACTTAAAAAAGACCCCAATATAAATATGCATATGTTGATATTTGAACCCCACCAATTGTATTAATAAAGCCTTTAATATACTATTCCGCTAAAGTTTTATATTTATATATTTATATATATTTTTTTTATTATACACACTTTATTACATTCATCGGTCATATATCTATCTATACTATTATTTAAGCTCCTGACTCAGTCGGTGCCACTCCTAACCGGGTCACAACTCAATTAGGAAGTTATGGAATGCTCTTCCATAATTAAAATAACTAATATTATTTAAGGGTATTTTAGTATTTTCACTTTAAAAACTAATAAAAATATGCATATGATGAAATTTAAACCCACCCCAATTGCATTTAATAAAACTTTTAATCTACCATTCAACTGAAGTTTTTATTTATTTATATTTTTATACATTTGAATTTTATCATGCACACTTTATTACCTTCATCAGTTGTATATATTATATTAATAATATATTTGATAGAGTTGGTATCATATGTTAACTCGGGCCCGACTCAAGAGTGATGACAAGATAAACAACTTAATCTGATTTTTTTCATTTTAATAGCACAAATATTTCAAGTGTTAATATTAATTAATTTCAAATAATACATTTTATTATTTATTATATTTGATTTTTAAAAAATATTTATATTCTAAATTTATAGTTTTCACAACCATTATTTAATTTTTTTAAAACTCTGACCTTCTAACCCTTTATAATTTTGTACTAAAAATTTCTAACTTAAACTCTCTAAGTAATATTTTTTAGGCATCTGTTGGACTTAAGGCTAGTGAAAGAAAACATCACATTAATATTATAGTTAATCGTATGATCTTAAGTCCCCCTTTCATCCCATGATTAAATCTCTGCCATCCATCACATCTCTCAAAAATTATTGCATCAAGTATTAATAGTAAAAGTACTATGAAGATACTTATACTAAAAGTATAATTACATTTGATTTTTTTAATCAAAATATAAATAAATTAATCCCTATATTAAAGAATAAACCAATTATTTCTATTAAAATTTCATTCATTTCTACTATTAAAAATTGGCATGATTAACGAAATAACTAGAGAATTACACGTGGAGTGCCACGTATACCTCAGGATGACATAGAGATACTAATTTTTAACCGTGGAAATTGATAAAATTTTAACAAAATAATAAGTTTACTCTTTAATCTAACATATAAGGACTAATTTGTCTATTTCTTTAGTAGAAGGGCACAATGCAACTCCTAGTACAAGAGCATTCATAATACTATTACCAATTTTAACCAATCAATTAACCGTTAAAATTTATATGTTAAAAATAATAGTTAATGACGTAAATTAACATCAATACTATATGTCTTTAACTGACAAATTAATTATGAGCTTATGATTAAAGGATTATATGAAACAATTCACCATATTAACATATGCACAACTTTCATTAAATTCATGTTACGTAGCCACATTTATAAAAGAAAAATCAATTATCCTTAATCATTAATGAATTGTTGAATAATTTACGTGGTTACGTAACATTAATGGAATGGAAGTGATATATGTTGACGTAATATAATTGTTCCATACGATCCTTTCTCATATGTATAATAATTTATAGGCTTAATACATAATTTGTACATGAGTCTAACACTTTTTTAATGTGGTATCCGTATTATTTTTAGTCTAATCTAGTACTTAAATTTGACAAAAGTTATATATTTTGATATTCAAATATAACGATGTTAACTTTTAATGTTTAATTCAAGTTTGAGAGTTGATTTAATGAAAATTAATAATTAACTAATAATATTAGCAATTAAAGTTCATCAAATCAATCTAAAATATGAATTAAATCACATCCATCGGATTGCGTTTGACAAATCGAAATAATAATTTATTCTACTAACAAAAGCATGAGCATTCAAACCTAATAATATTTGTTATAATAAACGTCAATAATGGCGGTAGAACGATTGCAAAGCTACAAGAAAAGAAAATAAGAATACCCAAATTTTACGTGAAAAACTCTTTCAGGAAAAAAATCACGAGAAGATGAGGAGAAATTCACTAACGTTGAAAAACGAATGATACAAGAGGAGTTTCGACTACATTAATTTAAGGGTTGAAAAACCCTGATCTAATCAAAGTCAAATAAAAGAAGATTAATTCTAACAAACGACGGGATTCAGGTCACACAATCTCTAACAATAAATTAACCCTAAAAATCGAATTAAACAATAAAAAAATAAATACCATTACATTTGAATATCAAATATATAACTTTTTTCAAATACATATATCGAAGCAGACAAAAAATAACATAAACATTGTATTAAAGAAAATATAAAACTTAATATTTAATAAGATTTCAATCAAAATGATTTTCATGACATCAATATGATATATTGTGATAGAGATTTCAACTCAGAGAGAAATAAATAGTTGAATAATTCCCCCATTGTAATGGCAAGTGTCAACATTGGGTTGAATAAGACACATTAATTATTCCATACTAACCATATGTGCGCGTGATATATGAATTATTTAATTCTCGTGTCACGCACATAGCTAATTAATTAATGTATGAAATGCTAGAATACTAGAATCCATGTTACTCATTTGCCGTAAAAAAATACTATATTATATTTAACAAAAATAAAGTACTAAAATTTTAAGGTAAATTATCAAAATTGTCACTTTTCTTTACTTTAGGTTACATTTTAGTCACTTTCGTTAATTGCCTTTAACTGTATAATGGTAAGTTGACGTGGCACATTAAATCATTATTTCAAACAAAAAAATTAGGTTAATTTATATAATCAGTCCTCATATTTTTTTCATTTTGAGCAATTTAATTTTTTTCTTTTATGTTTTTATAATTTTCTTCTTCTTTTTTCTTTTTTCATTCTCTTTTGCTTCTCCTTCTGTTTTTCCCCCTTTTCCATTTCTTTTAAGTAGTTCTTCTATGTTTTCTATTTGTTAAAACTAGTCCCTATACTTTTATTTTTTTGAACAATTTAATTTTTTTCGAGGCGAGCTTGTGGACTAGTTTTAACAAATGGAAAACATTGAAAAACTACATTAAAAGAAATGAAGAAGGGAGGAAAACAAAGGGAGAAACAAAAGATAATGAAAAATAAAGTTAAAAGAACGTAAAAAAATTAAATTGTTCAAAATGAAAAAAAAATATAGGGACCAACTATAGAATTTAACCTAAAATTTTCGTTTGAAATGATGATTTAACATGCCACGTTAGCTTATCATTACACTGTTAACGATAATTAATGGCTCAGCGACTAAAATGTTATAACACGATAACGCAAGTCACTAAAACGTAATATGAGGCAAACAAAAGTGACTATTTTGATATTTTACCCAAAATTTTAAGTAAATAATTATCATAAGAAAGAGAGAGAGAGAAGATGTAAATTTATAAATGGTTAGTTATATAAAAAAGTTAGGAATTATAAGAGAAGTGGATAATGTTTTAAAATGATGCATTTGAATTATGAGATGTGGTGTGATGGTTATTCACCTCATCTCTTAATCATGTAGTTAAGGGGTTCGATCCTCGTTCATGAAAATGGAGCACATTTCATGCCCAACTATTTACTTTTTCGCAAAACACCCACAGGAAAGAGATTAGTCATTGTTATTAATAATGAATACCCTTGTTACGATCCCAAAAATAATATATTTAAAAAAAAACAATGTACGTGTTAGTGTCAAATATAAATAAACTTCAACACTAGTTCCAATGTAAGGAAAAAGTTGACAGAATATTATAATTTCTCTTATTTGGTTTGTAATTTTTTGAACAAAATGATTTGAAACTTTAATTACTGAATATTAAAAATTGTTGGCAGCTTATACGAGGAGACTTATATGTAAGAATTAACACAAGTAAATATCAAAATTAATAGAAGAAATTGTATGAAACTGTGATTTCATGTCATCCTTATCCTTTTCCCATAGGAGTATGACAAATCATATTTTTTCTCCTTATTTTTAGCATTTTTATTTGGATTTGAATTTTTCAAGAGAAAAAAACTGAAAATCAAGAGGAAAAATCTGAATTGTCATGCTATTGTTGAAAAAGGATAGCGATGAAGTGAAATCACAGTTTCATACAATCTTTTCTCTCGAACTTAGACTTTGAATGCAATCAAAGTTCTCTAAAATAGAAAATTTAGTCTTTAAAAGGGTTTGATTATTAGAGCTCCACTAGGAAGCTAAATATTGAAGAACTTTTTTAATGACTATTTTAATAGAATAAGTTGTAGCAAATGATTGTATTTCAACAAACATTTTTATTCTTATATTTAGGTTAGATATTCGAATGGAATTGCACATTACTTGTTGAATTGAAAATTATTTTTTAGTGTAAATTTTGTAAGTAAATTAAATTAAGTTAATCAAGTTATATTTAAGCTTTTAAGGGAAGTGGTTTAGATCAAAATAGAGGAGTGCTATTTAAGTAAGACTCTGCCGGCATAGAAAATTTTTGAATTACATAAACAATATTTTTGTATCTATCTTTATTTTTTTTCTTGTAGTTATTTCGTCCAGTTGCAGTTGAACGAAATAAAATGCAAAAACAACAGTCTTTCGATTCATAAATACCTACACTATACTAAATATAGTTTATTGGTTTTATATCAAAAATATCACATCACTATTAACTAATATATAGTTCTACAAAAATCATACACTAAATATCTTGTACCATTAAGAAGTTGAAGGATGACGATGGTAATGAATTCAAATCATTTTAGCTAGTGGTTCCTGAAGTGATCTCTTTTTTTCAATCAACATTGAGGACTGATCTTTCATGACAAATGGGGATTGTAAATCCTAAGTTTTTTTTTTTTTTCTCATAGAAAAAACTTCCATTAAAGAAGAGAAAGGTACAAAGGATGGGATGACCAATAAAGCCCCATCAAGCTAATAAAGCGAAAAAGGAGGCAAGGCACGACTTAGGGACGGTAGCAGAAGACATGAACATCATTTCAAGAAAAACCATGCCAAGCAGCTAGAGAAGCATAACTTTGTATACAAGCAAAAACCTCTAGACGATAGCACGAGATGGATCAAAGCTCAATTAGATGAACGCCAGCCATTAGTACGTACCAAGTTCCCCCTAATGTGTTGATCCATGGTAGCTCTCGTAGAAAGATTAAAGTTAAGGCCTACAATCAAGCCAAAGAGAGGCACCGGGAAAAAAGTGCGGAAAAGCAAAACAAACCCCTAAAACCCCTATAAGGGAGATAAGGATAAGCAAGTCTTGGCAAGGAGAGGCAATAGACAAGATTCGACGGAATAGATCCAAAAAGTCACTCCAGATGGTCGGCCATGAAGAGGAGACCAGTAGCGTGCGACAAACCCACCATGCACAAAACAGAAAAAAAAGGAACAACAAAAAGAAAGGAAAACATAATGAAAAGAATCAATGAAGGCAGAAACAAGAGGAAAAAGAGAAGAAGTGGATGGCGAACAACCGCCGGCACTAAAGCCAACTGGCTGGCCATTCAACTGAAAGAGGAAGAGACATTAGGGTTTCAAAAAGGATAAGGGGAGCTACGTGAGAGAGGACAAATTCGTGTTACAATGCTCTCTATGAACGGGAATAAAGCCCTTGGTTCGAATGGCTTTTCCTTAGGTAATTTCAATTTGTCACTAAAATCAAATAGTATTATTCCACTCAATCAATTTTTAATACATGTGTTCTAATAAAAATATAGGTACTTAATTGATAAAAAAAAATTTAAAGATCAAATTGAACATTGAAAATATATTTAAATATCAAATAATATATTAACCCAAATTTATTTTTCATCATATTTTTATGTTTTCCTAATAAAATTAAATAAATATAAATTTTTTTCCTCGAACAAAGTTAATTGGTCAAATAAGCTAATTTTTTGAAAATTTAAAGAAATAGACTGTTTTTGAAGAGAGAATGCTGGACGCACTTTCCCTGACGTGTCAGTAGAAAGCTCATCTAGCTGGATGAGGTTTCACACACTCTTTCCAAAAACAACCTATTTCTCTAATTTTTTTTAAAAAAAGCCTATTTGGCCAATTAACAATTTTTTTTGGCATATATGACTAATTTAGCCTCTTTTATATGTATATATATGAGAAAAATATTTGACACATTACTAGTAAAGTTTTTAAATTTCACAAGTAGAATCTCATACATATTTTTTTTTTGAACATTAATCTCATTATCATATCTGCTTTTTTTTTATACAATACTTAAAACTATTCTTAGCCTCTCTCCAACTCTTAAATAGGAAGTTAATACGCTTCAGTATACTCAAACTTACATCCTCTTACACTGACAATAATACTAATATTAATTGAATTAAAACTCAATTGATAATTTTTTTACATATTCATATACAAGGAATGTGTGATAATGTGTAACACCTTTGTTGATTTGAAATATTTTTTAATGGAAAAGGGAGATTCTTGAAATGCTGTGTGCTACACTCAACCATAAATGATTTGATTAATTTATTCAAGAAAAAACCAAAACAAATGATTACTATGCAAATAGAAAGAATCACTTTTATTGTAGTGATAGAATTTCCAGGAATTATCTTGCCAAACTGTATTAACTTCCAGCTGTTTGCATGAACTTAGATCATGAAAGACAAAGGAAGCTGCTTCATGTTGATACTTTGTACTTCTTTTAATATAATAAACCTTCCTTTTAACTTTTTCTTCTTTTAGAAAAAAGTCCTTTGACTGGGAATAGAAGTAACTTTTAATCCGAAGAGATGTTTTAATAAATGTATTTATATATCTATATAATATATAAAGATTTTCACTATGTTGGTATCACTAATAATTACATCTTAATTTAATTCTTTGGTTTTTATCAATTCTTAATAAATATGTTACATAATTATTTCACATAAATCATATTAAATTATAACACATTTACAACCAGAGCAAAGTCAAAAAATTCTTTTAGGTGGCCAAAATTTAATTATAATTTTTACGATAGTAAAAATATAATTTTCAAATAATTAAATCAAAATTTATCATTTTTTAGGGGGCCAAAGTCTATTTTAGGGGGCAAGGCCATTGCCAACTCCCTAGATTCACCACTGTTTACAACGTGGGTGAAAAATAGAATTATATAACAAATATATTTATAAAAAATTGATATATATATATAATAAATGAGGTTTTGGTTGATTGGTGAAGTATAAATGTTGAAAATTATATAGGCTAGGGTTTAATTCTTACTATGTGTATATTTTTCAAATTTTCTATATAAAAATATAAAATAATATAATTTACTTTGTAAAATAATAAAATTTTGTCAATGCTTAATTGAGTTGGTGCTCGATTGATTTCTGACCCCTACTCAATCAAGTTATTAATATATAACATGTGTGTATGTATAATACACATGCTATGTTTATGTTATAGCTTCCTAGATTTTATCTTTTAACCACAATTATTAATTTAAAAAAGATTACATGATATCTCGTTGTACTAAACTATAATCTTAAACGAGTCTAAATTTTTTATGCTAATTTTAGGTTTAGAATTTCAATCTTATTTTGACTTGTGCCATCAGGGTGGCTCTGCAGGGGGCATAATAGTAGGTTTTCCTAGGTCCTAGTGATTGCAATATGTTGTCCAAGTTATGTGCTTGTAC
The DNA here is from genome assembly GCF_025698485.1 of Gossypium arboreum. NCBI lineage: Eukaryota > Viridiplantae > Streptophyta > Magnoliopsida > Malvales > Malvaceae > Gossypium > Gossypium arboreum. The sequence goes on along the minus strand of NC_069082.1, from coordinate 127,106,124 downwards.
GAGTCTAGCCGCAATTTTCAGTTCCGTCCACACACGCTGCTGGTTTAGGACACTACAAGTTCCTAGCATTCTTTCAATTCACGGATGTCACCTTCAAGGCTCTGCACATATAACCCATTTGAGTGGTTATCATTCAGTTAAAAATTTTAAAAATTATTTGATTGATTTTATTTTTAAAAAAAATTGAAATTAATTAATTTTATGAATAAAATTGAATAAATCCAATAAATTTTTGTCGATCAGTTAACTAATTTAATCGACATTACTTGATTTGGATTTAATTTTTAGTTAAGTTTGGATATAGATCATATATTTGAGTGGATTGAATTTATTTTGGGTGTGAGCTCGGGTAATATACTTGAGGAAAAGGGATTGTATGAAATTTTGATTCCACGTCATCTCTATCCTTTTTTAATATAAGAATGACAAATCAGACTTTTCCTTCTGATATTCAGCTTTTTCCTCTTAAAAAAATTCAAATTTAACTAAAAATGCTGAATATATGGGGAAAAAATATGATTTGTCAATCTACTGGAAAGGGATAGAGTTGATGTGGAATCACAGTTTCATACAATCTTTTCTCTATATTTGAGTATGGGTTGGATTTAAATATTTTAAAATATATTAAAATAAATAAAAATATTTGGTACATTGTCGATAAAATTTAAAAATTCTACAAGTAAAGTTGGAGTGTTGATAAGTGTATGTAACGTATAGTAAAAAAATTTAAAATATAAATATAAAAAAATAGGACAGGTGACAGAATTGTAACTCTGTGAAAATTTTAAATTCCATTGGTAGTCTATCAAATACTTATCGTTAAAATAATAGATATTTTAAAGTTGATTAATTTGATTAACTCGGTTTTGGTTTTTCAAAACTAAATCGTTTTACTCAACCCTTGCAACCAACCTAAAACTACAACCGAATAAATTGACCCGACAAAGTTGAAACCAACCAATTTAGTCGATTTAGTCGGTTTGACCTGACTTTTGCACAACCCTACAAGTTGGTATGTTATAAGTTGGTTTTATTAGTTTATGGTTAAAATGGTTAAGTTGATCGGATCCACTTATTAAACTTTATAACTTTAATCAATCGATTTAACCGACTTAATATTTATTGCTTTTATTTATTTTATAGTTATTTATTTTAATGTATTTATAATATAAAATAAATAAGGATTAAATCAATTAATTTAAATCAAACGAAGTGCTTCAATTTGATTAGTTCAATTAAATTCAAAACAGTAAATCAATTTAATTAATGTTGAAATTTATTGGTTAAATTACAAAAAGTGACTAAACCGATCGAAAAAATTGAATGCTAACCCTTATTAAAAGTAGTAATTGTATATGGTTGACTTGATAACCATAATCACTAGGGGTGATTTCGATTTACTACCATCAAGTTTTTAAAAATTCTTCAATTGCCCATCATAATTTGATTCAATCTCGATTTTTCATGTTAATTTTGGAATTTGAGTTTTAGACTTATCTTAACAACTTTTCATATTTGTAAATATTATTTGAAAAGTAATTTTTTATACAACATGTTTATTTTAAATATAAAATATTTATTTTTACATTATAAAGAACTAAAATTAATTAAAAAAACATAACTCAATTTAATTGAGATAACTATCATTTTCTAAATTTAATTTCTTTCAATTCAAGACTATTTTTTGTTCAATTAATGACAAGAGGAGGACAAAATTTTAACAGCAACGCGACTAGCACGACCCAAACACAAATCACATCTGAAGTTATATTATTAACCTTCTTCAACCAAATAATAGTAAAAGTCATGGCACACGCAAATAACCTTTACACAATGGAACTCTTATTTATTTATTCAAAATTAATTTCAAAACAAAAGTGAATTTCATACTTAGTGGAGTAAATGGGTGAGTAATTATGAATGTTTTGCGAAATTAAGCTCTATATATTTACTAAATCCCATCTTTTTCACATGCTCATTCGTTAATTAATGATTAAGCTGAAGAACAAGTTAAAAAAGCACATAGACGTCATCAAGAGGGTATATTACTTGATTCCCATCGATATTTTTATCAGTACAGAAGACTGTGAGTTTGAATGCGCTAAAGCGCATTATCATCTTATTTAAGGGTTGGAGAGGAATTATAGGTAGTTTTAAACATTGTATAAAAAAAAATCCTTACATCTTTTTTCATTTTCATTTTTATTTTTTTAGTTAAATTTAATCATCAACTTTTCAAAAGAGTAACTTTTTTAATAAAAAATCAACTAAAATATTAATTTTTTAAACTTGGCAGCTCACATGATAATCCACGTGCACTTTATATTCTTTTTTATTTTTTAATGTATGAACTTTATATATATATATATATTAAATTTTATATTTTATATTTTTAATATTTTTATAATTTTTAAATTATTTTTGACTTGACATATATGAAAAACAGTGTCATGTTTTACTAATCTTTTCTATTGAAAAAGTAATCGGATTATTTTTCAAAAGGTTAATAACTAAATTTAACTTTAAAAAGAGAGTAATGATCAAATTGATAAAATAATTTAAATGTTAAAGACCAAATTTATCGTGACATGTTTTCACAAACAATTAGATTGAGCTTATATATTTCAATGGAAATTTAAATTATGCATTTTGAGTCGATATTGGGATTATGAGTAGTTCTAAGCATTCTATCAAAAAGAGCGGATATAATCAAAACTTATAATGAGATTGTTCAAAAAAATATCAATACTATTATTTAAATTATTGCTTGAGTTCAAGTCACAAGTAGAGGTAATCATGGGCCGGGCCGGGCCCAGACAAAATTTTAGGCCCGTCTACTAAGCCCGGGCTTGGCCCGACCCAAAATATGGGCCTAAAAATTTATCCAAGCCCGGCCCGAAATAAAATTGCTAAGCCTGCCCTACCCGGCCAAATTTCCAAACCCATATTAATTTTTTTTTTGCTTATTTCATTAAATAAAAATTTTAAAAATATAATAAATCAAATATATTTAAAAACATAAAAACAAATATTAAAACAAATAAAAATGATACTAAAACAATTCTTAAAACAATACACAAATTGACAATATAATAAAAAAATGGTTATATTAAAATTTTAAAATGATTAAAAATAAAATAAAAAATATATTAATATATAATTTGGGCTGGGCCCGAACCAAAAAACTCTTACCCGAGGGCCGGCCCATTTTCTAAACGGGCCTCGTTTTTTTGCCCAAACCCATTTTTCGGGCCTATATTTTTACCCAAACCCTCCCATTTTTTGGGCGGGCCTTTAGGCCTGGCCGGGCCGCCCAGCCCATGATCAGCTCTAGTCACAAGTTAATGAATACCAACTCAATTACTGAAATAATTTTAAAAACTATTAATTATACAAAGTAAATTATGTTATTATGATAGTGTTTTTTATCATTTTAATATTTTTATATAAAATCAATAAAATCTCACACATGATGTAAACTAAAGCTTTATTTAAATTTTAATAAATATATATTTTACATAATTTTTCAACACATTGTATGTGTGTCATAATCTAGTTCATATAATGTATTTATTTTATACACATATATATTATATCATGTTTATATTATTTTTATTTTTATATCGTATTTAACCTATACTATATTTAAGTACTGATCGAGTTGGTCACAAGTCAATTGGACATCATCTCAATTGATAAAATGACTAAAATAACAAATATTACAATGAAGGTGTTCTTGTATTTTTACATTTTCATATAAAATCAATAAAAATTAATTCAAACCCAAAATAAATTTAGAAGAAAGATAAAACTTGACAACTTTTCTCACATTGGTTATTGAAAAATTTTCCCCACATTAATCTCAAAACTTACAACTTTTTTCAATTTAGTCTCTAAACTGGACTTCTATTGAAGTTAGTTGATGTGATACTTTGAAATTATGTAATGTCATCACCTAAAATTTTTTTAAATATTTTTACGTTTCTTTTTTTTTTTTATAATTATCAAATAATAACATGATAATATTTTAGAGTACCACGTCATCACACTAAGTTTAAAAACCAAATAGAGAAAATTTATCAAATTCAAAGATTCAATGTTAATTTATCATTAATTTTCTAGGGTTAAATCACTTATTGGGGCCTGAACTTAGCAATTATTTTCATTTTGAGACTTGAATGTTTTTTTGTCCAAGCTAGATCCTAAACTGTGCAATTGTTTTCTCATTGGGGCTTGAACTATTTTTTTGTCCAAGTTAAACTCTGATATTTCCTTAGAAAACCCTAAAAGTTAACCCCCCCAATGTGGGAGTAATTGTCAAGTTCAAGCCCCAACATGAGAATAATTACCAAGCTCAGGTCTCAAATAGTGATTTAACTCATTTTCTATAAACATATATTTTCCCCAGTATTATAAGTGTAGGGTGAGTATTTGGTACTTGTATAACATTTTTTTTATTTCACAAAAAATTTTAAAAATTTGATCTATCTTTTTTTAATATATATAAAAATAATTAATTATACTCTGCTTGGAATTTGCTTTTAGAAATATAGCTATCCCTACCCCCTCACGTCAATCCCACGAGCCTCTTATCCATTCTTATTCGATCATGGCGGGGCCAAGGCAAAATAAAGAAACTCACATTGGGTTTAGGAATAATCAAGCTCGAACTGATGACTTCCACCAAGTCAAGGTGACACTCTACCGCTAAATTATATAGAACTGACTAATCCTAAATTAAAGGATCAAGAAACTCAACAACGCTACCATTCTTAAACAATTTGGAGTTAGGCTTTCCTTTCACATGTAAAACACTTATTAGCCTTTTAACCCTACTCATGAACTTCATTTGCAGTATACCAAATATCATAATGATTTGAAAGAGAATTTTTATAGAACTCACGTTTTTAACAAAAACAAATCACTTGTCACGTTTCACTTTCACCCATTACCATTTCATCAATCACCGAAAAGAGAAATGGTTGGTAAGAGAGAAATCAACGGGTTTATCTATCCATCCAACCCAACTCTGAATCAGACTCGTGCTGGAAAGGGCCCGTGGGGTGTGTGTGATGCTTTCCAACTCAGTGAGTCATTTAACGTGATGTCACTTTTCATTACGTTTTCTAATGACGTGATGAGTGACTCAGTAGCAGAATTTTTTGTTCAGCCCCCAAAAAAGGAACTTCAACGTAAAAACAGAAGCCTTCTTTCACAACGTTCCATATTAGATTTTGTTGGATTGCTATTTCATTTTCAACTTTCACATTTATTTTGAATTTATTTTTTCATAATGTCTGCCCTTTCAATTCACACGTGAAAAATCTGATAATTTACATTTTTTTTATATTAAAAATGAGAAATTAATTTTTTTTCATGTGAAGAGTGGACCACTTTGGTCAAACGACGGGATTGGTCTGATAGATGTTTGGTTTACGCGTCCATTGTTTTAATGGATGTGACTTCGAATTAATCTTGTTTGGTAAATTAGTTTTAAATTATATGTTTTTGTGTTGAAGTTTAAGGTTAAAGTTATTGGTTGTCCTTATCTATGCCTTTGCTTTCATCATTGTAATTGAGCTCGTAATGTTGTGGCAGATTGGGTTCTAAAAGCCATAAATAGCTTAGATAAGTTTGGTGGATTAGGTCGGACGAATTTCATTAAGACTTATTATTTTCTGGTTAGGAGTGAAGTTATATTCTTTTTATTTTTGGACTGAATTAATTTTTTTATTTTTAAGATTTTAAAATTTAAATTTAATTATTAATATTATTATTATTTTATTAAATCTAAATTTAAAAATTTAAAAAGTAGATGAACAAAATTCCTAAACTACAGGGACTAAACTAAATTCTTAGTTTACCCGGTGATGGTTGGAGGAACCTACCTGTGAATGTGTGATTGGGGAGTGGGAGTGGTACCGTGCGGCACGACATGGTCATCGGACCCGCCTACACATTGTCGAGGTTGCTATCCACGCGGCAATATGAAATTTAAGACTAGACCATGCAGTTGACTTGGACAATATTTATTGATGTAATGACTCAGCTGTCGTTTCTGTTCCTTTTCCTGCTCTATAATTTCCTCGAAATACGTCACCAACAAGAACATCCTCCTCCCACAAAATTTACCAAAATTAAAGGAAACAAACCGAATCTTCTTGTTCCATTCAAGGGTTTAGGTTAACCAATTTCGAGGCTCTCACGGGGGGCGGAAATTCGTTAGCGGTATTAGATTGAGAATCAATGCAAGTAATTAGTTTAGTGGAAGGTATTAGATGGATTGATTTGAGAATTAAGGCTCCGTTTGTTTGCAGGTAAAATATTTTCTAGAAAATGATTTTTGGAAAATGATTTCTAAAAAATGATTTACTTTCCTCGTGTTTGGATGAATCTTTGTAAAATATTTTCTGTTGTTTGGCAGATTTCCTGAAAATATTTTCCGGAAAAGCTGTTTTTATATATATATTAATAAATTTATATATATTAATAAATTTATATTTTAAATTATTTTTACATATATTGCAATGATTTATTTATAAATAAATTAATCAAATTAAATGTCGAAACCCTTTTTTATTTTAAAAGCAATGGGGATCGACTTTAAAAACCGAGTGTGGAGTCGCCACCAATCTTTTTATTTAGGTGTGATTGGATCACCTAATAAGACATTTTAAATTAATTTCGATTTACATAAATTCAAAAACGGGTTCGGGAGTCGGTTACGTATGAGGAAGGGTTAGCACCCTCATTACGCCCAAAAATTGGTACCAAATTGATTCGATGCTATCCTTATATCAAAGATTTTAAGAAGAAAGATCTTTTAAAGCATGATTCTTTAAAATGTTTGAAATAGTTTAAATTAGTAGTCACAAATCTCTCGTTTCAAAGGTATGCAGTATCATACTCAGTACGATTGGATACGACCCTTTATACCTTTAAAGACAATTGATTATTGACTTTTGAAAATTTGTACACTAAAAAAAAAGGTTATTCAAATATTTAGTTCGCCGAAAAATCATACCCAGTACGATTGAGTACCATTTTCCAAATTCTCCAAATATTGAATATTACCTTATTTTTGAACTGAGAATTTGCTCAAAACACTTTTATTTGTTTTAAAATAACAATGAAACAACTAATATCAACCCAAAATATTAAAATTTGAATCACGATGCAACAATATAGAAAAAATCAAAGTTACAAACACGGATTACTATACGAAATATTATACAAGTAAACAAAAGAACAAATTAACATAATTTAAATAATAGTGCGAAAGGCTAATAATCAATATAAAACAATAATACATGAAATAACATGAAAACTAAAGCGACACATAGTACACAAAACAATTTGGAAATAATTTGAAAACTATCAAATATATGAAAACTTACAAAATAAATAACACATGATTGGGTTTGAAATGATATACATATATAAAAAGAAAACTAATAATATGTAATTGAATATTAAAATAAAAAGTTATGAAAGAAGGAATTTAGAGTTAATAACATGCAAGAATATTTTAAAAACCAAACCTATATATTTAAAGGTGTTAATATACATACAATAATAAAAATCAATAAAACAATATATAATGAAGATATAATACCATAACAAAGAATAAACAATATACATGAAAGATGAACAAACCAATATACAATAAAACTATATACACATGAAAGAATCTTAACTAACAAAGAAATAATAATATATGTTTTTAAAAGAATAAATTATGTACATAATAAATTGGAAAGGGAGTATAAGTAGAAATTATATAAAATATCATGGAATTAAAATATAAATTATAAGATTAAACTAACTTTATCACAAGATATACATATATATATATAATATATTTTAACAATATAATTATATAAATAGATCTCCATAACAAACTAAAAATATATAACAAAATATATGAATAGGTTTAAAAGAAATCGTATGTCTAAAGTAGTATAAAATTAATAATATACATGGAATAAAAACCCTAGTACAAATAATGCATATATAAGAGGATAATAACATAGGAAAATATTTGAAACAAACGAAAAATATATAATACCCAAGAATGGATTTAAAAGAAACAAATAACATATATATAAGTAAAATCTTAAAGAAAAATTTCATGAACATTATCAAAAGAAGATTCAAATAAGTAATTTGACATAAAATATGTATATGTGTATAAAAATATCAATGTATGAGAATGAATATTACATAAATATTTTAAATATAAATTTACGTAAAGAGAATTTTTAAAACAATAACTTGTATAGTAAAACAATTCAACAATATATAAATACTAAAATAAAATGGAATTTTTAAAAAAATTCAAAAGAATATGTTAAAATAATAGATCAAACAAAATAATAAATACATAAATAAATAAACAAATAAATCTTAAAGAATATAAAACGCAAACTAAACCTAATAGAAATGAAAACAACATTGAAAGGATAATTTATAGATGAATCAAGTCATTGAAATTGAGCTGAGTATCAAAATAGAATATGCACAAATGATTGAGGATCAAAATTGAAAATATACCCAACCTCACAACGCTACGTTTAAACAAGGATTAAATTGTAACAATGTTCGAATCTCAAGGAAAATATACAAACAGATAAACAAAATCAGGGACGAAATAAAGATTAACGAAGGAGGAAAGGGATTGATCACAAAAATAACCGATCAACACGAAATGCGCGGATCTAGGGCATATGGGTCGGGTCACACGCAAGTCTTCTTTTCCCCTTTTAAATGGCACCGCTTCAAAGCCATTAAGATTGGCTTTAAACTATGCCGCTTCGATTCCTTATAATAGCTAAAATCCAACCAAACAACCTGTTCGGTGAATCAAACTCCAATCCCTTTCTTTCTTCCTTATCAAACCCTAAATATTCACTCAAATTGCCAATTCACATCCACCATACAACAACCACCACATTCAAGCTTGATTGATGATTTTTCAGCCTTGAGGTCTCCTTTCAACTTCGATCGCAACGAAGCAAGAAGAAACCTTCGCCTATTCGCAAGATAAGGCTTCTCTTCTCTTTTCTTTTGTTTTTCTTTAAATGCAAATGATAGAAAACGAAGGAAATAGATGAACAATTAATAGAAAATGAAAGAAATTCATAAAGAAATTAGGAATCACCTTCTAAAAGAAATACTTTCCCTTTTTCTATTAAGTATCCGTAAAAAAAAAAAAGTATATTCATTCCTCCTTTTATAGCTGAAAAATAAAATAAAATAAATAAGAAAAATCCAATTGATTTGTCAGAATCTGCTGATATTCTCGTTATTTGCTTCTTCGCGTGTGTTCCATTTGCAGAGAAGAACCGTACAAAGGCATGAGCAAAGACGCCATACGAGGGACTGATGGCGACGTGTGGTGTTCGCCCGAGATCATTGGTCAGCATCGGTGATTTCGAAGCTTCGCTCGAGCTCTATGAGCTTGCTTCGAGAGCAAACTGCCAAGAGCACAAACTACTGCTGCGGCGTTGTTTAACAACTGGGGTTTGGGCTAGGGTTAGTCTTAGATTGGGCCATTTGTGAATCGGGCTAAAGAACTTTGGGGTATTTGGTTAAGAAATGGGCTTATTGTAATTGGGTTTTAATTTTTATGTAAAGGGTTTTGGGGTATTTATTTAATTGGGTTGGATATTTGTAAATGGACTCTTTGGACTTATTTATTTTTGGATTTTTATTTTGGGTCTATTCATTTATAAATGAGCCCGGGCAAAAATGGGCCATTACAGCTGCCCCTCTTTGCTCATTGTCGTGTAACGAGAATAGAGCAAAGACCTTAAATAGGGCCAATTTTGCCCGGTTTTGCTGAATTTTGACTGCAATTTCATGGAAATAGGATCAGTGGCTCAAATCTGCTCCATTGCCAATACATGGAGATGAGATTCATCATATACAAAGATCTGTTCCGCTGCAAACTTCAGGGAGATATAAAATCTTCAATTCTTAGTCTGCTTCCTTGCTATCTCAGGAAGATAAAACTCATTCTTCAACCTGTTTTCTTGCTACCTCAGAGATGAGGCTTTGAAGCTTAAATCTGTTCCATTGCCGGTACCTAGTTATAAGATTTGCCTCTTCCAACCTTTAATCTTCAGTCTACTTCCTTGCTACCTCAGGAAGATAAGACTACAATCGCCAACCTGCTCTCTTGCTACCTCAGAGAGATAAAGCTAATAGCTAAAATCTGCTCCATTGCCGATACATGGAGATAAGATTCGCCATCCTTGATCTACTCCACTATTGCTTAGGGAGATAAGATCTTCAATCTTCAGTCTGCTTCCTTGCTACCTTAGGAAGATATGACTCATTCTTCAACCTGCTCTCTTGCTACCTCAGAGAAATAAAGTCAGTGACTAAAATCTGTTCCATCGCTGATACATGGAGATAAGATTCCCCATCTGCGAAGATCTGCTTCGCTGCAATCTCAGGGAGATAAAATCTTCAATTCTTAGTCCGCTTCCTTGCTACCTCAGGAAGATAAGATTGGTGGTAAAATCTGCTCCATTGCCTATACATGGAGATAAGATTCACCATCTTCGATCTGCTCCGCTACTGCTTAGGGAGATAAGATCTTCAATCTGTAGTCTGCTCTCTTGCTGCCTCAGAAAGATAAGACTCATTCTTCAACCTGCCCTCTTCCTACCTCAGAGAGATAAGGTTGATAGTTAAAATCTGCTCCATTGCCGATACATGGAGATAAGATCTGTAAATTCTAGTCTGCTTCCTTGCTACCTCAGGGAGATAAGACTACTATCGTCAATCTGCTCCATTGCCGATACATGGAGATAAGATTTGTCTTTTCCAATCTTTAATCTTCAGTCCGCTTTCTTACTGCCTCAGAAAGATAAGACTCATTCTTCAACCTGCCCTCTTGCTACCTCAGAGAGATAAGGTTGGTGGTAAAATCTGCTCCATTGCTGATACATGGAGATAAGATTCACCATCTTCAATCTGCTCCGCTACTACTTAGGGAGATAAGATCTTCAATCTTTAGTCTGCTCCACTGCAACTTTAGGGAGATAAGACTTGTATATTGAGACTGTTTTACTGCAACTGACATTTCAACCTGCTCCATTGCAACTTCAGGGAGGTAAGGTTTTCAATCTTCGATCTATTCCTCTGCAACTTCAGGGATATAATGTAACATTCCGAAATAGGGCCTAAACGGAACAGTGGTTGCGAAACCACAAATTCAGGGTAGAAAAAAAATTATTTTATTATTATTTTGAGGTTCATGGTATGATTACATGATTGTGCGAAAATTTCGTGATAAAATTCTATGCATAAAGTGCTTAAATTGAGGTTAGGGACTAAATCGAATAATTTGCAAAACTTGTATTCTAGAAGTTTTAGTATGAAATTATTTTGGAATATTAATTAGGAGATCTTAAATGGTAATTTGACCAATTTTAAGTTCATGGACAAAATTAGGACATGGAAGGAATTTTTGAAAAGTTTAGTAAGGAGGGCATTTTGGTCATTTGGTTATTAACATTAATAAAAGGTAAAAGATGATAAAATTGTATCATCTTCTTCAAGTTACCAGCAGAACCTTACCTCTCTCCATAGCTGGGGTTTCTTCAACTTTCAAGCTTCATAGTAAGTGATTCCAAGCCCGCTTTTAATGATCTTTACGTTTTGAAGTCCCTAGCTCGATAAAGCTTATGCTAGCAATAATTTAAGTTAGGAATCAAATTCGGAAAAATACCCATAGGTGAAATTTGTGTATTTTGATGTTTTATGATGGAATATGAGGTTTTAAATTATGTTAGACAACTTGTGCTACTTGGTTTTAAGTGAAAACAGTAAAAGGCTTAATCGGTAAAAATACCTAATAGTCATAAGTACATGTTAGTGTGTGAATTTGATGTTGCCATAGAAGGAAAAATGATCAGCATGTCATAAAACATAAGAAAATAGGATGAAGTTTAATTTACGAGCCTTGGGGCAAAAGTGCAAATATGTGAAAGTTTAGGGCAAAATGTAATTTTTCCAAAGTTTGAGTAAAGGGTTGTTTTGATAAATGTTGATATTAAATAAGCTAAATTTGCTATTATAGATCAAGAAGAGCGAAATTCGAGAGTAGATCGGGAAAAGAAAAGTAAAGGACTAAATTGTAAAGTTTAGTCACATTTTGTATCGAGGTAAGTTTACAGTAAATAAATGCAATATTCTTTTATTTTACATTATTATTGTCAATTTCAGCATTTATATATTTATGTTATGAAAATATTTAAAGTCGAATTTAAGGTGAAGTGACAGAGGAAAAGTGTTAGAAAGCCCGGTTGAACCCTAGGAATGTTAGGATATTAGGGTTGACAGACGAACGAAATGAGCCATGTAAGTCCATATTAGAAATATGGCTTTGGAGACAGGATTGAGCCATGTAAGTCCATATTATATATGGCATTGGAGACAGGAATAATTCATGTAAGTCCATGTCAAAGACATGGCATTGGCGAGATATTGATAGAGCGAGAACGACCCTAGTATCCTTAGTATTTCGAGTGGTTCAACGGGTCAGGATACGAGTTAAATTACAGTGAATTAACAGCAAAGGAAAAGTAGATTATACTTATGAAAAGGAAAGGTCGTAAGAAAGAAGGTAAGGGAATAAAGAAGAAGATAGAAATTGAGAAGTAAAGAAATTTATGATGTTAGATGATATTATGCATAATTATCCATTATGTTGAATGTTGTGATTTATTTGCTTGTAAGCTTACTAAGCCTAGTGCTTAATCTCTTTATTTTCTTCTTCTTATAGTACTTATCTAGCCACTCGGGGATCGAAGGAAGCGTCGGAGGCCGATCACACTATCAAAGAAATAACTCGGTATAATTAGACGTTTTGTTTTGTGTATGGCATGTATAGAAACTTAGCCACTTTTGGTATAATATGAACAATGAATGATGTGTAAATACTTGCTAGTGATTAGCTAATAAAATGGCCGATGATATGCATGTTTATTAATATGTATGATTGAATGGTGATTATCACATGAAAATTATGAAAAATGTGAAAGTAACCTAAAAACAGATTCAAGTAACAGCAATGACGTAACTTTGAAAAATCACTAAAAATTGTATAAACATAGTTTGAAGATGAATAATATATGAAATTAAAGCTTATTATGTCTATTTTCTAATGGAATAATAAAAATAGGTAAAGGTATTATATTTCATGATATATCTGAGTTTTAGTGAAACAGGGTCAGAGCGATTTCTGGAACCCCTGTTTCAACTTTGGAAATTCACCATAAATTGTAAAAAACTAATTAGAAGGTGTAATTTATATGGTTAGAATCCTTATTGAATCTAGTTTTTATAGAAACAAACGGTTTAGTCATATGAATTTTGTACAGGAAGAAACATGGCTCGTAGTAAGAAGAGGTCAGTGTAGTTGAGTTTTGAAACAGGGGAAACTTTAACTAATAAACTGTACTAATTGGCCAAGTCAAAAATTCTAGAAAAAAATTAGTAGATAGATATATGAGTCTAGTTTCAGGAAAAATTTACGGATCTTAATTTCGAGTTTCGAAACTCAAGATATGAATTTTTAGGCAACTACGACGCAGAATGGCAGCACATTCCGAAAAGCTTAAATAAATAATTTAAACCTATTTAAGTGATAGATTAAGTTTAGTAATGCCTCGTGCTCGATTCTGGAAACAGTCTCGGGTAAGGAGTGTTACATTTATTGGTATCAGAGCAGGTTTAGTCGATTCTCGGAACAGTTAGTGTGAGAAAAGTCTAGCTATACATGCCATACTTGTATTTTGATAGTGTGACGACTCTGACGATTTTTTTAAATATTTTGTTTTATAGTAATGGATCCGGGCAGCCGGTGATGATGATGTAGAAAGTAATGCTTGCTTCCACGTAAGGGCGCCATCCGAGAATAGGCCAGTAATAGTTGATCGGGAGGAGTGACTCGAAAGCTCTCTTCCGAGCTTTGAATGATTTGTTTGCCGGGTTCGTTAAATGCGAATCCGGCAGATTAGACCTCCACCCCTCATGATTCTCGGGCTACCCATGTAGCTCAAGCTTCCCCGATCACAGTGCAGTGGTAAGAGAAAACCACCAGTTGATAGAATCAGAAACAAGGGCGAAGAGTTCGAGCAACAAAAGATGATGATGCGAAAGAGCGAATTTTGGTTAGAAAATACTATCGAGTCTTTGACGAATTATCTTGTACACCGAGGAATGTATGAAATGTGTAGTATCACTTCTTAGAGACTCAACCTACTATTGGTGGAAGACACTTGTATCGGTTGTACCGAAAGAGAGGGTCACTTGGGATTTCTTTCAGAAGAATTTCGTAAAAGTACATCATCGAGGTTTATTGACCGTAATGAAAGGAATTCTGGAATTGAAACAAGGCAATATGATTGGTGACCGATTATGAGCGTGAATTTGTCGTGCTCAAGAAATATGCTCAAGAATGTGTGTCCACAGAGGCTATCCTATGTAAAAGGTTTGAGGATGGGTTAAATGATGATATCCGATCGTCAAGGGTGTCCTAGAAATAAAAGAGTTCGTTATTTTAGTTGAGAGAGCCTGTAAGGCGAGGAGCTATTAAAAGGAAAGGCAAAGTTGAGACAGAGACACAAGATACAAAGAAGAGACAGATGAGCGAGATCATTTCGGCTACATCCAAGAGGCCCAGAGAGTTTTCTACCAGATCTAGCTTTTCGGCAGGCAATCTAGTCGAATAGAGGTAGCAGATTTAAGGATCCGAAGGCTCGGACCACCTCGACTACGAGTGTAGGTAATGTCGACAGGTAGATCGTGGTGTCTCGATGTGGTAGACTTCATTATGGTCCTTGTCGGGCGGCGAAAATGTTTGCTATAAATGTGGTGCTCCAGATCATTTTGTACGAGAATGTCCGTAGTGGCTAGGAGAGGTAACACAGAGTGCTAGATCCTAAATGCTCCTACTAGAGGCGATCACCGAGGCAACCGGAGTAGGAGCAAGTAATGAGGTACCTTTAGAGATTCGGTGTGAGACCGGATGTTAGAGCCCCGCAAGGACTTATGCTATTCGTGCACGCCAAGAGGCATCCTCCCCGATGTGATTACGGTACATTTTCTCTACATGATATTAATGCCATTGCTCGATTGATCCGGGTTCGACTCATTCTTATGTTTGTATGAAATTGATGCCTAGTATAAGTATGCCTATAGAATCTCTGAATTTGTGATTAAAGTATCGAATCCATTAGGCAAGCATGTATTAGTAGATAAAGTATGTAGAAATTGTCCTTTAATGATTAGAGGCTCTTGTTTTACTGATCTCATGCTATTACCATTTGATGAGTTTGATGTGATTCTTGGTATGGATTGGTTGACTACACATGATGTGATAGTGAATTGTGGAAAGAAATTCATTGAGTTGAAGTGTGAAAATGGTGAAATTCTTGAGTTAATTCGGAAGAGTCGATAGTTTATTTCCCATAATTTCATTATGTCCGCTTTAAATGTTTGAGAAAAGGGTATGAAGCTTATCTTGCTTTTGTGTTAAACACTAAAGATCCAAAATTGAAAATTAAATCGATGCTCGTGGTATGTGAGTTTCCGATGTGTTTAGGAAGAACTACGGTGTTTGCCTCCTGTTAGGGAAGTTGAGTTTGGTATTGAGTTGATTCCGGTACCACGCCCATTTCTATTGCTCCTTATAGAATGGCTCCATTGGAATTGAAAGAATTGAAAGCTCGATTGCGAGAATTAACAGATAAAGGCTTGGTAAGACCCAGAGTTCACCATGGGTGCACCAGTGTTATTTGTGAAAAGAAAGACGGATCGATGAGATTATGCATAGATTATCGGCAACTTAACAAGGTAACAATGAAGAACAAGTATCCATTGCCTAGAATTGATGATTTGTTTGATCAATTGAAGGAGCTACTGTTTTTCGAAGATATATTTGAGATCCGGATACTATCGATTCATGAGTTAAAGAGTCGATGTCCTGAAGATCGCTTTCCGGACTAGGTATGGTCATTATGAGTTCCTTGTGATGCCATTTGGCTTGACTAATGCTCCGCCATTTTCATGGACTTAATGAACCGAATTTTTAGACCATACTTAGATAAGTTTGTAGTTGTGTTCATTGATGATATTTTGATTTATTCTCATGATGAGACCGAGCATGCGAGCATTTGAGAACGCTTTACAAATTCGAGAGATAATCGGTTGTATGCCAAGTTCAAGAAAAGTGAGTTCAGTTACGAAGTTGGTTTTCTTGGACATATTGTCTCGGTGAAGGTATTAAGGTTGATCTGAGTAAGATTTCAGCCATTGTTGATTGGAAGCCTCCTAGAAATGTATCAGAAGTTAGAAGTTTTCTTGGTCTTGCTGGATATTATAGACGATTTGTAGAGGGATTTTCCATGATAGCTACCCCGTTGACGAGACTGCTACGGAAGGATGTTAAGTTTGAATGGACTGAGAAGTGCCAACAAAGTTTTGATAAGTTAAAGGCATTGTTGACGGAAGCTCCTATCTTAGTACAAATTTAACCGAGTAAAGAATTTGTGATTTGATGATGCATCCTTGAATGGGCTCGGTTGTGTACTCATGCAGGAAGGAAAGGTAATTGCTTATGCCTCTAGACAATTGAAGCCACATGAGAAAAATTATCCGACACATGATTTAGAGCTAGCTGCTATTGTATTTGCATTGAAGATTTGGAGACATTATTTGTATGGTGAAAGGTGCTGGGATATTTACCGATCATAAAAGCTTGAAATACTTGATGACTCAAAAGATTTGAATTTGAGGCAAAGAAGATGGTTGGAATTGCTTAAAGATTATGAGTTAGTGATTGATTATCACCCAGGTAAGGCAAATGTAGTTGCTGACGCTTTAAGCAGGAAACTTTTATTTACATTGCGAGCTTTGAATACCAATTTAGCCATGTCGATGATGGTTCTATTTTAGCTGAATTTAGAGCTAAACCGTATTTCTTGAAGAGATTTGTGAAGCTCAGAATGATGATAATGAGTTACAAGCTAAAAGAGTTCAATGTGAGTCAGGCATAGAATCAGATTTCTGGATTGGTTCTGATGGTTGTTTGATGTTTAGAGACAAAATTTGTGTACCAAAGAATGATGAGCTTATTCGGAAGATTTTACAGGAAGCACATAGCAGTTCTTTATCTATTCATCCAGGCAGTACAAAAATGTATAATGATTTGAAGAAATTGTATTGGTGGGTAGGAATGAAAAGAGATATTTCAGAGTTTGTTTCTAGATGCTTGATTTGTCAACAGGGAAAGGCCGAACATCAGGTACCCTCAGGATTATTGCAACCTGTGCTAGTTCCGGAATGGAAATGGGACAGAGTTACTATGGATTTTGTGACAGGATTGCCGTTAACACTGAAAAAGAAAGATGCAATATGGGTTGTGATTGATAAGCTAACTAAGTCGGCTCATTTTATCCCAATCCGTATGGATTATTCACTTGACAAGTTGGCTGAGTTATACATTTCGAGATAGTTAGACTACATGGAGTGCCATTATCGATCATTTCGCATAGAGATCCAAGATTTACTTCACGGTTCGGAAGAAGTTACAAGAGGCTTTAGGTACGAAGTTGAGTTTTAGTACTTTTCACCCTCGAATCGATGGTCGGTCGAGAGAGTTATTCAGTACTTGAAGATATGCTTAGATGTTGTGTATTAGAATTTCAAGGTAGTTGGGAAAAATACTTACCATTGGTAGAGTTTGCCTACAATAATAGTTATCATCAAGTTTGAAGATGGCACCTTATGAAGCTTTGTTTGGACGTAAATGCCGTACACCTTTATATTGAATGAGCTTAAAGAAAGCCGATTTACGGGTTGATCTAGTTAAAGAAACGGAAGAAAAGTGAAAGTTATCGAAATTGTTTAAAAGCGACTTGAGACGAAAGCGAAGTCGTATGCAGATTTAAAAAGAAAAGAGATCGAATATCAAGTTGGTGACAAAGTTTTTTTGAAAGTATCCCCGTGGAAGAAAGTTCTCAGATTTGGCAAGAAAGGCAAACTAAGTCCACGTTTTATTGGACCGTTTGAAGTGATTGAGAGAGTCGGACCATTAGCATATCGGTTAGCTTTGCCGATTGAGTTAGAGAAGATTCATAATGTATTTCATGTGTCTATGCTACGTCGTTATCGTTCAGATCCGTCACATGTGATTTCTCGACGAGAGGTTGAGATTCACCAGACATGACTTACGGTGAAGAACCCAGAAAAGATTCTAGCTCGAGAGGTAAAGCAATTAAGGAACAAAAGTATTGTACTTGTGAAAGTACTATGGAATAGACATGGGGTAGACGAGGCTACATGGGAACCCGAAGAGGCTATGCGAAAACAGTACCCATATCTCTTCACAGGTAAGATTTTCGGGACGAAAATCCCTAAAGGGGAGAAATGTAACATTAAAATAGGGCCTAAGCGGACAGTGGTTGCGAAACCACAAATTCAGGTAGAAAAAAAATTATTTTATTATTATTTTGAGGTTCATGGTATGATTACATGATTGTGCGAAAATTTCGTGATAAAATTCTATGCATAAAGTGCTTAAATTGAGGTTAGGGACTAAATCGAATAATTTGCAAAACTTGTATTCTAGAAGTTTTAGTATGAAATTATTTTGGAATATTAATTAGGAGATCTTAAATGGTAATTTGACCAATTTTAAGTTCATGGACAAAATTAGGACATGGAAGGAATTTTGAAAAGTTTAGTAAGGAGGGCATTTTGGTCATTTGGTTATTAACATTAATAAAAGGTAAAAGATGATAAAATTGTATCATCTTCTTCAAGTTACCAGCAGAACCTTACCTCTCTCCATAGCTGGGGTTTCTTCAACTTTCAAGCTTCATAGTAAGTGATTCCAAGCCCGTTTTAATGATCTTTACGTTTTGAAGTCCCTAGCTCGATAAAGCTTATGCTAGCAATAATTTAAGTTAGGAATCAAATTCGGAAAAATACCCATAGGTGAAATTTGTGTATTTTGATGTTTTATGATGGAATATGAGGTTTTAAATTATGTTAGACAACTTGTGCTACTTGGTTTTAAGTGAAAACGAGTAAAAGGCTTAATCGGTAAAAATACCTAATAGTCATAAGTACATGTTAGTGTGTGAATTTGATGTTGCCATAGAAGGAAAAATGATCAGCATGTCATAAAACATAAGAAAATAGGATGAAGTTTAATTTACGAGCCTTGGGGCAAAAGTGCAAATATGTGAAAGTTTAGGGGCAAAATGTAATTTTTCCAAAGTTTGAGTAAAGGGTTGTTTTGATAAATGTTGATATTAAATAAGCTAAATTTGCTATTATAGATCAAGAAGAGCGAAATTGAGAGTAGATCGGGAAAAGAAAAGTAAAGGACTAAATTGTAAAGTTTAGTCACATTTTGTATCGAGGTAAGTTTACAGTAAATAAATGCAATATTCTTTTATTTTACATTATTATTGTCAATTTCAGCATTTATATATTTATGTTATGAAAATATTTAAAGTCGAATTTAAGGTGAAGTGAGAGAGGAAAAGTGTTAGAAAGCCGGTTGAACCCTAGGAATGTTAGGATATTAGGGTTGACAGAGACGAAACGAAATGAGCCATGTAAGTCCATATTAGAAATATGGCTTTGGAGACAGGATTGAGCCATGTAAGTCCATATTATATATGGCATTGGAGACAGGAATAATTCATGTAAGTCCATGTCAAAGACATGGCATTGGCGAGATATTGATAGAGCAGAACGACCCTAGTATCCTTAGTATTTCGAGTGGTTCAACGGGTCAGGATACGAGTTAAATTACAGTGAATTAACAGCAAAGGAAAAGTAGATTATACTTATGAAAAGGAAAGGTCGTAAGAAAGAAGGTAAGGGAATAAAGAAGAAGATAGAAATTGAGAAATAAAGAAATTTATGATGTTAGATGATATTATGCATAATTATCCATTATGTTGAATGTTGTGATTTATTTGCTTGTAAGCTTACTAAGCCTAGTGCTTAATCTCTTTATTTTCTTCTTCTTATAGTACTTATCTAGCCACTCGGGGATCGAAGGAAGCGTCGGAGGCCGATCACACTATCAAAGAAATAACTCGGTATAATTAGACGTTTTGTTTTGTGTATGGCATGTATAGAAACTTAGCCACTTTTGGTATAATATGAACAATGAATGATGTGTAAATACTTGCTAGTGATTAGCTAATAAAAATGGCCGATGATATGCATGTTTATTAATATGTATGATTGAATGGTGATTATCACATGAAAATTATGAAAAATGTGAAAGTAACCTAAAAACAGATTCAAGTAACAGCAATGACGTAACTTTGAAAAATCACTAAAAATTGTATAAACATAGTTTGAAGATGAATAATATATGAAATTAAAGCTTATTATGTCTATTTTCTAATGGAATAATAAAAATAGGTAAAGGTATTATATTTCATGATATATCTGAGTTTTAGTGAAACAGGGTCAGAGCGATTTCTGGAACCCTGTTTCAACTTTGGAAATTCACCATAAATTGTAAAAACTAATTAGAAGGTGTAATTTATATGGTTAGAATCCTTATTGAATCTAGTTTTTATAGAAACAAACGGTTTAGTCATATGAATTTTGTACAGGAAGAAACATGGCTCGTAGTAAGAAGAGGTCAGTGTAGTTAAGTTTTGAAACAGGGGAAACTTTAACTAATAAACTGTACTAATTGGCCAAGTCAAAAATTCTAGAAAAAAATTAGTAGATAGATATATGAGTCTAGTTTCAGGAAAAATTTACGGATCTTAATTTCGAGTTTCGAAACTCAAGATATGAATTTTTAGGCAACTACGACGCAGAATGGCAGCACATTCCGAAAAGCTTAAATAAATAATTTAAACCTATTTAAGTGATAGATTAAGTTTAGTAATGCCTCGTGCTCGATTCTGGAAACAGTCTCGGGTAAGGAGTGTTACATATAAGATCTGACTTCACCGATGTTACTACACCGTCTTCTCGAACCTGTCCTGTAGACTCGATTTCATGTATCATGTTTATGCCAAATAATTAGGATGTTATGATCAAAATAAATCAAATGCTCCTAACTAGATGTGATGCTTATGTCAACTAATTAGAATGCTATGATCAAAATGAATCAAATGCACCTAACTAGATGTGATGCTTATGTCAAATAATTAGGATGCTATGATCAAAATGAATCAAATGCACCTAACTAGATGTGATGCTTATGTCAAATAATTAGGATGCTATGATCAAAATGAATCAAATGCACCTAACTAGATGTGATGCTTATGTCAAATAATTAGGATGCTATGATTAAAATGAATCAAATGCACCTAATTAGATGTGATGAATGATATATGAATGCAAAAAATGAAAATGATCTTTTTTCTTTAATGATCTTTTCTTTTTTCTTTTTCTTGGTAAAAATGCTTAAGGCATCATTGCTCGTTGTTCACCAGAGCATTATCATTGATTTATTATGCCGCTATCCTGTTCGGCTAGCATTCTTGACAAAAAACCCAAAGAAACAATCACATACTGCTCAGCAAGCTTGCCCCGCTGTAATTTCAAAGTCCCTTACACTGTAGCTTCTGGGACATAAAGTTTGAACTTCCCACTGCAGCTTCAGGGGAATAATCATTTGATTTCTCCTATCCATCCTGCTATAACTCAGAGGTATAGGATCTTCAATTAATTTGATCTGTTACACCATTCCCTAGGTATAATGAACAGATGTATATGCCTGATATCTGTATGAGTACAGAATACCATTTTCTTTTCTCAAGAATAATTCCATTGCTCACTCTTTGCCAGGATCATAACACCAATTAATATTTCTGACAGAAAATCCAAGGAGATAATCTCAATTTGGGCTTAAATACTTCCCACCCTTAAGCTTAGAGAGTTTTAAACAATAGTCCTGTTTCAGGCTCCTGTATTATTCAGAAACTCTCCAAAGTAATACGCGAAACTTCCTTTATGAAAGTATTATTAGTCCAAAAATCGTTATTTCAATGCAAAATGCTTGAAAAAGATTATAACCATGGACAAGAAAGGAATTAATTGAGAACATAGCTTGAAACAAACAAGCAAATGCAACCAAGAAAGAAATCTTTTAGGACGTGACCTGAAAAGAACAAGGTAATCAAAGATAACAAAAAATGGGTAAAAATAGAAAGCTAGGTGCCCCAGATATCGCAGCTTGATCTTCTCTGTACCAACTTCTTGAGGACCATTCTGAGCTCAATCTGTGTTTATGGGATCTGGAGTACTTTGTCAATTCCTCAAGACGTAACATTCTTCTTTCATTGTTAATTCAGGCCTAGCAAGACTATTGTATGCCCCATTTTAATCCAAATCTGAGCCGCCCTTTTCGGGTTTTCAACTCAAATCCCCTTTGGTCTCAAAGCGCCCTTTGCGGGTTTTCACTTTAGCCTCTCATTTTTCTTTCTTTTTCAATTTCTTTGATTGATTCTTTCTTTCTTTTTTTTTGATTTTTTTTCTTTTTATTTCTCTTTTTTATTCTGATTTTTTTTTAAGGTCTCAAGGTGCCCTTTGCGGGTTTTCACCTTAGCCTCTCCTATAGAACACTCTTTGACTGTATTTTGAATTCCCCGAACTGGGCAAATCCTTTCGATCAAAAACAGGCCTTCTTTACATAAGGTCCCTTTTAGTTTGGCATATTTCTTCCTTTAAAGTCCTTTTGTATAGGAAGGATCTTCTTCAATAACAAACTCCCCTTATGGAATCCCCGAGGATAAACCTGCATCATCCGATTGCGATGGCTATCCTTTAAATTTGACTGACCATATCAGGATTGAACCCATTCTAATTCATCCAACTTTAGTTGTGCCAAGACTCGAAGAAAAAGAACCCCGTCTTCAAAAACTGTTTCAGTCCTATAAATCAATGTGTTGCCCCGGTGAAGGTTTCGGCCTACGTTCAATAAACATAGAAGGTAAATGATAACTTCTTTATGCCAATCCTTACAAGACTCAGTCATTTTTCACTATGACTTTTGTTCTATTATTTGCTTTTCCTTTCTTTCTATTTTTGAACTTTTGTTTTTCTTTTTGAATGCCTTTGCTGCACTGCGATATATTGTTTGATCTTTGAACAGATTGCATACTTTTGACATTGGGCAGTTGTATTTGAAAGTAATCCTTTCTGACATTACTTATTAGCAACCTTTTTCTTTTTTTATTGTTTTTTTGTTGTTTTTTTTTTGTTTTTGGAATTTGATGACTATTAGTCTTGTAATATTGACATATGAAGCGACCTTCACCCTCTTCATGAAGTAATCAATGATTGCCAAGATGAATCGATGTATATTAGACAAGAATGGCCTGATAACATCCTTGCCCCATATAGAGAAAGTCTGTGAAGAAATGAATAAGACACATGAATCTTGTCTCACTAAATACAGCCCAACTAATGCGATCCCCTTCCATGGTGAATCAACAGTACCCAAACCTCATGATTAACGTGGCTACCATAAAACCATCTACATGTGTCCTTCTGACGCTATTTAGACATTTTGTATTATCCACAGATCTTAGTATCCCAAGTATATCTTGACATGATCATGCGAAAACATCTTTGAATTCTTAAAGTAACTCAAAGATAATTCATTTCGTCCCTGTGGTGACTCAGGTTTCAATCTTTGCCCCTTGTTCACAATGTCCATTGACCCTTCGTAAAGTAGGATCTTTTTCATATTATTCTACCGTCCTTAACAAATCAGAAAATAAGTCACAATCTCTGTTATCTTCAAAGTCCTGAGATCCGATTAAACACCTATCTCACCCCAAAAGGGAGTCAGTTACAGCGTTGCTCATGTCATTGATATCTGGGGACCTATAGTAGGTACAAAGGCAAATTCTAAGGATATTTATTTGTATGGTATGATCGTGAATGAAGAATGAAAGCATATTTAAAAAGTAAACAGTCCAAAGAACAAAAGAATATGTAAAGAATGAGAGAATATTTATTCAAAAAGCATGCATTTTATTGAAATAAAAATTTTGGACACAAGCCTATTTCACAAAAGGATTCTTATTGCCCCTAGGCTTAAGGCAACAAGAGTGTTTTGAATATTACTCTGGACTAGCTTTTAAAAATACAGGGATCTCTGCCACAGTCCTATTGCTCAAAACACCCCCAGGTACATAAGGGCTTCGAAACCTTTATTCCTTGGACCTCTCTTTGGATATGTCATTCAAATTCTCTTTGATAATTGGTGGTTATAACCCTTGGCTGGCCTATGTTGACCAATTTAGAAGGCATGCTCATGATGTTCACTTCATTTTTCTTGTTTCCCGGAGTTGACCCTTTGGCGCTTTCTCCCATATCTATTTTCCCATTTCTTATTGCATCTTCAATCATCTCACCGGACATTACTATATCTGAAAAGCTCAAAGTAGCATTTCCCAACATATAGTCAATGAACGGGGCTTCCAGAGTATTGATAAAAAGCATCGTGGTCTCCTTTTCCAAAAGAGGCGGTTGAACTTGTGTTGCTACCTCTCTCCATCTTTGGGCATATTGTCTGAAGCTCTCATTTTGCTTTTTTTCCATATTCTGCAAGGTAATCCTGTCAGGTACCATGACTGTTACATGACTATACTGCTTCATAAAAGCTTGTGCTAAATCCGTCCATGAATGGATCTTAACACGGCTCAATTGATTGTACCATTTAACTGCTGACCCGATCAGACTATCCTGGAAGCAATGGATTAACAGTTGGTCATTATTAATATATCCTGTCATCCTTCGACAGAACATTGTGATGTGAGCTTCAGGACAACTGGTCCCATTGTACTTTTCAAACTCTGGAATCTTAAATTTTGGCGGGAGTACTAGATCGGGGACAAAACTTAGATCCTTAGCGTCAATCCCACAGTAGAAGTCAACATTCTCCATTGCTTTTAATTTTTCCTCCAACCACCTATACCGATCCTCAAGTTGTCCTGGCAATTCCCTCTCTGTTTTTTCTATTTTATCTAGATCAGGAACTTCAAGATCAGTGGGGTTGCCCCTCGGATTGGAACCTGAACCTATCGGGTAATCTACCGGTGCCGAGTTACCAGCTTGATATTGCTGAGTTCTGATAATAGGTACACCTTGTGGACCTGTCTGAACATTTGTCGGGGTGAAACTTGAAGGGTAGAGAGTCTTCTTATTGTCCCTCTCAGTATTGATCATGGAACTTTTCTTTTCTTCAAGCCCCTTTTTCAGCAATTGAGACAACTGGTTCAACATATTCCTTTGAGACTCCAGCATCAGATCTCTCATGTCTTGCCTAATCTTCGCCAGTTGCTCTTGCATCTGTATTTGTAATTGGTCTTGCATCTCTCTTTGAAGTTGTTCAAGTCTTTGCAATCTTTTGTCCATATCTTTTGTCTTAGCACGGGTACCATAACGAAGCTTGGTTGGTAAGTTTTTATTGGTTCCCAGATTAACTGAAATGATTCCAACTAATTAGGGACCCCTTTTATGAAAATTTAATGCAAATGATGAAATGATGCAATGTAATGCAAATGCATGGGATGGGTGCAAAAGAAAGGGAAGTGTTGATTTTCAATTTAATTCCATTAGAACAACTTTTCTAGAAAACAAATCCCTTTACATAAAACGGATTACACATACGGCTTTGCTTTCATATTCCAAGCGAAGACACTGATCCCTTTTCTTCGTGAAATCCAAATCTCGTAAGCCTCTAATAAATGCCTCATCTAGCTCTTCTTTGCTTAATCCAGGCTATGACTCATTATCCTCACTATGTTGATTAGCTCCATTAAGAAAATCAAGATACGATGGCTCTTGAACAATCTTTATTAGCTTGAATCTTCAGGTAAAAACTTGTTTTTCTCCACGAACTGGCAGCATTCTTCCGTCAATTCAGACAATTGTATTATAATCCACTTTATCAGGAAATTCATTTTCTTATGACAAACTGTTCTATTTAGTAATCAAATATGAATCAACACCTCCTTTCTATGATGATGTAATGCAATGCAGTTATAAACAAAACAAAAACAAAACCTGTTAGTACAGGAGAAATAAATATCAAATAAAGTACCTATTCAGGTTACCACTAGATTTGGGCAAGGTTCTACGTAAAGTGGATTCTCAAGGTTCACTACATGTGGTTCAGTTCTAGAGAAAGGGTACCTGAACCAATAGATTCCTCAATTCTCACCCATTATAGGCTCATATGAATCGAGTTTGACTCAGGGGAATACATTTCCCTATGACCATGCGGAGATGAAAATCTCACGAAATCATAAGTACGGATGTATCCCGGAAGCAATCCACTAGCCCGTACGGAGGTGAAAACCTCACGAAAGCATAGTTTCTTACTCCCACTTAACAGGTATAACCACAGCGGTCATGCAATACAATGCCATATTATTCTACAAGACTCAAACCAAAACAATTATGCAAACAGATGCAATTTAAAAGAATCGTGATCTTCAAAACAAATTTTTAATTCTTTGACAAAAGGACAGCAAATAATCAATTTTATGGCCTGACTCTCTTTGTTCAGTCCCCAGTGGAGTCGCCAAGCTGTCGAAACCCTTTTTTATTTTAAAAGCAATGGGGATCGACTTTAAAAATCGAGTGTGGAGTCGCCACCAATCTTTTTATTTAGGTGTGATTGGATCACCTAATAAGACATTTTAAATTAATTTCGATTTACATAAATTCAAAAACGGGTTCGGGAGTCGGTTACGTATGAGGAAGGGTTAGCACCCTCATTACGCCCAAAAATTGGTACCAAATTGATTCGATGCTATCCTTATATCAAAGATTTTAAGAAGAAAGATCTTTTAAAGCATGATTCTTTAAAATGTTTGAAATAGTTTAAATTAGTAGTCACAAATCTCTCGTTTCAAAGGTATGCAGTATCATACTCAGTACGATTGGATACGACCCTTTATACCTTTAAAGACAATTGATTATTGACTTTTGAAAATTTGTACACTAAAAAAAAAGGTTATTCAAATATTTAGTTCATGAAAAATCATACCCAATGACGATTGAGTACCATTTTCCAAATTCTCCAAATATTGAATATTACCTTATTTTTGAACCGAGAATTTGCTCAAAACACTTTTATTTGTTTTAAAATAACAATGAAACAACTAATATCAACCCAAAATATTAAAATTTGAATCACGATGCAACAATATAGAAAAAATCAAAGTTACAAACACGGATTACTATACGAAATATTATACAAGTAAACAAAAGAACAAATTAACATAATTTAAATAATAGTGCGAAAGGCTAATAATCAATATAAAACAATAATACATGAAATAACATGAAAACTAAAGCGACACATAGTACACAAAACAATTTGGAAATAATTTGAAAACTATCAAATATATGAAAACTTACAAAATAAATAACACATGATTGGGTTTGAAATGATATACATATATAAAAAGAAAACTAATAATATGTAATTGAATATTAAAATAAAAAGTTATGAAAGAAGGAATTTAGAGTTAATAACATGCAAGAATATTTTAAAAACCAAACCTATATATTTAAAGGTGTTAATATACATACAATAATAAAAATCAATAAAACAATATATAATGAAGATATAATACCATAACAAAGAATAAACAATATACATGAAAGATGAACAAACCAATATACAATAAAACTATATACACATGAAAGAATCTTAACTAACAAAGAAATAATAATATATGTTTTTAAAAGAATAAATTATGTACATAATAAATTGGAAAGGGAGTATAAGTAGAAATTATATAAAATATCATGGAATTAAAATATAAATTATAAGATTAAACTAACTTTATCACAAGATATACATATATATATATAATATATTTTAACAATATAATTATATAAATAGATCTCCATAACAAACTAAAAATATATAACAAAATATATGAATAGGTTTAAAAGAAATCGTATGTCTAAAGTAGTATAAAATTAATAATATACATGGAATAAAAACCTAGTACAAATAATGCATATATAAGAGGATAATAACATAGGAAAATATTTGAAACAAACGAAAAATATATAATACCCAAGAATGGATTTAAAAGAAACAAATAACATATATATAAGTAAAATCTTAAAGAAAAATTTCATGAACATTATCAAAAGAAGATTCAAATAAGTAATTTGACATAAAATATGTATATGTGTATAAAAATATCAATGTATGAGAATGAATATTACATAAATATTTTAAATATAAATTTACATAAAGAGAATTTTTAAAACAATAACTTGTATAGTAAAACAATTCAACAATATATAAATACTAAAACAAAATGGAATTTTTAAAAAAATTCAAAAGAATATGTTAAAATAATAGATCAAACAAAATAATAAATACATAAATAAATAAACAAATAAATCTTAAAGAATATAAAACATAAACTAAACCTAATAGAAATGAAAACAACATTGAAAGGATAATTTATAGATGAATCAAGTCATTGAAATTGAGCTGAGTATCAAAATAGAATATGCACAAATGATTGAGGATCAAAATTGAAAATATACCCAACCTCACAACGCTACGTTTAAACAAGGATTAAATTGTAACAATGCTCGAATCTCAGGGAAAATATACAAACAGATAAACAAAATCAGGGACGAAATAAAGATCAACGAAGGAGGAAAGGGATTGATCACAAAAATAACCGATCAACACGGAAATGCGCGGATCTAGGGCATATGGGTTGGGTCACACGCAAGTCTTCTTTTCCCCCCTTTTGAATGGCACCGTTTCAAAGCCATTAAGATTGGCTTTAAACTATGCCGTTTCAGATTCCTTATAATAGCTAAAATCCAACCAAACAACCTGTTCGGCTGAATCAAACTCCAATCCCCTTTCTTTCTTCCTTATCAAACCCTAAATATTCACTCAAATTGCCAATTCACATCCACCATACAACAACCACCACATTCAAGCTTGGATTGATGATTTTTCAGCCTTGAGGTCTCCTTTCAACTTCGATCGCAACGAAGCAAGAAGAAACCTTCGGCCTATTCGCAAGATAAGGCTTATCTTCTCTTTTTCTTTTGTTTTTCTTTAAATGCAAATGATAGAAAACGAAGGAAATAGATGAACAATTAATAGAAAATGAAAGAAATTCATAAAGAAATTAGGAATCACCTTCTAAAAAGAAATACTTTCCCCTTTTTCTATTAAGTATCCGTAAAAAAAATAGTATATTCATTCCTCCTTTTATAGCTGAAAAATAAAATAAAATAAATAAGAAAAATCCAATTGATTTGTTGTGTCTCTGCATATTCATTATTTGCTTCTTCGCGTGTGTTCCATTTGCAGAGAAGAACCGTACAAAGGCATGAGCAAAGACGCGCGACGAGGGACTGATGGCGCACGTGTGGTGTTCGTTCAGATCATTGGTCACTCTTGGTGATTTCGAAGCTTCGGCTCGAGCTCTATGAGCTTGCTTCGAGAGCAAACGCCAAGAGCACAAACTCGTCATGCGGTGTTTGTTTAACAACCGGGTTTGGGCTAGGGTTAGTCTTAGATTGGGCCATTTGTGAATCGGGCTAAAGAACTTTGGGGTATTTGGTTAAGAAATGGGCTTATTGTAATTGGGTTTTAATTTTTATGTAAAGGGTTTTGGGGTATTTATTTAATTGGGTTGGATATTTGTAAATGGACTCTTTGGACTTATTTATTTTTGGATTTTTATTTTGGGTCTATTCATTTATAAATGAGCCCGGGCAAAAGTGGGCCATTACATTAAATATATAATAATACTCAATTATTAAGTTAAAATATTAATCGAAAGTCAATTGAAACCAACCAAAGTCAAATAAATTATTTGTAATTGTGTTATAAAAGCAACTATCATTCTTACAAATCAAGCAGTTTCAATTACTAACATGTATATCAATGATATGAAAGCAACATAAAACTTTCTCTATTATCAATGACCAGCTGCACATATCCCATCCCCATCCCTAATGCCCCAAACACCCTTTATCCTTACCCTTTATCCAGATATGCAAAGTATATTGAATTACATAAGAATCTATGAGACATGTATTTGTGATGCTAATATTGCATCAAGTTATTTGATCAAGATTTTCCATTAGTACATAGTCACCATAGTCTGGAGTTTTCATATAATTGTGCCATCAATGAGCACCATTTGGACAAAGCTCATCTTGAACACGTGCAGCTTCTTTCTCATTCCCATAAGTCAAAAAGTAGTTTGGGTTACCACGATTTGCTTCTCTATACAAGCCAAAATGTGTTTCCTTTGGAAGATGGTCATAGTTCTTCTTGAACATTGACACATGTTTGCTTGCAAGTCAGAAATTTTAACACATTATCACAAGTACAAGATAACTTGTAAAACATATTATTTAACTATAATAATAATCAAACGGTCCAAAATAGTAATGCATTTCCTAGACAAGTAATCCATATAAAATGTTTGAATTTCTGTTGTTTCAAGTTCAAACGACTACCCTCAACTACCATGACACCTTCCAGCATAGCACTAGAGACTTTATATGCCAGCATATCCATTTAAGTTACGCATTGTAGCAAAAAGGCATCTTATCCGTTTAAGTTAAAATCATACATCATTTTGAACTGAATTTTAAATATGGATGCTTATAAAAGTAGTTTTAATTTCCTGTCATTTCTTATTTTCTAAAACGTTATAATTGTCATTACCATAGGAGTATATTTGCGAGTTAAAATCCCCTTTCTTAGGAGTTTTAGCCTAAGGTCTTTATCACCCCAAACAACATGTTCCCTGTACCTACAAAAACCAGAAGTATGTAGTTTGACATCAGTGCGTCCATACATTTGTATCGACCAAAAAGGTGTAATAAAGCAACGCATCCAGGGAAAAAAAGAAAAAAAAACTGCCTTCAAGTTTATACCAATGAAGTAACTCTTCCTCTTTGCAGTTGAAGCAATTATGAATGCCTGCAAAGAATAACATTTATATAGACAATGACAGAACCGTTGATAATCAAGATCCAAGATGGTTCTAGCTCATGCAATGTAATATAGTCCCTGAACACCTCACATGAATATTAACCAAAAAACTCATCATGCATAATCGTAATGCCTTATGAATTGCTTGGGAGGTGGGGACGCTATAAAACATCATCCTTAATATTGCTTCCAGTTTATAAATTTCAATCCAAAAGTCTCATCTCATAGCAGTAGATATCCAGTTCAAATTTATAGAGGCTTAGTGCCTTAATAGCTTGTTGCATTTCCCATATCTTAATAAGTCTTACAACTCAAAAATAGCAATAGTAAAGAGACTGAGGTAAACAAAAATATCCAGTTCAAATCTATGTATGAGACTTGTCCCTAAAGAACCAGAAAAGCAACAGATGGTGAATATTTGCATGTGCACAAATATAATGAAAGAAAGCATGAAATAAATGCAAAATAAAGACAATTTATCACTGGTAGACTTCACATTCAGCAAAGGTATTAGTTAAAAAAATAGTAGGAAGAAATATTGAGAACAACCTTGCTTTCAGCTAAAGTAATAATTAAACAAGCATAAAATCAATTGAAACTTCAACTTATAAATGAACAACAACATATAAATGAACAACAACTCGCTAAAGAACAACAACATATAACTTATTTCATAAGTAATTCAGACAAACAAGCGGAGGAAAATCAATTGAAACTTCAACTTATAAATGAAATACAGAGCAAAAATTAATTCAGAGGAAGCCAAAGTCTTCATAAACTCACAGGAATAGATTCCAAAACTCTGGAAACATTGGGAGATGCTGCATGTCCTTCGACAAAGAGGTAAAAGGTTGTGACTCCAATAACCTTATGATAAAACATCCATGGTAAAATCTGCGCCAACCCGGCTGATGTACTTATTGGAATACAAATCTGCTATATGAGAAGCAAAACAACCTAAGGCTAAAAGAATCACACTAATTGCTTCTGAACGAAAACTAAACTAACATAGAAGAGATGGTAGGAACATATAATGGATTTATGTGTGCTTATGATAAAACTAATTAATGAGAAAGAAAATCTCTTGATAAAAGAAGTAAATTTTAAAGAAATTTTAAAAAAATCAAACATGTCAATTGGGAGAAAGATTCAATTTACACATCAAAAGAGAAAAAACATGGAATTCAATGAATTGAATGATAATAATAAGTTTGATAAAGAATCTGAAGCACAGAAATGGATCAAAGTCGAAATTAGAGAATTCAACAACATCCCAAGCCAAAAACACCATGGTTAAGCAATATCGAACAAGTATCAATCCCAGAAGCAGGATCAATTCAGATCAATCAAGGAAAAGAAGAAGAAGAAAAAAAAGCCGTACCCAAAAACCAATTTCAGGGAAAAGAAGAAGAAGAAGAAAAAGCCGTACCCAAAACCAATCTTACAGAACTGGATGAAGAACGGAAGAATGAGAAAGTCTTACCTTGTTTTGGAAAATCTCAGAACAAATGAAGAACGGATAGTGAGATGGGAGGAAGAATTTCCGGAAAATGTCTTACCGATTAAAAATCTGTAAGACATTTTCCGTAAAAAAGGCCCGCTTTTTACCGTGTTTTGGAAAATCATTTCCCATGTAAATTATTTTCCTGCAACCAAACACTGTAAAACTAGGAAAATATTTTCCGGAAAACCAAATCCTTGCAAACAAACGGATAAGAGTAAATTTAGAGGGAAAGGTAGGGGCTTGGCTCTCTTCAAATGAAAAAAATTATCTTTTAGTCCTTTAATAAATTATAGAATTAAAAGTTATCATGTGATAACATTTTACTTTAATCCTTTCAAAATGAAAAGATTTATATTTAGTCTCTTTAAAAGTGACGAAACTATAAATTAATATAAGATAAAATTACATTGCCCCTAATATTTTTTTTTTGGATTTGCCCCTGCTGAGAATAATACAAATTTATTGAACAAGGTGGAGTGATTTTTTAATAATTTATTTAATCGAATTAACTACCTGACTAGTTTGACCACCGATCCAGTTCTGATTAGAAGAGCCTGTTTGAAGAATTGTGGAGATAGTTAGACGGGGTTTAGGTAGTCTCGGGGTGTTACAATGGTAAAAAAAAAACTAATATAAAACTTAATTTTTAAAGATTTGTTATGTAAAATCATCAATTGTAATCTTTTAATTAGCACACATGTTTTGTTTTAGATTTTTTTGAAAATGATATGTTAAAACATTTACATAAATATAACGTGTGGCCATAATCTTAATGTATAATTTTTTTTGTACATTAATCATAATTTCTAATTAACTCATCATCGAATAGAAATTAGTTATTTGTATTAGACCTATATTTTATTTAATAACTAAAGTATAATGAACCTAGATCATATTATATTACTTTTAATTTTGGCTAATATATGTCATGTCAGTAAAAAAATTCAACATCGTATTGCTTGGAGTCTCTATAAAGATAAGGTGAGCTTGTATGAGAGAGTTCGATGCGAGCCTTTCTAGATAGATTAATTAAGACATGACTCAAATATGCTTGGTACAGTCAGTGATAGAGTCTTAAGAGATTTTCTAAGATGTGATAGTGATGACCCATTTAAAAGTACATGGGTATCTAATGGGCCTAAATGAGTGAGTAGTCTTTAATCAAAGTGATTGACTTTTGCTATGATAAAATTTTATAGGCGAAGTTGTTAGGTGTACAATTTATGAAAGAGTTCATTTTTAGCTTTCCGACAATCAAATTTTACATGCACCAATATGCACCAATATGAGATTGAAAATTATATGCTTTTATGATTTTTTTTTGTAAAAAATTGAGATCATATACTTGTAAATATATATTAAAATTACGTAACAATAATATGAAATAGTGATAACAATAAACCTTGAATTTGATAGGTATCTACTTGGTCTGACCAAATAGGGACAAGTTTTTTTTTTTTTAAGATCGGGTTTCAGACCGAGAATGGATTAAGTTTTCTATTAAGATTTTCAAAGTTGGGTTTAGGGGAAATCCACCCCGACATTACCCTATTATCAAAGTATGAAAGATGCAACTTTAACCTATAGTTTGAAATCCACCCTTGTCTCTCTAATGATGGGATGGGTGATGCAATACAGCCAGATCCATTGTTTTCTCTTCTTCTTTCTTTGTTCAATCTGACATTATGAAATAAAATGAATGGGGACCTCAATGTAATAACTCATCAAATTCAAATCTCCAAGTTTGAAAAACATTTCATTTGATTGCCGTGGTGGTTTCTGTGTTATTTTCAGACATAATGTGACAGAAATTGACTTTACTGCTGCATGTCAGCCATGCAATGATTTATTGGGGTTGCAATTTGTTTTATTCTTCATGCAATTTGATTGGCAGAAGAATGATTTGTTGAGATACTCAATTTATTTGTATCCTTAAAATAGTTCGTGTTATCAGTTTTCGTATTACGTGTAAGCTGTGTATTTAAATATTGTATTTAATTTATTAAAATTTATGTTAGAGTTGTGTGATTTGAATATCATTTGATTCGGCTTGAAAAGTTCGAGGTATAAGTCTTTTGTTAAAAAAATAAATAAAATAAAGAGGCAAAATTGGGGATCTCTATACGAATCTTGCCGCACAAGTTGAATCCGTATAGGACTATACTTCTTTTATTAGACGTTGGTTAAAAACTGCGCATAGTCGAAAAACCTCTTGTATTGTTGTTTCTCAAAATTAGTCAATTTCTCTTCTTCTACCCGTCGTTTTTTCCCGATAAGGGTTTTTCACGTAAGATCTGTGTGTTCTTATTTTTCTTTCTTATTGCATTGCGATCATTCCTACCGCCATTATTGACTATAGTATAACATTTTAGTAATTATATTTTTCGAATTTAAGAATTAAAGATAAATATCACAGCTATACACGAACTTTAGTCAAATGTGCAATGTGACACACATGAACTTTGATTTTGTGTAATGGTATGCATGAAATTTAAATTTGATTCAATTTTCATAAACCATTAATTCAATTATCGCCATAACATCATTTTATATTTATGTATAGTATACACAAATAATTATATTTATTAAATATGAAACTAAATGGATGTATTTATTCTTTAAATTGTGTTTTGTTGAATCAAAATCAAGGTTTCATGTATGCAATTGCACCAAATTAAAATTCATGTACCAATTTTACATTTGGCTAAAGTTTATGCATAAATTTGAGATTTATCCCTAAAAATTCCAATCTAGACCAAATAGTAAAGTTGTAGGTTTGCTCCATATTCTTCAATTTTATCATTCATAATTCATATATTTTTCAAATCTTAATATAAACGACAGTCGTTAAATTCATTAATTGATTTTTTTGTGAGTAATATGTAGAAATAACAAGTTGATATGATATTAGAGATATAATAATATGTTTGTGCATAAGATTTTGGAAATTTTAGAACCTAACCAAGTGCGAAGCCAGAATTTTGTTTTTAGGGGCGAGATTAAGTTATATATTTTTATGAGTGCCAAAATGCAATTGTACCCTTGTGTCGGCCTTTATCTTTATGGTTTTCAAAAGGACTAAATTAGAATTTTAACATTTTAAGGGGGCATACTATAATTTTATCATATATTATGATTTTATGTATTTTGAAGAGTCTAAAGCATAAATTTTCCATTTTTTGAGATGACCCCCTTTAAACCGGTCTTAATGAATTCAACAATTATTTGTTGGGTATTTTTTGGGTAGGAATAAAATTCAAAATTCCCAACAATCTGACACAAGGCTGCTAGGTATAACAATTAAAGAAAGGAAGGAGTTCGTTTTCTTTGTTAATTTAATTAGTCGTCCAGCAATAAATTTCTATATGTACCAAGACGATATTGAATAACATAGACTTTAAGATCGTTTCAGCAGAAAATCGAGATCGAGACTCTTGTAATTATATATCAAATAAAATAATAATGATTTGCTAAGGCGGACTGTAATTAGGGGTGAGTAAAATCCGATTTGATTCGAAAAACTCGATAAAATTTTTAAATTTTAAATTAAATGGTTCGAGTTATTTGAGTTAATCAAGTTATTTGTATCAACTCGAATAAAAAATTAAGTTTTTTGGTTTAACTTGAAAATTAATTACACAATTCAAGTTATCCAAAAATTCGAATAAGAAAAGGCAAAACTACGTCATTTTGATAAATGTTTATATTTTCTAAAGTTAAAAGTCAAAACTATTAAGTTAAAAGGCAAAACTATGTTGTTTTGATAAATGTTTACTCATTAAGTTAAAAGGCAAAACAATTATATTGTTTATGTAGTTAACTAATTTTATACTTCGTTTACTAGTTAAGGAATTGGTTCATGTAAATGCAATATTGAGTATAAATAATAGGATCGTTAACTCGACTCGACTTGACTCTAAATTTTTGACTCGATTCGATCCGATTCGAAAAAAATTCAAATTGAGTTCGGTTGCTAAACTAGCTCAATTTTTTTTTACTCGATTTGACTGGACTCGATCGAATACTCACCCCTAACTGTAATGGTGGCAAGCTAAGAATTTTGAGAAAATTTTATTTCTCCCTTGAAATTTTTAAAAAATTTTAATTAGGCCCCTAAACTTTTGAGAATCTCGTTATACTTTTTAATTTATTGAATTTTTAAATAAACTCTCTTAAAATTTTTGAAAATTCTCATTAATCTCACAAAAAATTAAAATTTTCATTAGACCCCAAATTTTTTAAAAAAATCTCATTAAACTCTTAAATTTTTTAAAAATTTAATTAGGCCTCAAAAATTTAATTCCAAGATTCACCAGACGAAAGGACGTCAAAAAACTCAAATATGACAAGTTTTGCCCTGCCCCGATCTAATAGGGGTAGGCTTTCTCTCATTCTTTCTTGAAATCAGGTTTTGGACCAAGGTATGCACCAAGATGACAATGAATAACATACACTTTTAAGACCATTTCAATAGAAAATTGAGATCAAGATGCTTATAATTGTATATAAAAATAAAGTAAGAGTGATATGAAATAAGGATGTCAAAAAAATCCGAGTATGACAGGTTTTAATCTACTCCGATCTAATAGGATCAGATTTTTCTTTTTTCTTTTTTGAAATTCGGTTTCGGACCTAAGTGAATCGAGTAAGACTAAAAATACGCAAAATTCACTGCATGACAAGGTAATAATATCTTTAAAAGCAAACTTTGTACAGCATTAATTGGCTTTCTTTTCCTTGTGTAGAGATGGATGAATTTGCTTTAGGATCTTATTGGTCATAGTCATGGAGAAGCTGAAACTTTCGTAGCAATTTCAGAAGAGGTATGACAAATATGCTTACGTTTAAAAGAGATTTGCTTTTCGTACTTTCAAAGATTCTCCTAACTTTTCATTGCTGCTTTTATGATTTTCTTTTCACATAGTTGGTTGTATTCAAATTGCTTTTGATTTGCCAATGAGGTACTTAGTAAGATTTTGGGATTTTAATAGTGTTTTCACCAAATTCGTTTTGGTTTAAATCCTCTTTGTGTCCTTTTTATAAAGTTATTTAGATTTGGTTCAAGATATATTCTAATTACTATTTTCATCGTGCTTCGGGAACAAAAGGATCAAAACATTCCATGCCCCACGTCGGATTTACAGGTTGGACCTTGCCAGTTAGTCCATAAGGGTCCGACACCCATATTCCAGGACCATACAATCCTGTTACATGAAATGCGCCAAAGCCAAAGCAAGCCACTCTTGAGAGAAATAAATGAACTCCAAAAATATTGGGCAAATCCAAATAAGGTTTTCTTGTGCGCTCATCACAAAAAATTTCTAGATCCCAATATAGCCAATGCCAGATAGCTGCCAAGAAGCACAAGCCAGAAAACACAATATGTGCTCCGGCCACACCTTCGTAACTCCAAATACCCGGATTTGTTATAGTCCCCCCTGTAATACTCCAACCGCCCTAGCTTGATTTTGATTGTAGTCTATTCAGGTATGTATAATTTTATAACTATAATTGTACTTGTGAACTTAAAAAAAATTTGATTTAGATATTTTCCTGCTTCTCGATGCATATATCCCTC
Source organism: Gossypium arboreum (assembly GCF_025698485.1). NCBI lineage: Eukaryota > Viridiplantae > Streptophyta > Magnoliopsida > Malvales > Malvaceae > Gossypium > Gossypium arboreum. The sequence continues at coordinate 127,068,009 of NC_069082.1, read as the reverse complement.
CAAATGAATTTTCTCAAAGACTACAGAATGTAGACAAGTTCATGCTTTGAATGGCAAAAGAAAAACTTGATACCAAGGGCAAAGTCAAAAAATTATTTTAGGGGTTAGAAATGAATGAAAATTTTAGTGGACAAAGTGCAATTACACCATTATACTATCTTGTAATTTCTTAAAAATTGAAGGAGCTAATAGGAAATTTTTCATTGGGGAGGGGGTGGCTCGGCCTGAAGGCCCGCTTGAAAAGTGAGAGGGTTTAGGCAAAAATATAGGCCCAAAAATAGGTTTGAGCAAAAAAATAATGTTCGTTTAGAAAATGGGCTGGGCCTCAGGTAAGCTCTTTTTTGGCCTAGGCTTCACCAAAATTTGCAAAAAAAAAAAAAATTGTTGCTGTTTTGCCACTATTTTGTTATCATTTCACTATTATATTGCTACTATTTTATTTTTAATTTTTGGATATTGTATAACTTTTGTTTTATTGTTAATTTTGCTACTATTTTAGAGACATTTGCTTGTTAAGTTGCACTTATCTTAGTGTTATTTAAGTATAAAAACTTTTTAAATTTGTCTTCAATTTGTTGGGAAACATTTATTTTAATGTTTTTAGTGTATTTGATGTATTATATTTTTTAATTAAAAATTTTTAATACGGGCAAATAAAGCTTAGGCAAAATTTAGACCCATTTTTTAGGTCGGGCCAGGCCCGTGCTTATCAAATGGGTTTGAAATTTTCTTACAGCCCGGTTCATGATCACCTCTAGGGGCAAAGCCACTGTCTGCTTCCTTGCACCCATGCTTGATACTGTATTTACTATTAGTTCATGTACTCCACATAAGTTATTTATTTAGTCTTTATACTTTAATTTTATCAATTTTAGTTTTTGTAGTTTTCGACTTTTGAAATTTCAATGTTTAACTCAAATGGTTGCAATTAAATCTATTTGGTTAAAATATGCTATTAGTCTATACAATGTGTAAATTTGTAGATTTGGTTAAACCGAGGAACAAACAGAACCAAAATTATCATAAATGGATCAAAAATCAAAAACCTGGTCAAATCAAATTAAACCCACCTTATGTAGGATACATAGTGTAATAGTATTAAAAAAATAGTATATGGCAATAAAAAATCAAGTGAAATCTAGCCTTTGAAATTTAGTTTTTTTTTAATTTTATTTTTGAATCAATTTTTGTTTTATTTCTTATGTCTATTTTATGGTCTATATTCGAGTATTATTTTATATACAATTTATAGAGTTTTAGATTCTACAAATATGATGAAAAATGTGACGTGTTTAATTTATTTATATATTTAATTTTAAATTTTTTATTATGTATAAGATACTTGTTACACCTTGACTCGTGAAATTTAAAAACTCCAAAATTATGTAATTTTTCATATAATAATTGAGATTATGTGAAAAACAAAATAAAATAATTGTAACATGCAATTTAAGAGAAACAAAATTTGGGCCTTTTCACTTATCCGACCCATAAAAATCCATGGTAGGTCCAAACCTACTCCACCATGCTATGAACTTCAACACTCAATATATAAATAAATATATATATATATATATTTATAATTAGTTTTTGAATTTGGTAATTAGATCCATTTTAATACCTATTTATAATTTTTTGTCAGTTTTGGTACATCATCTTGACAACTAGGTCCATTTTGGTCCTTGAACTTTGATTCTACAAAAAAAAAATTGAGACATCACCACTTGAAAATAAAAAATAAAATCAGGTGATCACATGGCATAATCTTAAAGTGTCATATCATCAAACTTTTATATTTGTCATGTTCAAGGATAAAGATGAACCTAATTACCAAATTCAGGTACCAAGGTGGATAAAATGAAAGTACAAGTTCCAAGGTGGAACTAATAGTTACGTTCAAGGATTAAAAATTATATTAACCCAAAAAACGCTAAAATTTCCACATAAATCAATAGAAGAAAACAATTTAGAGGGAGGGGGAAAGGTATCTACATATTCAACTACTGAAGATCCACTTAATATTTTAGAGGACTCAAATAAAAGAAAACACTCAAAGAAAGGCTTGAAAAGAAAAGTGAAATCTGTTTAAAAATGAATTGGGCCTTGAACATTGCCCTTTTTTGCTAAATATTTCAGGGCCTTCTGTACAATGTCCTATAGTTGGAAAGGGCCTTTTATGAAATTCTACCTATATTTTGGGGTAAGTCCCAAACCTATTTATGACTTGGGCCAGCCCATGGAGAAGCCTAGGTGGGATGTTTGTGGTAGATAATTTATATGCCTATTTTTCCGGTTAGTATTCTATTTGGTACTTAAATTTGATTTCAATGTTCATTTTAGTATATAAGTTTTTCAATTTGATACTTGTTTTTTTTCTATATTAGTTAAGTACATGAGTTTCACTTTAATGTTCAATTTGGTATTTGAGTTTGGTTTCACTATTCACTTTAATATCTGAGTTTGGTTTCACTATTCACTTTAATATCTGAGTTTTTTTTTTGTCTCAGTTAAGTACCTATGTTTTTTTTTTTACTAAAGCGCATATATTAAACATTTATCGAGTCATAAGATATCATATGGTTTGAGTACCAAATTGAATATTAAAACCAAATTCAAGAATCTACACTATATTTACCATTTTTCACTTTCATTTGTCATCCCTTATATACATATTATATTTAACACATAATAAACATTAGAGATAACATTATTAAATAAAATAATCACAAATCTCCAAAAATTTAATTTTTATAAACCATAAAATCAGCATAAAACATACTTTAATTCTAAAAGGAAACAAAAGCCTGATCTGTCTGCCCAATAAGTATACTATAATATGCTTGCAGCCTTTTAGGTTAATTAAATGATTTTGGTGGGCAATATTTTAACCAACCTCAACTGATTTTTAGGGCTACTCCACCCAATCTGATGGACTGTCTTTCTTCAGTGCTTTATAATAGCTTGTAGATTAATTTTGGTATTGATTCATGATTCTGCTTAACAGGAAGTAAATTCTTTTTAGTTCTAAGATTTTTATTTGATATGATGATGGAGTTTTTTTTTTAATTATTAAAAATTATTATATATTGGTAATTGAGCCTTAATTTTCATAGACATTATTATCAATGTTGGAGGACATGAGTTCTACCTTGTGAAAGAAAAATACAAATTCAAACATCAATAAATACATTTAGAGTAAATTTAGATGGACAGTGGGGTGCAATGCATTTAATTTACTTTTTATCTTACACTATAATATTACTACAGTATCTAATATTATCACCATTGTTATTTTTATACTAACTGTAATTAAATGTAATGCACATCCAAACTTACCCTTATTATTATTTGATGTGGGATACAAAGGGAGGTTAAAAGAGAGTGGAATGAAATGCTAGCAATATGGCAAAAGAAAGTCCAAAAAGTAAGTATAATGTGAAGGAAGCAAAGAGACATTCCTTCAACCCTACCAAAAAGGGGATAAACAAAAGTGAAAAAAAAGCAGCCTATTCTCCGACAATACTATCTGCAACTTGCAAAGTCAATAATTACGACAATAGTGGGGTGGGGTCTCTATGCTTACTCCTTCACTGCTCACTCTATTCTTTTATTAATTAATCACTAAAGTTATTGATCAAGTATTAACTCAATTAGTATGAGTATTGTTGTTAATAGAGGATGCATAAGTTTAAGTGTATTGAAATGTATTATCTTCTTATTTATGAATTGGGAAGAAACTTTAGATAATTCTAAATATTATATAAAAAAGAACAGATATAATTCTAACCTATAATAATATTGTCAAAAAAAGTCAATAATCACGACAATAGTGGGGCGGGGTCTCTATGCTTACTCTTTCACTCCCCCACTCTATTCTCATATTAATTAATCACTAAAGTTTGTGCATCAATTTTTCTAAGTTGTAGATTTAGTTTATGTAATTTAATTTAGTTCATTTTGATTTTTTTTTAAATTTAAAATTTAGTCTTCACTTATATGGTAGCGATTAATTTGTTAAGTTAAATCATATTATTTTTAAAGTTATATGCGGTAAATATATTATCGCATGTTTAATTTTTATCAACTTGATGTTTTCACTTAGTCCTTATTTAAAAAAAGGTCATGTCATTTTAGTAATAAATTTGATGGCGGCCATTTGAGTCAGGATTGAGATTTTAAAATTCGAAAAGTATAGTTACTAAAAGTGATCAAAATAAAGTATAGTGTCTTAATCTATAACTTACACATGGTGTGGGACTAATGGAAAATTTTGACCTAGCGAATTTAACTGTTATTAGGAGTGTAAATAAGACATTGATCCTCATAAACTATAAGAGTTCAAATCGAAAAAAAATAAATTCGATTTGGTAATTACCGAGTTGAAATTGAGTAGCTTGAGTTATTAATCAAGCTGAATTTGAGCATCATAATATTCGATTCAAACTACTCATGAGCCTTATCGAGGTTTTGATTTTTTAATATATTTTTTATTATGAAATTATATTCTACTCTTATTATATAGAAAGAAATTAAACAAATAAGATTAATCGAGCTTAATTGAGATCAATCTCGAGTGGCTCAATTAAGTTTCAAGCTTTCTTCAAGCTTAGAATTTGATGTTCAGCAGAGTTGAAGCCAAGTATTAAGCCTTAAATTTTGAGTCTATCTCGAGCTTGCTCCTATTCAAGTTTTAACTTGGCTCTACTGCACTTTAATTATTATATTTTGGGTCGATACTAAAATTTTAAAATTTAAAAAGTATAATACTAAAACCGAACAAATCAAATCGCAATACAATGCATAAATTAAACATATACATAGTACATAATTTTTAACCATCAAAATTTGCATTATTCTCATGCAAAATAGCAAATGAAAACAAAGGAAGAAAGGAGAGAAGGGTGAAAACAGAATCTAAGTACTTTCTCTTGAGAGTTGAATTGTTAGTGATGGGTTTTGCAGTGGCAAGGATAATCCATGTCGGGGAAACCTTGAAAAGGTGAGCCATCCACATATATATACACAATTTATAAGCTTAAAAAAATAAAAATAAAAAGAGCAAATGTGATGGGGTTTTATTTATTTGTGTCAGCTTGATAGGGCATGCGTTATTTCAAAACATCAAAACCCAGAAAAAAAAAACACCAACACTGTGCTGTGTTTTGCTTTGCTTCAATCATCAAGGAAAATTTGGTGCTTTCTTTTTGGCGTTTTCCCACATTCCTTTTTCCTGTTCCAAGAGGCTTAAGTAAGCCCCTCTCCTTATATTCCCCTTTTTGAATAGTTACTGTAAAAAAAAAAAAGGTTAAATTATTATTTAGGATCTGACCTTGGCAACGACTCTCAAATTAGGACTTAAATTTTTTTTGTCCAAATTAGTCTCTAAACTTGATAATTACTCCTATATTAGAGCTTGAATTAGGCAATTATTCCCATTTTGGGACTTGAACTTATTAACTGTTCTCATATTAAAGTTTAGACTTTAGGATTTTCAAAAAAATATCAAAGACTAACTTTAACAAAAAAAAAAATTAGACCCTTGTGTAAAAATAGTTACTAACTTCAGGCCTCAAAAAATATTTAACCCAATAAAAAACACTCAAATCTATTAAAAAATCCTTTTTTTTTTCTTTATTTCCTGTCATTGAGCACTTGGTGGGAAATTATTGTTTTCATGAGAGTCGTTAAAAGTTTAAAAAGGAAGAAATGTAGGATACGAAAAGAGCTTTATTGATTCCCTCCTCAATATAATAATAAGGGACGGATCCATAAAAATATCATGGAGATCTTAATATTAAGAGTCGAATTGTATTTTGTTTGTTCTACTTAAAAAAATTAATAAAGTAATTTTTATATGTTAATCACATATCAAATTCGTTCTTTTGTTAAAAATTCTATATATTTCTATCGTTAAAAATCAGTCCATGTATATTAGCATGAGATAAGTATGGCATGTCATATGTCAGTGTCTGGTTATTCTGTCAGCCACACTTAATCATCTATTAAAAATTCCATCTATTTACACTATTAAAAACTAGTCACGCTGTAAATTTATATAAGGTACACGTAGCATGTCAGATATCACTGTCTAGTTATTCTATCAATCATGTCAGTTTTTAACAATACAAATGGATGAAATTTTTTTAACAAAAATAATCAACTTACTCTTTTGTTTAACGCACGTGGATTTATTTTCCTATTTTTTGAGTAGACGGGGTAAAATGCAATCTGATTTCTAATATAAGGGCCTCCATAAGACTATTATCGGGACAAATCTATTTAAATCCACAATTGAATTTATCAATATAATTAAAAAATTCATGCATGTAAGTTTTTGAAACAATCTAATATATTTATTTATATAAATTATAATTATAATGCAACTTAATTTTTTTATAAGAGGAGGCACAAGGCGTGTTCGACGATTGAACTCAAGATCTAATGTCAAACATAACTTTATTCAGTGGAAGTCCTTTTGCCATTAACTATAGGCTCAATTGACAACAACATATTATTGTGGCAAATCTTGACATTAAATTTTGGGGTTAATTAAACTATTTCAAAAAAAGGGTTTAATTAAAATTTTAAAAATAAAACCTAGAGAACTAATGAAAATTAAAAAAAAAGGAGTAAAGCCTTCGATAAGTTAATATTTGATACATTTTCAATAAAATATTTTATTTTTACAAATAGATTTGAAATATTATTTTTACAAATTTAAAATTTAATTTTAAATTTTTATTTTAGAAATTTAGTCCTAAATAAAATATGTGTGACCCTAGTAATAGACTTTGATAACTTTGAAATAATTTTTCAATAATAATAATAATAATAATAATAATAATAATAAAGGATCCATAAAAGATGCAAAAGGTTGAGAAAACTTTTGACTGCAATAGTGGGTAGGTTTAGTGTGTACAATTCTAAACTTTTGCTTTTCTTGATTCTATTTCTACTTACTATATATATATATATATATATATATATATATCATTCATATTAATGATGTGGGGAAAATATATAAATAGTTACATTAATTATATTTGTTTGAAAGAAATATTTTATATTTTGATTTTTTAATATTAATTTCATTATAGGGTTTTTAATGCTCTTTTTGATATAATGCCTAAAACTAATCATAGTTTCTCCTCAACCCTTAAATAGGAGAATAACGAGTTTCAGTGCACTCGAACCCACATCAACGAGCTAACATTCAATTAACGTATATTTTAATTTTTTTAAGAGAGATAAAAAGCAAAAATATCATAAATGACAACACAAAGATTAGTCCATAAACAATAAACTAGTAATAGAACTTGAGTTTGAAGATATGTTTTGGCAAAAATAGGAAGATATAAAGGAATAATGGATCCCTTTGTCTCAACCCATTGTTTGGTTTAATAGGTTTTGATGGTTCTCCATTGATAATAATTTGGTAATTCACTGTACATATATATTTTATAATGATTTTTTTTTTATTATCAAAATTGAAAATATAAAATCTCAATTGAATCCATCATAGGTCTTATTTTCATCATCCCCACCAATCCTTTTATAAAAGCATTTTGAAAGGAACAAATAAGTACTCCCTCAAACTTACTTATAATCACTTTTAGCACAAATCTTATAAGTGACATTGCAGAGGCTTATAGGTTTGTACTGATGAATTGAGTCAGGATTAGATTTCTTGGGAATTAATGTGATGAATGTCATGTTTTTTTTTTTTTTCTTTAAGAAGACTTTGAGTTAAGGAAAGATAAAGTTGTATCAACCACAGTTTCTCCCACTAGATCCCAATTCTTTTTATACAGCACTGCAGGCTTACCATCGGGTTCAAGGGCTTTGTTAGATCCCTATTTCAAACACTGCTTTCCAAATTTAGGAATGTTTTTACAACCAGACAAATAGTTAAATTATTAAAAAATCAATAATTTTTTTTTAAAAATTATAATATCCAATTTAACAGTTAGTTCAATCAATTTGCATCAATTCGTGAGTCAATTAATTTTTTACTTTATTCTAGATCGATGTATTGACTGGTTTCAGTCCAGTCAACTAATATGATTCTGTAAACATTGAAGTATGGAGCTTCGAGGGTTGATAGATTTGGAGTAGTTAATCTTGAGTACAATAATTTGATTATTAGCTCTCAATTTTGATACATGCATATATTGAGTGAAATTTATTAAATTAAATTCACTAAATTTTCAATTCTAGAAAATTAGTTGACTTGCGACACATTTTTTGAATGGGATTCTGACATTTATGGGTTGAGATGTCTTCTGATTGATGATAAATGTATCTCTTAACTCCGAAATACACTTTGAATAACCTGATTTTGAGTTCAAGAGCTCAAGTTATGGTCGTTCTAGTGAATATTGTGCGTGCAAATACTTCTGGATGAGATTACTATGGGAATTACAAGTCTTAAACTTTGATTCATGTTTAAATCATATTGGGTTTGATTCATGCGTCTGCAAGAATATTTTAAAATTCAAAATAAATAAATATCGAAAATTAAAACTTAATAAATGCAATATTTGGCTTATATATAATCAAAATTAAATCTTAAAATCGAATCCAATATAATTTAGAGATAAATCAAAGTCCAAAATTCATCATTTACGTAATTGTCCCATTCAAAAATTTTCTACAAACGTAACTTTCACTAAAACGACCATAACTTGAGATTCTAAAATTAAAATTAAGTAATTCAAAATGTATTCCAAAGTTAAGAGATAACTCATTATATTTTCCCTTCACAAATCCAATTAACTTTAAAACCACATAACAACAATTTTCTCATGGAAACTTTTGTAAGACAAAATTAAAATTATCAGCACCAAAATAACACACAAAGGCAACCTCGTAACAGCACCATACAAAGCATATATATGTTTAATAATTTTTTTAGTGTGTAAGTTTGACACTTCTTTAAATATGATACATATATTTTGGGAACTAGGTTTTTAGAATTTAGATAATAAATTATTTAGAAATTTAACATTTATGCTCAGTTTAGAACTTGGATTTGGATCTGGATTTCCGATTATATGTACATTAGAATTATGATAAGTGTCAATTTTAAAATTTAGTATTTTGTTAAAGTTTTTCGAGACGTTTTTATTTTATGGATACTTTTAAATAAATCATTGAGTGTTTTTAAAAACATTTTTTTTATTTTAATTTTATTTTTATTAAAGGTTTTTAACAAATTGAGTAAATTTTGATGGTGACATTTTTTTGTAAGGACGGAAGAATTGTAACGTCTTAAAATTTTCGATTTTGGATTTCGCATTGAATCGAGATAAGTTCGGTAGGTTTCAAATTTTGTAGATTTAATCTCTTTATTGTGTAGATTTAAAATTCTGGTTTAGTTGTTAACTATGCTATTTCTTTTAAATTTATTTTTGTGACATTTTGAAATAAAAAAAGTTAACTCGATAATCATATATTTAAAAAATGACATTGTAATTAGCCAGAATTTTACAAAAAAAATCGTGTTAATTGTTGGACTTGAACTTTGAAATCTAAAAATACAGAAACTAAATTTTAAAAATAAAAATATAAGGACTAAATTTTAAATTTTAAAAAGTGTAATAACTTATATCATATTTTAACTTAGAAATGTGCATAAATCTCTATTGTTTGCAGACGACACAGTTATAAAACCATAATTAACCCAATTTTCTTGCATCATAACAAAATCCGGGGAATTAGCAACAAAGCCTCGTAGGATATGGACTGTGCATTTAAATGTTCATTTTTGCCTTTATATGGTAAATTAATCCTTAATATTTATATCTTTATTCAATTTGATCCTTACTCTTTTATTTGGACCAAATTGACACTTAATATTTCATTGTTGACATGATACTATTTTATCTTATTTGCCATGTTAGCAAATAAATTAAAAATGATAAAAAAACTCAAAAAAAATAAAATTATAGAATTGCTAGAATGGTGATTTAAGAAGGTTGAGATTGAGTTTCAGTGCAGTATAGATTATGTATCATTTGTGACCGCTGCTCTTGTGCTGAAGAGTTATAGGACGTCAACTATTAGGGCACCTTTGGATCACCAGTAACCTCCAGCGTGGTGAGATTTCAAGAGTAAAAAAATTTGAACTGAAATGCAGCTCCAATTGTGGTGTTTGGCAAGCACACCGGTGAGCATTTCTCATCTTACTGTAACTCAAAATATTGGCTGGAGTTAAAAAGGTCCAGTGGACTGATTTGGAAGTCCAAAAATAAGGGTAATTATTATTTTACCCCTCCAACTCTTTCTTTATTATTTATTTTATTTAATACACATAACATAAGTTTAATATGTCATTATTTAATAAATTTAATTTTCAATAAATATATAATTTTATTTATAAATTTAGTATAAATACAATTTAATTTATATTTTATTATTTGATTTAAATATAATTTGTAAAATATTTTGATATTTTATTATGAATATAATTTAAAAATATTTAAATTTTATTGTGTATGATTTTAATATTTTAATTATCATTTTATAAAAAATATAATTTTAATTTATGTTTTATATTAAATAATATAACATAAATGCATTGTCATTTCTAATCTAATGTACTTAATAGTCATTTTATATTCTCACCTCACTACTACAGTTGCGTTTAAATCCAAACACACACCACATCATTGTTTCTAATCTCACTGCCAAAGTATCTAATCTCACCGCCACTGCTGTTTTTAACCTCACTGGAGGTAAACACACCGCCCATCCAAACTAAGCCTAAGCCTCCCAACCGTTGAATTCCCTATCTCATATGTGCAGTGGTAGAATGACGTTTGTTATGTTGGGAGGTGATAGATTTATGGATACAATAAAAAAACTCTTTTTTATATATCTCTCGAGGATCATATAAACTTATTTAATGTGATAGGATGTTTAGATAATATATACTGCTTTTTTAACTAAATCATAAGATTATAGGTTTTGATTATATATGTTCTTTTTTACGTAATATTTAGAACTATCCATAACCCCTTCTCAACTCATAAATAGGAGGATAATGCGTTTTAACGCACTCGAACCCACATCCTCTTATATTAGCAATAATGTCTATACCAATCGAGACTCAATCAGCATCTAATTAATTTAATTTTAACATACATAACAAGCTGCTTATTCTTAAAGTCTTTAAAATCATTATGTGTTTTTTTTTTCTCTTTTGTTTTTTTTAGCATTATTCGTCAAAAGGTCTGAAAGGATACATTTTGTACTGCATGCAATGTTTTACCATCATCAATCATTATTTTCTCTTTTTTCTGACAATCTTTAGAAAAAAATTTGATTCTAATTAAACAAATGCTTTGTTTTTGTTTTGTTTTTTTAAATTAACAAGGCTTAATCTTAAATTGCAATAGATTTTAGGTTTACTTTTTAGAATTTAATAATTAATATATCAAATTTAGTAATATTTTTGTCAATAAAATTTGAAAAAGAATTTTGGTAAAATGAAAATTTGATTGATATTAAATTTTGGGTATCACTTATCCTTTTGGTTATTAAAAAATAGTAACTTTCTTAAATTAAACTTTGTTGATTTTATTAGTTTAGTAATATCTAATATATTTACATTTATTATTACAATGATATTTTTCATGAGAAAACAAATGAGCAAGGGTATATTATTACAATATCTAATATAACCTTTGCATTGTACTCTTCTTTTATTAGTTTATATGGTTTTGTTTTTGTGTGTATATATATATATATATATATATATATATATATATATATATATATATATATATATATATATATATAGAGAGAGAGAGAGAGAGAGAGAGAGAGAGAGAGAGAGAGAGAGAGAGAGAGAGAGAGAGAGAGAGAGAGAGAGAGAGAGAGAGAGAGAGAGAGAGAATAGAAGTGTTTTAGGATAGATTTAATTACAGGTTAAGTCATTCGCTTAGGTTTGAAGGCTCGCAGAAAAAGTGGGTGGGTTTGAGTAAAAATATAAATTCAAAAAATGAATTAGGCCTCAGGTAAGATTTTTTGACTCGGGATCGGCCCGACCGGACCCTAATCAACTGTTTTGCTATTGTTTTTTTTGTCATTTCACTATTTTATTTCTATTATTTTGTTGTTATTATTTTGATATTGAATAACTCTTGTTTTATTGTTAATTTTGCTACTATTTTACAAGCATTTATTTGCTAAGTTGTAACTATCTTAGTGTTATTTAAGTATAAAGCCTTTTTTGTAATGTATTTTCAATTTGTTGAGAAACATTTATTCTAATATTTTTAGTGTATTTGATGTATTATATTTTAAAATTTATTTTATATATAAAAAAATAATTTTAACAAATTAATATGGGCAAGCCAAGTAGGGCTCGGGTTTAGCATTTTTAATATGAGTCGACCTTGGACAAATTTTTAAGCCCATCTTTTAGATCGAACCTAGGTCTAAAAAACAAACCTAAAATTTTATATCGACCTAACCTAAATTCGGTCCAACCTAACTTATAATCAGGTTTAGTATGACGTGAAACTTAAAACTTGATATTAATTAGAATTTCATTTCAAAAAATTTGTTTAAATAATGGAAGTGATTTGATTTCCTCGTACATCAATTTCTAAATGCTTAGATAAGCCTATGTTTGTTTGGACTACATAAACCATTAAATTAATTTTTCCACTTCACTGACACTGTTAACACTAACAGCTCTAGTTCTAGTGCATGCATGCAATGGGTTTGGTAGCTAATTTAATGCATTATATTGAATTATTAATAATTATTTTTTTCATCTTTTCTCATAGTAATTTTTTAAGTTATTATTATTTATTTCTTAAAGTATTTATCAAGTAAGCTCAATAATTAATTATTCACACATTTTATATGTCTAATAAAGGGTAGATGTTAGTCACAAGTTTTAAAACCGCTTCAAACCCGTAATGAAGAATAAACTCTCAACCATTGATTAAGATAGGAAAGATTCTTGCCATCTCACTTAACTTTCATAATCAAGATAATTTTGATTTTAAGATAATTTGTAAAAATAAAGAATAAATTATATGTATTGCATTTTACCTATTTAATAGCAAAAAATTGATAAATTTTAAGATACTATGTTTAAGTTTTATTATGTGTGAGTTTGATATTAATTTGTATTGGAGTTGTCTGAGTATGTTAGTGTATATGAATATAATTATTGAATATGATTGTAATTGTCATATGATTTTATTATATTTTTAAAAGGTATGATACGTATGTTATTTTTGTTTATTAGGCTTAAATGTAAAATTGGTTCTCAAACTATATCATTTTTCTCGGACGCTATTATGGAGTTGGCAAAGGTTTTGGTCCCTAAAATAGAAAATTACATGTTTGGCCATATAAATTTTATAAAATTATAAGTTAGTACATGGTAAAATTGTACTTTGATCTCTAAATGATAAATTTTAATTCAATTATTTAAAAATATAAAGTTATAAGCTAATAAAATGGTGAAATTATAGTTTAGATCTCTAAAATACTTGCAACTTAACTCCATCTCATAAAAAAAAGATTGGCTTCGCTCCTTAATTTTTCTGTTAAGGAATTTTTTTTTTTTGCAAAAGTAATACTTGAACTATAAATTTACACGACACCAACCAATTAAATTATAATACGTGATACATTTTTATCGAATATCAAATATTTATCTATAATTTAATCGAAATTAATAATTTCAGTATCAAGTTAAATAAATGTAACACAAAACTTATGATTGTGATTCAACTTTTGGCAAGTGGGGCCTTAGTGTCCCCAAGTCATGTAAACTAGTAATTCATCATTTTCACAGCTTTGTTGAAAATTTGTTTAAGTAAAGAAGTAAACCTAATCATTCGACTCCGAAAGATGTGACCAATTAATCCAATTTTCACAATGAAAAAAAAATTCATATTTGGGTCCCAATTCATTATATTCTTAAAGGGATATACTTTTCTTCATGGCAGAGTTAACCCAATATTCATTGCTTCTTCATCATGGCAATGCCATTGCCTTTACTAACATCAAATAGTATTTATGTTCCAATGATTTGGCCAACCCTATCACACCTATCTCCCAACTTCAATCACTACCCAATCTCTCTATCTTTTTTATTAGCCATATAAAGGAGTGTATATGTGTGATCCATTTCATTAAATTTTAAAACAAAAAGGTTGTGCCCTTCTCTTACATTTTAAAACGATATGCATTCCTTTAATTCCTTTAAAAATTGAAGTAATTTTAAAGTTTTAAAATTTAATTTTGACTTTTTAAAATTAAAAATCTTATAATTTAATCTCGAGAAATTGTAAAATTTTATATTTTTAGTAAATTTATAATTGGCTCATACACTATCAGTAAGAGTAAATCATTACCGGTTCACACACTATAAAAATGGTTGTCCTTGTGATTCAAACCCATGATGTGAGTTTTTAGATAATACCCAGTGTTGCTAGGCCAAGAATTGATAAATTTTTGTATTATTAATCCAATGATAACATTATATTTTAACTCTCCCGAAGGTTTATAATTCAAATACGATTCCTAAAAGATATTTTCTAACTTAGCCTCTGAGTTAAGATTTTTAATTCGTAAGTGAGTTAAAAGCGATGACATCCTTTTTTTTAAAAAATATTAATTAAAACATGTAGTGATTTTTAACTTTCACTTGTATAATATTAAAAATCTACCATCACGTAATTATCCATAAATTATAACATTAGATTTAAATAATATTGTTTTTAAAGTTATAATTATATAATAAATTAATTAAGGGTTGAAACTTTTGTGTTGGGCTTGGCCAACCTTTTTTTTAGTAAACAAATGTCATTTTAATCATAAATAGATTAGAAACGACAAAAGAGTGATTAAAGGCATATTTATTAGTAATAAGATGTTAAAATTAACTTTTTTTTTAATGGACGATATTTATGACTTTGACCATAAAATTAACTACAAAAGTATAACTTAGACTATAGGTAATTTATTTTCCCTCTTCTTTTACTGTAAAGTGTTTTCTTTTCATCCTTTTTAGACGATTGGCTAAGAGGCTTACGTTGTTAGTCAATGCAAGAGAACGTAGATTTTAAGTATATTGAAGCACATTATCATCCTATTTATGGGTTAAAGAGTGACTATGGATAGTTCTAGGTATTGTCTTAAAAAGAGTAGATATGATCAGAACTTATAATGAGATTGTTCAAAAAAATTAAAAGTGGATTTATTTATGAATTGAGTCGTAATATTATTTTTTATGTAACATTAAAAGTTATATTTATAGATAATTTTAAATAAAATATTTTTTATTTTTAATTAATAAATAGTAATTCAAATTAGGTTGAGCCAATCTAACATCATGTGTGAATAATATGTTTTTCATTATAATATATTTACGAACTTGGTTTGGGTTAAGCCTCCGAAAGGAAAAGAAATGATTGATTATAATATATTTTTCTTTATATATTTAATAAAATAATTTATGTAGAAGATTAACATTAAAAATGATATTTCACATCCTAAAATATTTTCTTTTCTCAAATTTTCTCCGAGACAAAATTGAGTCTTTCAAAAGGAATATTCAACTTTTGTTTTTTCCCCTTGAATAATAATAAAAAAGTTATCCAAATAAGAGAAGAGTCTTGTTTTCCCTTCATTTCCTTTCTCTAGTTGTGATGCAATCCAAACATAGGATAAAGTCAAAATTTTCTTATCAAAGCTCAAGAAAGGTTTGACTAGATAGGAGGACCGGTAGTTTAATTTTTGAACAAATCACCTTAGCAAGCAAGGGCAAAATTAAGAATTGTGTGATAAGAAGCCAAGAAAAAAATTAAGGGATGAAACTAAAAATGTTATATTATGCTTAAGCTAGTTTTTGAACTTTTGAGAGGGTTAAAATTGGATTTTTTTTCTTTAAACAAAGAGATTGAATTGAATTATTAGTTCAGAGTTGCAATTGTACCTTTTGATCAAGGGAAGCGAATGCCCCTGCATGTGTCACATACCCATTACCCTCTTCTTAAATTACATGTGTGATAGAATATGCAACCTTAATTGCTTATATGCCCTAAAACCATTTTGGATGTGTAATACACTTGCTTATATACCCAAAGACCTTCCCTCTCCTTTCTAATGTGGGATTAATACATCTTACCTATTCCTTTAGAGTGGTTGACATGACATTATCCACACTCAATCTTGTGATGCCCTTATCATGAACTTTTCAATTTTTTACTACTCTACTCTAGGGATTTTGTGCAAACTTACCCCACTCGTTGGGGTGCTTTGCATGCAATCATGTAGGCAAGGTAGTCTCTAAAGTCTAGATTCTATTCCATAATTAACCTTCCGCCTATGATCAACACTAAAGTTGGCGTCTTGAGTAGCACTTTATTTTTTTTTCTAATAAGCAATAACACCGAAACTTCACTGCACAACAACCATTTCTAGTGAAGTGCTAAATAAGAGAATCATCACTATGAGGAAGGCCAATCAAAATGGATAAGAAAATCTTTGCTTATTCTTCGTTGGAAAAATAATCAACCTCATATTGCTTCGAAACTTTATTTTCCACATTAATGAGCTGGGAAACAAATAGGCTATTGCCCCTTTGGGTAGGGAGAAGACACTTGAAACAAGGTAGGTTTTGACAACCTTTTATCTTGCCAAATGGCATTTTTATTGTCGCTATTCATATTCCATTTAGTTCCAATTTTCAAAATTTCAATGTTGCTATTTAAGCTTTGTAATGCCTACAAACTTCTAACTGAAGTCTTTGATTCATTATTGTCGGTTGTTGTTTTTTCCAGGTAAGTTCATACGGAGCTTATTATGTTGATTTTAGTTATTTAAGTGTTACAATATCTTGTTTGTTAGTTAAGTTGTTGTGAAAATGTTAAATTTTAAAATCGAATGGATTAAATTGCAAAGTATGTAATACAAAATGATTCTGAATAAAAACGTCTCATTAGATGGTTATAAAATGTTTATATGGTAAAAAAATATGTATAAATGATGATATTAAAAAGAATAAAATGTATGAATACAAAACAATGCCATGAGAATTTAGTAAATATTTACTATACAAATGGCAAACCATTAGCATTTTAAAAGAATTGGGTGCTGGTCAGGGACTACTTTATCGATGGCTAAGATCCAACATTTGTTATGAATTCTCTACAGCTTGTGCGAGCAGCACCGAATAGAGTTAGCATAATAATCTCGACCCACAGCTTGTGAGAGTAGACCCAAATGATACAAACCGAGTGCTGGTCAAGGACTTAGTTATCAATGGTTAAGATCTAACATAAGTTGTGGATTCTATACAGCTTGTGTGAGCAACATCGAATAACACTTATATGAACAATCCCGACCTACAGCTTGTGTGAGCAACTTATATGTTACAACTTGTGTGAGCAATCTAGTTCTGAGTATCCAAAATTAATTTACTACAGTTCTCCAAGCAAATATATTGGCAAGTTGATAAAGAAATGGCTGGAAAGATTGATAAGGAACTTAGTTGACATGTTTGTAATATCGTATAAGTTGGAATGATATAGTACTATTTGGTATATGTATGTAATCTGGACACTTTGATGTTATGGTACTAATATGTTAACTTGATGATGGTTTTTTGAAATTGTATAAATAGGTTTAAGAAAGTTAAAGTATTACCATGTTGTGCATCTTTAAGGTTCTATTGATTAATTGATATAAAACTTAGGTAAGTTAAATTTTGAATGGATTTACTAAGTATTTGTTATACTTACTGTTGACTTCACGTCCCTGTAGATTGTTGACCATAAAGCGTGACAATCACATCACTTTGGAGCTCACACTATCCATCTCCCATTTTGGTAGCCTTTTGATCATTTTGAGTTCGGTTATATTCGGTATGTACTTAGGACTGTCATAGCATCTTATAATGTTTTTTCTTTTTTGGAACTTTACTTGAATTGAACTTATGTGTAAATGGAAATGATATATGTATGCATATTAGAGAACATGATGCATTATATTTGTTTGGTTCTTAATGTTGGATATATTGAGTATGAATTGAATTGAGAAAGTGAATGTTGAATGGCTTGAAATGTTATAAATAGTTTTGACGTAAATTTGTGTGAAATGTGGCATATTGGTTCATATGTTGGAATGGTTTTCAAATGGTATGTGTTTGGTATGAAATTGGTATGAATTGTGCAGGTATAAGTTGTATTAAGTGTTCCTTTTGAGTTAAATTGGATAATGATTTGAAATGAGTATAAATGACCTATTTTTGCACCAAATAGATTCCTCGTCCCAATGTCGTTTTTCTCTCGTTGCTGTAACGCCCTCTAACCCTATACCGTCATCGGAACAGGGTTACGAGACATTACCAGTCAGTACGGTCCAATTTCGGTCATTAATTAAAGTAAATATTTACACACATCCTAGTTTTAAGATGTCGTCCCTTTAATGGGCCCTCATGGTCCAATATGAACAATAAATTCAATTCGGGACTAATTTAGAATCACTACAAATTTTAGTAAATTTCAAAATTCATACTACATACCGCTGTTAACCATAATTTACTCATTTCATGAGTATATCTACAACCTAAATGACTCTCATAAAACGTCCTAGGTACATGCCATTACCAATAATTAACACACTTTACCTTAATGAATTCGGGATCGAATCGGGATGCTGATTCAACGTTCTATCTTTACTAAACTCGCGCACGAAACAAACCGTCTGCGAGTATGGTATACTCAAGTGGTATTTCCATAATCCGAACACTTAATAATATAATAATTAAACTTAAAATCACAATAACAATTATAAGTATTCATTTGTTTGTTTTATAGATAAATTTTCAATTACTTACCATATAAATTCTATACAAGTCATATAACAAACACATTAGCATATTTGTTCAATTCTTTTCATTTACTTACCGTATAAATTCTATACAATATATTCACAATTCACTTGTTTTCATACTTTATTTCTTAACAATATACCATCTTAATTCATTCTAACATCAATGATCATCCATTTGAACTTCACTCATTTCATGAACCTTTTGGTTCATGTTTTCAATCTCATATCTCAATTTCAATTCTCAATTCAATTTCTCATTTTATTCCAATAGCTCAATCAATCAAATTCACTCAACTTATCTTTTCACTTATTTACCCCTATTAACAAGACTCGGACCTTGGCAGATACTCGGATCCAACCAAACACACCAATATGGCACCCAAAGGCCTCATCGGATAGTTCAAGCAATATTTGACACCCAGTGTCTCATCGGCCTAGTCAAGTAAAGTTGGTACCAAGACCTCATCGAATCTATCCGAAGAAATATAGTGACACCAGTGTCTCATCGACTCGAGGTCGAAGAATCCTGAACACTTCCAATCCTATGGCATGCCAACTATGTCCGACTCAGCCCGATATCGTTAATAGGGTATTCAATTCACTTTCAATTTTTTCAATCAATACACATTTTAATTAATCACATAAATTCATAATTCAATACAATTCAATTCACTTTTCAATAACAAATATCCAAATATCACAAATCTCATATTTAAAATTTTCAAACAATTTATATTTCAATTCAATTCAAGTAATCAATATATATTCAATATTCAATATATATATCTATATATATATACGCCAATTCAATCAATATAAATTCAATAAATTCATCACATACTATATCAATCCATTTCATTTGCAAAACACAATAATTCTTACTTCAAAACACTTAATATAGATATTAAGAAATAAATTCAACAATTAAGTATTAGGTTCGGATTATAGAAATACAAACCGAAATTTTCGAGCTAACCCCCCCGTTGACTTTGTCTTGTCCTTTCTTAGTCGAGATTTCTGGTACCACATTGACTACGAAATTAATACAATTCATAATCATTAATACATTACTAATTCATATCTTGAGTTATAGAATTCTAAATTAAGATCCGCTAATTTTTCCTGAAACTAGACTCACAAATCTTCTTACAATAAAATTTTCAGAATTTTTGGTTTAGCCATTAAGTACAGTTTATTCTTTAAATTCACCCCTATTCTGCTGTCTGACAGTTTCGTCCCTACTTCACTAAAAATTAATTATCTCATAGTACAGAACTCAGATAACATTCTTGTTGATTTGTAATGAAAATAGACTCATTAGGGATTCTAAACATATAACTTTAAGCCTCTAATTATTTTTATTCAATTTTTGGTGATTTTCCAAAGTCAGAACAGGGGAACCCGAATTCATTCTGACCTTGTCTCACAAAATTCATTATATCTCATAATTTACAATTCAATTGCTTATATCGTTTCTTCTATAAGAAACTAGACTCAATAATATTTAATTTCATATTTTATTCATCCTCTAATTCAATTTATACAATTTTTGGTGATTTTAAAACTTAGACTACTGCTGCTGTTCAAAATAGTCTTAGTACAAAATGTTGATTTACTTTAATTTCAATTTAATTCTAACTAAATTCACTTACTTTTCTATCTTAATTCATACTTTATTTCTACTCAATTTTTAACCAAACTTAGACATAATTATCTATTTTTCATCATAAAACCATAATTTCGAAATTCTTCCAATTTAGTCCTTAAAGCATAAAACTTATGAATCACTTTACAATTCAATCCTTATATCATTTATAACTTGAATTTCTATCAATTTAGCCCTTAATTCATCATTTTATTTAACATGGACAATATCTAGAAATCTAATAACTTCAAAATATTAACTTAATTTCATCAAAACTTTGTTCTAAAACTTCTAAAACATCAAAATTAAGTAAAATGGCTAAATTGACTTACCAATTAAAGTTTAAAGCTTCAAAACATCAATTTTCCCTTTTCTCCTTTCTTTCTTTCTTTCCTTTCTTTCTCCCTGTTCTTCTCTGTTTCGTTTCCATTTCATTCTGTTTCTTATGTTTATATATAATATAATATAATATAATATAATATAATTAAAACATAAAAAAATCTTAGATTTTCTTCACGGTACACCGCCTCACTTAGGAAAAATGGCATAATTGCCATTTTGGTCCTCTTCATTTTCTTTTAATCTACAATTTAACTTTCATCCTTTATTCAATTTAGTCCTTTTTCTTAATTACTCTTCATTAAATTAAATTCACTTAATTAAACTCTAATTAACCACTCATTTTACTTTGCAAATATTTTTAATAAATATTTACGAATCTGTTTTTCAGAAATGGAGACCCGAAAATACACTTTTTCGGTAACGGTAAAATTCGGGTCGTTACAGTTGCAATATCGGCCAATAGTTTGTGATGTTCCGACATCAAGTGGTCTGACATTTTGATGTGACATACTGTTTTGGCAACATCATGACGAGGGGGGAGTCTCGTCGCAATGTCGTTTTAAACTTTTGAAATCTTTGCAGTTTAATCCTTGTTCGAATCCGGGTCAACTTTTAAGTTTAAAAAAGCTCGTATAAAGCTCAGGGAAAGTTTAAATTTTTACTGAATGACTTATATGATAATAGTTAATGATTTTTTATTCGAATTAACTGTTAAATGTTTATAACTATTCCATTTTGCACTATAGCTCAATTCCAGCGATTCAGATAGGTAAAAGGTGTTGCACACACATATAAGTGAGGTGGTTGTTTTGGTAACTATGTTTTTGCATATTTGAATACATGAAATGGTTGATTTGGGGCTTTGGGGCCAAATGTTGGTTAATAGGCTAGGTTGGAAGCTTTGGAAAATAGGGAGTTAGTGGTCTATTTATTTTGAAAACTTTGCAATTTGGTCCTCAGATTGGGAAGTTTGGTTATTGTCTTTGAAGTCGCGATACTAAGCCCTAGAAATCGTGACACCCACTTGACATACTTTGAAAACTTTTAGTTTAGTCCTAGTTCAACCCTGAGAATGAATTGAGCTTTCATAAGCTCGTATATGACCCAAAAATGGTTATATATATATATATATATTATTTTTTACAATTGTAATACTTATAAATTAATGATTAATGATGAAATTTGTTTGTAATCAATCGTAGTTGTTCTGGCAACAAATGTGACATCCTAAAGCTCAGACTCGACAATCAGGTTGGGTATGGGGTCTTCAATACACTTTTGTGACATAAAATGGGATAAAATGATAGTTTAGGTACTGGTAAAAGTACCAAGAAGGCCTTTATACTAGGAGTCGAATTGTATTTTTTCCCTTCTAAAAAAATAGGCAAATTAGTCCTTATACATTAGATCAAAGAGCAAACTTGTCATTTTATAAAAATTCCTTTCATTTCTACTGTTAAAAATTGATCTTTTAACATCAACATAAGGTATACGTGGCACACTACTTGATTATTCTGTCAGCCACGCTAGTTTTTAACAGTACAAATTGATGAAATTTTAACAGAAAGCATCAATTTGCTCTTTGATGTAACATTTAGGGACTGATTTGCTTATTTTTTTAGTAAAGGAAAAAATGCAATCTGGCTCCTAGTACACGAGCCTCCATGATACTTTTATTTTTAGGTATCACTTCTAACAAAGAAAATCGAAAACAAAGTATAGTTTAAGGTCTAATTTTGTAAATGAAAAGTAAGAGGACAAAGATTAAGACAAAAGACTTAGAGAGTGATCTGAAAAAAAAAAACCCAATAAATCAACTAATATGCGGCAAGCTTTTATTAGATGTCGTACACTTTTGAGAGATAAAACAAGACAAAATAATAGTTCAAGTATCATTTTTATTAAAAAAGAAAACTTTTCAAGTATCAAACTGAAAATCGAGAATAGTTTAAGTACCAAAATTGTAAATAAAACATAATTTTTTTTCTTGGCATCGAGGGTGAAAGAAGTGAGTAAAAAGACAAAGATTAAGACAAAAGGGTTATGAAGCATTGGAGATAAAAGAGAGAGAGAGAGAGAGGAGCAATAATGCAATGTAGGATAGGAGACAGAGTGTTGCTTTTTGGGGTACTACTTGGGGAATAAAATGTTGTCTCTCTCTTTCTACAAGGATTGGCGTGAAGGTGAACAACAACAACAAACCCACCCTGCCTTTCTCTTTTGGATAAACACATTATTGAATGTACATTTTCACCTTTATATATTAATTCACAATATTATAATAATAAAAAGAGAGAATACTTACAATTACAACTTTTCTTTTCCTTCTTTCTCTAACTTTTTCTCTTTACTACTTTTTTTGAATTTCTCTGCCTTTGTTTGTCCATTCAAAGGAGGGAAAAAGGAAAGAGAAGCAACTTCTCTCACTTCCTTTCTTTTTTTAATTTTTGAAATGTGGGTCTTAGTTGGGTCTTTCCTTTTTCTTTTCTTCACTTTCTTTTATAAATGCAACCACTTTACCATCTTTATTTTTATTTCTACTATAGTCTTTCCCAATTAGTAATTACCATAATTACAATGTAAGTGGTAGATCAAAATTGAATCAATCAATTTTTTAAAGGGTTAAAATGTGATTATACCATTTTTAAAGAGACCATTTCAAGGACTAAGGTCACTCCGTTCCCTTCTATTTCCTCCTCCTAAGTGATCTATAACTGCAATATATATTTAAAATTACAACTATATTAATGGTTCTGACCTGATCAATGGAATGAACAAGAATTAAGCAATGTCCTTGGAAATCTAAAATTAATAAACACATAATATGATGAGAGGATTCATAAAATAATTTCTTTTAAACATCAATCGCATTTTATTATAATAACTATATGATAATGTTTACGGAACAACCATCACCATGACTTAATCTATCAATGTTGTATACAAGAAACCATGTTATTAGCTAATTCTCTATTAATTTAGGCATGCTTGTAAATATGTATGTATATATAAATGTGCAGCACTGTGACTAGAGAAAAAAGGAACTTGGTTAAGATTGATCAGATCTTCTTTTGCAGCTTTTTCATCGTCTTGGGGTTGAAAAGAAAAAGAAAGAAAATTTATTTATTTATTATTATTCTATGATATGTTTTCATCATGCCATGAAAGTTTTACTACTCTCCATATGCATATAGACTTTGAGGAAATTTTTTTGCGAGTCCCAACAAGTGCAGTGAATGTTTTGTATTAATCAAATAATCACTTTTTTGTTTTAATAAACGAAATCATTCCTTTGTTATTTATCTATTTATTTATTATCATGGGAAACCAAAAAAAGGAAAATCTTAATTAGGGTTACCTTTAGGGTATTAAAAGATGGTGCAGTCTCTGTGTGTGTGTGAGAGAGAGAGAAAAGAAAGATAGGAAGTGGAATTGAAAAGCTAAAAAAAGCTGCCCTCAATTTTAAAAAAGAAAAATTTGAATGTAATTGAAAGGTTAAATTTTATCAATTTAGTACATGTAAAATTAGAATAAAGTTAATATTTACTTATATTTTAAATTTATTTGATTTTTTAATAGTGTATAAGGACTAAATTAAATATTTCTTTTTAATTTCATTACCACTAAGTTATCTTTTAAAAGTAGGTAAGTACAGGGACTGAGTTTCGAATTTGTGAAGTGTATAAAGAACGATGGGTTTGGTCTATTTGTGTTGTATATTGTTTCTAAAACTATACTATAAGCTCTTCTTTCCAAAAACTTTCAAAAATATATATATTTTGGTTCTTTGTTTTTCATTTTCAGATTCATATTTGTCTATTTTAAGCTTACAACAACTGGTTCATTTTGTTCTAAGCTTTTAAGAGAAAAACAAAGGCAAATAGGGGTGTGGGGGTGGTGAGTATATTGCATAAGAGAGGAAAGTTAGTGAAAAATTTTGAGAAGAGCACAAGTTTTTTTCATTTGGGGGGTGGTGTGGGGGGGTGGGTTTTAGCCAAGTGATGCGCTCAGGTGCCTGTACGGTTCAGCAGACCCTCACAGCAGAGGCTGCTTCAATATTGAAGCATTCTCTTAGCTTAGCCAGAAGGAGAGGCCATGCACAAGTGACTCCTCTTCATGTGGCTGCCACTTTGTTAAGCACAAGGGCTAGCCTATTGAGAAGGGCTTGTCTTAAATCTCAGCAGCCTCAGTTATCTTCCTCACATCCACTTCAATGTAGAGCACTTGAGCTTTGTTTCAATGTAGCTCTTAATAGGTTACCAACCACACCAGGACCAATCCTTCATGGTCAACCTTCTTTATCAAATGCTTTAGTTGCTGCACTTAAAAGAGCACAAGCACATCAAAGAAGGGGTTGTATTGAACAACAACAATCACAACAGCCTATACTCACCATTAAAGTTGAGTTAGAGCAGCTTATTATATCTATACTTGATGATCCTAGTGTTAGTAGGGTTATGAGAGAAGCTGGTTTTTCAAGCACTGTTGTTAAAGCCAACATTGAAGATTCTTCTTCATCACCTTCATCTGTGTTTCAATGTTATAACACTACTTCTGGTTCTGGTGGTGTTTTTTCTTCACCTTGTTCACCTTCTCAAACTCATTTCTTGTCTTATGAACAAAACCCATTTTTCTTTTCACCTTCAAAGAAACTTTTAACCAGCTACATACCAGATTCAGCTTCTTTGAAACAAGACATCAAGTTGGTGTTTGAGGTTTTGTTAAGGAAGAACAAGAGGAGGAACAGTGTTATAGTTAGTGATTGTGTGTCTACAACTGAAAGTCTTGTGTCCGAACTAACATCAAGAGTTGAGAAAGGTGATGTTCCGGATGAAATGAAACATGTTCGGTTCCTTAAATTTTATTTCTCACCTATGTCTTTAAAGTTCATGAAAAGAGAGGATGTTGAGAAACATGTTTGTGATTTGAAAAGAACAGTGGATTCCATTGTAGCAGAAGGTGGTGCTATTATTTATACAGGTGATTTAAAATGGACTGTTGTTGAAGAAGGTGAAATCAATGGTTACAATGCAGCTGATCATTTAGTTACTGAACTAGGAAGGTTGATTTCAGATTATTACATGTCAAACAAGGTCTGGTTAGTGGCAACTGCAAGTTACCAAACATATTTAAGGTGTCAAATGAGACAACCTCCACTTGAGGTTCAATGGGCACTTCAAGCTGTTTCTGTTCCTACAGGTGGACTTAGTTTAAGCCTCCATGCTTCCAGGTTTGTTCCTTTTCTCCATTAATATTCCTTGTTCTTTTTGGTTCTTGTTTTTATCTTCTAGTTATGGTCTGTAAAAAGACATATGAATCATTGTCCGTGCATTGTATTATTACCATGCTTTGTCGGATATAGCCGCTGCATAAAATCAAAAGAAAAAGTGAAAAAAAAAAGTTAAAAGTTTTCACGTTTGTCTTTTCCTTTTTTCCTTTTTATGCTTTCTTTATGTCTTCGCTGTCTCATGTTTTGAAATTATTAATCTTCATGGACCGTAATACGAATAATCTTGATGTTTGCAGTTGCCATGATACAAAAATGATGTTCAGTGAGATGGAAAAGAAGCAATTTGAGCATGAGAAACTTACATGTTGTGCTGAATGTAGTTCAAATTACGAGAAAGATGTACAGTCGTTTAAATCTAGTGGTGGCTTGCCACCATGGATGCATGTTCATGGTAGTAACAACAGTGACAGTCAAAAGGTAAGAAGAATCTACGAGTTAAAAATCATTTTGGGTCTTTTTTCTTTTGGGGGTTTTAGAGTTTAATTGTGTCTGGTTTTTGTAGGGTGAAATGGTTGAATTGAGGAGAAAATGGAACACATTATGTCACAGTTTACATAGAGGTAGATTGAACCAGAGCCAGTTGAGGTCCACCATGTACTACAACAACCAAGGCTATCCTTATGGTTCATCGTTCCCTTGGTGGCCTAGTCAAAGCAGTGGCTTAACCGATTCGGCTTCTATCTCTTTCATCGATTCAAAGCCGAATTCGGTGCCGAGATTCAGGAGGCAAAACTCATGCACCATTGAGCTCAATTTTGGTAATGTATCACCAAACTTGGATTCACTTAAAAACACTGAGGATAAAGAGGTGAAGGTCACACTTGCTCTTGGTAGTGATTCTCCAAGGAAAAGTACTGGATTGTGTGAGCTTTTGCAAGGCAACCTGCCATGGCAATCTGAGATTATAAGTTCGATAGCTGAAGCATTGATGGGTTCAAAAAAAGAGACTTGGTTATTGATTGAAGGGAATGACATGATTGGCAAAAGAAGATTAGCACGTGTTGTTGCAGAATATGTGTTGGGGTCACCTGATTTGCTGCTGTACATGGACATGAAACACAACAATGAGACAACTCGATGTAATGAGAGGCTTAAAAGAGCATTTAGCAGGGATGAAAAGCTTGTGGTTATGGTGGAAAATGTTGACTTGGCTGATACACAGTGTTTAAAACTCCTAGCTGATAGATTTGAAGGTGGAGATGATGGGGGTAGTAGCAGATCAATAATCATTTTAACCAAGTCCATTTCGTCTAGCTTTGAGGAACATTATGCCAAAAAGGACAACATTGTCATCGAGATGAAGCTCAACATCAACGGCTCTGATACCAACAAGAGAAAACACGAATGGGGCGGTTCAAACAAGACCAAAACACCGAGAACCAAACCAAGTTCCCACATTCTTGACCTCAACATGAAAGCAGCGGATGATGATGAAGAAGAAGAAGCTAATGAAAGTGGTGAAGTTAGTGACTTGACGGCTGATCTCCATGTCGGGTTTCTAGAACTGATCCAAAAACGCTACTTTCTCAACCAAACCGAAGGCCAACACAAGGAGATGAAAGAAGATTTCATGGCCAAGTTCAAAAGGGTGGTAGAGGAGATATTTGGGGGTGAAAATAAGGTTAGTTTTAGTATTGAAGAGAGGGTACTGGAGGGGGTTTTAGTTGGTTCAAGTTATTTTGTGAATAGCTTATTTGAGAAATGGCTAAAAGACATTTTTCAAACAGGCTTACAGAATGTTAAAAAAAATGGAGGGGGAGGGGGTATAGATGAAATTAGATTAAGTTATGGGGGTATACTTGAAAAAGCAATGGAAAATGGATATATGGGGAGTTGCCTTCCCAAAAACATCCAAGTTTAGTTTCATGGAGTTAAAAATTTGGATTGGGGGGTTTTCTTATGTAAAATTCCTGACAATACCCAAAATGACCATAATGTCAGTTTGTGTAACTTTCATAGGATGTGTTTTTGTAATCTTTTTCTTTTCTTTTCATTAATTTTCAGTTCCTTTTGTTTTTTCTTAAAGTTAGTAATTTAACTCTATTTAATTGCTTCATTACACTCATCTCTAGGATGTTCTATATATGAACCTCACTCAGTCGTATCAAAATTTAAGATAACCTAAGAAGACAAAATTTTCCATAACTTCTAAACATGTGTCAAAGACTTGCCATAACTGCCAAGTAATGTTATTTACACTCTTTTCTCATGTAATGAAAATTATCCCATTAAAGCTAGTACCAGCCCATTCCAAAATAAACATTATCTTGCATTTTTTTTTGTATAATTAGGAGAGCGAAATAAAATTATTTAGAATCAAACTCAAATTTTCATACCTATAATATAATATTTTTACGGTTAGGCCAAGAGATTGTTGACGTTTAAAACCTATATATATAAATTAACCAAAAAAAAGAGAGGATAATTTATATATATATAGGCATTTGATAAAGTTCCAAGACTTGGATTCCATAGTAGATAACAACTAACAAGTTTAGCATAATTTAAAGAGATATAAAACAAAGAACATAATGATTACATTAGAAATTTAGAAACTTTCAAGTTCATCAATTTAATCATTATTAAGCTTTTCATATTTAATTCCATAGCCCTTCTCTTTTTATGTTATTAGCAATAGTGAAGAACAAAAGAAAGAAAAATAATAATGTCTATGTGCAAACAATGATGAATGTTTTGATGTTAAACACCTAGCCAACTATCTCTACAATTATTGGTGCAATTTATTTTAATTAACAACATTCATCATAACTTGTAATTTTTTTTTTTTTTTTTTTTGATTGAGAAAAAGATATGGGATGTTCAATCTAAGTTTTAATGTCTCATAATAATATTTTTAAGTATTGAGTTTGAATTCCCTCCTTGAAATAACTTCTTAATATATATAGATCGAAGGTAAAAGTACATTTGAAATTCCTATATCAGAAGTCAAATTGCATTTTATCTCATTTACTCAAAAAATAAGTAAATTAATCATTGTATGTTAGATCAAAGAGTAAACGGATCATTTTTGTTAAAACTTCATCCATTTTCACTGCTTAAAATTAGCGTGGCTGATAGATTTTGACCAGATAGTTACACTTGGTCTGTCACATGTGCCTCATTTTGACGTACAATGACTGATTTTTAATAATAAAAATTGATGAAACTTTTAACAAAATAATCAATTTGCTCTTTGAATCTGATATACATAGATTAATTTACTATTTTTTGAATAGTAAAAATAAAATGTAATCTAACTTTTAATACAAATAACTTTTACGGATTTATGATTTTCACTCCCACTAATATTTACGAATTTCGAACCCGATTTCTCTCCCAGAAACAACTTCTTAATACATTTAGTTTAAGGTGGGAAACTTTTTGAAGAAAATATTATGTTGATGAAAATTGTTAATAGATTCGTTTGACTGTAATCAATGCTCATTTATAAGTTGATGATCATCATAACTAAGTCAAAAAGGAGCAATCCAAATTCATAAATATATAATATAAATAGGCAATCCCACTTTTGAAAATAATTTCATTAGCCTACACATTGCACCATTATTCTGACTTTTGAAAGCAATTATGAAATCATCAAACGGCGGAAAGTGGGGCCAGCCTTCCAATCATACATACTATCAAAACACTATTATTCCTTCTCTTTTTAGTCCATTCTATTAATAATCATTAATTAATATTAAGGGTTTTTAATAAATAGTAGGGTAAACTACGTTTAAGACCATTGAATTATTAATAAATTTATATTTTAATTATTTAATTTTAAAATATTACAAAATAGTTATCGAGTTATTTAAAAAAATTTATTTAATTCATTGGACAGTTTAGTTTTTACTTTTAAGATCCGACTAGAGAGTTCCAAGGAATGATTTCACAATCGATATAGATGGATACCCATCAACGAATAGAAGAATCAGGCTGATCTAATAGTCGATGTCGAAGATCAAAGAAGAAAGTTATTTGGATTTTGGTTCACAGATTCGTGACGTTTAAAGTTATTTCATAAAAAAAAATTGAACTGTAGAAGAGAAGGACAATTAAAGCTTTCGACTGGTGCAGGTCATGTAACAACGATTTTAACAACCTAGTGACTTAAATGAAAATTTTTGAATAGTTTAATGACTGTTTTGTAATTTTTGAAATTAAGTGACTAAAACGTAAACTTACAAATAGTTTAGTGATCTTGTGTGTAGTTCACCCTAATTATTAATAATAAATAATAATTTACAAATCTTTATTTTAGCACTTATTTGCTTTAGGAAAAGCTATCAAATGTGCTAGTATTGTATGAGGAAAACCTTTTATCTTTGATAGGAAATGATGAATCTATTATACTATATATACACATGTATATTTATATCATCAATAAATTAAATAGTAGTTGATTGGTAGACCCTTTAGAAATCAGAACAAATCTTCCTTGGATATTGATAAAGTTTCAATGGAAAAGAAAAAAATATGATAAGCATTATTATTATTATTTTTTGAATTATGGAAAGAAAGTAAAGTTTTAACAGTAATATAATTAACGCGATTTAAACTCAAACTATATTTAAAGTGGTGAACACCTTGATCATTAGATTAATACACGGATTCACATTATTTAATATTTTTAAGTTTCATAGTTATAGTTGAACAAGAAAAAGGTTTTCTCTTGCATAATTGAACTTCCACCAAAATAGTGAAAAGGTAAGGCTATGTTTGGTTTTAAAAAAGAAATATTTTTGTTTCAGTTTTATTGGAAAGAAAAAAACATAATTAAAAATATTTTTGTCGAAAATTTTAAAAAGAATATTTTAGAAAATAAAAATATTTAAAATTAGAAATAATAATATATTTTATTTTATTTTTATTATTTTTACTAATAATGCTTATTGAAAAGTTGAAAACAATAAATTTTTAATTTTTAAATTTAATAAATGTATTGACTCTAGTTGAAACTTATATAAAATTTCTATCTTCGTTCAAATCCATATGTAGGATTTTTGTTTATATTTTATTTATCATGTTTTTATTATAAGAAAATAAAATCGTTCAAAAAGTAATAATTATTTTTAAATTAAAAATAATTTCAGAAGCCAAATGAAATTCGATATTTTGGCTCTATATTTATTTTCTTAAAGATCACGAAAAAACCATTAGGATAGGCATTCGTCCATTTAGTTACAAACCCAAATTTATATATATTGGAAAATTTTGGATAACATAATTTATTAAAATAAAAGGAGTTTCAACAAAAAAAAATTGAGGTTCTCAAATTAGAGATCATTATAGTCAGATCTCAATAGATTTTAAGTTCATTTTTGGCTCGGATATGATTTGATCTAAAATAGGTTTAATATTTTGTTTAAACTCAATCGGGATAAAATGTTAAAACTCGATATTAACCATATTAATTAATTTTTTATATAAAATGAATTTAAAAATATAATATATCAAATACACTAAACAAATTAAAATGAATGGTTCCCAACAATTTGAAAATAAATTAAAAAATTATTTTATACTTAAATAAAACTAATATAGGTGCAACTTAGCAAACAAATAGCTTTAAAATAGTAACAAAATTAACATAAAATAAAAGTTGCATAATATCTAAACAATAACAATAAAATTGTAACAATATAATAACAAAATAATGACAAAATAATAGCAAAAAGTAACTTTTTTTTTTTTGTAAATTCAAGTTAGGCCGAACTCGGACCAAAAAAACTTACCCGAGGCTCAGTCCATTTAAAAAATGAGCCTCTTTTTTTACTTAAACCCATTTTTCAGACCTATATTTTTATCCAAACCCTCTTACTTTTCAAGTTGGTTTTAGGACTAGACCACTTGATCAAGTCTACCTCAAATCCCACATTATATAAATTATGCATGGCTTTTTATTTTTTTAAAATCTAACCATGTGTGAATCCAATTCAAATTTATTATATTTCGATTATCAATTGATTATGGTTATAAGAATGTATTGATTTAAAATTATAAATTTGTTTGTACATTAAAGTTATAGATGCTGATTATAGTGTGATCCCCATTGCAACTATAATCGTAACCTTAAAAATTAGCTCGTTTTAACCAAACTCATTTCTCAATTTTATAATTATCCTTTATTTTATTTGTAAGTATCGAGTAATTTCTATAGTATGAAAATTAACTTGTTTATCTTTAAATTTTTCTTAAAATATAAAAATAATTAAATACTAAATAAAAACAGGTTTTAAAAATGAGAAACCGAAACATCATAGACAAACTAAAGAGATTTCAGTCATCCATGGACACTACTAAGTATTAAAACCCATATCTAATACAAAATAATTTATCAAATTTCAATTATTATTTAACGTTGTTTTACATAAAAACTAATTTGTATGCTAATAAAATGTTAACATTCCTATATATTAACCTAAGAATAATCATCATAATAATTCCGAGCATGATTCATGCTTGGTTAATTATTTTTACTATTTTGAAGGTTACGATATTTTCTAAGTTCCTATTTTTTATATATTTAAATTTAGTCTTCATGTTTTTATTATTAAAATTTTAATAAAAAGCAATCACTCAATAATCGTGTGATAAAAAAATAACATTGTAATAAATCTAAATTTAACCAAAAAAAAACAAACTATGTTAACCAATGGCATTATAAACATTGAAGTAAAAATTTATGTCAAAATTAAAATATAGAAATTAAATATCAAAATTTGAGTATAGTACCCAAATTAAAATTTAACCATTATTATTAATGTAAAAAAAACATTTTAAATAGAACAAAATATTTACTCCACCTTACGCCTTCCTTTTTATATATAGTAGTATGGTATAGATAATTTATTTTTAAATTTAAAGTTTAAAATTATGTATAAGTGATTACACATAACATGATCAAATATGCAATATCCACATCTGATAAAATTCAAATCCGAAATGACTGAAACTTAAACCAATCAAAAGAAATGCACAATGGCTTTTACATCTATGAAGTAGCAAAATGTACATTGATGTTACATAACTTACAAAATTAGGAGGTAGGGAGTAGGGTAGGAAAATGCCTAAGCTTAAGAATGAACCATAAAAAAATATTTAAAAAGAGGATGCCAAATAAAAATAAGGCAAAACTAATATATATATATATCAAATAAGGGATATAGGATATAGCTTAGCTATAGCTAGTTAAACCAAGAATGGCACTAAATCTAGGGACTGGGGGACCTAATCTACACCATATACAAAAGGATGTAATTGGAAAAGGAAATAAACTCTCGCCTAAAAAAAACATGAACCTCAAAGCAGGATGGTAACAATGGGTACTTTCAACTTTTGAGCAAAGTGTACTCAAAGAAGGTATTTGGAAAATTAAAGAGTTGGAGAATCTTACAGTTCAAGGTCAAGAACTGGTTTTAGTCTTCTCTCCACTTCCATGTTTTGTAGATTGATCTCCTCCAGGATCATAGATAAAGCAGTTTTGCAAGATTCGTCATCTCTGAAAGCTAAGGTCCATCTACCGTCAACTAGAGATTTTATCCTTGTTTCACCGGGTGTGCCAGATTTAGGAGCATCCAAGAACGGTAATGTTGATGGACGGATACGTAAGTGTAGCCATCTTGCATGCTTATCATCTATTCTGGGCTGGAAGATTTTGAAGGCAAAAAGTATGAATGACATGGTACTCTACCTCAATATTCAAATCCTAAACAACCAAAAGTTGGATTACTTTGGCCTTTGGGTTTCACAGCACTCGAGTTTGGTTGATACCTTTCTTAGCTAAATTCGGGTCGAGTTCATTTTTTATGTATTAAGACTCAAACTAAGTTTCAAGCTAGCTTCAATTTTAGGTCGGCGCTTGAATTTATGGTACAGGTTGATTCGGGTTTGGGTCAAGTTTGATTTGTTTTGGTTGGGCAGGTATTTTGTGCTACGTTTTGCCAGCTCTAGACATGAACTATAAAATGTACCAAGAACAACCTCAAGTCCTTCCCAGTTCCCACTCTCACTAGCACATGCATAAACATTTAATCAAGTGCATACAAGTTCTGCGGCATTTAGTATGAAATAAGCAACAGAATATATAGCTTACATTTGTACCAGCCAATGGTGCAGCAACACGAACCATTCCATAATTCTGCTTCAATGGTAACTCTTCAGCAAGAAGAACCCATCCTAATGTGCCCACAGAAACTGCTAGAAAGTGAAAATGACGTTCTTTGCCCCTTTCAAATGCAATTCGACAAGGCAGCGCATGAACTGCAATGGCAGTGACCAGAATTAGGGTATGAGATATCTCAATTGCTAACAAGTGACCAATTTTCTGTAAAGAATAAACACAGTGCATCACAAACACACATAATTACTGATAGAGCCAGCAGTACAAGAGACAGAACAGACCAAATTTTACTTCAGTGCCTGGCTTTGGACCTGAAACATCCAGACCAGCTGCCCTGGCACGGGATATTTCTGGGATATCAATTTGTGGCTGGATAGGAGGCTGTTCAGTCAAAGCCCTACCGAGGGAGAAAATTTGAAGTTGATGAAGCAGCACAAATACCTAATATAGAAAAGTTAGAAATATTTGCAACCTAATGCTATAAAGCAATGCTGAAGGAATAAAAAGGCTAAACTACTAGTATTGTGATTAAAATATTAATGCAAAGGTCCCGTTGTCTTCCCTTGTTTATTATTCATATGCATGTATTTTTATATCAGCTTGGGAAAGCAAAAGAAAATGACATTTCTATAGTAGTAACACTAAAGATCATATATGCCGTAGTATTTATAGTTTTATCTATAGAGAAAGCTAATATACAAACCTTTACCAATTCACTCATCCTCTCACCAGCAGTGAAGGATGACTCAGCAGGAATATCTGTACATACAGCATAGAATATTCCACATTCAAGGAAAAATAAAAGAAATAAAGTTAAGAAAAATTATTCAAAATCATCCAATTTTCGGAGAACAGTTAATCCTACCTTCAGAATTCAATTTCTGAAATGGCAAAAGAATGCACTTGGGCTCCTTTCGAGGGGATGAAGCCTCAATAGCTACAATAAAGTACTTCAGTCAAAAACTTCACCACCAAAATCACTATTTACTGCATTAACTTTGTAGAAGACTACCTCTTTTGCATTTTTTCCACTGATCACAAAGCACTGTTATAAGTAGATCGACCCAAATCCCTTTAGTCTCCTGTACAAGAGCACTTCTGCAGTTCCTATATGAGTCCTGCACATGATAAGAATGTTCATTAGTAGCACATACTGGAAAGAAATCTTACAATGTAGTAAATAAGTCAAGTGAGTACATTGAAGATGGTTGAGGAGGATGCTAAAGAGATGGCATTTTTTCTTACGTGTAGGTCTATATGATTTGTATACACATGTATATATACATATATGTAAACATATGCAGTTTATAAATGAAACAAAACATAATTTTCCCAAGTTCCAATTTATCATACACTAGTAATGTCATATCATAAAAGTTTGATATAAACAAAACCATCAGGATAACATTCCTTAAATTTGAGGTTGCAATATGATTCCTACTATATCTTGTATATTCAAAGAGATATTACTCACCTTCAACAATTTAAGATGATGGCTTTTGAACTCCGCCTCACTATAAGGAAGCAATTGTCGCAAAAGCCAACCACCATCCCATAAAATTTCTGTAGATATATCTGATCGACAAAGAAGTTTGACCAATGCATCAAGGACCTACAATAAAAATTAAACTTCAAATATGATTTTCATATCACTGAAGATAAATTCCTATTTAGACTTTTATTCCATTTATTACTACTTTTCCCAAAAAATTATCATTAAAGTAAAAATATGGATGGTCAAGGTGGGGATGGGCTTGAATTATGAAAATGTTTCTACATATAATTATATCTTTGCTTATTTGAATACTCTATACATAATATGTAATTTTGTCCACATTACTTTTCATCCAATTGAATCATAATTCTTTTGTTGTTAGTTAGTACCCATATATGTTTATGCAATTATCATGATAGATTAATGCAATCTTCATTTGTACATTATCAATTAGATGTTGAGAATATTGTGATTGTTTGAAATTTAAAAAAAAAACTTCCAAGAAATTTTCATTATTAATGCTACAATTGGTACATTTCTTAGTTAACTTTACTATATATTTGTAAACTATTAACCACCAGTGTAAGTTTAGGCAATTACAATGATGGACTAATGAAGTGTTGTTGAAACAACACTTTAATGAATACATTGGTTGCTTAATGGTCCAGATGTTTTGAATCTCAAATTGGATTCTTTGGAATCAAAATACTAAAAGAAAGCATTTTAGAAAATTATGTAGTGTGTAGTTGAGACAATGCTATAAAGGATACATTAATTAGGTAACTCTAATTGGTAGACAGGATCATGCTTAAATTTATGACCACTAAATTAAGGGATCCATTTATCATTTGACATTGTCTTGGTACAATGTTACCACTCTATCCTAAGTTTTGATGCAATCTCATTTGACCATTGATGTTAACCATTTCTTTAATATATATATCAACAAATTGATGGGTTGAATGAAATTAAACAAACAAAAAAAAAAGGTGACATAAAAAAGGGGAAAACAAATCTTTTTTATATATTTTCGACAAATAGTTTACGCATTTTAATGTTAACATATGTCAATCTATAAATTTCTTTACAAATATAAAATATATATTTCTGAAAACACTTAGCAGCGTTTTTAGCATTTCTCTTATTAAAAAAAACAGATCATTTCCACTTCTATTTAATCATTGATATTATCCTTAATTGACATTTGGAAATTAAGTATAATTTTATTTTTTCACATAATAAAAACTAGCAGGATATTCCTTTTTCTTCAAGTAATGATAAAATTGACCAAAATCTGGGATAAAGTGTATAAAGAAATGCAGGGTGAACAACTCATAGCCCCTAATCCAGTGGAATGAAAATACCTGGTTTCTATGTATACGAGGGCTTGCTGCTGCTCCCCCAATAAACACTCCATATTGTTCCTATCAACCAATGAAGGAAGAGGAAATTACACAAAATTCATACCATTGGTTAGAAACATAAGTTCTTTCCCCCTAAAATATAGAGCAAGAAGCAGCAATGAATGAACCAAGTCCATCTCCTAAAGCTTAAAGCCAAAAAAATTTCAAACTAGATAACTTTTTACCTAAACTCAAATGCCAGAACTTACGTGATGACAGGTAGAGTATTATAGTTATCAATCATTATGAAAATTGTGATTACAGCTATCAGTTTAATGAGAAACATCACAAATTTAATGCAAGTACAGATGTCAATTAGTTACAGATATTAAAGATTAGAAAATAAAGTAAATCTACCAAGAAAAAAGGAATGAAAAGATTTGAAATTGGAGACAACCTGGCAAATAAAAGATAACTACAAGGTAACTTTTAAATAGCAAAGAAAAATGTTGACACCCTATTCTGATTTTTAAGTCGTAAAATAATCAAAACCAAAACTTAAGGATAGACATTCAAGAAAAAGGTGAGAAGCCGATTGACTCTTAGCTCAATGGCATGGGCATTGTTGCCAATGCAGGAGGACATGGGTTCGAGTGCGCTAAAGTGTATTATTCTCCTATTTATGGGTTGGGGAGGGGCTACGGGTAGTTCTAGGCATTGTATCAAAAAGAGCAAATATGATCAGGACCTATAATGAGATTATTCAAAAATTAAAAAATTAAATAAAAAAAGGTGTGTGAATGGACAAGATTTTCATAAAATACAGCACTAAATGCTCCATGAGATAAAAAATAATACTTTGTGCCTGTCTTTGCTTTCATTTTCTTTCTCATATATTTTTACCTTTTTGTCAACATCAGTACTCAGCAAGCACTGAATCTATTACAACGATCCACGGTAATGTTAGATCTTGATTCATCCAACAATCTAGCCCTAGGTTTGGTCTGTTAAGTGTTATTAAAAGGTGCAAGATGTACTCCAGACCCTAGGACCCTTCCAGACCAAAAGGGTAAAAGGGGGGACGGGGGAAGCACTCACTTTTGAATAAAGTCAGAGGGGGGGAGGGGGGGAAGCACTCACTTGAATAAAGTCACTAATTTCTAAGAGTTCACCTCTTTAATTGCCTAAGTATAGCATTTTTGTAATTAATTTCTAAGAGTTCGCCTCTTTAATTGCCTAAGTATAGCATTTCTGTAATTAACTTAATTTCTAAGAGTTTAGATGGCTTTGCCAATGCGTTAAAACACAAAACACTCTAAAAACAGTAAGTAGAACCTATATCTCATGAGTCAAGAAATATTTGAAGCAATCTTTGAAAAATCAAATGTTAAGAAGCTAGAAGTAAAGCTAAAGAACCATAGCCACATGACCATTCAGTTGAAGTTAAAACAAATAACCACATTTTCCAACTAAAAAGAAAAAATTTGTGCGAATCAAGGGGGGGTGAATATTCGATGTAGCCCCTAACTATACCCCATCCTGTTGTGTGATACTCGGAAAAATTTTCTCAATTTCATATCAATAGTTTGAGACTGACAAACTCGTTACTCTAACACCTAACAGAAGTGTGACACGTCATTTTTTGCTCAACGAATTGCTAAAATGTTACAACAAAATCCATGTCACCCTCATCGCACATTCATTACATGTGGAGAAAAAGGAAAAAAAAAAGAAAAAAGAAGTTTAAAAATGATTTAAAAATCTGCAAGAATAGAAAAATTTTAGAAATTTTCAAATACCATTATAATTTGTTTTTTGCATTAAGTGATAAATGAATTAACAGAACACTGAGAAAGAAAATAGTTCACTTTGTCTACTTTTTTTCAGCACTCCTTTTCACTTTCTTTTAGGGGGAATATAGGAAGATAAAGAGAGAGAAAAATACCTTCAACTTTTTTAAATATCCATCAAGCTCAGAACTAAAACTATCTCTTGCGGAGCCACTTTCAAAAGAAAAAAGTTGCTCTTCACCTGAGCCCTCACCTACCAAAGCTTGCTGCCCAAATTTAAGACAAAAGGTTCTACGATTCAATCACATAGATAAAGGTAGAAGAATTTCCTAAAAAAGAAATAAGGTACAGAATGACAAACAAATATGTCTCCAAGTTTTTTTTTTTTTTTTTTTACTCTTAAGCATCCATTCATAGGTATTAAATTAATCTTCACAATTTTTTTTTTCCAAAAATATTTGCACCTGGTTAAGCTGTCCATGCATATGAGACATTACTAGACTCACTAGGGAGCACTGAAATAGAGCTTATGATTATGGACCATCTGACCATCCTTGAGGAGTAGTGAACTATAAGCCACTGATGAGTTTTCAAGAAAAAACCCAAGGAAACTAAACAAATATTTTAGAAATCAGATGCAAAGAACCCACTATTCCCACTGAAGACAATGACTGACATTAAAGCTTACCAGCAAGAGTTTTTTGTGCTGTTTGCGCTGAGGAAGAATACCAATACCATCTAGCATTGATTCATCCAATTCTACAATGT
Organism: Gossypium arboreum; assembly: GCF_025698485.1. Classification (NCBI taxonomy): domain Eukaryota; kingdom Viridiplantae; phylum Streptophyta; class Magnoliopsida; order Malvales; family Malvaceae; genus Gossypium; species Gossypium arboreum. The sequence continues at coordinate 127,028,344 of NC_069082.1, read as the reverse complement.
AAATATTCATTAAGAAAATAGCAATAGAAAACAGATTAGTGACACAAACTTCATCATTATTACCCTTGGTTTGCAACAATGTAGCCAACACACTCAAAGAACCCAGGGCTCGTGCATCATCTCCATCAGTGACATAGGAAAGCAAAGTCTCCCTAAGACACAGTATGTATGCAAGTTCACAATTAGACCATGTACAACACAAACAGTTATGCATGAAGAACAACTTACTGATAGTCGCCATCAGTCATCTACATTAAGCGTAATTGCTGCAATTCACCAATGGAACATATATTTTCATATTTAACTGAATACAAAACTTAATTGTACAGCTGATTTGGCTATGCTATCACGTTTTTAAGCTGCAACCACTTATCTATCTTAACATCTAACAAATCTTAAAATTTACAGCACAACACAAAAAAGGAAATCATTATGTTTTCCCCCCATTTTCTGTTATTCTAGGTCTGACAGGCATAGGGTTACAGATCTTCTAATGTGTTAAAATTTAAGAAACTATATAGTGCTTCACCTTTGAACTTTAATTCAAATATGTATTTTAAATAGTTATAAATTCCCATATGATCATTTTTGTTTTTGTTAGGGTTTATGATTTAAGTGTAATACCTAAAAGTATCTGAGCTATCAGGCCAAAATATGCTTAGAACCTCAGCAACTTATTTAAATCTAGATACAACGGCTTCTCTCCTTCATCTTTCATGATAAAAGTTTTAGAAAAACACTTAACAGGCGCATCAACTATTGGAGAAGTGTACCAACCTAAGCTGCATAGTTACTTCAATTTAAGATTCTTATTCTTTAAAATTTATGCTACTTCCTTTTATTTGATAAAAATCTTCACCCATAAATGGAAATTAGAGTTCAAGGCAGAGTGAACTATGAAATAGAACAAAAACCAAAAAGCATAAGAATTTATATCATAATAGTTACGTACAATTAAACTGAAGTATGACAGAAGACAGAAAATAACCTAGACTAAAATTTCAAGATAAAAGAACCATTGTTCCAACCCTGTAAAGGCAGAAGTATAACAAACTCAAAGTCATGATGCTAGTACAGAAACCACTAACCAAAATTATATTACCTGATCATTATATCAGGATGTAAAATTAAAGACCAAGTTCAAAAGACATATATATTCTATACTTTATCAATATATATACACATATATATCTCCAGAAATGATAAAAGATTTACGTAAAAGAACTGCAACAAGAGCTAATAAAAATTTTGACCTTAGGATTGGAATTATCTACTGTGTATATATTGTTAATAAAAGTTTAAAATAATAAAAATCAGAGCAGGAAATGTAAAGCCCATATGCATGAGCAATTGGCTGTAATTAATAAACACATATTTTACCTCAAAGACAAATGTGAACAGGAAAAATCCCTCTCTGCAATAATGCCTCCAGGATGAACCTGTGAAGACGTAGCCTTGTTTGGTATATCAACACATAATTTTCCAGCATTCACCAGAGTAACACTATCAACTAATGGTTCTTCACTTTCATTTGTGCAATTATTTCCAGAAACATAGCCATTGATTTTAACTTCAGAATTTGCAGCAAAAGTCTCTAGTGGATATAAAAGAGCTGCAGCAATGGTGTTTGCCAGATCCTTGATTTTAACGATGCGTAAGATGCAACAGAGTAGGTACAAAGAAGTGACTGCACCAATCTTCAAGTTCTACATTAAGAGGGGAACAAAAATTAAACAGGCAGCGTAAGTATAAGTCAAGGGTCAACTTTCAAATTATAACCAGCCCAACAACCAGTTTTTGGTCCTTTTTTTCTTTCCCTTTTCCTCTTTTTTCATTACAGAATCCAGAATGAAGATCATACACTGTCAGCATCTATTTGAAGAGCTGGAAACAGCAATGGAAGTATCAAAAGCTGCAAAATGTTGTCTGTTATTAAACTCCCAACAACAGGAATCCCAGCAGAGATAACATCACTAAAATAGTAGAGATTGTCCTCAATTTCATCCACTTTAGCAAGTATCGCAGAAACAGACTCCGAGCATGGGTTTCTGTCTTAGCCATAAAACCTATCATGTTAGGAGATAAAAAGGATTCTGTTGTTTCACAATAAGATTATTACTCAGACACTTACTTTGGACGTTCAGAAAACAACTTGCTTAAATTGATGCACTGATCCCGGAAAAATGAGACCAAGTTTGAAAAATAATCAGATTGAGGGGCACTGGCAATGAACTTATTGACAAATTCATCTCCGACTGAACCAAAAAAGATGCATCAGAATATAAATTTATTTGTACCAACAGAAATGTATTTAGAATGGTATAAAAAGGAAATGAAAGGGCAATGAACAAAAATAGAAAAATGGAAACCAACCATGATAAACATTCAGTGTTATAGCACGCACTGCTGTGCGAACCATGCTTTCTTCATGAAAAGCAAACCGTATTGCCTCAACATACAACGGGAAGGAAACAACTTCTTCCTAGAAAAAAAATGACAAATAGAAGAAGTCATTCAACAACTGGAAGTAGAGAAAAAAGAGAGAAGCGGCAGTTTTTAACAAGGGCTAAAAAATGAGTAATAAAGAAAAAAATTTTACAGGGAAACAAATTCCATATATAAAAGAGAGGAACACTTACATCTTGAGTCTTTACAAGCAGAGAAATTGTGTTCTTGTTTAACTTTCCACTTATTGCTCTAGAAAAGCCCAGAATGACAGTTGAAATACCAATGTTAAAAAAATGCTTTCAAGACTTAAATTGGTTAAGAAATTAACAAAAAATAACATATAGAAGTCACCTATAGTGATAAGGACTGCTAAAAGAAAAGAAAACAAACCTTAAGAATGATATATAGTAAGAAAGTAGCTCTTCATTGCGGAAGTCAAATGAATAAGTTATTAGGTAGTTAACATGTTCATTACTGAACATATAGTCTGCAAAAATTTCACAAGGAAGATCAATAAAATCGTCCAACAGTGTTAGAATCAACTCAAAAGACCAAGGAACTGCAAATTTTGGTTTTTTTCTTTCAACAACCAACTTACATATGGCATGTTCTCTTCTTAGGTTTTGAATCAAAATGCTTATTGTTTGAAGTAACTGAAGAGAAACTGTCACAGTTCTGCTAATATTCAGTATACGTACGAACTCTCCCATGACTTGCTTCTCCATGAAAAACCTGCAGGGAGAATGTACGACATAAAAGTGCTGAACCAGAAACATGAATCATATAGGTAGTAAGCATGAAGAAACCTTACTCGAAAAAGGAAGAATCATGTTGATCACCATATGTCAACAACTCCGCAATAGATCTCAATGCCTCAATAACGAAATCCTTCATAATGGATAAAAATATGACGGCAGATGATACAAGGCAAATGACAACTGCAGTAATAACAATAGTATGAAGTATGATTCTATTACCTTATTAACATCATTAACAATTTGAACTTTCTGCAACTGGTTCGTTAAATATCTGCACACCAGGAAACACAACAATTAATCTAAAAGCACGATTTCAAATTCAAAGATACAAAAGTCCAACCCACATTTCCGGAGCAATCAAGCTGCTCTTCAACTTTTGTCTTGGAAACATGAATATATCCATTAGTATCGAAGCTCTAACAACTATTGATTTAAGGTGTCCAACAGCTAAAATTCAACCAGAAAAATATTACATGCTTGTTCAAGGAATTCCAAGGCAACATTTCAGTATCATCAAAGCTATATGAATCTTACCAATATAAACGAAATTAAAATAATAAAAAAACATTAAATTTGACTTCTACACGGGGAATCATTGCGCATACTATTCAATATTCATGTAACATTTCACATTTAATTCACTATTTGGTAGTCAACTTCACCGAGTGCATTTTTTCTATAAAATTGATATAAAAAGCATAAGCAATTTGAAACACAATAGTTCCAGTGAGAAGTAAAAATTATTCAATTTTTTTATATTTACAGAACTTACACAAGTCTATATTACTGAGAAAAACCGAAGATTCACAATCAATTTCTACAGTTAAAGTTTCACAGCAGCACTGACGAGAAATTACCGAACTCAAATTCAAATTTATCAACAATACGAACTTAAATTGTTGAAGACGAACAGAGATAATCCCCAAAATTACAAAAAAAAAAAAAAAAGAGAGAGAGAGAGAGAATAATTCAAACGATTGACAAAAAAAACAATAAAATAAAATAAAACCTGAGTTCGTCTAAGGAGAATCGATCTCTGGATCTCCAAAAGGAAAACCACATGATTGGCTCCTCAAACTTGAGAATTTGGCTCAACACGATTCATTCTTGCTCCGCTGTGCAAATTTTATTCTCCACTAATAATTCCAATAAAATTTTGCTTCAATTTCCTCAATTTTGATCAAAGTAAACTTCAATGGATCTCGATCGAAGAGAAGTTGAGTCAGAAAATCAAGAAAAATAATTTTAAAAAAAGACACGCACACAAACACTTTTTTTGGTGTAATTCCTTGCACAAAAGTGGAATAGAAATTAAAAATATGCAGGTGGTTTGAGATTAATAATTATTATTATGAATTTTTTTTAACCTTTTGGCTAGAAAAGCCGAGAAAGCCTTTGATGAAGTGAAGGCGGAGCTAGCATTCGATATGGGTTACGAGTCGGGTCAAACAAGTACCGGGTGGACCAGGCCCAATAATTTGTTGGGTTTATCCTTCGGTTCTCAATTTTCCAATTGAAGCCCGCAAAAGAATGAAAGCTGAACAAGTGATGAGATAATGAAAAAGGTAAACTACTCAAGGTTATTAAATCGTTAGTAAATTTATATTTTAGTTACTCAATTTAAAAAGTTATAAAATGATTACTTAACTATTCGAATATTTTTATTTAAATTACTGAACTATTAAAAGTTTTTACTTAAGTCACTCGATTGTTAAGGTTTTCTTTTTTAAGTTTGGCTAATGAGCACTAAGTGATGATTCGACAATTGAACGATGATAAGTACCCATCAACAAGTAAAAGAATTCATCTTAGATCCAAGTCGATGTTGAAAAAGATCCGGTTTGAAAATGATTTTCTTACACAGTGAAAAATTAAATTTTGAAAATCAACCCGGTTTGTGATATTTTTAGCAATAAACCCTAGACCGAAATTGTACCTGTGTTTTCTGATAAACGAGTCCTCAATGTTTTTCAAAATATAACCAAACTATCTTCTCTACTATTCTTGTACCACGAACTGCTTCAGATGTGAGCTCAAATTAATTGAATCAAAAAGATAGAACTAGAAAAAGTTTTTTTTTTGTGAAAACAAAAATTCTTTCTTCTTTAATTGAAACCGGTAAAATTGTTATTCTGAAAAATATATATATTTAATAGTAAAGAATAAATTCTCTCTATTTTTCGACAGAGTAACAATCTCTTAAAGTTGTGTGTTAATAGGTCTATCGGTATCATCTATTTATAGGAATAAAAAGTAGAACTTTTGTTAAATTGTAGAGGTTTATTTCAAATAGAAAAATTAACTTCCTACTTAGAGTAAGATTAGGATGAACGACATCCTCTAATATTCCTACTAGGGTTGCCGCCCCCTCATATCCATGAAGAGTTTTTGGGCCTCTCTCATATTGGGTCCAATTACAAGTACTTCATGAACTTTTCAACTCAACACTTTGTAATTTGATCCAACCCGATTCTATTTTTCTATTTCTTAAAATAAATTTTAATATTTTATATTAAATGATTTTCTTATCTCAATTTTACCCCCAACAAAATTATGACGATTTTACCCCTAGTAAATTTTTCAAGAGAATATGTTTAATATTTCACCATTCAACATGTTCACTATGACTGAATGATTTATTTTCATTTTTGGGCTTTAAAATAGCTCAAAAATATAAACTCATTCTTCCGATCATTTTTTAGTAATCCATGTACATTTGCAAATGTATCATTTCTCATTTTCGTTTCTATTTTCATTTCCATTTTAAGAAACTTGCATTCATTTCCAAATAATTCCATTTTTCTATTTCGGAGAAAACCATAATTATTCTTGAATATTTCCCCTTTCTCAATTTCTAATTATTCCATTCATTTTGATTCAAACACACAATTTATTTCTGGTTTCAATAAGCTTGCAAAAGGACCGATTGGACATATGCAATTAGGGTTCAAATAATTTATAATTGAGACTTTTTGCATATTAATTATAAACTCATTTAGTCACAAAGTCATTTCACTATAGTATCATAACTGAGTTCTCCCTAGCGACATACCATTACGAAAGCAACTACTTAGTACTTGACCTTGTCATAAATGTGTTACCCTCATAGGACATCATTGATCTCTTTAGGATAATATCTGTTCTCCTAATATGATCCTATGTTATCTCATAGTAACAATTACATATTCCTTCATGAAAATTCAATTACTATAAAATAGTAATTGAGTTATCTATCACAAAGATGAATGACTCGTGGTCATGTTTACTTTTCATCAACCATGTAATATCAATGAAATGATATCATTTACTCACGTCTCAGACTATGAATTACACATTGTGAATGATGCTACATACCGCAGAAGTTGTACACCCAACGCACTAGCTTTCGATTTCTTATTTATTTGAACTTAGGTTTTTACTTACATTAAAGTGTACGAGTCACAAATACATAATTTGTCGTCTACTCAAGATTTAGGTATGCCATACTATGAATGTCACATGTGAATAAATCCATAAATGGATTTAGGATTTATTATTCTTGGGTCTTATCCAATATCCAGTCAGTCATATCGTCTTTATCTTCTAAGAGTCATCTGCTTCGATACCCAAGACAAAGCATCTCCCCAATTGGATTTGATAGACGACATATTAGTCTTTCAATAAGTTTACTCATTTACAATTAGACTAAGAACATGTTTAAGTTTGTCTACAAATATAAGTTATCTTTTTATATTACGATCCGACAACGTAATACCGCTTAATATTTGTTAAACACTAGACAACCAATGACTAGCATTTGCTTCCATTTTGCTTTGTGTGCAAAAACCACGTGAGGACAATATATAAACTATTAATGTAATTCATGAATAATTTTATTAACCAATCTGTTCAAAAAAATTACAAGTACAAATTGACGAAAATACTATACTTAGAGCATCAAATCTAATAATTGGTCTAACGGTCAGTGTTGGAGATTGAAAAAAAAAACTTGAATTTTTGTTAGCAAAATCTTGACATTGCAAGCGGTGTGAACAGAAAGACTATACAACAACGATTTTAACAAACTAATGACTTTAACAAAATTTTTGAATAATTCAATGACCATTTTGTAACTTTTTGAAGTTAAATGATCAAAACATAAACTTATTAATAGTTTGAGTGTAGTTTAAAATTTTAAAATTATAGTCTCTATTCTTTTGGATTTTAAAATTTTAATCTTGATACAAAATGTAGTAGTTAAATCTATTTAGTTAAATTCTACTATTAATTTTGCATAATGCCCTAAGTTGTGAATTCAATCCATATTTTTCACTTTGATCATTCTTAATCCCTATAAATTTGAATTTTAAAATTTTAATCTTAATATAACGTAACTTAATGCATTTAACAACTACCATCTAAAGTTAAAGCTAAAATTTCAATTTCATAAAGTAAAAATTCTAAGTAAATGAACTAAATCCACAAGTTGCATATAATACAAAGATCAAAAGCAAAATTTAACCAAAAAAATAAATTTCCGAGTAAGATTACACGAGCTTTCCCAATTCCCCATAACTTTTTCTTGCTCTTTGTCAAAGTTTTCTATGAATTCACAAACTAAACGATACATCAATAAATTCGGTGTTATTCGTGTTATAGTATTAATAGTTAAATTATATTTTATTTATTTTATTAAATAATTCTTATAAGTTAGATTAAAAAGTAAACTAGTTATTTCGGTTAAAATTTTTATCAACTTTTACTTTTAAAAATAATATAATTGATAAAATAATTAAATAATATTATTTACTAACTTAACCAATACAACTCTCTCAAATACACGTATCCTCTCCTCTCTCTCTCTTTAACTTACTGATCACAACAATAATAGAACTACTTATTTTATTACTAAGAACTGCCTCTATTTAGAATAAAATAATAACAATAAACACTATTTTGTTTTGTTCTTATACTTTTTCACTAACCCCCCTCTCCCCCCAAATATCTCAACAAATCTCTCTTCCCCAAATTCCAAACATTCATCGTTTTTTCATTCTCTTTCACTAAAACATGGGTCTTTCCTATCCTTCACTCCCATTTTTTCTTCCCATTTTGTTCTTCATTCCCCTTTTATTTGCAGATAATTACACCAATTATTATAACACTAACAACAACAACAATGGGAACACTAATTTTAGCACAAATCCATTACCATCTCCATCTCAAACAAGACCAAATTCTTCTTCTCCGTTCAAACCAAGTACCGCAGTTGTAGCATTCGTCGCTATTTTGACTACCTTGTTTGCTATCATCTTCCTTTTGTTACTCTATTCTAAACATTGTGGGGGTAACAATGACAATAGTAATTATAATACTACTAACCCGTTTAGTTACAGTTCATCGTTGGTCACCACCGGGAGGAATTCGGGGATCAACAGAGTGGTGGTGGAATCGCTTCCGTTATTCCGGTTCAGCTCACTGAGTGGTCATAAAAACGGTCTCGAATGTGCCGTTTGTTTAACCAGGTTCGAACCCGATGAACTCCTTCGTCTCTTACCTAAGTGTAAACACGCGTTCCATGCCGAGTGTGTTGATACTTGGCTCGATGCTCATTCAACTTGTCCTCTTTGTCGTTACCGAGTTGACCCAGAAGACATACTCTTAATATCAGACCAAGATCCAACCACCATTGCCTCTGCTTCATCTTCGAATCGTTTTGAACCCACTGAGTCAGACCGGACGAGACGAGTATCAGGGCGGCACTCATACGCCGCCGGAGAACGGACAGCGGCGGCGACGGTGGGGAGTTACAGGAAAGACGGGATGCTATTGAAGAGAATGGAGCATAGGATTATAGTATCGGGTACGGGTACGGGGAGTGGGTACCAACAAAGATGGAGCGACGTACAACCGTCGGATCTGTTATATCTACGGTCGGAAATGATTATAAGTCAGAGCCGTAGATTAAGAATAGGAGGAGCATTGGTTGCAGAGACAGGAAATGATGATAATAATAAAAATGGAAATGGAAAATCAGAAGAAGAAAGGTGCAGAAGCAGGTGAGAGAGAGACAGGGAATGCATTGGTAGAAGCGTAATAAATAATAATGGTGGTGTCTGAATTCACGGGATTAATTAGTAGGTTTTCGAGGGTTTTTTTTTAGTTCAGTGTTTTTTGGTTTATATATTTTATAAGTCCTTGTACTTTTTAAAAGTTTTGAATTTAGCCCTTATAATTTTATTTCTAGCTCTATTTTACAGATTTTAAAATTCAGGTTTAATTATTAAAATTATTTTATTAAATTTAAGTTTATTATAAGTGAGAAATTTTTTTAAAAATATGATACTAACAAATTTAAAGAAAACAGTATTAGTAATTAAATTTGAACTTTTTTTAAAAAATAAAATATAAAAACTAAAATTTAAATTCGTAAAGAGTATAGGGATTTATAGTCTATTTTTATTGGGGTTACGTCACAGTCTGATCGTGATTTTCTCATGATACAACGGATACCAGAAGGAATGCGATTATTTTTTTATGTTAAAACCTGCGCTATATAATTCTCGTGTTTTATTATTTAATTATTAAATATTTAGATTTTAGTCTTTCTTTTTAAATTTTATTTCAATGAATTTAGTAATATTATTTAAATGAAACTAACCTGTTGGATTGGGATACTGGTCCAGAAAAATTTTTGTACCGATTGATTCAAGGATTGATATAGATTTATTCAAATGGATTAAAAATCCATTTAACTAATTTTAATATATTTATTTTTATTAACTCTTAATAATTTATTTAATCGGATCAGCCAAACTAATTGTATCGGTTAGATTGGTAAATTTGTGACATAATTGATTTAACCATCAGTTTAGTTTTAAAAAACTTAGAAAGTAGTCTCTCACTTTTTAGTTAAATTTAAGTTTATTATAGTATCATTTTTTGTATTATAATTAATCTTTTTTATAACATTTTATTTGCTTATCAAAGTTTTGGATACCGTAAAAGGTGGTTATTATGCATTTATAACAACATATAGAATTTTGATAATATTTAATTTTTTAAAATAAAATTTATTAAATTAGTGAGATTTAGATAATATATTTAATAAAATTTACAAATGTACTTTTCATCAAATAAAATATGGTTAATATATTTTTTATGTAAAAATTATAACAATAATATTGTTACACATATATGCTCCACTATCAAGGTAACCTCACCCGAGTACTGAAACTACATATCACTTTCATCATGAGAATTGTTTTGCTAAATCATAAAAAATATGCAAGCTAGCCACTCCCGACAATCAAACCACTCTAACAAGACAACCATCACTTGTTATTTATAAGCCCTAGAGCCTAATCACCTCATGTTATGTTATCAACCTAATAAGAAATCAAAGAATGATCGATCAACCTATCAAGAGGCAACACATGGCAAAGGAGGTCAACTCATATTAATATCCCACTTACCCCCGAGCAAAGAGACTTTGGACACTTACACACTCTCTCCTTTAAGTTCAAGCATGATCGCATCTTCTCCTTGCTCCTCCCTTCTCTCAACTTAACTTCTCCATTAATATCTTATGGCTCTCCGCCCAAACTGCGTGAACGGATTTTGACCTTCACATCACTTTTTAGCATCAACAATTGATGTAATGAGTATGTACGAACTAGGCTTACTCCAACTAAAATCTTCTTGCAAATGAATAAAAATGAGAACAAGATTTGCAAACTTAGACACAACCTCAAACAACTCAAAACCAATCCCAAACTAGCACAAGACAACAATATCCTTGGCGACAATCATAGCAAAATTATTGCTACGACCTGTACAGCCCTGTATGACCTCCATTACCCATATTATGTAAGTTACATGTAATATCCCGACCTAGACATGACACTCAACATTTGAACCAACAAACCTGCCCAACCTTTATAGGCAAACTTAGTGCCCCTAGGGTGAGCAAACCTCATGAAACCCAAACTCTAGTTCATAGTAGCTTACAAAGATGTAAGAAGAAATGGCCTAAACTAAATTGAGCATAACTAATTAGGGTACACATTAGTGTTTGAATGTTGACATTACTTGTCATCAAAGATTTTTTTTAAAGCACAAATTCAATTCATATATAAGATGTTAACAATTAGTTCATTTAATTTGTATTAATATTTCACTTTATATTGCCACTTTTGGTGAAATAGTAAATGGTGAAAGTAATTAACAAATCCTTTTTATTATAGGGACTGGATAACATTAATCCCTCTACTATTAAATGGATCGATTTAATACTTGTATTATTGACAATAATTAAATAAAATAAAATTTTATTAAAGCTCGCATATACTATTTAAAAAACATTTATGTCGGATCGTTGAAGTGCTATCAATGTAGCGAAAAAACAAAATCTGATGAATTCGCACAATGGATTTATGTGTGAGGAATGAATCTAGGATAAAAGAAGGTTTGAAATTATACCTTCACTGATCTGAGTAGAGAAAATATGAGTTTGACATGAAACTTTTAATGCAGAAATCAAACCACAATTGCAACAGTTTTTCTTTGACCTCTACCATCTGCAGAGTGAACACGATCAAAATTTTCTCTACAATTTTTAGAGAGAGTTTTGAAATTTATCTCGTTGATAGATTTAGAAGTTTGAGAGAGAAAGAAGAATTCTTACTACTTTCATAAAGTCTGATATCAGTTTTTATGCAAAATCCTTCAGAATTTCTTTGACCGAATCTATATATATATATATATATATATATATATACAACAATTTAAAATTATAGTTATGAAATGTAATCCAATGTCACATAGTTAAGAAACTACCATTTGACATACTAATTATTTGCCACATGTTTTATTGGCTAAAGTTTAAAATGGATATTATTTCAATATAATTTTTTTATAAAATCATATCAATATTAAATATCTATTCATATAACAAGGACCATATATGTTAATAATCTTTGTTATAATTGATTTAGTTGTAGGTTACGAAAAAAATATAAATCTGCACACTTAGTCCAATTTTATTTTTTTCTTAATATTAAATCTTTATATACCGCTTTTAATATCTAATATTGAAAAATACAAATATGTGCTTCAAGTCCCTAAATTTTAAATTTTATTCATTTATTCATACACTCATTTTCTAATTATTAAAAATTGAATTACATATGTAATATGAGTAAAATATTTCCTTCTTTAATAGATAAATGAAAAAATATTGCACACAATATTGAAATCATACAAATTAATTTATTAATTTAATTACCAATTGTGTATTTTTTTTTAACAAGAGTGTTTATATTATTTTTAATTTTTCATTAATAATATTTATGAAATGTTATAAATTTTGTTCCAATTTTAGTAATTTAATATAATATATTTTAATTAATACAAACAATCAATCATGCATCGCATGAGAAAAAACTAATTTCTTATTATACTTAATAATTTCGATAAATTAAATTAGACCCTAATTAAAATATAAGAAACACATTTCACACATTATAGTACCTTATTTCTAACTATGTCAAATTAAATTAATCATAAGAATATTTCTATAATTAATTTAACCTATGTGACAAGTTAAATATAATTTTAATTTTCTTTGGATTCTGAATATTTCAATCATAAGGTGTGACCTTGTAAGATTCTGTAATGTTGGCGGTAATTTTAAAACTAATATTAAAAATAGTGAACGACATCCAACCATGCATAACCATTATCCTAATTGCAGGAAATTGTGGTATGACATAACATTTATATGATAATATCAACGTGTAGCATATTCATTTATCCATGATATATAGATTGAACACAAGTTATTGAACAATCACACTTGTATTGTGCAATCTTTTATTTCTCATATTAACTCATTTCAGCACGATCATACATTTTCAGTCTCACTTGATCAAGAGGTTCGAGATATTGCTCTCATTATGTAGGAAGAAAAATATTATTTAATAATTCATATCTCGCTACATAGATTATGATATTCTTAACAATGATCTTTATAGTAACGTCAATTACAAAAGATGTTTGATTGTGTCAAAAGCCTCAAGCCCAAGGATCATAGACATTGTTGTTACTGTAAAAATTGTTATGACTATTACATAATAACCCAAAATATATATAAATATTAAAATAGAGGTTGTTTTAAGATTTTACCAATTATAGAAGGATATTTTTGTGATTTCTCTAACCAAGTTGATGCCCGGTTGACCCGTGACACCAACTCAATAAAGAGCTTAAATAGAGGTATAAATATAAATAATTAATTAGTTATAACTAAAAATGAAATAATTGCATAATTGACAACAGAACACAACAATTTAGGGAAAATTAGGCAAAAATGCTTAAATAAAAAAAAGGGGAATTAGGCCATAATTTCCTAAATTTAGGAAATTAAATCGATTTTGAAAAGAGAAACAAAAAATGTGTCTTGAAAAAAATGCTTTTTTAAAAAATACTTTACACAAAACACAATTTTTTTATAAATATATTAACTCCTTTAGTTAAATGGTTAAATGTTAGTGAATTTGTCCTTAAAATTATTGGGGGAAATTAGGCAAAAATGTCAAAAAAAAAAAGCTAATTAGGTCATAATTTCCCAAATTTAAGGAAATATACCGATTTTGAAAAAAGAAACAGAAAAGACCCTTCAAAAAATACTTTTTGAAAAGTACTATTTACAAAATATATTTTCTTTTAACAACATGAAATAAAAATACAAATTTTAATAGGAAAGGAATCGAACTCAAAATTCAAAAACAAAACCACTCATATTTAGCTATCTAAGTAAATGAGTTAATATGTTAAAAGAAAATATGTTTATAAATAATGTTTTTCTTTTCAAAATCAATATATTTCCTTAAATTTGAGAAATTACGACCTAATTCATTAAGTTTTTTTATTTCGGTATTTTTACCAAATTTCCCCAACAATTTAACCTGATTTATTTGTTTAAATTAAATAAAAATCAAATAACTTAAATTATTTAAATTTAAAGATTAAAAAATTGAAAAATACATTTATTTTAAAAGGAGTAAGAATGAGAGTCGCAAGTGGAAAGAGGGGTGGGATGGGTTTCACCAAATTGGGGCGCAGCAACAGAATCTGTGTGGAGATGATTGCTTTGAAGCTGCTGTACCCTCATACACTCTGATCACAATTCAGATGTAAGTTCAGTGGATCACAGCCTGTCCATATTATTGTTGGCCTTTGTCTTTGTATCTCTTACAAAAACCTCCTTAAATATTCTTTTAAATAATTGCTTTTTCAGAGAAAATTTTTTGCACTATTGTTGGCTGAGCATTCGATTGGACTTTTAACAATTGAAGATATTAATTTGTGTCAATATTTTGTCCAAATATTTACGAAGAGTCACGTACAGTTCATAGAAAGTCTCGTTTAATAGTGATGGTAGTTATAAGATTTAAGAGAGATGTCAATACAAAGCATTCAAATAATAATAGAAGTACTTGAGTACTAGATAATTCAAACCTTATAGGGCCTTACCTGCAAGCAAGGTACCACTTGATAGTACTATGCTTGCAAGTATATTGTCTTTAAACGTTGATTGATTATTCAAATCCTCACACGCGTGAAGATTACATAATTAATATTTACAAATCCTATACTAACGCTTCTTTCAGGTCTTATAGGTCATATTTTCACAAATTGAGGTTCTCTTTTTATGAATCGTACAAGACTCAAGGATAATACCTTCTGTTATTAAAGATTTGGGCAGTCACAATACTTAAACAACTTTTTCCAAAAAAATCGACTTACCCTTAACATATTTATGTTCAAGTTTTTTAATTTCATCATGAAGTTAAGAAAATAATAAGTTTTTACTTAATTTTAATTTTAAAAATTAATTAGAATATATTACGATTTTTTAACTTTATTTTTTAAAAAAATTGAGATTCAAATTTCAGCGTGACACTTACAACTCAAACCAACTTCCTTTTTTCTTCTTAGAAAACTGTGAATCTCAACTACTTAAATTTTGGTCAAAAATAAATTATTTTTTATTTTTTATTTTTTATTTTTTGTCAAAGGAATTTTTCATAAATTAAAAATGGTTTACAAATAAGAGAGCTAAAAAAATTAATACAAATGAACGAGAGTCAAAGCTTCGAGCAAGACAAAACAAAGATCTTAAAAGCCAATAAAATTAAAGCTTAAGTTGAATTGTGGTAAGAGATTCGACATTTGATTTGGGTATTTACCATTGATAAAGGAGTAAAAAGAGTATTTAAGTTGATACTTGGCACATACCATTAGAATTAGTAAAATAATTTTGATGAGAAGAGTTCATGTCACTTGACTTATGACATCAAACTAAATCAAGAGCATCACAATCTAATCATAAGCATTAATTATAGTAACTCACCATCTTTCAAACTTAACTTAAATCTCTTGAAATAAACCTTAAGGTTAATTAAAAATGGTTTACAAATAAAAGAGACAAAGCTTGGTACAAGGGAACGAGAGTCAAGGCTCCCAATAAGATAAAACTTTGAAAAAATTCAATACAAATGAATGAGAGTAGAAGCTTTGAGTAAGACAAAACAAAGGTCTTAAAGGCCAATAAACCTAAAGCTTGAATCAAATGGTCCTAGGGGATTCAATACTTGATTTAAGCTTTCATCATTGATAAAGGAGTAAAAAAGGATTCAAGCCAATACTTGGCACTTACTGTAACACCCCTCGCTTGATCTGATCGTCAGATTCAAGTTACAGGTTGTTACATTCGTTATCAAAGCAACTACAGTTAATCAGACATCATACAATCATTTATACATGTAATCCAACGCCAAGCACATTCAGTTCATGTTAATCAATTAATTTTGAGTCTTAATCGAGTTTAGAAAAGCTCTTTTGTCAACCCGAGCACGAAACATGATCAAATTGTAAAGTTTTGAAAGTTTAGGGCCGACATCGTGACGTCATTACTTCCACGTCATGATGTTGCCAAACAGTTTGTCACGTTGTGGCCTCAGGCTACTCGACATATCAACGTAGCTCACTGTCGATTGATGTTGCGACAAGGAAGGTTGGTTGTCAGGATATGAACTTTGTTTTTGGTAAAAATAAATCATTTGGTACCTATTTCAAAGCTTCTAACCAAATCTAACAATGTAATCACCAGATTACCTATTTCATTTGCACCAAAACATACCAAACAAACTCAAACATCCATTTTCAACTTCTTATCAATACATTAATCACTTAAACATCAATTAATCTTAAGCATTTCAATGACCAACCAAATCATTCAAATACTTATTTTTACCTATGTCAAATCTATTAAAACATGTCATTTCACTTTCAAAACATACACAATTCATTTATCAACACTTTAATAGCTTATATACCTTAGTCATGAACCAAATCAACCATTCACTAGTACATATCTCAAGCATGACAGCAAAAAAATCATTTCACCTAGGTACCTTAATCTATAATTTTTGCTTTTCCCCGATTATCTCTAGTTTGATCCAATTCTCGATCTATACAATTATTTCATTCAATTCATCAATATTAAACATTTATACATCATACCATGACATGAATGAACCTATGAAATTTCATTTTTCGGTACTCCAAAAGTTTTGCATTTTATTCAATTTAGTCTCTGAGATCAAAATCACAATATCTTTCAATTTTTAGCTTTGGTTTAAAAATTGATTCCAATTACATCCCTTAGGGACCCTCTACTATCTATTATTACTGAAATTGTACATCAATTTCACAAGTTATTCACTTTAGCCCGTATGTACAAAATTAATAATCAAATATTACAATTTAGTCATTTTTCAATTTCTAAGCTTAAAATATATCAATTAACACAATTTCTTCAAGAAATCAATAATGACAAGTTTCAAAACTTCAATATTTTTACAAATTGGTACATGGATTAGCTAAATCAAGCTCCCATGACCTGAAAAACATAAAACTTACGAGAAAATGGCTTAACTACAATACATTATTAGTGGTCGAATGTTGAAACCCTTAAGAGCTTTCCTCCTTCACTTGTGGTGGACGATTCTTGTAGAAGAAGAAGAGAAGAATTTCTCTTTCATTCCACCACCAAATTATATATATATATGCTTACATTAAGGCTTAATTTAATTAATTAGTTAACTACACTTAACATTTATCAAGTTTAATAATTATTAACCTTATCGTCCACTACCACCTCTTGAAAAATATTTATTTACCATTTACGACCATATATAGCCTTATAAGGTGTCATTTTGATGCTCGATTGATAACTATTATTGTAAGCAAACTCAGCTAATGGTAAGAATCTATCCCAGCTACCTTCAAATTCAATCACACAACAATGCAACATATCCTCGAGTATCTAAATTACTCTCTCCAATTGTCCATCGGTCTGAGGGTGAAACGTCATACTGAAATTTAGCTTAGTAACCAAAGTTTCGTGTAACTTACCCCAAAATCTAAAAGTAAATCTTGGATCTCGATCTGCAATGATAGATATAGGCATGCCATGCAGTCTCACAATTTCAAAGATATAAGTTTTAGCCAATTTTCTCGAGTGAATAGTTGGTTCTCATAAGAATGAAATGAGTCGATTTAGTCAATCTTTCAACTATCACCCAAACTATATCTTTCTTTTTTGGCGTTAATGGCAAACCCAATACAAAATCCATAGTGATTCACTCCCATTTCCACTCAGGAATCATTATAGGCTGCAATAGTCTAGACTGAACCTGATGTTCTGCTTTAACTTGCTGACATGCTAAACATTTTTCCACGTATTCAATGATCTCTCTTTGCATTCTTGGGCACCAGCACTACAATTTCAAGCCATTATACATCTTGTTGTCACTTGGATGCATCGTATATGTACTATTATGAGCTTCGTGCAGAATGTCTTGTTTCATTCAGAATTCTTCAATACATACAAACGGTTCCAAAAGTATAGACTCCCGTTATCGTCAATACTAAACTCAATGGTTTGATTATCTTCAAAAACTTTTCGTTTCTCTTGTAACTCAATGTCATCTTTTTTGCAACTCCTGGATCTTCTGAAGAAATACGAGTTTAGCTCTCGACTCGGCTAAAATAAAGCCATCTCGCTCCAAAGTCAAACAAGCATCCATCGCCTTTAATGCAAACAATGATTTTCAACTCAAAGCATCCACCACAACATTTACTTTACCCGGATGATAGTCAATAATCAAATCATAGCCTTTAAGTAACTCAAGCCACCTACGTTATCTCAAAT
This sequence comes from Gossypium arboreum, assembly GCF_025698485.1. NCBI lineage: Eukaryota > Viridiplantae > Streptophyta > Magnoliopsida > Malvales > Malvaceae > Gossypium > Gossypium arboreum. Next base: position 127,009,879 of record NC_069082.1, on the reverse strand, counting down.
TCAATTCTTTGTACGTCAGAAAATATTTATGAGTTTTGTGATCTGTGAAAATGTGACATTTTTCTCCGTATAAATAGTGTCTTCAAATCTTGAGAGTGAAAACCGCCGTTGCAAGTTCCAGATCATGAGTAGGATAATTCTTCTCGTGTGACTTAAGTTGTTGAGAAGCACAGACGATCACTTTTCATTATTGTGTTAGTACACCACCATTGATAAAGGAGCAAATGAGGATTCAAGTCAATACTTGGCACTTACCATCAAAATTAGCAAAAGAATTTTGATGCAAAGAGTTAGTGTCACTTGACTCATGACGTCAAACTAAATTAAGAGCATCACACTTTAATCATAAGCGCTAATTATGGTAAGTTGTCGCCTTTCAAACTTAAATCCCTTGAAATAAGCCTTAAGGTTAATTTACAATTGAAGTGAAAGGTAGAGGCATAGCTAGGGGGTGGCAGAGGCTTTGGTTCCCCCTAAAAATGTAAAATTTTAGTTTAGTCCCTTTAAAAATAATAAAATTGTAAATTAATATATGGTACAATTTCAGTTTGCCCTCTTAAATATGAAAAAAATTCAATTTAGTCCCTTACAAATAATGAATTGTACCGTATTGCACTTTGGCCCTCCCTAAATATGAAAAAAAAAGTCTATTTAGTTCCTTAAAAAATAATGGAATTATAAATTGATACATGGTAAAATGACATTTGGATCTCTTAAAAATTTTATAATTCAATTCTACCCCTTCAAAAAAATTTTCTAGCTTCGCCTCTGTTGAAAAGTGATTTCAAAAAATTACTTTTCAAGAAACAAAACAAAATTAAAACAATAAATTTTATTATGTTTTTAATTTGTTGTTTTAAGTGTATATAGCTTTGCTAACTATGTCTTTACTTAATTGACATCGACATTGTTGCTAGTGCAGGAGGACATGGGTCCGATTATCCTTCTATTTTATTATAAGAGATTATGAGTAATTTTAGGCATTACCTTAAAAAAGCATAATGACTCATATGGCCCACCAACTTTATAAAAAAGAAAATCATTTTAATCTTTCATTTAATTTTTTTTACCTCTTTTACATAAAAATATATTTTTAATTTTATAAACTAATTAACTGTTATCGTGGCATACACATTGATTGTCACGTGGATGCTACATCAACAAAGTAAACAAACATTAATTTTGAAATGATTTGATGAATAATATAAATTTATAAACTAAAAGAGATGAAAAAATTAAATAATAACCTAAAACATTTTTTTTTTTTTACTTTCTACCTTAAAGAAAAAAAGTATAGCTGTTAGAGAACAATTGAATGAAGTTACGCATAAGTCATATCTAATAAAATAGTTGAGCTGGTTCCAAGTAAATTAAGTTGTTTATTGTGATTTTCATATTTCATTTCCGATTTAGAATTTTGAGATTATTTTGTTTATTCCATATTTTAAGTTACGTGTCTAAAAATATTACTATATACACATGTCATATCAAGTGTTGTAAGGAAGTAAACATCTATTAATCTTCACATTGAAAAGGAAAACAAGAGTCCTGACATATATAAACAAATGCACTGCACATCTTACCCCTCTAAAGAATATTTTTTCTTTTTCCGTTCATAATTTCTGATTTTTGTTTTTTCACATAATACCCTCTCACTCTTAAATAAAAAAATAAAAAGCAATAAAAAAATAAAATACTTTAAATGCAATAAAAAAATACTTTAATGCACTCAATCCCTCGTCCTGTTGCCAACCAAATTAAAACTAATTTAGATTGCTCAATTTCACATCAAACACCTGAAAGGGTTGGGGGTGAGAAATAAACACATGCATGCTTACTTGAAGCTTCTAACATTATATTTTATGACTGAAACTTGTTATTGTTTAATTTCTTTATCAAAACCAAGCTCTAACAATTCTTTCTTACACTGAAACAGAAGTAATAAATTAAAAAAAAAAATCAATTCTTAATTTACATGACCACTGTCAAAGCATGTAAAATATATGTAGCTCTCTAAATTACAAGGCTTTTAAATTAATCAGTGATTACATTGCTAACAAGCATATTAGTAGTAAACAAATTATTATAAAGATTCCTCTACATCTCTCCAAAAAAAAAAAAAGGATAAATAATAATAATGATAATAACAATAATAAAAGATTAAAAAAAAACTGTTCATTTGGAAGTTTCTGAGTATTGATGTCTTCCAATGTCATGTCTTCTTATCGTCCTATCTTTGAAATAAATGTCTTCAGCAAAGCATCTACATGAACGGTCAAAAGGCTGCATGAAGAGCTTTTTACCAAATTTGCTATCATCTAACAATGATACCTGTTATATATATGTATATATATATATGCTAGTCCCCTGCAACATATGCCTTCTCTTCGTAGTATTTCTTTTCGCTTTGCAACTTCTTGGCGTTGCGTTTCTACATCAATAGCAAGCACCGAAGTTAGAATATGTTAACACGGATTGTGCGTTAAAATATCATATGTTCACGGAGTAGTTAAACACAAAGAAATAGGATGCACGCCTAAAAGTATTATGGTGGTCATTGTTCTAAGAATCAGATTACATTTTGCCTTTTTTACTAAAAATTGAGCAAATTAGTTCCTGTACATTAGATAAAAAAGCAAACCGATAATTCTATTAAAAATTTTATCCATTTTGATGGTTAAAAACTGATCCCAGATTCTTGACATGAGGTACAAGTGGCATGCCAGATGTAATTGTCTGATTATTCAGTCAATTACACCAGTTTTTATCAGTAGAAATGGATGAAAATTTTAACCAAAATGACTAGTTTGTACTTTGATTTAACGTAAAAGGGGAAAATACAATCTGACTTCCACTACAAGGGCCTCCATAATAATTTTACCTATACCAAAACATAGAATAACAATAAATGCCAACCTCGAAAATCATATAGTGTAAGTAAAAATACCATGTAAACCTCATGATTGGTGACTATCCTTTGGGCTACAGAGCTTGTGGTTATACTTTTAGGGCTTTCAAGCAACCGGAAAATTCCCATGCTCTTAGGAATTGCATATGGATCAGTTTCACCCTGTAGGGAGCAAAGTCATTTTAAATCGATAGACACAAGGGATCATAAAAGTGAAACAAATCCGAGGGAAGTCTGAAAAACCTACAGGCAATGAAGAGTTGCTCTCCGCAACTGTCCCGTGCACAACCAAAGAAATGTTGAAAGTTGTAATCTGTTCAAAATAAAGATAATAGCCTCAGAACACCTTCCTTATTTTAAAAGATAGAGAAACATAAAGCAGTGGTTCTAGCAAATAATACAAATTGCAATAGCATAGCTGTAGTGAGCAGGATGCAACTTAATATACCATCACCTGGCTAAAGAAACTATCAAAATCCAAATCATAAAGTGGTATGGTAGAATTCAAAGAATGGACGAGCTTAGGCATATAAGTTGTGGGTTTGGCAAAAAGGGTATCATGCATTTACTACTAAACCAAAAGAGTTATCGCAATTTTAGTTTTGGTTTCTAAAAGATTAGATGCAGTCTTTTGTAAAGAAATTGATAAATTGGGCCATGATAATTAGGAATAGAATCGATCATGGTTTCCCTTTCCTCACTTCAGCCAAAACCGACAAAGAGTCCTCATGCAAGTTTCAAGCTGATAACATCACCATGAAGTCATATTAAAACTCACTGCAAATAGATCAGATGCTTGTTGCAAACATTTGTTCTTCCACCAAGGTAACTAATTATGCAACACAGAATGTTATTTTGAAGAAACTAATACCTAGTTAAAGGGAAAAAATCATTTGCATAGGCACACCAATATTAAGAAAATTACATACCATGTCCTTTGTAACTTCCCAAGGTGCACCGATGATAACTTCATCAACATAACGGCAAGCTAACACACTAAGAGTGCGCTCAAGTAAATGCATAACTGGGTACGGCATTCCCCTCTGCTCACTGCAAGAAAGGAGACTAAAGTTATTCCTTGCACAGAAATCCTATATTGATGGTAGATTTTGCCCCACATGCATTGTAATAAGGTGTAGAGGCAGATCTCTAATGTTAACTTTCATCCTTCCAAATTCGGTTGTCCTAACAAAATTTAAATGGTAATAAACCAGACAGAAGAAAAAACAAGCATGACATTAATAAAGTACCTCACAATATAGTCAGGGTAGATACCAACTAACAAAAAGTCTCCAAGCTGCCTTGCCTTCTTGAGGATCTGAGTAAAATATAAAAGATGGCTTAGGGACATGGGCAAAATGGAATAAGTAGAAAAAGTTCTCTTACTCTACAAAAAAGCAAGTGCCATTTACCATATATACATAGGTCACAAATTACAGTAAAACCTCTAAAACAATATGATTGAGACTAGTGAAAAGAATATATATTTCTAAAGAGGTCATTAAGTTATCAATAAATGAATAGACCATTCATTTATCAATACATTAATATTTATTATCTTATGCATTCAAAAGGTTATTATACTTTATATTAATCAACCAAGATTATTAATTTATCGAGGTTTTACTCTATCCGTAGTTAATTTTAGCTCTTTAAATTTATGATGCATACCCTATCTCTTTCAGAAAAAATCCTAACCCCCAACTTCTTATTCCAGTTTCTGTTTTCTTTCTTGATCCTCAGGAGGATCAGAAAAAGAATTCATAGAATTTCCCAAGAAATATGGTCTTTAACCTACTTAGGATTCGGCAAGAATGGTAACTAAAAGTTCCAGCACGAATGTTGTTATTGCTAATCAACCAATGGGTGTAAGAGCTCTTCTTTATTATTATTGTTTTGATTATGAAATAAACATCACCTAATTGGTGAGAGACATCACACCACTTTCAGATTGAGGGTAACAGCATTTATAAAAAAGGATATATTTTACTCTTTTCCTAGAAGGATCAATCAGAGGATGCCACCATCCAGATAGGCATGTTATTGAATGAGCAAATGGCACACAATTATATGCTGTACTTCAATATTACAACAAAAGATATCAAATTGGTGTCATATTGGGATGAATTAGTTGGCCGATAAATATGTAGAACACAGATGCACTTCGACAAAGTAAATGAGCTTCTAATAGTAATCTGTCATTTAAAAGATATAGGGGTATCATCACTTTCTAATATTTACCAAGTTAAATCTTATACAGACCTATTATCCACCATGCTACTTCACTCCATTGTTGGGGGATCCCTAAATCAAAATGTACAGAATTTAGCAGCAGGGAGATCTGTTTCTGTATCTGGAGTAAAATTGTAAATTTAACAAATGTATTTTTAAAACTTCTGGCATTTAACTTAGTAAGTCATCCCCCCTCTGATAATACCCTCTGCATCTGACTCAAATATGCCTTTCAATAACATTATAGCATCAACCTAAATTATTAAATTGGTTGAGCTACGGTAACACCCTCAGCTTCTTAACAACACTTTTGCCAGTTCACTCTAGTTCAAAATTTATTAAAAAAGGTAAATATTTAAAGGATTCTCACTACAGGAATGGCATCCTCCAGTCTAATTATCATCGAGATTCAAATTTAAGAAGAGCTACTAAATCACTAACATAGATCAACAATATCAGCCAGCTACCCTGTTCATATGTGCTATGCTCAACAATTACAACAATATGTACATTAAATGAAACCATAACAAGACAGTAACTAATGAATGCATATCTTACAGCAAAACTAAAGTAACAAAACTTGGTAAGATGAAGAGCAATCACCAAATTGTCAATATGTCCCATTTTCATGCCATCATAATAATATAATTAATAAGAAAATCAGTTGTATTAACGAGTGAGTAATACCTCCACATGCCCAGCATGAAAGAGATCGAATGCCCCATCAATGTAGACAATGCGAGCATTTGGTCCAGGTCCCTGAGGAAAAACTGAATGAGACTCATGTAAATAAGAACATAGCTCTTAACCCTTTTGCAAGAAATGTTTGCATGCCAGTGGATGCAACTGTTGATCCACATTCATACTTTCAAGATCGCCAACAAATTGTTTTAGACCAGCTCTCAAAAAATTACCATTCAAGCAAATGATTTATATATTATATACATGCATGTATTAATATGTTAATCATCTGACAAGCTTATCCAGACTTTTATGTTCAGATGGTTACCTTTCGATAGAAATTTTTGTTTGTATTTATGCTACACAGCATAACAAGACAATTGCTATGGCAAATTATGAATTTTGTCAGCCTAATTTGAGAAAGATGCCATAAAATCATCTTTTGTAGTTATCAAGGCGAAAAGTATGCCTTTACCAGGCAAAAGGAATATAGGGCGTTTGTATGCCTTTACCAGGCAAACTTGGCAAGACTAGTGTATCTTTTATAATAGGATTTCAAGCAAATATGGATGTTCTGAGACTCACTCTATTTGTTGACAGACTTTCAAAGATTTCACACTTTATTCCATCTTTGTATCGCCTAAAATTATAATCTGCTATTGGGAGCAACTCTTGAAGGAACTTGTGGAAGATTCTTAATACAAAGCTTAGTTTCTCTTCTTTCTATCTACAACAGATGTCCAAATGATATTTAATTAATTGTTTCACCTAGGATTGGAAGATCCGGTCAGGCTTCTAGTAAACAGAAGACCAGGTACCACTTGGGACAAATACTTCCTGTGGCAGTATCTCTTATAACCTTTTGTGAACGACTATACACATAGGAAATTCAGAAATCAGAGTAGATCACCTTATTCAATTTTTAAGTCTTATAGAAATAAATTACCTTTTCTTCCACCTAGTGCCTAGTGAGTAGTGTCTAAAGATGCAAAAAAAGGCATGTACTGGAAACATACGCCACCCAAGCTTTTTCAAGTGGTAGTCACTTTTCATTCCTTACCTTGCCATTTGAGAATTGTACAATCCTCCGAGATGTTGGTAGAAATTGAGAAAGCTGACCCCTTTGTAATTGACGCCTTCTGCCAGAATCTACCCTCGAAAGTGTGCTATTATTATCTCCAACACCTTTATTATCATTTACAGATGAAAGTATCCTTCCTATGTGCATATAAGTTGTGAAATAATTAAAAACACTGTTACCCGTAGCACACAATTTACAGGAGCTAGGCTACAACCAAAGGAATATCAAGCATGTCTCAAGGAAATTTTAGTACCTACAATATCCGTGCTAGAAACACCTTCAGTGCGCTTAATCTGCTTGTAGCGGCCAGCTATCTTTGCCAAGGCATAAGCATCACTTCCATCAGGGAGAAGGCATGGATCATCACCATGTATTACGTAGTCAATCTTATGCTCATTGAACAGACTGTTCATGAATTCCTCAGTAATTGCATAAGGAGCATTTGCTATTACTTGATCCACCCACTTTAATCCACTAACAAGTGCCAGCCTGGAGAAAACTTCAAATAAGATCCATGGAACCATTACACTAAATTAATTACAAAAATTCACCAGAGGAGCCAGTATGACAAACAAAGCAGCACAGGGATGATTTATACTTGAGAGTTCAGTATGTAATTGCATAATGTGTATATGCGTGTGCATATATATATATATATATCAATTTCAGGGCAGCCCAATAAGTTAGATGCAAAGAACACATCTAAGGTATAAAGCCTTCTAACATACACACTATTGTAACGAAAATTGTTCCACCAGCTAACTAGCCTCTACAATCCATCTTATTCATTAACTATGGAAACAAGCATAACTGAAGTTGTTACAGTTTGATTCTAGTTACAAAGATATAATCTGTCGATATTTATTGAGTTGGCTTTCTCACTTCAGCTCTGTATAAATTATATGTTCTTTCCGTACTGTTTTCCATTCAATTATTTTTCTTTCACATGTTGAGGATGTCATAGCCTCTTCCCTATACTTGATCTTCAAAACATCAATCACCAAATAAATATATCAAGAATGCTTTCTATGTGATTAAAATACAAAATGAGATAGGGATAATGAAATCAAGATACCACACTAAAAATGCCTCCCTCCAAACACCCAAAAAAAGGCTTTGTTAATACCTCTCTTCCATGGATAGAATAGGAGGTCCTTTATTAGCGATAATCTCCTCATCACTCACAACACCCACCACTAATTCATCTCCTAAAGCTTTAGCTTGCCTCAAAGCATTGGCATGACCATAATGCATGAGATCAAAGCATCCATCCATGTAAACCCGTACGCGCCTCTTGTCCCTCTTCTTCTTGAGTAAGAACCCTAAATTTGACCAAGCATAAGACACTGGGAAATTCCCAATCCCACCAAAATAAGAAGTTGAAAACCCAAGCAAAGCTGCCGTTAGCATTAATCCGCCAAACAGATGCGGTGTGTTATACATCCATTCCCAAATCCAATTGTTACTTTCATATTCCATTGCCATTTCTCTCTCTCCCTCTCTCTCTTTCTTCAAAGCTCAATTCGAGGAGACACAAAACCTGCAAAACAACACCACCACCAAATAAACCCTTCAATCTAACTTTACACCAAAGCTCATATACCTAAAAAAACAATTAATACACATTTTCCCCCCCACTTTTCCACCCGAAACATGGAAATTAACACGATATTTATACAAAAAAAAATGCATTACCGTTCCTAAAACACATTTAAACCACAAATAAATGCAGAAACGAAAGATCACAAAGCTAGATTTGATTTACAACATTCCTTCAAATCTAAATCTTACCCAGAAAAACTAAGAAACCAAAACATCATTTAGAAATTAAAACAAACAATAATCTTTACAACGCAAAGAAACAGGTATTAGAATATGAGCAAAAGCTTAGATCGAATCTTTTACCCTTTTTTTTTCACTTTATTTTCTTTTCCTCCGTTTTTGTGTTCGTGTCTCCTACTTTTCTTTCTCCTTCTCCTTTGTTCTTTCTCTTCTTTTTCTTCTTTTTCTTCTTTTCTTTTTCTTCTCTACCAAGGATTTCTGACATAGAGCTGTCCCAATATATATATATATATAAATTTCTGATATTAAATTAAATAAATATTAATGAAAAGAATTTTCAATTTGAAAAAGTAAAGATCCTCCTTTTCTTTTTTTTTTGGCTGAAGTAATTAGATCCTTCCTTTTTTAATTATTAAATAAATTTTGTTTATTTTACTTTATTTTATGTTATTTTATTTATTAGCATGTCTATTTCTATGAAATCCGTTGCTTCAATCTTAAGTCTTAACGAAGGGCTGGCTTTGACCAAACGTCATTCTTTTACCATTCTTTTCTTTTGATTTCATATACAAATAATATTAGATTTTATCACATCAATCATAATACGATTAAAAATATATGTAATAAATTTTAAAACAATTTTAACTGAAATAATAAATTTAAACACTAGACATTACAATATTTTAGAGTCAAATCGATTATATATAAATATTTTTCTAAATTTTATACTGAAAAACCAAACTACCTTCAACGTAAGGGAAGAAGATAAAAATGGTAGACGATGACTTTAGCACCAATGGTAGAATTTTCATTTAAGCTAATAATAAAATTATACTTTGATTCTCAGTAATATACTATTCATGTATGGCACACTTAAAGCAATTTTTTTTTTACTTTATTTTTGCTCAAAATAATATCTATTGCTTTTGATAATACTTAAATATAGTATTAGATAATAGATATATTCGAGTTAATTATAATCAGAATCATGTATCGTAACTAAAAGTTTTAAGTGAAACACTCACAATGAGAGAATATAAGTTCAACCCTTAATATTATTAAGAAAGGCAGACACAAACCTCGAATAAAACAAACATCCAAGATACAAAAGAATCGTGTATTATAGAATACAATTAGACTAATAACTATAATATATTTGAAGTAAAATCGAAAAAGCTTTAAAGAGAATTCATACATGTCTTTAAAATAACCTAACATGAATTAAGTAAAATTTTAGAGGTGAACCTACGTATCAAAATCTCATAGTCTTAGCCTTTATCAACACGACCTTGATGACAAAGTTAAAATTTTGAAATTTTATAATATTATATTCGAATCTCACCATAAGTAAATATTAGATGTTATTTTGATTTATATGAGTTTTCCTTTTCTTTTTCTGTCGCGTGAACAAAAATTAAAAAACAAAAACAAAATGACAAAATAGGGTTGAATTAAAAAAATCCTTTTGGCCAACTAAATTGGAAAGTTCAAAATAAAAAAGTCAAAATATATTTTAACGATTTAAATTATAAGCCTTACATGAAATTAGTAGAAGTTTCTTCCTTGTAAAAATTAATTTATTTCACATATATTTTCGTGATTAAAATACGTCAGAAGTCCTTGTACTTTTCAAAAATGTGGAATTTAGTCTTTGCTTTTCAAGTTTTAAAATTCAGGTTTAAATATTATCACTGTTAATTTTTTGGTTAAATTTAGATTAATTACAATCACAGGAAAACCTCAAAAAAAAGTACCAAAATTGAATTATAAATGTTTTATTATGTATTAATTTATGTTTTCATCATTTTGAAAGAACTTAATTAAAAATTTTCCTTTTTAAGAGGACGAATCGTAATTTTATCATATATTAATTTATAATTTGATCATTAATAAGGGGCTAAAATTTATTTTTGAGGACCAAGACCCTTACTTGTCCCTTATATTCGCTCCTATTACGTCATTTTTTTTTAATCATATGGCTGTCATACCAAGAGAGTTTTTCTATTTTAAAATGACCAATTGACAAATTTTAATAATTTTAATAATTAGACTTAAATTTTAATTTTTGAAAGATAAAGAGACTTATAGTATATTTTAACCTATGAGATTTCTTTTCAAATGTCACATCGTTTTTTTTATTGAGGTCACATCGTTTAGCATGTACTATGTAAGTTAAGTTGAGCTCAATTTGAGTATCTCGTATTATTGATTTAATTGAATTTGAATATTATAATATTTGATTCGAACGATTTATTCACTTAATTAAACTTTTCATTTTTGTATATACTAAAAAACATAATTGAGCTCAAATTTAATATTAATTATAAAATTAATAAATAAACTTAATTTAACTCGAGTCAAACATTAAATCTCAAATTAAAATCAATATTGCTTCTATTTGAATTTAACTTAACTCGATTATATCCCTATATGTAAGACTCTAACAATTACGAAAAAATGCTCACATTTTTAGCCATCAACTCTTGAACAATAAATGAAATTACATAATACAAAAAATTACAATTTCTAAAGAGGTTAAACTATAAATCTACCACTTTCTGAGGTTATATTTGACTTACAAAATTTGAAGATCAATGCAATTTTATTACTATATTAATTTAAAATTTTACAATTTAAAAAAAACTAAACTATAATTTAACATCGAGGAACGGTGTTGATATTATAAATAAAAGATATTCGCAGAAATTTCATTTCAACAAAATCATATATTAAAAAAAAAGAGAAAAATAATATTACTATGGTGTAAGCAACGAGTTTAAAAATAAGCATTATATAATCTTCAAGAGCTTTTAGGAGAGAATATATTCCCCATTTTTATATCACATATCCTACTTTAATTTTGATACCAAGAAATAAAGTGTTTTTTAGAATATTTAAAAATCGATTTTCATTTACTTGTAATAAAAGTTGAGTTTTTCATTAAAAAAAACTATTTTATACCATAGTTATATATTGTGACAGACTCTGTGTAACGACCCGAATTTTACCGTTACCGAAAAAGTGTATTTTCGGGTCTCTGTTTCTGAAAAATGGGTTCGTAAATATTTATTAAAAATATTTACGAAGTCAATTGAGTGGTTAATTAGAGTTTAATTAAGTAAATTTAGTTTAATTAAGAGTAATTAGGAAAATGACTAAATTGAATAAAGGATGAAAGTTGAATTGTAGATTAAAAGAAAATGAAGAGGACCAAAATGGCAATTATGCCATTTGTCCTAAGTGATGCGGCATAAACATAAAAATCTGATATTTTTTTATGTGTTAAAATATATATTAAATTATTATTATATTATAGTATATTATATTATATATTATATTATATAAATAAGTAAAGAAACATAAGAAACAGAATGAAAGCAAACGAAACAGAGAAGAAACAGGGAGAAAGAAAGAAAGAAAAGAAAAGGAAAATTTGGGTTTCAAGGCTCAAAGTTTAATTTGGTAAGTCAATTAAGTCATTTCTTCTTAAATTTTGATATTTTAGAAGCTTTGGAACAAGACTTTGATGAAATTAAGTTGATATTTTGAGAGTTTATAGATTTTCAAGTATAGTTCATGTTGAATAAAATAGTGAATTAAGGGTTTAATTGAGTAAATTTCAAGCTAGAATTGATAATAGGATCAAATTGTAAAGTAAGTTATAAGTTTTATGTTGTAGGGACTAAATTGATGAAATTTTGAAATTAGGAAAGTATGCTGGAAATTTAATATTTAAATGAGAGTATGGATGAAATTTGAATAGAAATAAAGTATGAATTAAGATAGAAAAGTAAGTGAATTTAGTTAGAATTAAATTGAAATTAAAGTAAATCAATATTTTGTACTAAGACTATTTTGGACAGCAGCAGTAGTCTAAGTTTGAAAAATCACCAAAATTGTAGAAATTGAATTATAGGATGAATAAAATATGAAATTAAATATTATTGAGTCTAGTTTCTTATAGAAGAAACGATATAAGCAATTGAATTGTCAATTATGAGATATAATGAATTTTGTGAGACAAGGTCAGAATGAATTCAGGTTCCCTGTTCTGACTTTGGAAAATCACCAAAATTGAATAAAAATAATTAGAGGCTTAAAGTTATATGTTTAGAATCCCTAATGAGTCTATTTTCATTAGAAATCAACGAGAATGTTATCCGAGTTCTGTACTGTGAGATAATTAATTTTTAGTGAAGAAGGGACGAAACTGTCAGACAGCAGAATAGGGTGAATTTAAAGAATAAACTGTACTTAATGGCTAAACCAAAATTCTGAAAATTTTATTGTAAGAAGATTTGTGAGTCTAGTTTCAGGAAAAATTAGCGGATCTTAATTTAGAATTCTATAACTTAAGATATGAATTAGTAATGTATTAATGATTATGAATTGTATTAATTTCAGTAGTCAATGTGGTACCGAAATCTCGGCAAAGAAAGGACAAGACAAAGTCAACGGAGTTAGCTCGAAAATTACGGTTTGTATTTCTATAATCCGAACCTAATACTTAATTGTTGAATTTATTTCTTAATATGTATATTAAGTGTTTTGAAGTAAGAATTATTGTGTTTTACAAATGAAATGGATTGATATAGTATGTGATGAATTTATTGAATTTATATTGATTGAATTGGCGTATATATATATAGATATATATATTGAATATTGAATATATATTGATTATTTGAATTGAATTGAAATATAAATTGTTTGAAAAATTTTAAATATGAGATTTGTGATATTTGGATATTTGTTATTGAAAAGTGAATTGAATTGTATTGAATTATGAATTTATGTGATTAATTAAAATGTGTATTGATTGAAAAAATTGAAAGTGAATTGAATACCCTATTAACATGTCGGGCTGAGTCGGATATAGTTGGCATGCCATAGGATTGGAAGTGTTCAGGATTCTTCGACCTCGAGTCGATGAGACACTGGGTGTCACTATATTTCTTCGGATAGATTCGATGAGGTCTTGGGTACCAACTTTACTTGGCTAGGCCGATGAGACACTGGGTGTCAAATATTGCTTGAACTATCCGATGAGGCACTTTGGGTGCCATATTGGTGTGTTTGGTTGGATCCGTGTATCCGCCAAGGTCCGAGTCTTGTTAATAGGGGTAAATAAGTGAAAAGATAAGTCGAGTGAATTTGATTGATTGAGCTATTGGAATGAAATGAGAAATTGAATTGAGAATTGAAATTGAGATGTGAGATTGAAAACATGAACCAAAAGGTTCATGAAATGAGTGAAGTTCAAATGGATGATGATTGATGATAGAATGAATTAAAATGGTATATTGTTAAGAAGTAAAGTGTGAAAACAAGTGAATTGTGAATATATTGTATAGAATTTATACGGTAAGTAAATGAAAAGAATTGAACAAATATGTTATTGTGTTTGTTATATGACTTGTATAGAATTTATATGGTAAGTAATTGAAATTTTATCTATAAAACAAATAAATGAATACTTAAAATTGTTATTGTGATTTTAAGTTTAATTGTTATATTATTAAGTGTTCGGATTATGGAAATACCACTGAGTATACCATACTCGCCAGTGCACGTTTGTTTCGTCATGCAGTTTAGTAAAGATAGAACGTTGAATCAGCATCCTAGTTCTATCCCGAATTCATTAAGGTAAAGTGTGTTAATTATTGGTAATGGCATGTACCTAGGATGTTTTATGAGAGTCATTTAGGTTGTAGATGTACTCATGAAATGAGTAAATTATGGTTGGCAACGGTATGTAGTATGAATTTTGAAATTTACTGAAAATTCGTAGTGATTCTAAATTAGTCCCGAATTGAATTTACTGTTCATATTGGACCGCGAGGGCCCATTAAAGGGACGACATCTTAAAACTAGGATGTGTGTAAATATTTATTTTAATTAATGACCGAAATTAGACTGTACTGACTGGTAATGTCTCGTAACCCTGTTCCGATGACGGTATAGGGTTAGGGGGCGTTACACTCTGATCTAAATAGTCACTTTTATTTACTTCAGGTTACATTATAGTAATTTATGTTTGAAATGTTATGTTTTAGTCACTTACGTTATCGTTTTGTTACGAAATGGTTGCTCTACCATTAAGATATGTTACTTCCCAAACGACAATCTGACGTGGCAATTAAAATGAGTTTTTAATGCCAATGTAGATGTCCAGCTAAATAAAATTAATTGATTTTTGAATTAAATAAATTTAATTAATTAAAATTTCTAAATTAATTAAAAAAATTGTTAATTTAGTTTCCCAAAATAATCAAAACCAATGCATCAAATTAATCCTAGAATTGGAAAAAAAAACCATTGGTCTCTTTTTTCTTTTAGTTTTTGTTTCTATTTTAATTGAAAAAATCATCCATTTTCATGGTCATCTTTGTTGAATCGAAACATTAGAAATCAAACTGAGTGTTCCATCAATTGAATAGATTTTTTATTCAAAATGGAAGAACAAATGATCATTTAAAGAGGTTCCAGTCATGAATTACGGTAAGTAAATGAGGTTTCTTGTTCTTTACTTGGGTTTTAGGTTAAGATATTATGAGTTTCTTTTGCAAAAAAGGTGATCCATATTTTCATATTATATGTGACAAACAAAAAGGGCATGTTTCATCTTTATTTATTTATGTATTGTAGGCAACCACAATAGCAAGTGGGAATAAATGTTGTGTGTCTATTTCTTTTTTTTTGCTATTCTCTTCTTTTCTCTTCTTTGACGGTAATAAAAGAAGCCAAACTGTTACTTCTTTTTAAATTAGGGAAAATTGAGTTTTAGGGCAAAATTTTGTACACTATTTCGTTAATTTTCTTAAATTTTTCTCATCCTAGTTGAACATCCACGTTGGCATTTAAAATCTATTTTAACTGTCACGTTAGACCGTCATTTAGGAGGTAACAAATCTTAATGACAGCGCGACCATTTTGTAATAGAACGATAACGTAAGTGACTAAAACGTAACATTTCAAACATAAATGATCAAGTGTAACCCGAGGCAAACAAAAATAACTATTTTAATAATTTATCCATCTAAATAAAATTCTTCCGTCAAATACATGGTAATTTTAATTGACAATTAATTTATAAATTAATTAAATTGAAAAATTATCAAATTGTAAAAAAAAATCATATATTAGAAAGATTATATAAATAATTTAATTTATTTTTTAAAATAAAATTATGATTATTTTACCCATCGACTCAAAAATTTATATTTACAAAAATAACTCAAATTCAAAACGTTCACTTAAATGACCTGAAATGAATAGTAAATTTGGGTTATAGGGAATAGATGGCTGGCACCATTATTTTTCTGTTAAAAAATATTTTTTTGGGGTTTTAAACACTAGATAGCCTGCACACATGTATTTTTTTCAAAACTTTTTTTGGATGCTGACACATTGATGGCCGAGGCCCCTTTATCTAATTCAAAAAATTATTTTTTTGGGGTGTGAGGTGCCGGCTAACAAATGGCCAAAGTCACCCAACAAAAAAGATAGAAATACTGCAACATTAACCCCTCATTATTTTCTCATCTTTTTTTATTTCACAGGTTTAATTACATATTTTTGTATTTTAAAATAATATTAAATTACTTATCATATTGTTAATTATTATTGCATCACTCACATTATTATTAAATTAAAAAATTAATTTAAATTTAATATGCACAATTTAATTAATTTCTTTAAATAAAATTAAAATCTACTTTAATAATTTTTATCTTCAAAGATTGCTAAATTATTGTTCTTTTTATTTTAAAAAGAAAAAGTAATATATTTATTATTTTTTGAAAACTCAAAAATTATTTTTAATTAAAAATAATATTTTTTTTGAAAATTTCAAAATTATTTTTAATTAAAATAGTGATGCCGATTATCTAATCTCCTTAACCTAAATTTTTATTTATTTCAGATTATTTAGATAAATATTTTTAAACTAGAATCATTTTAGTAAATATTATTATTTTTAGATCAAATGGTAAAATAGCCTAAATTTGTTTAATTCCCACATAATGAGTCTAAGAAATTCTAGTATTTTCTAGTATTATTTATATTTTCTCTCATGAGAATCGAATATGGATGAAACTATAAAATGATGAGGTCACAATAATAACATATGTCGTTTTAATACAATGTGAACAAAAGAAAATCATCATACACTTCACCTACCACATATTTTTTTTCAACGTGGCATTTTTAAATTCCACATGAATCCAATGTGACCAACCTACTTAAAACGTCAAACATATAAATTATATTAACTTGCACAAATCTGTATATATGATTTTAATTAAAATAAATATAAAATCAAAATTATAATAATTATAATGTTTAAAATTTAAATCAGATCATCCATACAAACACGAAATTTATTATAATCGGACTAATAAATAAGCTTGAACTTGAGCCGCGCTCGGCTCGAGCGAGAGATGAGTTCTAGTACAGTCCAAAACTCTTGGAAGTTGGAATCTGTGGAGATATTAATTTACTCACTGTCTTCATCAAGACGTTACCATTTGGCACTATCTTCAATTCATATACATTTAAAGCAGGTTTATAGTATCCACAAATCTAGCCACCTTCATATGGGCGGCTTTCGGTTGTTCCAAGTGGACATCAATGGCGTTTATTTCATTATATATATATATGTTAAACACGAAGTGTTCTACATAGTATACAAATGTTACTATAGTATGAGCATGAATTCATCTTGTTCATTTACCTAATATTTTTTTACAACGATCTATAATTTGCTAGATTTTTACTCAACAGCAAGCTTCCTCACCTTCATATGATCTGCCATTGCTTTTCCTGTAAACAAATGATAATATAACAAATGGAAGCGAAAAAAAAAAAGCGTTGGAAGTGGTTTTAAGAATGTGACACCTGACATGGGCGTCGAGCAACGGTGGTGGTAAACCATGTGCTTCACCGTTTCTCCTTGTGCTATTGTTTGATTGTCGGTGGGACGAGTGTCTTCGTGTGGTTGTTCCTCCTCTGCTAGAGCGTTAGCTGACTCAGTGTTCAATTTTGTTTTTGTTGTGGCGACTTCCACGGTGACCTTGCTAATGCATTGGATTTGTTCTGAATAAAAAGATACAAACAAAATATTTAGGGAATATCACATATTTGTATAATGTTACAAGAATTTCATGGCGGCCGCGGCCAACACCGGCTTCTATACTCCATCGACGGAATCCCGAATCTATCTCATTGGAATATCTAAAGATCACGATTTATTTTTGTATTCTAACATTAGAAGTATAGCATGGAAAGGCTATCGGAGCCACCATGGTTCGGGCAAAACTTAGACGAGGCCAGTTGTAATATGCACGCATTAAACTCGAGGAGACGATTCAACTACCATTTTTATAAATTTTAACACCATACTTCACTGTACTTGCACAAACAGGATGGGCATTTACTGAGAAAATTTTACATTCCCTTAATACAACCGAGTAAGTTATGGTGGTTCAAGACGGTTCACTTGGTCAAGATGACGAATGGAGGAACTGGGTTTTGGGGTCGGAGGTCTTTGAATGTTAGCAGGAAAGTGCTTGGTATAGGGTTGCTTTTCTCTCTCATTAGGGGCTCCTCTAATCCCAAGATGCCCGGCGTTAAGCTGGTAAGTCGTACCAAAGTGTAGGTAAGGTGGCGCCATGTTTAGATCCTGTCGAGCTCAGGGACGAAGGTAGGGGTTAGGCAGGGCCTCGGTCCCCTTAAAATGAAAATTTTATGTTTCAATCTCTTCAAAATCTATAAAATTACAATTTAGCCTAAAAAGGATAAAATTTTAATTTAATCCGAAAGCGTGGCAAAGGTTGGTTTGGTCAAATGGTAGAATTCCAATATAAAGCCCTCTAATAAGTAAAAAATTAAATTAAGCACCGAAAAATCTATAATTTTATTTCCACCCCTTAACAAAATCAAATTACATTTTATTTCAAAGCAATAATAATAACCATTTAATTAACAAAAAAAGATAATAAATTAAAAACTAGTACCTGATGAAAGGGAACCCAATAGTTGAGAAGAAAGCAATGGTGCATACATATAAGTATCATATTTCATATACTTGTCAACCATCTTTAACACCTTCTTCTTGTTTCCTTTAATAGGTTCTTTCAATTTCGGTCCTTCAAAAAAAATAAAAATGGGTATACCCCCATTGATGCAAAATATAAAAAGAAACTAGAAAAAAGCTTCATTAAAAAAACAAGTACCTGCTGAGATTGAAGGAGAAATGAGAGGAGCAAACATGTAATTATCGGATTTCAAGTAATTAAAAACATTGGTCAAGAGTTTCTTTTTCTTGGATTGTTTAGTGTTCTTTTGAACACCCAATGAAACTCTCTTTGATTTCTCCATTGTGTTTTAAAAGAAGTTGGATTTAGCAGATGAAAGGGGAGATAAAATGATGAACAGAGGTTTTAATGGCGGTTGGATTTTGGACAGTGTCGGTGTTTTATGAAGGTGCCACGTGTCCTCCAGTTTTGTTCTTTTTCCACCACGTGGGAACAACTAAAGTCTTGCTGTTCCTTTTCCCTTTATCCAAGGTTAAATTGATTTTTAATAGGGTAAATTCCATAGGTAGTCCTTCATTCAGTAAATAATTTTTATTTTAGGCACCCAAAATTTAAAAAAGTTACAGTTAAAGTATTCACATTATATAATTAGGTTATTTTGGTCATTTGCATTAAAATCACAAACGAAAAGCTGATGTGGCTGTTAAAAAATTAATATAATAATATATTTAGTTCTTAACTTTTATATATTATATCGATTTAATCATAATTTTAAAAATTAACTTTCAAAATTTACAAATAATCTCAAATTTATGCTAAAATCTTTATCCTACCATCGATGAACCACTATCCATCAGATGAAATATAAGCCTTTTTAATTGAATGATTCAGATCTGTTAAAACCTGAACAACATCCAACAAGTTTCATGTCTTCTACCACTATCAAATTATGAATAAATTGAAAATATTTGTAAAGATTTTAAACATCAAAATGAGAATATTTATAAAATTTGAGAGTTAATTTTATAAAATTTTGATTAAACTGATATAATATATAAGAGTTAAGGATAAAATTTGTTGTTATATCAATTTTTAATTGTCTCGTTAACTTGCCGTTTGTGATTTTAATGAGAGTGACCAAAATGACTGAATTATATAATGTGGGTGCTTAAATTACAAAGTTTTTATTTTAAGTACTTAAAATAAAATTTATTAATAGTCTAGTGATTGTCTGTGTAGTTTACACTTTTAATACAATAGATCAGTTTAATTTTAATTAAATAAATTATCAAAAATAAAAAAATTAATTCACTATCAATTCATTCGGTTTTGTAACTTTATTTGACTTGGAGCAAATTATAAATTAATATATGATTAAATTGCATTTTAACCTCCTTCAAAATGAAAAAAAATCTGTTAAAGTCCCTTTAAAAATAATATAATCATAAATTAATACATGATAAAATTTTATTTTGACTTATAAAAACTTATAATTCAATTTCAGTCACTTAAAAAAATTTCTGAATTCACCTCTAAATTAAACCGATTCAAGGTGGTTCAATCAAAAATCAATTCAATTTTTTCGAACTGATAATCAAATGATTCTTAATCTAACCGATCGGATTGTAGGGTTTATTAGCCTTTAGAGGCTTTGTCTAGTACTAGATTGAGGTCCTCAACTGTTTTTTTTTATCTTTATGGTTGGGTATGTTGTTTTGTTGGCCTTTGTTTATATGAGAATTTTGTTCTCGTTTTACTTGTACAATTAAAGGGTTAATATTTACGCATTCAACTTATCCACATAAAAGCATAATTTCTAAAACCTATTTAATTAATATTGAGTTAATAATGAGTAGTTATAAAAAAAAATAATAGAAAAGAAGAATAACCTTCCTATATTACTTGCATTGCACTCTATCAATTTAAAGTGTATCATATTTGTTTTCCTCCAAACACAGTATATTTTAATAAAGAGAATAAAACCACAAACCAAATATGTTTCAATTTTCAAAATTAAAAAAATATTTATATATATATTTAAATTTTCTCCTTCACTGTTTGATGGTTATTTATTGATGACAAAGAAATTTTTTTTTCAATTGTTTACACTCGAGACTGGCTTTAAACCATGTTTGAGAGCAGCTTCCCATACAAGATCAATCCTATCCACATCAATTGCTCCAACTTCATGGTGACTCCAACCTTCTAGCTGATGAACTACACCTCCTGCATGGCATGCATGCACCACTCCTCGCTCCATTGTATACTGTTTCGATAGAATCAAACATTACCAATATGAAACTGAACAAGTAAAATAATTTTATATAAAACGAGAATCGGAGCTGAAACAAAAAACTTTAGTGGAGAACATACGCATTTAGATAAAACTGGGGATGAAGCCAGAATTTTTTTTTGGGTAAATTATATTAGTAGCTATTTAACTATGTTTCTTTTTTGTTATCTATGTAAAGTTAAAAATTATCACTTAATTATTTAATTTTGTGTTTTTTGGCCACCTAACTATCTGGGATTTTTCCATGTTTCTATTTTTATGTTAGTTAACTGGTAATTAAAAAAGACAAAATTGAATAGTTGGGTGACAATTTCATAAGTTTTCATAGTTGGGTGACCAAAAAAGAAAAAAGTTGGGTGACCAAAAAAGAAAAATCATAGTTAGGTGACCTCTACTATAGTTTACCCAAATTTTTTGGAGGAGCTGGAATTAAATTATATATTTTTATAAGAACTAAAATGCACTTCACCATTGTATTAGTTAATGTCTTTATAATTTTTAAAAGAGTAAATCAAAATTTATCATTTTATAAGTTAAAATGTAATTTTATCATGTGTACAAACTTAAAATTTATACATCTTAGAGAGTAAAAATTGAAATTTTTTCATTTTAAAGGAGGACAAAACTTGTGTCTACCCTTTTGACATTGTTTTTAGATGAGACTCAAAGTTGAAACCTCACAACTTTAAAGTTCTCAATCTTATTATGGAACTCAAGGTATTATTATATTGATTCTGATGTTTCATTCATTGCATTAATAATAATTACGTAGGGGGATTTTTTTTTTTTTGTGGGGGGGGGGGGGGAGAGAGAGTACCTCACAAGAACCAAGGCCTTCAACATCAGGTGGCAACCTCATGGCAGCTAGATCACCGTAAGTGCAGTCTCTTCTGATAGGCAAAATGGGCGGTACAACAAATTGATGGAAATGGGTTCCTGATGGAGCCCAGCTTTGCTCCCATGGTGTTATCCACTTCCCCACTATCCATGTCTGTTTATAATTTCCATTACAACCATTTCAATCATCATTAGTATATAATATTACATACTTACAGGGCCAGACAAGACCAAACCATCAACACGTTTTGTAATTTTTTTTTTTTTGAGTTTTTGTCTCTTATTTCCATAGAAAGGGAAGTACTTGAAGTGGTCTTAATGTTCGAGAAGATAATCATGCGTAATTGTATATAGTCAGATTCAAATTCATGCCTTATAGTATATAGAGCTTTTCTGGGTGAAGCTACTACTTAGGTTAATCATATATCGCATGTGATTTGTCTTTTTACACACCCCATAAGGTGTTCATGCTCTATAAACCTATCGTATCCTTAAATACTCAGTTGACTCATTCTGTGAACCTATTTGAGTTTTTAATAGGGTCAAGAGGCAACCCTCAACGATATATAGTGATCATGCATATATGTATTCTCATACCTTACAATTTTGAGCAGCTTGGTACTTGGTCACTTGCACTAAATAGTTTTGGCAATCCACGGGGGCTTCCTTTAGTATTTTTTGAAACCTTTCGGTCGATGAAGTCAACATCTGCACATTATATGTACATGTTTAAGTCATAATTAATTAATTTATTAGTACGTTTGTAATGATTATATTTTTTTAGAATATGAAAAATTCGGTGAAGAGTAATCATCTTAATTTAAGGCTAAGTCACACTAAAAGCACTAATAAATTCTCAACCAACTAAACATATACTTATCGACATTGAGGTCAATTCATGACATGTGCAATAATGCTATGAGTGGGCTAACACTAGAAAGAACTAACTATATAGACGTTGACATTATATGAACTAACTGAACTAAACAATCTGGTAAAAAGTAAAGTTTCGAGTTAAAAGACTTACAAGAACACGAACTCTTTTCCTACAGAGGTAGAGAGCGGTTGCTCTACCGAGCTTTGAGGTGGCTCCTGTTAGAAACACTTCTTTAACATCCTTGGAAAATTCATTAAGGATAACCGCAGCCGTCAAGGTATTGCCATGAACCACTCTCACTTTAAGCTCTGGATGCTTGTTAACAAACAGTGTCCCTCCTCCGTTCAGAGCCTCGTTCTACACGATTCAGTTGAAACCCACTAAATGTAGTCATTACATTGCTTTATTTTATTTCACAGATATTAAAGCCTTGCATGGATGCGTGCATGGTTTGTACAGAAAAAAAGGTGGTGGGTTAAATTCTACTCTTAATCCCTGTACTTTGAAAAAGTTTTGGATTTAGTCCATGTACTTAATTTGGTCATTTTCTATCCCTATACTTTTCAAATCTTAAAATTCTAGTCCTCACCAACGATAACTTAAATTTATTAAGTTTTTTCTATTTTCAAAGTTTGATGTTGTAAATATATTATCATATGTAAATGTCATTCCAGCTTGTTATTTCCACATATTATTCACTAAAAATTCAATTAATGGATTAGCGACAGTTACTTATGCCAAGACAAAAAATTTAAAAATCAAGAGGCATAGGGACTTAAAATGATTCAATTGGAGAATATAGACTAAATCTATAACTATGTGCATAATACAAGACTAATAATTGAATTTAAATAAACGGATCCAACTGCTATTGTTTGGTTCAAGACTAGAATTTCAAATTTTGAAAAGTATTGAAACTAAAATTGACCAATTCGAAAAGTACATGAACTAAAATTAATCAAATTAAATTGCATATACTAAATTCATAATTTTCATAAAATATAAAAACTAATAGTAAAATTGCATGCATGCATTCATTCATTTCCCATTTACGGTGTTTAGAGGTGGTACGCACATAATTTTCTTGAAGTCACAAGTTAATTGTGATCATAATTACATTATAATAAATCATAATACATAACCCTACTTTTATAGTTTTATGCATAATCTTTTGCTATAAAAGTTTTTCATGTGATAATAGGGGCGGATCTAAGAGTTTAGCAGAGTCCGGCTCTCTTAAAATGAAAAAATTTTTATTTAAACTTTTATAATTTATAAAATTTTAATTAATAATAATAAAATTATACTTTAACACATTAAAAATAATAAAAATTTAATTTAATTTTTAAAAATTATAAAGATACACACTATTAAAATAATAAAATTATATTTTATTATCATAAAATATATAATTTATTACTTTCCGAGTACAAAGTGCTAGAACATGCTAAACATTTTGGACAGAACACATTTATAGCGTAAATAGTGTAATAAATATAATACATAAAGTACATTATTCCTCCCAACTACCAACCACCATCTCAGCTCTACGGCCCATTTAAAACATATACTATATTATGTTTTTATCTTTATTTAGTTAAAATTTATAAAAAATTCACCCTTTTTCATAAAATAATAAATATGATGATATTTTTGTTTATTTATTATGTAAAATTTAGAAAATGAAATTTAAAAATTAAAATATTTAATATCTTAATTTTACCATTTCAAAGACTGACCTTATTTAAAGCGGCGAGGCTAATAACCTTGACCCCCAATCTGTCCGCCCTTAATATGGCTTCCTCTATGTGCTTGTTGATGCCCTTCGTTGCAAATGGTAAGAAATACTGCAATAATTACTTAATTAATAATTTAATTAGCTAATGAGGCTTTGACGGCATTGATTTTTATGTTCTATATTTAACTCTCAGTACGTGTGAATCATTTTCAAAATTGTTCTAATTTTACTTGTAATTATACTTATAAACTTAGTTAATAGATTAGTAGCGGATTAACCTGAAAGCCGAATCTAGGAACGACCCATGTTTGGTGCAAACGGCCGCGAAGATTGTAGAAAGAGACGAGAAAGGTCTTAGACCAACCCCACATCACTAGCATTATCATAAATGTAAGTGGCCAAAACGGTAACAGGAACATCCTCATGCAAAATGGCGTTGACGCAAATGATCTTAACGCAAACGGTGTATGCATTGCCGACATTATATCCACCACATGTGCTAGGAACACAAAATCCGGCACCCTCCCGTTTTTTCCTATAAAGATATCCTCATGATAATATAATTCATTTTATATATGAAAAGATATTCTAATAATTTCTTAATTAAGTAAATATTCAATTGATTAATAACAACTCAATTAATACAATTCAATCTACCTGAATTTGAGGTGATTCTCTTATGCAGCTCGAATGATTTGGTGTTAAGTGTATTCCCCAATGCATCAAACAGCGGCATGAACAGACAAAAATTGGTCTCCATCTCTGTGTGGTGGAGACTATGATACCTGACATAACAACATTGCTCATTAATGGTGCCAACTAAGAAACCGGTCCTTGTTTGTTTTTGACAAAGACAAGCTATTGTTTTAATTAAAGACATATAATTGAGGTCAACCACCATCCAGTTGTAATAGTGACTTGATTAAGATTTGATTTGGTTCTTTAAATCACGGTAAAATAAATTACTATAATTATGAAATAAAAAATTTTATCATATTATAATTAATGTATCTAAAGAAAACAAAGAATAATTTCATTTTTCTTGTAAAGGACAAATTATTTTAGTTAAAGCCATAACCGACATGAAGCTATAATAATAACAATAATATCAACTAAATTAATATTCAACCCGGATATAAAAATAATATTACTCAAGAATAATTAATGTTTATTAAGTAGCAATAACTTTTAGCATTTATGCATACAAATCTATGAACGATCCAAAAAATTTCATTAACTTAACCTACTTTCCTCGGGAAAACTTTAAATGAACTTTCCTTCTCAATTAATTGCAACTTGCAACTTTTTCTTTTTCCTACCATTGCCTAAAATAACCAAGTTATAAATTTGGGTAGAAATTAGTTTCTTAAAAAAATTACGAAAATATCAATAAATATTAAGTGTATTTACATAATTAAAATGTTCAAATGTTCAAATTCGAGAATTAAAGACAAAAAACAAAGTTGGCAATGACCTTGTCCCCCAATATAAAAAATTATTTATATAGTGTCTTTTAAGAAGTTATAAGTTAGTATAATTTTAAAATTGCATTCTGCCGCTATTTATTATTTTTTTTGGCCCGTCTAAAATAATTTTTTGGTTGTCCTTAGCTAGAAACAATATTTTTGAGAGAAATAATCATAAGCCCTGAAAGGATTAGTCTTTATGAACTGTGTAAACGAACAAAAAAAAAAAAACAATCAATCAAAAAAAAAAGTTTATAGTTATTTACTTACGTGGGGGTATAGATGAAATATCTAAGTAAATGTAACTTATTGAAAACTTCATGTGGAACAACTTCAGCATTGGAGTGTCCAAGGCACCTGAAAAAATCAAAAACCAAAACATGGCCATAGATCATCGCCGTCGATCCATAACCCATCAGAATCGATCCCGTTATCGGAATCCCGATCACTGTACATAACACTAGGTGCTCTAATGGTGTTGCATGTCCAGCTGTAAAAGGATGGGGTACTGGTGATGAATGGTGAAGTGAATGATAATGGATGAAAAGGTAGGGTTTATGAAAAAGTCTATGTGCCCAATAATACAAAGGTTCTGAAATGGTAACATGTAGTAACAATGAAGCAATAAACCCCTTTAGGTTCCATAAAGGAAGTGTATTTAAAGATGGGAATATCAAACAGGCCATTGAAGCTAACATAGCTTGAAGGATTATGAAATTATCCCTGCAACATAACAATAATATAATTCAGATTATATATTTTTTATTTTAGTGTAAGCTGCACCATTAGTTACTAAATTATAGGTAAATTTTTGTTTTGGTCACTTAATTAAAAAAAAGTTACAATTTAGTCATTTAATTATTCAAAACTTTTCATTTAAATTATTGGACTCTTAAGTTTTTTTTTTTGAAGTTTTGTCTGTGAGCTCCAAGTGACGATTAGACAATTTAAATAGTAGATCAGTACCCATTAACAAGTAGAAGAACATACCTTAGATCCAAGTTAATTTAACGGTTAGTGCCAGAGACCGGTTGAATTTTGATTCGTAGAATCATAATGTCCAAATTTGTTTTATAAAAAAAATTGAATTGTAAAAGAGAAGCAAAAAAAGAGCTTTCGATTTGTACAAGCAATGCAAACAAAGAAAGCTATATAACATCGATTTTAGCAGTCTAATAATTTAAATGTAAACTTTTGAAAAGTATAATGATCAAATTGTAATTTGTTTTAGTTGATTCACCAAAACAAAAATTTACCGATAATCTAATAACTAATGATTTTATTGGAATTTACATTGAAAATAATATTTCATGTATGTTATATATATATATACATACCAGTCCCATTCATCGTCGATTTGCTTGAAATCAACACCTTGTTGCTTGATCCAACGGTTGCGAGTTAAGAAAAACATGTTGTTGTAAGAGCTCCATAGTTGATGAATGAACCCTCTCAGTGTGCATATAAGGAGTATATGAATACACCATAGATCCTTAAGTATATTATCCTCATACATCCATGAATACCATGCTTTTGCAGCTAAAGGACCGTAAAGTATATACTTTGGTCGCCACACACACAAAACAATTCAAAGACAAACTAATATCAGCAACATACATACATATATGCATATATAGATTTAGAGATATAGGTACCTTGAAAATTCCCAAGTGCTCCCAAGGCCAAGCTGACAGTGGTGCAACCATGCTCGCGGCAGAGAATAGAGTTCCAAAAAGAAGGGGTTCCTAGAAAAAAGGAAACAAAAAATGTGGCTGGCAATAAGGAAAAAAAGATAAGGTTACAGCTAAGTGTCTTAAATTTTTAATCAGAGCTTTTTGGAACAGTTATGGAAGAAGCAAAAAAAGAAAAGAAATGAGGGAAGGGGGCTCAATGATGATGACCCGCAGTTCTTAGCTTCTAACTGGGCACAGCTGTTGTGATAGGTGTAAATAGCTTTTAAGGAATTAATGGCTCTAGTGGTTGGGTCTGGAAGAGGGTGTGGGAGAGAGATATATATGGAGAGAGGAGAGAGAAGAGTTGGATGTTTGAATAAGTTTGGATCAGAAATTGATCGAGTAACGGTTCTGATAATGATTTTGAATCAATTTGATTGGAAGTTGGTACTAGCTAATTTTTTAAATTTTTAATTTTTTTTTGAATTTTTAATCAAATCAAACGGATTAATGAATTGATAACTTGATCAATTTGATTATCAATTCTATTATTAAAAACATTGGTTTATTCATGGGATGGTGATAGGCTTGTTCATGGTCAGGTCGGATGGTTTGATTCAAAAGTCCATTCAAAAAGTAGGAGAGTTTAGGTAAAAATATAGGCTCGAAAAATGAGTTTGAGATACAAAATAAGGCCTGTTTTAAAAAATAGGTCAAGCCTCGAGATAGGTTTTTTGACTCGGGCCAAGCTCGACCTAAATTTGCAAAAAAAAAAATGTTGTTATATCAATGTTTTGTTGTCATTTCACTATTTTGTTGTTATTGTTTGGATATTGTATAACTCTTATTTTATTGTTAATTTTGTTACTATTTTAGATGTATTTGCTTGTTAAGTTGTATATATTTTAGTGTTATTTAAGTATAACGATTTTTTAAAAATTTATTTTTGTTATGATACCTACTACATCACCCGATTGGGTTCGGGCCCAGACTCAATCGGGTCTTAATCCACATTTTATGCGGTTTACACTTTGGGTTCGCATGTAAAGTGCTCGCACACTTCTATGGACCACAAGATGTGGGTTCGTAAAGCCATATAGACAAACCCACATCTTGAAAACACGTGTTAACTCTAGAATATGGTATGTGTCAGTATACATGGGAACCTACTTATAATATCACATCCATGAACAGTAACCATATCATATAAATACACGGCTTAACCATCTAAAGGGATAAACACTCTGAAATACTCAAGAATTTTCAATTTGTCTTGTTTAGAAAATAGGTCAGGCCTCGAGTAAGGTTTTTTGGCCTGGGCTCAACCCGACTCGAATTTGCAAAAAAAAAAAAACTACTATTTTGCTGTTGTTTTCCCATTGTTTTTCTTCCATTTCACTATTATGTTGCTACTATTTTATTGTTATTGTTTGGATATTATATAACTCTTGTTTTATTGTTAATTTTACTACTATTTTAGAGACATTTGCTTGTTAAGTTGCACCTATTTTAGTGTTATTTAAGTATTAAAGACATTTTTAAATTTATTTTCAATTTGTTAGAAAACATTTATTTTAATATTTTTGATGTATTATATTTTTTTAAATTTTTTTATACAAATAAAATAATTTTAATACGAGTCGGACTAAACTCGAATTTAATATCTATAATCTGAGTCGAGCTTAGGCAAAACATTATGCTCGTTTTTCAGGCCGATTTAAAACCTATCAAATAAACTTAAAATTTTGTTAGGGATGAACTTGTAATTGCCACCGTCTCTTTTTGTTTTTTATAGAGGAGTTTTTAAGCAAACCCTTCTATGCATTAAATGTAAGAAATTAATATAAAATAAGATTTTCAACAACTTTCCGTTTTTTTGTTAGATTGTGTTTTTCAAGTTACCAGATAGCAATTATTTTTATTAAATGGTAATATATCCCCAACCGTCCGATTTAATTAGATTGATTAATTATTTCAATTGATTCATAAATTAATCCGTCTAATCTTTTATTTTAAATTGATATTTTAATTTATTCGATTCGATCAATCGATCTGATTCGTAAAATAATAAAGGGCAATGGTACATTCGATCAATCGATCTGATTCTCAAAACTTTGATGCTAAACTTGATAGTAATGATCGAGATGCTAGTTTGAGTGGTAGCTCAAGATGTCCAATTTCTTCTTTGTTTTTTTTTTGAATAAATATCAAAATTATACATAAATTTGATCCAATGTCTAATGTCATATATGAATTTTGATTTTGTGCGATTTTATACGTGAAACTTTGTTTTGATTCGATTTTCACAAATCACTAACAACGTTATTGAATTAACACCATTTTACGTTAATATATCACATGTATTAATAATTATATTAATTGATATGAAAATAAATGTATATATTTGTTTATTTAAATATATACAATTGAATTAAAGTCAAAGTTTTATTTATACATATAAACCATAATTCAAGTTTCATTTGTATAGTTGCACTAAATCAATATTTATGTATCAAATCAACGGTGAAGCCAATACCCTAAAATGGAAAATTGCCCCTTTAGTCGTTTGAGAATTTTAAAAGTTTTAAGTTAAATTAATGGTAAAATTGTATTTCAATCCTTCCTAAAATTTAAAATTCAATTATGCTCTCCAAAAGCAAAAAAGTTTATAGTTTAATTCCTTGAAAATTGTAAAATTTTACATTCAGTAACAAATTACAATTTTTGGCTCTCTTAAAATTTTATAATTCTAATTCGCCCCTCCAAAAAAAAATATTTTGATTTCGCTCTTGTATCAAATTACACATTAGATTAAAGTTCATGTATACATATGAATATGTATAATTGCACCGAATCAAATTTGGACATTGAATATGTATAAATTTAATATTTATCCTATAAATAAATCAATCAACAATTTTTTTTGAAAATATTTGTTAAAATCCAATTAAAAAATTAAATAAATAATGGAAACAAAGAGTGAAATATTCAACCTCAACCATGTTTGGCAGAATTCCCTAAAGCACAAATACTAATAAAATAGAAAATGATGATGAAGATGCAGAACACGATGTTAACGACCGACGATTTCCTCCGAGCATCTTTGACGCCGTATATGAAGCCGGCCTTGCATGACTGGCATTCGAAGCACAGTGTCTTGTCGTCGTTATTCCATAGATTACAATCATTGTTCTTCGATGATCCACCGTTGTTTTTGGTCCACGTCGTCATTCCTCCATAGACGAACCCACATTCGCTCGGTGGCTTACAACAACCTGACTGCAATTTATATATTCAATCAGCCATTTCTATAATAACATTTTAAGTTTATTATAAAACTAATTTTTTATATTTTATTTTTACTTTTTATAACAATTTCATTGATATAATTATAATTCGAACTTAGATTATTCATGATAAAGATTAATATATCGCCAATAGACAGGGCGAAGTTAAAAATTTTATTTAGGAGCTCAAATAAAATTATAAAATTTGAAAAATATTTAATTTAAATTATTAATATTTTAAAAGGGTTAAAATTATAATTTTTCCATTTAATCAAAAGTTAAAATAAACTAAATTAAATATTTTAATTTTGGAAAGGAGCTATAAAATAAATTTTCCATTGATCTAAGGGGGTCAAAGACCCTGCCTGCCTCCCTTTGACTTCGCCTCTGCAAATATAGGTCACAACTTGGGTTCTCTATAATAATTTTTAGTAAGTATGGAGTACATTTTTTACTAAATTAATTTTCTATAAGAATTTTTATTTCAAATTTTAGTAAAATTAATTCTATTCCTACGTAAAATAAAAAATGTTAAATTATTATTTTTATAAAATATTTAAATTTTATATAAAATATATTAAAACATTTCATTAATAAAAATATAATCGGAAGTTAGACTATGTGTTGTTGTTATTTTTATTTTAGTTGAAATATAATTTTAAATATTATTTAATATAACATATTTTTAATATATATTATTAAATTTAATGTAAATTTAATAATTGTTAATTATAATTAGTCCAGGTAATTTTAATTATTTTATTTAATTTGAATATAAATTTTAATGATTTATTGTATATACATTTTAATTTAATGTACTTGATGATCATTTTCTATTCTCACTTTATCATAATTGTTACGTTTGAATTCAAACACATATCAAACAATTTTTTTTAAATTTGACCGCTACAGAAATTAATCACATCGCCACTATTGTTTTCAATCTCACCAGAGTTAAATTTACCGTTTATCCAAATGAATTCTGAAAATGATCTAAATGGAGAATATGGACTTAATCTACAACTTTATGTATAGTGCATGGTTAATACCAGAATTTAACCAAATGAACTTTATAGCTAGTGTTCGGTCATTATTGGAATTTCAAATTTTAAAAAGTAGAAAGAGTAAAATTGACCAATTCGAAAAGTATAGAAACTAAAATTAACTAATTAGAAAAATAGTAATAATTTGACCAATTCTCTTGTTTGGACTTGTTTTTAGTTAAGGGTTTTTGTCTCTCGACTCTAGTCAAGTGATGGTATCTTTACTTGCTAATGTCATATAAGAGCATTGATTCGAACCTTATCAACACCAAATGCTAAAACATTTCTTTAGTGGACTAGACACTCTTACTAAACTCTATGAACTCATTAAGGGCTTTTCGCAGAGTCAAGAGACAAAAACTCAAACTAAAATTGAGTATATGTATCCCGGGAATAATACTATATCGAGGGTCCTAGACTGGCCTGAGAGAAATCTCCTCTCAACAGCCAAGTGGTAGTATTCTTATCCACTAATGCCATATAAGTGCATAGGTTTGAGCCCCTACCAAAGACAAATGCTAAAATATTTTCTTGATGGATCAAACACTCCCACTAATTAAACTCCATGAACAGGGCTCTCTACGAAGTTGAGAGACAAAAACCTAGGTTAAATCTAAATATAAACATCGGCTCAGAGAGCGACCTCCCATCAACAAAATCGAAATCAAAATGCAGAATGACTAGAAATGATAAAAATTATTGTAGAGGGATCAGAGAGAGAAATACCTGAATAGGAGTTAACTCATTCTGGTCTAATTCCGTGGCAGTACTATTAATTTGTCTTTCTTTTAAATCAGTGCAAACATTATGTTCAGGCACAGTTAAACAACTCTTA
The DNA here is from genome assembly GCF_025698485.1 of Gossypium arboreum. Classification (NCBI taxonomy): domain Eukaryota; kingdom Viridiplantae; phylum Streptophyta; class Magnoliopsida; order Malvales; family Malvaceae; genus Gossypium; species Gossypium arboreum. Next base: position 126,977,109 of record NC_069082.1, on the reverse strand, counting down.
ATACTTTCCCAGCTATTTTCTTTTAAAATTGCCATAGCCAACCAACTAGGGTCATCGGGAAGTCGATATTCCTTATAACCCTCTCTGGTTTTCACTTCCTCTGCCTCTTTACTCGTCGCTATCATCATAATCATAGAGAAGATGATGCCGACGATGATAGCGAACATCATGAGGACAAGGTAAACAATAAGCAAGAACGTCACGTTGCAACACGCGCCGATTATACCCACCAGAGAAAAAAACATGAAGAAACCTCCGATTATGATCATTGGCTTAGCCATCACTTGATAACATTCCTCTGCACTCCCTTGGCTCATTGACACGCCGGCGATGACCATCGGGATCGAGATAAGGAATGAAAGGAGGTTGACGAATCCGACGATGTTGTTGCTTGTCTGCGGCATCGTGTCTTTTCTTTTTTTCCTCCGGTGAAAAGGGAGGAAAAATTATTGATTGGAAATGAAAGAAAATTTGGGAGAGGTCAAAAGAGATTAAAATAGGAAGAAATTTGAAGGAAAATTGATTGAAGAAGATGGGAAATTGTTTTTTGTGTGGATTATCGAAGGTTACTGCGAAATTATTGTATACAACGCTGTACACGTCTTTTACATGCATGGGATATGCGGTGTTGTGTGTGATATCAGTCGGATTCATTGGTAAAAATTGCAATTATTTCATTGTCCGCTTTTAAGTGATTGCGATGAATTTATTTCGATAAATGGGTCGCGGATTAAAATATGTGACTAAAATACAAAGAGTATTTAATAGAAATTAATTGATTAAATAAGATTACTTAATTTATTTAATTTGATTCAATTTGTAAAATTTATGATAAATTATCTACTTAAAAGCTTTAGTAACATACTGAAAGTACTCAATAAAAATTAGGAGTACTCCTTAATAATGTTGACTTAAGATAGGTTAGAACCTTGTTTTTGTTTCATATGAAATCAAGGTCACACATGGACTTGTCATGTATATAATCCTTTGGTTTGTAAGTTGGTATTTATGAAAGCATATGCATGCATGGTGGATTGGTTTGAAGGTAAACACATGGTTAGTTTAGAGCTAATTTGAATAGACATACATGACTGTTATAAGCTTAACGCGTGTATCAATATATTTATATTATGGTCTATTGAAGTATACACAATACTAGAGATATAGAAAATAGAATGATAGTAAAACCAAGTTCTCCATTCATAATACTAACGCATGTATTTATAGAGTAGCTTTACAATCTTAACAAACTAACTGCTAGCTAACTGCTACTAGCAACTGAATAACTTCCTTTCAACTACTCTAACATTCTCCGGGTACTTTCCTCTTCTGAAGTTTATTGCTAACACCAGTATTGATCAATGTAACTTGTAGTGCTTGTCGAAACTCAGCAAACTGTTTAGGGGGGATAGGCTTTGTAAGGATATCAGCAACTTGATGAGCGAATGAAACATAGTTCACCTGAAGAGTGCCATCAAGGACTTTCTCTCGCACAAAGTGGTGATCAATTTCAACATGCTTGACTCTTGCATGATGAGTCGGATTTGCTGACATGGATACAGTAGAAGTGTTATCACACCAGACCACTGGTGGCTGTTCGAGGCCAACCCCAATTTCTGCCAGTAGATGTTTAACCCATAGAACTTTGGACACACAGTTGGCAAGACTGCGATATTCTGCCTCCGAGGAAGACCTGGACACCACAGCCTGCTTCTTGGAGCACCAGGCTATTAGATTCTTCCCAAGGTAAAGAACATAACCTGTAGTGGACCTTCTGTCTTCAACCGAAGATGCCCAGTCTGCATCTGAGTAACCAACAAGCTTGCACTGCCCATGTGAATAACACAAACCATACTCTAACGTCCCAATTAAGTAGCGCAAGACACGTTTAACTGCTCTCCAATGACGGTCACTAGGAGAGTTCATATACTGGCTGAGCTTATTTACACCAAACGATAAGTCTGGCCTAGTAATGCACAAATATTGCAGCATTCCCACAAGACTTCTGTACAGATGTCCATCGAGACAAGCCTGACTCTCATCAGAGGCCACCAGTTTGGGTATACACACCATGGGTGTCGGTGTTGCAGCAGCACCTGTCATACCAGCCTTAGCCAAAATCTCCTGAACATACTTCCTTTGGCTGAGATATAGCCATTGAGATGTTGTGTGGACTTCTATGCCAAGAAAGAAATTGAGTCTGCCCATATCTTTAAGTGCAAACTTGCTATGAAGCTGTCGAACCACCGAATCTATAGCTGTATCGGAGCTGCCAGTGATGACTATCGTCTACATAAGTCATAAGCAACAGCTGACCATCAGACGAGTCTCGTATAAAAAGGGAGGGATCAACGTATGATGCATGAAACCCAAGCACGTCAGTCAAAAACTGTTTGAGTCCATATAGCGCTTTGTTTAGACGACAGACCAGCTTCTGACCTGATGAATCAAACACCTCAAAGCCAGGAGGTTGATCCATAAAAATTTCTTCAGTCAGCTCCCCATTGAGAAATGCGTTATTGACATCGACTTGTCGCAGCTGCCATTTCTTCATTACTGCAACAGCAAGAACTGTTCTGATGGTAACAGCTCGAACCACCAAACTGAACGTATCTCGGAAATCAATGCCTGCATGCTGGGAATATCCCTTGGCAACCAGTCGTGCTTTGTAGCGATCAAGTGTACCATCTGCTTTTTTTTTTTACTTTAAATAAACATTTACAGCCAATGGTTCGACGATGAGATGGTAAGGGACACAAAGTCCAAGTGTTATTGCGTTCAGGCGCCTGAAGTTCAGCATGAACAGCATCAACCCAGCATTTATGCTACATAGCTGCATGTATATCAACAGGAACCTCAAAACAAGTCACGGTACTCAGAAAGACCTTTGGCTTAAAGATGCCTGCTTTGCTGCGAGTAACCATTGCATGAGAGGGAGAACTGGAGAGCTGGATGCAGTAGATAAAGAGTGCACCTGGTCAGCAGAGCTAGAAGGAGATAAGTGTAATGTCTGGCTGGTAGAGGTATTGGACGTTGATGTAGGGGAGTTGTGTAAGCTAGAGACGGGTAGGGTGACACAAGATGAGGAAAGATGGTTAGATATGGCAGGTGATAAAACAAGCAACTTTGAGCTGTATTGGGGGTATGACTGAGATGTGGGATGACGAGTGGGAATACTGGCATAGGGAAATACAGACTCGTGAAAAGTGACATGACGAGAAATATAGATTCGGCCATTGCTAGCTTGACATCTATACCCTTTATGACAAGGTGAGTAACCCAAGAAAGTACAAGGGGTAAAACGAAACAGAAGCTTATTGCTGTTATAGGGTCTGAGGTTTGGAAAACAAAGACAACCAAAAGATCGAAGAAATGAATAGTTGGGTTTAGTTTGAAATAGTTTTTCATAGGGTGATACAAAAGCTAAGAGAGCTGTAGATAACCGGTTAAGAAGGTAAACAGTACAACTGAAGGCATCATTCCAGTAGGCAATTGGCATGGATGCATGTGCCAGCATGGAAAGACCTGTTTCAACGATCTGACGATGCTTGCGTTCAACCAATCCATTTTGAGATGAGGTGTAGGGACATGTAAAACGGTGTGCAATCCCCTGCTGAGTAAGATACTGCTTTAACACCTGAAACTCGCCCCCTCCATCTGTCTATAATGTTCGAAGAGGAACCCCAAGCACCCTTTCAGCCTGTTTATGAAAGTGAGGGAAAATATGAAGAACCTCAACTTCTTATGTAAAAAATAAACCCACGTGTACCGAGTGTAAGCATTTGTGAAAGCTACATAATACCGAAACCCATTTGAGGTTATCGGTGCTGGTCCCCAGATATCTGCTGCTACCAACTGTAGAGGGGCAGAATAAACAGTCACTGACTTGGAGAATGGAAGCTTATGTTCCTTACCAAGATGACATGCAACACATGCAAAATTTTCTTTATTGTCATCAAAGAGCATATTACAGCTTTGTAAAGCTTTGAGTAGAACACTTTTACAAGGATGTCCTAGCCTAGAGTGCCACACACTTAGAGGGACACGAGTAGTAGCAGCGAAACAACGGGCATTGAATGCAGTGGATGTATCTTGCCCTTGTTCTGCAGCAGCTGGTAAATGTAACTTGTAAAGCCCATGATGCACCGAGCCATGAAGGAGCACCTCCTTAGTTTTCAGGTCCTATACTTGACATTGTGTAAGCAGGAACTCGAACATGACCTGATTATCTAGTGTAAATTTTGACACAGAGAGCTGATTTTTGGTTATTCCAGGTGCAACCAATAAAGATTTCATATACAATGGTCGTGATCTAGTAAGCAGGGACGACTGACCAGAACATAACATAGGCGGGGCATTACCATTTCCAATATAGACTTTACCTGGTCCATTTTGAGAAGGACTCTCACGAAGATTAGAAGCCGAGTGAGTAAGGTGATGAGTGGCCCCAGAGTTAGGATACCAAGCGTTGTCACCGACTGTCTCTGCTGTAGCAAGATAAGCATTAGTCGATGGGGCAGCAGGAGTAGATGCATTAGCTAATTGTAAGGTGTTGCTTATAAATGGATTCGTCTAAGAGGGTGTGAGTGCTGCTTGATAAGGCCAGCCTGGTGAAAGTGACCAGAGTGCAGTCGACAAGGACATCATAGATGGCACCATAGGGATAGAGGGCTGCATCCAGGGAGATGAACCAGGACCATAAACACACATATTTGCTTGCGGCTAAGGTCTGTAGCCCGTGCTTTTGTAGGAGGCATCAAACCGATGATAACACCGATCAACGAGATGCCCCATCTTTCCACATAATTGGCACTGAACACGGCCTCCAGAAGAACGACCACGCCCACGACCTCGAGTAGTTGAAGGTCGATACGATAAAGATCGACTGTTGCTGTCTGAATCTGACGCTTGCTGAGAGACCAAGTTTGTAGAGGCAGGGACCTCCGTTACCATAACTTGTTGTCGAGCTTCAGTATCTATTAACATGGTGGTGACATTTTGAAGACTGTAAGGAAGTTGGCTAGCCACAATAATCGAGATGACAGACTCATATTCTGAAGGTAGCCCATTGAGGATTGCGGTGACATGCTCATGCTCACTAATAATCTCTCCACAGCTGGCAAGATTGTCACAGTAGGACTTAATTTTCATCAAGAACTCTTTCATGGTAAGGTCTCCCTTGCGTTGTGAGTGTAGTGCTCGACGATAAAACATCAGTTGTGATGTAGTTTTACTTCCATAGAGGGACACAATAGCATTCCAGATTTGAGCACTTGTATCCAAGCCAATAAGATGAGGTAAAACAGATTGACTCACCGAAGACAAAAGCCAAGAAGCAATGGCACCATCTTGCTGTTCAAACCTGGAGAACTCAACATTTTCTTGAGACACACCATCCTCGCCTAGAATCACTTGAGGTGGTAGAACAGTATTGAGATCAAGAAACTGTTGAAGCTTGTAAGTTTTAACAGCCAAAAGAACTTGCTGCCGCCATAAAAGGTAGTTGGAGTCATCGAGAAGAACACTAATTCGTTTGGTGGAGAAGAACCGACTGTCAACAACACCGTCGGCAGGACCGGTCATCATTATGGGATCAGCAGACTGGACTGTAGACGGACTCGACGAGAGACTCATGAATCAACGATCACCCCAGATGAACCTGAACAACTGATACCATATTGAAGTATACACAATACTAGAGATATAGAAAATAGAATGATAGTAAAACCAAGTTCTCCATTCATAATACTAACGCATGTATTTATAGAGTAGCTTTACAATCTTAACAAACTAACTGCTAGCTAACTGCTACTAGCAACTGAATAACTTCCTTTCAACTACTCTAACATGGTCATATGTTTTGGGTTTGCATGTTCGTTTATGGGGTGGTGATGTATGCTATATATGTGAGTGTACATTGTTTTGTTGTACTTGTTTGTAATTATATTTATGTGTGTGTCAAGTCGATGTTATGTTTGTGTATTATAGTCATAAATCGACATATTTGCCTAAGGATAGTTAGAAATTTTGTTATATTTCTAGTAGCATCGTGATGTAAATTTTTATTTTATTGTGCATATGATTTTTTACGTGTATTTATGTATGTGATTATTCGAGATTAATAAACGTTAATTTTTTAAAATAATAAGATAATATTTTCAATTAATTTGATAAATGATTTTTTTTATTGTGTGGGTGAAATTCAATTGATACTTGTTAATAATAAGATACATAAAATTATTTTATTATGAAATTTTAATTCCATCGAAAATTATGCGTTTTGTTTCAAGGGATTACAATTGTAACGCCCCCCTTACCCGAGACCGTCGCCGGAGTCGAGCACGAGGCATTACTAAACTTATTTGAGCACTTAAACAAATTCAAACAATTTATATCACACTTTCCAGACAAGCTATCCAACTGTGTCATAGTTGCTAAATAATTCATATCTCGAGTTATAAAACTCGAAATCCAAATCCGTAAATTTTCTATAAATTTATACTCATATATATACTTACCAATTTTTTTCTAGAATTTTTGGTTAAGCCAATTAGTACAGTTTATTATTTAAAATCTCCCCTGTTTCAGGGTTTGACTACTCTGACCTTTGTGTATTACGAATCAGATATCTCTCTGTACAGAGCTTCAATAACTATGCCGTTTGTCTCTAATAAAAATATACTCAATAAGGAATCTGTACATATAAAGTATGACTTCTAATTATCTTTGTAAAATTTATGGTGAATTTCCAAAGTCAGAACAGGGGATCCAGAAATTGCTCTGGCCCTGTTTCACAAAAATTTAAACATCTCATAAAATATAGCTCATATACCTGTTTTGCTTCTTCCATATGAAAATAGACTCATCGAGATTCGATGCCATAATTTATTCATTATTTAATTCCATTTATACTATTTTTAGTGATTTTTCAAAGTCAAACTACTGCTACTTACCGAAAACTATTTTAGTACAAATATTGTTAACTAGTTTATAACATCTTTACTTCAATTCATTCAAACTCTATACATGCCATATAAATCTTCAAACATAAAACAAAAGCTACCGAATTGATCTGGATAGTGTGCTTTGTTGTGTTGATCCGATCTACCCACTTCACTTCAAGTCAATCTACATAAAAATATTAAACACACACAAGTAAGCTTATTGAAGCTTAGTAAGTTCATAGGTTAAAAGTAATGCTTACCAAACATAATATTTCCAAACAATACCAAAACATTTACTAAAGTTTCCTGCGATTCACAACCATTGTTATAATAATTCACATAGTTGAGCTCAACAAGAATAACTACTCAATCTCTTTCATTTGGATCACTTCTCTTTATTTCTTATAATCAAATTAGGAAACGGCTTTAAATTGAGTACGTCGTTGCTCAATGCCACGATTCACAACTCAGTATGGTTTTCCTCATTGAAATACCATACCTACATTTTTTAACTCGGTATGGGAAATGCCATACCTACATTTCTTAACTCAAGATGGATTTGATAATACCATACCTACATTTCATGTTCGAAGATGGATAATACCATACCTACATTTCACAACTCAGTATGGATGATACCATACCTACATTTCACACTTTGCCATGGAACAACCATGGTCTTATCCGTCAATTCATCACACGTCCACGATACTGAACGTACTCAATCCTGCTTTTTCCTAATTTGCATTTCCACATTTATTCTTTCATTAACAAAATCTACACAATCCCACAACAAATTCAGTATATAATAACACATTATATACTTCAATCATTCACAAATAAACATCTAATTTCAACCATATGAACTTACCCGCTAATTTGTAGAAGATATTGAAATTTTGGGACTATTCCGCAACTTTTTCTTTTCCTCGTTCTTCTTTGGATTCTTGATCTATAATATAAAATATTTCTACTCATTAGCATTTATTTGATTTCTATTTCACTTCACAATTTATGCTGTTCAAATTTCGAAATTGCACTTTTACCCCAAAATTTACAGTTTTCACAATTTAGTCCCTACTCAATTCACCCATCAATTGAACTAATTTTTCTCAATTAACACTTTATTTTATCATTATAAACTATTTCAAAACCTTTTATATTCTGAATTTCAACAGCAACCTTCAATTCACAACTTTTTCACAATTAGGTCCTAAATATCATTTCCTATCAAAATCACTTAATAAAACCACCTTAATATGAAATTAGAACTTAAATTTCATAATAATTCATCATAAAATTCCTTATACATCCAGGGTAACTTCCAATTTCACCCATAAAATCAAAAACTAATGAATTCTACAAGTGGACCTAATTGTAAAAGTCATAAAACATAAAAATTATCAAGAAAAAGCAAGAATTAGACTCACATGATGTAAAAATATGAAAACCAGATTTATCCAGACCTTCTATGGCGTTTTGGCTGAGAAATTATGAAGAAAATGTCTAGATTTTTCAATTACATCATTATTTAACTATTAACTTTTATCTATTTCCAATTTTGCCCCTTGTTCACATTGTTTTCTTGCTTATTTCATACCCAAACCGTCCAGCCATTAACCTTTGGGTCTAATTGCTCTTTAAATCCATCTTTTAAATACTTAAGCTATTTACTCACAATTTAACAAATTTTGTGCTATTTTCAATTTAATCCTTTTCAATTAATTAGCCATCCAAACGTTAAAATTTTCTAACTAAACTTTAATACAAACTCAATGACACTCCATAAATATTTATAAAAATATTTATAGCTCGATTTTCAACTTTGAGGTCTCGATACCTCATTTTTGACCCGCTTGACCTAATAAATTCTTTTAATTCACTAATTTCACCATTTCACAAATTCTTCTAAATTCTTACTTGACTCATAAATATTAAATTACTATCTTGTTCAATCTTATTTGTCGAATTTAGTGATCTCAAATCACCATTTCCGACACCATTGAAAATTAGTAGTTACATAACTCTCCCCTTTAAAAATTTCGTCCTCGAAATTTGTTACCAAAATAGATTTGGATATTGTGATCTTATTGACTCCTCTGTTTCCCAGGTTGCCTCCTCCATACCATGTCGATGCCATAATACTTTAACCAATGGTACTCTTTTGTTCCGCAATTCCTTAACTTCACGAGCCAAAATCTTCACCGGTTCTTCCGAATAAGTCATATCCGGTTGAAGCTCAATTTCAGATGGGAATTACGTGTGAAGGATCTCGACCTATACCGCCTTAGCATAGACACATGAAACACATTGTGAATCTTCTCAAGTTCCGGAGGTAAAGCCAAACGATAAGCCACAGGACCAACCCTTTCCACAATTTCATATGGCCTATGAATCTCGGACTTAATTTTCCTTTTACCAAATCGTAACACCCTTTTCCATGGTGAAACTTTTAAAATACTCGATCACCCATCAGATATTCTATGTCTCTTCGTTTTAAATCCGCATATGACTTCTCGACGATCTCAAGCGACTTTTAGACTATCTCGAATAATCCGGACTTTCTCTTGGTTTCTCGAATCAAATCAACCCCAACTATTTTTGATTCACTCAATTCAGACCAACACAATGGAGTCTTGCATTTTCTACCATAAAGAGCCTCAAATGGTGTCATTTTTATACTAGACCGATAGCTATTGTTGTAAGCAAACTCACCAACGGTAAATACCTTTCCCAACTGTCACCAAACTCGAGTATACAACATCTTAACATATCTTCTAAAATTTGAATCACTCGCCTGATTGTCCATCTGTTTGAGGATGAAATGTCAGACTAAAATTCGATCCGGTGCCTAAGGCTTCTTGCAATTTATTCCAAAATCTTGAAGTAAACCTCGGATCCGATGCGAAATGATAGATATTGGAACTCCATGTAGTCTCACAATCTCGACACATACAATTCGCTAACTTATTAAGTGAAAAATCTATTCTCGACCGAATAAAGTGTCTTGACTTTGTCAATCTATCAACAATCACCCATATCGAATCTTTCTTTCTGAGTCACAGCAATCGACACAAAATCCATTGAAATATGCTCCCACTTCCATTCAGAATCATAATGGGTTGTAATAAACCCGTTGGCACTTGATGCTCGCTTTAACTTGCGGCAAATCAAACATTTTGCAATAAATTGAAATTTCTCTTTTCATACCGAGCCACCAATATGTCTTTTTCAGATCACTATACATTTTGTACTACCGGATGAATAGAATACATACTATTATGTGCTTGAAAAGAATATCATTCTTTAAATCGAATTATTGGGAACACAAATCCTATTATGATAGCGCAATATACCTTCATCATCAATACTGAACTCAATCTAAATTATCCCGAACCATTTGTCGTTTCAAAGACCAATTTTGGATCTTCATTCGCAACTTCGAATTTGTTGAAGAAACATTGGTTTTACCTTCAATTCTACTAATACAACACCTTCTTCATTAAGAGCCAAATGAGCATTCATTGCGAAGTGCAAACAAGGATGACTTTCGACTCGATGGCATCAAGAACTACATTAGCTTTCCTGGATGATAGTCAATAACCAAATCATAGTCTTTCAAAGAACTCTAACCACCGCCTCTGTCTTAAGTTCGGTTCCTTCGAGTCATTAAATATTTCAAACTTTTGTGATCCGTATACATATAACACTTCTCACCATATAAATAGTGTCTCCAAATTTTAAGGCAAAAACAATTGCATTAACTCAAGATCATGTGTAGGGTAATTCTTTTCATGTGGTTTTAATTGCCGTGAAGCATAAGCTACTACCTTTCCGATCGCATTAACACACAACCCAAACCACTTAAAGATGCATCATCAGACACAACATACGGTATACGATTCGTTAAGTTAAGACCGGAGCTTCATTAACATTTTCTTTAATCGATCAAAGCTCACGACATTCATCGACCACATAAACTCAACATTCTTCTCGTAATAAACGAGTCATTGGTGAAGCAATCATGGAAAAATTCTTTACAAAACGGCGATAGTATCCTCGCTAATCCCGAAAACTTCGCACTTCGCTTACATTCTTCTGTTTTCCAATTCACCACCGCCAAACTTTACTTGGATCCACACGAATTCCTTCACTGATATAATATGACCCGAAATCCAACCTCATGAAGCCAAAACTCACATTTACTAAATTTTGCATATAACTGTTTTTCTCTCAAAGTCGTAGTACAATTCTCAAGTCTTTGTGCATGTTCGGATTCTATCTTTGAATAGACCAATATGTCATCAATAAATACCACCACAAATCTATCCAAATAAGACTGAAAATTCGATTCATTAAATCCATAAATGCAGCAGGGCATTCGTTAAACCAAAAGGCATTACCAAAAATTCAGTAGTGACCATACCGAGTTCAAAAGCGCTTTGGCACATCACACTCTTTAACCTTCAATGATAATACCCAGATCTAAGGTCTATTTTTGAGAACACTGCAGCACCTTTCGCTTGATCAAACAAATCATCGATACGAGGTAATGGATATTTATTTTAATTGTTACCTTATTCAACCGCTCGTAATCAATACACAATCGCAACGAACCATCTTTCTTTTTCACAAATAAGACAAAAGCGCCCCAAGGTGATGTACTCGGTCGATGAACCCTTTATCCAATAACTCTTGCAACTGTGTCTTCAACTCTTTTAACTCACCGGTGCCATTCTATACGGTGTTATTGATATTGAGCTGCATCTTTAATTACATCAATTGTGAATTCAACCTCACGATCCGGGGTAAACCGTAATTCCTCGAAACACATCAAGAAACTCATTAACAATCGACAATTGTTCCATCTTCAATTCGAACCCCAGTATCAAGAATATAAGCTAGAAATGCTTTATTACCTTTCCGAATCAATTTTCGAGTAGAAGGTGAAATAATCGACATCATTCTTTTATCCCCAAACTCACTGAAACTATTTCCCTCTCGACATTTTAAATTAATCCGCTTTTCTCTACAATTCACTATGGCATCGTGTTCAATCAACCAATCCATTCCAAGAATAACATCAAATTCTCGGAAAGGTAACAACATTAAATCAGCAGAGAATTCACGACCTTGTATTTTCAAAGGACAATTCGACATATTAAATTAACCAACACACTTTGCCCTAGTGGATTAGTGACTTGCAATTCAAGGTCATGGACTCAATAGTCATTTTCTTTTCGACACTAATGCAAAGTGCAAATATATGAATGTGTAGATCCGGGATCAATTAAAGCATACAGAATCATCAAAAGATAGAAATTACCACTATCACATCCGGAGCGAAGCTTCTTCCCTTGCGGATAGCATATGTACGCGCAGTACTCTTGTCTCGATCGGTCATGCAGATCTCTCGTTCCCGAATGAACAGTCCTAGTAGCACTACTTTGACCTGAACGTTTACCTTTCTGAGGAGTATTTGCTTGCTTCTCCCCTTGTTCTCTATCTTCTTTTAATAATTGAGGACAGTCCCGAATAAAATGATCAGTTCCACCACATTTATAGCAAGCTCCGGCTCTTCCCCAACACTCACCAATATGAAATCTACCACAATTTTTACATCTAAGTCTCGGAATATTTTGCACACTACTAACACTAGCTGCTGGTTTCTTAGTTACTCCGACATCTTGTTGAGTCATTTTACTGTTATTCGATCGTTCCGGGATTATAACAGTCGACGTAATCATTTCGAACTTTTTGGCGAAAAAGTCGAAGTTGGTCTAGAGAAACTTCTTTTGTATACCTCTTTACCTCTTCTTTCTCTTTGCATCTTTTTGTTATACACTTCTTCCATCTTTTGAGCTCGATCGATGTAATCACAAATTCCGAATCTCTGTACCTCCAATCATCATTCGATTTCATCATTAAGCCCTTCTTCAAATCTAATGCACATTTCTTCCTCTGTCGGTACAACATCCCGAGCATATCTCTTGAGATACACAAATTCTCTTTCATATTCGCCATTGTTTTATTCCTTGTCGAAGATCAAGAAATTCTCTCTCTTCTTATCTAAATATCTCTTTCCCACATACTTCTTCTTAAATTCGTTTTGGAAGAATTCCTGTAAGTTTATCTGCAGTACCACCGCCTCAATGGTTTCCCACCAATTATACGCTTCTTCTTTCAATAGCGAAACGCACATCCCAAATAATCCTCCGGAGAACACATCATCTGCTTAAAACTCTCCAAACTCTTTAACCAATACTCTGCTTTAACCGGATCATCGTCCGATCTCCCTCGAAATTCTTCAGCTCCAAACTTTCTGAGTTTTTCAATTGGTGTTCTTTTGCTAGATTCAGTTATCGGAGGAGGTGGAGGAGCAACCGGGGGTACTACAGATGTTGAGATAGGGGGAGGAGGTTGCGGAGTCTGATTTCTTTCTCGCACATTCTCATTATACCACTGATTCATGAATCCATAAATCATATTTTTGAGTTCTTGTTCTTGCATCAATGAAATTGGAGCTTCACTACTTGTTCCTTGTTCAGAGGTTTGTACTCTGCTATTAACTTCTTCTTACTCAGTTTGTTCTGGTCTATCTGACATCTTTTCAAATCGAAGATAATCTATAATAAAAACAAGGATTAGATCGGATCATACACAGCACACTATCACAGATTTATATGGCATGTAATTCTAGATACTTTTCACATCATACATATTCCGAGAATCGGCTAAACCGAAGCTCTGATACCAATAAATGTAACGCCCCCTTTACCCGAGACCGTCGCCGGAGTCGAGCACGAGGCATTACTAAACTTATTTGAGCACTTAAACAAATTCAAACAATTTATATCACACTTTCCAGACAAGCTGTCCAACTGTGTCATAGTTGCTAAATAATTCATATCTCGAGTTATAAAACTCGAAATCTAAATCCGTAAATTTTCTCTAAATTTATACTCATATATCTACTTACCAATTTTTTTCTAGAATTTTTGGTCAAGCCAATTAGTACAGTTTATTATTTAAAATCTCCCCTGTTTCAGGGTTTGACTACTTTGACCTTTGTGTATTACGAATCAGATATCTCTCTGTACAGAGCTTCAATAACTATGCCGTTTGTCTCTAATAAAATAGACTCAATAAGGAATCTGTACATATAAAGTATGACTTCTAATTATCTTTGTAAAATTTATGGTGAATTTCCAAAGTCAGAACAGGGGATCCAGAAATTGCTCTGGCCCTGTTTCACAAAAATTTAAACATCTCATAAAATATAGCTCATATACCTGTTTTGCTTCTTCCATATGAAAATAGACTCATCGAGATTAGATTCCATAATTTATTCATTATTTAATTCCATTTATACTATTTTTAGTGATTTTTCAAAGTCAAACTACTGCTACTTACCGAAAACTATTTTAGTACAAATATTGTTAACTAGTTTATAACATCTTTACTTCAATTCATTCAAACTCTATACATGCCATATAAATCTTCAAACATAAAACAAAAGCTACCGAATTGATCTGGATAGTGTGCTTTGTTGTGTTGATCCGATCTACCCACTTCACTTCAAGTCAATCTACATAAAAATATTAAACACACACAAGTAAGCTTATTGAAGCTTAGTAAGTTCATAGGTTAAAAGTAATGCTTACCAAACATAATATTTCCAAACAATACCAAAACATTTACTAAAGTTTCCTGCGATTCACAACCATTGTTATAATAATTCACATAGTTGAGCTCAACAAGAATAACTACTCAATCTCTTTCATTTGGATCACTTCTCTTTATTTCTTATAATCAAATTAGGAAACGGCTTACGAAATTGAGTACGTCGTTGCTCAATGCCACGATTCACAACTCAGTATGGTTTTCCTCATTGAAATACCATACCTACATTTTTTAACTCGGTATGGGAAATGCCATACCTACATTTCTTAACTCAAGATGGATTTGATAATACCATACCTACATTTCATGTTCAAGATGGATAATACCATACCTACATTTCACAACTCAGTATGGATGATACCATACCTACATTTCACACTTTGCCATGGAACAACCATGGTCTTATCCAATCAATTCATCACACGTCACGATACTGAACGTACTCAATCCTGCGTTTTTCCTAATTTGCATTTCCACATTTATTCTTTCATTAACAAAATCTACACAATCCCACAACAAATTCAGTATATAATAACACATTATATACTTCAATCATTCACAAATAAACATCTAATTTCAATCATATGAACTTACCCGGCTAATTTGTAGAAGATATTGAAATTTTGGGACTATTCATAACTTTTTCTTTTCCTCGTTCTTCTTTGGATTCTTGATCTATAATATAAAATATTTCTACTCATTAGCATTTATTTGATTTCTATTTCACTTCACAATTTATGCTGTTCAAATTTCGAAATTGCACTTTTACCCCAAAATTTACAGTTTTCACAATTTAGTCCCTACTCAATTCACCCATCAATTGAACTAATTTTTCTCAATTAACACTTTATTTTATCATTATAAACTATTTCAAAACCTTTTATATTCTGAATTTCAACAGCAACCTTCAATTCACAACTTTTTCACAATTAGGTCCTAAATATCATTTCCTATCAAAATCACTTAATAAAACCACCTTAATATGAAATTAGAACTTAAATTTCATAATAATTCATCATAAAATTCCCTTATACATCCAGGGTAACTTCCAATTTCACCCATAAAATCAAAAACTAATGAATTCTACAAGTGGACCTAATTGTAAAAGTCATAAAACATAAAATTATCAAGAAAAGCAAGAATTAGACTCACATGATGTAAAAATATGAAAACCAGATTTCTCCAGACCTTCTATGGCGTTTTGGCTGAGAAATTATGAAGAAAATGTCTAGATTTTTCAATTACATCATTATTTAACTATTAACTTTTATCTATTTCCAATTTTGCCCTTGTTCACATTGTTTTCTTGCTTATTTCATACCCAAACCGTCCAGCCATTAACCTTTGGGTCTAATTGCTCTTTAAATCCATCTTTTTAAATACTTAAGCTATTTACTCACAATTTAACAAATTTTGTGCTATTTTCAATTTAATCCTTTTCAATTAATTAGCCATCCAAACGTTAAAATTTTCTAACGAAACTTTAATACAAACTCAATGACACTCCATAAATATTTATAAAAATATTTATAGCTCGATTTTCAACTTTGAGGTCTCGATACCTCATTTTTGACCCGTTTGACCTAATAAATTCTTTTAATTCACTAATTTCACCATTTCACAAATTCTTCTAAATTCTTACTTGACTCATAAATATTAAATTACTATCTTGTTCAATCTTATTTGTCGAATTTAGTGATCTCAAATCACCATTTCCGACACCACTGAAAATTAGGCCGTTACAACAATTAAACATTATATTTCTCATTTTTAAAATTTGAATTTCTTTTGAAAATGGTGTAAATTAACATGGTACCAATTTTGGGAGTTGTTGTCGTGTTATAATTTTCCCTACGTGTAACTGACTTTTGAATTTTCTTTTTTTTTTTTTTTAAATTCAACGTAGACCTAAATTATTTTTTTAAGGTGTCTGATCACACTTAACTAAAAAAAATCGCTACGGCTCTCTATTTTTAAATAAAACCCCAGATTTTGCAAACTCAAAATTTTTTTTGGTAGCAATTGCATTATGGCGAGCTCTTTAAATGATTTTTTTTTCAATATTTGATGCCACATTAGATGGTCCAAGGCAATATAAGAGAGGTCGAGAGATGAGCCAGTGGTACTAAAAAAAGTGCATTGTAAGAATCATTTTTCGAAAAATGTCACATAAGTTTATCTTTAACGATTGAAGATTGAATAAGGTTTTTCTTAATAGCCTCTCATTTCTTTTGGCTAAAACAAGATTGAAGAACATCATGCTTTCAAGATCTCTCATACAGAATCAATCAAACCTTTAACCATAACAAAGTTTATCTCAAAAGAAAGTGAATAATCATAAAGATAACAAATCAAGGACACAAGGACCCATTGATTGTGCCAAATCATAATGTCATGACCACTACCTATGTTTCATTGAAGACCTTTTTTGAGCAAGTTGATACCCCTCTTGAATGCTTCTCCAAATTCGAGTTTAAGAATTTAGCATTGCAAACTCTAAGCACGAAGATGAGGGAAAGTAGATGAGCCCAAAAAGTATCTGAATTAGAAAATAACCTCCAAACCCATTGGACTAGAAAAGCAACGTTAAAATTCAAACATACAATTTAAAATTCCAAACATATTCTAAAGGAGAAATTAAAATTTATTGTAAAATAATAATTAAAAATTTGGGTACCATATCTGCCAGCCTCCCTGTGCCTGGATACAATCTTTTTTTGGTTGGTCTATTTTCAATAATATTTTAATATTAGTATTTATGGCAATGTATCTAACAAAAGAATAAATCTATCGTTGACCAATTAATCTAACAAATAAAATTAAATAAATTTATACATACTTAAAGGCTATTGTTATATTTTCTGGAATTAAGTGAATAATTTATCAAATCAACTTTAATATCGGACTGAATATTAAAAAATTAATATTATTATCTTTAGATATTAAAATATATAATTTTTTTATTAAAAACAGTATTAAATTGAATAAAAATAACACAAATATCATATTAAAAAAATAATGTCAAACTCAGATGACAAATGAATTATTAAGCAATCTAAAATTTGTAGTTTTTCTTTTTTAACTTTTGCATTTAGAAAAACACATTTGAGCGGAATAACTTTTTTATTGGAATAAATAACATTTTTAACACTTAAATATCTAATGTATAATATTTATATTGAATATACTATTATTTTTATATTGAAATTTATTTTATTTTAATATCTAAAATATAATTTATACATATTTAAATTAAAATTTACAAATACTTTATGTTAATTATTTAAAAATATTTAAAATTTATGTTTTATATAAAAATAAAATGTCGATTGATTATTATCAGGAGGGCATTATCACGCTAAATCTAACTTTTAAAAACAGTTTTCCACTAACATGTTTTAAAAAGAATATTTTAAATTCAGACATGAATAGGAACCCATGTAATTACGTGTCCCTTGTATGATATTTACCCAATCCAACCGCCCCCAAAGAATAATACTGGTAACTCTTCAGAGTAAACTTAATCTCACAATTCCTCCTTTTTTTTTTTTAATCATAGTTTTTGGGGTATTATTGATTCCCCATTTGCTTTGTGTTGGTTTCCCTTTTTGGTAAAATTGGATCGCTGCATTTTCTGGCTGAGATTCGGTCTTAGATCTGATCCCATTGACTAAGATTTTACTTCTTTTAGAACGAGATAAGATGCCCCTATAAACTATAATGTGATATTGAGCAATGGGTTGGGTAAAAATCCGAATTTAGATTAATTTTTAAAGTTTGGGTCGGATTAATGGGGACTTGTTTTAGCATTGAAGAAGAGCCGGACCGATCTCTCAGCAACCCTCCAGGTTACACTTCTTGTGATTTTCAACTCTTGTTTTAAGTATTATGCTTATGTTTTTATGCTTTTATGGTGGTTTGGTTTTCTTTGTGTTTTCTTTTTACTTCGTTTCCCTGCTCTCGGTGTTGTTGTTCTATTTGGAACTTTGTGTGTTGATTGGTAGAAGTTTATTAGGCTTTTTACATTGTTCAATGTTCACAGATGGCGTTTTCTGGTTTTGATTTGTGATTGTGATTCATTTGAGGTTGCAATTTTGTGAAATGGTGTTAAATTGGAGAGTTGTAGTGTGGAAGATTTTAATCAAGATGATTGCGGGTTTGTTTTTCATAATTTAGTTCACAACTTGTTATACGCCGTACATTTGAAAAAAAAAAAAAAAACTAAAATCTATTGCAGAGAACTAGAGAATCATGACGGTACGGGTGTGTTTGGTTGAGTGGGAAAGAGAGAAGGACGGAAAAGGAGAATGGAGAAAAGAAAAGAAAATGAACTTTTGAGTGGAAAAGTGAGAGAATCATGATCCTCTTTTATTATTGTTGAGGGGAGGCCGACAAATTCCTCAACAAGTCAGGATTATTCTCGGTCAAAGTTTTGTCTCCTAATTCTGCGGAGAGCCCGACTGCCTCAGGCAGGATCAAGTGGTAACATACTTGCCCATTGTTGCCATTTAAGGTGCATGGGTTCAAAAACTACTAAGCACGGATGCTCATGTCCCCTTGGTAGGTGGTTGTACACCATGTATGGTCCAATCTTATGAGGTGCTCTTGCCCTATTAACTTGCTGCCTTAAGCATTCAGGCTCTTTGTAGAATCAGGAGAGAAAAACTTGTCTAGGGACAATACGATCTATTGAGGGATTCGTTGGCTCCCGACAGATTATACTTTGAAGATTTTCCCATAAAGAGTCGGCCTCCATTCAACAATTTTAATGCAAAAAAGTAAATTGTTTCAAATTAAAATGTTAATAGGAGAGAACATGAGAGAGATGTTATTTAAATGTATTAATTTTTTAAAATTTATATTCTTTCCATCTCATTTTTCAATTCTATCAAGTAATGAATAGAATAAAAAGTATATTTTCTATCATTCTACTTTTCTAGTTTTTCCATTTACGATCTTTTTTTATTTTCTTTTCATCTTATCAAGCAAAGCCTAATTGTTTAGGTAGAATTTGAACAACCTGTAGAAGGTTGAACTCAAAGTTGTTTTCATTTATGTCATGTGTGACCAATCTTTTCTAATCCGCATTATGGAATTATTGAATAAGATGGATGTTGATGTTCCATGCTTGCAATATTTCTTTATTATGAACAACTTCAGATGGAGGACATAAAACTTCTGCATCCTCAAGAAACCAGGAAATGGCGAACTCACCTATAACCAAAACCCCAAGCTTCATTGCTTTGACGGCTAAGGATGTCAAAGATCTACGGCAGAATCCCGGATATAGCAATGTTGACATATTCTCATATCAAGAGATGAGGTTAGCTACAAAGCAATTTCGGCCAGACTATATTCTCGGTGATGGTGGCTTTGGGGTTGTTTACAAAGGAGTAATAGATGGGAATGTGAGACCTGCTTACAAATCTACAGCTGTTGCTGTGAAGGAGCTTAATCCCGACGGATTCCAAGGTGACAGAGAATGGCTGGTAATCTCCTTGTATAGTTTAATCGGCTTCTTCATGTAGTTCTTTTAATTTGAAGTGGTGTTGTTTCATATCTACATATATGCATACATAGTCTTTCAAGTCTGTTAATTTTTGTTTTTGTTGACTTAGGATAGCTGCCTTGGGTTAGATAAAAAAAGAAGTATTGTTTAAGCATTAAATTAATGTGTTATATAGGTATGTATATATTTTTAGGCTGGTGAATGTACTTGAGAGGTCCCTCTATTATATGGACCTGATCAAATTAGTACCTCTACTATTAAATGGATCAATTTGATTTCTGTACTATTTTAAAAGAATCAAATATCATTTAAAAATATCATTTAATAGTATTTACTATTTAAAATATCATTTATTGTTTAACAGAGTTAATATCTTTGAAGTTTTTATGGTTTTGTAGATGAAATCTTTTGTCTGGAATTAAATTGCAATTGAGAAAAATAATTTTCAAGACATTTTTTATACAGTAGATGTTAACTCTTTTACAATTTGGATTTCTTTGATTCTTTTTAATAGTATAAGCACTAAATTGATCCATTTAATAATAAAGTGACTAATTTGATCTAGTCCTTATAGTACAGGGACCTCCCATGTACTTTAACCCGTTAGGCATATACAAAATTTTAAAAGATTGATCTGGTTTTTCATATTATTTTATATTTGAGAAATATTTCATCTAGAAACAGCTGTTTATGTTACTATTTCTCATTTTATGGATACATACATGATTCAACAACAATTAGTCAAGCAATAAATGGGACCTGAAAAAGAACTTTTATCAAGTTGATATGTTAGATTATTGTGTACCTTCCTTTCTTTCATCATTTAGAATAAATGTTCAAGATCTTTTTGTAGTTTGTACCTCAATCTTTGTTTTTGCAGGCTGAAGTCAACTATTTAGGGCAACTTAGCCATCCAAATCTCGTGAAGCTAATTGGATATTGCTGTGAGGATGAACATCGGCTGCTTGTCTATGAATACATGGCCAGTGGAAGCCTCGAAAAACATCTTTTTCGGAGTAAGTAGAAGGGAAAAAAAGTTATTTGAAGTCTACGTTTACGATATAAATTACACTATGAAGCTTTTAGATAACAACATATGCATTAACACGTCTGCAAGCGGATTGAGATGATGCAAGTACCGTGTACACTTTCGGCTATACAAAAAATGGAAGCATTTTTTATTTACTGTATTTATTATTGGTTGTTAGGGGTTGGTTGTAGTTTGACATGGTCAAAAAGAATGAAGATTGCTTTAGATGCTGCAAAAGGTCTTGCTTTTCTCCATGATGCAGAACGACCCATCATATACCGTGATTTCAAGACATCAAACATCTTGCTAGATGAGGTTAGTCATCATTTCTATGTTATTCATCGGTTGGCTGTAAATTATCGAGTGCATGCTATTTATGGGATCTTTATGAATAGGAAGACGGTAAAAGTACCATAGAGGCTCTTGTACTAGGAGTTGGATTGTATTTTGCTTCCTCTACTAAAAAAGTGGCAAATTAGTTCTTATAAGCTAGATCAAGGAGCAAACTAGTCATTTTCTTAAAAATTCTATCAATTTCTTTTGTTAAAAATTGGTCCTTGTATATTAACATGATGTGCATGTTACTGGTCAGTTATTCCATCAACCATGCAAGTTTTTAGCCATACAAATGGATACAATTTTTAATAGAAAGGATCAATGTGCTCCTTGTTTTAACGTACAGAGACTAAATTACCAATTTTTTTAGTAAAGGGAGTAAAATGCAATCCAACTCCTAGTACAGGGGCTTCTATGTTACTTTTACCGAGGAAGAATAATAAACTGGTATATGATCACATATGACTAGATCTTTGGAAGTTTTAGTTTTTATTTCTAAATATGCATTGTAACATGTAGGACTTCAATGCAAAGCTCTCGGACTTTGGACTCGCAAAGGAGGGACCGATGGGAGACAAAACTCATGTGTCAACACGAGTGATGGGCACATATGGATATGCTGCTCCCGAATATGTGATGACCGGTTAGTAATTTAATTAATTGTTCTGTTCCAAGGCAACTGAAAATCTTCATCATTGCAAAATAAATTAGGTACATTCCTAGTCAATTAATAGTAGTTTTTCTCTTAGACAAGAGCTTAAAAACTCGACTGGGGTTTCGTGGTAATTAACATTATGTTTGGTTGAGTGGAAGCTGGAAAGTAGCATATTCGGAGTTTCCTTTCTCTTGTTTTCATAGAACATATACCTGGTGTTGCGGTAGCATACATCTTGATATTCCCGAAAATGCAATTTACACTATGTGAAATCATATGACAAAAGTCTACTAATTTTCGAACGATTTCAACTTTATTTTCACAGTCAAATGTTTGTGTTATAGAGCAGTTCTGTGATGGGTAAAAGTACCATAAAGACCCTTGTACTAGGAGTTGGATTGCATTTTGTTTTCTTTTACTCAAAAAAATGGGCAAATTAATTATTGTACATTAAATCAAAGAGTAAACTGATCTTTTTGTTAAAAATTTAATCAATTTCTATAGTTAAACACTGGTCTCACTATATGTTGGCGTGAGGTACATGTAGCACGCCATGCGTAATTGTTTGGTTATTTTATTAGTCACACTTGTTTTTAACAGCAGAAATGGATGAAATTTTTAACAAAATGGATCTATTTGCTTTTTGATCTAACATACAGGGACTAATATATCTATTTTTCGAGTAAAATAGGCAAAATACAATTTGACTCCTAATTCAAGGGCCTCTATAGTACTTTTTATCTTCTGTGGTGCTCTTCTTTTGTTAAATCCTTTCATAAACTTACTCTTAATGTTTAAGTTATGTCGGTCCTAAAACCGATAAAGGCTAACCAAGTTGCAGTACTTGATATGACCAGGCCATTTAACGGCAAGAAGTGATGTTTACGGATTCGGAGTAGTGTTACTCGAAATGCTCCTTGGAAGGAGAGCAATGGACAAGAGCAGGCCTAGTCGAGAACATAACCTAGTCGAGTGGGCTCGTCCTCTCTTAATCCGTAACAAGAAGCTTATGAGGATCTTAGACCCTAGAATGGAAGGCCAGTACTCAGCTAGAACTGCAATGAAGGTAGCCAATTTAGCATACCAATGCCTTAGCCCAAACCCAAAAGGGAGGCCTGTAATGAACCAAGTGGTCGAACTACTTGAGACTTTCCAGACAAAAGCGAGAGATGAAGAGACAATGATTAACAGCGGGGGCAGTGGCATAACCCTATACGAAGCTCCCAGTAAGTCATCCCCTCACTCCGGGAACCCCGCGAGAAGCGAAAGTCATAGAGAAACGAGTGCAGCACAAGGAAGCAAACTGGAAAACGAAAGAAGCAAGAGTGAACTTCCGAAAGAGGTTGATCTTTACGATCCTCCGAGTTTTGAAGCCGAAGAACCCACCAAAGGTTGAACATGTAGAAGGAAAAAAAAAAGGGTGGAAACCTAAAACTTGCAGTGCAAGTAAAGTTGTGTCAACTCTCCAATGGAAGGTAGGTTTGTTGTATTCTATTATCTGTTTTTCTTTTTCTTTTAAATTAACAGTAGGGTTTTTCTTTCAAACTTTTGTGTTTGAAGAAGAAGCTGCAAGTTGTAGTTTTTGTTTTTTTCACCTTCAATATGAAAATTTTAATTTAATATTCATTTTCCTCTGCTATCCATCAAATTCATGGTTTATATGTACAGTACAAATCTCTTGACTGTTTCCAGCTTATTTTTGCATGGTTATGCCTGTTTAAACCAGTTAAGGTGTTTCTACTTTATGAACTCGCTGACATTCTCGATAGAGTTAGAAGATAAAACTCAGATCAAAGATGATATGAATTAGTCGCTATACTATATATGCCTTTGCTGGAAAAATGATCAAATTAGATTTTGAATGTTAGATGGAAGAGTAAAACGGTCCATGTATTATATTTTAGATTGCATTTTGGTATCTCAACTTTTACATTTTTATTCAATTTGGTTTCTACTCGTTTATTTTGAACCAATTGAGCCTCAACCTTTAATTGTTAACGTGATACTATTTTTTTTTAAATTTCAAAGAAAAAACATAAATAAAAATCACAAATTTCAAAATTATTTCATAAATTTTAGAATTATACTTTTTATTATGAATTTTTTTTATTTTTAAATTTCTATAATACTTAAATTATTTTTCGACTTGAAATATACAATAAAATAATGTCATGTCAAGAAAATGGATCAAATTGAATAAAGATATAAAGATTGATAATTAAATTTGATATTATACTTAATATAAAAATATCAAAATAAATCTTTAACGGTATAATTTTAACTCAAAGTCAAATGCATAACCTAATCAGAAACTGTTATGATACTTTTATCGTTTCTCGATAGACCCAAAACACATCAATATATATATATATATATAATGTTGAATTATTTGGTAGGTGATTGTATTATTCGTAATCGGAGCTCTAAAGATAGTTTTGCCTTTTTTTTTTTTCATTTAGTTGTCTTAATAATTGAAGTCTCTTAGAATATAAAATTGTGTGTATATTATTAAATAAATTCCTATCAAAATCAACACTAATTTTTGTTTGATGCCAAATACGTAAGTATTTTAATGTGTTGTTCCATACATTACCACCCAAAATCATCATTTTATTCTTCTTTGTTTTTTTCAAGCATATATTAAACCAGCTAATTAAGTGCATTGCTGCTAAGAAAAAAAGAAAATGTGGAAGCTCAAGGTTTCTCAAGGGGACGATGAACATGGACTCAAATCCTTCAACCAACATATCGGCCGACAGTATTGGGAGTTCGATCCCAATCTCGGCACGCCACAAGACCGGGCTCGAGTCGAATTGGCTCGAAACCACTTCACCAGTAACCGGTTTCGAGCCAAGCAAAGCTCTGATCTTCTAATGAGGTTTCAGGTGCCTTATATCGATTGCACATTAATTCTTCTTCTTCGTCGTCGTCATCGTTAATATGCATGTATAGGTTGTTTTTGTGGTAGTTTGCGAGGGAGAATTCATCAATAGGCTATGAAACGAAGGTGCCTCTTGCTAAAGTCAACAACTCTTCTGGAACTGAAGAAACGGTGAAGATGGCATTACGAAAGGCTCTCGGATTCTATTCGACTTTACAATCGCATGATGGGTTCTGGCCGGCCGACTATGGCGGCCCTTTGTTCCTTCTACCAGGATTGGTACCTCATTTTCAATTACATTTATGCATGCTAGCCTTCTTTTTTTTTTTTTTTTTTTTTTTGTAAATATGCTCCAAAGTCATTATACATCCTACATTTAGAATTTAATTTCTTAACTTTTGAATTTAAATATATGAAAAGGATAGGAGATTGGAGCATATTTTAACTTTTTCCTTCATTTCCTTTTAAACAAAATTTGGTTAAAAATTTTAAATTGATCTCTAAATTTTAAAATATTTTAATCGAATCTTCAAAATAATCAGATAGAAAATATTAAATCAAATATAACTGAATATATAAATAAATTATAAACCTGTGTGTATTTATCATTATTAATAACTTTGGACCTAACATATTAAAGATGATATATTTTACGATTATTAACTCTGTGTATTTACCATTATTAATAACTTTGGACTTAACATATTAAAGATGTTATAACTAGAACATACTTTAAACTATTTATGAATTACCTAAACTATTTATGAATTATGGTAAATATATTTATAATTTAATCTCTATATTTTAAATATGTAGAAGTGGTTATGCTGTTTGGTTGTTGGTACATAAATTTGGATAAATTAAGATGGATATTGCAATCATCATTTAACTTATCTGTAACCTAAGAATTTAAATAACTTTATTGAAAACGAGGTTCCATCAATCAACATTACCTTTCAAATAAACTTAAACAGTCCCCTCTCATTATGCCTTTATATATATATATATTATATGCATTGGTACGTTTGAAATCTATAATTTTATATATCAATATATGGTAAAATTATATTTTGACCACCTAAAATTATAAAATTTTGATGTAATCTTTTAATAAATGTAAAGTTATAAGTCAAGATAATAATAAAGTTAGCATTTTAAGTCTATAATTTAAGATCCCAAAAATATTAACGTGCTTAGACAGACCACCGGGCATTGACAAAAAATTAGGCCTATTTGATAGGCTCGACTCTAGCCCAGCCAAAAAAATGGGTTTAAAATTTTATTCAAGCCAGGTCCGAATAAAAATACTAAAACTTGAGCCTAGCCCGTCCTATTAAAATTCTTTTATATAATTTTAAAAAAATATAATACATCAAAATTACTAAAAGTATTAAAATAAATGTTTCTCAACAAATTGTAAATAAATTAAAAAATCTTTATACTTAAATAACACTAACATAAGCGCAACTTAATAGGCAAATGCCTGTAAAATAGTAGCAAATTAAACAATAAAATAAGAGTTATACAATATCCAAACAATAACAATAAAATCAATTAAACAATAAATAAAATCAAAGTAATAGTGAAATGAAAGCAAAACAATCAAAAATCAATAAGAAAATAGCATATTTTTCTTTTCTTTTTGCAAATATGGGTCGAACTAGGCCCAACCCAAAAAAATTTTATCCGAGGCTTGACCCATTTTCTAAACATGCTTTATTTTTGTCCAAACCCTCTTACTTTTTGAACGGGCCTTCGAGCCGAGTGGTCCGACCAATGTACAGATCTAGCTTGACGTCTAGTGCATATAATCACTTTTGCCCTTATAGTGTACTAAATAATAATCAATAGCTATATACTTAATATCACAAAAGGTTTCATGCAAATTTATTTTTAAATATATAATGTTGAATTACTTGGTAGGTGATTGGGTTGTTTGTAACCGGAGCTTTAGACATCATCTTGCCATCCCAGCATCGACAAGAGATACGTCGCTATCTATACAATCATCAGGTTTTGTTGATAAACATTATTGGCATTTGTTTAGTTGAGATATAAAATTTGAGGGAAATGAAAAGTTTAATGGGTGTGGGAACAGAATGAAGATGGAGGATGGGGCATACACATAGAAGGGGACAGCACAATGTTTGGAACAGCACTCTCATATGTCACCTTAAGGTTGTTGGGAGAGACAAAGGATGGTGGGAATGGTGCTATTGAGAATGCAAGGAATTGGATCCTCAACCATGGTGGTCTCACCTTCATTCCTTCTTGGGGCAAGATGTGGTTTTCTGTAACTCTCTCTTTCTCTTTTATATATATATATATATATATATATATATATACACATATATATTTTCCGTTCCAAAGTCATGTTGGATTTGAGATTAATCTCTATTGAATCGGGAGTGCTAGTGACATGACCTTCCTAACATGTGCATTTCTTAGGAATTTAAATTCATGCTATTATCCATATGGGGGAAATGTTGTTACCACCTCAATTAACAATTTATTAGTTATATATATAAAGATTATGATATACTCACGAGTGGGTTAAAAATATATTTATTAAGCATTTATATAATAATGAAATAAAACTTTAGTTGAAATGATAGAGTTGAAGATTTAAAAATAATAGTGTTTAGTTCACGCCTACCATGTATAGATTTTATTGGTTTTTATGAAAATTTATTTATTTTAAATAAAAACTTAGTAATAATTTACTTTATAAATAGAAGGGTTAATATAACTTTTAGTCCCTAAATTTGACAATTAAGTTTACTTTGGTACCTAAATTTTTTTGTCCACTTTGGTACTTGATCTTGACAGCTAAATTCATTTTGGTCACTGAACTTGGCAAATGTAAAACTTTGATGACGCAACACTTTTATATTTTGCCATGTCATCACCTAAAATTTTAAATATATATATTTATTAAAATTTTCAGGTGATGATGTGATAAAATCTTAGAGTGCCACATTATCAAATCTTGATGAAATCCAAGTTCAAGTATAAAAAAGGACCTAGTTGTCAAATTTAGATACCAAAGTGGACTTAATTGCCAAGTTTATGGACTAAAACTTATATTAACAGTAAATAGAATGACTTCTAATTATTTCCCAATTGAGTTAGTATTTGATTAACTTGAAAGATAAACTCAATCAGAAATATTATGCATATTGTTGAGGGGGGTTGGTTCTCTTATTGGGAGAAGTACTACTGTCCTTTGAGTTGTTGATCGGACCCTCAAAGAGTAGAGGTATTGTGCCCGAGGTGTCTATACTTTGTTTTAGCCTTAGGTTTTATCTTACCCATTAAGACACTTTAAAGACATGGGTTCAAACCTTACCAAGGCCAAATGCTAACAATTTCTTTAGTGGATTTGTAGCTCCTGCATGCCAAATTCTGTGAACTTGTTTGGGCTCTCCTTGGAGCAAGGAGACAAAACCCGAGACTAAAATTGAGTATAGACACTTTGAGTACAATACTTTCACTGTTTAGGGGTCCAATTGCCTACTTAAAGGATAACACTTCAAATATATACACATATTTGTATATGTAATAAGGTAGCTAGCTGATGGTGATGATGTGAGTTGAATTTGACCGATTGAGGTGCTGGGAATATACGAGTGGAGTGGGAACAATCCATTACTACCAGAACTATGGCTACTGCCCTATCGTTTGAACCCCATACACCCAGGGCGGATGTGGTGCCACAGTCGAATGGTGTATCTGCCGATGTCCTATTTATATGCCACCAAGTTCGTAGGCCCTATCACTTCCCTTATTTTGTCGCTCCGTCGTGAACTCTATCCTCTTCCTTATCATCTCGTTGATTGGGATTGTGCTCGTTATCTTTGTGCCAAGGTACCCTACTTTTTCATTTCCATTTCATTACAATGCTATCACAAGGTCTTAGCTCAATGATAAGGTTGAGATTCTGGGGACTTTAAGATCTTAAATCCGAATCTCATTATACGAGGGAAAAGACAAATGGGGGCAGGCAATAGCCTTGCCCCTCAAATGGTAAATTTGTCATTTAATCTCTTAAAATTTTATGAGATTACATATTAGTATAATGATAAAATTGCACTATGATCTCCAAAAATTATGATTCATCTCTGAGTTTCCTAAAACAATTTTTTGACTTCACCGTGTTACCATAAATTCTATTTTTGTTTCTATTATTAACATTAATTATATGATAAACAATGTTTTGGCAGGAAGACCTATATTATCCACATCCCATTATACAAGATGTATTATGGGAATGCCTTGAAAAAGTAGTAGAGCCTGCTTTAAAGAAATGGCCATTGTCTAAGCTAAGGAAAAAGGCTCTTCACACTGTGATGCAACACATCCACTATGAGGATGAAAGTACTAATTATATTTGTATTGGCCCTGTCAGCAAGGTTAGCAGCTATTTGCTCCAATTTAATTTAATTACTTGTACATTAGTCATATATATAAAATATATATATATATATATATATATATATGTATGTCTGTGTGTGTGTGTGTGTTGTGCATTGCAGATCCTGAACATGGTATGTTGTTGGGTAGAGGACCCAAAGTCAGAGGCATTCAAGTGTCACCTTTCAAGAATTAAAGATTACCTTTGGGTTGCTGAAGATGGCATGAAAATGCAGGTTTATACATATACTCAATTACATTACCCTATGCTTTTTCCCACTATTTTTTCCTAAAGTATTCATGTTTAAAATTATATTCAATTTAATAAATATATTTATAAAGAAATTAATATAATTTATTAATAAAATTTTAATTGAATGGTAAAATAAAATGTTGAAAACTATAAAAGCTTAGATTCAAATACTATTACGATGCATTTATATTTCTATTTTTATTACACGACACCAAATTTAATAATGAGTTTGATATTAATAGTGATAATTTCCTTTGTAATTTTGTCATTACCAAATTGAGATGATATTTAATGGACTCGTGACATCAAATTCAATTTAGTAAAGATAATTTGTTTCGTAAAGTAAAATATATTTGTTAATACTCAACTGAGTTGATACCCAATTGTCTCGTAATAATAAACTCTTACAATATCTATGTATGTATGTATAGATGAAGAAATTTATGTACGATGCAGGGATACAATGGATCTCAATTATGGGACGTTGCTTTTTCAGTACAAGCAATCATGGCAACTAACCTAGTGGAGGAGTATGGTTCAATGCTTAAGAAAGCTCACAGCTTCATCAAAAACACACAAGTATATATATATATACACCATGATTAAAATCTAAAATCGATTTTTTTTTTCGCTATAACATTGTCTAAATTGGAGAATTATAATTATAGTAATTGTGTTAGTGTTGGATTAATTAAAAGGTAAAAGAAAACAGTGGAAATGGCCTTAATCTATGGTATCGTCACGTTTCTAAAGGAGGATGGCCTTTTTCAACCCCGGATAATGGTTGGATCGTCTCCGATTGTACTGCGGAAGGGTTGAAGGTAAATATTTTATCGGTGAGAAAGATATTACATGCTTAAGCATATTTGAATTTATGGTTTTTAAATTGTTGCAACAATCAATAATATTTGAATCAAATTGGATTGACCGATCAGACTGGTTGGATCAAGAATTGGTCGGAGTATCGATCTAGAGAATAGCTTTGAACAGATTAGATTGGAAACTGGTATGGGCCAGTTGGACCAACTAAAAACCTGGTTGAACCAGTTAAATCGGGGTTTTTTAAAAATTTTTAAACATTTTATTTGAATTTTTAATGATTGTTTTAATCAAATCGATCCATGAATAGACAACCTAACTAATACAACCACCATCTGATTTTAAAAACATTGACAACTACAATCAAGCTAAAACCCAAATCAACCGAATTGATATATAGAGGAAAAATGTAAGAGGCTTTGGCTGCTTCAAAAGTTTTAAATCTAATTTAAAAAAAATTTAATTTGAACTCAAAATTTTTTGAAAATTTTAATCAGATGGAAGACTTAATGTCAAATTCTGCCATTGTTGATAGAATTAAGTAGATATTACTTATATGATATTGGGTGATTTATTTGGTGCAGGCAGCACTTTTATTATCAACAATGCCATCCTACAGAGTAGGTGAAGAGGTCATAACACCAGATCGATTATATGAGGCTGTTAATGTCATTTTATCTTTACAGGTAATCGATATAAGCCCAAATATTGAAAAGCTTGAGTTCAATTGATCATCTATTTTTAAATTCAAGCTCGATTTAAAATAAAATTGAGCTATAATTCAAATTTAAACTTAATTAAATTTCTTTATCAATTTTGATACTCAACTCAAACTTGAGCTCAACTAAGCTTGTATATATTCAAGTTCGAGCTCGACTTAATAATTAAGCTTAAGGTTAATAAACGTAATTTAATAATATAAAACATATTTAAAAAATATATTAAAAATGAAAAGCTCGATAAGACTCGGGAGCCGTTCAAACTAAGTATAACTAAGCTTGAATTCGACTCGGCTCAATAATTATCAAATCAAGTTCAAGTTTTTTTTAGTCAAACTCGATTAGCTTGTAAGCACTACTATCTCATTTACACCCAAATTTGAATTATACTTGTCAAATAGGTGAGTCGTGTTGGTTTTAGTTCGGATCAATATGCAATCGAATTTAAATTTGTTGGATCATTTTCAGTCCAAATAATTTTGAATTCAGACTGTTTCAAATTTAGATAATTTCAGGCTCAAGTTATTCTGGGTTTAGTTTTTTTAGTCAAGTTTTTGGGTCATCCTAGGTTCAAGCCATTTTGGGTTTAGATTACTTCAAGTTTAAGTCATTTTTTGTTGATATCATTTTTGGATTTAGGTTGTTGACTTTTTTATGATCAATCGAGTTGGATTGGGTTTTAACTCAAGTTTTCCTATTCAAATCGAATATTTGTATATACTACTGACATCCAATTCCTACTACTACCTATACTTGTAAACCTTTAGATCAAAGGATAATACGCATTTAAACAAGCTCATACCACTTTCTCTTGGTTGCTACAACAGCAACAATACCAATTAAATTAAAGCTCAATTAAAAATTCAACCATATAAACATATTTATTTACCATTTTTGCTTGTTCTTAATTCACAGAACAACAGTGGTGGTTTTGCATCCTATGAGCTCACCAGATCTTATGCATGGTTGGAAGTAAGCCTTAATTCATAATTTTTCATCCATTTATATGTGTGTATATGAACGATGGTTTATTTTATTTGAGATTTCTTAACTTTTTTTCTCCTATATTTATATTGCAGATGTTAAATCCAGCTGAATTGTTTGGAGATATAATCATTGATTATCAGTATGATCCAAAAATATGTCTCTTTTTTCCAAGTTTCCATTTAGCATATAACATTTACCTCGTTTGTCATCTTGATTTTAATCCTTTATTTTGATCACTTTGACTCAAAATATTCAAAATTTGGTTAATTTACTTTTCTTTGGATAGAATAATTTTCTAAACTGTTAAATTTAACAGTAATGACACAGTAGCATGCGTGACGGTTTGCATGTAATTCATAAAAAATTATATTATTTCAATTAGTTTTTTGTCCAACAAAATATAATTTGACTAACGTGAGAGGCCAAATTTATGATTCTGATTGCTATTATGGTTTAACTCTAAAATCAATGAAATTTGATGATTTTAGGTATGTGGAATGCACTTCAGCAGCAATTCAAGGCCTCAAATTATTTCAAAAGCTGCATCCAAATTACAAAAACAAAGAAATACAAGCTTGTATTAGCAAAGCAATCAATTTCATTGAGAGCATACAATTACCTGATGGGTCATGGTATCTTTTCTTCACACATTACTTATTTCATTATCATATCTAGAGATTTGTTCTATAAAATTAAACATATAGAACAAACAAGATATTCATATTTCACTCGAATCAATATATATAGGTAAAAGTACTATAAAAGTTATTGTACTAGAAGTCAGATTTCATTTTGCTTCCCATATTAAAAAAATAAGTATACTAGCCCATGTATGCTAGATCAAAAAGTAAATTGGTCCCTCTATTAAAAATTACATCTATTTCTAATATTAAAAAAAAAATCTCCATATGTTAGTATGAAGTACACGTGGCACATCACGCATAACTGTCTGGTTATTCAGTTAGCTACACCAATTTTTAATAATAGAAATGGATGAATTTTTAATAGAAATGACCGATTTATCCCTTAATCTAATGTATAGAGACTAATTTATTTATTTTTTAGTAAAAAGGAGTAAAATGCAATATGACTCTTAGCACGAGACATTCATGATACTTTACTAATATATATGTTTCTTTAATTCCTTGCACCTGAAGCGATATAACGGCTCTAGTACTTAAAATGCCCGAAATTAACACTTGTGATGTTAAGGTATGGGTCATGGGGAGTGTGCTTTGTGTATGGAACATGGTTTGGGATAAAGGGATTGGTGGCTGGTGGAAGGAACTATCACAATTGTGAGAGTATAAGAAAAGCATGCGATTTCTTGTTGTCCAAGCAAATACCTTCTGGGGGTTGGGGAGAAAGCTACCTTTCTAGTCAAAATAAGGTGAGACACATCACATCATATTTTTTTAATATTTTTTATATCATATGAGTTTAATAGATGAAAGTATCGTGGAGGCATTTGTATTAGGAATTAAATTGTATTTTGTTTCATCTACTAAAAAATGGGTAAATTAGTCATTATATATTAGATCAAAGAAAAAAATGGTCCTTATGCTAAAATTTTCATCCATTTTTATTATTAAAAATAAGTTTTTGTATGTCAGCATGAGGTACACGTGGCAGGCTAGGTGTAATTGCCTAGTTATTCTGTTAATTACACCAGTTTTTAATAATAAAAATAGATGAAAATTTTAATAGAAAGGGTCAATTCACTCTTTGATTTAATATTAAGGGACTATTTTGCTTATTTTTTGAGTAAAAGACGTAAAGTGTAATCCGCCTCCTAGTACTTGAGTCTTCATAATACTTTTATAGAGTTCAATCACCATTCATAAATAATTTTGCTCAAGGGTTTTCATCATCTCAAGTCTAAAGGTTTAGCTTATATTTTGGAAGGGTTTGAACAAAAATGTTATATTTGAAAAATGAATTTGGATTTTGATTATTCATTTATAAATAAGGATAGTAAAACTTGAATCTCATGTTTCCAACCGGGCTGAGCTGATGAATAGGTGTACACAAATTTAGAAGGAAACAAGTGGCATCTAGTGACAACTGCATGGGCAATGTTAGCTTTGATTGAAAGTGGACAAGCTGATAGAGATCCCACGCCATTGCACAGTGCTGCCAAGGTTTTGCTCAATTCTCAGTTGGATAATGGAGATTTCCCACAACAGGTAAAATGTTATGATATTAAGTAACATGTTTATATTTATATAATGCATTAAAATCTATGAAATTAAGCTATTGTGGAGGTTCTTACATTAAGAGTTAAATTGTATTTTTTCCTTCTATTGAAAAATTGAGAAATTAGTCCATATACATTAGATCAAAGAGTAAACTAATTTTTCTGTTAAAAATTCTATCTATTTTTACTGTTTAAAATTGGTTCATGTATGTTAGTATGAGGTGCACATGGTACGTCATGTGTCACTATCTAGTTATTTTGTCAGCCACACTAGTTTTTAATAGTATAGATTGATGAAATTTTTAGCCGAAAAGACCAATTTACTTTTTAGAGATTAATTTAATCATATGTTTGTTTGTTTATAATTTTACAGGAGATAATTGGAGTGTTCAATAAGAATTGCATGATAAGTTATTCATCCTACAGAAATATATTTCCCATATGGGCCCTGGGAGAGTACCTCAACTGTGTATTACTTGCCAAATCCAAGTAACTGAAGAAATCCTGTACTTGACTTTTCAAAGAAGGTAAAGAAATAAAAAGATGGTCCCGTGTGATGAAATTAACACATTTTATGAATTCATATGGCAGATTTCATAAATTAAAAAATATTGATTAAATTCCAAACCAAGAGAATTGATCTAAGGTTTATAAATTAGGGTTGAGAAAAAAATCGAAAAGTGATTCGAACGGATGATTTTTATTCATAAATTAAGAAATCAAGTTTATTCAAATCTAACAAATTTTTATTTTTAAAAAGAGAGGTTTATTAAAAAGACTTTGAAACTTTATGATATAAAATGTCGCATAAAGTTCAAAAACCCAAAAATTAAAATTAATATAAAAAAAAAAAAAGGGAGAATCAAATACTGTGTTATTGGAGGATTTAGTCCTTCTACCGTTTCTAGTCCCATTACTTTCAAAAATGTGTATTATTAATCTTGAGACCGACTTTTTTCCATTAAGTTCATCAAATCATTTGACGTGATTTATGTTTTAAAACGGATGATGATGCGGTATAATAGCCTTTGATATTTTTTGTTTTCTTAAAAAATTAAAGTAATTTAATCCTTGTCAATTCTGAAGTAAGCACTTAACGATAATTAATCATGACATTAGTGTTTTATGTCAATTGTACATACTTTTGATTGGTATGATAACAAATTTAGCTTGCAATATTTATGTAAATGTTAAGGCTAATTTTTTTTAGAATCTAGATAAAATTGACAAAACATATAAACATTGAGAGCTAAATTTATTGTTATACTGATCAATTTGTGTAAAATTGACTGAAAATATTAATTTTGTGATTAATTGTCCTTAATTGATAGGGGTTAAATTACTCAATTTCAAAATTAACAAGTTCTAGGGATTAAATCCTACCAAAACACATAATACATGGAATTTGACTGATAATAATAAATATTATGGTAAAATATGGAGGCTCTTGTATTAGGAGTCAGATGTATTTTGCCCCCTTTACTCAAAAAATAGACAATTTAGTCCCTACATGTTAGATTAAAGAGCCAAATTGGTCCCTCTATTAAAAATTTCATCCATTTCTACTATTAAAAACTACTCGATATACACCACATGTAACTATCTCGTTATTCTGTCACCAGTTTTTAACAATAGAAATAGATGAAATTTTTAATAAAAATGACTAGTTTACTTTTTAATATAATATACAGAGATTAGTTTATCCACTTTTTGAGTAAGGGAACAAAAAGCAATTTAAGTCCTAAAACAGGGGCCTCTATGGCACTTTTACCTAAATATTTCCTTTATAGAATAATGGTTGGGTTTTGTCGAGACCCTAAGTCCTTGAGTACTAAGATTCAAGTTTTACCATGCATAATTACGATGTTTAACATATACCTCTACTACTAACGGGTTTTATCCTGTTATTTTCAATTCTTCATCCCAATTATTTTACATTGGTTTGATTTTACTCTACAATGATTGAGTCCGAGTATAGAACTAGAGTTGATATGTTCTAATTTGATTCATAAAAATGTACGAAATCAAAGGAGGGTATATCCAACAAAAGATAGTTTGATGCTATTTTGAAGGGGGCTTAAATTAGTTGCCTCCGTTTATGCAAGAGGGAGAAATAACCAAAAATATACGTACGTGGAATGGGTTTTTGCAATTCCAATTTCATCTTCTTCATCATTAGCCATGGTTTGATTCATTTGGGAGGGTTTAATCACAACCCCAGTTTTCTTTCTTTTGTTTCTTCCATCCCTTTTACGACCTCATAGTCTCCTCGCCGATGAGAGGAACGTAGAAACCAAATCGGATCGAAATTAAATGAAGAAATGTCTCAATATGTGCGAGGGGAGAATCCGGAAAGAAAGGATAGATTAGTAGCTGTTGGTGTCGATAAGGATAAATATAGTCTTCAAGCTCTTCATTGGGCTGTTGATAATTTCCTCACCAGAGGTCAAACTTTGAGGCTTGTTCATGTTCTTCAAAAACCGATCAACCCCTTTCAAGGTAATCAATGCTCAAGCTACAAATTTTATGTTTTTTTAAAGGGAGTTAAAATTGAAGTATAATTTATAATTGTATTAATTTATTATTTTGGAATTTTGAAGGGATTAAATTGAAATTTTATCATCTTAAGAGGGGTTGGAGTGCAATTTTATTACTATATTTGTAATTTCAAAGCTTTAGAGGGATTAAAATGAAACTTTATCATTTTTGGAGGGACAAGATCCGAACTCCCAACTGTTCCCTTGTTGTCGTTCTTGGCCCCGCAAAGCCATAAAACATTTTTTAGGAGAATTAGAATTAAAATACAAATTTTGAAGAGTTAAAGTGTAATTTTATTATTATATTAATTTACATTTTAATTAGTTATAAATAGATTAAAACTGAAAGTTTACCATTTTGGATAAAAGGACCATGCTTGCCCCTAATAACAGGGGCGGAGCCAGAAAATTTTTTAGAAGGACCGAATAAAATTTTAATTTATTATAGTTTATATCTTTATAATTTGTAAATGATTAAATCAAATTTTTATAATTTTAAGGGGGTTAAAATATAATTTTACCTTTATTAATTTAAAATTTTTAAAAAATTTTAAGGGCCTAAAATGTAATTTTATATTTTAGGGGGTCGGGGCCTATGCCAGCCCCTAGCTTCGCCCCTGCCTAACAATGCCTTTATATTTAAATCTATGGGATAACCATAATGTTGTTTAAGGGGTCAAAGATGAATAAGATTTTTTTATTGGCTAAATTATAAATTTATCATTATATTAATTTATAATTATATCAATTTTAAAGGAATTAACAGGATAATTTTACGACTTTGGGGCCAAAGTAACTACTTGCGCTCTTTGTCTTCGCCTTTGGGCATAGTTAGGAGCAAGTGGGGCTTTGAACCCTTGGTTGAATAGTATAATTTCACTCATTCAAATATCATTATATTAATTTATAATTGCATAAATTTTAAAAGGATTAAAATGATTATTTTCCCAAATTGGAGGACCAAAGCTACTGCTTTCCTCGTTGTCTCCCCCTCC
This sequence comes from Gossypium arboreum, assembly GCF_025698485.1. NCBI lineage: Eukaryota > Viridiplantae > Streptophyta > Magnoliopsida > Malvales > Malvaceae > Gossypium > Gossypium arboreum. Next base: position 126,939,151 of record NC_069082.1, on the reverse strand, counting down.
GCCTTAGGGCGTAGCTTGGGACAAGTGAGGTCTTGGTCCTTGATTCAATGGTATAATTTCACTCGTTCAAATATCGTTATATTAATATGTAATTGCATAAATTTTAAGGGAACTAAAAAGACAATTTTACTACGTTGGAAGGTAAGTTACTGCCTACCCTTTCTGTGGGGTCTTGGCCCTTTGGTTGAATATTATAATCTCACTCACTTAAATATAAATAGTTTAATTGCCAATGAGACCGTAGTTCAAATGGCAAAGATAGAGCCTTGGGTCTTGAGTACCTAGGTTTTAGACCTATCATGTGTAATGACACCAATCTGAATTTGGGTCTCTCCAATTCAACTAGGACCCCTCAATTCTTGACCCAACTTTCTATCAAAATCAAGATCGAGAAAAGGAAGTTTTCTAATCATTGACTCAAATTCATTGGCGAAGTCCACTCAACGAAATATGAGGATATTTATGGCAGAATAGGCCAATCTAGTATTTCATGATAATGTGTAAGTTTTTAAGTCCAATCATGTATGGTTGTCATGGGTGAGTTTTAGTCAAGTTAGTCTAGTTGGTAATTTGAATTGTATTAATTTTTATTCTCTTTGTGATGTAATAGTTTAATATTTATAGTTACTCGGACTATATATTTGTAATAATTTAATCTTAGGTGATTGTGTTGACAACATGTTTGGTTGTTTTGTATGGATTGAAATCAGACGAAAGTAATGTCGGAGGAGAACGACAAGTTGATAATCAGAACTTGGACCTTTTCCTTCCTCTCCGAAGCTTATGTGCTCGTAAACAGGTTAGTTAATTAATACTCGGAAAATATTAAGGTCAAATTCTAATTTTGGTCCTTCAATTATGTTAGAAATTGAGATTTAATCTTTATATTTAACTTGGTATGATTTGATGCCACTACTTGTCATTAGTTAGTACAAGTAATTAATTTGTTAAGTATTTCAATTCAATGCATGGGAAATTCTATTTTGTATTGGAATGGTGTCTATTGAAATAGTCAAGGGAATTATTAATTATTAGTATAATGTTAAATTTAACCCTCAACATTTATATTTTTTTAATTTTATTTTCTTAGCTAAATTTGGTGCTCTGGCTTTAAAAAAAAAAGTCGAATTTAACCATCAATCTTTAAAAAGAGTCAAATTTTTTAATGAAAATATTGACAAACATTGAACTTTTTAAACATATCTCCCATAATAATCCACAAGTATGTCATGCTTCTTTTTATGAACTTTTTATATATTTTTTAATTTTGATTTTATTTTTATTTATTTAATTTTTTATAATTTTAAATTATTTTTCGATGTGTCAAATAAGACAAATAGGATCATGTCAACATAAAGTCGCATGGATTGCCATGTGGGTTACTAGGACGACATTAAAAAATTTAATATTTTAGTCAGCATTTTTATTTTTTTGACTCTTTTTGAAATGATCAAATGTAGCTCAAAAAAAGAATAAGGGTCACACTTATATGGGACTAAATTTGATATGATGCTTTAAATTAATTAATGAGATTATAGAAATAGAGATCACAATATGCCAACAACTCAAAGATGCAAGTAGTTATGAGCTTTAGGGTTGAAATCCTACCAATAACATCCCCTTCCCCCCAATATGTAATGTACCAAGAAAAGCAGATGCACCAATTTAAAATACAGTACTTGATCTAAATTATGAACATAGTAGAGGGACCAAAACAAAATTTGATCAATTCTAGTGTGTTTTTTTTTATGTGTGTATGTCAGATACAATGTGAAACAGTGGTGCTAGAGGACACAGATGTTGCAAAAGCACTTGTTGGATACGTTAACCAATATGGAATTGAGACTCTGTTTGTTGGTGCTGTCTCAAAGACTGGAATTTCCAGGTAATGCCTGCATCTTTACTTCTACCTGTCAACTGCTAAATGCATGCATGCATGCATGGATGTAAGTATGTTTATGGTCTGAGTTCGGTGTTATGCACGTACAGATTATTCAAGGGTACAGATACCCCATCTAGCATACTAAAACTGGCACCAGATTTTTGCAATGTTTATGTTATTGCGAAACGAAAGGTTGCTGCGGCACGACTTGCTAGTCGACCGGCCCCCGGTAGAGCTCAAAGCTTGAACAGTGAGGATGACTCAATCATGTAAGCTTTTACCATCCACTGCTTAGTAACCCCATCGATTGAACAATTTTTAGATGTTACGTGAATTCATCAAGTGTTATTTATTTATTTATTATATTGAATATTGGGATGTAAATGTAATTAAAAAAAGATGAAATGTCCAGAGAAAACGATGGGTTATTCTATGATGATGAAGTTTCAGCACTTGACATGAACTCATCCTCAGGGGCAGGCAGTGATGGCTTGAATTCGTCTTTATATCAAAACCTTGGTACTTCCTTGAGATCACCCCCTGTTATGGACCCCTTCCGACGGTCTTTTGCGGTGCCGGTGACCTCGTCACCCGCCCTGGACCTGCCTGCTTTTCGGACTGGCCAGAAGCATCATTCCATTCCCACCACTCTCTCTGAGTATTCGTCTTTGTTGGAGTATGAATCACCATCTTCTCCGGAATCTGCAGTAAGTCCTACTCTAGTTTCAATGCCTTCAACACTTTATCAACTTTTTACAATGGGTCATATATATCTTCGAAGTGTCGTCCGCTAGGTAATCGATCAAATCCCCATCAATCAAAGGTATTATTTTTGTGTCCAGATTGTCTCTTGTACTTAATCAAAAACCAGTGTACCATGAGAGCCCCGATTAGTATAAGAGCTAAGAGAAGGCGTGTAATAATTATGGAGCTCACTTATGCGTTGTGGGAAGGAGAGGAGGGGGAGGTGGAACCACAGGCTTGAAGCTTAAGGCCCTTACTTGCAACCATGGTACCACTAGGACTATATACCAATAGTACCACATTTCCCAACAAGTGACTTATATACTATAGGTTAGAGGTTCAAGCCCCACAAAGGAGGAGATGCTCATGTCTCCTTGATGAGTGGTCGTACACCCTCATACAATCAAGTTGCTCCTGGCTCTATGAACCAGTCACTTAGAGTAACTACTCACAACACACTAACTCTCAACAAAGTATACGAGACGAATTCTCTAGAGGACAATACCTTCGATTATTAGAGGATTGGTCGATTGCGTGAAGAATGACACTTCAAAAATCTTTTTCAGAAGGAGTCAGCCCCTCAACATGTATATATGCTCGTATATTCAGACATTTATTTATGTTCTTTGAAGAGAATTTTGATAACTAAGTTCAATTCTAGCTTCACATTGTTCGTTTTTCTTCTTTTTATAAATAGCCGGAAGACAATGATGAAACAAGAAGGTTAAGGATAGAGCTGAAACAAACAATGGATATGTACCATGCAGCTTGCAAAGAAGCATTGGCAGCCAAACAGCAGGTAATATATTATATTAATGGTTAAGGGTTTAGGGAATCTCTTTATGTATAATAAATAATAGAGATAAAGTGACATTTAATTTTTTTAATGTGGCAACTTTTTACAATTTAATTTTTTAATTTTTTTTTATCCACATTAATTTTGGAACTTGACAATATTTTCCGGTTTTGATCTAACATGACACATTAATATTGTGCCATGTTGTTTAGGTGATGATGTGTCCCAATTTCATATTCTCACATCATCATAAAGACTAAAATTGAGAAAACTTATCAAGTTCAAAGACTAATATAGACAAAAAAAGGTTCAAAATCAAGTTAAGAAAACTTGTCAAGTTCAAAACTAAATAAAATTTTTATCCGTAAATAATATTAATAGTTTAGGGTATATATACATGCATAAATGTATAACATAAAAGTATATCATATGTATGAATATAGGTGATGCAACTCAAAGAATGGAAGAGAAGAGTAGAGGAGAAAAGAAAAAAAGGAGGAACATTATCATCAACAAGAAAAACAAGAATAACAAGAACAAGAGTTGATGTTGATGATGAGTCAACTCAGGAACTGGTGGAGATAGAGGTGCAAAAGAGGGTGGAAGAAGAACTTCAGAAAGCACTTTGTGAAGCAGAGGAAAGAAGAAAGTTGATGGTTGTAGATGATTTAGGCCATTCCAATTTAGTTGTCAAATACCAAAGCTTATTTCATATTTTAGTTGTCATTTTTCTATTCTACTTCTATTTTACTATATATGTCTATTTTACTATATAGTTTAGTACCAAAAAAAATATAATCTGTAAAAGGGACTAAGTCCCAAAATTACACATAAATTTTGATATAATGTGTAATGTGATACAAACACTTTGATTTCATTCAATTGTTTACATGTAACTTCGACTTTGATCAAATTTTACATGCCATTAACAGTTAAACTTGAATTTTGAAATCTAAAAACTAAAGGAATTAAATTTTAAATTCTCTAAGAGTACAGGGACTTATGGGATATTTTAACGTAAGCCTTAAACAGGTAAGGCTGATTAAAATTACGTTGGCTGTCAATAACAATCATATAGCATAGCAACATCAGGACAGAAATAGCAGCAATTCATCACAACACAAGTAGCAAATATTGCAATTTCCAGTTAAACACAACAAAAACTTCAGCAATTTGCTCCCAAAGTAATGCTTATTGACCAATGCTTAAAATTTAACTAGCATATAAATCTATTACAATAGTTCATTTTCCAGCAGGATCAAATATATAAGCAAAATCTCTCTTCACCAAAATTATGTTCATACATCCCCCACCCCCTCCTCCCTCAAAAAAAAATTTTGGTCAACTTATTCCAATGGCATGAGGCAATAATTACTTCGTATCATCTTCACTAAATAAACCAAAGCCTTCTACCTTTATTTGTATTGTTGAGAGACTTCACATACAAGCTTATCCATGAACTGGCATTTTTTGTCAAATCCCCAACCAGGGTTGCTCTGCATTAGACAAGCCCAAGTTAGATCCGGAAATTTTGGACAGTCATGATTGATCAAACATGGAACACGGCATGACACCGAAAAAAGGGAACAAACATGATACAAATATACCAACATGTCAAAATATACATAAATAGAACTATTAACGTATCAAAATTGATATATTGGATATAGCGCAGAATCTAACATCCCTGCATCAGAATCTATGAGAAAGGTGATTCCAACCCTTCCATTTTACAAGAGATATCAGCAAAGTAAATCCATGAAAGCGTTATGCAACTAACTCATTCATACATGGTTCTAGCAGCTAAAATACTAAATTCTGGAATTTTCAATCTACATTGTGCTTTCTCTTATGCTCAATCCAACTAACTAAAATCATCACCCATGGCTCAGGGGAAGCCAGGAAGGTGACTCATTTCTACCTTTATTAAAGAGAATTTATACAAAAAAATAAAAAGGACAAACAAAACAAAATTAAAACTTCCACTTTACTATAGTTCCTGTCTTCTTATGCCTCATGCAAATAGCACCTTTAGGGTTACTTCTAATAACAAAACTCAACCATAAAGCTTGTGCCTGCTAGTGTCTTTAGCCTTCTTGATGAGCAGGGATCTCATACCTATGGCAGACAAGTTCTTTCCAAATGTGTCAAATCTATTACGCAAGTCCAAAAAGAATGTAAGGAAGCTAAAGTTCAAATCCTGTTATCTCACAATTGTACATCACCGGAGAACATGTTCCACAAATGCAATTGTGCATGGAAGTAACATTAGTTGAGAATAAATGGTAACCTGAAGAGTAAGAACTGCACGATTTGCAAACTGCTTCACAGAAGCAGGTACACTTTTGGGAATAGTTTTTGCAACTCTTTCTAACTCCTCTTGCTGTTTCTTTGCAGTTACTCTATCAGGTCCGCTGTAGTAATCAATGATCTCTTGCAGTAGAGGCACCTTATCCATTGTTTCCTTGATGGCTTCCTGAAATGTTAAGAATGTGGAAAAGATAGTATACAGCTATTCACACAAAGAAGTCATCTACAAGAGACTATCAAGAAAAAAGAATTATCGGTGTCCTTGTCCAGAAAATGCAACAGGTCCAAAAAGAATGCCTCCATTCAGAAATGAAGTGCTGATTTTTTCTCCATTAAGCATAATGAATATTTCTTCCAATATGGAGTTCCACTGTGATTCTTTTGATGTGGAAAACCAACAGAAGCAGAGAGATATTAGTTCTTTGAGAACATCACGTTATACAACAAAGCAATATGTTTGACAGCTGACAAAAAGATACAAGGTTTATCAGAATTGATAAAGTTGTGTCGATTTCACAGGTTAACCATCCAATTTCTTTAAGAAAAATTGTGTGCTAAAATTTTTTTACCATGACATCCTTAATTCCTTACGGTGACTTACTGGCTTAGAAATTAAGGACATAAACTAGTCCAATTTCAACTATAGGATTAACTTAAAGCAGCATGTCCTCCAAAAAGAATTTGATTAAAAAACTTACTATATCAGTAAATAAGAAATATTTCTAGTTCTCCATGTCAATCATATAGAAGAAATACAGTCTGTTAACAACGAGTCAAGGCCAAAGAAATAGAATATACCTCCCACTCCTCTTGATTTTCAATTCCTTCATATGACATGAGGAAAGGCTTCACCTTCTCAAGTGCATCTCTAAGAGACATAGGTGGTTTCTCATCAATATCTGGGTTAGTCCCAAACTCTTCCATCAGATATTCAGGTTCGAACTCTATCTGCAACCCAAATAAGTACATAAAAGCTTTGAATCAAGATTCACACAAAAATATCAATGTTGACAATACAGTCCATGCATAATCTTGTTGCAATGTTCAATTAAGGATATGGTTGAATTAGTTTGATCTTGTTTCAATTGTTCTTCTTTTAAATGTGCATTATCAATTGTATCTACAACACATAAACCTATTTGTTAGCAATGCTTCGCATTACCCAAAATTCTAGTCCAAGGAAAACTTATAGCAACCAAGTATATACCTGCTAAACAATCCTAATGAACCGAGCAAACTGGTAATCATTTAATTACATACCAAAAACGCCTTTATAAACAGTAATTACTAAGAAAAAGAATCAGATGACTTACCAGCCCAAACTGTTATGTAGCATGCAAGTAAACACAAATTTCAATTTTCTTGATTAATCAAAGTAATTGACAATGAGCTCATAATAGCCATCTAATACAAGAATTTTCAAGAACAAACCAAAAATACACTCCTTGAACAACTTCAGGAATATCAAACAATTGCTGTACATTATCGTCAGAACAAGTGAATCATTGAAAATCAACAAGAATATATTAAATTATTCTGAACAAATTACAGAATGCAAGGGCAGCAATGTGAATATAATTTCACACCAACCAATTAGAGCCCAACATAGTTATAGAGTATTACCAGCCTCATATATTATAAAATAAATAAATTACTCAGGCATATCTTTCAGATTAAAACTTATTACTGTACTTGTCACCCCTAACGCCCATCTACTATCTTATTCTAGATAAGCCTCAAACAACATAATGACGACTAACAGCAGTTAGAACTCTGTCCCAACCCAGGTTTTTCATTTATACATTTTCTATCGTAAAACAATTAAGATTCATGGGACAGAATTCGAATCCTTAACATCATACATACAAATTAATCCTCGTTTTTCAATCAAGTTATACTTTACATCATTTATCATACTCTCGGTTGCAAACTAAAGTTACCTTCGTATTTAAAATAAAAGCACAAACACGAGTAAATGAACTTCCAAATTAACATTGAGACCTTATACAAGGTATTAGACATGGTGATAACTGTGAACATAGGACTAACTCTAATTCTAATCTAGCAATCACCAGCTTTGACTAAGTATGCCATTAAAGCAGACTATGAAGCAAGAAAAGCACTCCCATCCCTAGTCCCCACCCCCATATTAAATTGTTAATCCCATCCCTTCCCATAACAACGAGTAAGGGAAAGATTTGCCCACACTAGCCAACCCCCTCCTTTACCATACAGGAAATCAGATTCTCCACCCTTAATATTATTCTGCTACACAGTGACTCTATTTTCAGATAGGAATTCTCTGCAATTTATCTAAAATAAAATATACTTAAAACATTCCCTGAGTCCAATTCTACACAACTTACAAGAAAATTTAGTCTATAATATATGTGTCACCAGGCCAATTCTCTTTCAGCTGATAGCATACATAGAAAAAAGAAAACAATTTAATATCTAATCCTAATGATTGAAAATAATAATGATAATAATCATGGAACAAAATTTTAAAAGGTGAACTACTCACCATAAAGTTGGTATGCAAAGCTTCCAAGTAAGCATCATCCATAGGAGAAGGCAAAACTCTACTGCTAATCTCTTCAAACCCTTCAACCAACTTATTCATACTGTCAGCTCCAATAGTTTCGGCCAACCTCTCCCCATCCGCATTGTTCCCTAAGTAAAGTTCATCTCTAAGCTCTTTATCAGCTTCCTCCTCTTCCCCTGTGTCTTCTCGCTCCCTTCTTCCTCTTCCCCTACCCATTCGCGCACCTCTACCTCTACCCCTACCTCTTCCTCTACCTCCACTCCTTCCCATATCCTCCCTTTCATCACTTTCGCTTTTCCTTGAAAGAATGCCCATTGCTTTCTTTACTGCTTCTTCCTTACTCAACCGGGGCGAAGGAGGCTGTTGTTGTTGCTGCTGCTGCTGCTGCTGCTTCAGCCTGATATGCCTATTTTCTTCCTTCGTCTGCAAGACAGGCCCTGGTTGTTTCACGGGCTTGCCCCGCCCAGCACCCGATAATGACGCGACTGAGGGTGTCCTAGGTGAAAAAGTTCGCTCACTCGACTGAACCGACTCAGCAGGTAGCTTGGCAGACAAATCAGTTTCAATCTCATCCTGCTTCATAACAAAGATCGGCTGCTTTGCTTCCCTCGGAGGAAGCGGAGGCGGAGGCGGAGGCGGAGGTGTCGGCCGAACTGACTCATTGGTGACTCGGCCTCGACCAGACCCATTTTGGGAAACAAAAGAAGAGAAAGAAGGGATAATTGGTTCAGACGATAAGGGTATTCCTCTTCCACGGCCATGGCCTGATCCGACAGCTTGTGATTCAGCCGAGTCACGCTTCGTGTCCTCTGAATCAGGTTTTCCAAGGGCTGGAGTGAAACCACCGAACGTACCAGAAGGGGAGACGCCCTCACGGCCGCGGCCACGGCCTCGGCCGTCACCGGAGCTGGAGGAAGCGGAGAAAGGGGAGGAGGATTGGAAGAGAAAAGAGGTGCGTTTGGTAAGAGATGTAAGGTAGTGATTGGTAGGGTTAGAGAAGGTCCTGCCAATGCTTCCTCTCATTTGGAATCGGTCGACTGAAGATTAAACTTCCACTACTGCTAAAACGAAACCATGGGCTACATAAGGTTAGAGCTAAATTAAAATATGAATTTTAGCGTTAAAAATACCATCCAGGCACCTCTACTAGTAATCAAATTATATTTTGCCCCTAACAAATAAGTTTATACATTAATTGGAATAGCAAATTAGTCCTTTTGATTAGAATTTTCATTCATTTGTATTGTTATAAACGGGTGTGGCTAACAAAATAACTAAATAGTTATATATGGCATGTCACATATAAATCATACTAACATATGGGGACTAGTTTTAAAGTAGAAATTGATGAAATTTTTAACAGAATAATCAATTTACTTTTTGATTCAACATGAAAAGATTAATTTACCTATTTTTTAGTAAATGAGGAAAAATGCAATATAATTCATAATACAAAAATTTTAGAGTTTAGACAAAGGCATAAATTAGATGGGTCAGGTCGATTTTAGGCTGTGTGGAGTAAGATTGAACCAATTTGTTTTTAAGATTTTAAGTTTAAATCATTTTGTAGGTAAAAAGTATTATGAAGGCCCCTACATTATGAGTCAATTTGATTAAAGAGCAAATTGATCATTTTGTTAAAATTTTTATCCATTTATACTATTAAAATTTATTATTATACGCCGACATGAGGTACAAGTGACTTAAATGAAAACTCTCAAATAGCTCAAAGACTATTTTGTAACTTTTTAAAATTGAGTGACCAAAATGTAAACTTACTAATAATTTAAGTGAAAACACAGTAAAGATTACTCAACTATTAAAGGTTGCAAGTCATCCAACTATTCAATTTTGTTATTTTTTATCACATGCAAACTAAAGTAAAAATAGAAATACCCAAAAATCTCAAATAGTTGTGTGACCAAAAAAGATAAAAATGAATAGTTGAGTGATCATTTTGTAAAATTTCATAATTGAGTGACTGTTTTGTAACTTTTCATAATTTAATGACAAAAAAGAAAAAAACATAATTAGGTGACTACTAATGCAGTTTACCCATAATTTAATGACCTTAGGTGTAATTTACCCTAAAAAGTAATAATTGTTCAATATCACAAGAGAGATATCGCGAGTCTTGGTGACTTGGTCGATATATACTATAGCCACATTTACTGGAACAAACCCTTAATTCCAGAAAATAAAAAACTCAGATACTTGGTCGAGGAAGAAGGCAAAGCACAGCCAAAATGTCGTCGTTTTTGCAATCACTTTTGGATCCGAAGAAGAGCTGGTTAGCTTCTTTGCATATGAAAGCCCTTACCACACGCCTCCGCAAATACGGTACGGTTTTCCCCCAAAAAACCCTAACCCTAATCTCGTCTCCTTTGTTTCTTAATTTCAGTTAAAACATATTCGGTAATGTGTTTAGGCCTTCGTTACGACGATCTGTACGATCCTTACTATGACTTGGATATCAAGGAGGCGTTGAATCGGCTGCCCCGTGAGATTGTCGATGCTCGTAACCAACGCCTTAAGCGTGCAATGGATCTCTCCATGAAGCACGAGTATCTCCCAGAAGATCTTCAGGTTTTTCTTTTTTTTTTTAAAAATCAGTGAAGATTTTTTGAGAAATCTTATTTGAGTATTTTATCTTAGAGGATTGACCCCTTCTTTTTCCTGTAATTGTGAATAAAAATTAGCTTTTTAATGTCTGGAACCTTGAATGAATCCTATTATAAATCCTATTGCCTTTAAATTTTTGTCATTGATACCTGTAATTTTTTTAACATATATAAAAGGAGAAAAGTCTTGATAAGGTATGTATGAATTTGATTTCTGCTTCCTAATTCTATAGTTAATACCATTGGATATAGAAGCCTAAATTACTGTAAATTATTAGAATGGAAGTTGCAAAGTCGGAACAAAACTCTTTTTTACATAGAAAGCACAGCCCCTGACTAAGGCTATTTAACAAACTCTATGCGGAGCTAGGAACTAATATATTGTAATTCATTTTAGTACGATTAAGCTATGACTTTTTTTGTTAACATTAGTTGCTATGTTTGATTATGTTTATAATGACCCATATATGCTTGCCACTTTTTTTCATTTTGTAAGAAGAAAGGGATTGAGGAAAAACAGCATTCTATAAGTTTTTTTGCTTGAAAATGCATAATCAATTCTAATTCATTGGATTTTATCTTTCCTTTGCAGAAAATGCAGACACCATTTAGGAGCTATCTTCAAGATATGCTTGCTCTTGTAAGTTCTTGTATATTAAAAGTTCTGTTGATAGCTTGACTTGGATTTTGTTTTGCATTGTTTGGCTTTGGCTATTCATGAAATTTCAGTGTGCAGTATATGTTTGGCTCAGTTATTCTAAGTTTGCCTAAAAAAGATAGTAAACCATATATTTGTCAAATATGTATCCTACATGTGTTCTTTAGAAAAACTGATAATTGGAGTAATTTTGACATAATATACCCAGTAATTTATATGAGGTAGTAATTAGTATGCTTTAATATAATTGTATTATTACTTGGTATGTTTTGACAAACATAATCTATAAAGTAATAGTCCTAATTTATATTTCTATGTTTTTATCTGAGTAGGGAATCACTGTTTATAACGCACTTTTAGTGGTCTTTGCCTCAGTTTTACTAGTCATACTACAGACAATCTTTATGATTATTTCTAGATTCAGTGCCGACATGTCCCAGTATATAAGCTGTAAAGATTTCTAGGAATAGCTGTATTGAATCGAATAGTCTTTTTAGTTGTTGTATTAAGTTTTGAAATGATATAGTTTTTGCTTATATCTTGTAGGTGAAGAAGGAGAGAGCAGAGCGAGAAGCATTGGGAGCTTTGCCTCTGTATCAGCGAACCATTCCTTAAGGGTTTTCATGCCGTATCTCATAGTCATTGCTGTTGAAATTTGCGTTCGATTATCTGTATGTGCGTATGGTATTTCGATAGCGGAAGTGGACTGAATTTTTACAATTCCTGGTTTGGTTGGTTTACACAGTCATCTGTGTCAGTTTTTGAACTGAATCACTTATTTAGGTTTAAGTCTGTTGGCAGTGTCCCAATAATAAACAGAACTGTGAACCGCATTTTACACATTCAATGCACGCAAAGCAATTCTAGAATAAACAAAGCCTTTGAACTTTGATTGTTGGAGCAAATCTGTAGACTGCATGCCCTGATGTCATTCTTTTTTGTTTATGTTACTCAAGGTTTTCAGAACTAATGAGCAGTGGTCAATCTGTCAGACCACCGGTTATTGGTCCGATCAGTTTGATCAATCTTATCGGTTTACCCATTGCAATTGAATAAATTGTTTAAAAAAATCGTAATATTAAAAATATTGAAAAATAGAGAAAGCTTATTCAATTAGTTTGTATTAGTTTATCAATCAATTGGTCGACCTTTTATTTCAAATTGATATTTTGGTTGGTTTTTGTTCTAATTGGCTGTTAAGCTCCGGTTTTGAAAATAGTGGTGTTAGTGTTATAGTCTAGTGGGGATTTAAGTTCTATTAGATAGATACCGGTGATGATGAGATTAGTTATTGTAATGGTGAAATCGAATAATTTAGCACTGAAAATAAAATCAATAAGGTGATTTGTTTTGATATTAATGTAATGATAATAGTGAGGTGAATTATGGTTAGGTAATGACATTTTTAATATAATATTAGGGGTAAGAGATGGGTCACAAAATTTGAATTCATGTTAAACAGGTATCTAATAAGAGATAATAATAAATTTAATCATCATTTCATACAAGTCACAATATAGTGAGATAATGATATTTTTTTTTAATGCTGTGAGACTATTATAATTTATTAGAGAATGACGTTCTTTAATATAATATTGGGGCAAGAGATAGTGTCACAATTAGAATTCATATTAAACAGGTGTCTAATAAGAATTTTAATTATCATTCCATACAAATCATAATTTATTATATAATTTAACTAAAAGTGAAATCAATTACAAAGTAGAAAATAAAAAATAAAAAAATTTCCACATAGGTCTCCTGTGTTATAATTCAAGCACAACATACACAACATTAATTGGTAATTAATTCTTCATCAATAAATATCCTTCAATCCGGTGAGATTTTCGTTGATACAAAAAAATATTGGTAACTGTTTTAAGTATTATAATAGTCAATTAGTTGTTACAATATAGTATAAAGCTTTATCGCCTTCACATGCTTGTGCAATGATATCCAACACATAATATGAATACGTATAATTTTTAAATATACATAATAATAATAAAAAGAAAAATAATAATTTTAGCTCTTGCTTTTAATAATTTATTATGATGCAATCACCCTAAATAAAATATGATTTTACCAGGGATGAAGGACATGTTTCCTTCCTCTAATTAAAAGGAAAGAAACATACATGGTTTTTCATTAAAAACATCCAAATGAAAAATCTACAAAGAAACATCAACTAAATTTTTATGGCATTTGTTTTCTACAAGCAAACAGTCCCAACACGAACATACCGAAACTAACATGTATGCAGAATCATGTAGCAAAAACCAGTATTTTAGCTACATAAATTCACATCATAAAAAAGGGAGGCATTAATATGTAATACCTTACTCTAAAGTGCAGGTTTTGATCATTAATCTTTGCTACCATCTTCTTCATAATTGCTTCTACTCTCATTACTGTTACCTTTTGAAACAATGCAAGGAGTGAGAGGTGGAAATGAGGGCACGGCTTTTAGCATGAATTTACGGCCACTTCTTAACGATCCCGAAGAGCTTGACCCGAGCTGATGCAATTTGTGAGGAGGTGAAACTCGTTTTCCGTTCGGGGAACTTGCTTTCACAGACTTTAAAGGTGTAGAAGTGTCTTTCAACATCTCGGGTGTATCATCCTCCAAAATGTCATATAGTCCACCGTCGGAGTCGAGCTGTTGAAGCTCTTTGTCTATAGGGGATTTTGGTGTAATAGGTGAACTGCGCCAACGAAGGGAACCTCCTAAAGTAAAACAACCACTTCTAGGACCTAAATTCAATCGTGAAAGATTTGTCAATTCCCTTGGTTTAGATGATGATGAATCTATAATAATCGAGGGATGATTTGGTAGCGGAGTCTGATGACAGTCATCGGCAAGTATGTTGTCTGCATTATTGTAGTTGATTTTGTCACGGTGAGAACCGACATACAAATTTTCTTTACTTGTTTCCAGAAGCATGTCGTTGGTATTAGAAGTCCTTGGAGATTTTGCAAGTGATACGTTAGTAGGATCAGACTCGGGTGATGGAAGGCATCTCATAGGAAGAAGTCCTGATGCAGAGGCATTCTTTCCAGGGCTGAATAGAAAGGTAATAAGTAAATAAAGTTGAATTGGTATATGAAACTAGGATGTCATAATCGTAAATCTCACTCTGAGTGTTCGAATGAAGGTGTCGTAGGTGTAAGATAGTGTGGATTACACAACTCAGAATGCAAGAAATCCTTCTTAGCTGCGACTGTACTTTCCGATAGCTCCCCGACACCTCTTTTCACAATTGCTTCAGTCACATAATAATCTGGAAACATAGAAATAAGGATTACATACCGAAAGATACTAATCTTCAGCTCCTATATACCCTAAAACAATGTTGGAACGAGTGAGCATGTTTCTCTATTTTCTAGTTTTGGAGATAAAAGACGAAAATGCATTGAGAGACAAAATTCTAAATGATAATTCTTACAAAACTCACCTTCCTTCTTGCCATAAACATTTTTACACCCCTCACATCGACATCCAATGGAGCAACCAACATTAGCCTTAATATATAAAATAGTTTCATAAGTCCAGCAAAGATTTACTAAGAGATGACATGGAAAGCATTGCAAGATGATTCAGGCAACTGTAAATTCCAAACCTGGTAGCATTCACAATATTTTTTCAGACACATTGACCTTTTGCAATTGCACCCTCTTTTATGTCTTGCTGAAGATGGCGTCTTCCAGTTTCCATCTTCCTATACATGGAAAGTAGACCAAAATTAGTAAATTTGAACCAAAAGAAAAACCTCTCTGTTTCAGGCTAAGTTCATTTATACCCTGCTGTTTACTGGAACCTCAGTGACTGGTTGTACAATCTTGGGAGCAAATGCTAGTGGATTACGCGATTCAATTTGTTGGCGTGTTTCAAGGACAGTACTTTCATACTCAGGTCTGTTGAAGCAACCTTGACATGAGCAAGGTTCAGCACAATAGATACCGGCAGCAAAACAGTCACAATAGCTTCAAAGGAATAAGGAGGACAAAGTTAGCATATATAACACTAAAAATAGTTACGTAAGCAGATGTCAACAAAGTAAAAGCAAAATTACTTACAGTTTCAAGCATTTGCTCTTCTTGCAATTGCAACGCTTGCAACCCTCATCGCTATCTGATAACTTCTTCCTACAGAAGCATAAATGATCCTACTTATTGAGGGAATGTGATAACTATCAAATCAGCAAGTAGTACTTACCTTTTATTTTTGGGGCTTTGCTGGTTAAACACCTCGTTAATATCTCCATCCCCTGAGCTAAGCTTCCTTTTTCTGTTTACGGTCATGTGACACTCTATTGACTCCATGGTGCAAAGTGATTCAGAAGCTGCAGAACCTTCAATTGTAGAAACCTTTGCTTCAAGTGTTCTATCCTGAGGAGCAGTTGATACTTTCTCAAATGCATCCGAGCAGTTCTCCATGTTTTCCATTGACTGACAACTCGTAATAGATGCTGATTTTATGCCCTCCGTACCCATAGTATCCACTGCCAGCTTCATGCTCACAGTTCCACCTTGATCTGTTGGTATAGCACTAAAAATGCTGTTTAAGTGTAAGCCAATACCTGACGGCTTGGAAACAGTTAAGGAAGACCTATTGTCATAGCTCTGGGGAATCATGTTTATTGCTAATTGGGACAAGTTAACTAGTCGTCTCTTTCTTGATGTACTTGAATCCACATGAGATGAACCCAAACTCTCTGTTTTCGAAGATGTAGCAAGTGGCACTGAAGTGATCACATCATTTACTAGATTTGAAGAACCGCTGCAGTTTGCTGTAGATTCTGGTTGAGGTTCTCCAAATTGAAGGCAACGCCTACTCATGCCACGTAGGTGTTCGATGGCCTGCAAGTACTGGTGTCATTATTCCATTGCAAAATGAAAATCCTAGTAACATTTAATAACTAAAACAAAGCTAAAAATATGGAGTCAGTTAATATAATTAATCTCTATATATCAGAGCTACTTTGAATATTTTATACCTCAAGATCATGTGTAGTGTCATAAAATGGAGCATCTGTGACTCCCCCAACATTTTCAGCAAAACCTTCATATGCCTGAACCATTTGTAAAGATCCAGGCTGCAGTTGAAGGAAACCATCACATCCATAACCATCATCTTCTACTCCTTTCTGTAAAAGAGAAGAAAAGACAGTGAAATGAGTATACATGGTACTATTTCCCACCTTGATTTAGGACATAGAAATCAAGCATTACCTGAGGATTCAAGTTTTTACTTCCTTGTTCCTGAGAAGAAAGATCAAACATATCAGAATCAATTTGTTGGCAACCATCAGATATCCCTTGACCACCATGTTGATCTTCTTTTATCTTCAATGGCTCAATGTCAAAGGTTTCAAGGCCTTTTTCACTCTGCCTCAACAGCAATTGAACTGCATCAGCTTCTCTCCCTGAGTAATGTTTGTCAACAGATTCTAAATTCTTTGAGCATGGCAAACCATTTGCTGATGATTCAAGCACATTATTAGATTGTTTCAAGTTTAGGTTAACTGAATATGCAGAGTCAACACAATCAGCTTCCACGGGGTCGGCCAAGTATTCATCAACACATCCAGATGAACTACTAGGTTGGACTGACATAGAATCCTTGGTATCATCCTCCTTAATATCAACGATCATTTCTCGGTGCAATTCACTAACAGATCTTTCCAAATCACCAGACCTATTGGTACTTTGCTCGTCTCCTTTAACATTTTGAGATACTTCCACATTGGATGACTGAGGCCTGGAATAAGGTTAATTTCAGTGAAATCAGAGCTCAAACAAGGAGCTATTCAAGTGGAAAACATTAAAGCCAAAATCCTAGGGGTGACAAACCTTTTTAGAGTATTTATACGCGGAGACGTAAAAACTAGAGGGGGAGAACTGAGTCCCAAGAACCTTGGTGCTACATGGGGTACCTTGTCATGCTTTATAGGAGAAAGATTGCTAACAAAATTGGAAAAAGGGGATTCCTGGAATCAAATTAAAATAATGATAAATAAGATGTCTAAAAATTCATGAAAAAGGAAAATGGTATCCACTTGCAAAGCCTATGCAGTTATATTGATAAGTAACTAGTGAAAAAGAAAAAGTAAGGTGGCAACTGCAAAGTAATGGAACTTAATCAAAATCAAGTTTGAAGTTTTTTGCAAAGTAATGGAACTCAACCCAAAAGCATATGATAATTGCCTTCAGATCATTCCCGCTTTTCTTTAACCAAAACCGGCACATAACAAAACAAATAACTCATCCAAAGATTCCAAACAGAGGGAAACACAACACTATTACCTTGTGCTAAATCTAAAACCTCAATAATTTAAACATCCATGCAGCATTTACTCATCAAAGAAACCATTTTTTTTTTCCCGGATACCTCCTCTAACAAAACAGCACCAATAAATCTACTTCAAAGTTCAAAAGCAAGCGACCATTCAATTAGAGAACAATCACATCCTTTTTTTTCTTTTGCAAAGTTTAGTGTTTTATCACTTCATTGAAATAAACCTCCCAATTTCTCCACAAAAAAACAAAATTTTCACGGATAAACCCACTAAATTAGTGAAATTGCAGTCAAAAACCTAAGTCAAATCACAATTCCACCAACAAAAATAAAATTGTCACCTTAACAAACATTTTATGTTCACCGATCCCCAACCCCCTTTCCCAAACGTTAACAACATTAACTTACAAACTCCAATTTTAAATCAGATACTAAGAAAAAAGAATCCCATCAAGCAGCAACATTTACCCCTCAAAAAAATCTAAAACCAAAGCCAAAAAAAAGAGTAATATCTATCAAAAGAGAAAGATTACTTGAACTGGGGAAAAAGAAGAAGAGGGTGCAGCAGAAGAAGGAATTGGGGATTTAGTAGGTTCAGGAGAATCCATGCTTTGATAGCTTAACCCTAAGCTGTCCCTGCATTTCCACTGTGATTTTTGTTTTTTTTTCCTTTCTTTTTTTAAAATTTTTTTTCTCTCCCTTGAATCTGCAGAATTTTGACGTTGAAAATTTGTCAATAATTTTTTTTATATAATTTTGGTTTTAATTTTGCTTTAAAATGAAAAAAATGCTTGAGGGAGACGTAGGCTAAGAGAGAACAAAAGGCGGGCATTCAAAAACCGAGCGGGAACATCCCTCGGCCTTTCTATTGGATAACTTTCTGGGCCTTTTTCAGCTGGGCCTTTTGCTCTCTTTTTTTCCTATTATTTTCTTAATTTTGTTCTTAAAAATTAGAAATTATTTTAATTTTTATTCCATTTTAATTTTCACTATGTATGAAGTATCAACATTATTCAAATATATTCATACTTTAAATTCGGATATATTTTTATTTTAATTCAATTACGCTTTAAAATGCTTATTTCTAATTATTTAATTTAATATATTTCCTATTACTGTATTTTGTAAAATTTAAGATTTTATTCTTAAAGCTGCATTACAAATAAATACTACATCTGAATTTTCATTTCATATTTTATTCTAATTTAAGTTTTACATACGTAAATTCTATTCAAATTTATTTTAATTTATGATCCTCAAATTATTAATTTGATTATATTTTATTTTATATTTTTAAAAATATAAGAATAAATATTAAATTTACACATAAATTTTAGCTTAATGTGTAATTTAATATATAAATTTTGATTTGATATAATTATGTACATAAAATTTGAATTACAGTTTATATGTATAAATAAAACTTTAATTTTAATTTAATTATTCATATTTAAAAATAAATATTTATTTATTATTATATTAAATTAATATAATTATTTATGTATGCAATATGTCAACATAAAATTATATTAATCCAATAAAGTTATTAATAATTTATAAAAATTCAATCAAATCAAAATTTAATATATATATAAAAATTAAAATCAATAAATAATTTCTTAATATTTTTCCCTTAAAATTTACTCCAACCTCTACCTCATAACGGGGCCATTAGGAATTCCCGAGAAAGTCAACCATTTGTGATCCAAGTTACATCATTTGGAAGATCTCAATTTATTTTTGTTAATTAATACTAATCTAATATAACCAAAAAAAACAATGGAATTAAATCAGAAATAAAGCATGTATACTTTGCATAATATAAGAAGAGATTTATAAGCACAATCACTCAATTAGAAAATTTTGCAACTTAATTAGGTCAAAATTATTCATTGAGATTAACTGAAAACAATTAAATTCAAAAATTAATTAAAGTTAATTGAAATTAATTAACATTAACAAATTGAAAAAAGCTAATTAAATCAAAGTGATTGATTAAGACACAATTACAATATACAAATAATACATATTTAAATAATTAGAATTAGAATTAAATATTACAAAACACAATAAATTGATGATTGAAGTTTCTTCAATCAAGACCCACACATGATAAGATTTAAATTAAAATAAACATGGTAAAAACCAACGATCATTTAAATAATGAAATTTGAACAAAAATCATCAAAATTTTAGAACTCAATTTTACAAATACAATCAAAACATCATTCTAGGAGACTATTTAATTCTATATATAATATAAAATCAACTCCTTTTAGAGTAAATAGGAGTAAATAAAGACAATGTTAGTATTTAAAAAATCTAGGGTCAAAATAGATATTTCATGAAAATAAAAGAGTACTTAAAATTTTATTTGAACTTATGAATTTTAAATTGTATTAATTACTAAACTTTTAATTTTGAGTTAATCATGATTTTTCTTTGCAATGCATGTATTTTTTTTTTTTTTATATTAACTATTATTTTCTTTACATTACATGCAATTTTTCTTTTATTTCTAAATAGACCTTTAGTTTTTTTATTATAGGTATTATATACAAGTTTTAACTTTAAATTGCTACAAACATTTTATAATTATCATTTTCTATGAAAATATTTCTTACTTATTATTAGTATGAGTTATCACCATTAAAATAAATTAACTTTTCATTTTTGGAGTAACTAGGAGTAAATAGAGATAATGTTAGTCTTTTAAAATAAATCCAATGTCAAAATAGGTGTTTCATGAAAATATGTAAATTACTTAATTTTTTAGCTTATTAATTTCATATTGTATTAATTACCACGCTTTTAATTTTGTATTAACTTGATTTTTCCTAACATTGCATGTATTTTTTTTTTATTTCAAGATAGACCTTTAGTTTTTTAAATTTTTTATATATTATATATACAATTTCTATTTTTATTATATATTTTATTCTTTAAAATTTTCTTTATAAAAGCTAAGTTATTTTTATTGCTTATCAATTAATTATATATTTTTTATTGATTGAGTCTTAGCTCAATAAATATCGGCACTGTTGTCGATGTAGAAGGACGTAAATTCAAATGCACTAAAGCGTATTATCTTCCTATTTAAGGATTGAAGAAGAACTATAGATAATTATAAGCATTGTATAAAAAAATAGATATGATAAAACCTATAATAAAATTATATTCAAAAAATTAATTTTAATAGCATTACAATAACTCAATTACATATTTTATTAT
This sequence comes from Gossypium arboreum, assembly GCF_025698485.1. Lineage (NCBI taxonomy): Eukaryota > Viridiplantae > Streptophyta > Magnoliopsida > Malvales > Malvaceae > Gossypium > Gossypium arboreum. Next base: position 126,918,066 of record NC_069082.1, on the reverse strand, counting down.
TCTCTTTTTTATATATTTACATATTTATATAAACTAGTAAAAATTATTTTAGATTTTATCAATCACTTTTCTTTTTCATTTTATTTTCTTAAATTCATTTAGATTATTTACTTTTATAACTTTTGTTCAGATAACCAAATTTTATAATTAAATTATCTGTAGTAAGTAAATGTATTCATATTTAATAAAAACTCTTAAATTTAACGAAATTGTTACTTTTGATAATATTTTTTAAATTTAATTTTATATATATTTCTAGATAAATTTTAAAATTAAGATTTTATAGATAAATTAAATCGTTTTTATATAAAAAAATGTAACATGTATACAATCTAACTTTTAACAACTTTTTCTTTTTAAATTTATATAATTGACTTACCTTAAATAAAATGACAAATTTTTCATCTAAAATTTGATTTAACTTTACATTTTACATAATATTTTGTAATCACTTTAATGTTTATAATACTTAAATTTTTAATCTACAATTTTAAATTTCAAAATTTTTTATGAAAATATAAAACTAATAAATCATTTTTTTAAATAGCAGAAGATGAATCCTGCAATGCCAAACTATATTCCTAATAAATTAAATTATGATATACTCACAATGTTGATAAAAATAATTATGTAACAATTTTATAAAAATTGATATGAAAATTAAATAATATTTTGATTAAAATGATAAAATTGAAATAAAAATATTATAATAATTCAGATTAAAATCTCATAATTTCTATTATATATATTCTAAATTTATCAAGATATAAAAGAACAATAACACAAAGGGATCAATAAACTGCTTTAAACTTGTTCTCTCTTTATATATATATATTTTTTTTTTGGATAAATTTGTTGTCTGTTTTTAAGCACGGTTTACACATTGCTATCCCAAGAATCGCTTTTTATTTTCAGTAATGTGACTCCCATTGGCTGAATCTAAAGGACTTTTGTAGTTGCACATATAAAACTAACTGAGAAGGGCATCAAATATACCTGAATTGAGCTTCAGCAGCGCCGGACTCTGACCCATTAGTTTACTCAATTCTCCCACCACTCGGTCCATATACTGCACGTAAAGACCATTTCTGCTTTCTAAAACTTCAACAGATTTACGTGCTTGGAGAAGTGATGTCACCCACTCTTCGAAAACACCTGCAATATGCCTCTGCCAATGTCATTTATCATTTCATAATATGGTCACTACCCATGTTGCTGGGATTCTTCTTTATATGGAGATATGGAGATATAACCTTCGAGAATCCTTCAAATACACGGAAAACTTAAAAAAATTAATCATATCCATGTAATCCAAGTAATATGAGTTATTATAGCCCCGAGTTTTAAATATACCATTTTTTATCTCTTGGGGGCAAATTGTACCATATGCAATGAACATAAATGCAAAATGCAAGGGTCAAGGACGTTTTTCGTGCTTACAGTGCTGCCATTGCATGTCTGGTATTTGCAAAGTACTACATCGATACAAGCTAAATTATGAGGTGATAATTGATACGTTATCGGAAAAGTGCGGTGAATCAGTAGGAGGCAACAATATTATATATAAGAACTAAATTATCAGGTGCAGAAAGGAGTGTGATGCCTACTGTTTTCGAAGTCTTCATTTGTTGACCAGGTTAACAAGTAGTCCGATACCAAAAACTCAATAAGCTGGATCCTGTTACCCACAGAAATTAACAGGTCAAAACTGAGCTAGTCATTGAACATGAAGTCTAGATGCATATTCAAACCTACAGTATTAGATAGCCTTTTCATTTCATAAAAGATCCTTGGACATTCAAAGCTCCAGTCAACGTACATGATATTTCAGGTCTTTAAAATTTTAGTCAAAAGGACAATTCTGTTCCAATGGCATGCTAGATATATGGAGGAAAAACCCAAGATTTGACAAATAATCTGCAATCAATGATATATCTAAGACAAACAAACTTAATGATTCAAAATGAATTTCTGAGCTATCATGTCTTCTCCTCCATTGCTAGAAACTCGATACAGTACAACCATAATGATTCCAGGAGAAATCTTTAAATTTGAATAATAGTAAGAACAAATTCCAGTATGCAGAAGGCAAAACAAAAACCCAAGATGTAACATATAAATCCAGGATAATTTGTAGTTTATATAACAAATCATAATGCAATTTTCTCAAAGACACCATGCATGATGGTAAGAAAAACGGAAAAACATAGAGCTAAATCCTCACGTACAAGGAGGGAGACAGGGAAAAAGAAAGAGAGGTCAAGACATGATTGTCCAATCTCCTAATTCGAGACAACTGTGACTAATGATTGTAACATTTTGTCTTGCCAAACTAAAACTAACAAGATGCAGTAAACAAAGGTGAATTAGAGGAAAGCAAAACATGAAAAACTGGATAGGCTAACCAAGAAATACTTACATTACAAACATGCACTCATGCATGGCAGGAAAAGTTTCATCAAATGGGTCCGAGAAGAGTAAACTTTCTGCCAGTACAGATATTCTTTGAGAAATTGAAAGTATTATACGTTGTCCAATGTATGATTGACATCCAAGCTTACGAAGCAAATGTTGGATGTCCAGCTGGGAATTTGTGTCACTTTTATGTGCCTCTGTATTAGCATGTCGAAAACAAAAATAAATAACTGGTTAAAATTTAAAAGGAGACAAGAAGAGAAAAAAGACGCCCAAAATCCGAATTCTACCATCGACAGATGCTAATAAAAGCAAGAACCAATTTTTTTCTATTTATCACAAACTTACAACAAATATAAGTAGGTTCCAACCACGATGGACTATTTACCATCTCTTCTTGATGGAGAAGACATCTGTCTAACCAAACACATGATTAATCTGCTAACAACTCCTTCAACAGATTCCAAGTTCTTTCCCATCGATAACAGATTCTTCAATGCCGCTTAAGAAGACACGTGAAAGAGTAGGAAAAATCAGCACACAGATAAGTTAAGTAGAAAGCTTCAATCGTTAAGAGTAAGCAAAGAAAAGGCCCACAACGCAAAAGGATGAAATGTCGGTAGAAACTAAGGGAAAAGAGCACACAATGAATATGAAAATCATCGGGTATTCATTTACTTTCAAATCTCAAACAGCCTTTCAGACTCAACAACGCTGAACAACCACTAGTTTACATCAGACAAACAATCTTCGTTTTCTTAGCTTCCTTTCTCATTTACACAAGAAAAGAGAGCAATCTCACTGAAACGTGAGCTTTGCAGAATCCAGAGAGGGCCTAAATCTGGGTGACTTGAGTCCATGCTCAATTGAGTCAGATCAGGGATTCTCATTTCTCAATAACCTTTGTGCATTCTCATTTCCAAATATTCTATCTGCCTCTACAAATCCTCCAACTAGTACAAAACACAAATCATAAAAACAAATTTATAATTCTGTTTTTTCAATTTGATTTCAAGGTTAACCAACGTTCAAACATCTTTAATGTGCAATCCTTTCTATATCCTCTGCCTTTTCCATTGCTATTTCTAAAGTTTCATATAATAACTTGGTTTTAAAACACTTTATTCCAAAAGCAGCCTTTGAGCCATTGACTCAGATATAAATTAATCGGTGATGACAAAATCAGATATGCATATAACCTACTTTAGAATAAGACAAGATACGTTAAAAGGGAATAGAAGCTTTTCCTTCTCCAGTATTAACTAACCTTATGTGCCATGTTAACTTCAACCGTATAATATGGTAAGCAGACAAGGCACTGTCAAGTAATCAGGGTAATGCTCCAGTTTTGTTATGCTTTTATTTCATCTCCTATATTCTATGAACAGGATGAGTCCACCCAATTGTCAAACGTCTAATGGAGGAAAAGTTCCGTAAGTAGAGAAAACAAACAAAGAGGTTCAACTCTGTACCAACTCTGTTTCTTATAGAAAATAAATGACTGCCTTAATCGAGTTTTCAAATAATTGTCCCACGATCTGAAAATGAAAATGGCATTTGGCAAGCACTAATTGCAACTAATCCTGTTTTATTGGATTCGAAGAAACACCATATCCAGGAGCAGCAACAATCTAAATAGATTAGATATTCCTTTTGTTGATCTCTACAACATCAGTGCTCTAGCTCACAGCTATTCTCACCAACTATCTTGTGACTTTTTCACTATGCTATTGGTAATCTAAACAAGAAACAACCATGGGGCTGAGATATCTTAATCTTAATTGAAAATTGAACTTATAAAAGCAATTATATTTGAGAGAGAAGCGATTTTTACTAAATTAATTTGAATATATATGTTTAGATGGCGAGATTCTTAAAAAAAAGGCAATAGCGTGGAAGTCCGTGCATCGAGCTTAACAATTGAAACAGATCGCGCATTAATTTCTACTGAAACAAATTGCATAAGCTCCAATAAATGATAGTGATACCATTTCATGATTACCTAAAATGAAATCCACAGCTTGGTGAGACCAATTTTTGAATTTAGATTCCTGAACCTATAAGGAAGGTATGAAATAAGAACATATCAAACTATGGATTTACATCTCTTAGAGTGATGAACAAAAACCAGAAGAAAAAGGGAAATCACTCTACAGGAGAACTAGAACTGCAAAGCTCCACAAGAAAATCAACCGAAGCCCTAAGCTGCTCAGCTTGATCTTCATCGCTAAAGCCTGTAGTTTTAATAGAACTCCAATTAATAGTTCAGCTACAATAGAAAAGTCCATGCATAAACTGGCACTACTTTTGCAACGGTCAAATCATCGATAGCATACCTGTTGCCATAATTCAGAAGCTATGTATTCAAATCAATAACTACTACACGTTGCCAGAATTCAAAAGCTAAGAAACATAGATCGGGTCACTGACTTTCAAAGCATAGAGCTAGATTAAAGTGCAATATATTCAAAAAAAAAAGTCCACTCAATAGTCCTATGTACCGAAAGCACGCCGTTTTTGAGATGATCCACATGTTTTCCTTCTCTCTCTCAATCGAACTGCAAAGCAGAAAATGGAACCATAAAGTTTTAAGCAAGCATTGAGAAGAACATAGCTGATTCTGATTATTAACTAATGATGTTAATTTAACCTTGTCTGAGAAATCTTCGACGAAGAACATCATGGAATCTACGATCAGAACCGTCTCCAAGTCGATTAGGGCTTAGTTTCCCCAAATTATCAAAAAAATAACACTTGCAAGAAGCAGTTTGTGGGAAAAGATCACATTGCGAAGCCTCTACATAATACATACATAAACTCAACCTTAAGAAGTTCAAATAAAACTGAAAGTAGGCATAAGGGAGAAAAATAAAAGAGTAGAAAATTGTAAAGAGAACCTTCGGCTTCCTTGAGATCGTCCTTGAGCTTGAGAATCTCTTGCTTTCGCTCCTTCGCCTAAAATTACATCGAAATAAATTAAAAAATAAATTTGGTGAATGCAAGAGGGAAGTGGAAAATGAAAGAAACAGAGACCTTTCGCTTCCATTTAAGAGTGTCATCGGACAGGGAAGGAGGAGGAGGATGGCGCTGCAAAAACTTTGATCGGAGAAGAGAGATGGCAATGGCTAGCTTTAATGGTTCTTCTTTTAAAGTATTTGTCGCTGCCGATGGTGCTTGGTGTTCACTGGAGGACATTTCTGATTTCTCTCCAAATTTCAAAAAAGAGCGGGAGATTTGGCCTTTTTCGGGTTGTTTTTTTTCCCCTCCATCGATTTTTATAGACTTGAAAATTTTAAAGGTCAATTTTAAATATTAGCCCCTCTACTATGAATAAGTTTTAGATTTAATCTATATAATTTAATTTGATCAAATTTAGCTCATGTATTTTTGAATTATAAAATTTCAGGACTAACCCAAATTTTAGCAATTAAATCTATTTGATTAAAATTTTCTATTAGTCCAATTTGATAATTCCTAGTCCCTACAAATTTCGTAGTTTAAAATTTCGGGATCGAGTCAAAATGACAATTGTCAAATCTGTTAACTAGCATTTTGTGACGAATATATGAAAATAACAAACTGACTTAGCCCCAAATTAAATAATATAGAGGCTAAATCTATAACTTAATATAGTACAAAGACTAATAATTGAAAAGAATTTGACTGGAATTTAATTCACCAATGATAATTACACATAGTAAAATCGATGACCACAATATAATTATACAATTTAATCAAGTGGAAAAGTTTAGGGTTATTGATTTTTTTAAATAGATTGTCCTTTTATTAAAAAGTCTGTTCTCTGTAGCACGCTTTTCTGTCTACTTGTCATAGTATATTATTGTCTTTTATGTTTTTTAAGTTTTTGTCTTTAAGTTTGATAGCATTTTAAAAGTTTCTTCGTTTAGGTATGTTTGATACTTGATATTGAGAAGGGTTATCTATTGATTGCTATTTGGTTTCAACTATGGAGAAAGAGATGGCGGGTCTTAATATAGAAGATGGGGAAGACGGGGCATTGCTTTTGCCGATAGATTCAAAGTTGCAAAAATCGACGTATGAGTACTGTTTGATAGAATGTTTCTTAACAACCAGTGTTGTTCATTTTTTTTGTCATGAGGAATACAATAACGAATTTGTGGCATGCACTAGAGGTGTTCAGATCTCGAATTTGAGTGAGAGGAGATATTTACTCAAATTCTTTCATGAAATGGATGTTAAGCAGGTGATTGCTGGACTCCATGGACATTCAACAATTACTTATTGGCTATCTGTTAGTTAGAGAATAATAAAGATCTCATACAAATCCCTTTAATTTTCTCAACTTTCCGGATTCAAATTTATGACTTGCCTCCAGATTTCTTTTCAATGATCATGCCAAAACAACTGGGGAATTTTATTAGGTGTTTTTTGGAGTATGACATGAAACAGTTAAATCAGGGTTCAAAAATTATCTTAAGATTAAATTTGATTTGGATGTTAAAAGACCCTTGAAGAGAAGAAAGTTATAATATCTCATCAAAATTCATTTATGTTCATTTCGATACGAATGACTCACTTTGTTCTGTTACTTGTGTGAATGTTTGGGCCATAATGACACTTTGTTCTGTTACTTGTGTGAATGTTTGAGCAAAGGTGAAAAGGTCTTGTGATATAATTTAATCCAAATAATTTCATTTGATTTAAATCACTCAATTTCAAAAAAATTTAAATCAAAATAGAATATAAAATAAAAAACGTCAACTCAATTAAATTAAAAATTTTTTACTCAATTTAATCGAACACTCACCTCTAATCATATCCCTTAAAAGGTTAATATTCAAGCAAAAAATAAATAATAAATAGAAGTTGGATGCATCATAGAATCTTTAGCCAACAATCTGATTTTGTTCAACAGAAAAGGAAACAAACATTTTAAATTCTACTATTATTATTAATTAAAGGCTTTTACACTTAAGAAAGTGCAAGAACATTGTATCAAAATTAGTATAAATGACATCTTGATGATGATTGTAGGCAAGGCAAATCCATGGTACTAAACTTTGTTTTTTTTTGTTTTTTTTTTCTCAATAAACACACTGCTGGTGATGACCTTGAAAAAGAAATTATACAACTCGAGAAAATTTTACCTGTCCTTGGCAGCTGCAACTTTATCAAATAATACAAGTCCTTGCCGATACAGAACAACAATAATAAGCATGCAAAACTTAGAATAGATTCTGACAGGCCTCCACCTCGGAGGCTGATGCATCGAGCAGGCCTTGCCCAGATGGATTCAAGCTAATGGTCTTCGTTGCTGCATCGAATACAGCTTTCTGATAAAAGTTATCCTCCATTTTCTTAAGGATTTCCTTCACCACTTTAAAATCTAGTCCCCCAGCCAAAATGAGTCTCCCGATTATTTCTCCAAAATTATTTGGTGCTTTCGGTAAGTCAATGGCAATGTCATCCAGCAAGGCACCGTAGAGGAGGCATCCGGTCGCGATGTCTCTTGCAGCAAAAACTTTCTTGGAAAACAAGTATTCAAGAAGTTTCCAGACTGGCTCGACGCATGGTGGGCTTTTGTCCAAGGCAATTGAAATCGCTTCTTTCACAACCTCAGGGTGGTGTGATGGAGATTTTAGTTCCTCCACGCACAGCAAAGCTTCATCAAGCAGCCTAACGATGAAATACTCATCCAAAAGCGCTCGTATTTTTCTCTGAAGATCATCTGGATTTAGTATTGCAGCTGGGGGCAGAGATTTCTCCACAATTGGAGAGACAGCAGCCACAGGCACAGGTTTAGCAGAAACAGAAGGTTGTGCCATAGGCTCGGCACCCAAACTAGTGTTGGATTGCCAAGCAGGAGGGGTTGAACTTCCCTGCAATAGGGCACTTGTCCTGCCGCTCATAAGGTCACCACTACCTTGAGGCAACAGCCTTGGATTCATTGAAGATTTATGGATTGAAGGTGACTGGCCACGCCCTACAGGCATGCTTTGTGCATCACCCCTCGGCATTGACCGACCCCTAGGAACTTCCCAATTATCACTGTCCATTCCAGGCATACCAGGCATTCTCCGGGTTCCTGGCATTCCAGGCATCCCAGGCATCAAACCTCCAGTACCAGGGCGGGTGATAGGAAAACCCCCAGGACCAGGACTCACAGGACCAACTGGAACAACACGACTATTTCTAATACTTGCAGTAGCACCTGGACGCAGCCCAAGATTCTTTTCAGCCTCAGAATGAATTTCCGTAATTGTTTTGGCTTTCACCTGCAGGAATCCATACACAAAGAAAATGTCAATATCAAAGCCCATTCACATGGGCATGCCAACAGGACCCATCTATCTAATCAAACCCAAATGATAGCATTATGACCCACCTCCTCCCGTCTGGGAACCCATTTGTTTGCACGAAGATCAAGAACATCACGAACCATAAATCTCAACCTTGGAGCAAGCTGAGGATTTGTAGTCAATTCCTTCAATCTGCTGAAGTATGTATCATTTATTCGCCGCGATTTTGGGCTCTCATCAAGTTGCTTACCAATAGTGTTGAAGAACTGACAAATGGCCTCAACATTCTCCTCTGCAGGGCAAGCTCTACTGTCATGGCCCAAAAGTTCCTGTTTGGCACCAAAGGAAAAAAATTATTTAGCATGACTTACTGAAATTTCCAATTTCCATGGCTGAAAAAGAAGTAGCGGCAATCACCTGTACAATGTGATGGACTATCTTCTCAGGCACCATTTTCTGCTTCAGAAGCTCGCCAATTAAACGAATATTACCCAAAGTGCGGAGCTTGGCCATCCTTTCTTTATCTCTACGATCCATCTCTTGCTCAGGGGCAGTCATAAGCCTCACTTCTTCCCTAAGCTTGTCAGCTCCTTCAAATGCCTCCTGGCAGTTATTCAAGAGGACTCGCTTAAATGTAATATCTTTTCCACCAGGTTCATCAGATGGGAATGAGGGCAGCTTATCATTAAGATCAGAACATAAGAGAGAATACATAGGGCAAAACGTCGGTTCCAGAACAGCCTTCTCAAATATTAGAGAAATAACATCCTGTAAAGACACCATAGATACCATCAATGATTTCATCTTACATCCAGCAGTAACAATATAAGAACACAATATACATAAAATGTACATGCGTGCATATACATCCATATACATACAGAAAAAGGTGTGATCATGTCAAAAAATAAAACAGAAATGTAGAAATAATAACCTTCAAGATATCAGCTGATGTGATACCAGAATCAATAAGTTGGCCCTTCAGAAGATCATACTTCTCAGGAGTCAGCTTGTTCAATATCCTACACAGAAAACACACCCATTAAGTTCAAGGTTAATTTAATAATGCAACAAAAGAAGGCTTGCCTCTTCTTATCACGCATATTCAAAAAAAATGAAACCACTTTTGCTAGTTGGCAATAAAGTCAAGGCTAACAAGGGAATCAAATGCTACATTCGCATCTTTTACCACCATGAAATTTTTTCATCCTGAAAGCATCTCATATTCAGCTGCTTCCAGAACTAAAAGTTCTATTACCAAAAAATATAAAAAAGACATTAAACTCTGAAGAACTCGGGTAGACCTTGAGAAATGCTATTGTTGTAAGCTCACAGAAATGCCTAGCTTCTATTAACTTATTAAGGAAGAAAATTATGTTTCTACTACATGATTTTGCTACATAGATTATTATGGCACCCTAAAACCAGATCCTGGATGACATAAACAAGTGCAAGGTCTTTTTTATGTGTTTTCAACAGATATTAGATATACATATATGATGAGAAAACCTAAATATCGGAGAAAAACCTAATTTTACCATATACGATGCAAGTAACATAAACATAATTCTAACATATTTACCCTTTAACACTCTTTAGTACACGATCTTTCTCCGAAAGATTTCCCCTTTTAGCCGACCATGGAACCTCAGCCTTAACCAAAGCTGGAGTAGATCCTCCCTGATTCAACAAAGAAAACCCAATGGTAATGCCAAAGAAAAATGATATACATAGCTAGCTGCAGCGATAAATAGGAATAAATACAACGCTAATATATTATCATCATGAAAAAAAATATCAATAGGACTGATGCCAAAGCTAAGCAACTTATATGCTTCCTAACTAATATACGATGGAAATAAATAAACAAAAAAAAAAAAAAAACAATCCCATATGCAAGGCTACTAATGCTGTTGAACAATTCATCATTACATGTCAAACAAATTTAAAGAAAATTCAGACCAATCATTTAGGTGTGCAACTTATTGAACCATTACTCTCAAATTGATATAAATACCAACAGGTTACAACCTTAAATAGAGTGGAACTATTGATTCCAGCACTGATGCCTAATCAAAGCTCATTAATAAAAGTTTTATGACCAAGGAATAAGCCACAAGATGCTTCAAATACTCGCCCAACACAAAAAATAAATAGTTGAAGACACAGGAAACCTTAATTGAAGTTTTTTATCTTACCCCTTGGCTAGAAGAGTTTTGTGCCCTTGAAAATTGAGGGTTGAATTGTTCTTGGCGATTAAATTTATTAGCTTCTTGTTGTCTGGAGTCGAACCGGTTCCCCAAATCTCTACCCCGAAGCGATTCCCGGGACCTTTCCTCTCCAGCCAGAGGAAACTGTGCTGAACGGCTAAACCAATCACGGTTGTCAGGTTCAGAGTAGCGGTTCTGACTATAATTTGGAGGCTAGCAAAAGTACAGAGAATGGAGAAACAAGTGTTAACAAAGAATGACTGCTTGACAAATTTATTTGAAAATAAAAGAACTTCATCAGGGCAGCTAATTGCTGTTAGGATAAGTTTGAAAAGTAAAAAAGTAAAGAGCACTTAGGAGTCTACATTGCTTTCTCCACGACTCCAGCTTTTATCTTCACCGAAGAGCTCCACTTCAAAATCTTGTTTGATTTTAAGAATCTCATCAGCAACTTTTACAGCCTAAGAGAAAGTGAGAAGCATAATCAGATATAGCATTATCAACTCAATATAATTGAAACAGAATGCTAACAACAATGAACATCTTGCATGCAAATAAAAAGCATATATTTGTTCTTTTCTGTGTTGTTTTCTAGCAAAATGCAACAGTAGTTTGCAGATGCACAGTTGACATATATTAAGCAAAAGTTTGTACAATTACCTCTCTAAGCTGTAGAAGTTGGTCCCTAGTGTACCGCACACATTCACGACCCTCAAAACGTGAGTCTGCAGCCTACAACAATAAGGAAATTGATAACTTCAGATTCTACCACCCAAAAGTATTTCAACAAGCAGCATGTTAACATTCATATCAACAATCTAAAGGATAAACCAAGAAACTAAAGGTGCAAATTATGAGGCATACTCCTAACACAGTTATAAAAAAAACTTACTTATCAAACAAAACCAAAAGGATAAGCCACACAAATATTAAGTAACAACAAAAAAATAAGATATCACAAAGTTGAAATCTAAAGATTTTGTATCATAAGAATGTTATCATAAGACCTAACCTTTTTGTACTCCACAGTCCTCAATCTGACTTAGTTAATAAGAACTCACACGGTTGGAATCTAAAGATTTTGTATCATAAGGATGTTCTCACAAGATCCAACATCTAGTACTCCACAATTCTCAATTAGGAGATCAATAAGTAATTAAGTAGCAAATATATATCTTATACATAAGTAGAGTTTAGAAACTCCACGAGAGTGACCGTGCATTTAAGTATACATGTTCACTGAATAATTTACCATTAACTTGTTTATTTATACTTAAGCAGACACGTGATAATCAATTAAACCAACTTAAAAGAGCTTTTTAACTCACACAACAACCAAAAATAGAGAAACCTTAACCTAAGTAGGGTGGCACTGTTTAAGGTGAGATACATTATAGATATATGATGCTTAAGTTCTGCTTATGCAAACCAGTTAACCTTGACAAAAACATCTTCTATATACAACCATTGAAACACAGCTAAGAATACTGACCCACAACTAGGACAAATTATTTAATTTTTGATCAATAGAACACCTATATTTGTTTAAAAACATAAAAGATCCTTTCTATTTTTGTAGTTGTAGGTCCTTTGTGAGTAATCAGGAACTGATTCAGTACCAACTTAAAGCCCTACCTAAAGCCTACATATTTTTTTTTCCTTTGTCAATATTTACAGTAAGTACACATACTAAGTGACCCACCAAGAATTAAGACAAAGCTAATTAAATTCTTCCTCTTTAAAGATACAATGTAATATTTAACTCTATATTCTTTAATTACTCAAGTATTAAAAACAATTCAGCTAATACCAGGGTTCCTATTAGAGCTAAATCACATTCTTTCTCTTTTGAAGTTCTAATGCAATACCTATTACCTAACTCTATAGGCTTTAATTAGTCAACATCAAATAGAATTCATCAAAACCAAGTTGTTAATTAAGAGGACCTCTACTGCAATAAAAACAATGTTAGAATCAACAATAAAAATAATCAAATCAAATCTACCAGCTAGGGATTCAATCCCTAACAGCTGCTGCGCTAATAATTACATATAAAAAGAATTCCTAGCAATCACTCACAAATCAAAAAGACTAGATCAAAAGGGATAAAAATATTGAACCTTAAGAGAAGAAGCACCGCCACCGCCATGGGAACGAAATAGAGGAAGATCAGAAGAAAAGGAACCAAATGCTAATGAAGAAGACGAGGATGATGATGACGCCGAAGATGACGAAGGACCACCAAAAAGTCTGTTCCCTCGACCACCACCAGGTCTTAAACTCAACACCGTTTGATCACCTTGCTGCATACCTAGATCTTATCACGTGAGATTCAATCTGTGCCGACCGATTCAAAAAAGAACAAATAACTCAGCGATACGTAAAAACGCTGAATCTGAATATATGAAAGATTAAAAAAAAAAAAAAGAGGGAGAAAATTTAAGTTTTTTAAATGTAAAAAAATGGAATCTTTTAGGGGGGGTTCTAGAGAGAGAAAGGAGATTGAAGGTGAGAGTTTCTCTCTCTTCTGCGGGAGAGCAAAGAAAAGAAGAGAGGGGCGTATATGTGAGGACGGTACTAGAGATCGAAAAACAAACCCTTGTTTTTTTTTTTAATTTTTTTTGGTCATTAATAAATAGATGAATATATTTTTATTTATGAACTGGAGATTACGTCATAATTTTTACTGGAATTTTTCGTTGGCTTTGACTGACAACTTTGCCCTTCCTTTTTATTAATTGTAACTTCTATTTTTATTTTTAAAGGAAATTGATTGTAGTTTTGAGAAATTACAGATTCCAAATTATAACAGGATTGTTGAAAATCGAGACACGTGTCCTACTGGTAGGTGGATCCGACTCAGACAAAATAAATTTGTTTCAAATTAGGTTATTAATGGAATGGAAAAATTATTATTTAAATTCAATTATAAAATATATAAATGTTAATAAAAAATCTTTTAAAACTTCTTTAATTAAAGATTGAATTCAAGTGTTAACCGAAAATGCTTAAGTTTAACGTTTTACATTTCTAGTTTTTAAGAAAAATTATTAAAACATATTAAGTAACACTCTAAGATTATCTCACTTTCCCGCCCAAAAGTTTATATAAATTTTAAATTTTCAAGTAATAATTTGACATAATCTTAGAGAATCTCATCAAACTTTTATATTTTTTAAGTTCAATAATCAAAATAGACTAGTTATCAAGTTCAAGTACCAAAGTTAACTAAAAAAAAAAATTCAGGTAACGAAACTAACCTAGTTGCCAAATTCAAGGCCAAAAATTATATTATCCCATAAAAAAACATATTAAGTCGTATTATTAATAGTAGTTTAAGAATTTCATAAAAATTAACTCAAAGCATTACTAATAAAAGTGTACATGTAAACAACCTTAGCCCCAAAAGGGTAACAGATCAACCAAGTTTCTATAAATGTCAGATGGAAAACCAGAATGCCATCAACAACATGGCACAATTGAGGGAAAATCTCAAAACGATTTCTTTTCATAAGAAACCAAACCATGCACTCCACCTTCGGCTTGTGCTGCACCGGTTCGAACCTGTTCCAGTTTCAGGACAACATGATAGTGTACCATAAGCACCAATAATCAAATCACAAACCAGAAAAAAAAAATGGGATCTTATAAAGGAGATTAATCATACCTCAAACCTCAGTGTGCCTGATCTCAAGAGTTCATGTGCAGACGGTAGAGAGGAAGCACCGAGATCTTGGAATCCTTGCTTGACTGCTTGCATTGTGTAAGGTATAAATTTTAGTACAGAGCCTTTATCCGTGACCGCTCCAACAACCCCTTGTGCGATCTTCAACTTCGCGGTATCACCCAAATATCTTTGATCACTTCCCTTAGTCATTGCTTCTAGGGAGCCCATGCCACGATATTTTTTGACACGTTGACCATTCTAATAAAAAGAAAACATGAGGGTTTGCAGAAAAGGATTGATTTAAATTAAATGTGAAATGCATATATATATACATATATATGTTTCTTTGTGTTTGTGTTTGTGTTTGTAGAAAAGAGTGAGTGTTATATGCGAAACAAGTGATGACTAAAGCAATGAAACTACATAAGGCAATGAAAGAAGAACCAAAAGTAAAGCAGAAAAGTTGTCATTGGATAAGACTTACATCTGAAAGAATCAGACTCTCACTAACTCCTGTCTGGTGAGCAGTGCACCATAATTTATACTATAATGCCTAAAGCTACAGAAAACAAACGCAGTATCATACCTTATACTCATAAGCTCCAGGAGCCTCGGTGCTTCCAGCTAAAAAGCTTCCCATCATCACAGTAGATGCCCCCAAAACCAAAGCCTTGACAATATGTCCAGAGTTTGAAATGCCACCATCAGCAATAACAGGCACACCATGCTGTGCCGCAATAGATGACACCTTGTAAACGGCTGTTGCCTGAGAGGTAGCAAAAACAAAGAAAATAAATTTGGCAACTTATAATGAAAGATATAGTCCAGTAAAATGATATTTTCAATTAATTCTTTAACAATGTCAGCTGGTATTAGTTTCTGCATAGATGATTCATGATAGACGTAGTTATATGCACTACAAACACCTAATAAAACTCTTAATTGTGAAACAAAAATAGTAGTATGTTTATTTATACATATATAAACAGTCCATCCAATGAGATAATGATAGGTAATCTCAGCATATATCACACATAAAATACGATATAATATAAATAAGTCTACTATCTTTTATTTAAATGCGTGTTTTCCACTGGATAAGAATCATAAATCTCCACTAATGATCACTCCATTTAGAGATTTAAATAACATTTGCAGACGTATTTTTTTTTGGTTGAAGCACATTTATCGCCATTGTAGACATATCAATCACTATCCCGTCAGATCGTAATAAAACCTGAAAATTGCAACTGTAACATCACCTTGTAGCTACTATTTAAATCCATGGAACTCATTTTTCCTACAAAAGACCATCTTGCATATCATTCCAATTTATTTTTCTCTATAAACTACCAAAGATAATATTGATAGGCAAAAAAACAAATGCTTTGAAGACTTGAAACTATCCCGAACATAAATCTGAAAAGTGAAGAACATTCATACGAAAGAACATGCACAAAGTTATCAAACTATCATCATGAACTATTGAAGAGAACACATGAAATAAAAGTTTCTATTTTTTTTACCTGTCCTCGTCCAACAGCACAAACCTCTTGTGTGGTGCAAATGGACCCAGACCCCATCCCAACTCTTAATCCATCTACACCAGCTTGAATCAAATTCTGTGCTTGTGCCGTAGTCACCACATTCCCACCAATCACATCCAATTGAGGATATGTCTTTTTAATGAACTTAATCATCTCAATCTGATATATAGAATTACCCTGAGAGCTATCCAAGACCACCACATTAGCCCCTGCCTTCACTAAGTGCTCCAACCTCTCCTTATCCGACTCTCTTGTCCCTATAGCTGCACCCACCATCCATTCCCCATCAGCTCCTACTGTTCCCGCCCCTAATTTCGGGTACCCCTTTAGCCTTTCTACATCTTCTTTGATCACCACATTGACCGCCTCACCATCCCTTTCCAACACAACGAAATCACTGTCTTTTTCATCTAAAAGAGTCTCAATCTTTCCCAAATCACAATCCCAATTAACATACTCCACACTCTTACAATCCCTCTTGTAATCAAATATTTTTACTGGTTTATCTTTCAAATTCTCACAATCAGACGACGAAAGATAACCCAATAACTTGGATGGCAGACCACCTGTTTGTAAAAATTACACAAACATTAAAAACCCCAAAACAGAAAAAAAAAAAAAAAAGTAGAGAATTTAACCCAACAAGGATGCTAATTAGTTTCCAATTTACCTGATTCAGTAATAAAAACATATCTTCCATGATAAGCAGGTAAACCATCTACAGGAGAAGCAAATGAAACAGAGGGAGTAATAGGAACACGAAGTGCCTTAGCGGAACGGATAATGGAAGCTTGTTGAGAAGAAGTACAGTTGTAATGAACAATAGCGATACCACCGAGGGCAGCCATTGAAGCAGCCATGTGAGCTTCGGAGACAGTGTCCATAGGGGAAGCAACACAAGGGATAGAGAGTGGGACATTGCGAGAGAGACTGGTAGATAAAGAGACCGCATCGGTGGGGAAGTCAATGTAATGAGGGAGGAGGATAACGTCATCGTATGTCAATGAGTAACCTTGGTTGAATGTTTTTGAGGCTGGGAAGCCGTCCTCCATGTTGATTGCTTGCTTTTTGGTTTTGGGGATTAGGGTTTATGTCGGAATGGATGAATGAGGCTTACGTTCGAATGGTTTAATGGAGGAGGGGTTTAAGTAATGCCCAAAGGATTTTGAATTGTAGCAAAAGATTCCGTAAAGTATAAAGAAGGCAGATTATACTTTCCTTTCTCGATTAAAAAATAAATTAAAGAGTAAAATGATATTTTTTAAAAATTTTATTTTTATGTTAAAATTTATTCCATTTATTTTTATTGTGATTATCTAATAGAAATATTAAATTAAAGAGTAAAATAATTTTTTGTTAAAACTTTTATTCATCTTTACAGTTAAAGTTTAGTGCATGAATGTTTAAATAAATAAATAGATGAAAATTTTAGTATAAATAACCGGTTTACTTTATAATATGTGAATCATTGATTTATTTTATTAAGGTTAATTTTGTAATTTGGTAATTAAGTTAATAAAATTAAAACAAAACAAATGATGTTCATTTGTTCATCTTCTTTGACTGAAAATAGAGAAAAGAAAGAAGCTATTGAAGCTTTAGGTATTCAGCACCTTTAATCCTTGATTAAGGTATGATTTTGATTGGTTTTTTATGATTTTTATGTTTTTGTAATCGTTGCTTTGAGTACTAGCTAGCCCGTGTTTTAATTTTCAAATTTGATGATAATTTTGTGAAGTGTCATTGATGAATGCTTGAGCTCTTGAATGTTTGATGATGGAAACTGAGTAATTGTTGATAGATTTTAATGTTTTGTAAAGCGATTTTTGACAAAAATGTCAAAAAATGATTAAATTGTGAAATTTACAAATTGAAGGGCTAAATATGTGAAATATTGATAAATATGGGCTGCTAGGGGCTTAAGAGTAATTCGGCCAAGCATGAAATATTTAGATATTATGTAATTTTGTGTATTTGTAATATAAGGACTAAATTGTAAGAAATGTGAAAGTTTAGGGCCAAAATGCAAATTGGCTTAATTATGTGTTTGTGAATGAAATTGATTGAGTTGGTGATTAAATGGGTTAATTTTGAATATATATAGATCAATAAAGAAAGAATTCAGATTTAGATTGGGGAAAATCGAAGGTTATCGAGTAATCGATCCGATTCGTCCTTTCCAAGTACGAGGTAAGTTCGTATGTGGTAAATTCATTATATATACATGTTAAATTTTCATAAACTGTGATTACGAGATTACGGATAGTATTGAATAGTGAAAACGACTCTATGAATGAATTTGATGATAGAAACGAGAGGTGTAAAAGCTCAGTTAAACCTTAGGAATAGTTAAGACGCTAATAACATGTCATTTGGCTATGGTGTTGGCTTCGGGCCATGAGATCGGCACTTCAGGTGTGAGTGATACCTTGGTTTGGCTACGGGCCATGGTATAGGTACTTATCGATTGAGATATTGAGTATCCGACTACTATTCCCAATAGTTCAACGCGTAATGAATGATGTATTTGAGAAATAGGTTAGTACGAGGTGGTACAAGTACGTATGGGACCGAACCTTTTCGAATATTACATTGAGAAAGTTTAATAAGATTATATTGGATCATGTTTTGAAACATGAGAAAGGTTTGTAGTTAATGCGATTTTGATTTGGTAATGTAAAAATGGTTGAATTACATTTATTTGATGAATTGAGTTAATCACTTACGAGCTTACTAAGCTATGAAGCTTACTGTGTGTTATCTGACTATGTTTTATAGATTATCGAAACTAGCTTGGACTTGGGGATCGTCAGGAAACATCATTACACTATCGATCATTTTGTTGGTACTTTTGAAGCTTTGTATATATGGTATATGGCATGTATAGGCTAGTGTCATCTTGGTATGTTTTGAGTTATGATTTTAGCCATGAAATTTGGCTTGTAAATGTTGGTGTGTATGGCCATTTAAGTTGGCTTAAATTATATGTTTGATAAATGATATATGTGATGTATATAATACCTTATATATTGGCTTGTTTTGGTATGTTTGCCATAGTTGTTGATATAGCCAAATGGTTGTTCATTTGGTTAATTAGTAGAGTTGATGTATTAAGGTTTGAAAGATGGCATGTTGTGGTTTGGTTTTGAGATGATGAAATGGTATGTTTGAAAACATAGAATAAATGATAAAATGATAAAATGATAAAGAAATACATTTAAAAGTTATTTGAGTTTGGTGATTTTAGCATAATGATTTGGTATGTTTTGAATATAGAATTGAGTAGTTGAAATGGTTGTGGATAGATGGCATAATATGTGTATGAATTGGCATGTTTTAACTGCCTATATATGATTTAAAATGGTACCAATTTGGTTACTTTGTGTACATGAGAAAATGGTGGCAAATTGGCTTTACAAATGGCCTATTTTTATCCACATGGGCAGAGACACGAGCGTGTGTCTCAGCCGTGTACGACACACGGTCCTGCTGCACGGCCGTGTGTCCCTTAGGGTACCCTTTCGAATTAAGTTAGTATACCCTATAGGTTTAGCACGGCCTAGACACACGGGCGTGTCTATTGGTGGTGTATGGCACACGGGCTGGCACATGGGCGTGTGGCCGGCCGTGTGACCAAGTCAGTAACCTCTCTAATTTAATTTTCCAATGACCATGGCACACGAACGTGTCTTCGGCCGTGTGGTGTAAGTTAGTATGTATGCCCTGTTTTCACACGGCCTGTGATACGGGCGTGTTTGGTAGCCGTGTGAGGCACACGGTCTGTTCACACAGGCATGTGACTCTTAAAAGTTTGAAAATTTTCTAAGTTTCTCAAAGTTTGCAAATGTTATCGGTTTAGTCCTGAACCACTTCTAAGCATGTTTTAAGGTCTCGTAGAGCCTTACAAGGGACATTGTGAATGTTTTGAATGGATTTTGAGTAGGAATGTATAAATGCATGTGAATGAGGTGAATTATTCAGTAATGCCTCGTAACTTTATTCCGGTGACGGATACAGGTTAGGGTGTTATAGTGTCACCCAAGTCAGAGAGTTACACAGGGTTAGACATGGGCTGAGACACGACCATGTACTCCCATTTTGAATGTCTACACAGCCTAAGACATAGGTGTGTCTTGCGGCCGTGTGAGACATACGACCTGGCCACACAGGCGTGTATCCCCTATTTTGAGAAAAATTTCAATGTTTGTGAAAGTTTTATAAGTTATCGGTTTAGTCCTAACCCACTCTCAAAGCATGTTTAGGGCCTCGTAGGCTCGTATTAGGGACAAATTGTTTGAGATTGAATAATGATTGTATGAAATGATTAGCTTGTGGAACAATGGCTTGTCCAGTGGAAAGCCTTTCCGGAGTCAGCTGCTATTTGGGAAGATCAGAGTCACAAACTACATGTTTTCCCTGATTAAAACCTTAAGGGCAAGGTTCTTTCTGACCGAATGGGTACTGTTATGAATGTTGCGGGGCAACAAACTAAATATTAATTGGAACAATGGGAGTAATTATTTTACATGCATTTTTAATTCAATTTATTTTAATTAAATTATATATAAAGGTCACTCATTTACAATTTCATTACTCAAATTTTAAGACACTTTCATTTTAGTCATTTAAAGGTTAATCTCTAAGAGCGATTGATTGTATGTATCATATCATGTTTATAATTTTATTTTGGTCACTCAACTTTTAGGTCACTTTTATTTTGGTCACAAAAAATCTTTTTAAATATTGGTCAAGGTAAAAAAGAAACGGTATAAACTAAAATAATGCATACAATTTAATTATATTTATTTATCTCATTATTGAAAATTCTAAATTTATTATTTTATTATTGAAAATTTAAATTTTAAAATCAATTAAATAAATTATTCACATTTCATATCCCTTGTGTTAGCCGATTATTTATATAATTTTAAAAATCTACACTTTCCATGGAAGAATGTTCTAGAGCCAGTTATGGCGGAGGCAAGAGCGTGTCTACAAGCAGTCATTATGGCAGAGGAAATGGGCTTCCAAGACGTTGTGGTGGAAGGAGACGCGTTGATTGTCATACGCAAACTTAAATCCCCTGATGATGACCTGTCGAACATAAGTAGTTTAATTAGAGAAATAAAAGGGAGAACCTGTAGATTCAAAAGTCTGAGCTTCAAATATATACCCAGGGAGGCTAACAACGCGACTCATGGAATGGCGCGAGTAGGAAGACAATACGAAAGCCCCCAATACTGGATAGAGGAGGCACCGATCGAGGTGGTTGAACTGGTAGATTGCGAGAGAAATCGAGATGCTAACGGTCGTTGAATGGTGAATCAGAGTCCGGATGGGTTGGCAAGGGATTGGCCCGAAGAGCTCGAGTTGTTAACAGAGACGGAGATTTCATAGATTGATATTAGAAGAAGAATGGTCTCTCATTTGGCTGAAAAAGAGGGATTTTTCAAGCAAAAGTGAGAAAGGGATTCAGGCCTGCGCTTTTTATTTTCTGTCGGCTCATTTCGTACTGTTGATTTAATGGTTTTTCTTTCTTTTGTTTAGCTTTTAAATGTATCGTTTAGGTACCCTATGTTTTGTTTACAGCTGTTAGTTTCTGGTTACTAGGCCTGTAACCGTTTGAATTTTTCCCACAGTAATAAAGTATTAGCTATTTGCTATTTTCAAAAAAATAAAAATAAAAATCTACACTTTATATCCCAAATAAAACTATATGTTAGTGGAAATAAATTTCAAGTTAATATTTATAGCAATCAAAATTTATTTAATTAATATATTTTCATGAAAATATATATTTTAAAAAAGATATATATTATATTTAATTGCTCTAAAATTGCCGATTGAGTCATAACTGTATTGGAATGAGTATTATTGCCAATATAAGAGAGCAATAGTTTGAATGCGCTGAAGTACATTATCTTCCTATTTATAGGTTAAGGAAGGCCGATATTATCATAATTTATAATCTCAAACAAACGAGACTT
The DNA here is from genome assembly GCF_025698485.1 of Gossypium arboreum. Lineage (NCBI taxonomy): Eukaryota > Viridiplantae > Streptophyta > Magnoliopsida > Malvales > Malvaceae > Gossypium > Gossypium arboreum. Next base: position 126,895,959 of record NC_069082.1, on the reverse strand, counting down.
CAATTAAGATGATTAAATAAAATTTGCGAAAATTATTATGTCCTAAGTTTAAATATGTTTACACATGCAATTTTTCTTTTTTATATAAAAATATAAATAAGTAAAATATTCTTAAAATAATATAACTTAATTTATTAATTAATAATATTTTAGTCATTATTCAATTAAGTTAAATGCATGATATATATAGCATAGATAAATAAATTAGGAGCTGATTAAATATGCCATTAGTTTATGTACAATTCACAAATTAAGAATTTAGTATCTATAATTTTATCTGTAACATCCCGAAATAGGGCCTAAATGGAACAGTGGTTGCGAAACCACAAATCCGAGGTAGAATGTAACGGCCTAATTTTCAGTGGTGTCAAAAATGGTGATTTCAGATCACTAAATCGGACAAATAAGATTGAACAAGATAGTAACTTAATATTTATGAGTCAAGTAAGAATTTAGAAGAATTTGTGAAATGGTGAAATTAGTGAATTAAAATAATTTATTAGGTCGACGGGTCAAAAAGCGAGGTATCGAGACCTCGAATTTGAAAATCGAGCTATAAATATTTTTATAAATATTCATGAAGTGTCATTGAGTTAGTATTAAAGTTTCGTTAGAAAATTTTGATGTTTGGATAGCTAATTAATTAAAAAGGACTAAACTGAAAATAACTCAAAATTTATTAAATTGTGAGTAAATAGCTTAAGTATTTAAAAAGATGGATTTAAAGAGCAATTAGACCCAAAGGTTAATGGCTGGACGGTTTGGGTATGAAATAAGCAAGAAAACAATGTGAACAAGGGACAAAATTGGAATTAGCATAAAAGTTAATAGTTAAAAAAATGATGTGATTGAAAATCTAGACATTTTCTTCATCTTTCTCAGCCAGAAACACCGTAATAGGTCTCCTATGCTGGTTTTTCATATTTTTGCACCATATCAAGAATCCAAAGAAGAACGAGGAAAAGAAAAAGTAAAGGACTAAAGTGTAAGGTTTAGTCACATTTTGTATCAAGGTAAGTTTACAGAAATAAATGCAATATTCTTTTATTTTACATTATTATTGTGAATTTCAGCATTTATATATTTATGTTATGAAAATATTTAAAGTCGAATTTAAGGTGAAGTGACAGAGGAAAAGTGTTAGAAAGCCCGGTTGAACCCTAAGAATGTTAGGATATTAGGGTTGACAGACGAACGAAATGAGCCATGTAAGTCCATATTAGAAATATGGCTTTGGAGACAGATTGAGCCATGTAAGTCCATATTATATATGGCATTGGAGACAGGAATAATTCATGTAAGTCCATGTCAAAGACATGGCATTGGCAGGATATTGATAGACAGGAACGGCCCTAGTATCCTTAGTATTCCGAGTGGTTCAACGGGTCAGGATACGAGTTAAATTACAGTGAATTAACAGCAAAGGAAAAGTAGATTATACTTATGAAAAAGGAAAGGTCAGGTAAGAAAGAAGGTAAGGGAATAAAGAATAAGATAGAAATTGAGAAGTAAAGAAATTTATGATGTTAGATGATATTATGCATAATTATCCATTATGTTGAATGTTGTGATTTATTTGCTTGTAAGCTTACTAAGCCTAGTGCTTAATCTCTTTATTTTCTTCTTCTTATAGTACTTATCTAGTCACTCGGGGATCGAAGGAAATGTCGGAGGCCGATCACACTATCAAAGAAATAACTCGGTATAACTAGTCGTTTTGTTTTGGGTATGGCATGTATAGAAACTTAGCTACTTTTGGTATAATATGAATAATGAATGATGTGTAAATACTTGCCAGTGATTAGCTAAGAAAATAGCTGATGATATACATGTTTATTAATATGTATGATTGAATGATGATTATCACATGAAAATTATGAAAAATGTGAAAGTAACCTAAAAACAGATTCAAGTAATGAAATGATGTAACTTTGAAAAATCACTAAAATTGTAAAACATAGTTTGAAGATGAATAATATAAGAAATTAAAGCTTATTATGTATATTTTCTTATGGAATAAGCAAAACAGGTAAAAGTATTATATTTTATGATATATCTGAGTTTTAGTGAAACAGGTCGAGCGATTTCTGGATCCCTGTTTCAACTTTGAAATTCACCATAAATTGTACAAAACTAATTAGAAGGTATAATTTATATGGTTAGAATGCTTGTTGAATCTAGTTTTGAGAGAAACAAACGACTTAGTCATATGAATTTTGTACAGGAAGAAAAATGGTTCGTAGTAAGAAGAGGTCAGTGCAGTAGAGTTTTGAAACAGGAAAAATTTAACTAATAAACTGTACTAATTGGCTAAGTCAAAATTCTAGAAAAAATTAGTAGATATATATATGAGTCTAGTTTCATGAAAAATTTACGGATCTTAATTTCGAGTTTTGAAACTCGAGAAATGAATTTTAAGTAACCATGATGCAGAAAAACAGTTTATTCCGAAAATTAAAATAAGTGATTTAGAGTTGTTTAAAAGGTAAGATAAGTTTAGTAACACCTCAAGCTTGACTCCGGTGACGGTTTCGGGCGTGGGGGCGTTACATTATCTATAGGAATTTAGTCCCTCTACTCTTAAGGTTTTGAAATTCAAGCCGAACTAATATTGTTAAAATTATTTTGTTAAATTCGAGTTGATGAAAACATCAATTTTTTTAATTATGTGGCTATCAAATTAGTATTTTTTATTTCAAAATGTCAAGCTAATAAATTTAATAAAAATGTTAACATCGTTAATAATTAGACTTAAATTTTAAATTTTAAAAATTAAAATAACTAAATTTAGAATTTGTGAAAATTAGATACGGAGTTTGTTCTAACTTACTCTGTAAATTTAGGTCTAATGGTTAACATTGTTAAAATTATTTTATTAAATTTAAATTAATTAAAATATCAGATTTTTTATTACATTACTATTGAATTAATATTTTTTATTTTAAAATATTATTTGATAAATTTAATAAAAAATATTAACAACATTAATAATTGGACTTATATTTTAAAATTTAAAATTTAAAATAATTAAATTTGGAATTTGTGAAAATTAGATAGGAGTTTGTTCTAACTTACTCCATAACTTCTGGGGCATTAATTTGTCTGTGACTCACTTTGGGAACTACGTACCGTTACGCAAGCAAATTCCATTGACAAAATAGAGTCTGGTGGTGAAGAAATCTATTCCATTTTGGGTTTCAAAAGTCCAAGGTTTTTTACGCGATCTCAACTTTCTCACCCGAGTTCAATTCAATCCCCTTTATATATATATATATATATTCTATCCTAAGGCTGAGAGGACCGAAAGTGCCGGAGTTAATGACGACAGCGCTATGATCGGTGTCCCACTCTCGGAGAATTGATGGACGTACGTATAAAAGCGATTTCATGGGGGTAAAGTTAAAGCAGGTTCTCATGTTTCCATTTGTGAAGTTTAGGAAGAAGAAGAAACAAGCAAAACCCTTAGCAAAGCCGTCTTTGTCTTCGTCATCTTCTTTTTCTTCGAGTAAAAGGGTGGGTTCCGGTGGTGGTTTTTACGGTGGCTTTTGTTGCACGCGACCTCGTACTTTGGAATCAGCCGATAATTCCAATTCCAGTGACCCAAATGATCCGAACTTCACATATGAGATGCTTAAGACTTTGATTGAGAAGAATCAATTCTACTCCAAAGAATGCAATCCCCATTCGGTTTAGATTACTATATACGTCATTGATTTTGGAAATTCTTTTGCGTGATGCCGTTGTTATTCGTTTCACTTGTCGTGTGATTTTTTATTATCGATATGATTTCCGCAAGGGTGATTAAGTTTTTGATTAATTGTAAATTTTCATCGAATTTGGTCCTTATGTTCTGGAAATCGCGAATGTGGTGCTTTGATTGATCATATTTTACTTTATGGGAGATGATAAATTTAGCTTCCCTTCTCTTGCTAGTTATGGCTGAGTACCTAAGTCAACCCAAATTTTGAGCCGTTGAATATGCGACACAAATTAGACTTGTTCCATTTTTGTGTCACTTCACTGCTTGTGCCAATTCAGCATTGCAAGCAAGTTTCAGGATATTTGAAATGATTGGTTTAATACTTTAGGAGGTATTGTTTTGTTCTATTAGGGCCAGTTTGGCATTGCTGTGTTGCTGTTTGAGAATGTTTTCGAAAAGTTAGGTTTAACAAAAAAGTGCTTTCGAAAACTATGGTGAAAAAGTTTGGTTCCTTAATTTCAAGGGTTTGGCATTGCTGTTAATAATTGCGGTGAAAAGTTAAAATGTCCTTTTTAGACATGATATTGGGTAGAGAAAGGAATTAATAATGGTGTATTGGTATTTTCACTCGACATGCTCAACAAGCTAAAAGCACACTATACCCGGCTTCTCAGTTTGGGTGAAAAAGCACTTTCACGAAGTGTTTTTGATTGGAAAAGCACCTTGTTTTTGAATGCTTCTGCTGTGCATAAGTGCTTTTAGCACTCCAAACACAATGCCAAACACATGCTTAGTTGAGTGATGATGAACAGCATTAGGAAAGGTGTCTGAATAATCAATGATACAATAGGGGTCATGATTGATACCTTTATGTAGATAGTTTAGACTTCAACAGGGTCTTAGCTATTTTCTTGTTGATGCCAGCGAATTTTACGTGCATGGCCAATTTCATGTTATAGCTAGCTTGAGCAAAAATCAACTTGAAGTGTCTGTTCACCTCTGCACATTTGGAGTTCAGGTACTGCTTTCTTTCATGAACCTGCATTCAAACAGATAATTGGCATATGCTCTAATCATACCTCAAAAAAAAAGAGGAGAATGTACTGTTACACCAATTTAAGCATCTTGTTTCAACCTTTTCTTGATTGATTCATCAGTAATAAGTAGTGCAATTGGTATATATATATATGTATGTGTGTGTATATATATTCTATTCCTTAGATTAAGGCACAAGTGGACTCTTCTATTTATGAATCCAAAATATATTTGGGATCAGGATAAGGCACAAAGGTGGCGGGTACCTGAGGAATTGCTGAACCAAATGTTTGGAATTGATTTAGATGCATATGAGGAGGTATCGACTTCTTCATCATCCGAAAGTTGGTAAAACTCATGAAAGAAGCTGGCGTGTCAACTTTCGACATGATTGTTGCACCTGCTGCAGCAAATAGGTCTGTTCTTCCATGGATTTGATAGAGGTATTTCAATGCCTAATTATTGACTTTTGTGTGCCGAACTTTAGCATTTGTTTTCACTTATTTATAGTGAGGGATTTGATGTGTACAGTCTGTGAATCTCAGATTTCATATTGAGAGCATTGAACTGAAGTTGTACGTGGAAATTGTAAAATATAGTTATTTCAGTGACATTTGATTGTTTGTTATTCCCTTTTTTAAAGTAAAATATTGGAACTATTGGAGATGATGAGCATGGGGGACTGTTATTTTTGTTTTGAATTATTTGAAAATAATTTATGTTTCTGGTCAGCTTGTTGTTCAACAAGGAAACTAGTTATGGATTGAAGATGTTTTTAAGATGGATTTCTTATTTCTTAAGCTATTCATAACAAAAAATATAAATTTGAAAGAATACAATCTGTTTTCACTGAAGAGCAAAAGAGTACAAATGAGGGTATTTCTGATATGTCCGAAGTAGTATGGTTGACTATTTGGACAATGTGCCGTGCCCGTGTGAGGAAATGCTGAAAGGAAGGATGGACGGCTTTGAATCAAAATGCGGGAACCACAGTGCAAGGAGAATTTTAAAGTTGTGGAAGAAGGAGTAAGACATGCATCGCAATTTATTGAGTTTCATGATCTCAGTGCTCGATAATATAGGATTCAAGAGGAAATAGGAATGCAGAAGGTATGTATATAATTATAGTTAGTCATAGAATATGGTATATTTACTTCACAGTGAGTGGAAACTGCTCTAGTTTGTGCAAAATGGTGAAGCAAAAGAATGAGGTAATCCCTGTTTCTGAACCATCCAATGAATTGATTCTTGAGGTCTGGAAAATAAAGGCCTTGATACAAGTTATTTTGGAACAGGTAAGTTCGCATAGCTGTTAATTTCATCTTGATTCAAAGCATGTGATTACTTCGGTATTATAGGCTAGCTTAGTCTGCCTTTAGTAAACCTCCTTCATCTTCTCTAACTATTCAGCATCTGCATTCTTAAGCCTGATAACTTCATTGATGTTGTGTGACTGAATGTTCTTGGGAGTGTCGCAATTTCTATTAGAATATAGGCTTTGATTCGGATGATTAAGAAGTTTTCCATCCTTTTGTTCTAGCAGGCATTGAAGAATCTCAATCTTATTCAGGCATTGAAGAATCTCAATCTTATTGAATGGAACAAACTTAAAACCATTAATAAGATTATTACTTCTGCTTGACTAGGCATATAGCAGCCGTTGAAGATGACATATTTTATTGACCTGAACTTATGGTCCTGACGAGCAATTTGTTCACATTATCCCAAGAATGAGTCAGTGGATGAGGAAATAACATTAATGGAGTTTTGCAGAAGGATCTGATTCAAGACAGCAAAATCGAAGCTGACGTGGCTGCATTTAGTTGATGGACTTTGACTATCAAATAACGAAGAAGGTATCCATTTGCTATTAACTTAGATCTGGATTGTTTGTGCCATTTTGTCCTAAAAATCAACAATAGCTAAGTTTTGTAACTTTGTTCTTCATTTGCTCCTGCAATTTTAAAACTACGTGTGACTGTTTGGTCTGTAATCTGTATAGCATCCTGTCAGGGTGGTTTCTCTTCCATAGTTCCATGTTTACACCAAAATCATATATGCATTCAATTATACATGTAACTCTTGTTTTAGAATGTCACATATGTGAGGCACATGGCTGCGTTTTTGAATCTATTGCAAGTGTTGCAGAAACTAAGCTTATGGTTCTTATTGTTTTTTGGGAACTAAGCCATGTGAGTAGAGGATTTTTTCTGTGGATTTCCATTGGTAACCACTGTTTTTTTTTTTTATGCTGGAATTGGAGGGAGTATCATATTAGTGTAGTTTCATAGTTTGCCCTGGATGCCTCTATATTCATTTTATGGTCCACGAAGACGATTCTTTTGGTGTCCATGGCTGACCTTTTTAATAATGTTGTATTCAAGGTTCGAACTTGAATTCTTCCATTTGATGCGCAATGCATCTTGTAACTGTGCTCACTTGTTCCGCAGGTACAGTTTCAGGTTTCCTGTTTCACGGTCACAATAAATAGGAAGTGTGTGCGTGCATGTGCAATTTTAAGTTTAATCTTTATTTTTTGACACTATTATATTCGATAATTGTATTAGACTTTAATTTAATTTAAAAACAAACTGAGCTGAATCCATAAACGAGGAGTAAAACTCTATCAGTATTGTTTTTCTATATCTACCATATTCAAATTCAATAATTCGATTGAGTATTTTTTTAAAGACAAAAGGGAAATTACAATAGAATATTTGTAAGCACCAAAAGTAGTTAAAAAACTATCAAATTGGCTCAAACCAAAGCATAGGAAGTATAATTCAAATTATCAATTGAATTATTGCATTGTACAAAAATATTTAGTATAAAAATGAACTCGAAAAGAAAAATTGAGATTTGCTTAAAAATTATAAGGTTTTTGCTTTAATATTGAAAGTTTGAATGCTGTTTGAGTTTACCCATTTTCAAGAATATAATAAAATAATATTATATATACTATTATGGAAATTTATCAAAATGATCAAAATTTTAATATAGAAGTTATACATTTAAAGGGTTATATAGGTTACTTATTAACAAAATTTATGACATCTTTCATTACTTAAGCAATAATAATAATAATAATAATTATTATTATTATTTTTAAAATCATAGCCCAAATGTTTTTTATATCATTTTATTTTTCTCACTCAATGTTTAAAGATTAAATATAACATAAACATAAAATTATGTTAAAATTTACATATTTAAGATTGTACCAAAATATATAAATTACTAAAAAACCAGAAATCGATACAAATATAAACTTATATTCGAACAAATGAGTATAAACGTTAATTTCCAAAGTAAGTTTTTGAAATTAAAAAATAATCTAAAGTCATTAAATTATTAATAAGTTTATGTTTTAGTCTTTCAATTTAAAAAAAATTATAAAATGGTCATTGAATTATTTGAAGTTTTCATTTAAGTCAATTGGCTGTTGAAACCGTTGATGTAGTGATGTATAGCCTTATTTCATACCACTCAGGGGCGAAGCCAGAACAATTTTGTAGGGGGGTCAGATGGAATTTTAGTTTTTTATAGCCTATATCTTTATAATTTTTAAAGGATTAAATTAAATTTTTATAATTTTAGGGGGCTAAAGTACAATTTTACCTTTATTAATTTAAATTTAAAAAAAAAATCTCAATAGCCTAAGTAGCAATTTTACATTTTAGGAGGGCCGGGGCCCCTGCTAGCCCCCTAAATTCGCCTATGGTACCGCTTGCATCAATCGAAAGCTTTCACTCTTCTTCTTTTCTATAGTTCAATTTTTTTTCACAAAACAACTTTGAACGTCACAAATAGACGAACCCAAATTCAAATAGCTTTATTCTCTAATCTTCATCACTTGTAGTTTACTAGTTGAACTTAAAAAAACCGTAACAACCTAGTGACTTAAATGTGGCTTAAATGAAAACTTTCGAATAGTTCAATGATCATTTTGTAACTTTATGAAGCTAAGTGACTAAAACTAAATTTATTTATTGTTTAGTGACCTTTTAAGTGTAATTTACCCAAAAAGAGAGGGCAGTCTCGTGAATCCACACTTTTTTCCCAATTTCATTATTTCCCACCCATTTCTAAATTACTTTTTCCCGCCCAAAAAATTAATTTTCCCCCTCCCTTTCTCTCCCCCTCATAAAAATCTAGGGTTTTCATTTTCTTCCAATTGCTTTTTTCAAAAAAAAAAAAGCTGAAAAATGCCTGGCCTTGGAAATCTTTCTCACTCTTCATCTCTCTCTCTCTCTCCTTGCCCTAATTTGAAGCTTCTTTCTGTTGACTCTGCCGATTCTATTGATGCTTTTGACTCTCCCACGCTCAAAACCCTACCCGTAAACTGTAAGTGGGACCAGAGATTGGTCCCAAAACGCGCGAACTGTAATGGGAATGGGATAAGGGTTTTGAAGAAGGTGAAGAAAGGGTCTAATGGTAAAGCTTTGCAGGATTATTTGAGGGATTGGGTTCATAGGAAGATGGAATCTGGTCTCCCCAAGTCCTGCTATTTTCTTCCGTTTCTCGTTGGGGCTAAGAGATTGGTATGTGTCTTTCTTCTTTGTTGGTTCTTTTGCTGTTTGGCGAAATAAGGTTTTTTTTTTTTAAAATAATCAATCGGCGTACTGAAAATGGCAGAAAGTAATCTAAGAAAAAAATGTTGAAGTTTGTAAAACGTGAAAATGTGTTACTGTACATGAAACAATTAATGTTAGAAGAAAATCTGCTTTTCTTGTATCTATCTTTTATTGGCAATTCATTTACATGGGTCATGTTAAGTCCTTAGAATTTGTGTGAGATAAAATAGTTAGACAAGATGGTGGATAGAGATGTTAGGTTATTTTGAGAATGGATATCTGGCCTATTTGGTTTGATATTGTTTTGTTCGCACAAGCAAGTGTAGCCGCTCTAGAATTAATGTTTTTCTTTTTCCAATAATTTCTATGATATTGTCTGCATGTTATGCTAATTTTCTGCCACGTTCATCCGTAGCATGGTCAAGAACTCCTTTTGATACGTTGTGTGTATTGTAAATTGGTGATGGAATGTGGCAAACAAGTGATTTAAAATGGTGTTGATGTGGCAAAATTAGGATTGATGTGGACCTTGATATTGAGTGTTGTGAGGTGAAAATAGTTTGGAGTAGGATACTTGAAAGAGGAAGTAAGGTATATGAAAAATGACATTGAGAGCAAATATGTGAGATAGGGAGATCTGTATTCAAGTTTTGTTTGCTGATGAGACCCATGCATTGTATATATACAGAATAGAGAGGAGGTGCTAGTTCATTATGCTTGATAGATGATAATGGTAAATCTTGAGGCAATTCACTGTTATTGCGAGTTTGTCATAGAAAGTTGAAAGAGTGTAATGTTTTGTCATAAAAGAGTGTAATCTTATAACATAGGTTGGAAACCTATTCTAGAAAAGAAAGAAATCAACTGAAATGAAATTGCAATCGAGAAACTTAAGCCTTAATTAGAGAAGAGAAATAATGGACTTTCCTAACATAAGTTCAGCCTACAAAGCATCCAAAATATGACTTGTGCAGATAGCGCCTATACTTTGCTGGACTTTTTCCCTTTGGATAGAGAATTAAAATTGTGTAAATATTTCTTGAGAGATTATAAATTCTTTTCTAATTTCCTGATATGTTGAGACTGTACTATTAAAGCCTCATTACAGACTCTTTGATATTAGTTGGTTTCTTCTTACTGGTGAAAGTGAACAATCTATTACTTTTCTGCCTTTGTACTGCTTTTTTTTTTTTGTATAAACAGGTTTTGGAGATCTGTAATCAATGGTAAAATTCAGTTTAGGAGGAACTAAATATGTGATCTTTGGTGTGCAAAGTAGGTGTTGTAGTTATCTTCTTTTGCCATTCAAGATTATTTATTTATTGTCTTGTCTTGTGGTTTTGTGTTCACGGGAACTTATATTTTTGTTTTTAATAAGCAGGTTGATATTTGACTATTTGCTTACTTCTGTCTATTCCTTCATTTTGAAAATTCACCTCAGGTTGAATGTCTTGATTGCCATAAGCTCATCTATCCTGGGGAAGAGGTCCTATGCTCAGTTCGTGGTTGTCAAGGAGTTTATCACAAAACATGTGCCGAAGAAAGTTTTAGGATGTCCAACCCAAAAAAATTCCAGTGTCCACAGCATGTAATTTCAGCATCTACTAATTTATTGTTAACATTCTTGATTTTCTTTGGTTAGTCATTTGCAAAGTAGAGAAGGAAAAAAGGGATGGCAGACAGATATTCATAGATATGCATGCATACATACGTGTATTTGCAAATTATGATTTTCTTTTGCCTAGATAGGAATATTGGTAGATTTTTTTTTGATGTTTTAGTTTTTGGTTGTGTGCATTTACCTTCTTTTCACCTGTCTTCTTATTGTTGTTTGATTAAAGTCTGCCTGGTCTCCACCCCCCTCCCCCCAGTTGTTCCCATGATGCTGGGAATGCTATACTGTAAACATAGTAACTACAGAAGGGTGACATGTTCTTTTTGAATAAGTACTTCCTCTATTTTGAGACAACCCTAAATTTCAAGATTTTACAATGTTAAAATCAATTTTCAGAAAAATTGACAGGAGGTCAAACTAGTGAGGCCTCCGGTTACCAGTTCAAAGGTTCATCCTAACCAGTGGATCCAGTTGGTTGCATTAAAATTTAAAACTAAAGTGTTTAATAAGTAACTTTAATACCAAATAAGTATTAATATAGCAAAAAAATAATAAAAATATGTATTTTACTTAATGCTACAAATTTTAATATAAATTCAAAGGATTAAATCTCCCAATTCCGTCATACACAATAATCTTTTCTGAAACATGCTCATAATTATTGGTTGCAGTTTGCTTATATACTTGACATTTTCAATGAATAGGTATGCTTCGTTTGCAGACAGAGATTACAATGGCGATGTGTATGTTGTACAATGGCATCTCATGATAAGTGCTCCCCATGGCCGGATGCAGTGATTCATTTGAAGGACAAACCAGGGAGAGCAATTTGTTGGAGGCATCCAACTAATTGGCGACTAGATAAGAAGGTCAATTTCTTCTTTCCTTAATCAGATATGTCTTTTTTCTGACTTTTAGCGTTAGATTTTTTTCTCCTTTTGGAAGGCTTCCTGCAAGTACCTTTGATAAAGCCTTTAGTGGATGGATTAGCATGCTAGTGGTTGAATTTCTTTTTCACACGTGCTACTTATGTAATATGGGATCTCTAAGTTATGTTTGATTAATATTTCTTGTTGCCTAAATCTATTTCAATGCCAGAATATCACTTTGGAATTTTGTTTCCAATGAACCTTTTATTAATTGAATTGGAATTTAGTCATTCGTATGGGTGGAATATTTCAAACGTAAAAATATTTGGTTTATTAATCTTGGAAACTCAAAGCTGTATGGAAATTGAATTTGAGGGGAGGGATTCAATTTCATATTGATTAAAAATTATGTGTTTGAAAGTACTTCAGAACATGCCCTGTACGATTGAGTTTTAGCTTGCTCATGTTTAGCTCACCAGTTATAAGTGTGGTTTGGAGCCTGTTGCTTGACCATAGTCATCTTCAGTAGGCTACAGTGCATGCAAGATCTTGCACCTATTACTTTTTTCAAATTTGAGATGTGGAGATCCCTTGTTCCTTGTTGGAGTTTGAGCTTTTTGTGCTTGTGTGCTTGTATGCATGGTTACATTTGATATGTTTCATGCACTATAAAAGCTTCCAAATCTGGCCGAGTTAGCTATTAAAAGGATGCATGGATTTGTCTGCAGTTTAGTTGTCCTGACTTGCTAATTTAGTTTTAACTGTGTGATTGTGTTTTATCTTGAGGTTTATCTCTCCGTTCTTATTTTCTATTGATTAGGCTGGCTGACAGGACTTATATATTTATTGAATGAGCAGCATGCAGATCCAGCAACTGAAATACAGGTTAGGTTTTTTTTACCACAGTTTATCGGTGAAATTTCAATTTATATATTACAAACTTCTACTGTGGATGTTCATTGTTGTATAAATTTTTAGTATGTGCTTATGGAAAACAAGAAAATATTATGATATAAAATTTTCAAGTGACCAAACCAAAATGTTTTAGTAATCTGGCATTTGTCAGTTATTATTATCCGTCTTAAATTGGAGTGAGAGTGTATGTTGCCTTCTAGACTTCAATTATTAGACAAAATTTGAGGGCTAGATTTACCTGGTACCTTTTTTCCCTTCTATACTTTGGATGGTCCTTGGAAATTCTTTTTGGCTTGTTGAGAACCTGAAGTCAATAAGGTATCCCAAAGAAAGTATAGAAAAAAATATTTACCTGTTCATTTTCTTGTAAGTATATTAGAGGCATTTTTTATTATTGTTTTTGTTGTTTGATAAATGATAATGACTAGTAAAGTAGTTTTTCAATGAGAAGCACTTTGAGATTAGCAAGATCAAGTTTATGATCTCTACCATGCTTACTCATCTGCTCTTTTTATTGGAAACTGTTTGGTATCACTTAATGATACTGTCAAATATGCTTCTTGGCTCCTGATTTAAGTAGCTAACTTTTTCCTGTCTTATATTTCAGGAAATTTTCTGTCAGTTGCCATTACCTTACATGGATGAGGAGTTCAAGCTTGACTTGACATGGAGAGATTTAATAGAGAATAAGTTGGTGCCACCTCCTTATGTCCACATCAAACGCAGTATCCTAAGCTTATCATTACTATATCAAACCAAATTTCAGGTCTATATGTTAAATGATTGCATGGCACGCTTGTATAGTTGGCTCTCTTATTCTAATACTAGCTTATAGATGGAAATGTTTTGAGAAATTACTTATTAGTATGAATATGTTTGAATTTGATTTTGTGTGCATAAATTTACCTTCATATTGCTTGTTCTGGAGAATAATTTGCATTCAGTTGAAACCACAAATATAGAAAGAATTAAATGACCAAAGATTTAAGATTTTGCAAGTTGTATAATGAACTTTATTTGCCAGAAATCTGTCAAAGTCTGCGATATTTAGTTGTTCAAAGGTGCCACTCCTTTGTTTATTTATGCATTGACGATGATGTATGCTTGATTATCATTACACCCAAAAATAATAGAATTAGAGAAAGAAACCTTTCTGACAATAGTATTTTATTACAAAAATAATAATATCTGCTGTGCTGAGTATTCCAACAAGTGGAGAGATAGTCAAGATTTCTAGTGTAATATTTTTGGTATTCTAGTATACTTTGTGCAATCATCTTTATTAAACTGATGCCATAATTATTTAAATGTAAATATAACTTTTGTAGTTTAAGTTCTTCAATTTTCCAATATTATATAATTTTCTTAAATTTTTAGATATAACAAACTTAGACATGCAAATCTATGTACATATATATACTATTTTCCTTCAAATATGTTTGCATGTAAATAACTAGGGACATCTTAAAACTGAATAAGAAAAAAAAGTTTTTAATTTGTCGAATAGGAATTCAGCAATACATGACACTGCCTGATGTTAAAATGTATCTTATCTTTTGAGGTTTTGAATGACATTTCCAATTTGGCAAATGAAAATTTTGTTTCATTATAATTGTTGTTGTTTACATTTTGTTTGACCTGCCTTAATTGGAGCTAGATGTTTACCTAGTGAAGAAGAAGCGTGATGATGTTGTTGATGATATTGGATGTACAAGTTGCAGTTCCACATGCTCTGAGGATTGTGTATGCAGGTATTTATTATTTGTCATTCAAGTTTATATTGATTTAGACGGGTATAGTAAGTGGTGGTACACAAGAGTATTAAATGAAGTGCTCTTCCTCCCCCTTCTGAGCTGCCTTTTTCTAAAATATTAACATGCAAGGTTCCTTATACCTGATAAGTTGTTTTTTTCCAATAGAAAATTTTAAATAACAAAACTTGATTTATTTTACCTTGTTAGATATCATTTGAAGGCTCCAGTTGGCAGTATTATGGCAAGCAATTATGCTAATAATTCTTTTTTATTTTCTTATCAGCCGTTTATTATGATTTATTGATAATAAGTTCTAACATGCTCGTGTGCCATATGCCAGAGTTCAATGCATAAGCTGCTCAAAGGCTTGCCGCTGTCCTGAATCTTGCACCAACAGACCATTTAGCAAGGAGAAAAAGATTAGAATTGTCAAGGTGACGATTGTTTGTTTGCATAGATTGAATTTGTTATCTTTATCTCAAATGGTCTGTGTATGCACAGATGACATTTAGTGTTGGTTTTAGACCATTCTTGAGAAATAAATTGCTTGCAGAATTCTCATCTAGGTAAATGCTTATTTTCCTTTCAGACTGAACTTTGTGGTTGGGGAGTAGAGGCAGCTGAACCTATTAAAAAAGGAGATTTTGTAATTGAGTATATTGGGGAAGGTAGTTTCACTTTTCGACTTCAGTTTTTTTCGGTATATCTAAATGCAGTTTTATTCTTTACTCTCCGTTCTTTTTGTTGAAAATATTATTGTCAACTTATAGTTACGAAAAATAAAAATAAAAATCCTGCAATCAAACATCCCTGAAAAGTTCTCTAATACAGTAAGCATGGATTTATCTGTCACCAGAGAGGTCTAGTCTTTGTATAAAGTACAGCATATCTCTAGCTTGTCCTTATTCTGGAAGCATACGAAAAGTATCAATCCAAGAGATATGAATCATGTATTGAATTGGAAGATGCCCTGTCCTCCTAGAGATTTAAATTCATAATTTTAGTAAACATTCCAATCTCTACTCCACATAGTTATTGCTCACCATTCCATATGCCCAAGGATTTGTTTCTTATTCCTCACAAACACCAAATAACAGTTGACAGGACATGAAGTGTTAAAAGTCCCTCTGAAGGGGGTTTATTTCTTTTTCTATGTCTTCTGTAAATGAATTACAGTTAGGAATTAGTTAACAATCTTTTCATGATACAGTTCCACTTGTACTTGTGAATCATGGATAGATATGCTCATATGCTAGCCTGTTGAACTCTCTTGATGTTTTGATGACAAAGATCGTTACACATGTGATAGATGTATCTTTAGGACTGATGGTCTGGTCTCAAATCTAACAATTCAGTTGCAGGTATGGGCATATGTGCAATCAATTTGATAATTAGATATAATAACTGTGTTTTTTTTTATTACTTGCGAGTGTTTCAAGTTCTACCAAGACACATTCTTGCTCCAATTCCCTGAGTGCACTATGAAATTGCATCTGTATATTGAATATTAGCATGCTTTTTATTTATGCATGGCCTTCCTCAAAGTTTCATCTTTCATTTTATTTATATAAGAGTTGAATACTGATTAAATAACTATCTTCCTTTGCAGTTATTGATGATGCTCAATGTGAAAAGAGGCTTTGGGACATGAAACACAAAGGGGTGAAGAATTTTTACATGTGCGAAATTCGAAAAGATTTCACAATTGATGCAACTTTCAAAGGCAATACATCTCGTTTCCTAAATCACAGCTGTGATCCCAATTGTGTTTTGGAGAAGTGGTTGGTATTAATATATTGCTTTTTTATTTGTCGCTGTTAAATTTCTGTATAATGCTTATGGTTTCTTAAGATTGAAAAGCATCATATTATCAGTTAAGCTTTTTATTGAAATATGGCATGTTCATCTTCAATGAAACTCCAAATGCATGGCATCGTAAAAAATAATTTTTTTGCACTATTGGTTAGTTGATCTGTTATTTCAACCCCATTTACTTCTGGATATACTCTCTGATCATGTGTATGTGGCAATATTCTTTATGTGCTAAAACCAATGTAGTATAACCATCTTTGGTAACATTTGGTTTTAACCATATAAATTTTCCATCCCGTTAGGCAAGTTGAAGGGGAGACCCGTGTTGGGGTGTTTGCTGCTCGTTCAATCAAAGTTGGTGAGCCACTGACATATGACTACAGGTATTCATGGTCGCAATACTGCTTGCACACCTGAAATTGCTGCTATTTTTGTGTTTTTATTAGTATATTCACAGCAATGATGATGCATGAATAGACTTGAATGTGGATATTTATCGTTACATTCCTCAAAACTGACTTGTTATTCTAATGTTTTGTTTTCTTTTTCTGTAAGTAAATGTTAGACAATTTTGATAGCTAAAAATATTGGTTAACGAACCTTGGCTATATCTGATTGTTGTTACCTTTTTCTATGTGGAATTGTTTCCAAGAAAATTGGTTAGTTTAATATATAGGCTTCATTTAATCCCTTTATGCTCTGAACTTGAGCTCTTGGTTGCTGTTCCATGTTTCAAAAAGCTATATCATTTGTACCCAAACTCCAGTCATAGATTCATGCAAATTGCCTATTGCTTTAATGTCTAGAGAAACAAGTGAAATGTTTGTCTGTGTGTGTATATTTAATGAGAAATGTTACATGCGTAGTTTGTGAAGCTGACTTGCCAGTGCATCCTGGAATCTGGGGTGGATCCCTCAGTCGTAACGATTTACATACTAAGCTTTGCTTCTGAAGGCGTGGAGTAGTTTGTTGTTAACCCCTTGTTTCAGCGATTAAGTCTAAATTATTTTGATCCTCGTTTGTGTTTTGCATTTGTAGATTTGTGCAATTTGGACCAGAAGTGAGGTGCCATTGTGGTGCATCCAATTGTCAAGGTTATCTTGGGACCAAACGAAAGATTGTTAAACTGGATCTATGCTGGGGGTCCAAACGCAGGAGAACTTCAACCGCCTGCTTAGCCATCATAACTGTATAGCTTTGTACCAGCTGCCTGTTTAGACATTTGGCTGCTTTTGTTGTATATTAAAATCTACCACCATGCCAGAGGGAAGAAAAAAGTAAATGAAAAAACTCAGATCAGTGAGTCAAAGGTTGAACATTCTTAAAAAAAAAAATGTATCTTTTTGTTTCCACAATCTGATTGTAGTTTCTAAAAAGGCTTTGTTGTAATTCATGTTGAGATGGGGTTTGTGATTTACAGTGGATGTTGTTGTACACGGTTTGGCCGAGATAAAAAAAAAAATGAAAATTGACTGTTTCAAGCATTCAACATTTTATCCTATTATTTTTCCAATTGTTGCCAATTTTATCATATTTCATGTTCTCAAAATTAATTTGATACAGAGGTGTTCATGGGTTGAGTTGGGTTTTAGTTGAGTTTATGCATGATTTTAATATTTTTTATGTTGTTTATTTATTAAATTTCTAGTCATCTTAATATTTTTTAATGTCTATATTATAATAGTATATAATAGATTTAATTTTTGTGTTATAAATTACATAATATATAAAAATAACAGAATATAAAATATTATTAATTTAAAAATGAGTTGAGTTGAGTTTGAACATTGAATTCAACTCCTATTTTAAGTAAGTTTAATTTTTGTTTAAGCCTATTTTTAAACTTGATATTTTATTCAAACCCTCTTAATTTTTGAGCGAGCCTTGAGTTTTGGCAGGTAGTTAATCCCATAAACAGATCTAATTCGATATAATTATGCATATGGAATTTTAATAATGGTTCAAATGTATACATTTAAAGAAATAAATATATAAATTTATATTCATATTAAATAAATATAATTATTTGTGTATGTAATATATAAATATAAAATAATATTATTAATAATTATATTAACAATTTATGAAAATTTGAACAAATAAAAATTTTATATACAAAATTAAAATTTCATATAAAAGTATACCATAAATAAAAAAAATGAAGAGATTTATTTAATAACGTTTTGGCCGAGAAAATGAAATCCATACACGTAACGTTTTTGTTATACCAATATACGATGAATGTATTATAGATGTGGGTAATTTAAACACAATTATGACACTTTTATAAAAAAGAAAAATAAAACACAAGCATCACACATTATAAATAAGATATGAATCATGCCACGTTATAAATGAGATATGATGTAAATTTTGATTTCATGTAATAAAACCATGAATAGTATATTATACAAATTTGGGTAAATTTTATAATTTGTCATTAAATTATGAGTAAATTTTGTTTTAGTCACTTAATTAAAAATTATAATTATCATTAAATTGTTCGAAAATTTTGATTTAATTTATTAAATTATTTAAAAGTTTTTATTTAAGTTACTGGGTTGTTACGTTTTTTTAAAAAAAAATTCTGCAAATGAATTCCAAGTGACGATTCGACAATCAATACGGTAGATCAACAATTGAGATCCATTTTTAGAATGCAGTAATTTATATGTGAGGGTGTGAATCTGAGTTTGTGAAGCTGTAATTAAGGATGACAAAACATTGAAGGTCCTATGAGTACTAATAATACAATGCTTTACTATGCAGTCTGATAACTTAAGTCGAGTCATGGCATTAAAGGCACAGACATTTAATCCGTATTGTAAGACTCGAATTGAAATTATTTTTTACCTTTTGTACCTACAACTCCCTCAAAGTTTTTTCATGTTAACAAGTTGTTTTAAGATATCATTAGAGTGAAGTCTAGAAAAGTTTTACAAGAAATAAAAGACTCATAATTATAAGATATTATTATCAAAATCATGTTGTTAAAAACATTTCACATAAAAGACTAGTACATGTTGAAGTAAGCAATTAATCTCAAATGTTAGAAGTTTATGAAAGATTTAAGATAACATGATAAATAGTTCTTATAACTTTAATACTAAATTAATTTAAATTATGAAACAAATATAAAATATTGCATAAAACGTAAATTGAGTTTTAGTAAAATTGATATAAACATTATTATCAATGCAAGAGAACTTGAATTTAAATGCATTAAAACGTATTATCTTTTATTTATGAGTATAATAAAATATTAAAAAATACCTAAAACTAAATTTCATATAAGGTAATTTTCAATAACCATAACCCATTAATCTTTTAATGATTAAAACCCTAAACCCTATCTGTATATCCAAGCTAACATGATGCTACAACTTTTACCAATGGGATAATACCCTAAACCCTAGCCCTCTTTTCTTCTTCTTTCTAAAGATCAAACGTGGTCAAATCCCAAAATGTATAATTATCACTATAATAACAAAAAGTAGAGGAAAATTAAAAACTAAAAAAAAAGGTGAAGAAATTAAAAGTGCCCTCATTTTTGCCACACAATGTGGTCTCATCATCACAAAATCATCTCTTTTTTTCTACTTTTTTTTTTTCTTTTAGTACTTTATTTGCTTTCTTTTCCTCAGTTGTCAGAGAAATTTAGCTTCCTTCTACCTTTATTTTCAAATATTTTATACTTAAAAACTGATAGCTGTCCAAGTTGGAACCATGAAAACAAAGCTACTTTTGTTTTGCAAAAAGAGTGAAAAAAAATTCTCAGAATTTGCTCTTTCCTTTTTTCTGTCTTAATTTACACACTCACCATTGCTCTTTTTTTTTTTTTTTTTTTTACTTTTTAACATAAATTACTTTAGTAGTTACTAAACTATAAAAAATTATAATAACTATTCAATTATTCAAATTTTTCGTTTTTGGTCATTTAATTATTTTAGGCTTTTGGGTGTTTTAAGTTTTATGTTAGCTAATAGTAATTAAAAAAAAGTCAAAATTAAATAGTTGAGTGACGAAAAAAAACATATTTAAATGACTACTAATGTACTTTACACTTATTTAATTTAATTTAATTTAATTTAAGCAACATAATTTCTTTTTATAACACTAGTATGCTTGATTCTATTTTTAAAGAAAATTTAAAAAGTTTACTTATTTAAAAATAAATTATCTGTTTATAATCATAGAATAAGGGCATTGTTGTCATTACTTAAATATACAATGAGACTCTAACTTAATAAAACGAGTTAAAAAATGGATAGATTGATTGCTAGAATTCAATAGATGGTTAAATTTGATGATGCTTAACTCAAAACATAAAGATTTGGTTTTGTAAATTAAATATTTTGAGGTTTGACATTAACCTGTAAGTGCTTACAAGATACTTAAAAAACAAGAATACAATCAACCTCCCTCCAAATTTTTTTGAAAATTTTACGTTACTTGTGTTTGTTTTGTTAAGTAATTTTAGTCTAGAATCTGCCTCAACATGACTATACATAACTTATTTTCGAAAAAGAAAAAGAATCAACTTTGAGATTTCATATCCGTTGTTTGTATGTTATATATATTATTATGATTATTAAAAAAGAGTATTCATATCTTTCCCCTCATCCCAAATTCTTAAGATTACTTGAAGCACTATATTAATGTTTATCGCTTAAAAATCTTTTAATTTCATCTTATAAATCTTTAATTTAACTGGTTGAGTCTTAGTTCAACCGAGGATTTCAATGTGTTGAAATGCATTATTCTTTTGTTTATAGATTGAGAAGGGGTCATGAATAGTTCTATCTAATTAAATTTTTAGCTCGATTGGTATGGATATTTTTTATACATTGAGCCATTAATTCTTATTAAATTTTTTACATATGCAGGACACAAAATTAATGGAAGCCTAGGTAAGAAGTTTCTAAAATTTAAATATTGCCGCCTGTTACCGTTTCTGACTTTCCCCATGGTAGGCCACCAACCCCAAAATATGAAACTTTTGGTCATATTAAGCATTTTTCCCTTTTTATATTCCATGTATCTTTTTTTTTCAATATTTATATCAAAATTATGTTCATTAAAAGGTTATAATAACAATTTTTTATAATTTTAAATTAAAAATAATTAGTAAAACAAGTGTGGTAGAGGTCAATTGAGTTTTAACTTGATTACCATGGACATTATTTGTAATGTAGGAGGATGTTGGTTCAAGTAAGTTAAAATGTATTATCCTCCTATTTATAGAGGGGCTATGAGTAGTTCTAGATATTGTGTCAAAAAGAGTAGATCGAACCTATGATAAATTTGTTCAAAAAGAGATAGATAGATTATATATATATATATATATTCAATAGAATTAGCTAGATTTAAAGTAAGATAGAAAAAAGAGATTCAATATTCGATAAAGCTTCTATAAAACTTAAGAAATCCTCAAATCAATATTTTTACAATATCCATTTTACAATATTCATTTCTTTAAAATTTTTATTTTAAATTATGCTCTATAGGATTTAATGTCTTATTTAACGTTTAAAACGGTTTTAATAACAAAAAGCATTATTAATGTAAAATCGATAATTTAAAGATGTAATTAAAATATTTTAATATTTAAGATTGTTGATGTAATTAACTAGTGTTTGTCATTATTCATAGTGCTACCTATCTATTACAAAAGGACTGATAAATAAGTTCCCCATTGTTCACATTATCACACAATCTCCCATCATTGTCTCCATGAGCAAAGAAACTTTAAACAGATGAATACATATGTGCTGCTAGTAGTGCACTCTATAATTGTAACTCCTTTTTGTCTTTTTCCTTTATTTTATATTAAAACCGATGATATTTGATTCACTAATAATGTATAATTTTATACATATTATTACTGAATTGAATATAATTAAAAATTAAGTTTGATAAATTTAATTTTATAAATTTTTATGATTATCTGTTTAATTGATAGTGTATAAAATTATACGTTGTTAGTATTAGGGTGATCTTGGCCATCCAAAATGGTAGATTTTTCATTTAATCCTTTAAATTTTTATAAAATTATATGTTAGTACAATAATAAAATTGTACCATGCTCTTGATAATTTATTATTCATCTTTGGCCCCTACAATAATTTTCTTGCTTCATCCCCGATTAGTATATCTCATATATATGTAGTTTCGATTTGGTTAAAACTTTCTATTAGTTAATGTACTATACTTAATTTATGAATTTAGTCTCTATACTTTAATTGAGTCATTATACTTTTCGAGTTTCAAATTTTTAGTCATAACCAATTGGTAACTATTAAATTCATTAAGTTAAATTTTAGCAATTCCAAAATTTTATGTGTCAAACATATTACCACATGTGTAATGTCATGTTAGCTTGCTATTTTCAGTATTACTAACAAAAAAACCAATAAATAGATTTAATAGCGTTGTTTTATGTCAAAATTGAAATTTCAAACTTTAAAAAGTATATATGAGTTAAGAATGATCAAATTGACGATTATGAACTAAATTTACAACATTACTAATAGCAAAACCTAATCAAGAAAATTTAATTGTTACTGTTTGTGTTAAAACTAAAATTTTAAATTTCAAAAATAAAAAAAAGCTAAAGTTTTATTTTAAAAAAATTTATGCATTTTTAAAATAATAACTTATTATAAATTTTATTTTTTAAGTTTTAAAAAGTATTCTTATATTTATAAAATATTTAGATTTTTTATTTTAAAGTAGCAAATTAGAAACTAAATCAACATTTAATCCCTTCTATATATTATATGAAAGATTTAGTAAATATAAAATGCATGGACATGAATATGGATTCGATATTACTCAAATAGTTAGGGCTACAAGCCTACAACACCTTTCGATTTGAACTCGAGTTGTTGAATTATGTTCCTAAACAACAAATAGGTGTGGTTTAAGAGTATGATACGACACTCATTTGATACGGATTAATCCTGTCGTTCATCCTTAATATTGTATTTAAAAAAAGGGTAAATTATATTATTAATGACTAAATTATGGATAAGTTTTTGTTTTAGTCACTTAACTAAAAAAAGTTAAAATTTCGTCATTAAACTTTTCGAAATTGTTTTTTTGCTCACTTAACTGTTAAATGGCATTTTTTAGTTGTTGAATTTAGTGCCTAAACAAGAATAGGTGTGGCTTAGGGATATGATATGATACCCATTTGACACAAGTTCAAATTATGTGACCTTATTTCTCACCTTCAACATTGTATTAAGGAGGATAAATACGCATTAGTCACTAAATTATGGCAAGTTTTTATTTCGGTCACTTAACTAAAAAAGGTTACAATTTAGTCACTAAACTTTTCGAAATTATTTTTTTGTCACCCGACTGTTAAGTGGCACTTTTTAGTTGTTGAATTAAGTGCCTAAACAAGAAATAGATGTAACTTAGGTAGGGATATGATATGATACCCATTTGACATGAGTTCAAAGTTCATACCATGTGACCCTCGTCTCTCGCCCTCAATATTGTATTAAAAAGGGATAAATATGTCATTAGTCACTAAACTATGGGTAATTTTTTACTTTGGCCCCTTAATTAAAAAAGTTACAATTTGGTCACTAAACTTTTTAAAATTATCCTTTTTGGTCACCCGAATGTTAAGTGGCACTTTTTAATTGTTCAATTAAAGGCCTAAAAAAGAAATAGGTGTGGCTTAGGGATATGATAGATACGGGTTCAAACCATGTGGCCTCATTTCTCACCTTCAACATTGTATTAGAAAAGGATAAATATGCTATTAACCACTAAATTAACTATGAATAAATTTTCATTTTAATCCTTTAACTAACAAAATTACAATTATTAATTTTAATCACCCTATTAAATATCACTTTTTAATTGTTGAATTAAGTGCCTAAATAAGAAATAAATACGTTATAGAAGATATGATATGAAGGCACTGATTTAACATGAATTAAAGTAGTAATATATGAAGAAAAAAAGACAAATTGGTGCGAAAATGATAAAAACCGAGTGGTTGGTCTAAATATGGTAAATAAAATCCATTCAATACATGTGGAAAGCAAGAAAGCAACTAAAGACAGACACAACAAAAGTAATTAAAAAACAAAAAAGAAGTAATTCACATCACATGACACTTTGTGTTAACATGGAATACGTGAATTTCGGGGCTTCCTTTTTCTTATTCTACCTATCCCCCACCTTACACCCAAATGACCCATCAACCCTTTTCTTCTTTCCTCTCTCAGCACCATCAATTTTATTAACACTAAATCCTGCAAATACACACTATATCGAGTTTGTATATACACGAAACATCAAAGATTTATCTCTACACCACCAAACCCTCACCTTAGAATCTGATTCCTTAATGAATTTTTTGTGCATTTTTCCATTCCGATTCAGTAATCATCTGAATAGCCAATATAATTCCCCTTAATTTAACTTTAGTATTTTAAATTTTTATTTAAGTCGCTAAATTATTTAAATTTTTTTATTTAAGTCATTGGGTTATTTGAATTTTTTTTTAGGTATAGCTAGCAAGCTTCGAGTGGCAATTTGACGATCGCTATGATAAATTAGTATCCATCGATTAGTAAAACAACATACCTTAGATCCAAGGTTAGTGTCGAAGATCGGAGAAGAAAGTTGTTTAGATTTTGGTTTCGTAGATTCGTGATGTTTAAAGTTGTTTTGTAAAAAAAAAAATTGTAGAAGAGAAGGGAGAAGGAGAGCTTTTGATTGGTGTAGGTAGTGCAAATAGAAAATGTCGTACAACAACGATTTTAATAGCCCAGTGACTTAAATGAAAACTTTTGAATAATTCAATTACCATTTTGTAACTTTTTGAAGTTGAATGACCAAAATGTAAATTTACTAATAATTTAATGACATTTGATGCAATTTACCCTAAAATTTTTAATTAAAGATAGTAGTGTGGAACAATTGTGGATATAATTCATATATTTTTTTGCACACGAAGGAGGATAAAACCATAACTAGACTAGGCGAGATCAGGTCATTTCAGAGTAATCATCATGTAGCTTTTGAAGAATTTTATCCTGGGGTTGCATATAGCTATACATACCCAAAGGCCTTCAAATGCCGTTACTTTCAGTCCATCGCGCGGCTACTCGGTTACCCTCTCAAATAAATGTGTCACCCTAATCATCCAAGGACGTTGAATAATTTCTTTAGTAACTCGTAACACTACTGAATGGTAGAACTCAACTGACTCATTTTGAATAAACTGAATTGCAATCATACTATCTATCTCAAGCATAATCTATCGAAGGCCTAGACTCGAAACAATTTGTAGTCCCTCCAGAGCTTCCCAAAGCTCAGCGTTAAGTGCAAAACAATAGCCAATATATTTAGAGAAATTAGAAATCCGCGTATATTTACTTTATAATAATTACTTTCCATAATAACATTTTATTATAATAATTAAATTTATTGTAAAATCGATTTTTGATATTTTATTTTTACTCTTTATAACATCAACACTCATGAAGCATGAAGTACACTCTTCACTAAATTAATTGTTTATAATAATCTCTTTTATTAAATTTTAATAAAATTAATTTGTTCTTAAGGAAATTAAAATAATAAATTTTAGTCAACATATTATTTTAATAAAATATTTAAATATTATATAAATGGTTATAAAAAGATTGACCCTATAAATTAGAGTTAATATACTATTCAAAATATATATTTGACTTCAAGATTCAATTTGACGTCGAGTTTGGTTTTAATGTTCAGTTTAGTCCTTGAAGATTTTTTTGTCATAAAGTATTTAAATTGGACTTTAACATTCAATTTAATACCAATTTATTAAGTTCCAGGTCACCAACATAATTTCATATTTTTAGCATTATTTAATTAAACGATTATGATTTTTTATTTTTATCTTTTAACCATAATCATTAATTTAAAAGAATATCACAAAATAAGACTAAAATTAAAAAATTAAAGACCAAAAAATATTCAAACTAAATATAAAATAACTAAAAACCCGATTCAGATTGAGGAAAGAGGGTGGGAGTAGGACGTAGGTGGGTTGTAGCTAATTAAAAAGGGTGTGTATAATAATCCATAAAATAAAAACAAAGGAATGTTAGGGGGGAGAGGCCACTGTGGGGGGAGGCGTGTAGCCGTAGGGTTTGTTTTTCGGTGGTCGTCTCGATAAATCACGCCTCGGCTTTGCTGCTGCCGGTTTGTTCTGACGCTGTCAGTATTTTATTATTAATAATAAACACCTAACAACAAAAAGGCACTGCTGCTGCCCTATGATTTTTCAAGTTTTGAACGTTAAAAGAAGAGTTAATACACTTTTGGGTTTAAATTTCATAACTGTTCTAACATTAGGGTTTCAATTTTTTTTTGAATAAAACAAAATCAAAATGGTTACATTAAAATACTAGAAATAAAAATTTAGTTGTTTTATTTTAACATAAATATTGTAAATCTCCTTAGGAGCTTCCTAAAAAAATATGCACTTTCACAATTTCATCAGCAATTTGATTATCTTTCTTAGAAATATATTTTAAAAATCACAAACTTTCATATTTTAATATATCTTTGATTCTTTTAACCAAGGTTAAATTTGAAACAGTCGATTGTTTAATAATTTCTAGGCTATCCGTATGAATTAGCACTCTCTCATATTTTCGTCTATTTAAAATAGTCAACTCATCTAGAATGTCCCAAAGCTCGGGTTCAAATATTGAACAACTCCTAAATAATGATTATATCCTAGAATCTAATCCCCAACTTGATTTCGCAACAATCCCCCGACAGATGCAAATCCTTAAATTTTTTAGTCCGAGTCAATTTTAATTTTTTTTTCAAGTTAATCCTTAAATTTGACATTTGTTTTGCATCAGAGTCTGAATTTTTTTATAGATCCATATTAATCTCTGACATTTTCTTGATAATCCTAAAATTCACGTATCAATGTGGAAACAATTGTCAAGTTTAGGAACTAACTTGGATTAAAAAAAAAAAGTTCAAACCCAATATGAAAACAATTATATAGTTCAAAGACTAATTTAAGTAAAAAAAAAAAAAAAAACAGTCCCTTAAAAATATTTAAGAAAATAAGAGGAAATATGTATTCATATATTCATGCATACATAGAACAATATAATAATACATTAATTATTATTAATACAATATAATTTCAAACTTGCACACCGACGCACGCACACACTTTTCACTACCACACAGGCGAACCGAACATCAATGGTACACTCACGATATAAAAGAAAAAATATTAAACATATATTTATAAAATTATTAAACATATATTTATAAAAATATTAAATAATTAAATTATAAGTAAAGTGATAAAGTATTTATAATTGAATTTTATTAATCTTAAAACATTTAATTTTAAATTATTTTATATAAAGATTTCATATAAAAATAATAAAAACAAATAAACAAAAGCGAAATAAAACCTCAACTGAAATGGTAAGAAGTTAAAATATGCAATAAGTTGTTGTATTATTCATAAATTTAGAATTTAGTTTTTATATTTTTATTTATTGGAATTTAATCACTCTATTTTTGGATTTTAAAATTCAAGTCCAACTATTAATTATGTTAAGCTTATTTTATTAAATTCATGTTCATTATAAATTTTTTTTTGATAAATTGCTAGTAAGTGAATTTTTTTAATTTCTAAATATCACACCAACATATTTAATAAAAAGAAATAATTGTATTAACATTTGAATCTAAATTTTGAAATCTGGAAAGGAAAGTGATTAAAATCTTTAAAATAAAAGTACATGGACTAAATTTCAAAATTTTGAAGAGTACAAGTACCTATGACAGATTTTAACCTTTTGTGATCCCCAAACACGGGGAAAAGGGGATAACAAAGGCATTTTCCCAAAAGATGAAGGGTAAGCACAGAAACAAGAAGAGGGCCAGAGGTTGTTCGCGCAAATCTAGCAAATCTGGGCCAAAACTAAAAATGTGAAAAATGTGGGGTTTAAAAAATTAAACCACAGCTTAATGCAAAACAAACCCCCTAAAGTACTGTACCAAAAAAGCAATAATCCCTTTATTTATTTCCCCATATTTTTTACTTCTTGTTTTCATTAATATGTGCTTTAAGACAAGAATATCTCCAGTTTCTACTTCCTCTTCTTGTTCTTGTTCTTCATTGTAATAATGTTTTCTTTTTCTTTCTAAGATAAGGACAAAAGGGGGAAAAAAATATAAAACCCACAAACCCATCAAGGTAAGCTTTGTCAAGGTAAATATAAAGAACACAGAGTAGACACCAAAGTCATTTTCAGATTTATGTTACTTTTATTCTTTTTTTGACAATTTTGGTCTCTCTCAGTGTTCAATAATGGTGATTGCTGTGGATTCATCTGCAACGAAAATGGCAGCTACTATAACGATGGGTTTTGGAAGCTCGTATAAAGCGTGGAGTAACCGTAGAAGGAACCGGTGACGGTGGCGGTGGCGACGGCTGTGATATTGGCGGGTTCGGCTCAATCTCTTTTTTTAGTTTTTGGTCCCATAAAGTTGGTAAAAAGCAACGAGTAGTTTGGTTTTTTATTTATTTTCTTTTTTCTATTATTAGCTTCTGCTTTTGGATTCATTTTTATGCTGTTGCTTGGTTCATGAATGGAAAAAAAAAAAACCATAACTTCATGGGAAGTTAATTTAAAACAAGAAAATATTATTGCAGTAAGAGGTCTTTTGGAACAAACAATGCAGACTTCAATGCCGTATACTGTTTCATTGTCCTAAAGCCTCTGTCACTGTAATTTTCGTTTTCTTTTATCTCTGGGAAAACGTGTAGCTTATTAGTACTATATTGTTATTTGTTATAGTATGTGACAACCCCATTTATTATTATACAGTCAGTTGATTTAGTTATTCTATTTTTTTTTTCTTTCTATAATGAATTTGCAATGATTTTTTATCTTATTCATTTACGATGGATTTTTGTTGTTGTTGTTTTTGTGATTGGGGTTCTAACTTTTGGTGGGCGGGAAAGGTTGACCTATTGGATGGTAAAAGTTGATTAAAGGTATATTATATTAAAAAGTGAATTAGTTATTTTTATTAAAATTTTATTTGTTTTATTGTTAAAAATTAGAGCAGTTGATAGAATAATCAGTCAGTTACATATGAAGTATCATATATATCTCATTATGATTGATAGGGATTAGATTTTAGTAATAGAAATGAATAAAATTTTTAAAAGATGAGTTAGTTTGTTCTTTAATTGAACGTATAGATATTTATTTATCTATTTTTTGAGTATTGGGGACAAAATGCAATATGACTCTTAGTACAAGATTGTCCACGACATTTTTACTGAAAATTGTGTTTATCACTTGAAGAAGATGAATATGAACAAAAAAGTCGATACTTTGAACGATAAAATTCAAGCACAGCATATATAATTTATGCATGAATTTTTCTTTGAATTTATTTCGGTTAACTAATTAATTTGAGTTCAGTGTAGTATTTATAATAACTTATTTTTATTAGAAATATAGAAATAAAAAAATGTTTCATTTGATATGTTTGGTAAATATCAAAAAGGGTTTTATATTTAGACAAGTCATTTTAATTGCTCAAAACCTAATTAATTCAGACAAATCACTTTTATATATAAGTTCAAGATTTGAATCATAGGCAAATTGAGTTGTAGTTCAATTGACATCAGCATTGCTATTAATGCAAGTGGACATAGGTTTAAGTGTGTTGAAATGCGTTATCCTTTTATTGAAGGGTTAAGAAGAGATTATGAGTAGTTTTGAGCATTGTATCAAAAAATAAAGATCAAGAATCGTTCTGTTGCACTCATATTACAAAAGAAAATAAAATAAAAATCATTTTTTTCTCTTTTCGTATTCATTAGTAAAATAATAAAATAACTTGAAATTTAGTATAATCAATTCATGATATATCACTTTTAAAAGAGGGGATTTTATTAGTTTGAGATTAACATTTACAATATCTCACCTTAATTTTGATTTCATTTATATTGAAATAGCCCAATATATATACACACATATATGTAACAGTAGCTTATGTCTGTTTTAAAAATTGTACTTGTGAGGTTGGGTCTGGATCAAAGCTTGAATGAATATATTTTGTACCGTATTTATTTGTCCTAATGCTGCTTTGGTTTAATTCTAAGATTAAGGTCGTCAGACTTTTGAGAATTTATGTTCAGCAGTGGATTCTAGAATTAATTTTTAGTGTTTATAAAGAAATTTGGAGTTCAATAAGAATTTTAATAAAAGTTTAATTAAAAATTTTATTTTAATTTAAAAAAATTATTTAAATGCCTATTTATGCATCTTAGCTCGGTTGACATTGATATTGTTGTTAGTGCAGGAAGACGTGGTTTAAGTGTGCTTAAATGCATTTATTTTCCTATTTAAATATTCGGGTGAAAGTATGAGTAGTTTTTAAGTATTATATCATAAAAAGTTATTTAAATCTAAACAATGTTATGAATTTATTTATGTTGGCGGAAACAAAATACGACAGAAAAGCTAACATAAATGTTATGTGCTGAATTCTTATTTCATTTCATTCCTGTCTTATCTTTATCTTATTTATATAATTTTTTTAATTTATCCATCTTTCTTAAAGGAGCCAATATGAAACCAAAATTTCATATTTGGTTTTGAATTAGAAATACTAAAAATAATGAATCGACATTGGATATGTATATATATTTATATTAGGGAATTGTTTAATCGAAATACTGACTAAAAAACATTAACAATTTAGCAATGTTGGCGTGCCAATTCGCATAGCAGTTACACTTCGTTCTAGCAAGCATTATTTATCACTTTCTTGTTTTTCGAGGAAACATAAGAAGAGGTGGTCAATTACAATTGACTCAATGGAAATTCTTTCAAAAAAAAAATTTATTGGGAACTTTCTAAATATGCCACCAAAGATTAGCAATTAGATTTTTTTTTGAACAACCCTATTATAGGTTCTAATCATATCAGCTTTTTTTGACACAGTACTTAAAACTACCCATAGCCCTTCACCAACTCATAAATAAGAGGATAATGTGTTTCAGCGTACTCGAACTCACGTCTTCCTGTATTAAGATTCATATCAATTGAACTAAGACTAAATTTTTAGAGCAAAAGGAACCGAAAGATGAGAAAGATGTAGTGATGCTATCCCACCATTGTTTGGGGCTTAAAAATCCCACATCCCGAGGAAAATAGCTAAAGCACGATGCACACTATGTAGCTCATGCGAAAGGGCAGAAGAAAAGAACATGCTTAATAGATTCCATCTCCTCTTTGCCTGATAAGCAATTGGTGGTCTTGAAATTCCCTGATAAGTTGTTCAACTTAGTGCTATCGTTTGTTGAATTCTAGCCTCTTGGACCACCGGGTCACTTTCATTGTTCACAAGGCATTTTGACTCAAATTTGATTTCTTTTTGCCTCCAATCATTTTCATATCAAGGGATAAGATAATATGGCAGTGGTCCGAGGCTAATGCCACCTTGTAAATTCAATGAGCATTTTGAAAGCTTTTGCTCCACTCAATAGTGCATAAGACTACCATCCTCAGTTTTGACATTATGGTCTTCTACACAGAAAACTTCGCCCTTTCTATTTATGTCTGGATAAGACATAAATTGTTGATGAAAGCATTGACGAATTCAATTTGTCTCCAGTCTTCTGATCTATCTCCATATTTCTCCTATTCGGAGCATATGGCATTAAAGTCTCCAATACAACACCAATTGTGCTTATCCTTAGCTTCTAGGTTATCCATTCCCTCACTTCCTTCCATCCTTCTTCATAGGCAGTTTCGTACTCAAACGAGAAATGCCAAGGAATATGCATAAAATCATCAACGATTTGATTGTCAATTAATAAGTGAGAACTCTCTTTAACAATAATGTTCCACTCTGAGCCCCGGCACAAAATCCATCCTCCACCTCTACTATTAGGCTCAACATACTAGCTCTACCATTACTCGTTGTAAAGCAATTTAATATTAATTAAATATTAACTAACTAGTAAGTCAATATGTGCTTAACCATTTGCTTTACATGCAAACTCATCATTGACATTCTAACATGGAGATAATAATTGACATTTGTATATTTCGACGAATAATCGTTTTAACCATTTTAATAATTTATCAAATACGATGAAATTATTACATTTAGATAAAAGGAAATCTTAATAACATCGATGGAGAAAAGCCTTGACTTAAATTGGGTTGAATAATATGATTTTTTTCAAGTTTTTATCAAGTTAATTGATTTTCGATTCTGATCAATTCTTTTCGGTTGACACATTTTCTAGTTTTTATTACAAATTTAAAATCTTCAATGACCCAAAACTTGGGTTCTATTTGATAAATTAATGAAAAAGTTTTAGTGATTTTTTTATTGGGACAAATCTCAAAATGATACATGAACTTTGATTTGGTGCAATTATACACTTGAAACTTTGATTGTGGTTCAAATATATACATGAAACATTAATGTTGATTCAATTATACTCATTTTAAAGAAATAATTAAACACATTAAATTATTTTTATATTGAATAAATATAATTATTTGTGTATACAATATATAAACATAAAATGATGCCATGTCAATAATTGTGTCAATAATTTATAAGAACTGAATCAAGTAAAAGCTTTCATATATAAAATAACACATTACACCAAAATTCATGTATAGTTTTGAAAATTTTCTATTTTTTTATTAATGTATTTGATTTTTCAATTAAATTAATGGGAAAAATCTATTACCCATTTATGTTGTCATAGTAAACCAAAATATTATATATCATAAAATTATCATTTAAAGTTTTAAAATTAAAATTAAAAATTATCAAACAACACTTTATTTTTATTAAAATACCAAAATCATTTTTACAATTAGAAAGAACAATCATAAAACATCTAATAGATTGGAAACATAGGTAAAAGGAAGCTATAATTAATACATTCATCAATGTATAAAATTCATTAAAAAATTAAAATTTAAACATCTAAACATATACACCTACAACAGTCGAGAAGTTACCTATCCAATTCAACCCATATTGGATTGGGCCTGCAGGAAAATTTATCTTATTTGGCCCAGTTTGGTTATGTAGGAATTATTATTTATGTATATATAAAAATAATTATTTTTATTGTTGATTGCATCTTAGTTCGTTTGGTATAAATATTGTTGTTAATACAAAAGTATATGAGTTTAAGTGCATTAAAGCGCATTATACTCTTATTTTTAAATCGGGAGGCTATGCTTAATTTTAAGCATTGTATAAAAACAAAAAGTAGAAATCATTTAGAGTTTTGTAGTTTATTTGTAACATTCCCAATTTTGCTATTTTGCCTTAGAATTAGATAGCTTGCTGGTGGAGGTGGATGATAGAATTAGACATGTAAATCTAATAAGAAAATTTTTGAGATCAGAATTAAGTTAACTACTTTTATAATAGTTGAAATATAAATTCATCATTGTATTAGTTTATATATAATTTTTAAATTTTTAAAGAGTTAAATTAAAATTTTATCATTTTTAAGAGAAAATGTAATTTAACCATTTAATTTTATAAATTTTATAGGTTAAAATGCTAAATTCCCATTGCCCTGCCAGCCCCAGTTGGATGGGTTAAATTAGGTACAATTGATTCAAGTTTTAATATTTTTGGATTATTTTAGGTAATTACTTAGAGTTTGGACGGTTTCGAATTTTTATCAAATTTGAATTTGAGTCATTTTGGGTTTTGAAGTTGTTTCGTGTTTAACAATGGGATAGAGCCATTTTGTATTACTTGTTTATATATTTTCGGGTTTGGATAGTTTTTTAATTTTGCTTCAACATAGTTGATGTGTTTTTTTTTTTTTGTTGCTAAATGTTCAAATTGGGGTCAAATCTAACTCACATAATTACAATTTTTTTTAAAATAGTCAAATAAGGACTAATATCTTCCAAATGTGCTAAAATAGGTGGGTTAAACATTTAAAAAATACTAAAATAAGGGTCAAATCTTTCAAAATTATCAATTAATGACTAAATTTTTTTTAAATTTACTCAAATAAAAGTCTAATCTTTCAAAATTATCAAATAAGTGGCAGACCCTTTTTTAACGTGGTCGAACAAAGGCTTTTCAATTGTTGTATATTATGTTTTAAAATATGTTTTTTTTTTTTTAAGTAATATCTGACATAGCTACCCTGTGTTTAATTTTAAACATGTTAGCACTCACCTAATTTTGTACTAATAGCTTAGGGTGAAATGCTTGAAAGAACTCCTAAAATATTTTACCCTTATGTTAACAATCCTAAAAAGATTTTACACTAATTTAAGCATTTAGCTTCTTTTTAATATCTAACTATATTAAAATTTTTTGATACAATATAAGTTCAAACTCACACATCTACACACTACACTACCACGTAAACAAACTTATGATTTGAACCTTGGTATTAGGCATAGATGAACTCAGAACACTTTAATCAATTGATTTATAGTTTGAGTTCAATACATATTAAAACTTGAATAATCAACTTTTAAGAAAATATAATGAAATTTTATTGTCCATTAATTAACTTTTGCTATTCATTTTATAGAAAAAATTCTAGATTTTCAACCTTTTTAACCTAAATCTCTAATTTGTTGACGGTGGTGTCAGCCTTTAGGCTAGTTACTGGTCATGATTGTTTCAACATTTTTTTCGAGGTTTTTACTTTGTTTTTTAATCTCATCCTATATTATCGTAATCTAGTTATCTTATGTCGTAAATATAAGATTTGACAATGTAAGGGCATCACCGGATCTATTAGGAACTGTTCTCGAAGAGTCTTATCGTGATAAATCATAGTGATAGTAATAGATTTCAAATGATGACAAGGATAAGTCATCTAAAACTTGACATTTTGTAAATCATTGATACAATGGGTCTTTTTGAGCTTTTGGCAGTTGTCTCTTGGTTGATCGGTGTTCATTGTCAGGTTGAATGGTTGAGTTAGGATATAAATTTTAACGATTTGATACTTATCTGATTTTTTTTTAATTATTCTAATATTGCACTTATTGTTAGTTTGTCTATTTCTCTTCATTTTTATTGAGATTATTCTAAAAACGTAACATTTGTATATTAATTTATAATGATTTATTTATAGTTTATATTTTTATTTTAATGACACGAGTCATAAGTAGGATGGAATTAATTGAGGGTACTATAGACAATGACGTGAAAAGACCCCTGAAATAAATTTCCCCTCACTTGGGTCATATATAGGCTGAATTAACATATACATAGGGTCCAATATTCGAATTTATAATGAAAAAAGTAAAAAAAATCTTTTAAAAATATTTAGTAAAAGCAAAATTTGTTTCAAAATTTCAATAGTTATTTTAATTTTAATAATTAGACTGTCAGCTATTAGTTATATTTTATTTTTAAAGTTTAAATATAGGGAAGAATTTTGTAATATTTTAAACTAATTTTAAAGGACATTAGTTTAGAACTATTCTGGCAAGTTGGAATCTAAAATTCACCAAAAAGGAAAATTAATTATAATAATTTTTTAATAAAAAAGTTTAGGCTGCTCACCAAAATAGATTAGATAGTTGCGTAAGACAAAAACTAAGTTATACTCACTTTACCGTTTATCCAAATTCACTTTTAATACTCCAAATCATGGGCACAGCTGAAACTTGAAACAAAAATAATAGATGAAAACCATAAAAAATAAAACATTTGGGGTTTATTCACAAATATTAAAGAAATGTAGCCCCACAATAGAAAAAGCAATAGAATTGTATTTTTCTACTCAATTTACTAATTAATCCATACTAACCTCACCTAACTCACAGCTTTCTGGAATAAAAATTAAGGTAAATCATTAAGGTTATATTGGTCATTTGCATTGAAGTACTGCCACGAAATCAGTCTCATTTTGAAAATTAAATAAATTGAAAGGGCTTTTCGTGTAAATTCAAGTAACAAGGCATTATGATATCTGCAACAGCAACCCCAAATCCACCCAAAGCTACAAAAAAGAAAGAAAATAAATTCACACACCAAAAAAAATAATAAAAAAAACCAAAAAAAGAAAAAGAAAAAAAAAGCTCTCAAAAATTAATAAACGTTTTTGGGATTGCAGGTATCTTTCCCTTTCTTTATTCTTTTTATTTTCTTTTTTTATTAAAAAAATCCATAAATATATATAATTTTGATATTGCTAAAATTAGAGAGGTTCTGTCTGTTTATCTTCTATTATTCTCTACATAGATTCTTCTCTTTCTACTACTGTAATAAGTTTTTCTTCTTTGGGTTTTTAGAAGTTTTTATTTTTAATTTTTAAAAAACAATGTTACAATGAGTTAATATTTTTATTTTTCTGGGTAGCTTTAGAAACTTGAAGTGAAGCTGTTTCAGACAAGTTACCTAGGAATCTGGAGCTGTTCTTTAGTGTTTTTGGTCTGTTGTTGGATTCAACAAGATGTCTCAAACCAACTGGGAAGCCGATAAAATGTAAGTCTTTTTTTTTTTTCCCTTCTTGTTAAAGTTAACTTTGTTTTGGGTTTTAAATCTTTATTATTATATTTATTACAATTTTTTTTAGCTTTTTAATGTGGTTTTTGATGTTTTCCCTTTCTTTTTTGGTTTTATTTGAGTTCTGGGTATGTAAGCTTTTTCTGGGTTTTTATTTGTTCATTTTGATGTCTTTAAAG
Organism: Gossypium arboreum; assembly: GCF_025698485.1. Lineage (NCBI taxonomy): Eukaryota > Viridiplantae > Streptophyta > Magnoliopsida > Malvales > Malvaceae > Gossypium > Gossypium arboreum. Next base: position 126,858,947 of record NC_069082.1, on the reverse strand, counting down.
ATTTCAATTTAAGTTCTTTGAAAGCTTGGTTTTTTTAGGGTTTTGTTTGTTGTGGAACTTCAAGTTACTGTTCTTCTGTTTTGCATTATTATTTTTATGTAAAGCGATAAATTTGATTTAGGGTTTTGTTGTTTATCAGATATTCGTTGTATAAAGCTTATAATTTTATTTGCTTATGGAGTTTTTAGTTATGCTTGTAAGTTCTGATTTTGCTCTTATAAGCATACTGTATGGGCATGTATTTTGTCAACAACAGGTTAGATGTATATATCCATGATTATTTAGTAAAGAGGGATTTAAAGGCTTCAGCTCAGGCTTTTCAAGCTGAAGGGAAAGTATCATCGGATCCTGTAGGTAAGCAACTAAACGGGTTCGGGAATTATGTTAAAGCCGAAGATCTGTTCTTTTATATTAGATTGTTTAGTACTTTCATTGATGCTGGAGCTGAACTTGGTATCCAGCTATCGATGCACCTGGAGGTTTTCTCTTTGAATGGTGGTCTGTTTTTTGGGATATATTCATTGCCAGGACTAATGAGAAGCATTCAGAGGTTGCTGCATCTTATATTGAGGTTGGTTTTGATTTTATTTTTCTATTTTGAACTGTTAATTTGTTTCGAGTTTGTACTTGCTATGGATAACCTACCATCAACATTTTATTTTTTGTTTAATTTGTTGCGGATTGTTTTCTGTACTTGGAAATTGGAGTCCACTCCTGAAAGCATATTGCATGATGAGCTTGTATCAAAATGCTTTATGGGAACTGGTAGTAAAAGTACCATTGAGGCCCCCATACTAGGATTCAGATTGCATTTCGCCCCCTTAACTCAAAAAATGGGCAAATTAGTCCTTGTATGTTAGATCAAAGAAAAACTGGTCATTTATGTTAAAAATTTCATCCATTTCTATTGTTAAAAATTGGTATGGCTGACAAAATAACTAGATAGTTACACATGGTGTGTCACTTGTACCTTATGCTGGCGTACAAGGACTAGTTTTTAACAGTAAAAAAAGATGGAATTTTTAACAAATGGATTAGTTTGCTCTTTGATCTATCATATAGGGATTAATTTACCCATTTTTTTGGTAGAGGGGGCAAAATGCAATCTGACTCCTAGTACAAGGGCCTCCATGGTACTTTTACTGGGAACTGGGCAACTGGCTAACTAAGGGTATTTTTATTATTGAAAGAAAGGAAGCAATCGAGGGCAGGAGAAGTGTTCCCTGTTGTATTCTGTTGAGAATGTTTATTATAAAGTAGATTACGAAATTTTCTTGTCTTCCAAATGATTTCTTCTTAACATATGTGATGTATATGGTGCATTGATGTTGCAGACTCAATTGATTAAAGCACGGGAGCAGCAACAACAGCAACAGCAGCAGCAACCTCAACATCAACATCAACAGCAACAGCAACAGCAACAACTGCAGATGCAACAGCTTTTATTGCAGAGGCATGCCCAACAACAGCAACAACAGCAGCAACAACAGCAGCAACAACAGCAGCAGCAACAGCAACAGCAGCAGCAGCAACAGCAACAACAGCAACAACAGCAGCAACAGCAGCAACAACAGCAGCAACAGCAGCAACAACAGCAGCAACAACAGCAACAGCAACAGCAGCAGCAGCCACCACAGCAGTCCCAGCAGGCACAACAGCCTCAGCAACGAAGGGACGGGTCTCAGCTCCTAAATGGCAATACAAATGGACTTGTTGGAAACGACACTCTCATACGTCAGCCTGCTGGAACTGCTAATGCCATGGCGACTAAGATGTATGAGGAAAGACTAAAATTGCCACATCAAAGGGATTCTTTGGATGATGCAGCTATGAAGGTTGGTTGATCATTTTTGATTTCTTAGAAATGTTTTCTTCTTTTAGTTGATCATTTTAGGAGTTCCTTACAGCAAAGGTACGGTGACAATGTCGGCCAGCTCTTGGATCCAAATCATGCCTCGATATTGAAGCCTGCAGCTGCAACTGGTCCACCTTCCGGGTGATTTATTTTACTTTCCTTTTATTACACAAAGAAGAGTCTTTGAATGCAAATGTTTTCTGAAGTGAAACCTAAACAAAATTTTCAGCAGTGTTAAAGTAAGATAATTCGGTTAAATGCTGCAGAAGATTTACAACAAAATTTTTACAGTAATTCCCTTGTGTCTTGTGGTCTATCTGCTCTAACATGAACTTGAGCCACTGGATGCCATTGAAGCCTCCTTTTTCATCTAAAATTGTCTTATGCATTTAGGGTTTATTCAAGCATCCTAGACTAAGTTGTCTTCAGTGATAAACTTATTTGGATTCATGTATATTTTAGGCAAGTATTGCATGGTACAACTGGTGGTATGTCTCCGCAAGTTCAAGCTCGGAGTCAGCAATTGCCAGGAACAACACCGGTAGGGTCACCTTAAATGGATCTCTTTCATGTTTCTTCCCTTTGTCATGTTCTGAAATTTTATATGGAAGCAGGATATAAAGAGTGAGATGAATCCAGTATTGAATCCTAGAGCTGCTGGTCCCGATGGATCTTTAATGGGAATTCCAGGTAAGTTTCTCTTTTAACAGGTTTTTCTGTTTAAATTGCATCTTTCCTTTGAAAATGGCCCACTAATGATAGTACGTGCTTGTCCTTGTGATTGACTTGGGTCATTTTACTTATTTATTTGGAATCTAAGTTCATATTACTTGTATATTTGGAATCTAAATAATGTGATTTCATGTTTCTCAGGGTCAAATCAAGGTGGTAATAATTTAACTTTGAAAGGATGGCCATTAACAGTAAGTTTTATCTTTTCATTGGAATGTTTTTATTCATACATGTATTAGTGAACTGTAAATTTTATTTTTCATCTTATATTTCCTTTGAATGGTTTTCATTTTATCTGTTTTTAGGGACTGGACCAACTGCGCGGTGGGATCCTTCAGCCGCAAAAGTCTTTTATGCAAGCTCCTCAGCCCTTTCATCAACTTCAGATGTTGACACCACAGCACCAGCAACTCATGCTTGCTCAGCAGAATCTGACATCACCATCTGGCAGTGATGATAATAGAAGATTGAGAATGCTATTGAATAATAATCGGACCATGGGCCTCGGAAAGGATGGCCTTTCTAATTCTGTTGGTGATGTGGTTCCAAATGTATCATCTTTGCAGGCTGGCAGTCCTCTCATGCCTCGGGGAGATACAGATATTCTAATGAAGGTATTACTGTCCCTATGAAGTGTGCTTTTACCTCGCTTTATTCCTTGGTATCTTTCTGTTTCTTATATATTTCATTTGCTTTGTAGTTAAAATTAGCTCAGTTGCATCAGCAGCAACAGCAGCAGCAGCAACTGCAACAGCAACAGCAACAGAACAGTAACTCACAGCAACAACAGCTTCAGCAGCATGCACTTTCGAATCAACAGTCACAGAGTTCTAATCCGAGTTTACACCAACAAGATAAAGTTGGTGGAGGTGGAAGTGTCACTGTGGATGGGAGTATGTCAAACTCATTTCGAGGGAATGATCAGGTCTGCCCTTTTCTGGTTATATGTAATTCAACTTGCCAATATCATTCCTGGTTGAGGGTTGTATCTGCTTCCATGTGACACCCTTTGCACATGGTGCTATGGTGTTTAGCTTGAAAACTTATTTTTTTTCCTGGTCAAGTGATTTTGGTTGTAATTATAGGCTATTTTGCGGCCACATGTATGCGAATTGTTATGTAAAGTTATTTAGTTCTGATTCTTAGCTTTATAACATATATGATTAGGTTTCTAACATGATTTCCTTAAATTCATTTTAAGGTTTCAAAAAACCAGAATGGAAGAAAGAGAAAACAGCCAGTGTCTTCTTCAGGCCCTGCCAATAGCTCAGGGACAGCAAACACAGCTGGACCTTCGCCTAGTTCTGCACCTTCAACACCATCAACACACACTCCTGGAGATGTGATTTCAATGCCTGCAATGCCTCATAGTGGCAGTTCTTCCAAGCCTTTGATGATGTTTGGTGCTGAGGGTGCTGGTACACTTGCATCACCTTCAAATCAATTGGTGAGTCTATAAGTTATTTTCCCATGTTTGTGGAGGAATTAAAAATTCCTTGCATAAATTCTCATGGGAATTCCATTTTGGCAGTGGGATGATAAAGATCTTGAATTGCAGGCTGAAATGGATCGATTTGTGGAGGATGGATCTCTTGATGATAACGTTGAGTCTTTTTTATCCCATGATGATACGGATCCTAGAGATGCTGTTGGCCGATGTATGGATGTAACTAAAGGTGTATAAATATTACTTGTATGGTTGTTATGATATGATAAAGTCTACTGTTGTCGGGAATCTATTGTAGCGTATTTTTTCAAACATTGTAGTTTCACTCTATTGGCTTTTTTCACATCCCCAGTTATTCTTGGATACGATATGATAATGTGCTAATTCCTTTGTCAAACGGTTATGGCAAATGATACGTCCGTATATCTCATTAAACTTTTGTACATTTTAGTGTTATCCTCTCTAAATTATTATTATTTTAGATGTTGCTTATTGCTACTAATTCATGACCTTGCTTCATTGTTTATATATCAAAATGCCAATTGAAATTGGCCCAAGAAATTGTGCAATTGTAAGGGCGGGATCATCTATCCTGTACGCATGTCATATTCAATTGTTATGTAACTACATAATGTAAATGGATTACGTTTGATGCTTTTATATCGGAAATGGACTAGTTTTACAGTGTACCAAATTTGCATTTGACTTCAGGTTTCACATTTATGGAAGTAAATTCTGTTCGAGCAAGCAGTAGCAAAGTTACTTGCTGCCATTTCTCGTCAGACGGAAAGTTACTAGCTACTGGTGGCCATGATAAAAAGGTGAGTTATAAGAGGGGAACAGAAAATTTTCATTCTTTTGAAATTTTAGATACTAGTGCAATCATTTGCATTTTTTTTGCAACGCAGGCTGTATTATGGTACACGGACACTTTGAAGCTGAAGTCTACGCTTGAAGAACATTCATGTTTAATTACTGATGTTCGTTTCAGCCCAAGCATGTCACGCCTTGCAACATCTTCATTTGACAAAACTGTCAGAGTCTGGGAAGCTGACAGTGTTAGTGGACATTTCCTTTCAATTTTAGTCCTGGTTATTTTCATGCCATTTCCATTTATCTGCATTGACATATGCTATTGTCATCAAAATACAATTAGGCGTTTTGCTGAATCCTTATGCATGTACCATATTAGCATTTTCATATCGATGACGCATGCCATGTCCCAAAACAGTGATCGAAAGGGTACTGGTTTGGTTTCTGCATTTTTCTTTGTCATGCTTGCTTTTTAAGTCTTTCTATACTGTGATGGATCTGTTCTTTCAAATTTTCTGCAGCCTGGTTATTCGCTTCGTACATTTGGGGGACATTCTGGTAACGTTATGTCACTTGACTTCCATCCAACTAAGGATGACCTTATCTGCTCTTGTGATGGTGATGGTGAAATACGATACTGGAGTATCAACAACGGGAGCTGTGCAAGAGCTTTCAAGGTATGATCTTGCTTCGGATTTCCTTGCAATGCAAATCTATATCGAACTCAGGCATCTCTCTTTGAGGTTGATGCACAGCTATTGAGATTGTTTCCTTTGTGTGGATCAGGGTGGTACGGCCCCTGGTACAGCTCAATTGAGATTTCAACCTCGCCTCGGAAAATATCTTGCTGCAGCTGCTGAGAATGTTGTATCTATACTGGACACCGAGACTCAAACTTGCCGGCACTCTTTACAGGTGAATTAGTCTACATGGGTTATAAACTGTATAAAAGAAATCCTAAGGAACTAGCTGACTCAAACGTGCATTCCAATGGTTACTACAAAAATATTTTTGGACTAGCCAATTATAGCCATGGTTATCCGAACTGTAGTGTTTGGTTTGGTTTTAATTCAGGTTTTATTATATTACGACTAGACAGGCGTAATTTGAAAACTTCTTATTAAGATAACCAAATAAGGCTAGCCGAACCGATGTTTGTTTTCTGGTGACTTGATTAGTTGAGTGAAAGGATCCAACAATAGTGATCTCATTTATACGTATTTTAAGCATTTTCCTCCATTGTAACATGACTGACTTTGGTTTTGTGTTCTGATTTGTAATAGCAGGGACATACTAAACTGATCCACTCTGTATGCTGGGACCCTTCAGGTGAGCTTCTAGCATCCGTTAGTGAGGACGCTGTTCGAGTTTGGTCCTTTGCGTCAGGCAGTGAAGGGGAATGTGTTCACGAATTGAGCTGTAATGGCAACAAGTTCCACTCTTGTGTTTTCCATCCTTCGTTTCAATCACTGCTCGTAATTGGCTGTTACCAGGCAAGTAACTCTACTTTTAGTCTTGTATTTGCTGTTATATATACTACCTTGTCAATGACATGCTCCCTTTCCATGTTGGATTCAGTCTTTGGAGCTATGGAATATGTCGGAGAATAAGACCATGACATTGTCGGCTCATGAAGGACTCATTGCTGCATTGGCTGTATCACCAGTGACAAGGTTGGTTTCTTCCGCAAGTCATGACAAGTTCGTTAAACTGTGGAAGTGATTTGATCGCTTAGCTTGTGGCTGTTGTGGTTGCTCGATCTGTCCGTTTTCTGTGGTTTGTCTTGGCTCCCTGTGTAACCCTAGTAGAAACTAACCCTGCTGTTGTTGCATGCATGTTTATGTAACCCTTGTATCTTTAACTCGGACATTCTTGCTGTTCATTCACCTTGTGTTTTTGATGTTTTGTTGGTACTTCTGTTTTGTTTTTGTTTTTTTTCGAAGTCGGAGATGACTGTTCATGGATTGGATAAGATGCATATTCCTTGAGCTTGAAGATTTGAAGCCATGGATGGTAACATCTTTGATAGTTTTTGCGGAATTTTTGTTAATGAAATCAATGCATGTATGCATGTTCGAATTTGAGAGCTAATTAGTAGCAATAAAATACACTGATTTGAATCATTGAAATGGAAGAAGGAAGACAATCTTATAATTACAGGCTTTTTAATAAGTCCGAAATCTTTTCTGGGGTCGAAAAATGTAGTTTTATTATTGTGACATTTTCAAGTTAAAATCCAAATTTATTCGTTAAATTTGACTGAGAACACACAAATAAATAAATAAATTAAAAATACCAAAAAATTCAAGATATTAATTTTTATCTTTTTTCAATATTTTAGAAACAATTCTCAATGTCGCAAAAAATAAAAAAATAAAATATAAATCACACAATTTGTAAAGTAGGGAATTAAATTATTTTAGGATCAAGATTAAATTGATATAATTTATAAATACTGAGAGCTAAAGTTGTTATTATATTATTTTGATATCGAGTAAAAATGTCATGGAGGTTTCGATATTAAGAGTCAAATTGTATTTTATTCCTTTTACTTAAAAAGAAGAAGAATAAATTAATCTTTGTATGTTAGTCAAAGAGTAATCTGGTTTTATTAACAATTCTATTCATTTTGCTATTAAAATTGGTTATTGTAAAAAAATAAAGCAATAGGTTTAAATGCATTAAAATATATTATCTTTCTATTTATAAATTGTGGAGGACTATGAATAATTTTATGTATTATAAAAAAAAAATCTAAAACTAACATTTTCTACACCAACTCAAAGGCAACTTCATACTCACATTAGTCTTCCCTCTCTTAAACAATTTTTTCTTACTCACAATGCTATTCTCCCAGAATTCTCCTCTTTTACTTACCCATTTTGAAAAAAAAGATGAACAGCGTAAGCAGAAAAATTGGTAGTGACAAATTTTTCAACAAAAAAATTCAATTGTGAAGACAATTGTAATTTTGAATTATTTTTAATGCTCAATCAGTCAATCTTCTTTTTTGTTTTGTTGGAAATTAATAGATAAATAAAATTCTCATTCAATTGATCGAGTCAGAGAGACTGCCATACAGTTAGTCAAAACTTTGTTTCTTATCTCATTTTTCAAGTAAAGGTTACGGTACGAGTTATTCACCTTAATTTCATCCTCCAAAATAAAAATTGATGAAATTCATCTTTATATTATTAAATAGTAACAGAAACGAACGACAAGGGTAAAGTAAAATTTGTTCTCTGCGAATTAAATTATATATTTTTACGATAATAATATATAATTTTATTATTTTAATAGTTTATATATCTATAATTTTAAATGATTAAATCAAATTTTTATTATTTTAGGGTCGAGTGAAATTTTATCATTACTAATTTAAAATTTTATAAATGATATATGGGGTAAAAGAAAATTTTTCATTTTAAGGGGGGTCGAAGCCCTTGCCAGCCCCTGGCTCTGCCCTTGATTAATGGTGCATTTCGACATTAGTCACTCTAAAATTAAGATAAACAACCCGTCAATCACTCTATATAGGGGTTGTTCATATTTTAGTCACTTCAAATTTTTCGAACAAATGCACCGTTAAGCTTCCGTTACAATTTAATGACAGAGTGACTAATTTTATCAATTTTTTTTGGATAATCAAATTAACAAAAAGAATTGGGGTGACGAAAATAAGTTTGTTTGTTTTGTTTATTATTATATGATACATCATATATTAAAGGTATAATGATAAATTAACTCTCAATGTTTATATCTTTTGCCAATTTGGCTCTTAATTCTTTTTTTTTGAGCTAAATTTGACCTTTCAAAAAGTAGTCAAATCGTTTTTTTAATAGAAATGTTGATTAAAACATCGATTTTTTAATGATGTTGTCGAGGTGCTTAAGTGGCACTTCACGTATGCTTCATGCTGAAATGATACTATTTATTTTATATGCCACGCCAACAATAAATTAATAATTATAAAAATGTTTAAAAAATAAAATAACTTAAAATTCAAAAAAATAATATAAAAATTTAAAAATTAGCATGAAGTACATGTGGATTGTCATGTGAGCTGCTATGTTTAAAAATTTAACATTTTAGTTAATATTTCGGTTAAAAAAATAACGATTTTGTAGAAGCCTAAATTGCCCGGACCCGATTATATCAAAACCCAACCAAACTTCTAAACCCACTAAAACCCTTAACCCATGACCATTTACATCTACCCAAACCCATTACAAAACCCAAATATTAAACCCAATTCAAAAGCCCATTAAGCCCTCCCCAAAAAAAAAACCTAACAAAAAAAAAAGAAAAAATCTAACCCAAAAAAAAAAAGAAAAAAACCTAACCCCCCCCAAAAAAAAAACCAAGAAACCTTAGCCACCTAACCACTTTCCCACTTGTCCCATTTTTTATCCCATTTTTGATATTCATTGTCTACCACCACCACCTACAAAATAGAAAAAGAAATAATAGAAAATCATGTAAAAGATGGCTATAAAAAGCCATTCAAAATCATGTAAGAGGGGATTTTACAAAAGATTGAAAAAAAAAAGAGGAGACAAACACAAAAATCCCTTTAAATTTTGAGCACAAAAGAAACATCAATAAAAAGGTTGCATTTTTTCCTCTTCTTTCGAATCTTTTTTCTTTATTTTTTTGTGTTGTTTTTTTTCTTTCTTTATATATACATATATTGTTAAAAAAAAAATTACCTTTTCCGACCACCGCCCACGGTGGCCATGACAATGACGACCGACGATCGACAGTGACCGCCCCCTTTGGCGGATTTCCTTTCCCCCTCCCTTCTCTCTTCTTTCCCCTTCTTTTTTTAGGTATTTTATATATATTATGTATATATTTTTAATGCCATTAGTTATATATTTCTTATGTATATATTCTTAAATACTATTATATATACATATATATATATTAAATACCATATTGTGTATATATTATTATTACAAATTATTACTATTGCTAGTATTATTATAACTATTATTATTTTAGTGTATATTTTATGTACATATGTATATATATTTGTACATATCATTATTTTATATTATTGTTGTAAATTTTTATGTATATATTTTTATGTACGTTTCCTAATATTTTCTTTTATTGTAGATATTATTATTATTATTATTACATACTTTTATTATATGCATATATATATATATATATATATGTATTTTATGTACATATTATTATTTTATATTATTATTACCAAGTATATTATTTTTCCTATTTTATTATTAGTACATGATTTGTTTTTATTTTGTAAAAATTATTATTATTGTTATTCTAATATTCTAGTATTCCATGTTAATATTTTTCATTAATGATATCATTTTTTTTTATGTCCTTTATCTATTTTAATTTCTCACTTTAGGAATATTTTTATCATGTTTTAATTAAGTTCAAAAATAAGGCAAAGTACCGATTTAATATTAAGCCATCGATTTCATCGCTATGTTGGGTGAAATTTGTCGGCTTGTGTTAAAAAACGGGACACCCTTTCTAAAAAAAAATCGAAAACTAAAAATTCTCATTTTTTAATCGGATCACGATTAAATATTATATTGAACTCGTATTTTTGAAAATCAAGTCAACACATGTTTATGAGATACCAATTTTGGGCGTCGCGAGGGTGCTAATATCTTCCTCGCGCGTAACTAACTCCCGAACCCCAATTTTTCTCTGGACTTTCAAGTAGACCTAAATTTGGCCTTCTTTTTGTTTTAAAATAATTAGGTGTCCGATCACACCTATAAAAAAGGATCAGTGGCGACTCCCTTTGTTAATAAAATCGAAAGTTAGTTTTCAAATGTTTAATAAATCGCCACAATTAGCGACCAAGCAAAATTTTTTTTTACGTCACATACTCGCGACTCAATCTGGGAATCTTTTGAGAGTCGAGTCGAATTAAACTCGCGTTGTCAAAATTTTTAAAGTTCCTTGTTCAAATTAACAGTTAGTCGTGATCCTCAAATTTTTTGTTTTCAAAAAAATCATGCATTTGCATCGTGTTGTATATGTTCTAACTTGTTTTATCCGGTTGTTTTTCAGCTTTAAATTTTTGTGATTTTAGTTTTGGTTTAGTTTTTTTAAAACGTAAAGGTTTGCAAGTTTATCCCCACACACTGTGCATGTGCATTTTTGTTACATAACATGAGCTCTATACCCGGGCTCTGTCCCTGTTAAGTGAAAGTAAACGCTACGCCTTCGTGAGTTAACTCGTTCCTCCGCACAGGCTAGTGAATACTTTCGGGTTACATATGACTTATGCTTCCGTGAGTTAACTTGTCCCTCCGCATAGGCATAAGTAAATGTAATCCTCAAATTGATCTCGTAAACCTATGATGGGCCATGACCGAGGCTCAGACTAATCTTAGTAGATGACAAGTCAGATTTATTGAGTACCCATCTAGAACCAAAACCGCATATAGTGAACCATACGAGCCATCCAACTAGAGCCATGCCGAACCTCCGCTCGTTTAGTAGTCACCGAAATAAGTACACAGGAAAAGCACATCTTACCTTCTATTTCTTTTACATTTGTGCTTTCTAAGCAAGGGAATCGAGTCCACTGGACCAAGTAGCTTAATTTGTTAGATTTTCCACAGTTTTTCTCTGTTTATATGTGTTGCGCTAACCAAGATCGTTTGTATGTATTTTTATTTTTCATCATGCATCGAAGGCATCTTGTTAGGAAGGTGTTGATTAGAGATTGGTTGCCAAAAACGGGTTTCTAATGGAGGAGTCAATTATACGAGTGATCGAAACATTGTGTAATACTCCTTTGATTAAGGAAATGCCTAAATAGGGGCTATCTTGAAATTAGCACCAAATTTTTTCATATTCATTCATGACTGACATTCATTTGACATTCATGCATTCATTCATGCATTGCATATCCCATACTCGGTCGCTGAAGATAAAATATATAATTCGCAGTTGTAATACCACAAGACTGGAACCATGTCATCCGTATAAAATGCACCGACAAGCTAGAGTAATGGAGGCTGAATTCAATGGAAGATATCTGCAAGGAATAGTTAGGGCTTTAAAGCAAGTGCACCACAGGGCCCGATACGGTTTGGGGTTCTAGCCTGACATGGGTCAAAGAAGAAGATAGTGGAAGAAGGATCAAGAGAGAAGAATTGCAAGAACTTTGGGCCGAGAACCAGAATGGGAACCAATAGAGTACCCTCCTTTGTCAAAAACATTTACATCTGCGGGAATGATGTACCCTGGACAAGATGATCCACGAAACATACTGGGGTTAATTGAAAGGGGTTTTCAGAATGTCAGTATAAATGTCATTGACAAAGGGGCTGGTGCAAGTAAAGATGTCTCGAGGATACGCCCTTGCCCTCCTGGTTTCATGTTGAACAATTAGACTGCCGAAGACCTTCTTGTAGTTTATAAGTCTTCAGAGTAATGCTCAAACATTAACCTTCTATTGTGTCCTTAGATATAATAGAACTCTTTTGTGAGAGCTTGCATTCACTCTTTATCATTTAAATTAATATCAATGAAGATGCATTTTATCACGATCTTTCGCATTATCACTAATTTCATAATCATATCCTCATTTCATAGCCTATCTGTACATTTGCCTCATACCATGCCATAACATTTCGTTTGTTGGTTCCAATACTTGGATGCCCCTCTATAGTTTCCTTTTCCATTCAACTTTTAGGTGCTCGGATATCAATTGCATGAACAAACCCGTTACGAGTCCTGAAATCAATTTTGAGAAGGCTGTTTGTTTAGGAGAATTCGAAGCTGAAGAAAATGCTGAAGACTATGTTTCGTCTCCTGACTTGCTAAGAATGGTGGAACAAAAGGATAAACAGATTTTGCCTCATGAAGAATCTGTGGAAACAATAAATTTGGGCACTGAAGAGAGGAAACAAGAAGTGAAGATTGGGACTTCTATTTCAGAAAGATAAGGCATAGTTTGATCACTTTACTCCGCGAATACAAAGATGTTTTCGCATGGTCATACCAGGACATGCCAGGGCTAGATGAAGATTTAGTGGTCCATAAGCTCCCATTAAAGCCAGAATGCAAGCCCATCCAGCAAAAATTAAGACGGACGAGACCCGAAATGCTGTTGAAAATAAAAGAAGTCAATAAGCAATTTGACGCTGGCTTCCTACAACCCTCCAAATATCCAAAATGGATGGCTAACATAGTCCCGGTACCAAAAAAAGATGGCAAAGTACGAGTGTGCGTGGATTACCGTGACCTGAATCGAGCAAGCCCAAAAGATAATTTTCCCTTGCCACATATTGACACGTTGGTGGACAACACAGCAAAATATTCATTGTTTTCTTTCATGGATGGATTCTCGGGGTATAATCAAATCAAGATGGCCCCTGAGGATATGGAGAAAACTACCTTCATAACAATGTGGGGAACGTTCTGCTACAAGGTGATGCCATTCGGGTTAAAGAATGCTGGGGCAATATATCAGAGGGCTATGGTAACATTATTCCATGACATGATGCATAAAGAAATAGAGGTCTACATCGACGACATGATTGCTAAATCCCGAGGGGAAGAGGAGCATGTAGTGAACCTCAAGAAGTTGTTTGAAAGGCTGAGAAAGTTTCAGCTAAAACTTAATCCAGCCAAATGTACATTTGGGGCTACCTCAGGAAAGTTTCTAGGCTTCATTGTCAGTGAAAGAGGTATCGAAGTTGATCCAAATAAAATAAAAGCCATCCAAGAATTACCACCTCCGCGCATGCAAAAGGAAGTTAGAGGATTTTTAGGGAGATTAAACTACATCGCTCGATTTATCGCTCAACTTACCAACCAATGCGACCCAATCTTTCAGCTTCTTCGAAAACTTAACCCGAGAGAATGGAAAAGGAATGCCAGGTGGCTTTTGATAAGATAAAACAATATTTGTCCAGTCCTCCAGTGCTAGTATCGCCAACTCTTGGAAGACCATTGATATTGTATTTGACTGTGTTCGAAAGTTCAATGGGTTGCGTACTGGGGCAACACGACGAGTTAGGAAAGAAAGAAAAAGCGATCTACTACCTCAGCAAAAAGTTCACTGAATATGAGGCAAAATATTCGTCCATTGAGAAATATTATTGCGCTCTGGTTTGGGTAGCTCAGAGACTCAAACAATATATGTTGTATCACACGACATGGCTAATTTCAAAACTGGACCCAATAAAATACATGATGGAATCGCCGGCACTATCAGGAAGAATGGCACGATGCCAGGTCCTCCTTTTGGAATATGACACTGCCTATGTAAGTCAGAAGTCGATAAAAGGGAGCGCAATAGCTGACTTCTTAGCAACTCGAACGACAGAGGAATATGAGTCTTTAAGATTCGATTTTCCAGACGAAGACTTAATGTGCATCACAGAAACAGAATCCGAGTCATCAAAAGAGAAGTCATGGAAGATGTGCTTTGATGGTGTGTCAAATGCTTTAGGGCATAGAATTGGAGCAATCCTGGTATCACCAGACGAGAATCATTATCCATTCACCGCAAGATTGAACTTCTCCTGCACCAATAATATCGCAGAATATGAGGCCTGTATCATGAGGCTTCGTGCAGCTATCAAATGAAACATCGAGATCTTGGAGGTGTATGGGGACTCAGCCCTAGTGATTTACCAAATCCGTGGAGAGTGGGAAGTGAGGAACTTAAAATTGATTAAGTACAGCGATTTAGTGGCTGGATTGATCAAGGAATTCAAAGAAATAACTTTTCATTACTTCCCACGAGAAGAGAACCAACTGGCTGATGCCCTGGCCACTTTGGCTTCAATGTTCAAAGCAAGTAAAGAAGCAGAAATAATGCCCCTCAAAATGAGCATATACGAGGTCCCTGCACACTGTTGTAGCATTGAGAAAGAGGCAGATGGATGGCCATGGTTCCATGATATCTTAGAATATATCAAGAATCAAAGCTATCCTGAACAAGCGAATGAGAACAACAAAAGAACAATCAGAAGAATGGCAGCGGGATTTGTTCTTGATGGGGATATCCTGTATAAAAGAGGAAAGGATCAAGTACTTTTGAGATGCGTGGATGATGTTGAAGCCAGAAAGATACTTGAAGATGTCCATGAAGGAATCTGTGGGACACACGCCAATGGTTTTAGTATGGCTAGAAAGATTATGAGACTCGGTTACTACTGGTTGACGATGGAAAGCGACTGCATTAGTTTTGCCAGAAAATTCCACAAATGTCAAATCTACAGCGATAAAATTCATGTAGCCCCTTCACCCCTTCACGTCATGACTTCTCCGTGGCCTTTTTCTATGTGGGGCATGGATGTCATAGGGCCTATTTTCTCGAAACCTTCTAATAGACATCGATTCATTTTTGTGGTCATTGATTACTTCACAAAATGGATAGAAGTCGCTTTGTTTGCCAATGTGACCAAGACTGCAGTTTGCAGGTTTTTGAAGAAGGAAATCATTTGTCGATATGGTTTGCCTGAAAGAATCATTTCAGATAACGCCATGAATCTGAATAACAAGATGATAAAGGAAGTATGCGAGCAATTCCAAATAAAGCATCATAACTCCTCGCCCTATCGCCTAAAGATGAACGAACGGGTGTTAGAAGACCAATAAAAATATTAAGAGGATCATTGGGAAAATGACTGAGACGTTTAAAGATTGGCACGAGAAGCTTCCATTTTCTTTGTTTGCATATCGCACATCTGTGCGAACATCTACGGGAGCAACTCCCTTCTCTCTGGTTTATGGAATGGAAGCTGTGCTACCTATCGAGGTTGAGATCCCTTCTCTACGAGTCTTAATGGAATCAAAGTTGGAAGAAGCAGAATGGGTACAAGCTCGATATGATCAGCTGAACCTCATTAAAGAAAAGCGTCTTAGGGCAATTTGTCACGGGCAGATGTACCAAAAAAGAATGATAGCAGCCCATGACAAGAAGGTACGACCAAGAGAATTCCATGAAGGAGAATTCGTGCTGAGAAAAATTCTCCCAATACAAAAAGATCTGCGAGGGAAATGGGCACCAAACTGGGAAGGACCGTACGTCGTAAAGAAGGCATTTTTAGGAGGAGCTTTGATCCTTACCGAGATGGATGGGAAAGAGTTGTCAAATCTAGTGAACTCAGATGCTATGAAGAAATATTATGCTTAAGATGAAAGCCCAAAAAGGGCATCTTAAAAAAAAAAAGGGATCAAGGCGAAAACCCAAAAAGGGCGTCTTGATTAGTACAAAAAGATTAGGATGAAAACCCGAGAGGGCGTCCTAATGAAACAAACCTGGCGGTCGAACGATAGGTCAAGCAGTGAGGCTACAGTATTTGAAGCATTTCTGAATAAATCTTCTACGCAAGAAGCCGCGCTCGAAAAGATTTTTGATTGAGGAACGAGGAAGAGTTCATGTGTTGAATATTTAGAGCATTTGTATCCGTTGAATACGATCCTTTCTTTCTTTTTGACATTTTTTACTCTCATTGGTTAACTTGCTTTGTTTGCCACATTTGAAATAGATGAATATGAAATATCATTTTTGTCCCTATCTGACCTTTTTCATGCATCTCATTATGTGTTTATTTACATGATAAATGGTGAAATGACATACTCTAAACAAAAGAAATGTTAAGCATTACCTGGATGAAAATTTGATAAGCACAAGAGTCTCAAAGTAAGAACAAAGTTCAATCGGGGGCAGAAGAGTGATATCTGAGAAACGTCGATTACTCGTGAAGCTTGAAGACAGGTACAAGGCCTGAAGAGAAAGTCGAGAATCAAAGCAATGAACACTGATCCTCAACAATCGTGGCTAAATGGATATCCGACAAACATGCTTAAGGAGCACTGCATAATCATGTAGGCATAAAAGCATTTAAGACAAACATGTGCATATCATGATAACATCATACATGGCATATACAGTACCCAATGAGAGCGAAATCTTGAATGAGAGTCGACCAATCAAAGGAAAAGACACCGAGTTCTACCAAAGGACAGGTTTTGGTATTTTGATGTTTTTAATTCATGCTTTTCAAGGGAAATCAACTCATATTGTGAGAGATGAGTTGAGCCTCAAGACACATTGAGGTATTTTTAATTTTTGTTTTCAAAATCAACTCATATTGCGAGAAGTGAGTTGAGCCTCGGGGCACGCTGAGGTATTTTTAGTTTATGTTTTAAATTGACTCATATTGCGAGAGGTGAGTTAAGCCTTTTAATTTTTGTTTTTCAAAATCAACTCATATTGCTAGAGGTGAGTTGAGCCTCGGGGCACGCTGAGGTATTTTCAATTTTTGTGTTTTAATTTCAACTCATATTGCGAGAGGTGAGTTGAACCTTTTAATTTCTACTTTTTCAAAATCAGCTCATATTGCGAGAGGTGAGTTGAGCCTCAGGTCACGCTGAGGTATTTTCAATTTCTGTTTTCAATTTACGTTGTTCAAGAATCAACTCATATTGCGAGAAGTGGGTTGGACCTTTTAATTTCTACTTTTTCAAAATCAGCTCATATTGCGAGAGGTGAGTTGAGCCTCAGGTCACGCTGAGGTATTTTCAATTTCTGTTTTCAATTTATGTTGTTCAAGAATCAACTCATATTGCGAGAGGTGGGTTGAACCTTTTAATTTCTACTTTTTCAAAATCAGCTCATATTATGAGAGGAGAGTTGAGCTTGGTTCACATCTTGAGGTATTTTCAATTTCTGTCTTTCAAAAAAAAAAAAATTCAACTCATATTGCGAGAAATGAGTTGAGCCTCAAGACACGTTGAGGTAATTTCAATTTCTGTTTCCAAAATTCAACTCATATTGCGAGAAATGAGTTGAGCCTCAAGACACGTTGAGGTAATTTCAATTTCTGTTCAAAATGAGTTGAGCCTCAAGACACGCTGAGGTAATTTCAATTTCTGTTTTCAAAATTCAACTCATATTGTGAGAAATTAGTTGAGCCTCAAGACATGCTGAGGAATTTTCAATTTCTGTTTTTCAAAAAAAAAAATCAACTCATATTGTGAGAAATGAGTTGAGCCTCAAGACATGCTGAGGTATTTTCAATTTCTTTTTCAAAAAATCAACTCATATTATGAGAGGTGAGTTGAGCCTCGTGACACGCCGAGGTAATTTCAATTTTGTTGTCAAAAAATCAACTCAGATTGTGAGAGGCGAGTTGAGCCTCAGGTCACACGCCGAGGTATTTTCAATTTCCGTTTTTCAATTTCTGCCTTTCAAAAAAAAAATCAACTCATATTGCGAGAGGTGAGTTGAGCCTTGGCTCACGCGCTGAGCTATTTTCAATTTCTATCTTTCAAAAAAATCAACTCATATTGCGAGAGGTGAGTTGAGCTTCAGATCACACACTGAAGTATTTTTTCAATTTATATTTTTCAAAAAAATCAACTCACATTGCGATATGTGAGTTGAGCCTCGTCAAACGTCGAGGAATTTTCAAAATCTGTTTTTCAAATTCTGTTTTCAAAAAGCAACTCATATTGCGAGAAGTGAGTTGAGCCTTGGCTCACGTACTGAGCTATTTTCAATTTCTTTTTTTTTTCAAAAAAATTCAACTCATATTGCGAGAGGTGAGTTGAGCTTTTTAATTTCTGCGAGAGTTGAGTCTTTTAATTTCTGTTTTTCAAAAATCAACTCATATTGCGAGAGGTGAGTTGAACCTCCAGTCACATATCGAGGTATTTTCAAAATATGCTTTTCAAGTTAAGTTTCAAAAAATCAACTCATATTGCGAGAGGTGAGTTGAGCCTTGGCTCACGCGCTGAGCTATTTTCAATTTCTGTTTTTAATGTCTGTTTTTAGAGAGTCAATTCATATTGCGAAAAATGAGTTGAGCTCAGGATCACATGCCGAGTAGAGAATAAAGATTGAAGCTGATTGAAGACGTCAGATTCTGTCTCCTTAAAGTTGCAGTGGAGTTGATCGAGGCATCGATCTTGTCTTTCCGAGTCGCAGAAGAGAAGACCAAAACCTTATCTCACCGGGCGATAGAAGAGCATATTGAAGTTGTAGATCTTATCTTTCGAGTTACAGTGAAGCGGATCGAAGCCACAAATCTCATATCCTTGAAGTTACATTGGAACAGATTGAAGCTACAAGGCATATCTCCGAATTTGCGATGGATTGAACCAAAGCTACAAGATGCGGTGGACTGAAAAGGACTAACTAAACAAGAAGAGTTCCAAAGCAAGTCAAGACCTAGCAAGACCGGGCAAGTTTGGTCTTCCTTGAAAGTCTTTGCTCTATTATCGTTGCACAACAATGAGCAAAGAGGGCAATTAGTAAGCCCAAATTGCCTGGGCCCGATTATATCAAAAGCCAACCAAACCTTTAAACCCAGTAAAACCCTTAACCCATGACCCATTTACATCTACCCAAATCCATTACAAAACCCAAATATTAAACCCAATTCAAAAGCCCATTAAGCCCTCCCTCCCCCCCCAAAAAAAAAACCTAACCAAAAAAAAAAAAGAAAAAACCTAACCCCAAAAAAAAAGAAAAAAACCTAACCCCCCCAAAAAAACCAAGAAACCCTAGCCACCTAACCACTTTCCCACTTGCCCCATTTTTCCTCCCATTTTTGATATTCATTGTCTACCACCACCATCTACAAAATAGAAAAAGAAATAATAGAAAATCATGTAAAAGATGGCTATAAAAAGCCATTCAAAATCATGTAAGAGGGGACTTTACAAAATATTGAAAAAAAAAGAGGAGACAAACACAAAAATCCCTTTAAATTTTGAACACAAAAGAAACATCAATAAAAAGGTTACATTTTTTCTTTTTTTCCTCTTCTTTCGAATCTTTTTCCTTTCTTTTTTTTGTGTTGTTTTTTTTTTCTTTCTTTATATATACATATATTGTTAAATTTTTTTTTTTACCTTTTCCGGCCACCGTGGGCGGTGGCCGGCGATGGGCGGCGACCGACGATCGACCGGTGACCGGCCCCCCTTTGGCCGGATTTCCTTTCCCCCCTCCCTTCTCTCTTCTTTCCCCTTCTTTTTAGGTATTTTATATATATTATGTATATATTTTTAATGCCATTAGTTATATATTTTTATGTATATATTCTTAAATACTATTATATATACATATATATATATTTTAAATACCATATTGTGTATATATTATTATTACAAATTATTACTATTGCTAGTATTATTATAACTATTATTATTTTAGTGTATATTTTATGTACATATGTATATATATATGTATATATATATATATATATATATATATTTGTACATATCATTATTTTATATTATTGTTGTAAATTTTTATGTATATATTTTTTATGTACGTTTCCTAATATTTTCTTTTATTGTAGATATTAGTATTATTATTACATACTTTTATTATATGCATATATATATATGTATTTTTATGTACATATTATTATTTTATATTATTATTACCAAATATATCATTTTTCCTATTTTATTATTAGTACATGATTTGTTTTTATTTTGTAAATATCATTATTATTGTTATTCTAATATTCTAGTATTCCATGTTAATATTTTTCATTAATGATATCATTTTTTTTAAGTCCTTTATCTATTTTTAATTTCTCACTTTAGGAATATTTTTATTATGTTTTAATTAATTTCAAAAATAAGGCAAAGTACCGATTTAATATTAAGCCATCGATTTCATCGCTATGTTGGGTGAAATTAAATGGCTTGTGTTAAAAAACAGGACACCCTTTCTAAAAAAATCGAAAACTAAAATTCTCATTTTTCTATCGGATCACGATTAAATATTATATTGAACTCGTATTTTTGAAAATCAAGTCAACACATGTTTATGAGATACCAATTTTGGGCGTCGCGAGGTGCTAATACCTTCTTCGCGCGTAACTGACTCTCGAACCCCAATTTTTCTCTGGACTTTCACGTAGACCTAAATTTGGCCTTCTTTTTGTTTTAAAATAATTAGGTGTCCGATCACACCTATAAAAAAGGATCGGCGGCGACTCCCTTTGTTAATAAAATCGAAAGTTAGTTTTCAAATGTTTAATAAATCGCCACAATTAGCGACCAAGCGAAATTTTTTTTTTTACGTCGCTACAGATTTAACTTTTTTTGATAGGTTAATGGTCAAATTCTGACTCTTTTTAAAATGTTGAGGTCAAATTTAACTAAAAAAAGAAGGCTTAAATGAAAAATTAGCCCTTAAACTATAGGACTGATAAAAAGTGGTACCTAAACTTTGATTTCGTTACCACTTTTGATCCAATTACTTGCTTCAATCAAAAAAATTTCGTAACCAAGCAGAATATGAAATGTCACATGTGGTATATTTAGTTATTTTTATTTTATTCACTGTTTTTTTTTCTTTCATCCACTCTTTTTCTCCCTCAGCCGACTTCTTCAATCTCTTTTCAAACCAAACAATTTTCTAGTTTCGTTACACAATTTTGCTCATATCGGTTCAGCGTTAGGGGAAACTCATCACACAATCTCAAACAATCTGGAAATTTTCCAATCTTATCGCACGAAAATATAAAGTTGCACTTACTATAAAATATATATTTAATGGAATTTAAGAATATAAAGAGAATGGAAAAGTAAAAGTAAAAGTTGCCATAAATCTTTGACACAGCCAAAAAGTCACCACAGTGCACACATGTTTTGACAAATGCCGGTATTAATTTCAATGAATGTGGTAACAAATTTCATACGCTTGTTTAATCAAAATTGGAGGCTCAAACTTTTGTTTGTTATATATATATCACGATACATGGACCTACCTCCATTGAAATCAATTTGCATAAATTAATTGTTGTTCATCGAGTCAAGGGTGAATTTACACGGAAGGCTATGCAAGCAAGAACTGATACTGTTCTTTTCCTCACTTGATAAATGTTACTGCCACACGTAATTTGATTAATTTAGCGCACACTAATTATTCTTGATCGAGTTTAGAACCTTTTCATTGAGTGTGGATTGACATGTAAAGCCATGCAAGTTCTAAGTAATATTAGTATACTCATCGCTCTTTATAATAGATTTATTTGTCTATTAAGAGTGGAGGATAGGCAATCAAAATTAAGGGTGGATTTATGCCTAAGGTCATGCAAGTAAAAATTTAACATTATTTTTTTTTGTCTATTGATAAATGTCATATAATTAGATTAATCTAGTGCATACTAATTGTCATTATTGGGTTATGCAAGCAAAAAATATTTATTTGATTCGATTTTCACAAATTATTAATAATATTATCGAAGAAACTTAATTTTGCATTTATATATTGCATGCTCAAACAATTATATTAATCTAATATAAAAATAAATATATGCTTTCATTTTCTAATTGTGTACAATTGAATTAAAATTAAAATTTTATGTGTATATATAAACTACAATTCAAATTTCATATGTATGATTACACTAAACAAAAATTTATTTATCAAATTGCATATTAAAATAAAATTCCTATATAAATATTTATCCATTAAATTTTCTTTTGAGCAGTGCACTCCTCCTTTATTTTTCATTAGTTATTATTATTTCTTTTCTTGCACGTTGTTATATTCATGTGAAATAAACTAATATTTTTTACATAGAATCAAATATTTTAAAATATCTTTGTTAAAATTAGTAAATTTGAATAGTCATGATTTCTTTTTCAACATTCTGCACCTTTTGAGGAAAATCAAAGGTGTAGGGAACATTGACGAAGTAAGAATTTTCTTGGTGTAGGGAACATTGACGAAGTAAGAATTTTCTTACTCCTAAATATTTTAAAATTAAGTGAACTTAATCTTTATTTAAATAAAATATAGTGATAAAATAAAATAAAAAAATCTATATAGAATTACACTTCTTTTATTTTATTTTAGAATAAGGTTTTTAAAACTTATTAAATTCTATCTATTTTATATTGATTAGAATAAGGTGTTTCAGTCTTACTAGAATATGACTTTATAAGCCAATAAATAGACATAATCTATTCCTTTTGTTAATATTTTCGAATTCGATATAGTGAATTTTCTTCTTCTCTACCTGTGATTTTTTTCCCGAAAGAATTTTCACATAAAATTTTGTGTGTTCTTTATTTTATTATTTTATTTTATTTTTATTTTTTTCACAAATACTTTTCCGTTTTGAGGGGCCAAGTTCCTATCAATCCTCCACTTGCACTGCCTCTATGTGTCCCTATCGTAAAAAGTAATTCCTTTGACGAGTGCAGTGCACCTCTCAATACATAATCTTCATGCAGAAACAAAAATTTGAATATTCAACCACTTCTAAGTGTTTATATAACTTAAGTACCGTAAACTACATCATATAATTGTGTATGATGTATTTTGAACATGATTACTTAAGACTTTAGGTTTTTATCTCTGTCAATTGAGTCAGTTCAAATTAGACTTTTGAATATTAATTATTATATAATAGTGTTTTTTTTAATTTATGTAATTTGAATATTCTTCATCTGCTACTCCTTGATATTTTTGGAGTTCACAATAATTGTTTTGTATATTCAACCACTTCATCTGCTAGAATAATCAAATTAAAGATTTTGGGAAGTTGATAGAGATGTTAATTTACAAGCTATAAATAGACCTAAATCCCTATGTAAAGAGAACCAAGTTCATTTATAGAATAATTTAGTTCAAGGAAACATTTCCTTAAAGAGTATAAAAAAAAGGTTACCAACATGAGTGTTGATGCCAAGATTGAGTTCCCAGTCATTGAGTTCCGTTCAGCGGATTTGGAGCGAGGAACCAATGGGTGGCACCAATTGTGCAAGAAAGTTCGAGAGGCTTGTGAGACTTTCGGTTGTTTTGAGGTGGTGTATGACACGATATCGTTCGAGAGGAGATGTTTAGGTTGATGAAAGAACTAGTTGAGGTCCCAGTGGAGAGGAAACAAAAAAACACTAGTCCATTGCCTTATCATGGGTGGATTGGACCATGCGCTCAAGTTTCTTTGTTGTATGAAGGCTTTGGAATTGGAGATGTCTCCAACTCTGATTCTGTTAAAGACTTTGCTCAACTTATGTGGCCTGAAGGTCACCCACGCTTTTGGTAACAACAATTCTATGACCTTTTTAATTTCTCGGGCTGAGTTGGTTTTAATAATTTCTAATTTGAGTTTGAATTCAGGTTAATTAAATTAAATTTTTTATATTTACAATTGATAAATCTAATTTTATTTATTAAAATAGATGTCTAGGATACGCTAATGAATTATAAGTCTTGATATTATATGAATAATTAGGGCAAAAGACTTAATGTCAAGTCTGACTCTGACTTTCACTTTGACTCTAACTCTAATCTCGTA
This sequence comes from Gossypium arboreum, assembly GCF_025698485.1. Taxonomy (NCBI): domain Eukaryota; kingdom Viridiplantae; phylum Streptophyta; class Magnoliopsida; order Malvales; family Malvaceae; genus Gossypium; species Gossypium arboreum. Next base: position 126,834,802 of record NC_069082.1, on the reverse strand, counting down.
CCTGATATTTAATAACCCTTTAACACACAACTTAAAAAAAAAAAAAAGAGTCATGGGTTTGTTTTCTTTTCCTTCATTAATTTATTGGAAGTTTTTTTAGGAATAATTTTTTTAATGAAAGAAATTGCAGTAAGAGAATAGGAGAGGGGATTCTAATTTTTATATTAGCAGTTTCAGAGTTCATGTTCACATAACATATTTAGATTGTGAAATCGTAAAATACTTAGAATTATAGATTTTTTTCACATAATATATTTAGATTGTGAATTCATTGAATACTTAGAATTATAAATTTGGAATCTTATAAAATTTAGAATCTGACAAATCATGTCCATTATTTTGATCTTTTGTCCCAGTGACACTATACATTCCATGGGAACACAATTGGAGGTGTTACACAAGTTAATCTGGTTAATGCTAATTGATAGTTATGGATTAGGAGAGGACTCATTAAAGATGAACTATACAATGTCAATGCGGATGATGAAATACATGGCCCCTCCACTGGGGGAGTCTGAAACAGGACTCTTTGCTCATACTGATAAACCGGTTAGCACAATAATTTGCGAGGATCAAATTCCAGGGTTGGAAATTGAGGTCAATGATGGTCAATGGATGAAGTTGACTAATTTATCTCCTTCTTCCTTTGTCTTTATGGTTGGAGATCCTCTCAAGGTATGTTTATACATATGGTTAATATTCAAATTTTAATTTTATTAAAGAAATTAATTTGTATGATGTTTATGAATAAAATATAAGGCTAATTTTTAAAATATAAATTACATAAAAGTCATAAAACTTAATTATTTTAGCCTTTTTTTGTGCTGTTTTAGATTTTGAGAAAATATAGATTCTTTTAAAGAATTTGATTTTTACTATTTTTCCTAAGAAACCATTCGATATTCTTAAGCTTTCCTTTTCCTTAATATTTACTTTAATCATTTAGTTGAAAATAATTAACTTTTCACAATCATTGACTTCGTTTTTTGTCTTTTTAAAAAGAAGTATTGTATTTTTCTTATTTTGATAGAGTAAGCTTTTCTTATCTAATTTGACATTCCATGAAACATATAATGATACATAATATTATATTATTGGATAAACTTATAATTTACTTGTTTTTCTCAACAAATAAAATTTTTATTAATAGATGTTTGAGTTTTAGCTTAATTAGTTGTCAATACAGGAGGATGTGAGTTTAAGTGCGCTAAAACGTATTAACCTCCTATTTATGGATTGGGGAGGGAACTATGAATAATTTTAGGCATTATATAAAAAAGACAAATATGATCATAAAATAATGAATTTATTAAAAAATATATATTAATAAAGGTGCAGGGCACCAAAAAAGAGTACAAGACTCCAAAAAGACGCAACCAAATCAAACATCAAAATAAGGGGAACAAGACTACAAAAAAGAGAACTTAGGCAGTCAATGGTAGACCCCAAGTTCCCATCAAACAAAAACACACCTCATTAGCCCCACATAAATCCATAAACATTTGCTACCAATCCATAAAATAACAACCCAAGCACGATATCATAAGTCAAGTGATGTCAACAATTACCATAAAATATTTATTGATATTTTTATATTAGATCTCGAGTTGAAATTTTGAATAATTTGTTTACCTTGCTCATAATATATATTAGATTATTGATGTTGGATGTAAATGCTTAATTGAAGGCATGGAGTAATGGGAGATTAAAATCAACAAATCACAAAGTGATGATGAGCGGAGATAAAGATCGTTTTTCTATAGCGGCCTTTATCATACCAAATGAGGGTACTGTAATCAAGACACCCAAAGAGCTTATAGATGAGGAACATCCTCAGCTTTTCAAGGACTTCGATTTCATGAAATTCTTCTTTTTTGCCTTTTCCGACCCAGCAAGGCGCATTGATAGTGGCCAGCTGCTCTATGAATTTGCTGCTGTCTCACCACCAGTTTCCAATGCCCGTATGGACAAGTAAATTCCCAGTTACAAGTAATAAATTGAGTCCTATACTCAAGGTCTGCGTTCTCGTTTTGTATTACTATGTTGTGGTTACTTATAATTGTGTGATTGTATGGTGGTAAAGGTTATTAAATCTATTGTGTAATTGAGGTCACTAATGTGTCCTTTTAACTTTTAAATTAATAAATAATAATTAAAGAGTTCAAAAACCTGTTCCATTTACTATTGTATGAAAATCTTCTAGCTGACTTTCTTTAATTGCCTATATCATTTTTCGTTTCCATTTACGATCAATGAATTCATCATCTATTTTTCATATTGATCAGGAAATGAGAAAAATTAAGATGCGAAAAATAAATCAAATCGTAGATAAAAGATTAAGATTATATTTATCAATTTATGGAGAATAAATAAGTTGTTTAGTTTGATACAGCATAGAATACAATTTTTAAAATTTTTTCAACTTTTGAATTGATGAAATTTTTAATATTCAACCTCTTAATTTTATATTAAGTACCGTACATATATTTTTTTAACCAAGTGCACCATCCTTGTTTTGCTTGTTTAATGAAAAATGTATCTTCATGTGGAAGACGATTCAAGACAGCCATCCAAGTAATAAGAGAATGTTTTGGAATTGTAGAGATTTCTTTTGATGAAGAGAGGAAGCATTGCAAATAAATAAAAGAGATGAATGAGAAGAAGGTAGAGAGGAAGATCAAGAGTAGATTCTGTAACACATAATATAAGGGCAGGTGGTTGTTGGTAAGGTGGAGAAAGGAAAAGGTGGCTGACGATAAAGCTAAACAAAGTAAATAAAGTGAGAAGCTTTTAGAGTCAGAATTCTTGTGTCAAAAGTGGTGAAAGGCTTCTATTTATAATGTCTCAAAACTAGGGGTTACAAAGTTGGCAATTAATAGACATAATGGAATAAATTTAAGTTACAATAGCATTAATGGTTAAGATGGGTGATGAAGAGTTTTAGTTTGTGATGGTAACGGTGAATAGTGAAGAAGAATTCAAACACTTAGTGTTACATGAAAATATTTAGAGAAACTTTTAACTAGCTCTGTAAATGCCCAAATTTGATCGGGACCAGTAAACCAACAACAGTCCATTACTACCCAATTAAAACCCATTACAAATTAACCCAATACCCAGGCCCAAAACTAAACCCTAGCCCAACTAATCCTAAAACTTTTCAGCCAACAAACCCTAGCCTCATTTAGCTTAACCAGCGCCGCCCGCCACCCTCGCCTCTGCAACCGCCACTCTGCTTGCCTCCACGTGCCTCTGGCACCTGCAAAATGAAGCAAACACGTAAGTAAAAGAAAATAATGGACAAGAAGACAAAGAACATTAGCAAACAACATGAAAACGACAACAACATGAAGAAAACAAGACAAGCTTGTATTCGGCTATATAGCCAAAGAGAAAAAATGTAATCGGGGGGATTTTGAAAAAAACTCATTTATTCGGAATACAATAAATCCCATAGAAATCGAAATCAAAAATAGCAAAAAGGTTGTTCCTTTTTTTTGATTACTTTGCTTTCATGCTTGTTTTTGTTAGAAGAAAGAAAATAAAAGAAAAAGAGAGTTGAAGCATTACCGTTGCTTCCGAGGACTGCCCTCTCCGATGAAAGAGCACATTTTTCGGGCTAGGGGATCGAAAAGCAAAAAAAAATGGTGACTTTTTATTTTCCCGGCCACCGTGGACGACGGCACCGTCACCGGTGATCGACGGAAGTCACGGTGGCCGATCGCCTAGACCTTGGCCGGACCTTGGGAGCTTTGAGAGAAAAGAGGGGGACCTTTTTGTTTTTCTTTGGGAAAAGGATAAAAATGAAGGTTTTTGAAATTTTTTTGGCTTTTATAGCCTAATGAAACGGCGCCGTTTCAGTGACCCCCCAACGTCCAAAACGACGTTGTTTTGGGGGCGGGAACCCGAAGACCCGACCTGAACGGAAAGGGATCTGCGTGTTTTCTTCCCTAAAAGGGATATTTACATATTTGGTCCCTCCGATTTTTTCTTCTTTTTGATTTAATCCTATTTTTTTAATTTTTCCCCATAATTTTGGGTTTCGTTTCATTTTAGTCCTCTGACTATTGGGGCCTCTTGGAATGGTGCGTTTTAAAAAGGAAGTCTGGGGATAATTTCCCATTTGACCCCTGTTCTTTTCCGCGCGTTCATATTTAGTCCCTTAGTCTGATTTTTTATTATTTTACAGGTTATTCCCTCTAATTTATTTCAGTTTCGAATCAATCCTTATTTTATTATAATTTAGATTTGAAATTCTGTTCCATTTCAAATTTAGTCTTTTATTTAATTTTAGTTTTTTTATTTTTTATTTTTGTTATTCTTTGGTATTATTCTTTATTATATATATTTATTTCTTATTGTCTCATATTTCATCTTAAAATTTATATTGCTCATATTTAGACATTTTGCTCTATCGGCATTATTACATATATATTTTAGCATGTGTTTATTTACCTACTTACTATTTTTTATGTATACGTTGTTTTTTTATTATTGTTGCTTTTATCATTTTTAAATATTCACGATTTGTTTACTTATTTTATTATTATGTACTTTCCATTTTACTTTGTTTTTAGTTTCCTTTATTTTACTATTTATTTAGTTATATCTTTTTATAATTTCAAAACTTTAGATTTTATTATTATTATTATTTTATTAATCTTTACATTTTTATCGTATTATTATTATTGTTATTATTATTATTGTTGTTGTTTGTTGATGATTATCATTATTTACATTATTGTTTCCATTATCATTATTATTATTATCCATGCATATTAATATTTTAGTTTATCGATATCAATGTTATATATTATATTGCATTATGTATGTTATGTTATTATTATGCCAAATTTGTCACACTACCATTATTCGTCAAGTATAATCCCATTCATGTTTCAAATGATTTTTCTTTAAAACATAATCAATTAAACGTATATCATTTTTAAACTATTTCATAAATTTTATCCAAATTCACCAAAAAAAACTGTTAAATATAATTTCTATTTTCAGTCAAATTTGAGAAATAATCTTTCAGTTAAACTCTGTTTACTTGTTGCAATCAAACACTGATTAGTTTAGATTATTTTATTATTATTTGACCTATGAATTTAGCCTATAAATAGGCTTTTTTACAACCTTAGAAAAATACTCCCATTAGAGATTAGAAATCATAACACATTTAGAGAATTTTGTGTTTACATTTTGTGGGTTCTTTGCTTTCGGGTTTTTGGGGTTTAGTTTTTATCTCCATCTTTTGTACTCTTCGTTCTTTTGCCATTATAGTAAAATTATATTAACCCGTGGTTTTTTATCCTCTTTGGAGGGATTTTTCCACGTTAAACTTGTGTGTTCAATTTCTCAATTTATTACGCTATTTTACTTATTCGCTGCTTAATCAGGTCGAAATCCTAACAAGTGGTATTGGAGCTAGTTCAATTTTCATAGATCAGCCCGTTCAGAGATGGCAATAACAAGGTTTGAAATTGAGAAGTTCGATGGTGAGACAAATTTCAATCTGTGGCAAGTTCGAATGATGGCAATTCTAGTTCAATCCGGTTTGAAAAAGGTTGTTACTGGGAAAAAGCCTGAGAATCTAAATAAAACAAAATGGGAAGAGCTTGATGAAAAGGCTTTGTCTGCAATCCAGTTGTGCCTCGCGAATACGGTATTGTAGGAGGTATTGATGGAGAGGACCTCATCCGCCTTGTGGAAAAGGTTATAAACTCTTTATGCGACTAAGTCTCTAGCTAATCGTTTAGTGTTGAAACAACGTCTATTTATGTTTCGCGTGAACGAGGGTGAGCCTCTTAGAGATCACATCAGTCAATTTATTACTCTTTTAAATGATTTAAAGAATGTTGAGATTCATATTGACGATGAAGATCAGACTATGCTATTATTGTGCTCTTTACCCCCTTCATACAAGTCTTTCAGGGAGACCCTGATTTATGGCAGAGACAAACTCTCGTTCGAAGATGTAAAGGGTCATTTGTTGAGTAGAGACAAACTCGACAGTGAGCTTCATTTGGATAGCAGGACAGATAGGCAAGCTTCCGTTTTGGTAGCATCAAAGAAACGAGATAAAATGTGTCACTATTGTAAAAAGTTAGGTCACATCAAAGCAGATTGTTATAAACTGCGAAATAAAAGAGTTGCTGAGAGTAACGAGAAAGATGTAGCTGGTGCTAATTTGGCCGATGAAAATGGTGATGATTTCTTGTTAGTGTCAACAAGCGATAACACCAAGCTCACGTCCGAGTGGATCCTAGATTCATGATGTTCTTTCCACATATGTCCCAATAGAGAATGATTCTCCACATACAGTTCAGTTGAAGGTGGAGTTGTGCGCATGAGAAACGATTCATCTAGTAAGGTAATTGGTATTGGTACTGTTAAAATTAAGATGCATGATGGGACGATTAGGACACTCACGAAAGAATCTCATCTTCTTAAGTATTTTAGACTTGAAAAGATGCAAAATCAACATCGAGTCGAGCGGCATTAAAGTATCTCGTGGAGCTCTCGTTTTGTTAAAAGGAAAAAGAACCGGAAGTCTTTATATTCTAGAAGGTTATATAGTGACCGGTGAAATCGGACGTCCCTCGTCTGTTACGGAGTTCAAGTCAACTTGTTTGGAGCGGAGGCAACTTGGTCATAGGAGAGAAAAAGGTATTATCGTTTCGTTGAAGAGAAGTTCTCTTTTGGATGTAGGTTTTGAAAAGTTAGGTCACTGTGTTCGTGAAAATCAGACCCGGGTTAGTTTTGATTTGGCAGTGTACAAGTCGAAGGCTAGAAGTCTTCCAGTTTCTAAGCACAAATTCGACTCAGTTAATTCTCTGCATAGTTCAAGATAGGCTCGCGGCGGGCTTTGGCAAAGATGGCGTTGTGAAAATATGAGTTAAGGTGGAGATTTGTTAAATATGACTCCTATTTTCAGTCAAATTTGAGAAATAATCTTTCAGTTAAACTCTATTTACTTGTTTCAATCAAACATTGATTAGTTTAGATTATTTTATTATTATTTGACCTATGAATTTAGCCTATAAATAGGCTCTTTTACAACATTAGAAAAATACTCCCATTAGAGATTAGAACTCATAACACATTTAGAGAATTTTGTGTTTACGTTTTGTGGGTTCTTTGCTTTCGGATTTCGGGGTTTAGTTTTTATCTCCATCTTTGTATTCTTCATTCTTTTGCCATTATAGTAAATTTATCTTTGCCCGTGGTTTTTTATCCTCTTTGGAGGGGTTTTTTCACGTTAAATTTGTGTGTTCAATTTCTCAATTTATTCCGCTATTTTACTTTTTCGCTACTTAATCGGGTCGAAATCCTAACAAAAACAATTTAAAAATAAAGGCAATCTTCTGTTTTTTGGGGATTCGAGAGATCGTGCCCTAACGTGCTGGGTTTCGATTTTTTTCATTTGACCCAAATAACCGAATAACCTTTTAAAATTAAGGCGCATGAGTTTTGAAAATCCAAAGACCGGTTTACTCTCAAGGGTTTAAGGTGTTGTGTCCTAACGTGTTGGATGTGACATTTTATTACTTCGGGACGAGAAGGTCTTTAACATCTGCTTCGATTTATCTAAACATCTTTGCAAAATTAACATTAATAAAAAGATGTAATGACCCAAAATTCACAGGCACCGGAAAAAGTTCATTATCGGGCCTCCGTCTTAGTAAATCGAGTTCGAAATAATTACTAGAAATATTTATGAGTCTAGCGATGTGTTTAATTAGGTTTAAATTAGGTGAATTTAGCTTAATTTAGAGTAATTAGTAAAAATGACTAAATTGAATAAAGGGCAAAGGTTCAATTATAGATCAATAGAAAATAAAAGGACCAAACTAGCAATTTTACCAATTAGCATAGATGAGGCGGCATAAACGTAAAAAATCTAAGGCTTTTCTTAGATATTTGTTATTGATTGATTAAATTAAATTATAATATATTATTAGCAACTAAAACAAATAAAAGAAAGAAAATAAAGTAAAGAACAAAGAAAAGAAACAAAATAGGCAAACGAAAAGCAGGGAAGGAAAGAAAGAAAGAAGAAAGAAAAGAAAAAGGAGAATTAGGGTTTGAAGGTTTGAAAGTTTAATAGGTAAGTTAATTTAGCCCTTTTATTTAATTTTAATGTTTTAAAAGCTTTAGAACAAAGTTTTGATGAATTTAAATTAATATTTTGAAAGTTATTAGAATTCTAAATATTGTTCATGTTGAATAAAAAAAAATGAAATAGGGCTTAATTGAATGAAATTCAAATTAAAATAGATATAAGGATTGAATTGCAAAGTAAGCTATAAGTTTTGTGTTTTAGGGACTAAATTGAGGAAAATTTCAGAATTAAGAAAATATGTTGAAAATTTAATAGTTAAATTTGAGTTTAAATGAAATTTGAATAGACATAAGGTGTGAATTGGTGTTATAAATTTGGTTATTAACATTTTACATCAAAACAGTTTTGGGAAGTAGCAATGGTTTGACTATGAAAATTCACTAAAAATTGTATAAATTGAACTAGAGGATGAAAAAAATATGTAATTAAAGCTTATTGAGTCTAGTTTCTTATAGTATAAATATTGTAAGCAATGAATTGATGAATCAAGAGCTTTTTGAAATTTTGTAAGACTGGTTTGGGGTGATTTCGAGATGCCCTGTTTTAAATTTGGAAAATCATTATAAATTGTACAAAAATTATTATGGAGTGTAATTTATATGTGTGAACTCCTTAATGAATCTAGTTTCAAAAATAAGTAAACAAGAACCTTATTCGAGTTCTGTACAATGAGATAATTTATTTTTAGTAGAGAGAGGTCAGAACTATCGAATGAAATAACAGATGAGTATTTAATGAATAAACTGTACTAATTGGCTAGACCAAAAATTCTGAAAATCTTATGGTGAGAAGATATATGAGTCTAGTTTTAAGAAAAAATTATGGATATTAATTTGGAGTTTCGTAGCTCAAGATATAAATAATTTAGTAACAATGACTCAAGTAGACAACTTAATGGTGAAATTATATGTATACATTAAAATGGTTAAATTTGCATGTTTAGGCTCATGGATTAAATTGAATTGTGTTATATTGATGATTATAAATTATTATTATTTTCGTAGTTAACAAAGAACCCAAGACATCGGCACAAAGGAAAGGAGAAAGCTATCGAGGATTAAAACTAGAAATTCACGGTTTGTATTACTATAATTCAAATTACTTTTTATTAAATGTTTTATATCAATTCTATATTTAATAAGTGAATTATAAGGTAAGTATTGATATTTGAGTTGAATGAGAATTGAATTGAATGGTGAATGTGTATGTATAATTGAATTGTAAATTGATTTGAATGTGAAAGTTTTAATTGAAAAGTAATCTTGGAATGGAAATGAAAGTGAATTGAGAATAGAAATATCCTATTAACTAGTCGGGCTGAGTCGGATATAATTGGCATGCCATAGGATATGGAAGTGTACGGGATTTTCCGGCTTTACTGATCAGGCACTTTATGTGTCGTATTTCAGGCACCTCATGTGTCGTATCAGGCACCTCGTGTGTCGTATCAGGCACCTCGTGTGTCGTTTTAGGCACTTTATGTGTTGTATACTGATCAGGTACTATGTACCGTTTTAGGCACAATGTGCCTTAATGGTGTGTTGGGTTGGAATCCGTGTATCCGTCAAAGTCCGGATTTGTTAATAGGGTGAATATCTAAGATGAGAAATTTAAAATAAATTGATTGATTATATTATTGAATATTGAAAGAAACGAAAAAGTTGAATAGTGGATTGAAATTGAGATTGAAAATGAAAGGCATGAACTTAATGTTCATGCAGTGATTGAAATTGTTACATGTAATATGTGATGGAAACTGAAGAATAGATAAAAAAAATTGTATCGTTATTATTAATTAATGAAAGTTTAAGAATGAATTGATATTTGTGAAATTAGATAGTTACATGTTTGATAATTAAAATTCTTTATTGCTATTATAATTTGAATTATGGTAATACCACTGAGTACGGAATACTCAACGTGCGGTTGTTTCCGTGCGCAGGTTAATAGAGTCGATACCGGTCCAAAGATCTGAACGATCCCGACTCCAGCAAATTTTGGGTGATGTTTTCTTTCTTAGTTGAAAGTGGCATGTACTAGGTGTTGTATAAGTTATATAGATGTACTTGTAAAGTTAGTTATAAGAATGGTATACCATATTTTGTTATTAGTTTGATAAAATGGTAAATATTATATTATATAATTTAGTATAAGTTGGAATGAAAAAAAATGAATGAAGTTATTAGTTAATTTGGATTAATATTATGAATGTTTAGTTATTAAATGACTATGTTAATGAATTGGTTATGATTTAGATATATTTAGGTTTAAATTGTTTTTGATTGTGCCATTGGTTTTGGATTAGGTGGTTTTTGGTTTGAATTTGCAGGGGGTTTTATGTAAAAATTAAGAAGAAATGCTGTCGAAATTTTTGTAAAAAAAAATATATATATATATTTCCCTGAATACTCGAACAAGTCCCGTTTCATTCCACTTTAATACTTGTGTTGGGCTTCGAAAGTCCATTATAGGGACATAATTCTTCAATTATACTATGAATGTTATAATAATTGTAAAATATCCATAAGTTGTTTGATATATTTGGTAATGCCTCGTAGCCCTGTTCCGGCGACGGTTTGGGGTTAGGGGGTGTTACAAAAGAGGGATCGTATTCTAAACTCTTCTAGAGTTTTTTAAATTTCGACATTAAGACATTAATTAATTAATTAGGTACCAATTTTGGGCGTTACGAGGGTGCTAATCCTTCCTCGTACGTAATCGACTCCCGAACCTGTTTTCTCAAATTTCGTAGACTAAAATCGTTGTTTTGGTAAATCGAAATGTTTTATTAAAATGACCAAATTTCTAGGTGATCCGATCACACTTAAACAAAAAAGATTGGTGGCGACTCCACACTTTGTTTTAAAAGTTGATCCCCGTCATTTTTTAAATCCAAAAATAAAAATGGGTTCGACAGGTTGGCGATTCCACACTTTGTTTTAAAATTCGATCCCCTTCGTTTTTTAAATCCAAAAATAAAAATGGTTTCGACAAGCTCCATATCTGATTCACCAAGTCAAACTCTCCCAAATATCGTAACAGTGAAGATAACTCAAGAACCCTACTATATTTCGAGATTACTTCTGTACAAGCCCAATTTGCGGGCCCAAATTAAACCAAAAAATAAAACTACCCAAACCTAAGCCCAAACCCTAGCCCAATACCTAAAACAAAAACAAAAAACCCTAGTCTAACCTCCCATGCCAAGGTCTTCTGACTCCATGCCTGTCATGTCCACCGTCAGCCACCATACCTCCACTCCATCGCCAACCACTCTGCAAAATAAAGCAGACACGCAAACAGTAAAAACGGATTAAAAAAAGGGGCAATGGAAACAACTATAAGAACAGAACAAAACGTTGTAAACAAGGGCCTTTATTTTCTTTTCCCTTTTTCTTCTTTTAATTGTTATACTATTTTTAAGAGAAAAGAATATTGTTAAACTTGAATATTGAAAATCAAAAAGCAAAACAATAGAAGATAAAAAGGTTGTTTTTAATCTCCTTTCTCTCTTTCATTTAGTTCTTTTTTTTTGATTCATCTCATTGTTTTCATTATAAACCGTTTTTAAATAAAAACATAAAAGAAAGAAACTCACCTGGATCCTTGTGGTCTCGGCCCCTGTCTACGGTGGAGGCTCCGGTGGTTTCAAGGAACAACGATGTCGGCAACAAGGGTGGTTTTGAAACCCTAACCGAAAAAGAAAAAAGGTGGGGGGGAGAGTCCTCTGTTTTTTTAAAAACAAGAATGAAGCAAATAATAATAAAAAAATAAAAAATGACTTAAATACTATGGGTCAAACGGTGCCGTTTTGCACCTGGGCATCTATCGCCGAAACGGCGTCATTTGGATGGAACCCGTGCGCGACCCGACCCAGATCAAGGGGGATCCGCGTGTTTGGCATCAGATGGGATATTTATTACCGCGGTCCCTCCGCTTTTATTTACTCTTTTATTTTGATCCTTTTTATCTTCCTTTCTTTTTAATTCGACCAAGTAATTTTACCTCTGTTGCAACTTAGTCCTCGGACCATTTGAAGGGGTATACCGATGAAACGCAGCGTATAAGGCCTGGGAATATTTTCCCAATTGGTCCCTTAATTCTCAAGCATGTTTCAAATCCATCCTCTGCCCCTGTTTTTTATTCGAACTTTCCCCTTCAAATTTTATTGAAATTTTGATTTTTTGTTCCTACTTTTGCAATTTTAATTTAAAGATAGTTAATTTAACATATTATTAGTATCGTTGTTTTACTTGCTTTCATATTCATCTTATTTTTCTAATACTATTATCATTATATTACTACTATTATTGTTTCCATATTTTTGTATTTTTCTATTATGTATAACTCATATATTATTATTGTTATTATTATTATTATTATTATTATCACCACTATTGTTCATATTATTACTATTATTTCTATTATATTCTTTATTCCTCTATTATGTATTACCAATATATTATTACTACCATTGTCATTATTTTACTATTGTATTTTAATGTATTATTAATATTGTTATTATTATTATTATTACTATTATTATTGCTATTATTCTTTATTGTCATGGTTAATATTTTTAGCCATTATTTTTATTACTAATATCACTATTGTTATGTTTAGTATCATTTTACTTTCATTATAACTACTACTATTATTATTACGGTTTCTCTTTTATACATTTGTGTTTTTTATATAATACATTGATTTTATTATTTATTTGTTTATACTTTTATGTAATTTCAAACTTTAATTTTTATTTTTATTTTTATATCATTATTTTGTTTCATATGATACTTATTTACATTTGTACCATTATTATTTTATCATTTTTATTATAAGTTTGTTTACTTATTCATATGTTTATTCCCTTACCCCCGATTTAAAATTAATACGTCATAATTTGCTTTGTTATTTCCTTTATCGTTGTATTTATTTCATTTTTATTTCGTTTTGTTCTCATTATCATTATTTCATTATGTTTATTCGTTTATTCATACATGTCTCAATATATCTGCAAATTCATATTATTCGTCATTACTATTGTTGTTTATATCCTCACCTTTGTTATTATTATGCATGTTAATGCTGCGACTTGTTTTCTCATTCCACCATGCGATTATAATTACATTAGTCTTTTACTCGACACATACAATCGTGTTTTCTAAAATAAAACAAGCTTCGTATTTAGAAAATTCGAGAAAATTGTGCCCTAACTTACTGGGTCTCGATTTTTTCTCGTTTAACCTAAATAACGGAATACTCTTTTAAATCGTAATACGAGTTTTAAAAAATGCTTATTCTCGGAGATACGAGGTGTTGTGCCCTAACTCACCGGGTATGACATTTTGTTACCTTGAAATAAGATTTTTTGCAAGTAAAGGCAATATTCGATGTTTGGAAATTCGAGGCGACGTGCCCTAACTTACTGGGTTTCGATTTTCCTCGTTCACCCTAACTAACCGAATATCCTTCCGAAATACACTAATTTTTAGGTAAAAGACAAGCTCATTCTCAAAAGTTCGAGATGTTGTGTCCTAACTCACTGGATATGACATTTTGTTGCTTCGAGACGAGAAGGTCTTTAATGTTCGAATGCCTTTTACAAAAAGAAGGATTGTATTTCAAAGTCTTTCAAGTTTTTTTATTTTCGACACTAAAACACTAATTAATCAACTAGGTACCAATTTTTGGGCGTATCGAGGGTGTTAATCCTTCCTCGTGCGTAACCGACTCCTGGACTCATTTTCTGATTTTCGTAGACCAAAAATTAACGTTTTAGTAAATCTTAACTTTTATTAAAATGATTAATTTGAGGTGACTCGATCACACTTTAACAAAAAGGATTGGTGGCGACTGCTCTATTCATTTTCAAAATTCAAGTCGATTTCGTTTTTCAAAAAAAAGGTTACGACAGCTTGGCGACTCCACTGGGGAATACGAATAAGAGACTGGGGAATACGAATAAGAGAGTTAAGCCACAAGTTGCTTAAATTTTGTCTTTTTATCGAAAATTGAAAATTTGGTTTTGAAATAAGATCATTTCATTGCATTTCATCAGCTATTTTTGTGGTTTATGATATAATATCTGTTGCGTTGGTTTGAGTCTTTAAATAAGTTTTGCATATTGCATTACATGACCGCTGTGGTCACACCCTTTTAAGTGGGAGTGAGAAACTACTCCTTCGTGAGGTTTTCACCTCCGTGCAGGATAGTGGATCACTTCCGGGATACATCCGTACCTATGTCTTCGTGAGATTTTCATCTCCGTGCAGCCATAGGGAAATGTATTCCCCTGAACTAAACTCGGTCTGTATGAGCCTATAATGAGTAAAGATCGAGGAATCTGCTGGTTCAAGTACCTTTACTCTAGAACCGAACCCCATGTAGCGAGCCTTAAGAGCCCACCCTAGGTAGAGCCACTCTGAAACCCTAGTGGTTACCTGAGCAGGTGCTAAATTTATTATTCTTTGTTTGCTTTAAACTGCGTATGAAATACTGACTTGCTTTGTTTTACTTTGATTATATTTGCATGGCATTTTTATCACAAAAGGTGTTGATTAAAAGGGGTTTTTTGATAAAGTAGAGGATAATGCGGCTGTTCGGATATGGGCTGAGACAACACAACAAGAGAAAGGTGACAGTCTTACCAAGGGGTACGTGTCAGAGTTGTGGGATTTTACTCGGATCAGCGTGACTCAGAATAATCTCCAAGAGATGAAAGAAATTTGGGGTCAGTGGGATGATGAGATCAAACAACTATTTTATTGTCATTATGGCGATTTGCCTTATCTGCTCGATGTCAAGGTAGACGAACACCTATTTCGATCCCTCACCCAATATTGGAATTCTACTTACAGTTGTTTCACTTTCGGGAAGGTAGATTTGGTACCTACTATAGAAGAGTATATGGTCTTGCTCCATTGCCCGAAGATTCAGGTTGACAGAATTTATTCCAGACCTGTCAGTGTCCTAGCATTTTCAAAAAAGCTGATGAACATCACAGGGATGAGCGAACAGTGGGTTACAACCCGGATCAAGCAAAAAGGAGATTGTAAATGCATTCCTTGGAAGAACCTTAGAGATCTAATCTTAGCGTACCCCAATGTGAAGAAAAATGTAGATGTCTTCGCCCTGAGCATTTATGCACTGGTTATCTTCCCCAAAGCTTTGGGGCATGTAGACAAGGCGGTTTCCGATCTTTTTGACAGACTTGGTAAAGGGACCACACCTGTACCCACAATCTTGGCTGAAACTTTCAGATCATTGAATGCTTGTCGAAGAGCAGGTGAAGGGAGATTTATTGGATGTGCACAGCTCTTGCTATCTTGGTTTCACAACCACTTTTTGAAAGTGAAAAATGTCTCGTATCGTATCTTCTCTGAAAATT
This sequence comes from Gossypium arboreum, assembly GCF_025698485.1. Classification (NCBI taxonomy): domain Eukaryota; kingdom Viridiplantae; phylum Streptophyta; class Magnoliopsida; order Malvales; family Malvaceae; genus Gossypium; species Gossypium arboreum. The sequence continues at coordinate 126,819,284 of NC_069082.1, read as the reverse complement.
ACACTCCATTGAAAGAGTTAGCAGCTACACTGAGGAGAGATGATATTACAGAAGAAAATTAGATGACGGTTCTCTAAAATTTGCAAGAGGAAGACGTTGAATGGAGAGCCCCGTGGATGGTTCCTGATGAAATATTATACCGATGCAGAGATTTCGATTGGGTTCCATTGTTAGGAGTATGGGGAGCCGTCGGGTATGCACCTCTGTTTGCATTAAGACAGTACAGATCCAGACATTTTACACCACCAACATACGGGTTAGCTCAGTGCGAGTTCGTATTCACGGGGAATAATTATAAAAAGAAAGTTCGCGAGATATCAAATGCCTAGAACCAGACTCGTAGAATGAAAAAGTTTACTGCCAATCCTATAACTACCCCTGAGTATGACCGATAGTGGAATAAGAGGATTAACGACAATATCCCCACGTCAGATCAAGGGAATCCTCGGTCGGTAAAAGAACACTTGAAAGTAATCCCATCTGAGCTAGAAATCATCAGCCAAGATTTCGAGAGAAAGAGTCTGGAGTTAGAGAAAAGGATCGAGCAATTGAAGAAAGAAAAAATACAGCTGGGGTTAGATGTCGATGTCCAGAAACTAGAAGCTGAAAGACTCAGAAAAGGAGAAAACAAGGCTGAAGAGGACTTGGACAGTTTGAAAACGGACTATAAGAAGCTGCGTAGGTCAATGAGAACTGCTGGGTTAGGAAAAACATCTGAACAGTGGCGACAGGAAGTTAAAGAAGGGAAAAGCAAAGCCAACCAATGGGAAGAAAAATTTTGCGATGCTCAAGCTCGAGAAGGTGCTCTGAAAAGAAGTTTGGTAGAAAGCCAGAATGAGAAGAAGGGGTTAAAGATTCGGGTATCAGAGTTAGAAAGGTCCTTGTATCAGTATCGTTCGCGTAACTCTGTAGTCGAGTTGAAAGCTAGTCAGAGTAGAATCAAAGAATTAAAAGAGAATATAGAAGAACATAAGACGGTGCTGTAAAATCGCGAACTTCAGATTGAACTTTTCAAGGTAAACAACGAGCGATGGAAGGAGCAACTTCATCAATCTCAAGATCAAGTCCGAGTAGCTGATCACTTGCAAACATTAGCAGTACAGGCCGATGCGCTGAGTTTAAAATACGAGTCAGAATCGGACCGAGGCCGAGAGCTAGCTTGGCTTCTTAGGTAGGTCAAGGCCTTAAGTATCAGGACCAAGCCTTATATGTAATCTATTTTATGTAAAGAAACTTGTTTTCTAGAAAAGTTACTCTAATGAAATCGAATTGGAATCAACTTTTTTTGTTGCATTCATTGCATCCATTGCATTCATACATCAGCATTGCATCATACGCACTAAAACTCACAAGAAACCCTAAAAATCATGGCTGTTACCCTGGAACATCATTACGGTACAAGAGGAAAAACAAGAGCAATGGACCAAAGGTTGGAAAGATTAGAACAAATGCAAAAAAAGATACAGGATCAATTACAAACACGTATGCAAGAACAGCTTGCCAAAATCCAGCAAGATATAAGAGACTAGATGCTGGAGTCCTAGAAAAGCATGATGGACCAATTAACTCGTCTATTGGCTGGCGGATTAGAAAAAAGGAAAAGCCCTTTGATCAATGCGGGAGATGATAATGAAGATCCTACCTACCCTCCGGGTTTTACCCCAGCAGACGTTCAGACACAACCTGATATGTACCTAAGAAGGCCATCGGTCACTATTAGGCCCCAACCATTTCAGGCCGGTGTTTTGGCACTGATGAATTATCATGCTGGCTCGGGCTCCAATCTGGGGGATAACTCGACTAACCCTGTGGTCATCAATCTCGATGAAGTAACAGAAATAGAAAAGGCAAGGGCAGAACTCCCGAGAGAGCTTGAAGAAAGGTGTAGATGGTTAGAAGAAAAATTTAAAGAAATGGAAAGCACTGACTATCGTGGTGGAATTGATGCTAAGGAATTAAGTTTGGTTCCGAACCTGGTATTCCCTCCCAAGTTCAAAACTCCGGAATTTGAGAAGTACAATAGGACTAGCTGTCCCGAAGCTCACATCACTATGTTCTGCAAACGAATGGTAGGCCATGTTAATAATGACCAACTGTTAATTCACTGCTTCCAAGAAAGTCTGGTTGGGGCCGCTTCTAGATGGTACAACCAACTGAGTCGCACCCAGATCAGTTCATGGAAAGATCTAGCACAAGCTTTCATGAAGCAGTACGGTCATGTGGCAGACATGGCCCCTGATAGAATCACTTTATAGAATATGGAGAAAAAGCATAATGAAAGCTTTAGGCAGTATGCCCAACGATGGAGAGAGGTGGCAACACAAGTCCAAATCTTTATATATATATATTTTTACCATTGGACTTTATAAGGCCAAATCTTTGTTAATTACATATTAATTCTGATATAAATTGGGTTATGGATCAACAATTAAGTCACCCATTTTTCTTAATGTCTTAAATCCCCACACACATACCATGAATCTTGGACACAGCCAAAAAGTCACCATAGTGCACATATTTTTCAACAATGTGTAACATCCCATAATTTCAATGAGTGTGATAACATGTACTAAAGGAAAGAGAAAAAAATTACAGTTAGAGCTAAATTTTCGTAAAACAAATCACTCTAGTATAACATGCCAATTTTATCTGGTTTAGAGATAAACAAACAAAATAGATAAATTGAAAGAAATAAACAAGTTCATATATAAGCCTAAACCAAGCCCAAAATATATCACTTAACTAAAACTTTAAAAGCCCAATACTGCATCAACCCAAGCCCAAAACCTTAAAAACTGACAGAAACTGTAGTGTCACCCTAAAGCCATCTGCACCACAGCTTCCGCCTCATCAACAAGCTCGTCGCCCAACGTCTGACGCCTCATTTGCCTCTTTCATCGATATGGCAAGGCGCAGCTCCCCAACGCCGTTGACCTTGCCATGGACACCTGCAAAAAAGAAAAAACAAAATGACAGAAGCGCAGCACGCAAAGAACAACAGCAAAGAAAAAATGAAAAATAATAGTATAATATAACACATTCAACTATAAAAGCCACAACAACCATGTAACATTTTTGGATACGGAGAAAATCGAATACAAAGAACAAAAACATTAAAAGAAAAAATGAAGGTGATTCTTTTTTATTTTATTTTATTTTTTATTTCAAACAGTATTCGAAAAGTATAATAAATAAAAAAATAAAGTTTATTTTTTACCTATGTCGCTTCGTTAATAAATAAAATAAAGTTTGTTTTTTACCTATGTCGCTTCGTTTCCCTCCGTCATCGGAGGTCTTCTCTGACATCGAAAACCCCAGAACCCATTAGGCTTTGGCCTGGGCTGCGACGTAACAAGACGTGAAAGGTGTGCATTCAAAAAAGAGAAGGGTCGAAAGTTTTTTTTAGTTTTTTTTAAGAAGGCATCGCCTTCAAATTTGGGTCAAGAGGGCTAAAAAGGGCATTTTTTTTGCAACTCCGACCACTGGAGGCAGCAGCTACCGACGCTGATGACCGATGGCCATGGCGGAGCACCGAAGGCCCTATGGCTAGACAGGGAAATACCCTCAAAAAAAGAAAAGAGAGAAAGTCTAATTTTTTTAAAAAAAAAAACTGAATAGAAATGAATTATTTAAATTATTTTTGACATTAATAGGCATCACCAAACGGCATCGTTTTGGTCAAGTTTCAGGAGTTCCAATATGGCGCCGTTTCAAAGCTTGACCCATCGACCCGACCTGGATCCGCTAGGATCCACGTGTTTTCTTGGGAAGGGTCTAATTGCTACCCTAGTCCTTCCGCCTTTTAAGTGCTTTTCAATATAGTCCTACTTTCGGTCTTTTTCCTTTTTAAAAATTATACCACTTAATTTTTGATTTTTTTTTTATTTTGGTCCTTTGGCCATTGGTCACTCCTAGAAATGACGCGTATACTGTGGTTGGGAATAATTTTCCATTTGGTCCCTGTTCCTTTTCGCGTGTTCTTATTTAGTCCTTTATTTTGCCTTATTTATTTTTTTATTTTATATAATCTATACTTTAAATTTCATCTAAATTTCAATTTAATCATTCCTTTATTTAATTTCATTACTGTTTTTTATTTTATTTTTAGCAATTACAATTTATGCGGTTTATATTCTTTTTTATTTCTTTTTATTTTATGCATTTTTAGGTGGTTATTACATATTTTATTTTTATTTATTTTGGTATTATGATAATAATATGATTTTTATTAGTATTATGAATTAATATTTTCTTTATTATTATGGTTGCATTATTATTGTTATTATGGTATTTATGCATTTATTTATTATTTATCATTTTAATATAGATATTTTACCCACATGACTATTTTATGTTATTTTGTTATCACTATATCATGTATCAAGTTTAAATATATTTGTCCATTTTCATACTATGCCCAAATAACTTAAATACACACCACTTTAAATGTTACATTCATTTTTACTCGATGCATAAAAAAGGAATTTTTTTAAAACCGATGCAATGTTCTTTATTTAGAGATTCGAGAAGTTATGCCCTAACTTACGGGGTTCGACTTTCTCTTTGAACCTAAATAGCTGTAAAAACACATGAGATTTAAATAATAATAAATAATAAGCAATCTTATTTTCGAGGATTCGAGATGTCATTCCCTAACTTACAGGACATGACATTTAAATTTTGGTTACCTTGAGATAAGAAGGTTGTCGTAACCATTTTTTGAAAAACTGGAATCGACTTAAATTTTGAAAATTAAAATGAATAGAGTAGTCGCCACCAATCTTTTTTGATGAGGTGTGATCGGGTCACCTCGTAAAAGTGGTTGTTTTTAATAAATGGTTTGATTTATTTAAACAACGATTTTGGTCCACGCAAATCAAGAAAACAGGTTCGGGAGTCGGTTACGCACGAGGAAGGATTAGCACCCTCGATACGCCCAAAATTGGTACCTAGTTAATTAATTAGTGTCTCAGTGTCGAAGATTTGAAAACTTGAAAGAATTTGAAATACGGCCCCTCTTTAAAAAACATTCGAATGCTAAAGACCTTCTCGCCTCGAAGTAACAAAATATCATATCCAGTGAGTTAGGACACGACATCTCGAACTTTTGAGAATGAGCTTGCCTTTTACTTAAAAATCTGTGTATTTTAACTTCTTTTAAAAGGATATTCGGTTAGTTAGAGTGAATGAGGAAAATCAAAACCCAGTAAGTTAGGGCACACTTCCTCGAATTTCCGAACACCGAATATTGCCTTTATTCGCGAAAAATCTTATTTCGAGGTAGCAAAATGTCATGCCCGGTAAGTTAGGGCACCACACCTCGAATTTCCGAAAATAAGCATTTTTTAAAACTCGTATTATGATTTAAAAGAATATTCTATTATTTTGGTAAAATGAGAAGAATCGAAACCCAGTAAGTTAGGGCACGATTTTCTCAAAATTCCAAACACGGAGTATCGCTTTTTATGAAAAAAAATTGTTTTCTTCAGGGCAAGGTTAATAACATAAAACAAATGCATAAGGGAAATGAAATAAACTAATACATAAGTAAATAAAAAAATATAAAACATGACAACACAAAATTAACAATAATGATGAAAACGATGATAATAATAATGTTGATAATAATAGTGGTGGTAAAACAATAATATTAATAATAATAATAAAAGTAGTAATAAGAATATCAATATTTATATTAATAATAATAATAGTAATAGAAAATAATAAAGAAATGATAATAGTAATAGTAATAAAAGTGAAAATAATAGTAATAATAATGGTAAATACAAATATAATAACAATAATACAAATAATAAGTAAATTAAAATTTAAAATTATTTAAAAGGATATAAATAAAATAAATAATGAAATATTAATAATAAGGGTAATGACATATAAATAAAATAAGTGTGCTAAAATATATGTATTAAATTAGTTAATATAAAAAATAACAAAAAAAGGAAATATAATAACAATAATAGTAAGAATACAATAATAATAATAGTAAAAGATATAATAACATAATAATATGATAGTAATAGTAACAATATAACAATAATAGTAACGATAGTAATAAAAATAATATATTAAATAATAGTAATAAAAATAGTTCTAATAGTAATAATAGTGATAATAATAATAATAATAAGAATAATAATAACAAAAAAACAATACTAATCTATTAAGTTACAATGAAAATAATGATAATGATGATATATTTAATAATACTAAAATAATAAGTAACAATAATAAAGTACAATAATAGTGATGAGTATAATAACAAGTGATAATAATAATAACAGTAACAATGGTAGTAATAATATATTGGTAATACATAATAGAGGAGTAAAAAATATAGTAGTTATAGTAGTAATAATATAAACAGAGCGTATTAGACGTATGAAAAATAATGGTAGTAAAATATAATAATAGTAATAACAATAGAAGTGGTAATAAATAAAAAATACAATAGTAATAATATATTAAACAACAAATAATAATAATAATAATTAAAAAATGATGATAGTAAAAAATAAAAATAAAAATAATAGTAATGATAATACATTAAGAATAATAATATGTTAATAACAAGAAAATATTAATGAACTAATAACCAAACAGTAAGTAAATAAACACCAAAAGTAAAATATAATAATAATAATATTAACAAAACAATGATAATAATAATAAGAGATAACGATAATATATTACCTTAGTTAATTTAATTACAATATTGAAAATAACACAAAAAGGCTAAATTGAAATTAGAGTAAAAGTTAGGGGACCAATTTGAAAATAAACAAAGAAGAAAGGGACCGATTTAAAATCTCAGAAAAACATGGAGGGCCTAAAACGGGAAATAACCCCACCCTCTAAAGCGCGCGTCTAAAAGGAGGATTAAATTGAAATTCGAAGTAAGTTTCTGGGTCAAAATTAGGAATTAAAAGGGATTTGATTGCGAATTGATAAAAAAACGGAAGGACCGCGCGCATAAATATCCCAGAAACCCAAAAACACGTGGATCCTTGAAGCGGGTCGGGTCAAGGCGCGGGTCCTGTGCTTGAAACGACGTCGTTTTGGCATTAAGAAGGCCGGCCAAAACGACGTCGTTTTGACCTGTTATTTAAGGCAGATTTTTTTTAAAAAAAATTCACTTTTCATTTTATTCTTCAAAAAATTCTCTTTCTTCTCCTATTTCTCTCTGCAGGTACCTTCTCCGGTGAGGAGCTCGGCCAATCGCCACCGTGGTCCGCCGCCGGCCACCGCGTTTCGAGAAAGGTGTATTTTTTATATTTTTTCTTTATTTTAATAGCATATATGCATGTCCATGTAGACAGGAAAAGAAAAGTAAAAAAAGAAAGAAACGGATTCGAAAATTTAAAACACCTCTTGATTTCTGATTTTTGATTTCTTCTTTGGGCTTCTTTTTTTGCTTCTTGCGATTTGTTGATATTTTTAGTCTCTGTTCTTGATGTTGAATCTGCTTTTTAATATTGTGGTTGAAATCTAGTATATTTTTTGTCGTAAAAATTGTCAATCCCGTTTACAAAGTCTTAAATCAGCTTTTATAGCCATTGTACAAGCTTTTCTCCCATTTGTTGTCTTTTCTCCTTTTTTTTCCTTGCAGGAGGTTGAGCGGTGCTGACACGGGCGGTGGAGTAGGTGGTGGCAGAGGGCAGTTGGCCCTAGGGGCGGCGGCTAGGTTTTTTTTTAGGTTTCTTTTTCTGGTTTTTTTTTTAGAATTTTGGGCTCATTAGGTTTGGGCTAGGGTTTTTTTTTTAATTTTGGGTTTAGGTAGTTTTAATTTGGACCAGGCAATTTTGGGCCTTCTACAAAGGCCTTTTACCTACGTTTTAATTTAGTTAAGTGATATTAAAAGAACATCATGGAAAGAGGGATCGTATTTTAATTCGAATTTTTAACTTTCAACACTAAGACATCAAGTAATCAATTAGGAAATAATTTTTGGAGTTATGAGGGTGCTAATCGTTCCTCATACGTAACTGATTTCCGAACCCATTTCCTGAATTTTTGTAGACCAAAAATAATTTTAATCAATCTAATATTTTATTAAAATGAAAAAATCTTTAGGGTGGTCTGATCACACCTAATTAAAAAAGATTGGTGGCGACTCCATTTTTGTTTTTTAAAATAAAAGTTGATTTAAAAAAAAAGTTTATACAGCTTGGCGACTCCACTGGGGATCGAACCTAGAATCACAATTAGACCCCTTCCCACGAAAACACGAGGATCCTAGATTGTAACACACCTAACCCGTATTCGTCGCTGAAACAGGGTTACGGAGCATTACCGAAATTTACTGAACAAATAGACAGAAATTTCATTTCATATAGTATTCATATCAAAAGCCAATCAAAATCATACATATTGTCTCTTATATGAGCCCTTGAGGCCCAAAATATACTTTAGAAACAAGTCGAGACTAAGATGAGTATTAAACTCAAGTGTGACATGTTGAGAAAATAAGTATATATCAATGTTGAATTTATATGAAATATGTGCAAGTACACTAACAAGTGTTGTTGTTTGATGCTTAGACAAGTGCCAAGCTACTGGTTAAATGGTAATATGTTTATTTATATGTGGCGTTGAAAGGGTAAGTGCTCAAATGAAAATATACTTGTGCTCATGAAAGAGTGGTAAGATTTAAATTGTGCAACTTCTTAGGAAATGACTTATCATGTGATCAGTTCGAAAAAGGCTTTGTGTGTTTATGACTTGTGACTATGGTTGAATGGTTGAATGGCATGTTTATGACTCAAAATTTCCCTTTTTTTCATTTTATTTCCTTATGTTACTACGTCAAGGATAATATCTTACTTTCTTACTGTAGAAATTTTCGGGGTATTACATAGGGGATCCGGGTCAGGTCGACAGGTCAAGCTTTGAAACGGCGCCGTTTTGGGACTCCTGAAACTTGGCCAAAATGACGCTGTTAATTTGTTGATGCCTATCAATGTCAAAATTTTTTTAAAAAATTCTTTTCTATTCAGTTTTTTTTTTTTAACTTAGACTTTCTCTCTTTTTTTTAGGGCATCTCCCTGTTTGACCATAGGGCCGTCAATGCTCCGCCATGGGCACCAGTCATCAATGACGACAGTCGTCGCCTCCGATGGCCGGAGTTGTAAAAAGAAAAATCCTTTTTAGCCCTCTTGACCCCGATTTGAAGGCGATGCCTTCTAAAAAAACTAAAAAAACTTTTGGCCCTTCTCTTTTTTGATTAATTTAGTGCACAGCACTAATTATTCTTGATCGAGTTTAGAACTTTTTCATTGAGTGTGGATTGACATGTAAAGCCATGCAAGTTCTAAGTAATATTAGTATACTCATTGCTCTTTATAATATATTTATTTGTCTATTAAGAGTGGAGGATAGGCAATCAAAATTAAGGGTGGAATTTGTGCCTAAGGTCATGCAAGTAAAAATTTAACATTATTTTTTTTTTGTCTATTGATAAATGTCATATAATTAGATTAATCTAGTGCACACTAATTGTCATTGATTGGGTTATGCAAGCAAAAATATTTATTTAATTCGATTTTCACCAACCATTAATAATATTATCGAAGAAACACTATTTTACGTTTATATATTGCATACTCAAACAATTATATTAATCTAATATGAAAATAAATATATGCTTTCATTTTTCTAATTGTATACAATTGAATCAAAATTAAAATTTTATGGATATATATAAACTACAATTCAAGATTCATGTGTTTGATTACACTAAATCAACATTTATTTATTAAATTACATATTAAAACAAAATTATATAAATATTTTTTAGTAGTTATTGTTATTTCTTTTCTTGCACGTTGTTATATTCATTGAAATAAACTATTTTTTTACATAAAATTAAATCTTTTAAAATATCATTGTTGAAATCAGTAAATTTGAATTGGTCATGATTTCTTTTTTCAACATTCTGCAGCTTTTGAGGAAAACCAAAGCTTTAGGGATAAACCGACGAAGTAAGAAGTTTCTTCTCCTAAATACTTTTCCGTTTTGAGTGGCCAATTGTTCCAATCTATCCCCAACTTGCACTGCCTCTCTTTGTCCCTATCGTAAAAACTAAATCCTTTGACCAGTGCAGTGCACCTCTCAATACGTAATCTTCACGCAGAAACAAAAATTTGAATATTCAACCACTTCTAAGTGTTTATATAAACTTAAGTACCGTAATCTACATCATATAATTGTGTATGATGTATTTTGAACATGAGTACTTAAGACTTTCGGTTTTTACCTTTGTTAATTGAGCCGAAACATTGTTAATCAGTTCAAATTCGATTTTGAATATTCAACATCTGCTAGGATAGTCAAATTAAAGATTTTGGGAATGAAGTTGATAGAGATGTTAATTTACAAGCTATAAATAGACCTAAATCCCTATGCAAAGAGAACCAAGTTCATTTATAGAATAATTTAGTTCAAAGAAACATTTCCTTAAAGAGTATTAAAAAAAAAAGGCTACCAACATGACTGTTGATGCCAAGATTGAGTTGCCGGTCATTGAGTTCCGTTCATCGGATTTGGAGCGAGGAACCAATGGGTGGCACCAATTGTGCAAGAAAGTTCGAGAGGCTTGTGAGACTTTCGGTTGTTTTGAGGTGGTGTATGACACGATATCGACGGAAGTTCGAGAGGAGATGTTTAGGTTGATGAAAGAACTGGTTGAGGTCCCAGTGGAGAGAAAACAAAAGAACATTCTTCCCCCGCCTAGCCCAGGCTGGGTTGGACCAGGCAGTCACGTTTCTCCGTTGTATGAAGGCTTTGGACTTGGAGATGTCTCCAATTATGATTCTGTTAAAAACTTTGCTGAACTTATGTGGCCTGAAGGTCACCCACGCTTTTGGTAATAACAATTCTTTGACTTTTCTAATTTCACAGGCTGTATTGGTTTCGATAATTTTTAGTTTGAGTTAAGTGAATTTGAGTTTTTGACTTTTTATAGTCAAATTGAGTCGAGTTTAAATTTGAGTTAATTAATTAATTTGTTTATATTTAGAATTGACAAATTTATTTTAATGTATTAAATAGATGTACAAGATACGTTAAGGGGTTATAAGTATTGATATTATATGAATAATTAGGTTAAATTTTGAGTCGTCGGCTAAATCACACTGGATTAACTAAAGACTTGTGATTAAGTTTGAATTTGAGTTTGATTTTGACTCTGACTCTGATTTTGACTTTAATCTCATATTCAGTATTTGAATAACCCTTACCACCTACAACTTAAAAAGAAATTTCATGGGTTTGTTTCCTTTCCTTTCATTAATTTGTTAGACACTTTTTTAGCAAATGGTTTTTTTAGTGAAAGAAATTGTAGTAAGAAAATAGGAGAGAGGATTCTAATTTTTATATACGTTACCTCTTAAGAGTGGTCACGTGTATTAGCTCTAGAGTCAAGTTTTTATCTTTTTCACATAACAAATTTGGATTTGAACTCATAACTCGGTGTGAAGCTAGAACATTCTTTTAGGGCTTGAATGAAATTTTAATTTTTTATAGTATATATATTTATAATTTTTAAAAGATTAAATTGAATTTTTATAATTTTGGGGGCCAAAGTATAATTTTACCTTTACCAATTTAAAATTTAAAATTTTTTAAAAGGCTTAAATAATAATTTTCCATTTTAGGGGGTTGTGCCCCCAGCCAGCCCCCTAGATTCGGCTCAACTCATAATATACTTAGAATCATGGATTTGGAATCTTACAAAATTTAGAATCTAACAAATCATTTCCGTTGTTTGATCTTTTGTCCCAGTGACACTGCACATACCATGGGAACACAATTGGAGGTGCTAAACAAGTTAATCTGGTTAATGCTAATTGATAGTTATGGATTAGGAGATGATTCACTGAAGATGAACTACACAACGTTTATGCGGATGATGAAATACATGCCCCCTCCACCAGGGGAGAATGAGATAGGATTCTTTGCTCATACTGATAAACTTGTGAGCACATTAATTTGTGAGAATCAAATTCCAGGGTTGGAAATTGAGGTCAACGATGGCCAATGGATCAGGATGACTAATTTATCTCCTTCTTCTTTTGTCTTCGTGGTTGGAGATGCTCTCATGGTATGTTTATATTGTTTATATTCAATTTTTAATTTACTAAAAACTTAATTTATATGATTCATATGAATAAAATTTGAAATACAACTACTAATTTATTAAAATATCAATTATATAAAATTCATCAAACTTATCTAGTTTTTAGTTTTTTTTTTGTGTTGTTTCAAATTTTGAGAAAGAAAACTGAATATAGATTCTTTTAATAACCTGACCCTTGGTATGGATACCTTGGGTCAATTTTGCTCAAAAACATTTGAAAATTTTGTTAAAAACCCTATAAGGAATTTGAATAATTTCAACATTTAAAATCAATTCAATTCAATTCAAAACATTCCAATTTTCACCACAATTACCACAAAATCATATCACAAATACATGGATTTTTAAACTCATAATAATAAACTCAATTCAATAGTATTAAAGTGTTTCACTTGTGCACCAAACTAACTCAACTTCTCAAAGTCTGCATATTAGTCACTTAAGCAAAAACTTATACCAAGTACCTGTTTGCATGCCATTCTAACTCCAAAATTGATATATACCCTCTTGTCACTTGGGGGTGGTATTGAGATGGGATGCCCTCGACCTTGATAATAGCCTAATAGGATCAACTGTACCTCCTCGTTGGAAAACTAACGCGTTAAATCTGTAAATACTTAGTAAATACATCGATATATATATATGTGAAAATCTACAACCAATAAAAATAAATAATATTTATTATATAAATACATACTTCATATGAATTTAATCCCTAATATTCAATACATTTACCAAGTTGTACTTATCGTTACTTACTGTAGTCCTTTATTGGTTTTAAGCAAATTTATGATATTACAGCCCAATGTAGACTAGCTGAACACTTAGGATATACAGAAGGGATAAATTAATGCATTTTTATGCATTTCATGTAACAATAAGCACATAGTGCAATTTTATATATAATGATAAGAATCGAAGGACAAATTAATACGATAAGCGCACTAGATTTCCTTTATGGCATGCCATCTATATCCTAATAATTCGGGACTCATCTACATGGGATTTATTTATCATCAGACCATTACATTTATTCATTTAATAGAAACTGTTACAACTTTATTCTTTTCACAATTTAGTCCTTATTGCAAGAATTATAACTTATAAATCTTATTCACACTTATCACACACAACACCACAACTTTCACATTCTTTAATCTAAAACTATTTTTTCTTCTAGAAATATCATATCATATTTTAATTTCATTAGAAATTAGTCATTTTTCCATTTTAACCACAACTACCAAAATTGCACAACATATATTAAGATTATAATATTTACATTACTTTCCTCTAATAATTAATTCACATAACATTATGATTTTAGTAATTAAACCACTTAATTTACATAACTTCCTAATTAACATAGCTTAAACAAGGTTAAATACTTGAAGTACATACAACCAAAAATTTGGATGATAGATTCTTCTTCCTTCTTACTCTTTAGCCAACTCTTTCCCCTTCAATTTGATCTTCAATCTTCTTCTCTTCCTTTAAAGTTTTGATGGAGAGGAATTTGGGGTGACGGTTTGCTTGTGGAGAAAGATGATAATTTTTTCATTTTTCTCTTCCTTTCTACACAATTCTACTAAAAAATCTAATGACTTTTATTTAAAAATGGTCAAATTACTATCTAGTCCCCTAGCTATTCATCTTTACACTAAGACTCCTAATCATAATGCCTATAAATATCTACTTGACCAATTACCATTTTACCCTCAATCATATTTACAATTCCATGTACGAGTCATATTTTTACTTGGTAAGATTTCCTATTAGTCTTTCCTTGTTTTTCCACCTTTTCCTTATATTCTCATAACTTTCTAATTTCATGCTTTCACCACAACAATTTTTTTACTCTTTCAATTTAGTCAATGCTTTTATTTAAAGTTTTCCTATTTAAGGAGTATTTTCTAATTTCCTATCGGGTCTACAAACTTTCTAATTTCATACTCAAAGTGCCTATTTGTTCTATTTAAAAAATTCTCCACTAATTCCAAACCCGATCCATCACTGTACCTAGTTTCGAGTCAAAACATGGTCGTTACAAAAATAATGTAAATGAATATTATTCGATAAACTTATGACTCCAAAAAGATGCAACAAACTCAAACACCAAAACAAGGGGAACAAACTCCAAAAAAGAAAACTCAGGCAGTCAATGCTAGACCCCAAGTCCCCATCAAACAAAAACACACCCCATTGATCTGACAGCTTCATGAAGAACTCATCTCCATCTTAGCTTCATGAAGCAACTCATCTCCAATTCACGAAACAAGCCTTTAAAACCAAACTCCAACATAAGCCCGCATAAATCCATAAACATTTGCCCACCAATCCATAAAAGAACAACCCAAGCAAGAAATCATAAGTAGTGTGATGTCAACAATTACCATGCTCATAATATAATTAGACTATTGACATTGAATGTGAATGCTTATCAATATTGATTTTGGAAATTGAAGGCATGGAGTAATGGGAGATTGAAAGCAGCGAAGCATAGAGTACTGATTAAAGGAGACAAAGATCGTTTTTCTATGGCAGCTTTTATCTTACCAAATAAGGGTACCATAATCAAGATACCCAAGGAGCTAATAGATGAGCAACATCCTCGGATTTTCAAGGACTTAGATTTCATGGAATTCTACTCTCTTGCTTTTTCCGACCCAACAAAGAGCAGAGATAGTGGCCAGCTGCTCCATAAATTTGCTGCTCTCTCACCACCAGTTTCCAATTAAAATCTTGCCCATTTCGACAAGTACAATCCCAGTTACAAATAATAAATTGAGTCCTATATTCAAGATCTGCATTCTCGTGTTGTATTATTATGTTGTGGTTAGTTATAATTGTGTGATTGTATGGTGCTAAGGTCCCTAAATCTATCGTGTAATTTAGTTCACTTATGTGTTCTTTTATCTTTTAAATAAATAAATAATAAATAAAGTGTCCAAAAAACTGTTCCATTTACTATTGTATGAAAATCTTCTAGCTGACTTTCTTTATATTATTTTTTGTTTCCATTTACAACAAATGAATTCATCATTTATTTTTCATACTGAGGAAACGAGAAAAATTAAGATGCGAAAAATAAATCAAATCATAGATACCGTCGGAGAATGAATAAGCTGTTTGGTTTGATACATAATAGAAAATAGATTTTTAATTTTTTTCCAATTTTTTAATTGACGAAACTTTAATATTCAACCTCTTAATTTTATATTAAGTACCGTCTATATATATATATATATATATTTTGTTTAACCAAGTGCACCATCCTTGTTTTGCTTGGTTAATTATATATTTATCTGCATGTGGAAGACGATTGAAGGTAGCCATGCATCCAAGTAATAGGACAATGTCTTGGAATTATAAAGAGTTGTTTTGATGGAGAGAGGAAGCGTTATAAGTAAGTGAATGATGTGTACTGGAAGAAGGCAAATAAGAAGATCGGAGCAAATGTGGTTGTAAGTACCCAAATTTACCCGGGCCCATTAATACCCAACTTACCCTAGCCCAAACCATCAGCAGAAAAAAACAAGCAGCAAACCCTAGGTGCCTCCACTTGCACCGCCTCTCCTCCACCTGCTCCCATCACCTCCTTGAAGACCTGCAAACATGACGGAAGCAGCAACAGAAGCAGAAACGCAGCAAACAGTAACAAAACAACAATAGGACTTTGCATAATCGGCTATAAAGAGCCATTCATTTTCAATGTAAAAAGGGGGGAGAACGATTTGTATTTTGAAAGGGGGATTTTGGAAATAAAAAAACCATTGTATAAAACACAAAAAAGAGCAATCGAAAAGGGGGACATCAAGGTGTTCCTTCATTCTGTTTTTTTGTTATTTCCTTTGCAAGTTCATTTCTGAATATAGTGCATACATATAGATATTAAAAGAAAACAAACACAAAAAAAAGAAGAGAAAGGTTACCTTTTTGAGGTCGGGGAAGGGAACCTACCCGCGGTTTCGACCATCGGAGACCCTTTCAACGGCATGGATTTGGACCAAGGGATGCCTCTCGTCTCCTTTGTTCCTGAGCCATGAGCCACGATAGGTGGAGGCGCATGGGACGCCGATGAAACCCATGATCGGCCAAGGAGAGAAGCAAAAGGGACGATTGAATGATGAGCCCTTTTTTTTGGTTCAGCCGAATGAGAAGGGAAGGAAGTTTTGTTTTGTTTTGTTTTGATTTTTTTTTAAGTGATTGAGTGTTTAGTTTAGGGTTTCTTAATTTTGTTTTTGTAGAGAACATGAAATGGTGCCGCATAGGCCAAGACCAGTGTGTTTCGCCATAATGGGTTATTTTCAGATCTAGTCCCTCCGATATTTCGCCTTCCTTTAATTCAATCCTATTCATTTCTTTTATTTTTCTTGATTTTGCCCCCATGTATTTTGCCCTTGACTCATCTGGATCTGCATCAAAGTGTCGCGTTTTGAGGGCTTGGGTTTATTTCCCAATCAGTCCCCTTCTTTTGCGTGTGCATTCAATTGGGATCCTTATGCGGTTTTAACATTTAGATTTTATACCTTTAATTCTGTTTTGATTTCAACTTAGTCCTTTCCTTGTTATTCTCTTTATTTATTTATTAAATGAATTAACTTGATATTATTATCACTATTTTTCTGTTATTTTTCGCATTTAACTAATTGCTTTATTATCATGCTATTAAATCAATCGTTATTGCGATATATTGCTATTATTTTATATATAGATACATATTTATCTAATATATATGTATTTTCGTTTATCATTTATCTATATCTCTAGATACAATTTCAAAACTATTTTATTTTTAAGTTCAACCCTCTTTACTTTATTCTATTTTCATATTTATTGATTTTAGATTTTTTATCAAATCTTTTTAGTTTTCACTTCAATTTCTTATTTTTCAATATTGTTTCTTATTATGCGTTTGCTTTTATTTTACTTTACAATATATTTGTTTACTTATTTATTTATTTATTTATTATTTTTCGACCCTTCTTTAATAATTTAAGTTCCTTTGTTTACATTATTTTATATATTTCTATATTTTACTTCTATTATGATTATTATTATTTATTCACGTGGTTGATTTTAAATTTCATCCATGATTTCGTTTCTATTTCCATTTGTTTATTTATTTTCAATCTTTTACAAATTATTTCCTTATTTATTTATTTGTGTATCTTAAACTCTTTATACATTATTTATTTTCATATATATTATTTATATTAAAATATTTTTATTTTATGTATATTATTTACTTTAATATTTTTTTCTATATTATTTATTTTAGACCTTTTATATGTTATTTTAAATTGTCATATGTTATTTATTTTAAATCGCTTTATTTTACTTTAAATTGTTTTGTATGTTAATGATTTTAAATTATTTTATACTATTTACTTAAAATTATATTTTATAATATCTATTTTGAACTCATTTTATATATTATTTAGTCAAAATTGTTTCATTATTTATTTCAAATTGTTTTATATTATTTCATTCTTTTGATTATTAGTGTTGGTCTTTTAAATGATGTATGTTGTGAGATTATTGTCATTATGTGTTCTTTAATTTATTTATTCATGTTTATATTATTGTCATTCACTTGTAATATTTTTATTCATGTATTATTATTCCATGCCCATTATTACATTTTTATTCCATGGCATCGCATTGTGAATTAAGCCCTAATACATTCCTCCAACTTAGATCGCTTTATTTTATTTCAAACAAAATAAGCATCCTTTGTTTAAATATTGAATTCTCTATTATTTAATAATAAAAAAATTCAAAATAAGGTAATATTTCGCGTTTTGGAACGTCGAAGAATCGTGCCCTAACTTACGGGGTTTTGGTTTTTTCGTTGATTCTAAATAGCCAAATATCCTTTCGATTTTCTTTTTATATACACGAAATTTCAATAAAATCAAAGACAAGTTTGCGCTTGGGACTTCAAGATGTTGCGTCCTAACTTACTGGATGTGACATTCTATTATTTCGAGACGAGAAGGTTTTTAACATTCAAGCGTTTCTATAAAAGAGGGATCATATTTTTAGAGTCTTTCAAGTTTTTAAAGTTTCGACACTAAGACACTAATTAATCAACTAGGTAACAATTTTTGGGCGTCACGAGGGTGCTAATCTTTCCTCGTACGTAACAAACTCCCGAACTCATTTTCTGATTTTCATAGACCAAAAAAAAATTATCGTTTTAGTAAATCTTAACTTTTATTAAAATGATTAATTTAAGGTGACCCGATCGCACCTCATAAAAAATGATTGGTGGCGACTCTCGTTTTTTCGTTTTCATTTCCAAAATCCAAGTCGGTTCCTGTTTTTCAAAAAAATGGTTACGACATTGGTAACACTAAACTCAGTGATAGGTGGTGATTGGTATCGTGGAGAATGGGAAAAGTGGTTGAAGATAAAGCTAAGCAAAGTAAATAAACTGGGGGAATTTTAAAGAGAACTTTCAAATGTCATACTTTCACGACAACAATTTCTATGCTCTTTCAATGTAACACCCTTAACCCTTATCCATCACCGGAATAGGGTTACGGAGCATTACTAAACTTTATGAACTAAGTACGAATATTTCATTACTTTTATTATACAAATCAAGAATCGATCATATAACACTCATATTGTCCCTTAGATGGGCACTCGAGGCTCAAAATACACCTTAGAAGTGAATCGAGATTAAACTAGACTCTCAAGAAATTTTTCCCAAAATTTTAAAATTTTGTTAAGAGTAGGGGACACACGCCCGTGTGGCTCACATGGCCAGGAGATGTCTTAGGCTGTGTGGGCTTTAGATGTGAGGCACACGGCTGTGTCCCAGCCTGTGTCCAAATTAGGGTGCTTACTAACTTGGGTCACACGGCCAACCACATGCCCGTGTACTAGGTCATGTGCAGGGTGCAGAGGTCACACGGCCAAGCCACAAGTCTGTGTGCTAGGCTGTGTGCAAAAACCTAGGCATTCTGTTTTGAAATTTAAGTGTAGGTGACACACGGCCAGAACACATGCCCAAGTGTCAGGCCGTGTGTCACACACGGCTGAGACACACTCTCTGCCGGTATGGGCAAATTTAAGGCCATTTTTCTCACCCTTTTATTATCCACTGGCACACAACATTGAAATACACATATATATCTCAACCAAGCAACCAATTCAAGCCAAAACATGTATTTAACATAATATGTTAACACAAAAATCAATTGTCTAAATTTGCCAAACTAACTTCTTTCATTGATTTACCAAAACCTACTCCTAATTATATACATACAAACACACACACACACACACATATATATATATATATATATATATATATATATATATATATATAATTGTCATTCATAATTATACTTCAAGGTTAATCCTTTTCAATCCATCCCTATACATGCCATATAAACCATAAAATGTACAACAAAATCTACCGGAGTAATCTGGATAGTGTGACTAGATGTGTTGTTCCGATCCTTCGAACTTCTTGAAAATCTACAAAGAATATTGAACAACACAAGTAAGCTTAATGAAGCTTAGTAAGTCCGTTGGCTTTATATATAAATCTTACCGAACATACTGTAACAATTCATTTAAGTAAATCATTCATTACACATTTCCTGCCAATCACAACTTTAATCAATGAATGCGCTTATTTGAGCTCGATATCAATAATAACTTAAATTCTTCCACATTAATTCCATATAGCACTTACCAATTTTTCTCAATCAAAAAACATCTTATGGATTTGAGTACATTGTAAACAGAAGCCCGAAGGCTGCACAGAAGCACAGAAGTGCTAAACGAAAACTCATAAGGGTTGAACGGAAGCTCATAGGAGCTAAACGGAAACCCATAAGGGTTAATCTAAAGCTCGGAAGAGCTAAACTGAAACCCAGAAGAGTTATACTAAAGCTCAAAGAGCTAAACGAAAACCCATTAGGGTTAAACAGAAACTCATATGAGTTAACTGAAGCTCATGAAAGCTAAACGGAAAGCAAACACGAGTGTTTGCAACAAATGCTGAACCTCGATTTATGTGGGAAATTTTTTCCATCAATTCCCTTTTTACACTGAACAATTGTACTCAATCCTGCGTTCCATTCACTTCGAACACTTGATTCAATTCTGTAAATTTAAAAATAATTTTATTTTAAAAAAATGCTACAAATAAATACAAAATACCATTTATAAATTAACATCTAACATTAAAATTTAACCGTACGAACTTACCTGGGTTATATGGTGGAATTTGTAATAGTTTTAGGGACTATTCTGCTATTTTCTCTTTTTCACGTTTGTCAACGGGCTCTTGATTTATAGCAAAAATATGAAAAACCAGCTTAGAGAGACTCTTCTATGGTTGTTTTTGGCTGAAGATTGATGATGAAATGTCTAGAAAATCTTTTAATTATTGTTTTGTTTGTTTATTTTACAAAATTTCCAATTTTTCCCTTATTTCATCAAATTTCTTGATTTTTCTACACCAATGCCATCCAAGCCTTCTATTTTAGGCTAATTTTCCCTTTTAGTCCTCCCTTATTAAACACTTAAGCAATTTAATCACTTTAGCAAATTTTACACCTTATTCAATTTAGTCCTTTTTAACTAATTAACTATCAAAACGTTAAAATTTTCTAACGAAACTTTAATACTAGCTTATTGACACTCTGTAAGTATTTATAAAAATATTTATGGCTCGGTTTATAAAATTGAGGTCTCGAAACCTCGTTTTCGAAACTACTTTTCTTAATAAATTCTTCTAAAACAAAAACCACGAAATCAAAAATCTTTCTAAAATCACATATAACTCATATATATATATATTTTTGTTTAACCAAGTGCACCATCCTTATTTTGCTCGGTTAAGTATATATTTATCTTCATGTGGAAAACCATTCAAGACAGCCATCCTAGTAATAAGACGATGTTTGTTTTGATGGAGAGACAAAACATTATAAGTAAGTGAATGAGATGTTTCGGAAGAAAGCATATAGGAAGATTGGAGCAGATTTGGTAACACTGAACACAATGAGTGACAGGTGGTGATTGGTAAGGTGGAAAAAGGGAAAAGTGGTTAAAGATAAAGGTAAGCAAAGTAAAATAAATTGAGAGAATTTTAAAGAGAACTTTAAGAGACAGAACTCTAAGTGTCAAAAGTCCTTTCATCAATTGTGAAGGACTCCTTCTTACAATGTCTCAAAAAATAGGAGTTACAAAGTTGACAATTAATAGGAATAATGAAATTTTAATTACGATGACAATAATGGTTAAGATGTGATGATGAAGAGTTTTTGTTGGTGATGATAATGGTGAATAGTGAAGAAGAATTCGCTATATTTCTAAAAGAACAGAAAAACAGCCAATGTTAGAGGAAAACTTTTAACTACCTCCATATCTGATCTACCAAGGTAAGCTCTCCACATATCCCAACAGTGAAGATAATCCAAGAATCTTATCATATTCCGAGGTTACCTCTACTTCTACTTTGGTGAAGCGGTACCATGTTGATGCGGTCGTTGAGAGCACCAAAAATATCCTATTCCCTGTAAAATAATGAAAAAGAAATAGTAAAGGGGAAGTAGGGTCGAATCCTCAAGGATCGGATTATACGAATGCTTGTCTCTCGAAATCCTGGGCAAAATCGTGCCTAAGAAAACCTGCGTTCCTGGAAAAAAAATAAAAAACAGAATTTAAGAATTGATTTTGAAAGCGAAAATAAAATAAAAATAGAATTTAAAGTTTACTGAAATTATGATTACGAAAATAATAAAAATAATAAAGAGAGTTTTAAGAGAAAAGAAATTCTTATGGGAAAGTTCCAGCCTCCGGTTGTCTCATTCCGCCTTGGGCTCAATCCTTGGCTTTTGGATGATCCTTTTCGAATCAAGTAAGCCAGTTATAGTGGAAGAGAACGCCTACGACCACCAGCTCCAAAGATTAGATTTACGATTTTTAGGGAACCTGACTCTAGCCAGTAATCTATGCTAGATCAACGCTTCTCAATGGCGAATCCCACGCCATTTTGTCTTTTTGGCTCGCCAACCTCTGACGCAGTAAGTTAACGAACCGACTATGCAGTCCTTCCAAAACATACAGAGCGGCTGCCTTTGCATATGCTGAAAAGCTTACTTCTTAAGGGCCATGGACGGAAGTGTCAGCCCGTAGTGCCGAGAAATGATGAATACTTGGCGAGAAGGCTAAGTACGGATTCTAGGCCTCAAGAACCCTTTTTGGGGAAATATTGACAACTTTTGGCTAGAAGGGTATTTTAGTGACTCATGATAATGGAGGAAAAGCAAATAAATAAAAATATGGAAAAAGAAATTTTATTGAAAAGAAATATGAAAGAACAAAAGACTTTTGGGGGAGAGTGTTTACAGAAAAAGATGCCCCCAAATAGAGCCACTTCACCCCCTATTTATAGTGTTAGGGAGATAGTCTAATTGAACTTAAATTCTAAAAAGATAAATACATTTAATTAAAGATAAACAAAGATAATTAAAATAAAATCCTAAATTTGAATAATCCTAATAATTATCTTAATATTAATTATCCTAATAGAATAAAATAAAATAGAGTCTTCCAAAATAAAATCTCTTCTATTAGCTTTTAAGTCCTTGTGCCTTCCATGTTCACACTTTTGGCACCATATTTGTCCCACGTTGCATATTGGCCCATTTAATCTCCAAATTGACGCTTTTTCCTTGAATTTACTTTTTCGCCTCCAATTTAGTCCCTAAAAGATAAAAAGACATAAATAGCTCAAATTAGTAGGCTCAAGCTCAAAATAAACACATGATTAATATATAAAACACGTCATTTTAGAGTATTATCAAATTCCCCTACTTAGCCCATGCTTGCCCTCAAGTATGGTTCCTATCGATCGTGAAAGCTAGATTCGCCATAAAAGAAATACCACTCCAAAGTTTCATAAAATTAGTTAAAAATGCATATGAAAAATAAAGAGACCTCTAAGCTTGCTTTAAGTAAAACAGAAAAAGTATTCCAATTATTTCACACAAAATTAAGATCGACTTGAGTTATGCCATTTAGGTAAATTACCAAACCTACTAAGACACCTTAATTATTTCCTCCTTTAGTCCCCAAGTGCAACTTTATTAGTACTTATTTTTTCTTCTTTTTTTTCCTTTTTAATTTTTGATTTTTTAAAATTTTATTATTATTTATTTACTTAGGAATATATTAAACCTTTTGACGCTAAGAGAGATGACAACCCAAGCACCCCACCCCGGTTACTCATTAACATACTCCTAAAATTATTTATTTCCGGTTAGCGGAGTTTTACCCAACACGTCACACAACCTTTTGACACGAAGTAGAATGACAACCCAAGCACCCTACCCAGTTACTCGATCACCACGATTTGAGCCATACTCATAACCTCGGCTAGCGAGTTTTACTTGTCACGTCACACAACCTTTTGATGCAAGTAGAATAACAACCCAAGCACCCTACCCTTACTACTCGATCACGATCTAAGTCATACTCATAACCATGGAAAACATTTATTAAAAATTAAACGATATTTAAAATTCTTGAGAACTCAGGGGAAAGAAAAAAATTTAAGTGTCAAAAATAAGTTTCAATAATCACCTAATAGCCATGAACATTAATTAAGCATGCAATCATTTTAAGTGTTCACTTTATATTAAACTTGATCAATTTTACGAAAAGCAAGATAGAATTAACCCTATTAATCACAATTATTTTTAGCCTAATAAAAATAAAACAGTGGAGATGGAATGAATTATGGGAAAAATCATAACTTCCTTAGAAGGTAAGAATCATGCATGAAAGTCAAACAGTAGGCAATTCCTGGTAAAATCTTGGGCATGAAAAGCAGCAGGATATTCTTAAAATAAATGGCAGAAACGAGCACAAAACAACAGAAACAACAATATGACAGCAAGAATAGCAGATAATAACAGTAACAACGAAGAATGCCTCCCCCCACTTAAAACACATAGTCTTCGATGTGAAAGTAAAAGGAAAACAAATAGGTGGAGAAAAAAAAAGTTTAGAAAAACTCCCCATGTAGTTATCGTCAGTTGGCGCACACGGTGGAGAAGAAGATGGCGAAGCGGCAAGAGGTGGAGACGGGGTGGGTAACGTGTGCAATGTTGGTTCGGCTTCGGGCTCTCATCATAGTGGCTAAGAAATCGGCGGTGGGTGGTGGAGGAGAAAAGAGTCGGCAGTTATGGAGAAATTTGGGGGAAAAAATGTAAGGTTTGGGGGTTTTATTTGCTGAAAAGGGGTGTTTGGCTGCAGGTTTTGGGGATTCTAAGGCTGGAATAGGACTATTTGGCTGCAGAGATATGGCATTCTGAGCTGGAATAGAACTGTTTGGCAGCATGGGTAAGGTTGTTTTGGTGCACACTTTCTGTCTTTTTTTTTCTTCGTATTTTCGCTTCATTTCACCTAGATGGAAAAAGAGGAATTTATTAATATTTAACTAAAATAAAATAAAAATAAAAGAAAATAATAAATAAAAAAATAAAAAAATAAAAATAAAGATTGGGTTGCCTTCCAACAAGCGCTTGTTTAACGCTGTTAGCTCGACGCCTTGAACGGTTTTATGGTGGTTCTAATTGAATTTTCTCGACCGTGGGCTCGAAATTCTCGTAAAATGGCTTCACCGTTGACCATTGATTGTGAACCGCTTTCGATTCTTCACTCTCTATTTCAACTGCGCCATTTGTAAATACTTCAGTCACAATAAAAGGTCCTTGCCACCGAGATTGAAGCTTACCTGGGAATAGCTTTAATACGGAGTTATAAAGCAAAACTCTTTGTCCTACTGAGAAATGCTTCTGAACTATATTTTTGTCATAAACCATCTTTGTTTTGTCCTTATAAATTCGAGCATTCTCGTAGGCATCATTGCTAATTTCCTCTAATTCTTAAATGCCCAATTTCCTTGCCTTCCCCGCGGGCTCTAACTCCATGTTACATTGTCGAATAGCCCAATAAGCTTTATGCTCCAACTCTACTGGTAGATGACATGCTTTGGCAAAAACAAGTCGATACGGGGTCATGCCAATTGGTCCCTTATACGCCGTCGATAGGCCCAAAGCGTCATTGAGTCGAAGACTCAATCCTTACGGTTGGGTCGAACTGTTTTTCCAAAATTGACTTGATCTCCTGTTTGAAACCTCTCGCTAGGCCGTTCGTTTGGGGATAGTAGGTTGTTGCTATACGATGATGAACCCCATATTTTGATAATAGTGCCTCCATGACCTTGTTGCAAAAGTGGGTACCACGATCACTGATCAAAGCTCGAGGTGTTCCAAACCTAGAAAAAATAGTTCGTTTTAGAAACTCCACAACAGTATTAGCATTATCATTACGAGTAGGCTTTGCTTCTATCCACTTAGAAACATAGTCTACTGCAAGAAGTATATATACGTTTCCAAACGAAGAAATAAAGAGGCCCATGAAATCAATGCCCCATACATCAAAAATCTCACATACATGAATTGGGGATAGGGGCATTTGATTTCATCTAATGATATTACCTGTATGCTGACATTTATCGCAAGACTTATAGAAGTTAAACGCGTCGCGAAAGATTGTAGGCCAATATAGCCCACACTCCAATACCTTGTGAGCTGTCCGCTTAGGGCCAAAGTGACCTCCACAAGCTTCTGTGTGACAAAAAGTAAGGATAGAGGTTACCTCAGTTTCTGGAGCACATCGTCGTATTATCTGATTTGAGCAATGTTTCCACAAGTATGGATCGTCCCATATGTAATTCCGAGCTTCGCGTCTAAGCTTGTTTTTTACGGATTGAGCTAACTCAGTGGGCAGCGATCCCGTGGTTAAGAGATTAACTATGTCTGCATACCACGAATAGTAAGCCTCGGTTGAGAATAAGCTTTTGTTGGGGAACTCATCCTTTATGGGATCATCATCAAATGGAGTTTTTATCCTACTCAAGTGGTCGGCCACTAGGTTTTCACACTCTTTTTTGTCACGAATCTCGATGTCAAATTCTTGGAGCAGTAAAATCCACCTAATGAGCCTTGGCTTTGCTTTCTTCTTTGCGATTAAGTACCTAAGAGCTACATGGTCAGAAAAAATAATCACCTTAGATCCCAGTAAATATGATCAAAATTTATCTAAAGCAAATACAGTAGCTAAACGTTCTTTTTCTGTGGTTGTGTAGTTGCTTTGTGCAGCATCTAGGGTCTTTGAGGCGTAACAGATGACATGAGGCTCTTTCGCTATCTTTTGTCCCAATACGGCTCCCACGCTACGTTCGCTTGCATCGCACAGAATTTCAAAGGGATAGTTCCAGTTTGGTGCTTGTACTATAGGGGCGGTTACCAACTTTTGCTTAAGTGTATCAAAAGCCTCATTGCATTTTGAGTCAAACTCAAATTTTTGTCTTTTGCAACAAATTCGCACAATGGTTCGATTATTTTGAGAAGTTTTTATAAAACGCCTATAAAATCTGCATGGCCAAGAAAAGAACGTATCTCTCTAACAAGAGAGGATATGGCAAAGAATTTATAATGTCAATTTTGGCCTTATCAACCTCAATTCCTTAGATGAGACTATATGACCTAGAATCAAACCTTTGTCTACCATAAAATGACACTTTTCATAGTTCGAGACAAGATTAAATTCTATGCACTGCTCAAAATTATCATAAGGTTTTCAAGGCATTCAAGAAAACAGTTTCCATACACGGTAAAATCATCCATAAAACTTCAATAATTTTTTCTACATATTCGAAAATATACTCATCATGCATCTCGGAAGGTAGTGGTGCGTTGCAAAGTCCAAATGGCATCCTCCTCAGTATGCAAACGCGTTTAACGGGTATGTAAAAGTGGTCTTTTCACGGTCTTCAGCGCAACAGGATCCGGAAGAAACACGAATATCCATCAAGACAACAAAAGTGAGTTTTACCAGCTAAACGTTCAAGCATTTGATCTATAAAAGGAAGAGGGAAATGATCTTTTCTAGTATAAGCGTTCAACTTTCTGTAATCGATGCAGACACGCCACCCGTTCTGTACTTGAACCGGTACTAAGTCGCCCTCAGCATTTTTCTTTACTGTCACGCCCTTTTTTTGGGTACAACTTGTACCGGACTTACCCATCTGCTGTCAGAAATAGGGAAAATGATGTCAGTATCCAGTAGCTTAATTATTCTTTTTTCACCACCTCCATCATATTCGGGTTTAAGCGTCTTTGTGCCTCTCTCCTTGGTTTCGTGTTCTCCTCCAAGTAAATCTTGTGGGTGCATGTCAAGGGGCTTATCCCCTTCAAGACAGCAATGGTCCAGCCAATCACCTCCTTATGACTCTTTAGTACCTGGATCAAACTTTCCTCCTCGGGTTTAGAGAGTTTATTTGAAATTATAATGGGTAAGGTATTACCTTTTCTTAAAAATGCATACTTGAGATGCGCGGGAAGTGGTTTCAATTCCAAATCTGGAGCCTGCACAACAGAAGGTAGAAGTTTAGTTTCTGATGGTAATAATAATGTCTTAACAAATTCATAATCATCATATCTATATTCAGATTCGTCTTCATAAGTTGACTCAAAAGTCTCGTCCACTAATGAGTCAATCAGGTCGACGCGGTTTATGCTCAAGATTTCACTTGAATGGCTAATGGCATCGTAAACATTGAATTTCACGATCTCCCCATTAAATTCCATCGTAAGAGTGCTGCTTCGGACATCGATCTTGGTGCTAGCAGTACTAAGGAAGGGTCGGCCCAACAGGAGGTCTGAAGATCCAGCAGTGTTGTCGTCCTCCATCTTAATTACGTAGAAATCTGCAGGGAAAATAAGTTCATTAACTTTTACCAAGACATCCTCGAGGACTCCTTCAGGATGCACAATAGACCTGTCTGCCAATTGAATAATAACACCTGTTTTTGTCAAAAAATCCGCGTTAAGTGATTCATAAATAGAATAAGGCATTGCATTTATTGAGGCCCCTAGATCACACATAGCCTTCTGAATTACCAAATGGCCAATTTTGCATGGAATAGCGAACATACCCCTATCTTTGCATTTAACCGGCATTTTTCGTTGTAGAACTGCGGAAACATTCTCACAAACACTTACCTTTTCATTACCTGCTAATTTTCGTTTGTTGGTGCAAAGTTCTTTGAGGAACTTGGCATACCGCGGAATCTGTCTAATGGCATCTAACAGTGGTAAGTTGATCTCAACATTCCTGAATGTTTCGAGGATCTCCTTGTCTTCCTTAATTTTTCTACACTGATTTAATCGTCCTGGGAATAGAGGTTGGATTTTCGGCAGTGGGGGTTTCGCTCGGATCTGTTCGTCGTTTCCTGGAGTTTCCTGGGCGATTTCTTGACCAAGATTCTTGCCAAGAACTGGTTCTAGGATCTTTCCGCTTCGTAACGTTACTGCATTCGTATTCTGCCTCAGGTTTGGTTTTGTTTGTGATGGCAGTTTTTCTTGAGAGTTTAATTTCTCAATTGATGTGGTCAACTCCCTTATGGATGCTTCAATTTTCTGCTGAAAACCCTTCATTTCTCTTTGGAAATTGAGAGTTTGCTGTTGAAAATCAAAGACATTAGTTGCTAATTTATTGACCAAAATTTCTAAAGAATTACCTGAATCTTGCGAATGTTGTGGGGCTCGATTTTGGTATGGCTAGTTATATCATGGATTAGCCCCATAACTAAAATTAGGGTGGTCCCTCCATCCTGGGTTGTAGGTATTAGCGTAAGGGTCGTATCGTCTTTGTGGTGGCCCAAAAAAATTTCCCATAGCATCTAAATGGGCCATAGAATCGTTACACAGACTAGGACACGCATCAGTCGTATGTTCAGGTGTAGCACATATTCCACATACTCGGGCTGGTTTCGATTTTTCTGTAACAAGGGAATTCACAATATTAGTAAGTCTATCAACTCTATCTTCAATGGTAGAATTACTTAGCTGGTGAACCCTTCTAAGGGGTTCAGGATTGGCTCGAAATTGCTGGGAATTCACAGCCATTGTGGAGATTAAGTCTCTTGCTTGTTGTGGAGTCATGTTGACTAAAGCTCCTCCACTCGCGGCATCTACCATATTCATCTCCATGGGTTTCAAGCCTTCATAAAAGTACTGGAGTAAAGACTGTTCTGTTATACCGTGTTGTGGGCAACTTGCACACAACTTCTTAAATCGCTCCCAATATTCGTATAGAGTCTCTGCGTCTTTTTGCCTTATGCCCATGATTTCTCTTCTTACCTGTTAAGGAATAAACGAGATAGATCAGTCCAAGTTGTAATGGATCCAGGAGGTAAATAAAATAACCATTCCCTGGCTGAATCTGCTAGAGAAAAAGGGAAAGCGCGCAATTTAATTCGATCCTCAGTTACCCCCTGAGGTTTCATACTCAAACAAACCATATGGAATTCTTTTAAATGCTTCTGGGGGTTTTCATTTTGTAATCCACGGAAAGTTAGCAGTAGCTGAATCAAGCCTGACTTTAATTCAAAATCAGTATCCATAGTAGGATATGCGATGCATAATGGCGGTTGTTCTGTCGGCGCTTCGGCCAGTTGCCGAATTGTCTGAGCCATAAGTTGAGGTGTTAAATTAGGGTTTTCGTCAACCCTAGTGTTTAGCACTTCTTTAGGGGAATCGACTTCTTCTTCTTTACTTTCTAACGTTTGAGTAGGGTTTTCGTTAACCCTAGACTCTACTTTGTCGTTGATTCTAATTTCTGGCGGTGGATTGCTTTGAGTTCCAACCACCACTGACTACTTTTTCCTTAGTTTTGTTTCCTTTAGATTAGCTTTCGCAGTCTTTTCGATTTCTGAGTCGAATGCAAGATTACCTAGAGCAGATCTGGTCATAGAAAACAAAGAAAAATAAGATTAGTATGTTGCCGATCCCCGGCAACGGTGCCAAAATTTGATGCGGTCATTGAGAGCACCAAAAATATCCTATTCCCTATAAAATAATGAAAAAGAAATAGTAAAGGGGAAGTAGGGTCGAATCCTCAGGGACCGGATTATACGAATGCTTGTCTCTCGAAATCCTGGGCAGAATCGTGCCTAAGAAAACCTGCGTTCCTGGAAAAAAATAAAAAACAGAATTTAAGAATTGATTTTGGAAGCGAAAATAAAATAAAAACAGAATTTAAAGTTTACTGAAATTATGATTACGAAAATAATAAAAATAATAAAGTGAGTTTTAAGAGAAAAGAAATTCTTATGGGAAAGTTCCAGCCTCTGGTTGTCTCATTCCGCCTTGGGCTCAATCCTTGGCTTTTGGATGATCCTTTTCGACTCAAGTAAGCCAGTTATAGTGGAAGAGGACGCCTACGACCACCAGCTCCAAAGATTAGATTTACGATTTTAGGAACCCGACTCTAGCCAATAATCTATGCTAGATCAACGCTTCTCAATGGCGAATCCCACGCCATTTTGTCTCTTTGGCTCGCCAACCTCTGACGCAGTAAGTTAACGAACCGACTATGCAGTCCTTCCAAAACATACAAAGTGGCCGCCTTTGCATATGCTGAAAAGCTTACTTCTTAAGGGCCATGGACGGAGCGTCCACCGTAGTGTGGAGAAACGATGAATACTTGGCGAGAAGGCTAAGTCACGATTCTAGGCCTCAAAAACCCTTTTGGGGAAATATTGGCAACTTTTGGCTAGAAGGGTTTTTAGTGGCTCATGATAATGGAGGAAAGCAAATAAATAAAAATATGGAAAAAGAAATTTTATTGAAAAGAAATATGAAAGAACAAAAGGCTTTTGGGGAAAGTGTTTACGTAAAAAGATGCCCCAAATAGAGTCACTTCACCCCTATTTATAGTGCTAGGAGATAGTCTAATTGAACTTAAATTCTAAAAAGATAAATACATTTAATTAAAGATAAACAAAGATAATTAAAATAAAATCCTAAATTTGAATAATCCTAATAATTATCTTAATATTAATTATCCTAATAGAATAAAATAAAATAGAGTCTTCCAAAATAAAATCTCTTCTATTTGCTTTTAAGTCTTTGTGCCTTCCATGTTCGCACTTTTGGCATCATATTTGTCCCACGTTGCATATTGGCCCATTTAATCTCCAAATTGACGCTTTTTCCCTTGAATTTACTTTTCGCCTCCAATTTAGTCCCTAAAAGATAAAAAGACATAAATAGCTCAAATTAGTAGGCTCAAGCTCAAAATAAACACATGATTAATATATAAAAACACGTCATTTTAGAGTACTATCACATGTGAAACATTTTTCGTGAAACATCTGTTGAAACACAAGATGGTGGTTGTTTTTGGATGGGAGTTGTTCCTGGATAATAGTTATTTTGACTTGTTCCAAACATAAATTATTCTCAACATAGTTGTTCTCAATTAGAGGTTATTCTGCGTAACCCTTTTTTTGAAAACGGGGATCGACTTGGATTTGAAAACGAAAACGAAAAATGGAAGTCGCCACCAATCCTTTTTGATGAGGTGTGATCGGATCACCTTAAATTAATCATTTTAATAAAAGTTAAGATTTAGTAAAACGATAATTTTTTTGCTCTACGAAAATCAGAAAATGAGTTCGGGAGTCAGTTACGCACAAGGAAGGGTTAGCACCCTCGCTACGCCCAAAATTGGTACTTAGTTGATTAATTAGTGTCTTAATTGTCGAAAATTGAGTACTTGAAAGACTTTGAAATAAGATCCCTCTTTTGTAAAATAAACATTAAAATGTTAAAGACATTCTCGTCTCGAGGCAACGATACGTCATATCCAGTAAGTTAGGATACGGCATCTTGAACTTTTGAGAATGAGCTTGCCTTTTATTTAAAATCGATGTATTTTAACTTCTTTTAAAAGGATATTCGGTTAGTTAGGGTGAACGAGGAAAATTGAAACCCAGTAAGTTAGGGCACGTTTCCTCGAATTTCCGAACACTGAACATTGCATTTATTTGCAAAAGATCTTATTTCGAGGTATCAAAATGTCATACCCGATAAGTTAGGGCACCACACCTCGAAGCTCTGAAAATAAGCATTTTTTTAGACTCATATTTAAAAGAATATTCCGTTTATTTAGGTTGAATGAGACAAGTCGAGACCCAGTAAGTTAGGGCACGATTGTCTCGAATTACTAAATACGAAATATTTGCTTTTGTGAGAAAATTATTAATGTTTTGAGTAAAATCGTGATTTATAGTAAACATAAAAGCAAATTAATATGAATAATAACATAATGACGGGTGCGATAGTGTCAAAAGCAATAATATGAACAGTTGTAAAAGATGATATAATGACTATGTGGAATTAATTAGTTTAACAAAAAGAGGGTAATAATATTCAAAATGTTTGTATATAAAAATAATAACAAAAGGATATGTATATATATATGCAATACTAATAATAGTGGGAATAATAATAAAATGACGTTAGAATAAATACAAGTATGAATATAATAATGATGATAATAAGAATAATAATACATTAAAATATGTTCTTATCAATAATATTAGTGAGTAAAAAAAACGGGATGATGATAGTGTAGTAAAAATAATAATAATATGTAAATAGAGATAATGGTAGTGAATAAATTTAATAGTAACAATGTTAATAATAATATTAGTAATAAAACAAAAACAAACAATAAAAGTAATAATAATAACTACTGTAATAATGACAAGATAAAATTAATGATACAAGAATATAAAAATAATAATACAAGTAAATAAGTATGAAAAGGAAATGTAACTTTAATGGTAATAATAAGGAAAATAATAACAATAACTTAATAATAATAAAGTGGTAACGAAAGTAAAAAGAAAATAATAATAACTATAATAGTAAAGCATAATAATACAAGAAATTAATAAAGTTAATTAATTTAATAATAAAGGAGTCAAATATCCAAACTAGGGACTAAATTGAACTTAAAAAAGAATTTGGGGCCAATTCGAAAATATACAAAGAAGAAAGGGACCGATTTGAAGGTGCGAATAGCATACAGGGTCCAAAAATGAAATAATCCCCGCCCTCCTAAACGACGTCGTTCGAATGGGGGCCAAAATGAAACCAAAGTAAATTTTAAGGTATAATTGAAATAAATAAAAACTTAATTGCGAGAACAGGGAAAAGCAGAGGGACTTATTGAGAAAATATCCCATTAGGACAAAAACACGCGGATCCCCTAGCGGGTCGGGTCGCCTGCGCAGGTCAAGGGCCAAATGGCACCGTTTTGAGGTCTCCATAATCCCCTTAAAACTAGGCCAAATGGCGCCGTTTTGAGGTCTCCATAATCCCCTTAAAATTATGTCGTTTTATACTTCTATATAAACTAAAATTTTTTTAAAAAATTTCATTCTTCCCTTTTGTTTTTCAAAAAAATGCTTCTTTTTTCTCTGTGCAGGTTCTCCTGGTCCGGTCTAGGCTCTGGCGAATAGCCACCGTCCTCCGCCACGGGCGCCATCGCTGGCCACCGCTTTCGAAAAAGGTGTATTTTTTATTTTATTTTTTTATTTTCCTCTTTATTTTAATAATATATATATGCACAACCATGTAATCAGGAAAAGAAAAGTAAAAAAAAGAAAAAAGAAAAAAGAACCGATTCGAAACTTAGAAAATTTAAACACCTTTCGATCTCTGGTTTTGATTTCTTCCTTGGGCTTCGTTTTTCCTGCTTTTGATGTTGATGAAATCTCTGTTACTTGTTTTGTGTTCTTTAAGATCTAATAATGTTTTTCATTTCAAGAAGAACCGAACGTAAAATGGTCCTTAATTTGGCTTTTAAATAGCCATTTACATGCCCCTTTTTTTAATATCTGTCTATTCTCCTCTTTTAATGTTGAATGCGCAAGTGGGGCGGTGGCACAGTGACGGTGCTTGCAGGCGTCGATGGAGGATGGGATAGGGAGGCAACAGCTAAGGTTTTTGGTTCTTTTTGTTTTAGGGTTTGAATTGGGCTGCTATTGGGTTTTGGATTTAGTGGGTTTTGGGCTCATCTGTTTAGTGGGTTTTGGGCTAGGTTTTGGTTAGTTTGGATTTGGAATTATTTGGGAGTTATTTGGGCCTAAAATTGGGCTGTACAATGACTCTTCTGAAAAACCACAATTATTCTAAATACAAATTATTCTAAACAATAAATTTTCTAAACATAATTATTTTTGAAACGTCATTATTCTAAACAATAGTTATTATGAACTTTAGCTGTTATGGACTGTTGTTAATGGACTATACTATTTTTATTTATTTATTTTTGTATATTTGTCTGGGCCAGATAGAATTGGGCCATTACATCTGCACTTGCTTGTTTGGAAAATAGTTTTTTTATCTTCTCTCTCTGATTTAGTTTATATTAATTATCGTCCCCTTTTCGAAAAAAAAAAAAGTGGAGGCGCAAATTTTTGGAAATTCAATCCTTTGTCTGCTATGATTGTGTTTTTTTTTTTTTTTTTTTTTTTGTAATTGATGAACTTTGAATATTCAACCTTTCATCTGCAAAGTTTTGATTTTGTTTTGAATACGCAACCACTTCATCTTCTATGCTTCGATAATCAAATTAAAAATTTGGGAAATTGATAGCGGTGTTAAATTACAAGCTATGAATAGACCTAAATCCCTATGTAAAGAGAACCAAGTTAATTTACAGACTAATTTAGTTCAAGGAAACATTTCCTTAAGAGTATTAAAAAAAGGTTAACAACATGAGTGTTGATGCTAAGATTGAGTTTCCGGTCATTGAGTTTCGTCTATCAGATTCGGAGTGACACCGTGTCCAAAAAAGTTTGAGAAGCTTGTGATACTTTCGGTTATTTTGAAGTGATGTATGATAATATATCGACGAAAGTTGGGAAAGGAAATATGTAAATCGATAAAAGCACAGGTTGAAGTTGTAGTGGAAAGGAAACAAAAGAACACTAGTCCCATGCCTTACCATGACTAGATTACACCATTCGCTCATACGAAGGTTTTGAACTTAAAGATGCCTCCAACTTTGATTTTATTAAAAACTTTGCTCAATTTATTTTTCAACAAAAAATTCAATTGTAAAGACAATTTTAATTTTGAATTACTTTTAATGCTCTATTAATCAATTAATAAATCTCTATTTCGTTTTGTTGGAAATAGACTTTTACCCATTTAAACTAATAATATCAAATTAATAGCTAAATGAAATTCTCATTCGATGCATCGAGTCAAAGAGGCTGCATACAATTATTCAAAAGTTTGGTTCGAGTAACTATTAATCAATTGATTAAATTTATCACTCCATTATTAAATGATAAATAAGACTAATAATAAGGTGAAGTACAATTTATTTTTGAGGTAGAAATTAAATTGTATATTTTTATGATATTAAGAAGTAATTTTACTATTTTAATAGCTTATATTTTTACAATTTTAAAAGATTAAATTAAATTTTATAATTCTAGAACCAAAGTTAATTATTATTATTATTAATTTAAAATTTTATAAATTATAAATGAGTTAAAAGGAAAATTTTTATTTTAGGGTTCCCTTGCCAGCCCTTGATTAATGGTGCATTTCGACGTTAATCACTCTAAAATTAAGACAAACAACTCATTAATCACTCCAAATAGGGGGCGTTCATATTTTAGTCACCGTAAATTTTTTCGTTTAAATGCACCATTAAACTTCCGTTACCATTTAATGATAGAGTGATTAATTTGATCAATTTCTTTTTTGAGTGACCAAATTAACAAAAAAATTAGGGTGACCAAAATAAGTTTGTTTGTTTATGAATTGATTGTTGTGTTTATTATTATATGATACATACATATATATATATATATATATATATATATATATAAAGGCATAATGATGAATTAGTTCTTAATATTTATATGTTTTGTCAATTTAACCCTTATTTTTTAGTTAAATTTGATCATCAACTTTTTAAAAGTAATTAAATCATTTTTTAACAAAATGTTGATTAAAATATCAATTTTTCAATGATATTAGCGGGTACCTTTGTGGTACTCTAGGTATGCTTCATGCTAAAATGATATCATTTGTCTTATATGTCACGTCAATAATAATTTAATAATTATAAAATATTTAAAAATAAAATTAGTCATAATTCAAAAAATAATATAAAAATTTAAAAAATTAGCATGAAGTAGATGTAGCTTGCCATATAAGCTACTGTGTTTAAAAGTTTAATATTTTAGCCAATATTTCAGTTAAAAAAATAGCAAATTCGACTCTTTTTAAAAGATTGATAGTCAAATTCGACTCTTTTTAAAATTTGAGATTAAATTTATCTAAAAAAAAGGCTTAAATGAAAAATTAGCCCTTAAACTATAGGGCTTTTCCCACTTGGCGGCCAAAAAGTTTTTTTTTAGTAAAAGTATCACCAAAACTTTGATTTCGTTACCACTTTTGACATAAGGTATATTTAGATATTTTTAATTTTTTCACCGTTTTTTCTTTCTTTCATCTACTCTTCTTCTGCTTCACAACCCTAGCCAACTTCTTCAATCTCTCTTCAAAGCAGAATATTTTATAATTTCATCACACAATTTTCCTCATATCGCTTCAGTTTTAAGGGAAACTCGTCACACAATTTCAAACATCTAGAAAATTTCCAATTTCATTACCTCTCACTTACGATCTGATTCAACCATTTTGTAGACTAAAATATAAATAGTAATTTTTCCAGGAAAAATTCAAAGCTAGCTTTTCATCCCCACTTTTTTGAACAATAAAAAAGAAAAAACCCATTTATGTGTTGATTTTATTTACCCTCTATATATTTAATTTTTTTATTTAATAAAAAAATATCGCATATCACAATACACTTGGTTAAGGTTTTTTTTTTTTTACAAAAGATTAACAGTTGAATAATCGAGTACTTTTTCAATTGATGACATTTGAATATTCAACCACTTCAACTGCTTCTTCCTTGGGATTTTTGGAGTTTTGCTTTTGTTTTGAATGTTCAACCACATGTGCAATGCTTGGATGATCAAATTAAAACTTTGGGAAGTTGATAGAGACCTTATTACCAAGCTATAAATAGACCTAAACTCCTATGTAAAGAGAGTCAAGTTAATTTACAGAATAATTTAGTTCAAGGAAACACTTCCTTAAGAGTATAAAAAAAAAGGTTACCAACATGAGTGCTGCTGCTAAGATTGAGTTCCCAGTCATTGAATTCCGTTCATCGGATTTGGAGCGAGGAACTAATGGGTGGCACCGATTGTGCAAGAAAGTTCGAGAGGCTTGTGAGACTTTCGGTTGTTTTGAGGTGGTGTATGACACGATATCGACGGAAGTTCGAGAGGAGATGTTTAGGTTGATGAAAGAACTGGTTGAGGTCCCAGTGGAGAGAAAACAAAAGAACGTTCTTCCCCCGCCTACCCATGGCTGGGTTGGACCAAGCAGTCACGTTTCTCCGTTGTATGAAGGCTTTGGACTTGGAGATGTCTCCAATTATGATTCTGTTAAAAACTTTGCTCAACTTATGTGGCCTGAAGGTCACCCACGCTTTTGGTAACAACAATTCTTTGACTTTTCTAATTTCACAGGCTGTATTGGCTTTGATAATTTCTAATTTGAGTTAAGTGAATTTGAATTATTTACTTTTTTATAGTTAAATTGAGTCGAGGTTAATCAAATTAATTTGTTTATATTTAGAATTGATAATGTATTAAAATAGATGT
This sequence comes from Gossypium arboreum, assembly GCF_025698485.1. NCBI lineage: Eukaryota > Viridiplantae > Streptophyta > Magnoliopsida > Malvales > Malvaceae > Gossypium > Gossypium arboreum. Next base: position 126,781,470 of record NC_069082.1, on the reverse strand, counting down.
CCAAGATACGCTAAGGGATTATAAGTATTGATATTATATGAATAGTTAGGTTAAATTTTGAGTCCTCGGCTAAATCACACTGGATTAACTAAAGACTTGACTCTGACTCTGATTTTGACTTTAATCTCATATTCAGAATTTGATTAACCCCTACCACCTACAACTTAAAAAGAAATTTCTTAGGTTTGTTTCCTTTTCTTTCATTAATTTATTGGACATTTTTTTAGGAATGATTTTTTTTAGTGAAAGAAATTGTAGTAAGAAAATAGAAGAGAGAATTCTAATTTTTATATACGTTACCTCTTAAGAGTGGCTACGTGTATTAGCTCCAGAGTCAAGTTTTTATCTTTTTCACATAATATATTTGGATTTGAACTCATAACCAGGTGTGAAGCTAGAACAATCTTTTAAGAGCTTGAATGAAATTTTAATTTTTTATAGTTTATATCTTTATAATTTTACCTTTACTAATTTTAAATTTTAAATTTTTTTAAAGGGCCTAAATAACAATTTTCTATTTTAGGGGGGTTGGGCCCCTTTCCACCCCTAGATTTGCCTCAGCTCATAATAAACTTAGAATCATAAATTTGAAATCTTACAAAATTTAGAATCTAACAAATCATTTCCGTTGCTTGATCTTTTGTCCCAGTGATACTACACATACCATGGGAACACAATTGGAGGTGCTAAACAAGTTAATTTGGTTAATGCTAATTGATAGTTATGGATTAGGAGATGATTCACTGAAGATGAACTACACAACGGTTATGCGGATGATGAAATACATGCCCCCTTCACCAGGGGAGAATGAGATAGGATTCTTTGCTCATACTGATAAACCTGCTAGCACATTAATTTGTGAGAATCAAATTCCAGGGTTGGAAATTGAGGTCAATGATGGCCAATGGATCAGGCTGACTAATTTATCTTCTTCTTCTTTTGTCTTCGTGGTTGGAGATCCTCTCATGGTATGTTTATATTGTTTATATTCAATTTTTAATTTACTAAGAACTTAATTTATATGATCTATATGAAAAAATTGAAATACAACTGCTACTTTATTAAAATATCAATTATATAAAAATTCATCAAACTTAACTAATTTTTAGTTTTTATTTTTTTATTTTTGTGTTGTTTGAGATTTTGAGAAAGAAAACTAAATATAGATTCTTTTAATAACCTACCCTTGGTATGATACCTTTGGTCAATTTTGTTCCAAAACATTTGAAAATTTTGTTAAAAACCCCTATAAGGAATTTGAATTATTTCAACATTTAAAATCAATTCAATTCAATCTAAAACATTCCAATTTCCACCACTATTACTACAGAATCATATCACAAATACATGAATTTTTAAACTCATAATGATAAACTCAATTCAATAGTATTAAAGTATTTCATTTGCGCACCAAACTAACTCAACTTCTCAAAGTCTGCATATTAGTCATTTTAGCAAAAACTTACACCAAGTACCTATGTACATGCCATAGTAACTCCAAAATTTATATAAACCCTCTTGTCACGAGGGGGTGATGATGAGATGGGATGCTCTCGACCTCGATAATAGCCCAATAAGATCAACTGTACCTACTTGTTGGAAAACTAACGCGTTAAGTCTGTAAAAACTTAATAAATACTTCAATATGTGAAAATCTACAACCAATAAAAATAAACAATATTTATTATATAATTATATACATACTTTATATGAATTTAATCCCTAATATTCAATACATTTACCAAGGTTGTACTTATCGTTACTTACCATAATCCTTTATTTATTTTAAGTGAATTTATGATATTATAGCCTAATGTAGACTAGCTAAACATTTAGGATATACAAAAGGGATAAATTAATGCATTTTTATGCATTTCATGTAACAATAAGCACATAGTGCAATTTTATATATAACAATAAGAATCGAAGTACAAATTAATACGATAAGCGCGCTAGATTTTCTTTATGGCATGTCATCTATATCCTAATAATTTGAAACTCATCTACATGAGATTTATTTATCATCAGACCATTACATGTATTCATTTAACAGAAACTGTTACAACTTTATTCTTTTCACAATTTAGTCTTTATTGCAAGAATTATAACTTGTAAATCTTATTCACACTTATCACACACAACACCACAAGTTTCACAATCTTTCATCTAAAACCATTTTTTTCTTCTAGAAATATCATATCATATTTTAATTCCATTACAAATTAGTCATTTTTCCATTTTCATCACAACTACCAAAATTGCACAACATAAATTAAGATTATAATATTTACATTACTTTCCTCTAATAATTACTTCACATAACATTATGATTTTAGTGATTAAACTACTTAATTTACATAATTTCCTAATTAACATAGCTTAAACAAGGTTAAATACTTGAAGTACATACAACCAAAAATTTGGATGATAGATTCTTCTTCCTTCTTACTCTTTAGCCAACTCTTTCCCTTTTCCTTCAATTTGATCTTCAATTTTCTTCTCTTCCTTTAAAGTTTTGATGGAGAGAAATTTGGGGCGACGGTTTGCTTGTGGAGAAAGATGATAATCTTTTCATTTTTCTCTTCCTTTCTACACAATTCTACTAAAAAATCTAATGATTTAAATAAAAATGGTCAAATTACTATCTAGTCCCCTAGCTATTCATCTTTACACTAAGACTCCTAATCATTATGCCTATAGATATTTACTTGGCCAATTACCATTTTACCCTCAATCATATTTACATTTCCATGTATGAGTCATATTTTTACTTGGTAAGATTTCCTATTAGTCTTTCCTTGGTTTTCCATCTTTTCCATGTATTCTCATAACTTTCTAGTTTCATACTTTCACCACAACAATTTCTTTACTCTTTCAATTTAGTCAATGCTTTTATTTAAAAATTTCCTATGTAAGGAGTATTTTCTAATTTCCTATCAGGTCTAAAAACTTTCTAATTTCATACTCAAAGTCTCTATTTGTTCTATTTCAAAAATTCTCCACTAATTCCAAACTCGATCCATCACTGTACCTAATTTCGAGTCAAAACATGGTTGTTACAATAATAATGTAAATGACTACTATTAGATAAATTTATGACTCCAAAAAGATGCAACAAAATCAAACTCCAAAACAAGGCGAACAAACTCCAAAAAAGAAAACTTAGGCAGTCAATGCTAGACCCCAAGTCCCCATCAAACAAAAACACACCCATTAATCTCACAGCTTCATGAAGAACTCATATGCATCTTAGCTTCATTAAGCAACTCATCTCCAATTCACGAAACAAGCCTTTAAAAACAAACTCCAACATAAGCCCGCATAAATCCATAAACATTTGCCACCAATCCATAAAAGAACAACCCAAGCAAGAAATCATAAGTAGAGTGATGTCAACAATTACCATAAAATATTTATGGATGTTTTTATATTAAATCTCCGGTTCAAATTTTGAATAACTTGTTTATCATGCTCATAATATATATTAGACTATTGACATTGAATGTGAATGCTTATCATAAAATTAATACTTATCAATATTGATTTTGATCATTAAAGGCATGGAGTAATGGGAGATTGAAATCAGCGAAGCACAGAGTAGTGATTAGAGGAGACAAAGATCGTTTTTCTATAGCAGCTTTTGTCTTACCAAATAAGGGTACCATAATCAAGACACCCAAGGAGCTTATGGATGAGCAACATCCTCGGGTTTTCAAGGACTTTGATTTCATGGAATTCTACTCTTTTGCCTTTTCCGACCCAGCAAGGAGCAGGGATAGTGGCCAGGTGCTCTATGATTTTGCTGCTCTCTCACCACCAGTTTCCATTTAAAATCTTGCCCATTTCGACAAGTACAATCCCAGTTACAAATAATAAATTGTGTCCTATACTCAAGATCTGCATTCTCGTGTTGTATTACTATGTTGTGGTTAGTTATAATTGTGTGATTGTATGGTGCTAAGGTTATTAAATCTATCGTGTAATTTAGTTCACTTATGTGTTCTTTTATCTTTTAAATAAATAAATAATAAATAAAGAGTCCAGAAAACTGTTCGATTTACTTTTGTATGAAAATCTCCTAGCTGACTTTCTTTATATCATCTTTTGTTTTCATTTACGACAAATGAATTCATCATTTATTTTTCATATTGAGGAAATGAGAAAAATTATAAATAAATCAAATTATAGATAAAAATTTAAGATTATATTCGTCACTTTATGGAGAATAAATAAGTTATTCGGTTTGATACATTATAGAACATAGATTTTAATTTTTTCAATTTTTAATTGATGAAATTTTGATATTCAACTTCTTAATTTTATATTAAGTAACGTATATACTGTTTTTTGTTTAACCAAGTGCACCATCCTTGTTTTGCTTGGTTAATTATATATTTATCTTCAAGTGGAAGACGATTTAAGATAGCCATCCAAGTTATAAGACAATGTTTTGGAATTGTAGAGATTTCTTTTGATGGAGAGAGGAAGCATTGCAAACAAATGAAAGAGATGTAGACATATAGGAAGATTAAAGCAGATTTGGTAACACTGAACGTAGTGAGAGGTGGTGATTGGTAAGGTGGAGAAAGGGAAAAGTGGCTGAAGATAAAGCTAAGCAAAGTAAATAAATTGGGAGAATTTTAAAGAGAACTTTGAGAGTCAGAATTCTAATTAAAGTGTCAAAAGTCCTTTCATCAATTGTGAAAAGCTCCTTCTTACAATGTCTCAAAAAATGGGAGTTACAAAGTTGGCAATTAATAGGAATAATAAAATAATTTTGAGTTATAATGACATTAATGGTTAAGATGTGATGATGAAGAGTTTTTGTTGGTGATGGTAATGGTGAATAGTGAAGAAGAATTCGCTATATTTCTAAAAGAAGGGAAAAACATTCAATGTTAGAGGAAAATTTTTAACTACCTCCATATTTGATCTACCAAGTTAAGCTCTCCAGAATATCCCAATAGTAAAGATAATCCAAGCTAAGCTTTCATATTCCAAAGTTACTTTCACTTCTTCTATTTTGGTGAAGTAATACCATGTGAAACATTTTTCATGGTTGTTTTTGGATGGGAGTTGTTCCTGGATAATTGTTATTTTGACTTGTTCCAAACATGAATTATTCTCAACATAGTTGTTTTCAATATAGAGGTTGTTCTGAATAAGAGTTGTTTCTCAACAATGGCTCTTCCAAAAAACCACAATTGTTCTAAACGTAAATTCTTCCAAACAATGGTTTTTCTAAACATAGCTATTTTTGCAACGTCATTATTCTAAACAATAGCTGTTATGAACTTTAGTTATTCTCAACAGGACGTGTTCTAAAATAACAACGGCGTTAAATGACAACTGTTCTAACTAAAACCATGTTTTAAACATAACTGTCGAAACCATTTTTTTAAAAGCGGGCATCGACTTTGTTTGAAAGCGAAGATTAAAACGGGAGTTGCCACCGATCTTTATTAGGTGTGATCGGATCACCTTTCTTTTAATAAAACATGTTAATTCACTAAAACGGTGTTTTTGGTCTACGAAACTCGAGAGAATGGGTTCGGGAGTTGGTTACGTGGAAGGAAGGATTAGCACCCTCGTCACGCCCGAAATTGGTACCGAATTGATTAGCTAGTGTCTTAATGTCGAAAGTTAAAAATCGGGAATGAACTTAAAATACTATCCTTCTTTATTAACATTCACAAAAATAAGCTTGAATTAAGTGGCAACGGGCATCAATGGCTTACTCGTCTCGAGATAGCAAAATACCACATCCCGTAAGTTAGGATGCGACGTTTGAACCCTCGAGAACAAGTTTGCCTTTAATTTTTATCGCAAATTTATATATTTTGAAACCTAAAAGGTTATTTAGCTATTTAGGTTTAACAAGAAAATTGAAACTCCATAAGTTAGGGTACGATTCCTTGAATTCCCGAAACGCGAAATATTGCCTTATTTTTAAGATTTTCTTTTTGAATAATAACGAGTGTGTCACTTCACAACGTGAGTTTATTTTGTTTGGAGTAAAATGAAACAATCTATATTGGATAAATACATTTGAGCTTAATGCGCGATATGATTTGAACTAGATAAAACAAACGTGTAAAATAGAGCATGAAATAATGAAACATAAATTAGATACAATATTAATGAATGTCATAATATGAAGATGTCAATAAATAATTTCTAGTGTATGTAATGGCTATATTCACAATGTATATTATTTTTAATACCAATCAATAATCAAGACAAAAGAAGTAAAATAATATACAAAAGGACGATTTAAAGTAAATAGGATAAAAGTTTAAAATAGATAACTAATGAAATAATTAAGATTTAAAACACATAATACCAAAGAATGGTTCAAAATGAACGACATGTGAAAAAGATTTAACATAAATAAAATATAAACAATTTTAAATAAAATAATATATAAAGCAAATTTCAAATAAATAATATGTTAAATAAATTAAATTGAATAATACACAAAGTAAAATAAAAAGACCCTTTTAAAATGACATATAAAAGAGCTTAAAATAAATAATATGTAAATAAGAAATTTAAAATAAATTATATACAAAAACAATTTAAAATAAATAAATAAATATAAATATAAATATAAATATAATCCAAAGTAACATATACATATAAAAAGTTTTAAGATGAGGAGTATATAAAAGAATTTTAAAATAAGTAATATATAGAAAGTTCAAAATAAATAATAATAAAAGGAATTTAAAATGATTAACATATAGAATAATATATCTAAATAACATATAAAAATTTCAATAGATAATAGATAAAAATAGTTTAAAATAAAAGGTATCTAAAATAATAATATGCATAATAATTAAAACAAATAATGTATATGAAAATTAAAATGAATAATAGTTTAAAATATGTAAAACTTAGAATACATGATAATAACACGATTTTAAAATAAATAATATAAGAAAAACAAGCTTAAAATAAATAAATAATAAAATAGTCTCCTAAAAAACTGAAATAATAAATAAATAAATAAATTAATTAAATAGATTAGGACTAGGCGGAAATTGAATTAAAAATTAAGGTAAAAATTGTAAATAATGAAAAGAAGGCCATCAAGGACCTAAATGAATCACGTTGAAATGACGAGGGACTAGCTGGTAAATCTTCCCAGCCTTTATTCACATCATTTTAGCAGGGACTCAAATGTAATCAGAAGAAAATTATGCGGCCAGATTTATAAAAAAGAATAAAGTGAATGAGGGGACCAAATTGTGATGTGCACAAAGGCGGAAGGACCTCGCGCATAAATATCCCAAGACTGGGAAACACGCGGATCCTGGTGCCCATGCGGGTTGGGTCGGATTGGCCCCCCAAAACTACGTCGTTTTGGACGCATGGGGGGCCTAACGAAACGGTGTTGTTTCGGCCTGCTATATAAACCCACATTTTTTTGAAAAATTCATTTCAGCCCAATTTTTTAGAAAAAAAAAATAGAGAGCCTTTGCTCTCTCCCTCCCCCTTTTTCCTTCGGTCACCGATGGTGCGATTCACCTCCGCACTTGCCGCCATAATCGGTGGTCGGAGGTGCGAAAATGGGCTCTTTAGCCTCTGTTCGAAATGGTCCGAAGATGGTACCATCCCCAGGCCCGTAAAACGCAAGAAAAGGGGACCCCTTTTGCCCCATTTTGGTTTGATTCCGGCCACGGGGGAGAGACATCCGACGACGGGATCGCGGTGCGACGACGCGGTCGTGGGGTACTCCGGTGAGCATGATCCCCTTTTTCCTTTTTATTTTCGTATTTATGTAAAAAATAAAAAATAAAATAAACTTAAGATTAAATAAATAATACGAAAATCACCTCAAAAGTTTAAATATTTTGCTTTTCTATTCCAAATTTTCGGAAGAAAAACCAAAGAGAAAAAAAAACAAGCATGTCGATATGGCTTTTATAGCCAAATTACAAGACTTTTGATTTCTATTTTTTGTTTCTTTCTATTTGTTTCTACTACTTGTTGGCTTCTATTGCATGTGATTTCTTCCTTGAAGGTTGTTGTAGGCCAATTTTGGCCCAATTTAAAACCCTTTTACAATTTTGACCCACCTTAGCCAACACCCCTAAACTACCAACCCATTACAATTAAACCCACAAAACCCAAACCCGTTTACAACATTTTAAGCCCAAACAACAAATCCAACTAAACCTAATTACCTAGCCCAAGCCCAAGTACCCCATTAGTCAAACTAGGGTTTCAGAAAAGCTGAAACCCTAGCCACCCTCTCCCCACTTGCCTCTGCCAAAGTCGGCCAACCGCCTCTGACCACCACCACTGCAAAGACCGCTGCTCACCGCAAAAGAAAAGACATTATGCATAAAATATTGAAAGCTTGTAAAAAATAGATCTATATAAGCCTAGAAATCAGTTTGTAAAAGGGATGATTTTTTTTTTCCTTTTCCCATTGAAATAAGAACGGACATTCAAGCAGAATAAGCCAAAAATTGAGAAACTGAAATACCAAGGATCAAAATCTAAAAGCTAAAAGTGATTTTATCATTTTTTATCTATTTTTTATTTTGAATCTATTTAATCTCATATATATATATTATAAACACATAAAAGAACAAATAAAAAATCATGACGGCGACGGCAAGAATTAATCATGCAGGTGGCTTGACCGGATTCCACTGGAGGGGGTGAAGGCTTGAGAGGATTTTTAAGGGAGGGTTTCAGTTTTTTTTCTAAGAAAGGAAGGAAATGAAATTTTTTCAAAAAAACTTGACTTTTATAGCATGGCAAAACGGCACCGTTTTGTGCCCAGGGGATAGACGCTTAAACGGTGTCATTTCACGCCAAACCCACGCAGGTGACCCGACCCACTAGAAGGATCCGCGCATTTTTTGTTATTGGGGTAATTGCGCATGCGGCCTTCCGCATTTTTATTATGTTTTAATCTAGTCATTTCCTGTTTTTTAATTCTGTCTTTTAATTTTAACTCCGCTTCAATTTGGTCCTTTGACCATTTCGGGAAGGGATATTGGAGCGACGTCGTTTCAAGGATAAGGCATATTTGCACAACCGATCCCTCCATTTCATTCGCGCGTTCTATTTGGTCCTCTTCCTTATTTTTATTTTAAATTGGCCCTAAACTTTTGCCTTATGTTTAATTTAACCCCTTTTTAGTTATTCTTACTATTTTATGATTAAAATTAATTGATTATTATTATTATTAATATTAGTGTATAATGTTATTATATATGTATATATTTAATGTATATATGTGTATATATTTATGTAGTATTATCAATAATTGTCTTGTAACATTATATTTATCTCTAATAAGCATATATTATGTGTATATTTTAATACTATATTATATATATTTTTATATATGTTAGGTACATGTAACGCTCCAATTTTCGGGAATTCTGTGAATGTTGACAAAATTTCATGCTTTGATTTTGTCATTTGTGAGTGAAATTATGAAATAGGACCTATGTGAAAATGTTTGAAAATGCTATAGGCTAAATTGAAGTGGCCAAATAAATAGGAGTGCAAAATAGGAGGATTTGCATGACAAACCTCCCATTTTACATGAAGTGGCTAGCCATCATGTTGTTGTAGACAATATGAGTACTTGATATCCATAATTTATGGTACAAATTGATACAAATTGATAATGGGTTAGGTAAATGTTCCATGATAATGGATTAGGTAAATATTCCATGATAATGGTTTAGGTAAAAGTTTCATGATAAGAAATTCATGTCTTTTGTATTAAAGAATTAAATGGATGAAATATGAAGTTTTATTAAAAGAAAAAGGGGTGAAAAGAACAAAGTTTTGTCCATCTTTGTTCATCATAGCTGAAAGTTAGAGAAGAGAAAGGAGAGGAGAAAGCTCTTGAGTATTCGGTCATTAGGAGGAGGAAAATTGAAGGTAAGTTCTTGGTACCTTGCTTTTATTTTGAGGTTCATGAGTTCTTCTTGATTCTACCTTAACTCTTGAAGTATATTTTGATTTTTGGTTGTGTTGTGAGCATTTAGTCATGAATTAAAATGAAGGAAATGGTTGTTGTTTCATGTTCTTTTGATGAAAAATGGAAGATAGGTGAAGTTGAGCCAAACAAATGAACATGCATGTGCCTTAGATGCTAAAAGGAAAAATCGGCTAACATGTTGTGCTTTAAAATGATGAAATGGAGATTATACTTAAGTAAAATCATAGATATGTGATGATTGATTGGTGATATACATGTTTAAATAACATGCATGCAAGTTAGGTGTGAAAGAGTGATTTGGTAATAAATCTGCTTGGGACAGCAGCAGTAACGTGACTTTGGAAAATCACCATAAATTGTGGGAGATGAATTAGAAGCTAAATAAATTATGTAATTAAAGCTTATTGAGTCTAGTTTCTAATGAAATAAACAATAACATATTTTGAATTCTGTACAATGAGAAATTTGATTCGTAATGAAGAGTGGTCAGATTAGTCAAACAGTGAAACATGGGAAACTTTGAGAAAAATCTGGTATTGATTGGCTAAACCAAAAATTCTGAAAATTTTATGGATAGAAGATATATGAGTCTATTTTCAGGGAAAATTAACGGCACTTGATTTGGAGTTTCGTAGCTCCAGTTATAAATGATTTAGTGACTGTTGCTCAGGAAGACAGCTTGCAGTGAAATTATGATTATGTGGTAAACATTGACAAAAATTTGTTAATGAGTTGCTTATTGATTTCTTATAAGCTTACTATGATCTGTAGGTGTGGTTGGCCGAATATTGTAAGGGGTAAATACGTAGTTCGTATTTGAATAGTTAGATTAACGTGTTAGTAATCCAATTGTAGGCAGTTCGTGTGTGGATCTCGTCAGCATATCGTCGCAAACAGGTGTGTAACTAACACCCTCTTTCTTAGTCTAGATCGGCAAAAGTCGAAAAGCCAAAATGCCGAAAATCGGTATTTTGTAGATTTGCGAGTGTACGAATGCTCGTGAGGTAAATCGATTAATGTTTTTGGTAAGCTGCAAAATTTGGACTGCAAAGTGCATAATTTCTGTGCCCTCGATATTTTTGGGCTTAATGGGCCAAAATTGGAATGATGGGCCAACGGGCCCAATTCGGTAAGAACCCTCGGTACGTGATTCTGTAGTACGTGAAAGGTAGGAATGTGCATGAAAAACCCTAAAATAGATAAATTACTGAAATACCTTTAAAAGTGGAAAATTTATCGTTTTACCCCTGGGAGATAAATTACCGAAATACCCCTAGAGTTAAATTGACTTAAATGCATGTTTGACTGTTGTTATTTACTGCATGCCATGTTGTTATTATCTGATGCATGGGATTGGGATATTGATGGAGGAAGTACTGAAAGTGGCTTGTCCACGATCGGAGGCTTTGCCTCAATTTATCGTTAATCGAGCGAGCAATGTTGCAAATGTGGAGTGTTAATGAGTAGGTTGAGCTATTCCCACATGGAGTGTATGGTCGGTACGGGTGGAGTGTAGTGGTTGGTGGGTTGAATGGGCTTGCATATGTTTACTGATGTTGCATGTATTTTGAAATGGGCCTATGGGCCATACTGTTATCTAAATAAGGGGCTAAGGCCCAGTTTATTGTAATCTGAAAAGGGCTCTGGCCTTGCATGTATTTTGAAATGGGCCTATGGGCCATACTGTTATCTCAATAAGGGCTAAGGCCCAGTTATTGTAATCTAAAAGGGCTCGCCCAAGACCACCATCAATACGTGAATGGGCTTAGCCCAATAGGCTTGAGCTGACTTGGGCTTTGAAGGGTTTTCTTACACACCGAGTTTCCCAAACTCACCCTTTTATTTTCATCCACGCAAAAATCCCCAACCATAGTGGGCTTGGAGTTGTGAGGGAATTGAGTGGCCACCCGTCTGAAAGTTTGATTTTCTTCCGTGAACTGGACATCCTTTTATTTACATTTGAAGTTTTGGGCTTTTAAATGTAGTAAGGCCGCTTAATTATTTTTGATGGTTTTAATATGTATTACTAAGATAGGTAATACTTATATTTAACTGTTGAAACTGGATAGCTTAGGCGCTTTTCAAAAACAACAGTTGATTTCAAAATAACACGATAACAAGCAAAGCTTCCGCAATGAAAGTATTTTTCCAAAATTAATCACTTTTCCTAAAAATGACTTAATCAAATCGGTTTTCCTAGAAATATCCATGACATTAAGGTGTGGCAATGGCGGTATGTATGTCTAGGATTGGATCTGAAGGGAGCTTGGTACTTAAGCAGTCCGATGGACTCACCACCTCTTTTCCGGTTTCCTACCTGGTGCATAGCTTCCATTCACTTTAACCCTTAATGAATTAATCTTTTGAACATCAAGTACGATTTTCTGGACTTAGAAAGGAATTTTTTTTTTACGTTTTTGATGTGGCATGCCAGATCCGGCCATAACTTTTGGGCCGGGTTTGGGGTGCTACATTTAGTGGTATCAGAGCCTAGGTTGCAACAACTCGGCTGTGGAATGGGTTTACAAAAACAAAGATTTTCGAAAGCGAAAATTTTATAAAGAATGCGAAAAACTCGATTTTCAAAATTTAGATCTTTAGAAGGTGGCATTCCGAATCTCCGGCCCAAGCCTGTAAGTATTACTCTGAACTCTTCTGAATATTTTTCTGACTTATCTGTCTGTACTAAAATCCTGCTAGGATACTCTAGATAGGATGATACTGAAACCATAGGAAAATCGATAAGACATCAAATTGTGGCTAGACTTCGATTCTGCGAAAACAAACTCTGAACTACTGTCTGATTCATAAAACATCTGTAATAAACACTGGAATATTAATTGATGCATAAAAATTCAGAATCAAGATAATACGATATGAGTACAAGAGGCCGTGGACGGAGCCGAAGAAGTGCTCGAGCGAGATCTTCGCTTTGAGACATATGCCGGCGGTGGATGCACCGTACCAATCGACAACAGAGGTAGAGTCTCATGACCGCGGTGCCGGGGATGATGCCCTATCACAGGCAATACTTCGTGTTCTGGAAAGGGTTGCCAGGACAAGTTCGGGCAACGAAATTTGAGGATCGATTTCTGAATGACTCCGGGCCAACGGAGCGGAGATCTTTAAGGGTGTGTCTAGTATAGCCCCGAATATGGCGGAATATTGGTTAGAGGCCACAGAATGGATTATGGATGACTTGGACTGCTCTGAGGAGATTGTGAGTGGAGTATATGTACTAAGTCCCTTGGGTCACTCGGTTAGGGTAGACAAACTGTATAGGAATGTACCCTTAGAAACTCAAGGTAAGATTTTCCCTGGAGATTTGATGGAGTTACCATTCGGAGAGTTTGATCTCATTTTGGGAATGGACTGGCTTGTTAAGCATAAAGCGACTCTGGATTGTGCTGCTAAACGAATGGTGTTAAGGACCACAAAGGATGAGGAGGTTATGGTGATAGGTGAGCGAAGGGATTATTTGTCCAATGTGGTGTCGGCATTAAGAGCCGAAAAGTGGATTCGGAAAGGTTGTGAGGTCTATTTGGCATTTATAAGTCAGTCAGAAGAGGAGGGACTGATAGTGGATAAGGTTAGGACCGTAAAGAAGTTCCAAGATGTTTTACCGGGGGAGCTTCCAGGATTGCCTCCGAATCGAGAAGTTGAGTTTGGAATAGACTTGTTGCCTGGAATGGTACCTGTGTCTATCGCACCATATAGGATGGCACCGAAAGATTTAGTAGAGTTAAATGCTCAAATTCAAGAGTTGTTGGATAGGGGCTTTATTAGGCCAAGCGTGTCTTCATGGGGAGCACCGGTGCTATTCGTGAAAAAGAAGGATGGTACGATGCGGATGTGCATTGATTATCGCCAGTTGAACAAATTGACGATTAAGAATAAATATCCACTGCCAAGGATTGATGATCTGTTCGACTAGCTTAGAGGAGCTTCTGTATTTTCCAAGATCGACCTTCGATCTGGATATCATCAGTTAAGGGTCAAGGAGGCGATATCCATAAAATAACATTCGTGACTCGGTATGGTCATTACGAAGTTTCGGTTATGCCATTTGGACCGATGAACGCCCCGCAGCATTTATGGATCGATGAATCGTGTATTCCAACCATTTTAGATCAGTTCAGTAGTCGTCTTTATTGACGATATCCTGGTATATTCTGAAACTGAAGCAAAACATGATGAGCATCTTCGTATAGTGCTGCGAGTGTTAAGGGAGAAGGAACTCTTTGCGAAGTTCAGCAAGTGTGAATTTTGGTTAAGGGAGGTAATCTTCTTAGGACATGTGGTCTCTGCTGAGGAGATTAAGGTGGACCCTCGGAAAATTGAAGCGATTTTGGAATAGAAGCCACCTAGGTCAGTGTCGGAAATACGGAGTTTCCTAGGACTGGCAGGATACTACAAAAGGTTTGTAGAAGGTTTTTCTATGATGGCATCACCTCTAACAAAACTCATAAGGAAAGGAGTACCATTTGTATGGACTAAGAAGCAGTAAGAAGCTTTTGAGAAGTTGAAGAAAGTTCTGACTGAAGCACCTGTGTTAATTCAACTGGAGTTTGGGAAGGATTTTACTGTGTACAGTGACGCATCACACGTGGGTTTAGGCTGCGTGTTAATGCAAGAGGGTAAGGTGGTTGCATATGCATCACGATAGCTTAAGCCTCATGAGGGGAACTATATGACTCATGATTTAGAGTTGGTAGCAGTGATATTTACACTTAAGATTTGGAGACATTACTTGTACGGAGAAAGGTGTAAATACACTGACCATAAGAGTCTTAAGTATTTGTTGACTCAGAAGGAGCTGAACCTTAGGCAAAGGAGATGGATTGAGTTACTTAAGGATTATGACTGTTCGATCGAGTATCACCTAGGCAAGGCTAATGTGGTAGCCGATGCTCTAAGTCGTAGAGCTGTATCTGATCTGAGAGCAATGTTTGCTCGTCTGAGTCTGTCTGATGATGAAAGTCTGTTGGCTGAGTTGCAAGTGAGGCCAACCTGGGTGGATCATATTAAGGAAAAAAAAATAGTTGAACAATGAGTCTTTGGTCGCTCGTTTTCAACAAGTTAAGGAAGGGGAAACTTCTGAGTTTGGGAGCCAGAAGAGACGATGCAACAGCAATACCCTCATCTGTTTGGATTAGGTAAATTTCGAGGATGAAATTTCTTTAAGGAGGGTAGAGTTGTAACGCCCCAATTTTCGGGAATTCTGTGAATGTTGACAAAATTTCATGCTTTGATTTTGTCATTTGTGAGTGAAATTATGAAATAGGACCTATGTGAAAATGTTTGAAAATGCTATAGGCTAAATTGAAGTGGCCAAATAAATAGGAGTGCAAAATAGGAGGATTTGCATGACAAACCTCCCATTTTACATGAAGTGGCTAGCCATCATGTTGTTGTAGACAATATGAGTACTTGATATCCATAATTTATGGTACAAATTGATAATGGGTTAGGTAAATGTTCCATGATAATGGATTAGGTAAATATTCCATGATAATGGTTTAGGTAAAAGTTTCATGATAAGAAATTCATGTCTTTTGTATTAAAGAATTAAATGGATGAAATATGAAGTTTTATTAAAAGAAAAAGGGGTGAAAAGAACAAAGTTTTGTCCATCTTTGTTCATCATAGCTGAAAGTTAGAGAAGAGAAAGGAGAGGAGAAAGCTCTTGAGTATTCGGTCATTAGGAGGAGGAAAATTGAAGGTAAGTTCTTGGTACCTTGCTTTTATTTTGAGGTTCATGAGTTCTTCTTGATTCTACCTTAACTCTTGAAGTATATTTTGATTTTTGGTTGTGTTGTGAGCATTTAGTCATGAATTAAAATGAAGGAAATGGTTGTTGTTTCATGTTCTTTTGATGAAAAATGGAAGATAGGTGAAGTTGAGCCAAACAAATGAACATGCATGTGCCTTAGATGCTAAAAGGAAAAATCGGCTAACATGTTGTGCTTTAAAATGATGAAATGGAGATTATACTTAAGTAAAATCATAGATATGTGATGATTGATTGGTGATATACATGTTTAAATAACATGCATGCAAGTTAGGTGTGAAAGAGTGATTTGGTAATAAATCTGCTTGGGACAGCAGCAGTAACGTGACTTTGGAAAATCACCATAAATTGTGGGAGATGAATTAGAAGCTGAATAAATTATTTAATTAAAGCTTATTGAGTCTAGTTTCTAATGAAATAAACAATAACGTATTTTGAATTCTGTACAATGAGAAATTTGATTCGTAATGAAGAGTGGTCAGATTAGTCAAACAGTGAAACATGGGAAACTTTGAGAAAAATCTGGTATTGATTGGCTAAACTAAAAATTCTGAAAATTTTATGGATAGAAGATATATTAGTCTATTTTCAGGGAAAATTAACGGCACTTGATTTGGAGTTTCGTAGCTCCAGTTATAAATGATTTAGTGACTGTTGCTCAGGAAGACAGCTTGCAGTGAAATTATGATTATGTGGTAAACATTGACAAAAATTTGTTAATGAGTTGCTTATTGATTTCTTATAAGCTTACTATGATCCGTAGGTGTGGTTGGTCGAATATTGTAAGGGTAAATACATAGTTCGATTTGAATAGTTAGATTAACGTGTTAGTAATCCAATTGTAGGCAGTTCGTGTGTGGATCTCACAAGATATCGTCGCAAATGTGTGTAACTAACACCTCTTTCTTAGTCTAGATCGGCAAAAGTCGAAAAGCCAAAATGCCGAAAACCGGTATTTTGTAGATTTGCGAAAAGCGAATGCTTGTGAGGTAAATCGATTAATGTTTTGGTAAGCTGCAAAATTTGGACTGCAAAGTGCATAATTTCGTGCCTCGATATTTTTGGGCTTAATGGGCCAAAATTGAATGATGGGCCAACTGCCCAATTCGTAAGAACCCTCGACGTGATTCTCGTAGTACGTGAAAGGTAGGAATGTGCATGAAAAACCCTAAAATAGATAAATTACTGAAATACCTTTAAAAGTGGAAAATTTATTGTTTTACCCCGGAGATAAATTACCAAATACCCCAGAGTTAAATTGACTTAAATGCATGTTTGATCTGTTGTTATTTATCGCATGCCATGTTGTTATTATCTCGATGCATGGGATTGGGATATTGACGGAGGAAGTACTGAAAGTAGCTTGTCCACGCATCGGAGGCTTTGCCTCAATTTATCGTTAATCGAAAGCAAAGAATGCCGCAATCGTGGAGTGTCAATGAGTAGGTTGAGCTATTCCCCACATGGAGTGTATGGTTGGTAAGGGGTTAATACGTAGTTCGTATTTGAATAGTTAGATTAACGTGCTAGTAATCCAATTGTAGGCAGTTCGTGTGTGGATCTCGTCAAGATATCATCGCAAATGTGTGTAACTAGCACCTCTTTCTTAGTCTCGATCGGCAAAAGTCGAAAAGTCGAAATGCCAAAACCGGTATTTTGTAGATTTGCGAAAAGCGAATGCTCGTGAGGTAAATCGATTAATGTTTTTGGTAAGCTGCAAAATTTGGACTGCAAAGTGCATGATTTCGTGCCTCGATATTTTTGGGCTTAATGGGCCAAAATTGAATGATGGGCCAATCTGCCCAATTCGTAAGAACCCCGATGCGTGATTCTCGTTAGTACGTGAAAGGTAGGAATATACATGAAAAACCCTAAAATAGATAAATTATGAAATACCTTTAAAAGTGGAAAATTTACGCTTTACCCCTAGAAGATAAATTACCAAATACCCCTAGGGTTAAATTGACCTAAATACATGTTTGATCGTTGTTTTTTACCGCATGCCATGTTGTTATTATCGATGCATGGGATTGGGATATTGACGAGGAAGTACTGAAAGTGGCTTGTCCACGCATTTAGAGGCTTTGCCTCAATTTATCGTTAATCGAAAGCAGAAGGTCGCAATCGTGAGTGTTGGGTGGGTGGGTTGAGCTATTCCCACATGGAGTGTAGTCTTTGGTACGGGTGGAGTGTTGTAATGGCCTAAATTAAGGTTATCGGAACAATGGTTTCGTAACCATAGATCCGATTTAAAGAGAAATTTATTTCAATATTTTTGCTTGAAAATTGATATGATAGGAAAATCGTATGAAAATATTGATAGGAAAATTTTATCGATTTAGTGATTAGTTAGAAAAGAAATTATTGAACAAATTGGGTAAAATAAGGTATCGGGACCTCTATCTAGTAAAACCGAGTCAAAAATAATTTTATACATATTTATGAAATGTTATTAATGTGGTATTAAAATTTCGTTAGGAAATTTTAATGTTTGGGTAGTCAATTAAATGAAAAGGACTAAATTGTAATAGGTGTAAAAGTTGCTAGAGTGATTAAATAGCTTAAGAGTCTAATGAGAAAGGATTTAAAAGGCAATTAGACCCAAAAGTTATTCGGCTGACGGCAAGGGTATGAAATCGCAGAAAAATTGATAAATTAAGGGTAAAATTGGAATATTGCAAAATTAACTAAATAAAACTAGGACTAAATAGGAAATATCTAGATTTTTCTTCATTTCTCTTCAATTCCAACAGCTAAAAACGCCATAGGAGGGTTCTCTAAGCTGGTATTTCATAATTTTTGCACCAAATCCAGAAGATTCAAATATGAAGCTAGATCGAGGAAAGGAAAAGTTCTAATTAGTAGATTTTTACTGCTTACAAACAAGTATCAAGGTAAGTTCGTAACTTGAATTATACTCAAATGCTTGAAATTGTATGTTATTGATGTGAATATGATTTGAGTGTTCATTATATGGAAATTTATGAAACATTGATATATTTGATAAAATGGGAAGAAATCCCCCGGTTGAATGAAAAGAAAATTTGATGGATCTCCGAAAAGGAATTGACGGTAAAAGGATCTAGCCTCGACGGGTGATCCTATCCCGATATAGCCTCCCAAGAATATGTGTAAATGGATTTAGCCCGACGGGTAATCCGAATTAGGTCTCAATTTAGCCTGACTGTAATTCAGATCCAAGCTCATTAGAGTAATTGTCGTTATGAGATTTAGCCTGGACTGGTAATCCCGACAATACTCTATGAGTTTATATTGCAGAGGATTTAGCCTGGACTGGTAATCCTGCTGCAAGGTTGAGGTTCGCGGGAGTGTGCTCTCTGAAATGGATATGTGCGCACATGAATATGAATTGACGGACCCGAAATTGTACAATAAATGTGTACCTCTGAAAATCCATCAAAATTTTGATAAATTCAACGGGATAAATATGGAAAATAATAAGGGAATGAAAATCATGGTATTGATGAGTACATCAATCATGGTATATATTATTGGTACATGGAAATTATTGTACTAACTTGAATGTTGAGTTTGTGCATATTAGGGTAATAATGCATTGAATGGATATATGGATGTTTATGGTATTGTATTGAAAATATTAGGTAAGTATAATTCTTTTTACATGAGCTTACTAAGCACAAAGTGCTTACCCCGTTTCCTTTTTCCCTGTTTTGTAGTGTTAAGAGCTCGGAGGTCGGATCTGGTCGGAGACACATCACACTGTCAACCTCAGGATTTTGGTATATAAAGAAACTTTATTTTGGAAATCAATGGCATGTATAAGCTAACAAAGTAAATGTTAACGTGAAATGAATGTAAAGTTAGCCATTAGTATGGTTAACAAACCTGGTTATAGATAGGTGATGACGTTATCTTATATAAATGCATGAATCTATCATGAAAATATGTTGAATTGATTTGGTTGATGTGGATTGGTCTCGATTTAATATTACAGGGAAGGTTAGATATTTATAAAAGGGCTATATTGAATATAAAAAAAAATTAATTCGTAAACTCCGGTAATGCCTCGTATCCTATTCCGACAATGAATACAGGTAGGGGTATTACATTTATTGGTATTAAAGCTACGGTTTAGCCGGTTCTAGGACTGATGTAGCAAATACGGGATTAGCTAGACATGCCATTTAAATTATTATTGATAGTGTGATATCTCCTGACCATTTAAAATGTGTTTTTCTTATAGTAATATCATCCGATCGAGCTTAACTGAGGAAGCTAGAGTCATGCTCCGGCTTCAAAGACAAAGAGAAGAAACTAGCGAGAGATGGCCCGAGATGAGGGTCGAGGGAGGAGGCAAAACAGCCTTCTTTCAAATGATGAATGAATGGTTTAATCAATACTTAAGAACTAACCCTGTAGTGCAGCAAGTTCAAGCTCCCCCTCTTGCTCCTTCACCAGTTCCCGATATCCCACAGGGTGCAGGTACTGAATCTGTCAGAAAAGGAAAAGCTCCAGTAGATAAAATTTGAAAATATGGGGCCGAAGAATTTCAAGCAACAGTTGATGATGATTCTGAACGGGCTGAATTCTGGTTAGAAAACACTACTCGGGTTCTGGAAGAATTATCTTGTACACCAGAAGAATGTCCGAAATGTGCCATCTCATCGCTAAAAGATACAACTTACCATTGGTGGAATACTAAAGCTTCATTGTTCGAAAGAAGAAATTACATGGGAATTCTTTCAGATCGAAGTTCGAAAAAAATATATCGATAGAGGTTCCTTGACCGTAAAAGAAAAGAATTTCTTGAGTGAAACAGGCAATAGATCAAGATTCGAATATGAAAGAGAATTTGTTCGATTGAGTAAATATGCTCGAGAATGGGTACAATGAAGTCGAAATGTGCAAACAATTCGAAGAAGGGTTGAATGAAGACATTAAGTTACTGATCGGAATTCTTGAAATTCGAGAGTTTGCTACATTGGCAGAGAGAGCTTATAAAGCAGAAGAATTGAGCAAAGAAAAGAAACAGGCTGAGAGAGAAGCTCGAATTTTTAGTAAAAGACCGATGGGAAAATCCCAGTTTTCTAGTTCAAAGAAATTGAAGAAGTATCAGGATTGTTCTACTTTAGCCATTGGGTATTCGGGCAGAGAGCGAGGTTCTCAACGCACTAATCCAAGACCTTCTACTCCATCAGTGACCAGTGTTGGTAGTGTTGGCACTCCTAAGCCGACATGCCAGTACTGTAATAAAGCTCATTTTGGTGAATGCCGATTTAAGAGTGGGGCTTGTTACCGATGTGGTTCTTTTAACCATTTCCTCAGAGATTGTCCTAAAAGGGTTGAAAAAGAAGTTGAACATATATCGAAGCCGAGTAATCTAGTTTCGAGGGGCAGACCACCTCGACCATTCGGTAATGTCAGTGGTAGTCGAGGAGCTACAAAAGATACTATAGGTAGGCCTGAGGTACGAGCACCTGCTAGGACATATGCCATTCGTGCGTAGAAGATGCTTCAAAGACCGATGTTATTATCGGTACATTTTCTTTACTTGATAATCGATATTATGCATTGATTGATCCCGGTTTTACGATTCATATATATGTGTTAAACTTGCAATTGTTAAAAATTTGTCTGTTGAACCTACTGAATTTGTGGTTAAAGTCTCGAACCCCCTGGGCCAGTCTGTGTTAGTGGATAAAATTTGTAAAAATTGTCCACTGATGGTAAGAGGTTATTATTTCTTGGCTGATTTGATGTTACTGCCATTTGATGAATTTGACGTGATATTGGGTATGGATTGGTTAACCCAGCATGATGCGGTAGTAAATTGTAAACAAAAATATATTATGCTAAAATGTTAGAATGGTGAGTTACTCCGGGTTAAATCTGATCAGACAGAGGGGTTATCTGATATGATTTCAGTAATGGTAGCACAGAGGTATGTCAAAAAGGGGTATGATGCTTACTTGGCTTATGTACTCGACACCAAGGTACCTGAGTCAAAGATATGCATAGCCGATGGTATGTGAATTTTCCGATGTGTTTCCGTAAGAATTACCAGGATTGCCACCAGAAAGAGAAGTGGAATTTTCTATAGATTTGATTCCGAGAACTACTCTGATCTCCATAGCTCCGTACCAGATGGCTCCTATAGAATTAAAAGAGTTAAAGACACAGTTGCAAGAGCTTGTTCACAGGGGTTTTGTCCGACCGAGTCATTCACCTTGGGGTGCTCCGGTTCTGTTTGTGAAAAAGAAAGATGGGTCTTTAAGATTGTGTATCGACTACCGGCAGCTTAATAAAGTAACCATAAAGAATAAGTACCCGTTACCCCGGATTGATGATTTATTTGATCAGCTGAAAGGTGCTACTATGTTTTCAAAGATTTATCTTCGATCGAGTTATTATCGCCATTGTAAAGGAGTCGATGTGCCAAAACAACCTTTAGAACCGTGTACGGGCATTATGAGTTTCTAGTTATGCCGTTTGGGCTAACTAATGCACCTGCAGATTCATGGATTTGATGAACCGGATATTCGCACCGCATTTAGACAGATTTGTAGTAGTATTCATTGATGATATTTTGGTTTATTCTCGGGATGAAGAAGAACATGCAGAACATTTGAGAATTGTGTTGCAAATTCTACGAGAGAAGTAGTTGTATGCTAAATTCAGTAAATGTGAATTTTGGCTTCGAGAAGTGGGTTTTCTTGAACATATTGTATCTCGCCAAGGCATCGTGGTAGATCCAAGTAAAATCTCACTATTGTCAATTGGAGTCCATCAAGAATGTATCTGAAGTTAGAAGTTTCTTGGGTTTAGCTGGTTATTATCGGAGATTTGTACAGGGATTCTCTATGATAGCTTCTCCAATGACTCGATTATTGCAAAAAGATGTAAAGTTCGAGTGGACTGATGAATGTCAACAAAGTTTCAACCAATTGAAAGACCTATTAACGAAAGCACATGTATTAGTACAGCCTGAACCGGGTAAGGAATTTGTTATTTACAGTGATGCCTCATTAAATGGTTTAGGTTGTGTTTTGGTGCAAGAAGGTAAAGTAATAGCCTATGCTTCAAGACAACTTAAACCACATGAAAGAAATTACCCAGTACATGATCTTGAATTACCTACTATTGTATTTGCACTGAAGATATGGCGGCATTACTTGTATGGTGAGAAATGTCATATTTATATTGATCATAAAAGCTTGAAATATTTGATGACACAGAAAGATTTGAATTTGAGACAACGCAGGTGGCTTGAACTGATAAAGGACTATGATTTGATTATTGATTACCATTCGGGTAAGGCTAATGTTGTAGCTGATGCTTTGAGCCGGAAATCTCTGCTTGCTTTACGAGCTATGAATACCCGGTTATCATTGATGATGATGGTTCAATCTTAGCTGAATTGAGAGCTAAACCGACATTTTTACAGCAAATATGTGAAGCTCAAGAATGATGAGAAGTTACAAGTTAAACGGGCACAAGTGTGAGTCGTAATGATTCAATTTGATTGGTTCGATGATTGTTTATTATTCGAGGTAGGGTATGTGTACCTCGTAATTCGAGCTCATATGTAAGATTCTACGCAAGGCCCACAATAGTATTATGTCTGTACATCCGGGGAGTAATAAAATGTATAATGATCTGAAAAAGATGTACTGGTGGTCGGAAATGAAACATGATATCTCTGAGTTTGTATCAAGGTGTTTAATATGTCAACAAGTTAAAGCTGAACATCAGGTACCTTCGGGGTTACTTCAGCCAATCACTATACCGGAATGGAAATGGGAAAGAATCACTATGGATTTTGTATCGGGGCTACCTTTGTCTCCGAGGAAAAAAGATGCTATTTGGGTGATTATTGATCGATTAACAAAGCCAGCTCACTTTATTCCGGTACATATGGATTATTCTTTAGATAAACTAGCTGAACTGTACATATCTGAGATTGTCAGGTTACATGGAGTGCCTGTCTCCATTATATCAGATAGAGATCCCCGATTTACATCTCGCTTCGGGACAAATTGCAAGAAGCCTTGGGTACTCGGTTGTATTTCAAGATTGCATTTCATCCTCGATGATGGTCAATCTGGCGTGTAATTCAAGTATTGGAAGATATGTCCGATGTTGTATACTAGAGTTTGAAGGTAATAGGAGAGGTATCTACCTTTGATTGAATTTGCTTACAATAACAGCTTATCGCCTAGTATTAAAATGGCTCCGTATGAAGCTTTGTATGGTAGAAAATGTAGAACACCGTTATATTGGATGAGCTCGGTGAAAGGAAGATACATGGGGTTGATTTGATTCGGAAACGTAAGAAAAGTAAAGGTTATTCGAGATAGTCTAAAAGCGACTTCCGATCGTCAAAAATCATATGCCGACCTTAAGCGAAAAGAGATTAAATTTCAAGTCGGTGACAAGGTATTTCGAAAGTGTCTCCTTGGAAGAAAGTTCTTCGATTCGGTCGAAAGGGTAAATTGAGTCCAAGATTTATTGGGCCCTATGAAATCATAGAAAGAATTGGACCGGCCGCTATCGATTGGCATTACCACCGAAACTTGATAGAATCCATAATGTTTTTCATGTATCTATGTTACGACGATATCGATCGATCCTTCACATGTTATTTCTCCGATGTAAGTAGAGATTCAACCGGATATGACTTACAGTGAAGAACCGGTCAAGATATTGGCACGGAGACAAAAGAGCTTAGAGATAAAAAGATAAATTTGGTGAAAGTACTGTGGCAAAAGCACGGGATTGAGGAAGCAACATGGGAACCGGAGGAGGCAATGAGGAAACAATACCCAAACCTCTTTACTGGTAAGATTTTCGAGGACGAAAATCCTTAAAAGGGGGGAAAGTTGTAATGGCCTAAATTCAAGGTTATCGAAACAATGGTTTCATAACCATAGATCCGATTTAAAGAGAAATTTATTTCAATATTTTTGCTTGAAAATTGATATGATAGGAAAATCGTATGAAAATATTGATAGGAAAATTTTATCGATTTAGTGATTAGTTAGAAAAAGAAATTATTGAAGAAATTATTGAAGAAATTGGGTAAAATAAGGTATCGGGACCTATATCTAGTAAAACCGAGTCAAAAATAATTTTATAAATATTTATGAAATGTTATTAATGTGGTATTAAAATTTTGTTAGGAAATTTTAATGTTTGGGTAGTCAATTAAATGAAAAGGACTAAATTGTAATAGGTGTAAAAGTTGCTAGAGTGATTAAATAGCTTAAGAGTCTAATGAGAAAGGATTTAAAAGGCAATTAGACCCAAAATTTATTTGGGCTGGACGGCAAGGGTATGAAATCAGCGGAAAAATTGATAAATAAGGGTAAAATTGGAATATTGCAAAATTAACTAAATAAAACTAGGACTAAATTGGAAATATCTAGATTTTTCTTCATTTCTCTTCAATCCCAGCAGCTAAAAATGCCATAGGAGGGTTCTCTAAGCTGGTATTTCATAATGTTTGCACCAAATCCAGAAGATTCAAATACGAAGCTAGATCGAGGAAAGGAAAAAGTTCGGGATTAGTAGATTTTTATTGTTTACAAACAAGTATCAAGGTAAGTTCGTGTAACTTGAATTATATTCTGAAATGCTTGAAATTGTATGTTATTGATGTGAATATGATTTGAGTGTTCATTATATGGAAATTTATGAAACACTGGTATATTTGATAAAATGGGAAGAAATCCCCCGGTTGAATGAAAAGAAAATTCGATGGATCTCTGAAAAGGAATTGACGGTAAAAGGATCTAGCCCGGACGGTGATCCTATCCTGATATAGCCCTCCCAAAGAATATGTGTAAAATGGATTTAGCCCGACGGTAATCCAATTAGGGTCTGAATTTAGCTTCGATGGTAATTGGATCCAAGCTCATTAGAGTAATTGTCGCTGTGGGATTTAGCCTGACCGGTAATCCCGACAATACTCTATGAGTTTATATTGCGAGGATTTAGCCTGGACCGGTAATCCCGCTGCAAGGTTGAGGTTCAAGGAGTGTGCTCTCTGAAATGGATATGTGCGCACATGAATATGAATTGATGACCTGAATTGTACAATAAATGTGTACCTCTGAAAATCCATCGAAATTTCGATAAATTCAACGGGATAAATATGGAAAATAATAAGGGAATGAAAATCATGGTATTGATGAGTACATCAATCATGGTATATATTATTGGTACATGGAAATTATTGTACTAACTTGAATGTTGAGTTTGTGCATATTAAGGTAATAATGCATTGATTGGATATATGGATGTTTATGGTATTGTATTGAAATTATTAGGTAAGTATAATTCTTGTTACATGAGCTTACTAAGCACAAAGTGCTTACCCCGTTTCCTTTTTCCCTGTTTTGTAGTGTTAAGAGCTCGGAGGTCGGATCTGGTCGGAGACACATCACACTATCAACCTCAGGATTTTGGTATATAAAGAAACTTTATTTTGGAAATAAATGGCATGTATAAGCTAACAAAGTAAATGTTAACGTGAAATGAATGTAAAGTTAGCCATTAGTATGGTTAACAAACCTGGTTATAGATAGGTGATGACGTTATCTTATATAAATGCATGAATCTATCATGAAAATATGTTGAATTGATTTGGTTGATGTGGATTGGTCTCAATTTAATATTACAGGAAGGTTAGATATTTATAAAAGGGCTATATTGAATATAAAAAAAATTAATTCAGAACTCCTAGAATGCCTCGCACCTATTCCGGCAATGAATACGGGTAGGGGTATTACAAGTGTAGTGGTTGGTGGGTTGAGTAGTCTCCCCAAATGGGCTTGCATATGTTATTGATGTTACATGTATTTGAAATAGGCCTATGGGTCATACTGTTATCTGAATAAGGGGCTAAGGTCCAGTTTATTGTAATCTGAAAAGGGCTTTGGTCCAGTACCACTGTTACCTGAATGGGCTTAGGCCCAATAGGCTTGAGCTGATTTGGGCTTTGAATGGGTTTTCCTTACACACTGAGTTTCCCCAAACTCACCCCTTTTATTTTCATCCACGCAGGTAATCCCCAACCATAGTGGGCTTGAACTGTGAGGGAATTCGAGTGGCCACCGCTCAAAGTTTGATTTTCTTCCGTGAACTGGACATCCTATTATTTACGTTTGAAGTTTTGGGTTTTAAATGTAATAAGGCCGCTTAATTATTTTTGATGGTTTTAATATGTATTACTAAGATAGGTATTACTTATTTTAACTGTTGAAATTGGATAGCTTTAGGCGCGTTTTCAAAAAAAAACAACAATTGATTTCAAAATAACACGACAAAGAAGCAAAGCTTCCGAATGAAAGTATTTTCCAAAATTAATCACTTTTCCTAAAAATGACTTAATCAAATCGGTTTCCTAGAAATATACATGACGTTAAGGTGTGGCAATGGCGGTGTGCATGTCTAGGATTGGATCCAAAGGAGCTTGGTACTTAAGTAGTCCGATAGAGTCACCTCCTCTTTCCGCTTCCTACCGGTGCATGACTTCCATTCACTTTAACCTATAATGAAATTATCTTTTAAAACACTAAGTAGGTTTTTCCGGATCAACAATATAAAATGTTTTGAACGCTTCGATGTGGCATGTCGGATCCTACCATAACGTCTGGGCCGGGTTTGGGGTGTTACATTTTCTTTCTTATTTTTTATTATTTCTAATGTATTGTATATGTTCATTTTATATATATTATATATACACATCTATTATGTATATGCTTTAATATTATTATTATGTAAACACTTTCTATTTGTATTATTACATATATTTTAATATATATATATATACCTAGCATTATTAGTATAGTTTTTTAATATTAAGTTTACGCCACCTTACTTATTATTTTTATATGTTTACATATATGTTCGTTCTTATTTCGTGTTTAGTAATATTGTCATCATGTTTAATATCGCATACATTGTTATTGTTTTAATATTGTTATCGTAGTTATTATTTGTTTCGACGTATTTCTAACTTTGTTATGTTCTGTTACCTCCCATTTTTGTATCATCTCGCTGTTCACCGCTTTAAAGATTTTTATTTATGTTATTTTTTTTAATAAATAAGGCAATATACCGATTTAACATTAATCCATCGATTTCATCGCTATGTTGGGTGAAATTCATCGGCTCGTGTTAAAGACGAAACACCCTTCAAAAAAAACGAAAACAAAAACTAAAAATTCTCATTTTTCAATTGAATCACGATTAAATGTCAAATTGAATTCGTACTTTTGAAAATCAAGACAACACGTTGTTTAATAAAGATACCAATTTTGGGCGTCACGAGGGTGCTAATACGTTCCGCGTGCGTAACCAAATCCCGAACCCTATTTTTTTCTCTGGCTTTTGATGTAAACCTAAACTCGGCCTTCTTTTGGTTTAAAAAAATAAATTTTCTTGTAAAGAGGATTTATTAGGTGTTTGATCACACCTAGGAAAAAGGATCAGTAGCGACTCCCTTTTTTTAAATAAAATCGAAAGTAGGTTTTCAAATTTTCAATAAATCGCCTCAACTAGCGACCAAAACAAAAATTTTACGTCGCTACAGCTGACGACTCCACTAGGGATGCATTTTTGAGAGTCGAGTCGAATTAAACGCGTATTGTAAAAATTTTCAAAATTCCTTGTTCAAATTAATATTTAGTCGTGGTCCCAAAATTGTGTTTTTGAAAAGTCATGCATTTGCATCGCGTTGTATATATTCTTCTAACTTGTTTTATCTGGTTGTTTTTCAGCTTTAAAATTTTTATGGTTTTAGTTTTGGTTTAGTTTTTAAATAAAACGTAAAGGTTTGTGAGTTTGTCCCCACACATCGTGCACCTGTATTTCTGCATAACATGAGCTCTCTACCCGGGCTCCGTCCATTTAAACGAAGGTAAACGCTATGCCTTCGTGAGTTAACTCGTCCCTCTGCATAGGCTAGTGAATACTTTCGGGTTACTTATGACTTATACTTTCGTGAGTTAACTTGTCCCTCCGCATAGGCATAAGTAAATGTGATCCCTCGAATTGAACTCGTAAGCCTGTGATAGGCAATGATCGAGGCTTCGTACTAATCTTAGCAGATCACAGTATGGACAATTCGAGTACTTATTTAGAACCAAGACCGCATATAGTGAACTATATGAGCCACCTAATTAGAGCCATGCCGAACCTCTGTCCGTTAATAATCACCAAAATAAGTACATGGGAGAAACGCCTCTTACCTTTTATTTCTTTACACTTTTTATTTGGGTTTTCTGTAATTTTCCTCTATTCATATTTGTCGTACTAACCAAGGTATTTGTCTTTGTTTTAATTTTGCATCATGCATTATAGGCATCATATCAGGAGGGTGTTGATTAAAGATCGGTTGCCAAAAACGGGTTTCTAATGGAAGAGTCGATTTTACAAACAACCGAGAAAAACGCTGTAGTCCGATATTGGTCTCTAAGAACCCAGAAAGAAAAAGGGGACAGTCTAATGGAAAGATGTATTCCCAATCTACCTGAGCACGTAACTGTGAACGTTCGTCAGAATAACCTTGATGACTTGACTTAGATTTGGAGACAGTGGGATTCAGACACTAGAGGCATCTTCACTGAAAGGTACGGGGATATAGCCAGCCTGATCGCCGTCAACATAGATGAAAGATTGATTCAGGCCATGATCAGATTCTGGGATTCGGCTTACCAGTGTTTCATCTTCAATCAAGAAGATATGACCCCAACCGTAGAAGAGTACGCTGCTTTGCTTCGTATTGATAATGTGTAACTCTACAAGATTTATGTGAAGGAGCCCAAGCTGATGACTTTCAAGAAAAAGCTGGTAAAGTTGACTAGCTTGACCGACACATGGGCTGAGAAACAAATAAAGAAAAAGAATGAAATCAGCTGTATTTCGTGGTTTTCCCTGCGGGATTTAGTCCTAAATCATCCTTGTAGCGACGTAAAAAAATTTAGTTTCGCTTGGTCGCTAATTGTGGTGATTTATTAAACATTTGAAAACCAACTTTCGATTTTATTAACAAAGGGAGTCGCCACCGATCTTTTTTCCAGGTGTGACCGGACACCTAATAAATCATCCTTTTTTAGAAAAGAAAACTTATTCTTGCGCAAAAATGAAGGCCAATTTAGGTCTACGTCAAAAGCCAAAGTAAAGTTGGGTTCGGAGTTGATTCTGTGCCAGGAAGGTATTAGCACCTCGCGACGCCCAAAATTGGTATCTTATTAAACAAGTATTGTCTTAATTTTCAAAATTGCAAGTTCAAAGTAACATTGAATCGTGATCCGATCAAAACACGAGAAATTTCAAGTTTCGCTTTCTTTTGAGAAGGACGCACTGTTTTAACACGAGTCGATTGATATTCACCCAACATAGCGATGAAATCAATGACTTAATATTAAATCGGCATGTTGCCTTATTTATTGAAATTAAAATTATGAGTAAAACATTATTTAAAATAAGAATTAGTAAATAATACAAAACAACGATGCAATTAATAATGAAATGTTAAAACCGAGAATATTAAAACAACAATATTAATATTTACAAAAAAATAGAAATGATGTACTACCAATATAATAAGAAAAATAATATATTCATAATGACAATAGAAAATAACAATATATACATAAAACATACATATACATATATATATATATATATATACATGACATACCAAAATGAAAATATACAACATATATTAGAAATATTAATAATGAGAAAAATATATTTTATATATATATATGCTAAAGACACTACATGAATATGTACTTATATGTATTAAAAATATCTACATATATAATGGACATGTACTAATAATGATAATAAGAGTAATAATAAAAGACGATATATACCAAATAATACATAATAATTTAAAACAAAATAGTAAGTAACATTAGAGAAAAATGATAAATATAATAATAAATATAACGATATATGAAAATAATACTATATAAAGAAAAGAATATATATACTCCTATAATAAAATATGTGTACTAATATTAATAATAAATATAATAGGATAAAATAAATATAATAATATATACATCATATGGTATTAAAAATACGATATATATATATAGTATTTCGAGTATGTACATGAGACACTATAAAATATATACATGGAAATATACAAGAAGTATACAACTAATAACATTAAGAATATATATAGAATATAAATATAATATATACAATATACACATATGATAAAAACTATTAATATGTACATGTATATCTACATACACATTAAGTAAAAGTACTAATGCTAACAATATTAATAATAAATATAATAATAGATATATATGCATACAATAGTAAGAAACGGAACATAAAGAAAATATATATATATAGCTAAATATAATATAATAATAACAATATATAAAAATAATAGTGATAGCAATATTACATATATAACATGGTTAATATTTAAAGCTAAATTAAATAGCAAAATAATATGAAATCTAAGGTAAATACGAAAAATAAATGAAAAAAGAAGAGAGAGGGAAGAGAGAAGGAAGGGGGGAAGGGGAATCCGGCCAAGGGCCATCAATGGTCGAAATCGTTCAATCGTCCGTCTGTCGTGCAAGCCATCATCATGCATGTATGGCGAAAAATGTAATTTTTTTATATTTGTTTTGTATATATATATTTATTATATATTTTTATTATGATGTATATATATAGATTAATAGATTCGAAAAAAAAAGAAAAATAAAAAATAAAAAATAAAAATAAGAGTAAAATAATAAAGAAGATAAAATCACCTTTAGGTATTTTTTGAAGATAAATTCTTTGTATTAATCAAAATTCCCTCTTCTTGAATCTCAAAAAAATTTCTTCTCTCCAAAATACAATAAATTCCTCTCCAATCCCCCTCTCCTCTTTTACATTGAGATTGTGGCTTTTTATAAGCTTTTACCACTTGTTCTTCTTTTTTTTTTTTAATTTATTTGCTTTTTCCATTGTAGGCAAGTGGAGCAAAATGGGGGTGGGTGGCTAATTATGGTGGTGGAGTAGATAAGATTAGGTTTTTTCTTTTTCTGATTTTTTTTAGGGGTTGGATTAGTGTTTTGGGCTAAGTTTTGGGTTTGTATTGGGTTTTAATTGGGTAGTTGAGTTATGTTTATTTGGGTTTGGTTTTATTGGGCCCCGGGCAAAATTTGGGCCATACAGCTGCCCCTCTTTGCTTGTTGTTGTGTAACAAGAACAGAACAAAGACTATAAAAGGACCAATTTTGCCCGGGCTCGCCGAGTCTTGAGTTCTTGAACTGCTTTGGAACTCTTCTTGTTTAGTTAGTCCCTTTTCACTCCACCGCATCTTGTAGCTTTGGTTTAATCCATGCAAATTCGGAGATATGCCTTGTAGCTTCAATCTGCTCCAATGTAACTTCAAGGATATGAGATTTGTGGCTTCGATCCGCTTCATCTGTAACTCGTAAAGATAAGATCTACAACTTCAATATGCTCTTCTATCGCTTCAAGAGATAAGGTTTTGGTCTTCTTTCTGCGACTCCGAAAGACAAGATCCGATGCCCTCGATCAACTCCACTCGCAACTCTAAGGAGATGAATTTGACGCCTTCAATCACCTTCAATCTTTATTCTCTTCTCGACATGTGATCCTCTCGCAATATGAGTTGATTTTGAAACTTATCTTGAAAAGCGATTTTGAAAATACTCGACATGTGACTCGAGGCTCAACTCACCTCTCGCAGAAATTACAAGCTCAACTCACCTTTCGCAATATAAATTGAAAAAAAATACCACAAGTGTGTGATCTCAAGCTCAACTCACCTCTCACAATATGAGTTGATTTTTTTTTTTTTTGAAAACAGAAATTGAAAATACCTCAACGTGTCTTGAGACTCAACTCATTTCTCGCAATATGAGTTGAATTTTGAAAATGAAATTGAAATTACCTCAACAGGTCCCGAGGCTCAACTCACCTCTCGCAATATGAGTTGATTTTTCAAAATTGAAAATACCTCGGCGTGTGACTTCGAGGCTCAACTCGCCGCTTGCAATACGAGTTGATTTTTTGACAACAGAATTGAAATTACCTCAACAGTGTCCCGAGGCTCAACTCACCTCTCGCAATATGAGTTGAAATTAAAACACAAAATTGAAAATACCTCAACAGGACTGAGGTTCGACTCACCTCTAGCAATATGAGTTGATTTTGAAAACAAAATAAAAAGGCTTAACTCACCTCTCGCAATATGAGTCAATTTAAAACTAAAATACCTCAACAGTGCCCGAGGCTCAACTCACTTCTCGCAATATGAGTTGATTTTGAAAACAACAATTAAAAATACCTCAACATGTCTTGAGGCTCAACTCATCTCTAGCAATATGAGTTGAGTTTCCTTGAAAAGTATGAATTAAAAACATCAAAATACCAAAACCTGTCCTTTGGTAGAATTCGGGTGTCTTTTCCTTTGATTCAGTGCGACTCTCATTCAAGATTTCTTGCTCTATTGGAGTACCTGTATATGTCATGTATGATGTTATCATGATATGCACATGTTTGTCTTAAATGCTTTTATGCCTACATGATTATGCAGTGCTCCTTAAGCATGTTTGTCGTATGTCCATTTAGCCATGATTGTTGAGGATCTGTGTTCATTGCTTTGATTCTCGACTTTCTCTTCAGGCCTTATACCTGTCTTCAAGCTTCACGAGTAATCGACGCTTCTCGATATCATTCTTCCGCCTGATTGAACTTTGTTCTTACTTTGAGACTCTTGTGCTTATCAAATTTTCATCCAGGTAATGCTTAACATTTCTTTTGTTTAGAGTATGTCATTTCACCATTTATCATGTAAATAATGAGATGCACGAAAAAGGTCAGATAGGGACAAAAATGATATTTCATATTCATCTATTTCAAATGTGGCAAACAAAGCAAGTTAAACAATTTCAAAAAGAAAGAAAGGATCGTATTCAACGGATACAAATGCTCTAGATATTCAACACATGAACTCTTCCTCGCTCCTCAATCAAAAATCTTTTTGAGCGCGGCTTCATGAGAAAATTTCAATCTTTCGAAATGCTTCAAATCATCAGAACCTCACCGCTTGACCTATCGCTCGACCGCCAGTTTGTTTCATTAGGACGCCTCTCGGTTTTCATCCTAATCTTTTGTAATAATCAAGACGCCATTTTCGAGTTTTCACCTCGATCTTTTTTTTTTTAAGATGCCCTTTTCGGTTTTCATCTTAAGCATAATATTTTTCACAAAGATCTCGAGTTCACCGGATTCGACAACTCTTTCCCATCCATCTCGGTAAGGATCAAAGCTCCTCCCGAGAATGCCTTCTTTACGACGTCGATCCTTCCCGCTTGGTGCCCATTTCCTCGCAGATCTTTTTGTATTGGGAGAATTTTTCAAAGACGAGTTTCCTTCATGGAATTCTCTTGGTCGTACTTTCTTGTCATGGGTCGCTATCATTCTTTTTGGTACATCCGCCTGTGACAAATTGCCCTGAGACGCTTTTCTTCAATGAGGTTCACTGATCATATCGAGCTTGTACCCATTCTCGCTTCTTCTAACTTTGATTCCATTAAGACTCGTAGAAGGGATCTCAACCTCGATAGGTAGCACGCCTTCCATTCCATAAACCGAGAGAAAGGAGTTGCTCCGTAGATGTTCAGACAGATGTGCGATATGCAAACAAAGCAAATGGAAGCTTCTCGTGCAATCTTTAAATGTCTCACCATTTTTCCAATGATCCTCTTAATATTTTTATTGGTCGCTTCAACAACCCGCTCATCTTTGGGCGATAGGGCGAGGAGTTATGATGCTTTATTTGGAATTGCTCGCATACTTCCTTCATCATATTGTTATTCAGATTCATGGCGTTATCTGAAATGATTCTTTCAGGCAAACCATATCGACAAATGATTTCCTTCTTCAAAAACCTACAAATTGCAGTCTTGGTCACATTGGCAAACAAAGCGGCTTCTATCCATTTTGTGAAGTAATCAATGACCACAAAAATGAATCGATGTCCATTAGAAGCTTTCGGGAAAATAGGCCCTATGACATCTATGCCCCACATAGAAAAAGGCCACGGAGAAGTCATGACGTGAAGGGGCGAAGGGGCTACATGAATTTTATCGCCGTAGATTTGACATTTGTTGCATTTTCTGGAAAAACTAATGCAGTCGCTTTCCATCGTCAACTAGTAGTAACCGAGTCTCATAATCTTTCTGGCCATACTGAAACCATTGGCATGTGTCCCACAGATTCCTTCATGGACATCTTCAAGTATCTTTCTGGCTTCAACATCATCCACACATCATTCTGATAGGAGGATCTGCCATCGTGCCATTCTTCCTGAGAGTGCCGGTGATTCCATCATGTATTTTATTGGGTCTAGCTTTGAAATTAGCCATGTCGTATGATACAACATATATTGTCTGAGTCTCCAAGCTACCCAAACTAGAGCGTAACAGTATTTTTCAATGGACAAATACTTTACTTCATATTCAGTGAACTTTTTACTGAGGTAGTAGATCGCCTTTTCTTTCTTTCCTGACTCGTCGTGTTGCCCCAGTACACAACCCATTGAATTTTCAAACACAGTTAAATCAATATCAATGGTCTTCCCGGAGTTGGTGGTACTAGCACTGGAGGACTAGACAAATATTGCTTTATTTTATCAAAGGCCAACTGGCATTCCTCATTCCATTCTCCAGGGTTATGTTTTCGAAGAAGTCGAAAGATTGGGTCGCATTGGTTGGTAAGTCGAGCGATAAATCAAGCGATGTAATTTAATCTCCTAAAATCCTCTAACTTCCTTTTGCGCGCGGAGATGGCAACTCTTGAATGGCTTTTATTTTAACTGGATCAACCTCGATACCTCTTTTCACGACAATGAAGCCTAGCAACTTCCCGAGGTAGCCCCAAACGTACATTTGGTGGATTGAGCTTTAATCGAACTTTCTCACTGTCGAACAACTTCTTGAGATTCACTACATGCTCTTCTTCCCTTCGGATTTAGCAATCATATCGTCGACGAGACCTCTATTTCTTTATGCATCATGTCATGGAATAACGCCACCATAGTCCTCGATATGTTGCTCCAAAGATTCTTTAACCCGAATGGCATCACCTTGTAGCGAACGTCCCCACATTGTTATGAAGGTAGTTTTCTCCATATCCTCGGGGCCATCTTGATCCGATTATACCCCGAGAATCCATCCATGAAAGAAAATAATGAATGTTTTGTCAGTGTTGTCCACCAACGTATCAATATGCGGCAAGGAAAATTATCTTTTGGGCTTGCTCGATTCAGTCACAGTAATCCACGTACATTCGTATTTTGCCATCTTTCTTTGGTACCGGACTATGTTAGCCACCCATTCGGATATTTGAGGCTTGTAGGAAGCCAAGATCAAATTGCTTCTTGACTTCCTCTTTATTTTCAACAAGATTTCGGGTCTCATCCGCCTTAATTTTTGGCCGGATAGGCTTGCATTCGGCTTTAATGGGAGCTTATGGACCACTAAATCTTCATCTAGCCCTGGCATGTCCCGGTATGACCATGCAAAACGCCTTTGTACTCACTGAGTAAAGTGATCAAACTATGCTCGTACTCTTTGAAATAGAAGTCCCAATCTTCACTTCTTGTTTCCTCTCTTGATTGCCCAAATTTATTGTTTCCACAGATTCTTCGTGGGCAAAATCTGCTTATCCTCTTGTTCCACCATTCTTAACAATTCAGAGATGAGACATAATCTTCAAAGATTTTCTTGACTTCAAATTCTCTTAAGCAAACAAAGATTCTCAAAATCAATTTCAAGATTCAGAATCGGCTTATTCATGTCGTCAATATCTCGAGCACCGAAAGTTGAATGGAAAAGGAAGTTATAGAGGGACATCCAAGTATTGGAAACAACAAACAAAATATTATGTCGTGGCAATAAGGCAAATGTAAGGATAGGCTATGAAATGAGAAAATGATTAGTGATAATGCGAAAAATCGTGACAAAATGCATCTCCATTGATATTCATGATAAAGAGCGAATGCAAGTTCTTACAAAAGAATTCTATTATATCTAAGGACACAATAGAAGTTTAATGTTTAGCATTACTCTGAAGACTTATAAACTACAAGAAGCTCTTCGGCTGTCCAATTGTTCAACACGAAACCGAAGGCAAGGCAAGGCGATCCTCGAGACATCTTTACTTGCACCAGCTCCTTTGTCAATGACATTTATACTGACATTTTGAAAACCCTTTTCAATTAACCCCAGCATGTTTCGTGGATCATCTTCTCCAGGGTACATCATTCCCGCAGATGTAAATGTTTTTGACAAAGGAGGGTACTCTATTGGTTCCCTTTCTGGTTCTCGGCCCAAAGTTCTTGCGATTCTTCTTTCTTGATCCTTCTTCCACTGTCT
Organism: Gossypium arboreum; assembly: GCF_025698485.1. NCBI lineage: Eukaryota > Viridiplantae > Streptophyta > Magnoliopsida > Malvales > Malvaceae > Gossypium > Gossypium arboreum. Next base: position 126,744,281 of record NC_069082.1, on the reverse strand, counting down.
TCTTCTTTGACGTATGTCAGGCTGGAACCCCAAACCATATCGGGCCTTGTGGTGCACTGGCTTTAAAGCCCTAACTATTCCTTGCAGATGTCTCCCTAAACCTCTTCTCGCACGAGCTCCCTTTCCTTCGGTCAACTTGACGCCCATTCTGGTATTTCTTGATAGTTTTGGCATCAGAATTCTGTTTCCCTCAGCGACGAAAGTGGCATTGACGAATTCAAGAGATCGAAAGGAACATTCCACTGCGTCCTTGCTTACTTCCAGGTATGGCGCATCAGCAGAGATAGATGCAACAATGTCTTCTTCACCCTCGACTGTGACCAAACAGCCATCCATGATGAACTTTACTTTTTGATGGAGAGAGGACGGAACTGCTCCAGCAGAATGGATCCAGGGTCTTCCCAAAAGGCAGTTATAAGAGGGTGTAATGTCCATGACTTGGAACTCGACATCATAAATGTAAGGGCCCACTTCCAAAGGGATTTCGATCTTTCCCATGACTTTGCGCCTCGTCCCGTCGAATGCCCTTCTCAGGAATGACAGGCCTTAAGTAGGACAAATCCATCGGTATTCTGGAAAGCGTGGCCAATGGCATAACGTTTAACGCTGACCCATTATCGATGAGTACGTTTGGTATTATGTACCCCTTGCAACGAGTCGTGATATGCAGCGCTTTCACCAAGCCTCTACCATTTGGCGGTATCTCATCGTCATTAAAAGAGATGAAATTGTCCGCATTCGATTGTTTACCCACCTATCAAGCTTTTCGACGATATGTTGTTGGCCACATAAGCTTGATTTAACACCTTCAATAAAGCATTCCGGTGTGGCTCAATTTAACAAAGAGATAGAATCGAGATTTCTACCGGTCGCTTGCTCAATTGTTCCACCACACTATACTCATTGTGCTTAATAAATTTCAAGAATTCTTGAGCTTCTTCCTCATTCACGTGCTTTTTAGTTTCTTGTACGGTGGAATTTCTTGCTCGACTTCGACTTCATGCATCACCGCTTTCCTTTTGCTTCAAGTCGCTACTTTTCTTTATCGGTTCAACTTCTTTAGAATAGCACCGTCCACTCGCGGGTAAAATGACCTACTTCCCCAATGTCTTCGCCAGTGGCTTCAAGCTTTTCACCTTCGTGTAACGATGTTGATATCATACTTCCACTGATCGTTTTATTGTCCTTATAAGGGAAAGGAGATGGTACTTCAATTATCATTTTGGTTTCACCGGCTCCTTCTTCGGCCATAATAGATTATTAACTATTGGGCGGTACGCTTATATGGGAAACCCGATGATTGATTGTGAGAGGCACATATTTCTCCACTATCGCCTCTTTGGCTTTACAAAAATCCCAATCTCCTTATTGTCCATCATACTTTGCAAGACACTTCAATTCCTCACAGATCGAATGTTATGCTCCCCAATACCATGGAGCTCGCAAAAGCTGTGACCTTTTGCATCTTTTCCTTTGGATACTCCATTAAAACGACAGAGCAAGCCCTTCTCACTTAGTACCTCCTAGATTCTCTGTAGAGGTGTTCTTACTTCAGAAACCCATCTTCTACTTTGTCGTTTATCCTCCTCTTCATCGAGCTCACATTCCTTCGGTGTGATTTGGGAATGGATTCCTGTCAGATCGCCAGTACCATCAAATCGCAAAATGCCCGCATCGATGAGCCCTTGAACTCTCCTTTTGAAAGCAAGACAGTTCTCAGTGGAATGCCCCTGGTTCCCCGCATGGTATGCACAACTAGCGTTTGGATCGTACCATTTCGGGTATGGAGGTTTAAGGGGCCATGTAATGGGGAGATATCAATTGTTTCTCCAAAATTTTGGGTACAATTCCCATACGACATGGGATGGGGGTAAATTATGGTCTCTGGGATTATGCCTTCTTGGTCTTGGTTCGCTTCGGGTTGGCTTTGGTAGTAATGTGTTTTGTGGGAAAGTGGTGATGGGTCTTTGGTTGTTCGTGGCGATACGGGTAGGATGGATGTGGTGCTTGGTAGTAAGGGGTTTGAGGGGATAATAGAAATTGGGGTGGATAATTTCGAGGTCGGGGTTGGTTAGGATACTGAATTGGGAATGTAACGACTCGCCTTCCCACCATGTGGGCTTCCGCTCTTTCTTCCTTACTGGCACTTGCTTTTCTTGAGCCTTCGATCCTTCCATTCTACCGCTCTTGACGGCATTCTCTATGAGTTCACCAGATATTACGATATCCAAAAAATCCTTCGTAGCACTTCCCACCACTTGTCATAGAATGGTGCTTTCAAAGTATTGATGAAAAGGACTGTTATCTCAGTCTTAGTCAGTGGAGGCTCCACTTGAGCCGAGATATCTCTCCATCTTTGGGCATACTGTCTAAAGGATTCTGCTGGTTTCTTCTCCATCATTTGCAAGGTCATACTGTGCGCACTATGTCCGATACATGCTTGTACTGCTCGCAAAATGCTGACGCCAAGTCCTTCCAGGATCGAATCTTTTCTCTACTAAGTTGATTGTACCACCGAAGAGCTGACCCTGTTAGACTATCTTGAAAGCAATGACCAGATGCGCCTTTAGACATCTCGTGCCATCGTATTTTTCGAAATCAGGCACCTTGAACTTCGGAGGTAGAACTAGATCAAGCACCAAACTGAGCTCTTTGGCACTTAGTGCAGAGAGGCTTCAGACTCTATTGCTTTGAGTCTTTCCTCTAAGCTCCTATACTTATCTTGAGCCTCATGATCGTCCATTCTCAACTCGGCTATTTCCATTGGATCGTCCAAATCGGAACAATTGGATTGGCGTGATTAGCCCTGAATTTGATATGAATATTCCTTGCCCTAAATGAGTATGTGGCACCGCCGCTGCTCGGTCTGTGGGTTTTTCTTGGTTTACCTTTTGTCTTCTGGGTGTGTGGTGGAGTGAATCCGGGATAGAGCGGGTCTTGATTGTGATTAACTCTTGATCGAGATTCTTCAATGTCGTGGCTCGCATGGGTCCCTTTTCTTTGACTAAAGTCGACATCATCTCCATCATCTTGGCCATTTGATCTCTTTGCTCGAGTGATTCCTCTCGAGATCTCACCATTAGGTCTCTCGTTTCTCGTTGCGATTTGGCCGCTGTTCTTGTAATTCCTTTTGAGCCCTTTCCAACCTTTCAATTTTCTCATTGAATTCACCTCCATCACTCTAGCTTGTCGTGCGTTTTATATGGATGACGTGGTTCCAGTCTTGTGGTATTACAACTGCGAATTATATATTTTGTCTTCAGCGACCGAGTATGGGATATGCAATGTATGAATGAATGCATGAATGAATACATGAATGTCAAAATGTTAGTTATGCAAAGAATGCAAAAAATTGGTGTTGATTTCAAGATAGCCCCATATTTAGGCATTTCATTTATCAACATAGTCCATTACACAAAGTTTTCATTTCTCCAACGGTTACACAAATTTTCTAGCCGCATTGCCTTGTTTCTTCACTTGCTCTAAAAACTCTAATATGCTCGATCTTTGGCTCGGAGGGAATTGGCAACTGAGAACTTCGGCTTCATCTGATAATTGAACAACTTGCATAGCCGCCTTGCGAATTTCATTGATCAAGAACTCGAGTTGCATTTCTTTTTCTTTGAGAGTTTCTTCACACGCGTGAATGTCTCTATCGTACTGGTCACTCTTTTCTTCTAGAGCCTTCAGGAGGTTATCTAATTGTTGTTGACGAGATTGCAGCATGTTTTCTAGATCTCGTGTTTTCCTTTTAATTCTTGATGTTCGATTGACTATTCGCAAATTCTGCATCATCATTTCATACTCGGCGTTCTTCCTTCTTAATTCTATCACAAGGTGCATGACCTTTTCCTCCTCTTTCTTTGCTTTTCCTTCCAAAATTCCATTCCTCCCTTGATATTGCTAATTTCTTCCTTCCACTCTGCCGACTTGCCCAACCCACTATTCTTTTCAGTGCTTCTTAATTTCTTGTTTTCCAAATGAAGGTCCCTTAAGTCGTTTCTCACGATCTCGGCTTCTCTTTGTACTTTTTCAGTTCTTGTCCTTTCAACCTGAACTTCAATCTTCAGTTGATAGTTTTCTTCTTGAAGGGCACTAAGGTCCCGAGACATCTTGGCCTTTTCTCGTTCGAATTCTTGTCTTGCCATCTCTAGCTCAGACGGCGTTTCCTCCGAGAAAGGATTCTGGATAGTGTAGTTTGTTGACGAGATTTGCTGACTATTTACCCGTTGCTTCCTCCATATGTCGTAATCTTGGGTAAGGGTATCAGCATACAAGGCTAATTCCATGAAATGAATTTCCTTCCAAGACTTTGCAATGTCTCGGACTCTCTTCATATATCCTTCACCCGCAAAGCTTAACTCGAATCGTGCTAATCCTCCGCTTGCGGGTAGGAATTGTCGCGAAGAAAATTGCCTTTGGACCAATAGCGGAGCATATCCAACTCCTCCCCATAACCCGAGTAAAGGTACCCAATCTTGGCTTCCACATTTGTATAGCGAATCAAGGACGGATCCAGGGTGCTCTCCATGTTATATCCTTGGCGCGAAGATTCTCAAAGACTGATACCCAATGTTGCTCGGTGACTTCCTTCGGCCATTCTTTCTTGAGATAAGCTTCTAGCGGGGCAAATGTTTTTGAAAACATATAGAACGGAGTGCGCTCTACTTTCCAAAAATGACTCAAAATCCAAACATTGAGCAACTGAGCACATCCACTAAATCGTCCCTTTCCAACCCTTCAAGTACTCGTGGATCCAAGGTCTCTACCGGATAGTCGTGACGGGTTGACTCCTTGTTTTAACCTTTCAAGAAATCAACCATCGCAACTTCGAGATGTCCGAGAACTTTTGGGAAAATGACCAAACCATAAATGGCCAAAGCGAATAGATTTACCCTTTTCAGCATGTCGGGATGGTTCAGAACCAAATCTCGTAAGGAGGACCATGGAATGCAAATGGTTTCATTCTTCTTCTTTATCTATTTTTCAGCCCATGCATCACCATGTCTCGGCCTCACTAACTTTTTCTTGAAGGTCATCGGCTTAGGCTCATTCACATATATTTTGCGAATTATACATTGTCGATGCGAGTAAAGCAAAGATACTCTTCTATGGTTGGAGTCATGTCTTCTTGATTGAAGGTGAAACATTGATAAGTCGGGTCCTAGAATCGAACCATGGCTTGAATCAACTGCTCGCTCTACACGGATGGTGATCAGTGAGCTATATCTCCATACCTCTCGGTGAAAATGTCCCTAGTGTCCAATCCCATTGATTCCAAATTCAACCAAATCCTCAAGGTTATTTTGGCGAACATTTACAGTTATATGTTCGGGAAAATTGGCAACACACCCTTCCACTAGACTATCCCCCTTTTCTCTCTGAGTTTTTAGAGACCAGTCCTGAACCACGACATTCTTCTCGGTTATTTGTGTAATTGACTCCTCCATCAGAAACCCGTTTTTTGGCAACCAACCTTTAATCAACACCTTCCTAATATGATGCCTATGATGCATGATGAAAAGAAAAATAAAAACAAACAAACTTGGTTTGTAAACACAACAAATATAATTTGAAAAACAAATTAAACTACCCAATCCAATTCTTTTGCATAAACAGTGTAAATAAAAGGCAAAAGGCATTTTCCCCGTGTACTTATTTTGGTGACTATAAGCGGACAGAGGTTCGGCATGGTCTAATTGGATAGCTCGTATGGTTCATTATATGCAGTCTCGGTTCTAGACAGGTACTCGAATTGCTCGTACTATCATCTCGCTAAGATCAAGACGAAGCCTCGGTCATAGCCCATCACAGCTCACGAGTTCAATTCGAGGATTACATTTACTTATGCCTATGCGGAGGGACAAGTTAACCCACGAAAGCATAAGTCATATGTAACCCGAAAGTATTCACTAGCCTGTTCGGAGGGACGAGTTAACTCACGAAGGCGTAGCTTTTACTTTCACTTAAACAGGGACGGAGCCCAGGTATAGAGCTCATGTTATGCAACAAAAATGCACGTGCACGGTGTGTGGGGAGAAACTTGCAAACCTTTACGTTTTATTTAAAAAAACTAAACCAAAACTAAAATCACAAAAATTTAAAGCTGAAAAACAACCGGATAAAACAAGTTAGAATATATACAACACGATGCAAATGCACGATTTTCTTGAAAACAAAAAATTTGAGGATCACGACTAAATGTTAATTTGAATAAGGAACTTTGAAAATTTTGACAATGCGAGTTTAATTCGACTCGACTCTCAAAAGCGTCCCAGTGGAGTCGCCAAATATGTGACGTAAAAAATTTAGTTTCGCTGGTCGCTAATTGTGGTGATTTATTAAACATTTGAAAACCAACTTTCGATTTTATTAACAAAGGAGTCGCCACCGATCTTTTTCCAGTGTGACCGGACACCTAATAAATCATCCTTTTAGAAAAGAAAACTTATTCTTGCAAAAATGAAGGCCGAATTTAGGTCTACGTCAAAAGCCAAAGTAAAGTTGGGTTCGAGTCGATTCTGTGCGAGGAAGGTATTAGCACCCTCGCGACGCCCAAAATTGGTATCTTATTAAACAAGTATTGTCTTAATTTTCAAAATTGCAAGTTCAAAGTAACATTGAATCGTGATCCGATCAAAACACGAGAAATTTCAAGTTTCGTTTTCTTTTGAGAAGGACGTACTGTTTTAACACGAGTCGATTGATATTCACCCAACATAGCGATGAAATCAATGACTTAATATTAAATCGGCATGTTGCCTTATTTATTGAAATTAAAAATTATGAGTAAAACATTATTTAAAATAAGAATTAAGTAAATAATACAAAACAACGATGCAATTAATAATGAAATGTTAAAACCGAGAATATTAAAACAACAATATTAATATTTACAAAAAAATAGAAATGATGTACTACCAATATAATAAGAAAAATAATATATTCATAATGACAATAGAAAATAACAATATATACATAAAACATACATATACATATATATATATATATACATGACATACCAAAATGAAAATATACAACATATATTAGAAATATTAATAATGAAAAATATATTTTATATATATATATGCTAAAGACACTACATGAATATGTACTTATATGTATTAAAATATCTACATATATAATGGACATGTACTAATAATGATAATAAGAGTAATAATAAAAGACGCATATATACCAAATAATACATAATAATTTAAAACAAAATAGTAAGTAGCATTAGAGAAAATGATAAATATAATAATAAATATAACGATATATGAAAATAATACTATATAAAGAAAAGAATATATATACTCCTATAATAAAATATGTGTACTAATATTAATAATAAATATAATAGGGATAAAATAAATATAATAATATATACATCATATGGTATTAAAAATACGTATATATATAATAGTATTTCGAGTATGTACATGAGACACTATAAAATATATACATGGAAATATACAAGAAGTATACAACTAATAACATTAAGAATATATATAGAATATAAATATAATATATACAATATACACATATGATAAAAACTATTAATATGTACATGTATATCTACATACACATTAAGTAAAAGTACTAATGCTAACAATATTAATAATAAATATAATAATAGATATATATGCATACAATAGTAAGAAACGGAACATAATGAAAATATATATATATAGCTAAATATAATATAATAATAACAATATATAAAAATAATAGTGATAACAATATTACATATATAACATGGTTAATATTTAAAGCTAAATTAAATAGCAAAATAATATGAAATCTAAGGTAAATCTGAAAAATAAATGAAAAAGAAGAGAGAGGAAGAGAGAAGGAGGGAAGGGAATCGGCCAAAGGCCAATCAATGGTCAATGACAATCATTTACTTCCTGGAAATGGCCACCACACCATGCAAGGTGTGATAAAAAATGTAATTTTTTATATTTGTTTTGTATATATATATTTATTATATTTTTTATTATGATGTATATATATAGATTAATAGATTCAAAAAAAGAAAAATAAAAATAAAAAATAAAAATAAGAGTAAAATAATAAAGAAGATAAAATCACCTTTAGGTATTTTTTGAAGATAAATTCTTTGTATTAATCAAAATTCCTCTTCTTGAATCTCAAAAAATTTCTTCTCTCAAAATACAATAAATTCCTCTCAATCCCCTCTCCTCTTTTACATTGAGATTGTGGCTTTTATAAGCTTTTACCACTTGTTCTTCTTTTTTTTTTAATTTATTTGCTTTTTCCATTGTAGGCAAGTGGAGCAAAATGGGGGTGGGTGGCTAATTATGGTGGTGGAGTAGATAAGATTAGGTTTTTTCTTTTTCTGATTTTTTTTTGGGGGTTGGATTAGTGTTTTGGGCTAAGTTTTGGGTTTGTATTGGGTTTTAATTGGGTAGTTGAGTTATGTTTATTTGGGTTTGGTTTTATTGGGCCCCGGGCAAAATTTGGGCCATACAATCCCGATATTTTGAAGAGAGTGAATCTGTTCGCTTTGGCCATTTACGGATTGGTCATCTTCCCAAAAGTTCTGGGACATATAGAGTTGCAGTAGTAGACTTCTTTGAAAAGTTAAAATAAGGAATCAACCCTATCCCAACTATTTTGGCTGAGACCTTCAGATCCCTAAGCAGTTGTAGGAGAAAAGGGGAAGGACGCTTTATCGGATGTGCGCAATTGCTTAATGTTTGGATTTTGAGCCCTTTCTGGAAAGTAGAGCGCACACTGTACCACATATTTTCAAAAACCTTCACTCTGTTGGAAGCCTATCTTGAGAAAGAAGGGCCAAAGGATTTCACCGAAGAGCATTGGGTTTCAGTTTTTCAGAACCTTCGAGCTGAAGATGTAACCTGGAGATTACCGTGGATCCGCCTTCGGTTCTATTATACAAGGTTGGAAACCAAGATTGGGTACCACTGCTCGGATTATGGGGGGGAGTAGGTTGTACTCCGTTATTGGCCCAGAGGTAATTTTCTTCGCGACAATTCATACCCGCCACTGGAGGATTAGCACAGTTCTAATTTGCTTTCACAGGCGAGGGTTATATGAAAAGGGTCTGAGATACGACGAAGTCTTGGAAGAAAATTCATCTGATGGAATTGGCTTTATACGCTGATACTTTCACCCAGGATTATGATGTATGGAGAAAACAACGAGTGAATAGTCAGCAAGTCTCGTCAACGAATTATACCTTCCAGAATCCTTTCTCGGAAGAAATGTCATCAGAGCTAGAAATGGCAAGAATGGAATTTGAACGAGAAAAAGCCAAGATGTGACGGAACCTTAGTGCCCTTCAAGAGGAAAATTACCAGCTGAAGATTGATGTTCAAATTGAAAGATTTAGAGCTGAGAAAGTTTAAAGAGAAGCTGAGGTCGTAAGAAATGACTTAAGAGATCTTCATCTGGAAAATAAGAAATTAAGAGTCACTATCAAGAATAGTGGGTTGGGCAAATCATCAGCAGAATGGAAAGAAGATTTAAGCAACATCAAAGATGGGATGAAATTTTGGAAAGGAAAAGAGAAAAAAGAAGAAGAAAAGACTGCGCGAGCTATGATGGAGCTAAGGAAGAAAAACGCCAAATATGATGTTTTGTCTGCTGAGGTAATGACTAATCGATCTAAATGTCAAGAACTAAAAGAGAGGATATGAGACTTAGAAAACATGCTGCAAGATCGTCAAAAACAGCTAAATACTCCCTTGGAGGCTTTGGAAGAAAAGAATAGTCAGTATGATAGAGACATTCGTGCTTACGAAGAAGGCCTCCAAGAAAAAGAAATGCAACTTAGCTATTTGATCAATGAAGTTCGTGGGGTAGCCATGCACATGGTACAATTATCGGAAGAAGCTAAAATTCTCATTTGTCAATTCCCTCTAAGTCGAAGATCAAACATATCAGAATTCTTAGCACGAGTAAAGAAATATGGCGATATAGCTAGGAAGTTTGTGTAATGGCTGAATCGAAAGTGGTAAAATATTTTGCAATGGACTCTTTTGATAAATGAAATGCCTAAATAGGGGCCGTCTTGAAATCAACACTAAATTCTTACATATTCATGTATGACTAACATTCATTTATACATTCATTCATTCATTGCATATCCCATAATCGTTCGCTGAGGTTAAAACATACAATTCGCAGTTATAATACCATAAGACTAGAACCACGTCATTTGTATAGGACACGCCGACAAGCTAGAGTAATGGAGACTGAATTCAATGAAAGGATTGAAAGGATGGAAAGAATCCAAAGGGAATTACAAGAGCAGTTGACCAAGTCACAGCAAGAGACAAGAGACTTAATGGTGAGATCTCGAGAAGAATCGCTCAAACAGAAGGATCAAATGGCCAAGATGATGAAATGATGTCAGTTCTGGTAAAAGGAAAGGGACCTATGAACCCTGACATTGTGGAACCACAGTTAAGGGTTAACCTCGATCAAGATCCGCCCCATCCTCCAATATTTACTTCACCGCACACCCACGCAACACAAAGAGGGTACGCTCAATGGGAACCTACAGGCCTGGAGCAACGACCTGCGCCACCTGTTAATTTGGGACAAAGAATGTTCGTATAAAACCCGGGGGCTAGTCCTACTGATCCACTCATTCCAGATTTGGACGATCCAACAGAAATAGCCAAGTTGAAAACTGGTGATCACGAGGCTCAAGAGAAGTATAGGAGCTTAGAGGAAAGACTCAACGATAGAAGGCACTGAAGTCTTCTCCCCACTAGGTGCTAAAGAACTTAGTCTGGTACCCGATCTAATTCTGCCTCCGAAGTTCAAGGTGCCTAATTTTGAAAAGTACGATGGGACAAGATGTCCCAAAGTGCATCTTGTCATGTTTTGCCGAAAAATGACCAGTTATATGAACGAAGATAAGCTACTCATACATTGTTTTCAGGATAGTCTAGTAGGATCGGCCCTTCGGTGGTACAACCAGCTTAGTAGGAAAAAGATCCGATCCTAGAAGGACTTGGCATCAGCATTCTGTGAGCAGTACAAGCATGTATCGGATATGGTACCTGATCGAATGACTCTACAAATGATGGAAAAGAAACCAGCAGAAACCTTTAGATAGTATGCGCAAAGGTGGAGAGATATCTCGGCCCAAGTGAAGCCTCCACTAACTAAAACTGAGATAACAGTCCTTTTCATCAACACGTTGAAAGCGCCATTCTATGACAAACTAGTAGGAAGCGCCACAAAGGACTTTGCGAATATTGTGATATTCGAGGAACTTATTGAGAATGCCATAAAGAGTGGAAGGATGAAAGGTTCTGACAATTCAAGAAGGGCAGCATCCGTAAAGAAAAGAGAGCCAGAAACCCATATAGTGGGAGCTGAAAGTCGTTACACTCCGAACCCATATCTAAACCAACCCCGGCCTCGAAATTATCCACCTCCGAATTTCTATTATCCTCCTCAAACCCCTTATCACCAAGCACCACATTCTTCCTACCCCGTATACGCCACAAACAACCAAAGACCCGTCGCCACATTCCCAGAAAGCATTTTACCCACTCAAAGCCAACCTAGAAACGAACTAATACCAGTAAGGCCCAATCCCGAGAGACCGCAATTTACTCCTATCCTTGTGTCGTATGGGGAATTGTACCCAAAACTTTTGGAAAAACAATTGATATCTCCCCATTACATGGCACCCTTAAAACCCTCGTACCCGAAATAGTACGATCCTAACGCTAGTTGTGTATATCACGCTGGGAACCAGAGACACTCTACAGAAAACTGCCTTTCCTTCAAAAGGAGAGTTCAATGACTCATCGATGCGGGTATTCTGTGATTTGATGGTATTGGCGGTACGGCCGAGAACCCATTCCCAAACCACACCGAAGGAAATATGAGCGTAGTGGGAGAGGAGGACAAACGGAAAAGTAGAAGATGGGTTTTTGAAATAGGAACACCTCTGCAGAAAATCTGGGAGGTACTAGTTGAAAAGGGGTTGCTCTGTCATCTTAATAGAGTATTCGAAGGAAGAAATGCAAAAGGTTAAAGTTTTTACAAATTCCATGGTATTGAGGGGCACGACATTCAGTCCTGCGAGGGGTTCAAGAGATTACTGCAAAATATGATGGATAATAAGGAGATTGGGATTTTTTATAAAAGCGAAAAGGCCGATAGAGGAGAAATATGTGCCTCTGACAATCAATTGTCAGGTTTTCCAAATAGCACCGACCGATCGTTAATAATTTATTATGATGCGAAGAAGGAGCCGGTGAAACCAAAAGTGATAATCGAAGTACCATCTCCTTTCTCTTACAAAGACGATAAGGTGATACCATGGAAATACGACGTCAACATTGTCACACCTGAAGGTGAAAAGTCTGAAACTGCAATCGGAAGTGTTAGAGAAATAGGTCATTTCACCCGCAGTGGGAGGTGTTATTCTAAAGAAGTCGAGCCGGTAAAAAAAATAGTGACTTGAAACAGAAAGGGAAAGCACCGATGCACGTGATCGAAGATGAGCATGAAACTGGGCCTGAACAAGAAGTTAAAAAGCCTGTGGACGAGGAGGAAGCACATGAATTCTTAAAATTCATCAAGCATAGTAAGTATAATGTGGTGGAACAATTGAAAAAGCAACCAACACGAATCTCGATTTTATCTCTACTGTTAAACTCAGAGCCACACCGAAAAGCTTTACTGAAGGTGTTAAATCAAGCTTATGTAGCGGACAACATATCTGTTGAGAAGCTTGATAGGTGGGTGAATAAACTGAATGCTGACAATTTTATCTTTTTTAGTGATTATGAGATACCGCCAAATAGTAGAGGCTCAGTGAAAGCACTGCATATTACGACTCGCTGCAAGGGCTACATAATACCGAACGTGCTCATCAATAATGGGTCGGCACTCAACGTCATACCTTTGGCCACACTTTCCAGAATTCCGATGGATCTGTCCTATTTAAGGCCCTGTCATTCCACGGTAAGAGCATTCAATGGGACAAGGCGTGAAGTCATGGGAAAGATTGAGATCCCTTTGGAAGTGGGCCCTTATATATACGATGTTGAATATCAAGTCATGGATATTACACCATTATACAATTGCCTCTTGGGAAGACCTTGGATCCATTCTGCTGGGGAAGTTCCGTCCTCTCTCCATCAAAAAGTGAAGTTTATTATGGAGGGCTGTTTGGTCACTGTTGAGGGAGAAGAAGACATTGTTGCATCTATCTCTGCTGATGCACCGTACCTGAAAGTGAGCAAAGATGCAATAGAATGTTCCTTCCGATCCTTGGAATTTGTCAATGCCATTTTTGTGCTAAAGGAAATAGAATTCCCATACCTAAGCTGTCAAGGAATACCAAGATGGGAGTTGAGCTGACTGTGGGAAAAGGACCCCGAGCAAGGAAAGGTTTGGGAAGGTATCTGTAAGGAATAGTCAGGGCTCTAAAGCCAGTGCACCACAAGGCCTGATACGGTTTGGGGTTCCAGCCGGACATGAGTCAAAGAAGAAAATAATGGAAGAAAGATCAAGAAAGAAGGATCGCAAGAACCTTAGGCCGAGAAATAGAATTGGGGCCCATAACGTACCCTCCTTTGTCAAAAACATTTACATCTGCAGGAATGATATACCCCGGACAAGATAATCCACGAAGCACGTTGTTATTAATTGAAAGGGTTCTTTAGAATTTCATTATAAATGTCATTGACAAAGGAAGTGATGCAACTAAAGATGTTTCAATGATACGCCCTTGTCCTCCTGGATTTGTTTTGAACAATTGGACTGCTGTGGAGCTCCTTGTAGTTTCTAAATCTTCTCCAGAGTAATGCTCAATATTAACACTATTCTTTTTGTGTGTCCCTAAGCAATAGAGGGATTCTTTTGTAAGAGCTTATGATTTGCTCTTTATCACTTAAATGAACATTAATAAAGATGCATTTTGTCATAGTCTTTACATTCTCATTAACTTCATAATTTTTCCCTCTTTTCATAGCCTGTCATTGCATATGTCTCACATCATGCCTGTTGGTCACAATACTTTGATGCTCCTCTATAGTTTCCTTTTCCATTCAAGTTTCAGGTGCTCAGCTATCAACGGCATGAACAAACTCGTTACGAGTCTTGAAATTGATTTTGAGAAGGTTGTTTGTTTAAGAGAATTCGAAGCCGAAGAAAATGCTGAAGACTATGTCTCCTCTCCTGACTTGCTAAGAATGGTGGAATAAGAGGATAAACAGATTTTGCCTCATCAAGAATCTGTTGAAACAATAAATTTGGGAACTGAAGAAAGGAAGCAAGAGGTGAAGATTGGGACCTCTATTTCAAGGGGCACCAGGCACAATTTGATTGCTTTGCTCCTCGAGTACAAAGATGTATTCGTATGGTCATATCAGGATATGCCAGGATTGGATGAAGATGTAGTGGTCCATAAGCTCCCATTAAAGCCAGAATGCAAACCCATTCAACAAAAGCTAAGACGGATGAGACCTGAGATGTTGTTGAAAATAAAAGAGGAAGTCAAGAAGCAATTTGATGCTGGCTTCCTACAAGCCTCCAAATATCCAGAATGGGTGGCTAACATAGTCCCGGTACCAAAGAAAGATGGTAAAGTACGAATGTGCGTAGATTATCGTGACCTAAATCGAGCAAGTCCTAAAGATAATTTTCCCTTACCACACATTGATACGTTGGTGGATAACACAGCAAAACATTCATTGTTTTTCTTTATGGATGGATTCTCGGGGTATAATCAGATCAAGATGGCCCCCGAGGATATGGAGAAAACTACTTTCGTAATGATGTGGGGAACATTCTGCTATAAAGTGATGCTGTTTGGGTTAAAGAATGCTGGGGCAACATATCAAAGGGCTATGGTGACATTATTCCATGACATGATGCATAAAGAAATAGAGGTCTACGTCAATGATATGATTGCTAAATCCCGAGGGGAAGAAGAGCATGCAGTGAACCTCAAGAAGTTGTTCGAAAGGCTGAGAAAGTTTCAGCTAAAACTTAATCCAGCCAAATGTGCATTTGGGGTTACCTCGAGAAAGTTGCTAGGCTTCATTGTCAGTGAAAGAGGTATAGAGGTTGATCCAGATAAAATAAAAACCGTTCAAGAGTTACCACCTCCGCGCACGTAAAAGGAAGTCAGAGGATTTTTAGGGAGGTTGAACTACATCGCTCGGTTCATTGCTCAACTTACTAACCAGTGTGACCCAATTTTTCAACTCCTTCAGAAACATAATCCCGGAGAATGGAACGAGGAGTGCCAAGTGGCTTTTGACAAGATAAAACAGTATTTGTCTAGTCCCCCAGTACTAGTACCGCCAACTCCGGGAAGACCATTGATATTGTATTTGACTGTGTTCGAAAATTCAATGGGTTGCGTTCTGAGACAACACGACGAGTCAGGAAAGAAAGAAAAGGCGATTTACTATCTCAGCAAAAAGTTCATAGAGTATGAGGCAAAGTATTCGTCAATTGAAAAATTTTGTTGCGCATTGGTTTGGGTAGTTTGGAGGCTCAGACAATACATGTTGTATCATACAACATGGTTAATTTCAAAGCTGGACCCAATAAAGTACATGATGGAATCACCTGCACTCTCAGGAAGAATGGCACGATGGCAAATCTTACTATCAGAACGCGACATTGTCTATGTGAGCCAAAAGTCGATAAAAGGAAGCGCAATAGCTGACTTCTTAGCGACTCGAACAATGGATGAATACGAGCCATTGAGATTTGATTTTCTGGATGAAGACTTGATGTGCATTGCAGAAAAAGAGTGCGAGTTACCAAAAGAGAAGTCATGGAAGATGAGCTTTGATGGTGCATCGAACGCATTGGGGCATGGGATTGGAGCAGTCTTAGTATCACCAGAAGAGAACCATTATCCGTTCACTGCCAGATTAATCTTCTTCTGCACCAATAATATAGCAGAATATGAAGCTTGTATCATGGGACTCCGTGCAGCTATTGAACGAAACGTCAAAACTTTAGAGGTATATGGAGACTCAGTGTTGGTGATATACCAAATCCGTGGAGATTGGGAAGTGAGGGATTCGAAATTAGTCAAATATAGCGACCTAGTGGCAGGACTGATTAAAGAATTCAAAGAAATAACTTTTAATTACTTCCCACGAGAAGAAAACCAATTAGCTGATGCCCTGGCCACTTTGGCTTCAATGTTTAAAGCAAACAGAGAAACATAAATAATGTCTCTACAAATGAGCATATATGAAGTCATTACACATTGTTTCAACATTGAAAAAGAGCCAGATGGACGGCCATAGTTCCATGATGTCTTAGAATATATCAAGAATCAAAGGTATCCCGAACAAGCAAATGAGAATGACAAAAGAATAATCAGAAGAGTGGCAGCGGGATTTGTTCTTGATGGGGACATCCTGTACAAAAGAGGAAAAGATCAGGTGCTCTTGAGATACGTAGATGCTGTTGAAGCCGAAAAAATACTTGAAGATGTCCATGAGGGAATCTGTGGGACAGATGACAATGGTTTCACTATGGCCAGGAAGATTATGAGACTCGGTTATTACTGGTTGACGATGGAAAGCGACTGCATTATTTTTGCAAGAAAATGCCACAAATGTCAAATTTTTGGCGATAAGATTCATGTAGCCCCTTCGCCCTTTCATGTCATGACCTCTCCGTGGCCTTTTTCTATGTGGGGCATGGATATTATAGGGTCAATTTCTCCAAAAGCTTCTAATGGACACCGGTTTATTTTTGTGGTTATTGATTACTTCACAAAATGGTTAGAAGTCGCTTCGTTTGCCAATGTGACGAAGACTGCAGTTTGCAGGTTTTTGAAAAAGGAAATCGTTTGTCAATATGGTTTGCCTGAAAGAATCATTTCAGATAACGCCTTGAATCTGAACAACAAGATGATGAAGGAAGTGTGTGAGCAATTTCAAATAAAGCATCATAACTCCTCACCCTATCGCCCAAAAATGAATGGGGTAGTTGAAACGGCCAATAAAAATATTAAGAAGATTATTGGAAAAATGATCGAAACATATAAAGACTGGCACGAGAAGCTACCGTTTGCTTTGTATACATATCGCACATCTGTACGGACATCTACGGGAGCAACTCCTTTCTCTCTGATTTATGGAATGGAAGCTGTGCTACCTATCGAAGTTGAGATCGCTTTTCTACGAGTCTTAATGGAGTCAAAATTAGAAGAAGCAGAATGGGTTCGAGCTCGATATGACTAGTTGAACCTCATCGAAGAAAAATGTCTAAAGGCAATTTGTCACGGATAGATGTACTAGAAGAGAATGATCGCGGCCCATGACAAGAAAGTACGGCCAAGAGAATTCCACGAAGGAGAACTCGTGCTGAGAAAGATTCTCCCAATACAAAAAGACCTGCGAGAAAAATGGGCACCAAATTGGGAAGGTCTATACGTCGTAAAGAAGGCATTTCGGGTGGAGCTTTGATTCTCACTAAGATGGATGGAAATGAGTTACCTAATCCAGTGAATTCAGATGCTGTAAAGAAATATTATGCCTGAAAAAAAAATCAAGGTGAAAACCCGAAAAAGGCGTCTTGATGAACAAAAAAGGATCAAGGTGAAAACCTGAAAAGGGCGTCTTGCACAAAATTTCTCCACCGATTCCTTCTAGTCGAGCCTCCCGGTCTGTCATTATACCCCGAGAAGTAGAAAGAATTACAATCCCCATCCCGCCTAAAATCCTAGGAATTTGTTGATAGTTAGAATATATTCGTAGACCTGGTCGACTGATCCGTCGTAAATTCAAAATAGTTCTATGTGGTCCTTTTCTATTCCGTCTATGTGGGTCTCAGAGCTATGAATGAGGATAAAAAAAGTGATGCCTAGTCCAATCAAAAGAATTCCTTTCCTTTATTTATATATATTCTTTTCCACCCTTTCTTTTTGATAATCTACCGCCTTCCTTGTACAATCACCTGATGATGTATCATCTGACTACTTTTCCACTTTCACCGTTTACAAATAGTTTCCAAATAAACCCCAACAAAAAAGAGAAAGGAAAAATAAAAAAAGATAAAGATATTGTTGGGAATGAAATTACATCATTTGTATCCCTTTGATGTAAAACGGAGGATCAATTGATGTATTTTAAAAATTTTATCCATCGGACCGACGGGCTCGAACTCAGTAGCTTCCGCCTTTGACAGGCGGTCTCATCCAATTGAACTACAATTCCAGGAAATAAAGAAAAGTGTACAATGAGATAGTCTTATGATTTCATTCAAGCCATTTTCTATTTAGATTTTAGATTCAAGTCGTGTTGTAACAAACAAAGCGCGAGTGATATATTGATATCCATACGAGTATGCACTTTGAGTGAGAGTGACACGGATTACTAGTTACTAGGAATCCTTTCGTTATTGCCAAATAAATCTATCAATAATCAATTTGAAAATGAAAACAAAAAAGAGTCTTCTTTTTGTTTACTTTACTCTTTTCTTTTATTAAACTTTCTATTTAATGATCCCGATATGAATCTAGAGCGTTATCAAGGTCATAATTTATGAGAACAACTAAATAAATAGAACAAAATAAAAAACAAATAGCGGTAGGGATTGATATACCACAAAATTGGACTTTTTATTCTTCCCTAATTTTTTGTTTGGCTTTTCAGAAAACAAAATACAAAAATGGGCATTTTAGCTTATGGAGGATCGTGAATTATTGGGCGAATGGATTTGAACCAACAGAGACATATTGCCAACGAATTTACAATCCGTCCCCATTAACCGCTCGGGCATCGACCGGAAGAATTAATTCTAGGTTTATTGATAATCTATGATCAACTTCCTTTCAGAGTACCCTACCCCGGGGAAGTTGAATCCCACGCCTCCTTGAAAGAGAGGTGTCTGAACCGCTAGACGATGGGGGCATACTTGCCTGACCGAGACCATACTATCCCCTGGATACCGAAGGCGTCCTTGGGGTGATCTCATAGTTCCTACGGGGTGGAGACGATGGGGTTAGTCCATGGATTTTCCTTCCTTTTGCCGCATTTCGCTCAAAGGGTTAAAGGAGATAGTGCATCAAGTCGCTCAAGGGCCAACTTGATCCTCTTCCCAGGGATCCCGGATGGGGTAACCTAGGGGAGCCGCCGACTCCAACTACCTTCCATGTACGATCCATACTAGATCTAACCAACCGTCCATCCTACCTCTTCTACGTTCTTGACAGCCCATCTTTGTCTCAGTAGAGTCTTTCAGTGGCATGTTTCGGTCTCACAAGAGGTTTTTCAATCCATAATAAATATTTATCTTCTTTTTTTTAATATTTCTAACTTTGAACTTTCTTGATTCCCATCCAGATAAGAAGTTTTATAAACCGGTCTATTTTTATAGTATGTCTCTTTAAAATGAAAGTGGAGTTCGCCCTTTTTTTTTTCTTTCCAATCGTTTCTGGATTATAACTAGAACCCCCTTTTTTCTGGACCCATCTCACATCGATGACTCGACCCCTCCCACCTATAGGTAATTTTAGACAGGTTTCCTTTGAAGTGGATACTTGATTCAGATTGGCTCTGGTTCATTTGGAAAATATAGTTAGAGGAACTATATGCGGAGCAATTAGGCATAAATTGATACAGCTCTAACTCGATTATTTCCTAATAATTGCTGTACCTCACAAGTTACATTAATTTGTTGACCGGCGGTATCTTAACCCTTAACTACTAGGGCGTTGTAAATATTAGGCATCTTGCCCGGGGGAAAGGCTACTTTCACGCAATTCACGGGGTTCAACAAGCAATCGATATTTCACGATCAAGGGTCATATAACTATTGCATTGAAGGATCTTGAATTTGAACCACTTGACAGATATATGCTACGCCCAAAACCAAAAAACACCTCCAAATACCCGGATTTGTTATAGTCCCCCCTGTAATACT
The DNA here is from genome assembly GCF_025698485.1 of Gossypium arboreum. Lineage (NCBI taxonomy): Eukaryota > Viridiplantae > Streptophyta > Magnoliopsida > Malvales > Malvaceae > Gossypium > Gossypium arboreum. The sequence goes on along the minus strand of NC_069082.1, from coordinate 126,724,355 downwards.
CCAACCGCCCCACGAATTGGAAGCTGTAGGTATTATTGCGGGGCAATCCATTAGAGAACTGAGAACGCAACTAACATTGAGAACTTTTCATACCGGCGGAGTATTTACAGGGGGTACTGCAGAACATGTCCGAGCCCCTTTTAATGGAAAAATAAAATTCAATGAGGATTTGGTTCATCCTACACGTACACGTCACGGGCATCCTGCGTATTTTCGTCGATTTTGCTCTGATCCACCTCTTCCTCTGAAAAAAAGGGAAGAAGAAGTATTTTCTTCGGTCCCCTGTTTCTGGTTAGCCCCTCCCCCCTCTTTCAATGCAATAGTTATATGTCATAGAATTTTTTTAGCTTAGATACCATATGATTGGGTATCATATGAGTAATGAAGTAAACACTGGGCTTAAAAAGCAAGGTGTTTTGAACGGTGGGTCAGGCAGCAAGACTACAGTATTTGAAGCAGTTTCAGCAGCTCGAAATCTTCTACGTAAGAAGCCATGCTCGAAAAGATTCTTGATTGAGGAACGTGGAAGAGTTCATGTGTTGAATATCTAAAGTATTTGTATCCGTTGAATGCGATCTCTTTTCTCTTTATGACACTTTTTTTTTACTATCATTGGTTAACCTTTTTTGTTTGCTACATTTGAAATAAATAAATATAAGGTACCCCTTTTGTCCCTACCTGACCATTTTCATGCATCTCATTATGTGGTTTATTTACATGATAAATAGTGAAATGACATACTTTAAACAAAAGAAATGTTAAGCATTACCTAGATGAGAATTTGATAAGTACAAGAGCCTCAAAGCAAGGATAAAGTTCAACTAGGGGCAAAAGAGTGATGTCTGAGAAATGCAGGTTACTTGTAAAACTTGAGGACGGGTACAGGGCCTAAAGAGAAAGTCAAGAGCCGAAGTAATGAATGCAGATCGTCACAAAAATCGTGACGAAAAAGGACATACAACAAACATGCCTGAGGCGCATAGCAAAATCATGTAGGCATAAAGGCATTTAAGATAAACATGTGCATATCATGATAACATCATGCATGACATATACAGGTACTCCAGTAGGGCAAGAGGATGTGATGATAGCTGTACTGAATCAAAGGAAAAGACACCTGAGTTCCACCAGATGACATCTTTTGGTATTTTGATGTTTTTATTTCTATTTCCAAAAATCAACTCATATTGCGAAAGGTGAGTTGAGCCTTGGGACACGCTGAGGTATTTTCAATTTCTGCTTTTCAATTTATGTTTCGAAAAAATCAACTCATATTGCGTGTAACGCCCCAATTTTCGGGAATTCTGTGAATGTTGGCATAGGTTTAATTATATTAGTGGGCCTCTAGAAAGCCCAAGCTTAAGATAGAACCCGGCAATTTTAGTTAATTTTTGTTCCATAAGAAAAAGGGGGTGAAATGATGAAATAGGACCTATGTGAAAATGTTTGAAAATGCTATAGGCTAAATTGAAGTGGCCAAATAAATAGGAGTGCAAAATAGGAGGATTTGCATGACAAACCTCCCATTTTACATGAAGTGGCCAGCCATCATGTTGTTGTAGACAAAATGTACACTTGATATCCATAATTTATGGTACAAATTGATACAAATTGATAATAGGTTAGGTAAATGTTCCATGATAATGGGTTAGGTAAATGTTTCATGATAATAGGTTAGGTAAATGTTCCATGATAATGGGTTAGGTAAATGTTTCATGATAATGGGTTAGGTAAATGTTTCATGATAAGAATATCATGTCTTTTGTATTAAAGAATTAAATGGATGAAATATGAAGTTTTATTAAAAGAAAAAGGGGTGAAAAGAACAAAGTTTTGTCCATCTTTGTTCATCATAGTTGAAAGTTAGAGAAGAGAAAGGAGAGGAAAAAGCTCTTGAGTATTCGGTCATTAGGAGGAGGAAAATTGAAGGTAAGTTCTTGGTACCTTGCTTCTTATTTTGAGGTTCATGATTTCTTCTTGATTCTACCTTAACTCTTGAAGTATATTTTGATTTTTAGTTGTGTTGTGAGCATTTAGTCATGAATTAAAATGAAGGAAATGGTTGTTGTTTCATGTTCTTTTGATGAAAAATGGAAGATAGGTGAAGTTGAGCCAAACAAATGAACATACATGTGCCTTAGATGCTAAAGGGAAAAATCGGCTAACATGTTGTGCTTTAAAATGATGAAATGGAGATTATGCTTAAGTAAAAATCATAGATATGTGATGATTGATTGGTGATATACATGTTTAAATAACATGCATGCAAGATAGGTGTATGAAAGAGTGATTTGGTAATAAATCTGCTTGGGACAGCAGCAGTAACGTGAATTTGGAAAATCACCATAAATTGTGGGAGATGAATTAGAAGCTGAATAAATTATGTAATTAAAGCTTAATGAGTCTAGTTTCAAATGAAATAAACTAGAACATATTTTGAATTCTGTACAATGAGAAATTTGATTCGTAATGAAGAGTGGTCAGATTAGTCAAACAGTGAAACATGGGAAACTTTGAGAAAATTCTGGTATTGATTGGCTAAACCAAAAATTCTGAAAATTTTATGGATAGAAGATATATGAGTCTATTTTCAGGGAAAATTAACGGCACTTGATTTGGAGTTTCGTAGCTCTAGTTATAAATGATTTAGTGACTGTTGCTCAGAAAGACAGCTTGCAGTGAAATTATGATTATGTGGTAAACATTGACAAAATTTGTTAATGAGTTGCTTATTGATTTCTTATAAGCTTACTATGATCTGTAGGTGTGGTTGACCGAATATTGTAAGGGGTTAATCGTAGTTTGTATTTGAATAGTTAGATTAACGTGTTAGTAATCCAATTGTAGGCGGTTCGTGTGTGGATCTCACAAGATATCGTCGCAAATGTGTGTAACTAACACCCTTTTTCTTAGTCTAGATCGGCAAAAGCGAAATGCCGAAATGCCGAAAAGCGGTATTTTGTAGATTTGCGAGTGTGAGAATGCTCGTGAGGTAAATCGATTAATGTTTTTGGTAAGTTGCAATGTTTGACCAAAGTGCATGATTTCTATGCCCTCGATATTTTTGGGCTTAATGGGCCAAAATTGGAATGATGGGTCAACGGGCCCAATTCGGTAAGAACCCTCGGTACGTGATTCTGTTAGTACGTGAAAAGTAGGAATATGCATGAAAAACCCTAAAATAGATAAATTACTGAAATACCTTTAAAAGTGGAAAATTTACAGTTTTACCCCTAGTAGATAAATTACCGAAATACCCCTAGGGTTAAATTGACCTAAATGCATGTTTGATTTGTTGTTATTTATGCATGCCATGTTGTTATTATCGATGCATGGACCGGGATATTGACGGAGGAAGTCTGAAAGTGGCTTGTCCACGTCTTGGAGGCTTTGCCTCAATTCTATGTTAATCGAGCAAAGCAAGGCCGCAATGTGGAGTGTTGAAATTTGGGTGGGTTGAGCTATTCCCCACATGGAGTGTATGGTGGTAGGGTGGAGTGTAGTGGTTGGTGGGTTGAGTAGTCTCCCAAATGGGCTTGCATATGTTATTGATGTTGCATGTATTTTGAAATGGGCCTATGGGCCATCTTGTTATCTGAATAAGGGCTAAGGCCCGGTTATTGTAATCTGAAAAGGGCTCGGCCAAGACCATCTATTACCCAAATGGGCTTGCATATGTTATTGATGTTGCATGTATTTTGAAATGGGCCTATGGGCCATCATCATTATCTGAATAAGGGCTAAGGCCCGCTTTATTGTAATCTGAAAAGGGCTCGCCCAAGACCATCACACTTGAATGGGCTTAGGCCCAATGGGCTTGAGTGACTTGGACTTTGAATGGGTTTTCCTTACACCTGAGTTTCCCCAAACTCACCCTTTTATTTTCATCCACGCAGAAATCCCTAACCATAGTGGGCTTGGAGCTATGAGGGAATTCGAGTGGCCACCCGCTCGAAAGTTTGATTTTCTTCGGTGAATGGACATCCTTTTAATTACGTTTGAGGTTTTGGGCTTTTAAATGTAATAAGGCCGCTTATTTATTTTTGATGGTTTTAATATGTATTACTAAGATAGGTAATACTTATTTTAACTGTTGAAATTAGATAGCTTTAGGCGCGTTTTCAAAAACAACAGTTGATTTCAAAATAACACGACAACAAGCAAAGCTTCCATAATGAAAGTATTTTCCAAAATTAATCACTTTTCCTAAAATGACTTAATCGAATCGGTTTCTTAGAAATATCCATGACGTTAAGGTGTGGCAATGGCGGTATGCATGTCTAGGATTGGATCCGAAGGGAGGTTGGTACTTAAGCAGTCCGATGGACTCACCACCTCTTTTCCGGTTTCCTACCTGGTGCACAGCTTCCATTCACTTTAACCCTTAATGAATTAATCTTTTGAACATCAAGTACGATTTTCTAGACTTAGAATGGAATTTTTTTTTTTACGTTTTTGATGTGGCATGCCGGATCCGGCCATAACTTCTGGGCCGGGTTTGGGGTGCTACATTGCGAGAGGTGAGATGAGCCTCGGGACATGCTGAGGTATTTTCAATTTATGTTTCAAAAAAATCAACTCATATTGCGAGAGGTGAGTTGAGCCTCGGGACACGCTGAGGTATTTTCAATTTATTTTTCAAAAAAACCAACTCATATTGCGAGAAGTGAGTTGAGCCTTGGGATACGCTGAGGTAATTTCAATTTCTGTTTGTCAAAAATCAACTCATATTGAGAGAGGTGAGTTGAGTCTCGGGACACGCTGAGGTATTTTCAATTTATGTTTCAAAAAAATCAACTCATATTGCGAGAGGTGAGTTGAGCCTCGGGACACGCTGAGGTATTTTCAATTTATGTTTCAAAAAAATCAACTCATATTGCGAGAAGTGAGTTGAGCCTTGGGACACGCTGAGGTAATTTCAATTTTTGTTTGTCAAAAATCAACTCATATTGCGAGAGGTGAGTTGAGCCTCAGGGCACGCTGAGGTATTTTCAATTTCTACTTTTCAATTTCTGCTTTTCAAAAAATCAACTCATATCGCGAGAGGTGAATTGAGCCTCAGGACACGCTGAGGTATTTTCAATTTCTGTTTTTTCAATTTATATTTTTCAAAAATCAACTCATATTGCGAGAGGTGAGTTGAGCCTCGGGTCACATGTCGAGGTATTTTCAAAATCTAATTTTCAAATTAAGTTTCAAAAACCAACTCATATTGTGAGAGGTGAGTTGAGCCTTGGTTCACGTGCTGAGCTATCTTCAATTTTTGTTTTTAATATCTGTTTTTAAAGAGTCAATTCATATTTCGAGAAATGAGTTGAGCTCAGGATCACATGCCGAGTAAAGAATAAAGATTGGAGCTAATTAAAGACACCAGATTTTGTCTCCTTGAAGTTGCAGTGGAACAGATTGAAGTTGCAAGTCTTATCTTTCTGAAGTTGCAGCGGAGCTGATCGAGGATATTAGATCTTACCTTTTTGAAGTTGCAGAAGAAGAGACCACAAATCTTATCCCATTGAAGCGGTAGAAGAGCAAATTGAAGTTGTAAATCTTAAGAGAAGACTGAAGCCATAAATCTCATATCCATGAAGTTACATTGCATCAGATTGAAAACTACAAGTCAAATCTCTAAAGTTGCGGTGAGATAGATCAAAGCTATAAGACACAGTGCACTAGAATGAGGCTACCTAAAGAAGAGAAGCATCAAAGAAGTCAAGACTCGGCAAAACCAGGCAAAATTGGTCTTTCTTTATGTCTTTGCTCTATTCCCGTTACACGACAATGGGCAAAGAGGGGCAGTTGTTGTAGGCCAATTTTGGCCCAATTTCAAACCCTTTTACAAATTTGACACACCTTAGCCAACACCCCTAAACTACCAACCCATTACAATTAAACCCACAAAACCCAAACCCGTTTACAACATTTTAAGCCTAAACAACAAACCCAGTTAAACCTAATTACCTAGCCCAAGCCCAAGTACCCTATTAGTCAAACTAGGGTTTCAGAAAAGCTGAAACCCTAGCCACCCTCTCCCCACTTGCCTCTGCCAAAGTCGGCCAATTGTCCTCTGCACCACCAGCTCTGCAGCACCGCCGTTCACCTGTAAAAGAAAAGACATTATGCATAAAATATTGAAAGCTTGTAAAAAATAGATCTATATAAGCCTAGAAATCAGTTTGTAAGAGGGAGGATTTTTTTTTTCCTTTTCCCATTGAAATAAGAACAGACATTCAAGTAGAATAAGCCAAAAATCGAGAAACTGAAATACCAAGGATCAAAATCTAAATGCTAAAGGTGATTTTATCATTTTTTTTATCTATTTTTTATTTTTAATCTATTTAATCTCATATATATATATATATATATATATTATAAACACATAAAAAAATAAATAAAAAAATACATACATTTTTTTAAGGGAGGTGGCCGGCGACGGTGATGGCGCGACGGACGGCGGTGGCCCGGTGACCGGGATTCCACTAGAGGGGGTGAAGGCTTGAGAGGATTTTTAAGGGAGGGTTTCAGTTTTTTTTCTAAGAAAGGAAGGAAATGAATTTTTTTCAAAAAAAACTTGACTTTTATAGCATGGCAAAACGGCATCGTTTTGTGCCCAAGGGATAGACGCTTAAACGGCGTCGTTTCACGCCAAACCCACGCAGGTAACCCGACCCACTAGAAGGATCCGCGCGTTTTTTGTTATTAGGGTAATTGCGCATGCGGCCCTTCCGCATTTTTATTATGTTTTAATCTAGTCATTTCCTGTTTTTTAATTCTGTCTTTTAATTTTAACTCCGCTTCAATTTGGTCCTTTGACCATTTGGGGAAGGGATATTGGAGCGACGTCGTTTCAGGGATAAGGCATATTTGCACAACCGATCCCTCCATTTCATTCGCGCGTTCTATTTGGTCCTCTTCCTTATTTTTATTTTAAATCGGCCCTAAACTTTTGCCTTATGTTTAATTTAACCCTTTTTAGTTATTCTTACTATTTTATGATTAAAATTAATTGATTATTATTATTATTAATATTAGTGTATAATGTTATTATATATGTATATATTTAATGTATATATGTGTATATATTTATGTAGTATTATCAATAATTGTCTTGTAACATTATATTTATCTCTAATAAGCATATATTATGTGTATATTTTAATACTATATTATATATATTTTTATATATGTTAGGTACATATGTCTCCTAATATTTATATATATATATATATATATATATATATATATTATTATGTATATATTTTAATGTCATTAGTTATATGTCTTTTATGTTGTTTTATATATATATTTCTAATACTATATATTATATACTTCTAATACCATTACTATTTATATATGTACATACTTATGTATTGTATTATAGTTTATTTTATTGCCAATGTATGTATATACTGTTACTTTATATCTATTTATGTATCATTATTAATGGTTTTCACTATTATTAATTACTATTCCTAGCATATATATTATGTATATATTCTTAAATACTATTATATATATATATATATTTTAATACCATATTATGTGTATATTATTATTATATTTATTTTTATTCTTATTATATTTATTATTGATATTAGTACATATATTTTGTTATACGTATATCTATATACTTTTTATATAGTATTATTCTCATATATCATTATATTGATTATTATACTTATTATTTTCACTATTGTCATTTATTATTTTATTTTAATATTATTATGTATTATTTGGTGTACATACATCTTTTTATTATTACTATTATTATTATCATTATTAATATATGTCTATTATATATGTATATATCTTTAATATATATATGTACATATTTATTATTAATATGTATTTTCTTTCTTATGTTTTTATTATTTCTAATGTATTGTATATGTTCATTTTATATATATTATATATACATCTATTATGTATATGCTTTAATATTATTATTATGTATACACTTTCCATTTGTATTATTACATATATTTTAATATATATATATATACCTAGCATTATTAATATAGTTTTTTAATATTAAGTTTACGTCACCTTACTTATTATTTTTATATGTTTATATATATGTTCGTTCTTATTTCGTGTTTAGTAATATTGTCATCATGTTTAATATCGCATATGTTGTTATTGTTTTAATATTGTTATCGTAGTTATTATTTGTTTCGACGTATTTCTAACTTTGTTATGTTTTGTTACCTCCCATTTTTGTATCATCTCGCTGTTCACCGCTTTAAAGATTTTTATTCATGTTCTTTTTTTTAATAAATAAGGCAATGTACCGATTTAACATTAAGCCATCGATTTCATCGCTATGTTGGGTGAAATTCATCAGCTCGTGTTAAAGACGGAACACCCTTCAAAAAAAATCGAAAACTAAAAATTCTCATTTTTCAATTGAATCACGATTAAATGTCAAATTGAATTCGTACTTTTGAAAATCAAGACAACACGTTGTTTAATAAAGGTACCAATTTTGGGCGTCGCGAGGGTGCTAATACCTTCCTCGTGCGTAACCGACTCCCGAACCCAATTTTTTCTCTGGCTTTTGACGTAAATCTAAACTCGGCCTTCTTTTGGTTTTAAAAAAATAAATTTTCTTGTAAAGAGGATTTATTAGGTGTCTGATCACACCTAGGAAAAAAGATCGGTGGCGACTCCCCTTTTTTAAATAAAATCAAAAGTCGATTTTTAAATTTTCAATAAATCGCTTCAACTAGCGACTAAAACAAAAATTTTACATCGCTACACAGGTGTCAGAGGCATGCAACGTGCGTGGAGGTAGCAGACAATGGTGGCATGCGGCGGCTGAAGCTTGGGGACAGAGGAAGGAGCGACTAGGGTTCCATTTTTTTGGAAATGTTGTTGGGTTAGGGTTAAATCTGTTTTGGGCTTGTAACTGAGTAATGGGCTAGGTTTAATTTGGGTTTGGTTTTAATTTTGTATTGGATTTTTATTATTTAGACTTTTAAATTTGTTTATTTGAGATTTAGTTATCTGGGCCAAAATTAACTATTATAATAACTATTCTCAAATAACAGTTCTTCTAAACAACAACTATTATAAACAATAATTATTGCTTTAGAAGAGATATAAAATTGAAATCACTCAAATAAAACGTTTCACGAAAAACCTGAAATAGTATTTCTAAAAAAAAAAATTGAAAACACCCAGCTATAAAATTGCACTTACTTTAAAAAAATCTTTAAAATATATATTTGACGGAATTTAAGAATTTGAAGGAAAAAAAAGGTAAAAGTTGCCGTGAATCCTTGACACAGCCAAAAAAGTCACCACAATGCACATGTTTCGACAAATGTCGGCATTAATTTCAATGAGTGTGGCAACAAATTTCATACGTTGGTTTAATCAAAATTGGAGGCTCAAATTTTTGTTTGTTATAAATATCACAAAACATGGACCTACCTCCATTGAAATCAATTTGCATAAACTAATTGTTGTTGATCAAGTCATGAAGCTTTTCACTAAGGCTGAATTTATAAGTAAGGCTATGCAAGCAAGAACTGATTCTGTTCTTTCCGTCACTTGATAAATGTTACTGCCACACATAATTTGATCCAGTTTAGAACTTTTTCATTGAGTGTGGATTGACATGTAAAGCTATGCAAATACTAAGTAATATTAGGATGAGTTTAGATGGGCGATGCGTTTACCTATGGTTAGTGTAAAAACAGCAGTGGCGGTGAGATTAGATAATGTAACGATATTGTAGCGTAAAACAAAAAGTAAGCTAAACGCACCGCACCGCACCGCACCACACCGCCGCCCCAAACAAAGCCTTAGTATACTCGTCCCTCTTTATAATAGATTTATTTGTCTATTAAAATTTTATTTTTTATCTGTTTATCTGTTATAGAGAAATAACTATAATTTCATTTTAAATTTAGGACACTGTTATAAAGAACTAATTTATTAAGAAATATATTTTATAATTATGGTTGTTATTGTTATAATAAAATATAAAATATCGGCTTTGCAAGAAATCTAGATGCTATAACAAAAACTATTATAGAGAGTAGATGTTATAAATAGAGAGCACGGATTGTATATGTTTTTCACATGCATGCATGTGTTGATATGTATGTTGCCAAATATAATTGCCAATAAGTACGGAGAGGGGAGGATAGGCAATCAAAACTAACATTTTTTTTTTTGTCTGTTGATAAATATCATATAATTAGATTAAATTAGTGCACACTAATTGTCATTGATTGCGTCAAGAATTTCTTTATTAAAGGTGAATGGACACGTTACGCAAGTAAAAATAATATTTATTTGATTTAATATTTATAATTTATAAATAATATTATTTTATATTGATATATTACATACCTTAATAATTATATTAATTTAATATAAAAATAAATATATATTCATTTATTTAACTGTATATAATTAAAATTAAATTAAAATTTTATACATATATATATATAAACTATAATTCAAGTTTCAGATATATAATTAAAATTAAATAAAATTTATTTATAAAACATTTATCCCTTGAATTTTGTTTTCACCAGTGCACACGTTTATTACACGTTGTTATATTCATGAGAAATAAACTCTAATATTTTTTTTCATAAAATCAAATATTTTAAAATGTCTTTGTTGAAATTAGTGAATATGAATAGTCATGATTTCTTTTCCAACAAATTCTACTCATGTGAGGAAAATCAAAGGTTTAGGGAACACCGACGAAGTAAAAGATTTCTGCTCCTTAATACTTTTCCGTTTTGAGGGGCCAAGTTCGTATCTATCCCCCACTAGCATGTGTCCCTCTTGTAAAACGTAATACTTTTGACCGCTGCAGTGCACCTCTCAATACGTAATCTCATGCAAAAACAAAATTTTGACTATTCAACCGCTTCAAGTGTTAATATAAAACTTACGTACCATAGTCCCTACGATGGAATTTAGAAACCGTGCATATAATTGTCTATTATGAGCTGCGTACAAAAGTACTTTGATAATATTCTCGTAAATTATTTATTTATTTGATTAAACGTAATATTTATTTAATGAAATAATTATTTTATTTCTATTATTTATTTTTTGTAATAGTTATTTTTGGTATTACCAAAGAATAATTATTTCATACAACATTAAATAAAAATTTTAATTTTCAGATTAATCTTTTAAAACGTGGACTTAAAAATATAAAAATAAAATATTTAAATATTTAAATATAATTTAATATAAAAATTATATTAAAAAATTATTAAATTATATTTAATAATAATATTATTAAAATTTAATAACAATAACAATAATATTTACCTAAAAAAACTGTTAAGGATATTCGGTCATTTCAAATTTTTTCTTCCGCTATAACAACATCATTCTATTTAACCAAACATAATAATACTATTATATTCTATTCTATTACAATGAACCAAACTAGTGTTAAGAATTTATGCTTTTTATATTTGTGAACTCAGCCGGCCGAACTCTCATTAAGCAGTTCATACTCAAGTTTTGCATTATTATATAATCAAGTAATTTTTTAATTGATGTAATTTGAATAATCAACCACTTGATCTGCTTCTTCCTTATATTTGTTTTCCTTTTGTTTTTATTATTCAACCACTTCATGTGCTATGCTCGGATAATCAAATTAAAAAAATTGGGAAGTTGAAAGAGATGTTAATTTACAGGCTATAAATAGACCTAAATCCCTATGTAAAGAGAACCAAGTTAATTTACAGAATCATTTAGTTCAAGGAAACATTTCCTTAGAGTATTAAAAAAGGTTACCAACATGAGTGTTGACGCTAAGATTGAGTTTCCAGTCATTGAGTTCCGTTCGTCGGATTTGGAGCGAGGAACCAATGGGTGGTACCGATTGTGCAAGAAAGTTCGAGAGGCTTGTGAGATTTTCGGTTGTTTTGAGGTGGTATATGACACGATTTCGACGGAAGTTCGAGAGGAGATGTTTAGGTTGATGAAAGAACTAGTTGAGGTCCCAGTGGAGAGGAAACAAAAGAACACTAGTCCCTTGCCTTACCATGGCTGGGTTGGACCATGCGCTCAAGTTTCTTTGTTGTATGAAGGCTTTGGGCTTGGAGATGTCTCCAACTATGATTCTGTTAAAAACTTTGCTCAACTTATGTGGCCCGAAGGTCACCCACGCTTTTGGTAACAACAATTCTTTGACTTTTCTAATTTCACAGGTTGGCTTGGTTTTAATAATTTCTAGTTTAAGTTGAGTGAGTTCTGAGTTATTTGCTTTTTATAGTTAAATTTACATATCTATTTTTATTTATTAAAATAGATGTCTAGGAAACGCTAATAGATTATATGTATTGATATTATATGAATAATCAGGTAAAATTTTAGGCTGTCAACTAAATCAGAATGGAGTGACTAAAGACTTAATGTCAAGTCCGGCTTTGACTCTGACTCTTACTCTATTATGGTATTTGATATTTGAATAACCCTTAACACCAACAACTTAAAAAAATAAAAAATCATGGGTTTGCATGTTATTATCTTTTTCACATAACATATTTGGATAGAATTATAAATTTTTTCACATAACCTATTTGGATTATGAATTTATAAAATAATTAGAATTATAAATTTGGAACATTACAAAATCTTGAATCTAACAAAACAGGTTCACTATTTGATCTTTTGTACCAGTGACACTATACATACCATTGGAACACAATTGGAGGTGCTAAACAAGTTAATCTTGTTAATGATAATTGATAGTTATGGATTAGCAGAGGACTCACTGAAGATAAACTACACAACGTCAATGCGGATGATGAAATACATGACTCCTCCACTGGGGGAGTATGAGATAGGACTCTTTCCTCATACTGATAAACCGGTCAGCACAATAATTTGTGAAGATCAAATTCCAGGATTGGAAATTGAGGTCAATGATGGTCGATGGATCAGACTGACTAATTTATCTCCTTCTTCTTTTGTCTTCATGATTGGAGATCCTCTCAAGGTATGTTTATATATGGTTAATATTCAAATTTTAATTTATTAAAACATTAATTTGCCTCATCTTTATTAATAAACTATAAAATATAAGTACAAATTGTTAAAATATGAATTACATAAAAATCATAAAACTTAATTATTTTTAGTTTTTTTGTGTTGTTTGAGATTTTGAGAAAATATATATTCTTTTAATGAATTTGATTGTTACTATTTTTCCTCAAAAACCATTATATATTCTTGAGCTTTCCCTTTTCCTTAATATTTTCTTTAACTATTTAGTCGAAAAGAATTCACTTTTCACAATCATTGACTTTGTTTTTTTGGTTGTTTGTGCGTTAAAACTATTATCCTTTTATTTATGTATTGAGAAATAACTATAAATAGTTCTAAATATTATGTAAAAAAAGAGTATAAGACTCCAAAAACATGCAAACAAATCAAACACCAAAATAAGGGTAACAAGACTCCAAAAAAGGAAAACTTAGGCCGTCAATGGTAGACCCCAAGTCCCCATCATACCAAAACACACCTCATTAGCCCCGCATAAATCCATAAACATTGCCACGAATCCATAAAATAACAACAACCCAAGCAAGAAATCATAAGTCAAAGTGATGTCAACAATTACCATAAAATATTTATTGACGTTTTTATATTAAATTTCAAGTTCAAATTATGAATAACTTGTTTACCATGCTCATAATATAGATGTGAATACTTATCGATATTGATTTTGAAAATTGAAGGCATGGAGTAATGGGAGATTGAAATCAACGAATCACAGAGTGATGATGAGTGGAAATAAAGATCGTTTTTCTATAGCATCTTTTATCATGCCAAATGAGGGTACCATAATCAAGACACCCAAAGAGTTTATAGATAAGGAACATCCTCAACTTTTCAAGGACTTTGATTTCATGAAATTCTTCTTTTTTGCCTTTTCAAACCCAGCAAGGCACATTGATAATGGCCAGCTGCTCTATGACTTTGCTGCCCTCTCACCACCAGTTTCCAATGCCCACATGGACAAGTAAAATCCCAGTTACAAATAATAAATTGAGTCCTATACTCAAGATCTGCATTCTGGTACTGTATTACTATGTTATAGTTACTTATAATTGTGTGATTGTATCCAGATGATCTGCACTCTCGTATTGTATTACTATGTTACGGTTATTTATGTGATTGTATCGTGCTAAAGGTTACTAAATTTATTGTGTAATTGAGTTCGCTGATTTGTCTTTTTAACTTTTAAATAAATAAATAATAATTAAAGAGTCCAAAAAACTGTTGCTTGTATGAAAATCTTCTAGCTGACTTTCTTTAATTGCCTACATCATTTTGGGTTAATTCCATTTTAGTCTCATATTGAACCAAAACTATTCTAAACTAAATAGGAATTTTTGGTAGCACAATTTCTTGAAATATAATATTATTTATCTCAATAAAAAATATTATGTAGAAAAGAATTATTCTAAACAAAAATATCTTATGCAAGAAGGGTTTAGTAAAAATAAATAAGTAAATAAAACAATTATATACTTGTAAAAATTAAAATTCATGTTATGTAGAAAAGAAAAAATATTAAATTTCCACCGCCCCTTGATTAGTTTTTGTTTTGATAAGAGAAGAGAAAGAACAGAAAATTTCATGTATAAAAGTAAGTATATTATAGGAAAATATGACAATTTTCTCTTAAAAATTGAAAATGGTATGCTAGAAGGTTTCTCTAAAATTTTAAAACAACAAGCTTTAAATTAATAATAATAATAATACCACAAATTGCTCTAAAAAATTAAGAAAAACAAGTTATAATAATTTGGAACATCATGTCTTGCTTTTCCCTAAAAATTTGGGAATGATAAGCTAGCGATTTTCTCGTAAAATTTGGTAATAATAGTTGGTAGTGCTTGGGTAAAAAAAGTGAGAATAACTAAGAAAAATAACTAGATATAATGTTTTTGGAATAATATATGGTGACATTTCCCTAAAAAAAAACGTGGGAACATCTAAGTGAAGCGTTTCCGAAATAATTTACAATACTGTTTTTTGGAAAAAGTGGAAACACCCAAATAGAGTGTTTCTAAAATAACTTGTAACAGTGTTTCTTTAAAAAGTGGTAACACCCCAGAATAATGAGAAATTATTTTATGTATTTTTCTATCATATCATTTATAGTCACTTTTCAATTATTTAATGACATTTTAGTAAAATTTTCTATGTTATTTATACATAATTTTGATAATTTTTTATCCTAAACCCGAATCAAAATTTGGATTTGAGTTTAGGGTTAGTATTTGAGGTTTAAGGTATATTTAAATTTGAGGTTTAAGGTTCAAGATTTGAGATTTAGGGTTTAGAATTCAGGATTCAAGGTTCAAAATTCGAGTAAAAAATTACCAAAATTATTTATAAATAACATTAAAAAATTAAAAGGGACCATAAATAACGATTAAGAATAATCTATAAAATAATTTCTCCTGAAACAACTAGCTATAGAGTTAAAAAAGCAATTTTTCAGTTGTATTCCTAGAAAATATAAAATTGCACTTGCTTTAAAAAATCTTTAAAATATATATTAATGGAATTTAAAAAGAATAAAAAGGGTAAAAGTTGCGGTACGGAACGAACAAAATTGGGGATTGCTTGACTCAATTTTTAAATTAATAAACGAAACAAATATTATAAAGTTTATATACATGATAAGTAAATATTGAACATAAATATTTTGGTTTATAATAAATAATTTTTTAAAAAATTGGGAATAGTAATTCATTACTATTCCTTAAAATTTTGAATAGCAAGCTTAAATTTTGGGAATAATTGATTTTATATTTCCTAAAATTTTTTCCTCAGTCAATAGATTACAAAATAAGACATTGGGAATTACTTTTGGATCGTTTATCATTAATTTTGGATTCAAAATTAAGATTACAAAATAATTGATTTTGAATCTCATTTGCATTTATTTATCTTTTTAATATTTTTCTTTATTTTATGCATTTTTTAGATAACTAAATTTAATTTAGATATTTTCAATTTAAAATAGGTGGATAGAAGCTTGAGGCTCGGGTTTTGAGACCGGAAGATTAGATGAAGAACCAAGGCAAATCATAGCTGAAAATGAGGAGTTTGGAATAACTTTCATAAAATATTTATTGATGTAAATTTTAGATCTTGGTTTACAGATTCATAACGTTTAAAGTTCTTTTATGAAAAAAAACTGAATTGTAGAAAAGAAGGAAAAGAAGAGTTTTCAATTGATGCAGGCGGTGTGAGCCATACAACATCGATTTAACAGCCAAGTGAATAAAAGAAAACTTTCAAATAATTTAAAAACTATTTTATAATTTTTTTTAAATTTAGTGACCAAAATATAAATTTAATAATAATTTAGTAATATTTTACACTATTATATTTTATTACACATGTTAACATCCTAATCTCCTAGTTGAAATTTTTATTCCATTGCATTGCATAAAACAAATAGCCTTAAATAAATAATATGTCTTTTTTCCTAGTTGACTTTCGCTATTTGTGTATGTCATTTCGGGCTATTTACAAGAATTTAAGTGCAAATTAGCTATTTATTTATTTTTCATATTGACCATATGTAAATTGTTTGGTTTGAATTTTGATTATTATTTTCTTTTTTTGAGTGAATTATAAGAGAAGAGTAAAAGTTTTAATAGCAACGCGACTCGAATTCAGATAATACTTAGAGTGATGAATATCTTAATCATCATATTAACACACGAGATTTATTTTCCTAATTTTTAACTGATCTTAATTTTATATTAGTAAATGAATCACATTTATGAAAAAGATATGGATAAAAGGAACATTTAGTCAACTTTTAGAAAAAAATGGAGTTAATAGGAGAACAAATTCAAAGTTCAAAATTACTGCCATCTATTATAATATTTTATTACTAACTTTTTATTTGTAAGAAACATAGATTAAACAACTTAGGTGTAACATTTATGAAAGAACATCGTGTATTAATTCCTTTTGTACGGTATTACAGGTCAACTTATATCATGTTTTCCTAACCATCTAAAGACTAAAAAAAAACCAATGAATTGAGTTCTAGATTTTTTTTGTCCTACTTGTTTAATATCATATCATATCATCTACTATGATGCAATGAATTGAATTTATATAAAAAGTATAGATTATCATATCATCACCTACTTGTTTATTGGTTATAATGCAACGATTTTAAAATAAAATTAATCTTTTACAATCAGGAACGAAGTCAATGGGGCTGGTAGGGCCCCCGGTTGTAATGCCTTAAATAATTTATTTATGTTTTTGTGGATTTTAATACAAATATCTGTTTGGTTTAGTGGTTAAATGTTTTGGGTGTGTGTGTGAGGTCTTAGGTTCAAGTATCCTTTTTACAGAACTTTGTTATTTTTGATCCAAGCCTTATCCTCGTTGAGTGAGTTTTTTTTAAAATTGTTGGTTAATTTATATTAGAATGAGTTTATTGGTTTGTGTAGTAAGGAGTTAGAGTATTGGAAGTTTTGTGTTTGAATTTTTGCGTGAGCAAAGGTGTTAATTTTTGTCAGGAGTGCCTGTTAGAGTTTCAATTGAGTAAAAATTCTATGTGGTTAGTGGGGAGAAGAAATTTAGGGATATGTTGGCATATTCTTTATTTTTTTTTTGTTTGTTATCTTTTTCTCTCACCTTCAAAAATCCCCAAAAATTTGACGTTTTCTTTCCTATCAATTTGCAAAGTCTCCATTTTTTCCCTTGTCTTTTGAATTCTATCACGATATTGTCACTCAATCTTGGTGTTTCCTTGAAGTTACAGTGGAATAGACCAAATCTACAAGTTATAAATCGTATCTCCCTTAAGTTGCAGCGGAGCAGATTGAAGATACGAATCTCATCTCCTTGAAGTTGTAGCGGAGTAGATTGAAACTACAGTTCCTATATCCCTGGAGTCGCAGTGGGTTAGAATGAGGTTACTTAAAAAAGAGAGGCATTGAAGAAGTTGAGATTCGATAAGACCAGACAAAATTAACCCTTCTTAAAGTTTTTTTAAAAATAGTTTTGTTACAAGCCCAATTCGCCCGGCCCAAAACCCGTTTATAACCCCTAAACCCAACACCAAACTAAATTAAAACAAGCCCACTACCCGATTACAAGCCCCAAAAAAAAAAGAATAAAACCCTAGCCCATTCCTAATAATTTCAGAAAATAAGAAAAACCTAGCCCCTATTGCCTTTAGGCGCCGAACCTAGCCCCGAGACTCTGTCACCGCCACTGGTGGCCACCTGCTCCACCGCCAACTGCTCCTGCAAAGAAAAGACAGGATTAAATACAGAAACAGGAAGAAAACAGAGAATGTGGTATTCGGCTATATATAGCCAAAGAGAAAATGTAACTTTTTTACGGACAAAAAAAAATACACGAATATTGAAATACAAAAAGGAAAGTCAAAAATCAAAAGGTGATTTACGAATGTTCTTGCTTTTCTTTCTTTGAATCTGTTCCCTTTTCATATTTTGTATGTACTATAGCATAACAAAAATATAAGAAAAAAAAAGAAGTCATACCTTGTGATTTGGCCGTCGATCCCCTTTTGCTTCGCTAAAATCGGAGTTAAAAAGGGAAAATCCGAGGCCAATAAAATAATATATTCGAGGCTTGTGAATGCCGGTCGCCGTTCCTAGCGGCGGGCTGTCGTTTTTTAAGGAGAACCATTTGAATCAGCTGAGGGAGATGAAACGGAGAGGCTGGGGCTGCATTTTTTGTTTCGGCCGAATAAATGGAAAAAAGGGGCTGTTGTTTTTGACATGTTTTAAGTGGCCAAATGAAAGGTTTTAGGGTTTCTTAACCTAGAGCATAAAACGGCACCGTTTAGGGCCTATTCCAGTGGCTCCAAAACGGTGCCGTATGAGCCTTAACCGTGCAACCTGACCCGATACTCAGGGGATCCGCGTGTTTTGGTCTTTGAGGGGTAATTGCGCGTTTGATCCCTTGCCTTCGCGCTGGTATCTAATTGAGCCCTCTGTGTATTTTTTGTTTCTTTTATTTTTTCCTTGAGATTTGTATATTGTTGCAATTGGGTCTGTGCCTTAACGCAGCGTTTTGGGACCTGGAAAATTTCCAGATCTGATCCCTATGAATTCGCGCGCGTCGTACGTTGGTCCCTATCATCTCCCCAATAATTTATTTTATTTACAGATTATCCCTTTTATTTTAAGTTTATTTTAATTAAGTCCATAATCTACATAATGCTTATTTTTAAAAGAATTCACTTAAGCCTTTTATGTGTCGAGATTACTTTATTTATTTTATAAAAATATGTATTGTTTTAACATCTTTACGTTATATTATTCAAACATTTGGCATAATATTCCATTTAAATATTTTATACATTTATACATATGTAACGCCCCAATTTTCGAGAATTCTGTGAATGTTGGCAAAATTTCATGCTTTGATTTTGTCATTTGTGAGTGAAATTATGAAATAGGACCTATGTGAAAATGTTTGAAAATGCTATAGGCTAAATTGAAGTGGCCAAATAAATAGGAGTGCAAAATAGGAGGATTTGCATGACAAACCTCCCATTTTACATGAAGTGGCCAGCCATCATGTTGTTGTAGACAAAATGTGCACTTGATATCCATAATTTATGGTACAAATTGATACAAATTGATAATGGGTTAGGTAAATGTTCCATGATAATGGGTTAGGTAAATGTTTCATGATAATGGTTTAGGTAAATGTTCCATGATAATAGGTTAGGTAAATGTTCCATGATTGGAAATTTCATGTCTTTTGTATTAAAGAATTAAATGGATGAAATATGAAATTTTATTAAAAGAAAAAGGGGTGAAAAGAACAAAGTTTTGTCCATCTTTGTTCATCATAGCCGAAAGTTAGAGAAGAGAAAGGAGAGGAGAAAGCTCTTGAATGTTCGGTCATTTGGGGAAGAAAATTGAAGGTAAGCTCATGGTAGTTTGCTTCTATCTTGATGTTCATGAGTTCTTCTTGATTCTACCTTAACTCTTGAAGCATATTTTGGTTTTTAGTTGTGTTGTGAGCATTTAGTCATGAATTAAAATGAAGGAAATGGTTGTTGTTTCATGTCCTTTTGATGAAAAATGGAAGATAGGTGAAGTTGAGCCAAACAAATGAGCATGCATGTGCCTTAGATGCTAAGGGGAAAAATCGGCTAATATGTTGTGCTTTAAAATGATGAAATGGAGATTATACTTAAGTAAAATCATAGATATGTGATGATTGATTGGTGATATACATGTTTAAAAAAAAAAACATGCATGCAAGTTATGTGTGAAAGAGTGATTTGGTAATAAATCTGCTTGGGACAGCAGCAGTAACGTGAATACTTATCGATATTGATTTTGAAAATTGAAGGCATGGAGTAATGGGAGATTGAAATCAACGAATCACAGAATGATGATGAGTGGAGACAAAGATCGTTTTTCTATAGTAGCCTTTATCATGCCAAATGAGGGTACCATAATCAAAACACCCAAAGAGCTTATAGATGAGGAACATCCTCAACTTTTCAAGGACTTTGATTTCATGAAATTCTTCTTTTTTGCCTTTTCCAACCCAGCAAGGCACATTGATAATGGCCAGCTGCTCTATGACTTTGCTGCTCTCTAACCACCAGTTTCTAATGCCCATATGGACAAGTAAAATCCCATTTACAAATAATAAATTGAGTCTTATAATCAAAATCTACATTCTCGTGTTGTATTACTATGTTATGGTTACTTAAAATTGTGATTGTATCCAAGATCTGCATTCTCGTATTATATTACTATGTTATGGTTACTTGTGTGATTGTATCGTGCTAAAGGTTACTAAATTTATTATGTAAAATTTATTATGTAATTGAGTTTACTGATTTTCTTTTTAACTTTTAAATAAATAAATAATTGTGAAAAATAAAATAAAATAAAATAAAATAAAATAACACACAAATTTTACGTGGAAACCCTTTTGGGAAAAAATCACGGGCAGAGGAGAATAAAATTCACTATGTCAAAAATTTGAATCAATCCAAGAGGAATAGACTATGTCTATTTATAGGCTTGTAAATCCATATTCTAGTAGGATTGAAACACCTTATCCTAATCAATATAAAATAGATGGAGTTTAATAAAGTTTAAAAACCTTATTCTAAAATAAAATAAAAAAAGTCTAGTTCTATATGGATTTTACTTTTGTTTTATTTTCCATTGTATTTTATTTAAATAAGAATTCGGATCATTTAATTCTAACAATCTCCACCTTGACACAAATTCTCAATGAACAAGTTCTTCATCGCGAACTTTTAATGAACAAGTTCTCCACCTCTTTCATAAAACCCCTTAAGGGTTTAACTTCAACAATGAACACCAACCAAGTCTAAGCAATGCTCAAACTTGGTTATAGGAAATGACTAGTCATCATATCTGCAGGATTTTCATGAGTACTAATTTTGCTCACAACAATATCACCACGAGCAATAATATCACAAACAAAATTATACTGAACATCAATATGTTTTGTTCTCTCATGAAACATTTGATCTTTTGTAAGGAATATGGCACTCTGATTGTCACAAAATACTGTACTGATTTGAAGGTCTTCATTGAGTTCACTAAATAGTCCCTTCAACCAAATAACTTCTTTACAAAGCCTCAATAATCTCCATGTACTCAGCTTCAGTGGTAGACAAAGCTACTGTAGTTTGCAAAGTGGCTTTCCAACTAATTGCACAACCTCCAATTGTAAAGACATAACTTGTAAGAGATCTTCTTCTATCAAGGTCTCGAGCAAAATTAGCATCAACATACCCTATGACTCCATCTTTAGTTCTACCAAACTATAAGCAAACATCAATAGTGCCTCGTAAGTATCTTAAAATCCACTAAACTGCTTTCCAATGTTCTTTACCAGGATTTGCCATGTATCTGCTAACTGCACTGACTGCATATGATAAATCTGGATGTGAACAAACCATAGCATATATGAAAGATCCCACTGTACTAGAGTATGGAACATGTGACATGTACTCAATCTCATCATCTGATTGTGGAGACAAAGCAGATGAAAGTTTGAAATGGGCTGCTAAAGGAGTACTAACAGGCTTAGCACTCTGCATATTGAACTTGCAAAGAACTTTCTCAATGTACCCCTTCTGACTTAGGTACAATTTACTTCTTTTTCTATCTCTGAGAATCTCCATTCCAAGTATCTTCTTTGCTGGTCCTAAATCTTTCATCTCAATTTCTTTACTTAGTTGGGTTTTGACCTTTCTTATATCTCATTTATCTTTTGTTGCTATCAACATGTCATCAACATAAAGAAGTAGATACACAAAAGAACCATCACTGTTTTTCTTAAAGTAAACACAACTATTAAAACTACTTCTTTTGAAATCATGAGAAGTCATAAAGGAATCAAACCTCTTGTACCACTGTCTTGGTGACTGTTTCAAACCGTAAAGGGACTTTTTCAGCAAGCAAACATAGTCCTCTTTTTCTGAGACTATAATACCCTCTGGTTGTTACATGTAAATATACTCCTCAAGTTCTCCATGTAGAAATGCAGTTTTTACATCTAACTGCTCAAGCTCCAAATTATGTATGGCCACAATACCAAGCAAAGCTCGAATCGAACTATGCTTAACAACTGGAGAGAACACATCTGTGAAGTCTATTCCTGGAATTTGATTGTAACCCTTTGCAACAAGCCTTGCTTTATATCTGGGTTCTTCAACTCCTAGAGTCCCTTCTTTCTTTTTAAACATTCATTTACAACAAACAACCTTTTTACCTTTAGGAAGTTTCACAAGGTCCCATGTTCTATTTTTGTGGAGTGATTCCATCTCTTCTTACATAGCAAACATCTACTTTTCTGAGTTTTCACAGCTAACCGCCTCAGAATAATTAGATGGCTCTTAATTCACATCTATATCTTCAGCCACATTTAAAGCATAAGCAACTAGATCAGCCTCAGCATACTTCTTTAGAGGTTTAATTTCTCTTCTAGTTCTGTTTTTGGCGATAGAGTATTGTGGTGAAGAAGCAACTCTATTCTCAATTTTTTTTCTGGCTTGAGGAGTTGACTCTGTATTAATCTGATGCTCCACCTGCTTTTGATTTTCTTTATTGGAAAAGTCTTTAAGAGATAAGTTAGGTAGCATAGCAGTTTCATCAAAAACAACATCTTTGCTAATCACAACTTTTCTATTTTCAGGATACTATAACTTATACCATTTTACACCAGTTTTATAACCAACAAAAACGCATTTAATGGATCTCGGTTCCAATTTTCCATTATCAACATGAGTATACGTAGGACACCCAAAAATCTTTAAATTAGAATAATTAGCAAGATTACCAGACCATACCTCTTGTGGAGTCTTTTTATCAATGGAAACGGATGGAGATTGGTTGATCAAAAAACATGCAGCAGAGGTTGCTTCTGCCCAAAATGACTTCGGTAAGTTGGCATTTGACAACATACATCGAACTTTCTCCATGATCGTTCTGTTCATTCGTTCTGCAACCAGTTTTGCTGTGGAGTATGACGAACTGTTAAGTGTCTCATGATCCCTTCTGACTTGCACAATCTATTAAACTCATCAGAACAGAACTCTAAGCCATTGTCTGTGCGGAGGTATTTTATCTGTTTTCCCGTCTGTTTTTTAATCATAATTTTCCAAGACTTAAATGCGAAAAACACATCACTTTTCTGCTTCAGGAAGAACGTCCAAACTTTTCTGGAAAAATCATCAATAAATGTTAGCATATAATTAGCTCCACTTCTCGAAGGCACTCTAGATGGACCCCACAGATTAGAATGAATATACTCCAACGTTCCCTTCGTGTTATGGATTCCTCTAGTGAATCGGACTCTCTTTTGCTTCCCAAAAACACAGTGCTCACAGAAATTCAGTTTGCAAATTCATTGCCCATCAAGAAGTCCTCTTTTACTCAATTCTGCCATGCCATTCTCACTAATATGCCCTAGGTGCATATGCCAAAGTTTAGTAATATCATCATCTGACAAGGAAGAGGAAGTGATAGCTGCATCACCAGTAACAGTAGAACCCTGCAAAACATATAACTTGGCAATCTTTCTCTACCCTTTCATCACAACAAGGGACCCTTTTGAATCAAGAGTACTCAACAAAATTAAATTTCTTTTCAATTCTGGAACATGCCGTACGTCACTAAGTGTTCTGACAACTCCATCAAACATCTTAACTTTAATTGTTCTAACACCTGCGATTTTACATGAAGCATTATTTCCCATCAAAACAACACCTTCAGACATTGTTTTGTAAGTTGTAAACCAATATCGATTGGGACTCATGTGGAAGGTGCAGCCTGAATCAAGTATCTACTCCTTGCTTACTTTAGAATCATTGACAGAAGCGACTAGAAGTTCACCATCGCTGTAGTCTTCTACAACATCAGCTTCACTGAAATTTTCTGGTTGTTTTCCCTTTTGATTCGCAGCCTCCCTTTTAATCTTATTTTGTAGCTTATAGCACTCAGATTTAATGTGCCCTTTCTTCTTGCAGAAGTTACAAATTTTACCTCTGTTTGAAGACTTCGATCTACCCTTAGATTTACCACGAGGATTTCGTTCCTGTGTCCTACCACGATCATTATCAGCATTCCGATCTTGTCTCCCACGAACAATGAGACCCTCTCCCTGAGAGTCGGGTTTAACCATAAGATGCTTCATCTTATCATACGAGGTTAAAGAATCATAAACCTCATCAACTGTGAGAGACTCGCGGCTATATAAAATCGTGTCTCTAAAAGTGGAATAAGACGGGGGCAACGAACAAAGTAGAATCAACCCTAGATCTTCCTTATCATACTGAAGCTCCATGGCCTCCAAGTTTGAGAGAATTTCATTAAACACTGTTAAGTGTTCGTGTACAGACGCACCTTCCTCCAAACGATGAGCATAAAGACGCTACTTAATATGCAACTTACTTGTTAGAGTTTTTGACATACATATTTGTTCTAGCCTCTTCCATAATGCAGCGGCAGTCTTCTCTTTTATCACATCCTGCAAAATTTCGTTGGACAAATGCAGATGTAATTGTGTTAACGCCTTTCGATCCTTACGCTTCTTCTCTTCATCTGTTAATGTCGAAGGCATCTTATCTATCCCTAGTAGGGCATCCTCCAGATCCATTTGTGCAAGAACTGCTTGCATCGTAATTTGCCACAATGCAAATTTGGTGTTGCGATCCAACAACGAAATTTCATACTTCAAAGACGCCATTACCGAGATCGAGATGAACAACCCGTAAGCTCTGATACCAATTTATGAAAAATAAAATAAAATAAAATAAAATAAAATAACACACAAATTTTACGTGGAAACCCTTTTAGAAAAAAGCCACGGGCAGAGGAGAAGAAAATTCACTATGTCGAAAATTTGAATCAATCCAAGAGGAATAGACTATGTCTATTTATAGGCTTGTAAAGCTATATTCTAGTAGGATTGAAACACCTTATCCTAATCAATATAAAATAGATAGAGTTTAATAAAGTTTAAAACCTTATTCTAAAATAAAATAAAAGAAGTCTAGTTCTATATGGATTTTACTTTTATTTTATTTTCCATCGTATTTTATTTAAATAAGAATTGGTCACTTAATTCTAACAATAATAAATAAAGATTCCAAAAATTGTCTGAAAATTAATCTTCTAGTGACATTCTTTAATTGCCTATTTCATTTTTGGTTTCATATTAAACCAAAACTATTCTAAACAATAATTAGTTTTCGAAAGAAACAATTTTAGTAGCACAATTTCTTGAAATATAATATTCTTTATTTAAAAAAGAGAAAATATTATATAGGAAAAATTATTCTAAACAAGAAGTTCTCAGGCAAAAGAGTTTAGTAAAATAAATAAGTAAATACTAAATACAACAATTATATACTTGTAAACATTAAAATTCGGTAGAAAAAGAAAAAAATATTAAATTTCCACCGCCCCTTCATTAATTTTTGTTTTGATAAGAGAAGAGAAATAAAAGAAAAATTTATGTATAAAAGTAAGTATATTATAGAAAAATATGACAATTTTCTCTTAAAAATTGAAAATAATATGCTAGAAGGTTTCTCTAAAACTTTTAAAACAACAAGCTTTAAATTAATAATAATAATAATACCACAAATTGCTCTAAAAATTAAGAAAAACAAGTTATAATAATTTGGAACATCATGTCTTGCTTTTCCTTAAAAATTTGGGAATGATAAGCTGGTGCTCTTCTCGTGAAATTTGGTAATAATAGTTGGTAGCGCTTGACTAAAAAAAAGTGAAAACAATTAAGTAAATTGTTTCCAGGATAATTAGATATAATGATTTTTGGAATAATTTATGGTGTCATCTCCCTAAATAAAAAATGTAGGAACACCTAAGTGAAGCGTTTCCTATAGGAAACACCCAAATAGTGTTTCGAAATAAGCTTTATAGCGTTTTCCTAAAAAAATGAGAACATCTTCAGAATAATAAGAAATTATTTTATGGGTTCTTCTTACCATATTATTTATGGTTTTTTTTAATTATTTAATAATATTTTAGTATTTTTTTATGTTATTGACACATAATTTTAATAATTTTTTTTATCTTGAACCTTGAATCCAAACCCAAATTAAATTCGAGTTTAGGGTTAGTATTTAGGGTTCAAGATTCGAGTTTAAGGTTTGAATTTGAGGTTTAGGATTAAAGATTCAAAATTTAGAGTTTAGAATTCAGGGTTCGAGGTTCGGGATTCAGAGTAAAAAAATTACCAAAATTATGTGTCAATAACAAAAAAAAGTTACCAAAATTATGTGTCAATAACATAAAAAAAATTGTTGAAATACCATGAAATAATTAGAAAGGGACAATAAATAATGTATTAAAATCAATTCATAAAATAATTTCTCTTGAAACAACTAGCTATAGTGTTTAAAAAAAAAAGAAAAGCAATTTTTCAGTTGTATTCCTAGAAAATATAAAATTGAACTTGCTTTACAAAAATCTTTAAAATATATATTAATGGAATTTAAAAAGAATAAAAAGGGTAAAAGTTGCGGTACGGAACGAACTAAAGTAAATATTGAACATAAATATTTTTGGGTTTATAATAAACAAAATTTTAAAAAAAATTGGAAATAGTTATTCATTACTTTTTCTTAAAAACTTTGGAAAAGCAAGCTTAAATTTTGGGAATAATTGATTTTATAGTTCCTTGAAAAAAAAAATTAACAAGAGTTTGTCATTACTTTTCCTGAAAATTTGTGACTAATTTGATTGTATTCTTTTGCATCGAATGAGATCAACAATAATGGAGGTTCTTATATCGCTAGCTTTTCATATCAATTATGGAAGGGTCATTTTTTTCCTCCAAAATTAACATGCCCTAATTCTTATCTTTTTCAAGCAGTATAGTGATAAGTGCACATATTTTACATATTTTGTACCTCAACATTTAACATGTTTCATGATTTTTTATTTAGATTTCTTATTCCAAATCTCATTTGCATTTATTTATCTTTTTAATATTTTTCTTTTATTTTATGCATTTTTAGATAATTAATTTTAATTTAGATATTTTCGAACTTGAAATAGGTGTATAAAAGCTTGAGACTCTAGTTTTGAGACCATTGGAAACTTAGATGAAGAAACAAGGCAAATCATAGCTGAAAACGAGAAGTTTGGAATAATTTTGTATTGATGTAAATTTTATATTTGGTTTACATAATCACGACATTTAAAGTTCTTTTATGAAAAAAAAATGAATTATAGAAGATAAGGAGAAGGAAAATTTTCCATTAGTACAGAAGGTGTGAGCCATACAACATCAATTTAACAGTCAAGTGAATAAAAGAAAACTTTTAAATAATTTAAAACCATTTTATAATTTTTTTAAACTGAATGGTCAAAATATAAATTTAATAATAATTTAATAATATTTTACACTATTATATTTTATTACACATGTTAACATCCTAATGATCTCCTAGTTGAAATTTTTATTCCATTGCATTGCATAAAACAAATAGCCTTAAATAAATAATATGTCTTTTTTTTTTTTGCTAGTTGACTTTCGCTATTTGTGTATGTCATTCCTGGCTATTTACAAGAATATAAGGACAAATTAGCTATTTTATTTTCATATTGAGGATATGTAAACTGTTTGCTTTAAATTTTGATTATTATTATTTTTAGGTAAATTATAAGAGAAGAGTAAAAATTTTAATAACAACGCGACTTAATTCAAATAATACTTAGAGTGATAGTACACTAGATTCATTTTTCCAATTTTTAGCTGATCTTAATTTTATATTAGTAAATGGATCACAATGTATGAAAAAGATATGGATAAAAGAATATTTAGTCAACGTTTAGTAAAAATATGGTGTTGATAGGAGAACAAATTCAAAGTTCAAAATTATTGCCATCTATTATAATATTTTATTACTAATTTTTATTTGTAAGAAACATAGATTAAACAACTTAGGTGTAACATTTATGAAAGAACATCATGTATTAATCCCTTTTGTACGGTATTACATGTCAATTTATATCATGTTTTTCCTAATCATCTAAAAGACTATAAGAAAAACCAATGAATTGAGTTCTAGATATATTTTTTTGTCCTACTTGTTTAATATCATATCATATCATCTACTATGATGCAATGAATTGAATTTATATAAATAAGTATATATTATCATGTCATCACCTACTTGTTTATTGGTAATAATGCAACGATTTTAATATAAAATTAATCTTTTATAATTAGGGATGAGTTAAGGGGTTGGTAAGAGTCTTGGTCTCCTTAAAGTAAAAATTTCACATTTAGTTTTTTATAATTTTAAAAATTTAAATTAGTATATAGTAAAATTATACTTTAGCCTCCCAAGAATGAGAAAAAAATAATTTAATCCTTTAAAATTTATAAAGATATATGTCGTAACCATTTTTTGAAAAAAACGGGTATCGACTTGGAGAAAAAAAAATGAAAACAGAGTCGCCACCAATCTTTTTAGGTGTGATTGGATCACCTTAAGTTAATCATTTTAATAAAAGTTAAGATTTACTAAAACGATAATTTTTGGTCTCTGAAAATCAGAAAATGAGTTCGAAGTCGGTTACGCACGAGGAAGGATTAGCACCCTCGATCGCCCAAAATTGGTACCTAGTTGATTAATTAGTGTCTTAGTGTCGAAAATTTGAAAACTTGAAAGAATTTAAAATCGATCCCTCTTTGTAAAGAAAATGCTCAAATGTTAAGGACCTTCTCGTCTCACAATATAAAATGTCACATCCGGTAAGTTAGGACACGACATCTTGAATTTTCGAGAACGAGCTTGCCTTTTATATAAAAATTCGTGTATTTCAAAAGGTTATTCAGTTAGTTAAGGTGAACGAGGAAAATCGAAACCCAGTAAGTTAGGGCACATTTTCTCGAATTCCCAAACACCGAATATTGCCTTTACTTGCAAAAATCTTATTTCGAGGTAACAAAATGCCATACCCAGTAAGTTAGGGCACAACACCTCGTATCTCCGAGAATAAGCATTTTTCAAAACTCATGTCGCGATTTAAAAGAGTATTCCGTTATTTAGGTTAAAGGAGAAAAATCAAAACCCAATAAGTTAGGGCACCATTGTCTCGAATTACCAAATACGGAATATTACTTTTATGAAAGAATTATTATTGGGTTGGATATAATGATAATAAGAATAATATTAAAGTAAAGTAAACAATAATACTATATATAAATATAACAATAATACTATATATAAATATATATATATGTATATAATAGAAATACACACTACTATATAATAATAATAATAAATATAGAAATACAAAAAGCAAATATAATAAAAATATTAAATTAAAGTAATAAAAACAATACTATATATAAATATATATATATATATATATATACATAAAAATATACACTAATATATAATAGTAATAGTGATAGCAAAAATAATGAAAATATGAGTAATATTAATAATATATTAGAATACAAAAGTAAAGTAATAACAATAGGGTGATAATAATAATAATGATACAAACAATAATACATATATATATAAATAATAATAGTAGTTAGAAATAAAAATAATAAAAGTAACAATAATGATAGTAATAATATAAATAAATATGGAGAGGGCATATATAATATGATAATAATATAAATAATAATATATACATGAGGAATAATAATAATAATATAAATAATAGTAAAAATAATAAAATAATAAAACAAAGCTCTCAACTCTCTTTCTCCCTCTTTTCTAAATCCGTCCGTTGGTCCGGCTTTGCTTCGGTCATGGACCCCCACGAGTCGCATCGGTATACCCATACACAATGACGGACATCAAAAAAACCTTTTTCGGTAATGAAAATATGGGTAAGCTTCTTACTTTTATTTTTACTTTCGTATAAAAAAACAAAATAAAATTGAAAGGAAAACAATAAACAAACAAAGAACTAAAGATGAGAATAGACAAAAGAAACCTCTTTTGCTTTGATCTTTGATTAATCTCCAAAAACTAGCCTTTCCAAGAAACAAAAACAACCTTCTTTCCAAAAAAACAAAAAAACACCTCCAAAAAACAAAAAAACCTCCTCCAAAACAAAGAACAATCCTCCTCCAAAAAACCAAAACCCCCCCTAAAACAAAGTCTTGAATGGCTTTTATAGCCAAATTTTACAAGTGGAGTGGTTGGGGTGGTTTAGGTGGCCAAGGGTGGTGGAGTTGGTGGCCAAGGTGGGTGGCCAACAAAGGTGGTGGAGTAGGTGGCCAAGGTTTTTATTTTTATTTTTTTTTTGTTTGGGTTGGGATTAGGTTGGGCCAAAATTGGGTTTGGGCTTGTAACTGGATAATAGGCTAGGTTTAATTCGGGTTTGGTTTTATTGGGTCCCGGGCAAAATTTGGGTCTTACAGCTGCCCCTCTTTGCTCATTATCGTGTAATGAGAATGGAGCAAAGACTACAAAAAGACCAATTTTGCCAGGGCTCACCGAGTCTTGAGTTCTTGATCTTCTTTAAAATGGCCTCTTGACGGCTTCAATCTGCTTCACTGCAACTCAGGAAGGCGATATCCGCTATCTTTGATCTGCTTCACTGTAAGCACAGGAATGTCAGATTTGCTATCTTCGATCTGTTCCCTATAAGCACAGGGATGCCAAATCTGATGTTTTCAACTTGTTCCCTATAAGCACAGGGATGCCAAATCTGATGTTTTCAACTTGTTCCCTATAAGCACAGGGATGCCATGCTGAAATCTTTGATCTGCTTCACTGTAAGCACAGGAATGTCAGATCTGTTATCTTTGATTTGTTCCCTATAAGCACAGGGATGCCAAATCTGATGTTTTCAACTTGTTCCCTATAAGCACAGGGATGCCATGCTGAAATCTTTGATCTGCTTCACTGTAAGCACAGGAATGTCAGATCTGCTATCTTCGATTTGTTCCCTATAAGCACAGGGATGCCAAATCTGCTGTTTTCAACTTGTTCCCTATAAGCACAGGGATGCCATGCTGAAATCTTTGATCTGCTTCACTGTAAGCACAGGAATGTCAGATCTGCTATCTTCGATTTGTTCCTATAAGCACAGGGATGCCAAATCTGCTGTTTTCAACTTGTTCCCTATAAGCACGTGGATGCCATGCTGAAATCTTCAATCTGCTTCCTTTGTAAGCACGAATGTCGATCTGCTATCTTCGATTTGTTCCTATAAGCAGGGGATGCCAAATCTGCTGTTTTCAACTTGTTCCCTATAAGCACAGGGATGCCATGCTGAAATCTTCGATCTGCTTCACTGTAAGCACAGAAATGTTAGATCTGCTATCTTCGGTCTGCTCCTCTACAACTTCAGGGAGATAAGACTTGTTTTGATCTTCTTCCACTGAAACTTCAAGGAGATCTGCTGTGGCTTTTAGCCTCTCCAATGCCATTTCTGGAAGAAGAGGTTTGCTAAAACTTCAAGGAGATCTGTTGTGGCTTTTAGCCGCTCCAACGCCATTTCAGGAAGAAAAGATCCTCTGAAACTTCAAGGAGATCTGCTGTGGCTTTTAGCCGCTCCAATGCCATTTCAGGGAAAAAGAAATTTGTAATTTCCAGCCTGTTACCCTACTACTTAGGGGTTTAAGGCCCATCATCTTCGATCTATTTCCCAACTGTTTAAGGGGTTAAGATCTGTAAATTCAACCTGTTACCCTACTGGTTAGGGGGTTAAGATTTGTAAATCTTCAGCCTGTTACCCTCTTGCTAGGGGTTTAAGGTTTGTAAATTCGGCTTGTTACCCTACTGCTTAGGGGGTTAAAGCCCATCATCTTCGATCTGTTTCCCTACTACTTAGGGGGTTAAGATCTGTAAATCTTCAGCCTGTTACCCTACTACTTAGGGGTTAAGGCTTGTAAATTTGGCTTGTTACCCTCTTGCTTGGGGTTAAAGCCCATCATCTTCGATCTGTTTCCCTCTTGCTTAGGGGTTAAGATCTTCATCTTGATCTGTTTCCCTCTTGCTTAGGAGATAAGATCTATAATTCGATCTGTTACCCTACCGATTAGGGGTTTAAGACCCTTCGTCTTCGATCTGTTTCCCTCTTGCTTGGGGTTAAGATCGTAAATCTTCACTGTTACCCTCTTGCTTGGGGTTTAAGGCTTGTAAATTCGACTTGTTACCCTCTTGCTTAGGTGGTTAAAGCCCATCATCTTCGATCTGTTTCCCTCTTGCTTAGGGGATAAGATCGCAATTGATCTGTTACCCTACCGATTAGGGTTTAAGACCCTTCGTCTTCGATCTGTTTCCCTCTTGCTTGGGGGTTAAGATCAGTAAATCTTCACTGTTACCCTACTGCTTGGGGTTTAAGGCTTGTGAATTCACCGATTCTAGATTCTAGGGACATCACCTATAAAATCGGTTCCATATATCTATGCTTATGTCAAATGATTAGGATGCTATGATCGAAATGAATCAAATGCTCCTAACCGGATGTGTTATGAATGTGTCAAATAATTAGGATACTATGATTGAAATGAATCAAATGCTCCTAACTAGATGTGTTATTATATGAATGTAGAAATGTCATGAGCCCTTTTAAAAAGGCTTAAGGTATCATCGTCGTTGTTCATTAGGACATTATCGCGACGTATTATCTTTGGCATCTTGTTCGTGGTATTCTTGATGAAAAAGTCAAAGAAACAATCACATTTTGCTCGGAAAGCTTGCCCCACTGTAATTTTAAAGTCCTTCCACTGTACCTTTTAGGACATAAAGTTTGTGCCTCCTACTGTAATTTCAGAGGAATAACATTTGGTTTCTTCCATCCATTCCACTGCAACTCAAAGGCATAGTATTTGTATCATCTTCAATCAGTTTGATCTGTTACACTATTCCCTAGGTGTAATGACCAGATGTACATGAATGCAAAGTATCAATTCTTTTCTCGAGAATGACCCTCTTTTACACTTAGGTTGACATTACTCGTCATTTGTCGAGGTTATATCATTGACGAAATGTCATGTCTTTTGGTTCAACCAATAAAGAGTCCAAAGAGATAATATTTCCAACCCTTAGGCTTGGCGAGTTCTAAACAATAGTCCTGTTTCAGGTTCTTGTATTATTTAGAAACTTCCAGAGTAATATGCAAAACTTCTTTTGTGAAAGTGTTATTAGTCCATTAATCATTATTTCAATGCAAAATGCTTGAAAAAGATCGAAACAATTAATAAGAAGGAAATTGATTATGAGCATAGCTCGAAATGGATAAATTAATCAAAGATTGCAAATGCAATAAGAATGAAATCAACTCAAAACGAATGATTTAATCAAAGATAGCAATGCAATAAGAAGAAAATTTATTTGGACATATCTTGAGAAGAATCAAAGATAACAAATTCAAAATGGGCAAAATGGAAGCTAGATCCCCCAGATATCGTAGCCTGAGCTTCTCTGTACCAACTTCTTGAGGACCTTTCTGAGTTCAATATGTGTTTAGGGGATCTGGAGCACTTTGTCGATGCCCCAAGACGTAGCATACTTCTTCATTGTTAATTCAGGCATAGCAAGACTAATGTACACCCCACTTTGATCCAAATTTGAGCCGCCTTTTTCGGGTTTTCAACTCAAATCCCCTTTGGTCTCAAAGTGCCCTTTGCGGGTTTTCGCTTTGGCCTATCCCCTTTTTTTTTTTTTTTTTTAGGGGTCTCAAAGCGCTCTTTGCGAGTCTTCGCCTTGGCCTCTCATTTTCTAGGTGAAATACTTCTTGACGAAATCCGAATTCACCGACTTGGGCAAATCTTTGCCATCCCTCTCGGTCAACATTGATGCCCCTCCAAAACAGGTCTTTTTTACTACATAAGGTCCTTCTCAGTTCGACATCCATTTTTCTCTGAAGTCTTTTATATAGGAGGGATATTTTCATTATCAAGTTTCCCTCGTGGAACTCTTTAAGATGAACCTCTTTATAGTAAGTTTGCATCAATCATTGGACCATGACGGATGGCTTTCAACCTCCTTTCTTCGAGTTCAACTGATCGTATCGAGATTGCCTTATCCATTTTCAGGTTTGACGAGACTCAGAGACAAGAAATCTCTTCTTTAAAATTGTTTTTATCCCATAGACTGATGAAATACGCTGCCCCGGTGAAGGTCTTGGCCAACGTTCGATGAGCATAGAGGGTAAATGGTGACTTCTTATGCCAATCCTTATAAGTCTCGGTCATCTTTCCCATGATTTGTTGTTGGGTACCTTTTTTGTTTTTGGTTTTTTTTTATTTTTTTATTTTTTTATTTTTTATTTTTGTTTTTTGTTTTTTGTTTTTTTTTTTTTTTTTGCCTTTGCCATATAGCGCCTAATCTTTGAGCAATTTGCAACCTTTTGTCATTGTACAATTGTGTTAGACATAATTTTCTGGCACTCTTTGTTGGCACCTCTTTTTTTTTGGAATTTGATGACTGTCGACCTAGTGATATTGGCATATGAAACAAATTTTACCCTTTCCGCGGAGTAATCGATGGCCTCAAAGGCAAATCAGTATTGGTTAGGAGCTTTCAAAGAGATCGGCCCATAACCTCCATGCCCTCCACATAGAGAAAGTCTACGGAGAAATGAAGGGGCGCATGAATTTTGTCTCTATAAATTTGGCATTTACGGCATACTGATGCAATCTCTTTCTATGGTGGGCCAGCAGAACCCAAATCTCATGATTAGCCTGGCCATCGTAAAACCATTAGCATATGTCATTCAAAACCCCATGTTTTAGAAGCCAGACGTATCTTGATACGATCGTGCAAAAAATCTTTAAATTCTTGGAAGTGACTCAATGACGTCTCGCTTTGCCTTTGTGGTGATGCAGACTCCGACGTTTTGCCTCTTTCTCTTGTCCTAGGCTTACTGTCCACTGACTTTTTGTAAGAGAAGATCTGTTTTCATCTTACTCTACCATCCTTAACAAATCAGGGAGTAGTCTACATCTCTGTCATCTTCAAAGTGCTGAGATCCCTTTGGGCCCATATTTCGCTCCAAAGAAGACTCGGAGTCAGTGACAGAGTTACTCACATCATTGATATCTGGGGACCCGCTGAAGGCAGGTTCCAAAGAATAAATGATTCTAAGGATGATTATTTGTATGGTATGATCATGAATGAAGTATACATGAATATTTGAAAGAAAGTCTAAAGAACAAATGAATCTAAGAACGATTATTTGTACAGTATGAAATGAAATCAAAGAATATTTGCTCAAAAAGATGCATTTTATTGAAATAAAGACTTAGGACACAAGCCTATTTCACAAAAGGAGTTTAATTGCTTCTAGGCTTAAAGCAACAAGCGTGTTCTGAATATTACTCTAGATTAGCTCTAAAAATAAAGGAATCTCTTCCACAGGTCCATTGTTCAAAACACTTCCGGGTAATGCAAGGGTTTGGAAACTTTCATTCCCGATTTCTTCTTGGATAAGTCATTCAGTTCCCCAATATTCTTTCTAAGCTCTGTTCAAGGCATTGCAACTCTCTTTCCCCACTTTCAAATCGTATTTCTTTGCATTGTCGAGCGATTTGGTTCGAGAATCGTCAAACTTTACAACTCCCATTTCAATGAACCTTTCAACCAACTTTTTAAATGTAGTGCGATTTTCGATTGAGTGTCTGCTATGCCCGCATGGTACTCGCATTGAGCATTCTCATTATACCATTTTGGGAACGGAGGTTGCACAGGTTCTGAGTAGACCGGAGACACCACATGTACATCAAAGAGATTCTGATACAACTCCTTATATGACATCGGGATGGGTGTAAACTGGAGCCTTTCTGTATTTGGCCTCGAGTTGGATTCTTGCCTCGGCTGGCCTATGTTGACCAATTTGGGGTACCCTTTGCTCATATTATTCACTTCATTTTCATTTCTATTTGGGGTTGACCTTTTGGCGCTTTCTCTTGCATCTATCTTCCCGCTTCTGATTGCGTTTTCGATCATCTCGCCGGACATTACTATATCTGAGAAGCTCATGGTAGCGTTTCCCAACATATGGGTAATGAATAGGGCTTTCAGGGTGTTGACGAAAAGCATCGTAGTTTCTTTCTCTAGAAGAGGTGGTTGGACTTGAGTCGCTACATCTCTCCATCTTTGGGCATATTGCCTGAAGTTCTCACCTTGCTTCTTTTCCATATTCTGTAATGTAATTCTGTCGGGTGTCATGTCTTTAACGTGGCCATATTGTTTCATGAAAGCCTGTGCCAAGTCCCTTCATGAATGAATTTTGGCACGGCTTAATTGGTTGTACCATTTGGCAGCTGACCCAATCAGACTATCTTGGAAGCAATGAATTAACAGTTGATTGTTATCAACGTAACCTGTCATTTTTCGGCAGAACATCGTGATGTGAGCTTCAGGACAACTAGTCCCATTATATTTTTCAAATTCTGGAGTCTTGAATTTCGGCGGGAGTACTAAATCTGGGACTAAGCTGAGATCTTTGGCGTCAACCCCGCGATGGTAATCAGCATTCTCCATCACTCTAAGTTTTTCTTCCAACCACTTGTATCGAACTTCGAGTTGTCTTGCCAGTTCAACCTTTGCTTTTTCTATTCCTGCCATTTCGTTTAGATCAGGAACTTCATGATTGGTTGGACTGTTCCTTGGATTGGAACCTGAGCCCGTCGGGTAGTTCATAGGTGCCGAGATACCAGCCTGATGTTGTTGTGATCGATAGCAATAGGTACATCTTGCGGACATGTTTGATCGTCTATCGGGTAAAACCGGAGGGTCAGAGGCTCCTCATTGTTCTCCCGATATTGAGCATGGGGCTTTTTCCTTTTCCTAGCCCCTTAGTCGATGGTGGGATAATCGATTTATCATGTCCCTTTGGGACTCTAACATTTGGTCCCTCATGTCTTCTTGGATCTTCGCTAGTTGCTCTTGCATTTGCAGTTGTAACTGGTCTTGCATCTCTTTTTGAAGTTGTTCCAGTCTTTCCAATCTTTGATCCATATCTTTTATCCTTTTCCGTGTACCGTAAAGATGCCTAGTTGTTTGGCTTTTGTCGGTTCCCAGGTTAACTGAAATAATTGTACCTAATTAGGGTTTTTTAGGGAAAGTCTAATGCAAATGATGCAATGCAAATGCAAATGCAAATGCAAATGCATGGAATGAATGCAAAAGAAAGGAATGCGTTGATTCTGAATTCAATTTCATTAGAACAACTTTTCTAAAAAACAAATTCCTTTACATAAAACGGATTACATATACGGCCTTTCTCTCATATTCCAAGTGAAGACACCTATCTTCCTCTTCACATCCGTATGTTTATGGTTGAGTCTGGTGAATTTTCCAAAAGATGTCCCTGTTAACTCCTTTTTGCTTGATCCAGGCTGCGACTCGTTGCTCGCTTATCCCCACGATGCTCGTTAGCTTCTTTAAGACATGAAGGCTCTCGAATAATCTTTATTAGCTTGAATCCTCAGGCGATGAAGTAAAGTCGTGTATTCCTTCGTGGATTTTCAGCTTTCTCTCGTCGTGTTCTTGGATAACCTTTGTTGGGTTGAATCTCTGGCAATTACATCATGTATTCCTCCGTGGACTATCAGCTTTCTCTCATCGTGTTTATTTGGACTATATTCAAGTGACCGCACTATAATCCACTTTATCAAGAAATTCGTTTCCTTATGACAAACTATTCTATTTAGGAATCGAATTTTGAATCAACACATTCTTTTCTTTGATGTAATGTAATGCAAATGCATGAATGCAAAAAAGGAAGGCATTGATTCTAAATTTAATTTTATTAGAACAACTTTTCTAGAAAGCAAATTCCTTTACATAAAACGGACTACATATACGGCTTTTCTCTTATATTCCAAGTGAAGAAACCTATCTTCCTCTTCATATCTGGATCTTATGGTCGAGTCTAACGAATTCTCCAAGAGATGTCAATATTAACTCCCTTTTTGCTCGATCTAGGCTGCGACTCGTTGCTCACTTATTACTGTGATACTTGTCAGCTCCTTTAAAAAGGTCAAAACGTGACGGCTCTCAAATAGTCTTTGTCGGTTTACATCTTGAGCAATGAAGCAAAGTCTTGTATTTCTTCACGAGCTATCAGTCTTCTTTCATGTGTTCATTTGGACCATATTTAGACAACCGTATTATAATCCACTTTATCAAGAAATCCGTTTTCTTATGACAAACTGTTCTATTTAGCAATCAAATATGAATCAATACCTCCTTCCTAGGATGATGTAATGTAATGCAATTACAAACAAAACAAAAATAAAACACGTTAGTGCAGGATAAATAAATAACAAATAAAGCAATTCAGGTGACCACTAGGGGTTCGGAGTGGCTCTACCTACTGTGGGCTCCTAGGTCTCTCTATATGTGGTTTGGTTCTAGAGTAAGGGTACCTGAACCAGTAGATTCCTCGATCTTCACCCATTATAGGCTCATTTGAATCGAGTTCAATTCAGGGGAATACATTTCCCTATGGCTACACGAAGATGAAAATCTCACGAAACCATAGGTACGAATGTATTCCGAAAGTGATCCACTATCCTGCACGGAGGTGAAAACCTCACGAAGGCGTAGTTTCTCACTCCCACTTAAGGGTGTGACCACAACGGTCATGCAATGCAATGCGAGAAGATATATGCATAAAAACTTGGAGCGATTAAAGAAAATAGGAATAAAATGATGAAAACAAGATCGAAAAACGGGTGAAACGCAATGAAGAGATCGTATATCAAAACCAAATTCTCAATATTCAAAAAAGACAAAGTTAATCAACTTATGGCTTGACTCTCTTATAAAGTCCCCAGTGGAGTCGCCAAGCTGTCGTAACCATTTTTTGAAAAAAGCGGTATCGACTTGGAGAAAAAAAAAAAAAGCAGAGTCGCCACCAATCTTTTTAGGTGTGATTGGATCACCTTAAGTTAATCATTTTAATAAAAGTTAAGATTTACTAAAACGATAATTTTGGTCTCGAAAATCGAAAAATGAGTTCGAGTCGATTCACATACGAGGAAGGATTAGCACCCTCGATCGCCCAAAATTGGTACCTAGTTGATTAATTAGTGTCTTAGTGTCGAAAATTTGAAAACTTGAAAGAATTTAAAATCGATCCCTCTTTGTAAAGAAAATGCTCAAATGTTAAGGACCTTCTCGTCTCACAATATAAAATGTCACATCCGTAAGTTAGGACACGACATCTTGAATTTTCGAAACGAGCTTGCCTTTTATATAAAAATTCGTGTATTTCAAAAGGTTATTCGGTTAGTTAAGGTGAACGAGGAAAATCGAAACCCAGTAAGTTAGGCACATTTTCTCGAATTCCCAAACACCGAATATTGCCTTTACTTGCAAAAATCTTATTTCGAGGTAACAAAATGCCATACCCAGTAAGTTAGGGCACAACACCTCGTATCTCAGAATAAGCATTTTTCAAAACTCATGTCACGATTTAAAAGAGTATTCCGTTATTTAGGTTAAAGGAGAAAAATCGAAACCCAATAAGTTAGGGCACGATTGTCTCGAATTACCAAATACGGAATATTACTTTTATGAAAGAATTATTATTGGGTTGGATATAATGATAATAAGAATAATATTAAAGTAAAGTAAACAATAATACTATATATAAATATAACAATAATACTATATATAAATATATATATATGTATATAATAGAAATACACACTACTATATAATAATAATAATAAATATAGAAATACAAAATCAAATATAATAAAAATATTAAATTAAAGTAATAAAAACAATACTATATATAAATATATATATATATATACATAAAATATACACTAATATATAATAGTAATAGTGATAGCAAAAATAATGAAAATATGAGTAATATTAATAATATATTAGAATACAAAAGTAAAGTAATAACAATAGGGTGATAATAATAATAATGATACAAACAATAATACATACATATATAAATAATAATAGTAGTTAGAAATAAAAATAATAAAAGTAACAATAATGATAGTAATAATATAAATAAATATGGAGAGGGCATATATAATATGATAATAATATAAATAATAATATATACATGAGGAATAATAATAATAATATAAATAATAGTAAAAATAATAAAATAATAAAACAAAGCTCTCAACTCTCTTTCTCCTCTTTTCTAAATCCGTAGTTGGTCCGCTTTGCTTCAGTCATGGACCCCCACGGTTAATCATCAGCGCCACCGTACTACAATGGCGGACCTCAAAAAACCTTTTTCGATAATGAAAATATGGGTAAGCTTCTTACTTTTATTTTTACTTTCGTATAAAAAAAACAAAATAAAATTGAAAGGAAAACAATAAACAAACAAAGAACTAAAGATGAGAATAGACAAAAGAAACCTCTTTTGCTTTGATCTTTGATTAATCTCCAAAAACTAGCCTTTCCAAGAAACAAAAACAACCTTCTTTCCAAAAAAAAACAAAAAAACACCTCCAAAAAAACAAAAAAAACCTCCTCCAAAACAAAGAACAATCCTCCTC
Organism: Gossypium arboreum; assembly: GCF_025698485.1. Lineage (NCBI taxonomy): Eukaryota > Viridiplantae > Streptophyta > Magnoliopsida > Malvales > Malvaceae > Gossypium > Gossypium arboreum. The sequence continues at coordinate 126,683,321 of NC_069082.1, read as the reverse complement.
CAAAAAAACCAAAACCCCCCTCTAAAACAAAGTCTTGAATGGCTTTTATAGCCAAATTTTACAAGTGGAGTGGTTGGGGTGGTTTAGGTGGCCAAGGGTGGTGGAGTTGGTGGCCAAGGTGGGTGGCCAACAAAGGTGGTGGAGTAGGTGGCCAATGTTTTTATTTTTATTTTATTTTTGTTTGGGTTGGGATTAGGTTGGGCCAAAATTGGGTTTGGGCTTGTAACTGGATAATAGGCTAGGTTTAATTCGGGTTTGGTTTTATTGGGTCCCGGGCAAAATTTGGGTCTTACAATATAGACCATTAAAATGGTGAAATTTCATATTTGCTATCATAAAACTGTACAACCTTTTCGCCCCCTCAAAAAATTTTCTTGCATTGCCCCTATTTACATTGTTTAATTAGTAAATGTAAATCATCATGATTTTGATGGAAACCTATTTTTTTCTCAAAATAATGGACAATTATCTTTTTTTCTTGTTCAATCAAATTATTAGACATTTTAAGCATTTGCAAATATTGTTAAAATATGCAAAATGCAGCAATCCCCCACGAAAAGTGTCCCTCACCCAAATACAAAACACCAAAATCTCATACCAATAACATCATAATTTCATGCCACTAGACCCTCAAAACCCCCTGTTAATCTGCCCTCTAAAAAACAATTGTGCAAGCAACCAAAACATATGCCCCATATAACCAAGAATCCTTTAGACACTAACAGCTAACCAATTCTTCAAAAAAAAAAAAAACATAGCAACATCACTCAAGATATATTCACCACCATGCCTTAAACATTTTAGGCCTTTTTATTCCAGCTAACACTAGAGCATAAGCCATCTCATTTCCTTGCTTCTCAGCTTTCGAGAAGGAAACATTACCTACTCTAACCATTATGTTTTCGATATCCTTGAAGATAGATTGCAGCATCCACGGTCTCAACCTTTTGTTCTCAAACCAACTAAACACCTCATTTGATCCAATCTTAATGATTAGAGAGCCTTTACCTTTCCAGCCCATTGCTAAATACACATCCAAAGCAATGATGATTGCTCTAACCTCGGCTGTAATGGAGTCTTTTGCTGCAATTGGACCCGAAAATAATACCCTTGCCACCCCATCCAAGTCTCTTAACACCCCTCCACACCCGACTTCATCCTCGTTCCCCACTCCACTTACATTAAATTTTGCCCAACCATACGTCGGAGGACACCAGAACATGCCACCCATCCCAGATTTTTTTAAATCACACCAGCTTCTATACGAGCATATCCACCATGATCTCTCTTGCACTCTTAATTTCTCCTAAACAGACCTAACCCACATCAAAGCTCGCATCTTGGAGTGAAATAACAAATTGCTAGTTGTAAACCACTTCCTTTCAAACACGGACCAGCATGCCTCTGTCACAGATATCAGCCAAGGCTTTTGCACACACCTATAAACTTTACATTATTACATAAAGAGTAAAAATCTAAGAACCCATCAACTAGATTCAATTCAACATCCCACCACTCGAAAATTTTTTGCCAAGATTCTTCAATGAATTTGCATTGAAAAAAAAGATGCTCCACGTTCTCCGGTTCTCTCTTGTACTGAGAGCAACCTCTCTCCAATTGACAAATTTGCAACCTCTTCTAATCAGGAACTCCTTAGTAGGTAGCCTATCTATTGAATTCATCCAAAGGAAGCTTCTCACTCTAGGAGATCTAGTAGCCATGCATTGATGATAGACTTCGAGAGCTAACAAGTAACCGTAAATTACACTGATATTTGAATCATTAAAATGGAAGAAAAAGGGAAGCATTCTTATTTATAAGTAATTAAATAAGTTTTATCTTGAATATAAAAATAAAATTACTTTTAGAAAATGTTTAAATAAATTTTTTAAAAAATATTTATTGATGTTTTTCCATTAAATCTTCCGTTCAAATTTATATTAACTTGTTTATCATTCTCATAATATATATTAGATTATTTGCATTAAATGTGAATACTTATCATATAATTAATATTTATCTATATTTGTGAAAAATAAAATAGAATAAAATAAATAAAATAAAGAACACATAAATTTTACGTGAAACCCTTTCGGAAAACAACCACGCGTAAGAGAAGAAAATTCACTATGTCGAAAAATTTTTACTCAAATACAAGAGGAATAGACTATGTCTATTTATAGGCTTGCAAAGCCATATTCTAGTAGGATTGAAACACCTTATCCTAATCAATATAAAATAGATGGAGTTTAATAAGGTTTAAAACCTTATTCTAAAATAAAATAAAAGAAGTCTAGTTCTATATGGATTTTACTTTTATTTTATTTTCTATCGTATTTTATTTAAATAAGAATTTGGGTCACTTAATTCTAACAATCTCCACCTTGACACAAATTCTCAATGAACAAGTTCTTCATCGCGAACTTTCAATAAACAAGTTCTTCACCTCTTCCAAAAAACCCCTTAAGGGTTTAACTTCAACAATGAACACCAACCAAGTCTAAGCAATGCTCAAACTTGGTTATAGGAAGTGACTTAGTCATCATATCTGCAAGATTTTCATGAGTGCTAATTTTGCTCACAACAATATCACCACGAGCAATAATATCACGAACAAAATGATACCGAATATCAATGTGTTTTGTTCTCTCATGAAACATTTGATCTTTTGTAAGAAAGATGGCACTCTGACCGTCACAAAATCTTGTCTGATTTGAAGGTCTTCATTGAGTTCATGAATAGTCCCTTCAACCAAATAGCTTCTTTACAAGCCTCGAATCGCCATGTACTCACCTTCGATGGTAGACAAAGCGATAGTAGTTTGCAAAGTGGCTTTCCAACTAATTGCACAACCTCCGATTGTAAAGACGTAACTTTGTGAGAGATCTTCTTCTATCAAGGTCTCCAAGCAAAATCAGCATCAACATACCCTATAACTCCATCTTTAGTTCTTCCAAACTGTAAGCAAACATTAGTAGTGCCTCGTAAGTATCTTAAAATCCATCGAATCGCTTTCCGGTGTTCTTTACGAGATTCGCCATGTATCGCTAACTGTCTTGTTGCATATGATAAATCGGGCGTGAACAAACCATAGCATACATGAGAGATCCTCTGCACTAGAGTATGGAACATGTGACATGTACTCAATCTCATTATCGATTGAGGAGATAAGGTAGATGAAAGTCGAAATGGTCGCTAAAGGAGTACTAACGAGCTTAGCACTCTGCATATTGAACCTGCAAAGAACTTTCTCAATGTACCCCTTCTGACTTAGGTACAATTTACTTGCTTTTCTATCTCTGAGAATCTCCATACCAAGTATCTTCTTTGCTGGTCCTAAATCTTTCATCTCAAATTCTTCACTTAGTTGGGCTTTAACCTTTCTTATCTCTCTTTTATCTTTTGCTGCTATCAACATGTCATCAACATAAAGAAGTAGATACACAAAAGAACCATCAACATTTTTCTTAAAGTAGACACAACTGTCAAAACTACTTCTTTTGAAATCATGAGAAGTCATAAAGGAATCAAACCTCTTGTACCCTTGTCTTGGTGGATTTGTTTCAAACCGTAAAGGGACTTTTTTCACAAGCAAACATAGTCCTCTTTTTCGAGACTATAAAACCCTCTGGTTGTTGCATGTAAATATCTTCCTCAAGTTCTCCATGCAAAATGCGTTTTACATCTAACGCTCAAGCTCCAAATCATGCATGGCCACAATACCAAGCAAAGCTCGAATCGAACTATGCTTAACAACCGGAGAGAACACATCTGTGAAGTCCACTCGGAATTTGATCAGTAACCCTTTGCAACAAGCCTTGCTTTATATCCGGGTTCTTCAACTCCTGAGTCCCTTCTTTCTTTTTAAACACCCATTTACAACAAACACCTTTTTACCTTTAGGAAGTTTTACAAGATCCCATGTTCTGCTTTTTGTGGAGTGATTCCATCTCCTCTTGCATAGCAAACATCCACTTTTTGAGTCTTCACACTAATCGCCTCGAATAATTAAATGGCTCTTGATTCGCATCTATATCTTCACTACATTTAAAGCATAAGCAACTAGATCAACCTCGGCATACTTCTTTGGAGGTTTAATTTCTCTTCTTGTCCTGTTTTTGGCGATAGAGTATTGCGGTGAAGAAGCAACTCTATTCTCAATTTTGTACTAGCTTGAGGAGTTGATTACAGATTAATCGATGCTCCACCGCTTTTGGTTTTCTTTATTGGAAGAGTCTTTAAGAGATAAGTTAGGTAGCATAGCGGTTTCATCAAAAACAACATCTCTGCTAATCACAACTTTTCTATTTTCAGGACACCATAACTTATAGCCTTTTACACCACTTTATAACCAAGAAAAACGCATTTAATGGATCTCGGTTCCAATTTTCCATTATCAACATGAGCATACGCAGACACCCAAAAATCTTTAAATCGAATAATTAGCGGGATTACGGACCATACCTCTTGTGGAGTCTTTTCTCAATGGCAGCGGATGGAGATCGGTTGATCAAAAACATGCATGAGAGGTCGCTTCGCCCAAAATGACTTGTAAGTTGGCATTTGACAACATACATCGAACCTTCTCCATGATCGTTCGTTCATTCGTTCGCAACGCCGCTTTTGTTGTGGAGTATGACGAATCGTCAAGTGTCTCATGATCCCTTCGACTTGCACAATCTATTAAACTCATCGAGCGAACTCTAAGCCATTGTGCATGCGGAGGTATTTTATCTGTTTTCCGTCTGTTTTTCAATCATAATTTTCCAAGACTTAAATGTGGAAAACACATCGCTTTACGCTTGGAAGAACGCCCAAACTTTTCTCGAAAAATCATCAATAAAGGTTAGCATATAATTAGCTCCACCTCTCGAAGGCACTCTGGGCGGCCCCACAGATCGAATGGATATACTCCAACGTTTCCTTCGTGTTATGGATTCCTCTAGTGAATCGAACTCTCTTTGCTTCCCAAAACACAATGCTCACGAAATTCAGTTTGCAAATTCCTTGCCCATTAAGATGTCCTCTTTGCTTAATTACGCCATGCCATTCTCACTCATATGCCCTAGGCGCATATGCCAAAGTTTAGTAATATCATCATCGACAAGGAAGAGGAAGCGGCAATTGCATCACCGATAATAGTAGAACCACAGAAACATATAACTTGGCAATCTTTCTTTGCCCTTTCATCACAACAAGGGACCCTTTGAAATCTTTAAAACCCCACTTTCAAATGTGTATCTGCCCTTTTGAATCAAGAGTACTCAACGAAATTAAATTTCTTTTCAATTCGGAACATGCCGCACGTCACTAAGTGTTCGACAACTCCATCAAACATCTTAACTTTAATTGTTCCAACACCGCGATTTTACATGAAGCATTATTTCCCATCAAAACAACACCTTGAATCTTTGTTTCATAAGTTGTAAACCAATCCCGATTGGGACTCATGTGGAAGGTGCAGCTGAATCAAGTATCCACTCCTCGCTTACTTTAGAATCATTGATGAAGCAACTAGAAGTTCACCATCGTAGTCTTCTACAACATCACTTCACCGGAATTTTTGGTGTTTTCCTTTTGATTCGCAGCCTCCCTTTTAATCTTATTTTGTAGCTTATAGCACTTTCAGTTTAATGTGCCCTTTCTTCTTGCGAAGTTGCAAGTTTTACCTCTGTTTGAAGATTTCGATCTACCCTTAGATTTACCACGAGGATTCCGTTCTGTGTTCTACCACGATCATCATCAACATTCGGTCTTGTCTCCCACGAACAATGAGACCCTCTCCACGAGAGTTGGGTTTAACCACAAGATGCTTCATCTTATCATACGAGGTTAAAGAATCATAAACCTCATCAACCGTGAGAGACTCATGGCTATATAAAATCGTGTCTCTAAAGGTTGAATAAGGCGGGCAACGAACAAAGTAGAATCAACCCTAGATCTTCCTTATCATCTTGAACCTCCATGGCCTCCAAGTTTGAGAGAATTTCTTTAAACACATGTAAGTGTTCGTATCTGACGCATACCTTCCTCCAAACGATGAGCATAAAGACGCCGCTTCATATGCAACTTGCTTGTTAGAGTTTTCGACATACATATTTGTTCTAGCCTCTTCCATAATGCGTGGCGATTTTCTCTTTATCACATCCTGCAAAATGTCGTTGGACAAATGCGATGTAATTGTGTTAATGCCTTTCGATCCTTACGCTTCTTCTCTTCATCTGTTAATGTCGAAGGCATCTTATCTATCCTAGCGGGGCATCCTCTAAATCCATCGTGCAAGAACGCTTGCATCTTAATTTGCCACAACGCAAATCGGTGTTGCGATCCAACAATGAATTTCATACTTCAAAGACGCCATTACCGTGATCGAGATGAATAACTCGGAAGCTCGATACCAATTTGTGAAAAATAAAATAGAATAAAATAAATAAAATAAAGAACACATAAATTTTACGTGAAACCCTTTCGGAAAAAAACCACAGGCGGAGGAGAAGAAAATTCACTATGTCGAAAAATTTTTACTCAAATACAAGAGGAATAGACTATGTCTATTTATAGGCTTGCAAAGCCATATTCTAGTAGGATTGAAACACCTTATCCTAATCAATATAAAATAGATGGAGTTTAATAAGGTTTAAAACCTTATTCTAAAATAAAATAAAAGAAGTCTAGTTCTATATGGATTTTACTTTTATTTTATTTTCTATCGTATTTTATTTAAATAAGAATTTGGGTCACTTAATTCTAACAATATTAATTTAGGAAATTGAAGGCAGGAGACTGAAATCAGTGAATCATAAAGTAATAATGAGCAGAGATAAAGATGGTGCTTCTATAACAGTCTTTGTCATACCAAATAAGAGTACCATGAACAGAACAACCAAGGAGCTTATAGATGAGCAACATCCTCGGGACTTTGATTTCATGAAATTCTTCTTTTTTGCCTTTTCCGACCCAGCAAGGCGCATTGACAGTGGCCAGCTACTCTATGACTTTGCTGCTCTCTCGCCACCAGTTTCCAATTAAAATCACGCCTGTATCGACAAGTAAAATCCCAATTACAAATAATAAATTGGGTCCTATACTCAAGAGCTGCATTCTCTTATTGTATTACTATGTTATGGTTACTTATAATGGTGTAATTGTTTCGTGCTAAAAGTTACTAAATTTATCATGTAATTGAGTTCACTGATGTGTCCTTTTAACTTTTAAATAAATAAATAATAAATAAAGAGGCCAAAAGACTGTTCCATTTACTATTGTATGAAAATCTTCTAGCTGACTTTCTTTATGTCATTTTTCGTTTCCATTTACGATCAATGAATTCATTACTTATTTTTCATATTGAAGAAATGCGAAAAATAAATCAAATCATAGATAAAAAAATTAAGATTATATTCATCAATTTATTGTGAATAAATAAGTTGTTTGGTTTGATACATTATAGAAAATAGATTTTAATTATTTTTGAAATTTTTAATTGATGAAAATTTAATATTCAACCTCTTAATTTTATGTTAAGTACCGTTTATATTTTTTTAACCAAGTGCACCATCCTCGTTTTGCTTGGTTAGACAACCATCCAAGTAATAAGAGAATGGTTTGTGTAGAGCCCAATTTAGCCTACGCCCAAATAAGATAACAACTAAAAATAAAAAAATAATAATAAACAGAAGAGTCCATTAATAGTCCAATTTTACAAACTCAACACAAGCCCAGTGGCCCAAATCCTAAAACTAAGACAGGAAACCCTAGTTGCCCTAGCCCCCTGCCGCGCTACTCCCCGACATGTCAGCGGACACGGTGCCCGAGACTTTTGCCCCTTTCACCAAAACAGTAACTGCCCCAGCCTCGTTGACTTCCACCGCCCCTATAAGAAGAGAAAAAAAAAAGGAAAAAAAGCACAAGAACAAGCAATCGAAAGCAAAAATTAAACAACAATATTGTAATATTTTCAGTTATAAAGACCGAAAACTATTGTAACAAAAAAGAAGAGGAGAGAATCGAAATTAAAAAATCGAAGCAAAAAAACAAAAACAAAGTTCAAAAAAGAAAGGTTGCCTTTTTTTTTATTTCTGAAACACAAAAAATAAAAAAAAGGAAGTTTTTTCTTTACCTGTTGTGTCGTCGTCAGAGAGGTAGAAGTAGAAAGGTTTCTCTCCCTTTTGGAGATTTTCGATGATTCCGACTCCAGATTGGAGTTCTACGAGAAAAAAAGGAGTCCCTGGGAAAATTTTGGTGATTTTCGGCCATCGAAGGCGGCGGCAGAGACTTGTCGGCCCATGGCCAAACTTAGGGAGAGCCAAGAGATAAAAGGGAAGAAAAGATTTTTTTTTTAAAACAAGGCTAAAATGATTTTTTTAAAATTTTTTTGACTTATATAGGCATATCAAAATGACGTTGCTTTGGAACTCAACCCGAAAATCGACCTGTTTCCCCCTAGGATCCGAGTGTTTTTTAGGGGAGGGGATATTTGCAGCTTTGATCCTTCCGCTTTTTTTTCATCTTTTTAATTTAGTCTTCTTCATTTTATTTGTTTTAATTTTTGCCCCATAATTTAAATTTGTGTGCAATTTAGTCTCCTGACCCACTATGAACCCCTAACTTATGGGATACGATTTTCTCCTCGAACCAAAATATAGAGACTAAGGCAATATTTTTTATTTTGAGGATTCGAGAAATTGTGCCCCTAGCTTACGAGATACTATTTTCTCCTCGAACAAAAATACTCGAACGTCCCTTTTCTCTCTCTCTCTTTTTTTTGAAGAAATAATAGTTAAAAATATATAAGATTTGGGCAATAATTAAAAATGAGCATTCTTATTTTCAGGGATTTGAAGCATCGTGTCCTAACTTACGGGGCATGATTCTCTTCCTGATTAACTCGAAATACGAAGACATTCTTCATAAAATTTGATTTAATTTCTCATTTTCAGGGATTCGAGACATCGTGCCCTAACTTATGAGGCATGATTTTCTTCTCGATTAACTCAAAATACAAAGGCATTTTTCACAAAATTTGATTTAATTAGCAATGTTTTAATCAAATAACATCATGCAAAAAAAGGAGATCGTACTATAAATTTTCTTCAAATTCACAAGTCTCAATGTTAATACATCAAGTAATCAACTAGGTACCAATTTTGGGCGTTTGAGGGTGCTAATCCTTCCTCATGCGTAACCGACTTTCGAACCTATTTCCCGGGTTTGTAGACCAAAAATCATTTGTTTAGTAAATTTAACCTTTTATTAAAATGATCGACTTTTAAGGTGACCCGATCACACCTAAATAAAAAAGATTGGTGGCGACTCCATTTTCATTTTAAAAAATAAAAAGTCGATTTCAAAAAAAAAGGTTTCGACAGTTTGGAATTGAAGAGAGTTTTTTTTATGGAGAGAGGAAGCATTGCAAATAAGTGAATGAGATATATCAGTTGGAATTGAAGAGCAATTTTTTTATGGAGAGAGGAAGCGTTGCAAATAAGTGAATGAGATATATCAAAAGAAGGCAAAGGGGAAAATCAAAGTAGATTTGGTAACACTAAGCCCAACGACAGGCAGTGTTCGGTAAGGTGGAGAAAGAAAAAAGTGGCTGAAGATTGAGCTAAACAAAGTAAATAAATTCAAAGAATTTTAAAGAGAATTTTGAGAGTGAAAAGTCCTTTCATCAATTGTAAAAGGCTCTTGTTTATAATGTCTCGAAAAATGGGAGTTACAAAGTTGGCAATTAATAGGAATAATGGAATAAATTTCAATTATAATAACATTAATGGTTAAGATGGGATGATGAAGAGTGGTTGATGGTGATGATAATGGTGAATAATGGAGAAGAATTCACTATATTTCTAAAAGGAAGGAAAAACACTCAACGTTATAGGAAAATGTTTAGAATAAAACTTTCAAGTACCACTGTATCTGATCTACCAAGCTAAGCTCTTTAAAATATCCTAAAAGTGTAGACAACCCAAGAACCCTACCATATTCCGAGGTTACTTCCACCTCTTCTACTTTGTTGAAGTGATCCCATGCAAAACATATTTCGTGGAACATTTCTTGAAATGCATAATGATAGTTATTCTTGAATGAGAATTGTTCCGGAATAATAGTTATTTTGGCTTGTTCCAAATGTGAGTTATTCTCAATATAGTTGTTCTTAATGTTGAAGTTGTTCCAAATAAGAGTTATTCCTCAATAATAGCTCTTCCAGAAAATCACAATTGTTCCAAACAATGGTTTTTCTAAACATAGCTAATTTTGAAACATCATTATTCTAAACAAGAGTTGTTATGAATTTTAGCTATTCTCAAGAGGAGTTGTTCTGAAATAACAACTACGTTGGAAGATAATTGTTCTAACTAAAGCTGTAACGCCCCAATTTTCGGGAATTCTGTGAATGTTGGCATAGGTTTAATTATATTAGTGGGCCTTTAGAAAGCCCAAACTTAAGATAGAACCCAACAATTTTAGTTAATTTTTGTTCCATAAGAAAAATGGGGTGAAATTATGAAATAGGACCTATGTGAAAATGTTTGAAAATGCTATAGGCTAAATTGAAGTGGCCAAATAAATAGGAGTGCAAAATAGGAGGATTTGCATGACAAACCTCCCATTTTACATGAAGTGGCCAGCCATCATGTTGTTGTAGACAAAATGTACACTTGATATCCATAATTTATGGTACAAATTGATACAAATTGATAATAGGTTAGGTAAATGTTCCATGATAATGGGTTAGGTAAATGTTTCATGATAATGGGTTAGGTGAATGTTTCATGATAAGAATTTTATGTCTTTTGTATTAAAGAATTAAATGGATGAAATATGAAGTTTTATTAAAAGAAAAAGGGGCGAAAAGAACAAAGTTTTGTCCATCTTTGTTCATCATAGCTGAAAGTTAGAGAAGAGAAAGGAGAGGAGAAAGCTCTTGAGTATTTGGTCATTAGGAGGAGGAAAATTGAAGGTAAGTTCTTGGTACCTTGCTTCTATTTTGAGGTTCATGAGTTCTTCTTGATTCTACCTTAACTCTTGAAGTATATTTTGATTTTTAGTTGTGTTGTGAGCATTTAGTCATGAATTAAAATGAAGGAAATGGTTGTTGTTTCATGTTCTTTTGATGAAAAATGGAAGATAAGTGAAGTTGAGCCAAACACATGAACATGCATGTGCCTTAGATGCTAAAGGGAAAAATCGGCTAACATGTTGTGCTTTAAAATGATGAAATGGAGATTATACTTAAGTAAAATCATAGATATGTGATGATTGATTGGTGATATACATGTTTAAATAACATGCATGCAAGGTATGTGTGAAAGAGTGATTTGGTAATAAATCTACTTGGGACAGTAGCAGTAATGTGATTTTGGAAAATAACCATAAATTGTGGGAGATGAGTTAGAAGCTGCATAAATTATGTAATTAAAGCTTAATGAGTCTAGTTTCAAATGGAATAAACAAGAACATATTTTGAATTCTGTACAATGAGAAATTTGATTCGTAATGAAGAGTGGTCAGATTAGTCAAACAGTGAAACATGGGAAACTTTGAGAAAAATCTGGTATTGATTGGATAAACCAAAAATTCTGAAAATTTTATGGATAGAAGATATATGAGTCTATTTTTAGGGAAAATTAACGGAACTTGATTTGGAGTTTCATAGCTCCAGTTATAAATGATTTAGTGACTATTGCTCAGGAAGACAACTTGCAGTGAAATTATGATTATGTGGTAAACATTGACAAAAATTTGTTAATGGGTTGCTTATTGATTTCTTATAAGCTTACTATGATCTATAGGTGTGGTTGGCCGAATATTGTAAGGGATTAATACGTAGTTCGTATTTGAATAGTTAGATTAACGTGTTAGTAATCCAATTGTAGGCGGTTTGTGTGTGGATCTCGTCGAAGATATCGTCGCAAAGCAGTGTGTAACTAACACCTCTTTCTTAGTCTAGATCGGCAAAAGCCGAAAAGCGAAATGCCAAAAGCGGTATTTTGTAGATTTGCGAGTGTCTGAATGCTCGTGAGGTAAATCGATTAATGTTTTTAGTAAGCTGCAATGTTTGGACTGCAAAGTGCATGATTTCTATGCCCTCGATATTTTTGGGCTTAATGGGCCAAAATTGGAATGATGGGCCAGCGGCCCAATTCGGTAAGAACCCTCGATGCGTGATTACATTAGTACGTGAAAAGTAGGAACATGCATGAAAAACCCTAAAATAGATAAATTACTGAAATACCTTTAAAAGTGAAAAATTTACGAGTTTACCCCTAGTAGATAAATTACCGAAATACCCCTAGGGTTAAATTGACCTAAATGCATGTTTGATTGTTGTTATTTATTGCATGCCATGTTGTTATTATCGATGCATGGAATGGGATATTGACGGAGGAAGTCTTGAAAGTGGCTTGTCCACGTCTTGGAGGCTTTGCCTCAATTCTTTGATAATGAGCGGCAAAGTTTGCAATCTGTGGAGTGTTAAATTTGGGTGGGTTGAGCTATTCCCACATGGAGTGTATGGCTGGTGCGGGTGGAGTGTAGTGGTTGGTGGGTTGAGTAGTCTCCCCAAATGGACTTGCATATGTTTACTTGATATTGCATGTATTTTGAAATGGGCCTTTGGGCCATCTTGTTATCTGAATAAGGGCTAAGGCCCGCTTTTTTATGTCTGAAAAGGGCTCGGCCCATACCACTGCACTGAATGGGCTTAGGCCCAATGGGCTTGAGTGACTTGGACTTTGAATGGGTTTTCCTTACACACTGAGTTTCCCCAAACTCACCCTTTTATTTTCATCCACGCAGAAATCCCCAACCATAGTGGGCTTGGGTGTGAGGGAATTGGAGTGGCCACCCGTTCGAAAGTTTGATTTTCTTCGGTGAACTGGACATCCTTTTAATTACGTTTGAGGTTTTGGGCTTTTAAATGTAATAAGGCCGCTTATTTATTTTTGATGGTTTTAATATGTATTACTAAGATAGGTATTACTTATTTTAACTGTTGAAACTAGATTGCTTAAGGGCGCGTTTTCAAAAACAACAGTTGATTTCAAAATAACACGACAACAAGCAAAGCTTCCGCAATGAAAGTATTTTCCAAAATTAATCACTTTTCTTAAAAATGACTTAATCAAATCGGTTTCCTAGAAATATCCATGACGTTAAGGTATGGCAATGGCAGTATGTATGTCTAGGATTAGATCCGAAGGGAGCTTGGTACTTAAGCAGTCCGATGGACTCACCACCTCTTTTCCGGTTTCCTACTTGGTGCACAGCTTCCATTCACTTTAACCCTTAATGAATTAATCTTTTGAACATTAAGTACGATTTTCTGGACTTAGAATGGATTTTTTTTAACGTTTTTGATGTGGCATGCCGGATCCGGCCATAACTTCTGAGCCGGGTTTGGGGTGCTACAAAAGCCATGTTCTGGACATAACTATTCTCGAATACTAGTTGTTGCTTTGAAAGAGACACGTTTGGTAGCACAATTTCTTGAAATATAATATTTTTTATCTTAGAATGCTATAAAATGTTAATAGCAGAAATTGAATATCTACATTTTGCCCTTACATGAGAATTCTTTATTGAAGAAGTTATCATGAAAGAAGAGTGTAGTATAAATAAATAAATAAAACAATTATATACTTGTAAAAATAAATTTCATGTTATGTAGAAAAGAAAAGAAAATATTGAATTTTCCACCTTGTTACCCCTTCATTAATTTTTGTTTTGATAAGAGAGGAGAAAGGAAAAAAAAAAGAAGAAAAATTTATGTATAAAAACAAGTGTATTATAAAAAAACACGACAAATTTTCTTAAAATTTGTGAATAATTTGATTGATTTGTTTTTCTTAAAAACTAGAATATATATTCTTATATGTAGAATAAAGACTTATCTGATTTGTTGTGGTTGATTATATATATATATACAACGACAACGAATATTCTTGTATTGCTCAGCTTTTCGGATCAATTAAGGAAGGATCATTCTTTTTTTTCTTCAAAGCTAACATGTCCTTAATTCTTATCTTTTTCAAGTTGTACAGTGATAAGTGCACATATTTTATGTATTTTATGCCCAAGCATTTAACATTTTCCATGATTCATAGGTAAAATATTGCATTTTAGTTTAGATTTCTATTATAAATTTCATTTGCATTTATTTATTTTTTAATTTTTTCCTTTATTTTATGCATTTTAAATAATTAAATTTAATTTAGATATTTTTAACTTGAAATAGGTGTATGTAAGCTTAAGGCTCGGGTTTTGAGACCATTGAAAGATTAGACGAAAAACCAAGACAAAGCGTAGCCGAAAACGAGGAGTTTGAAATAATTATCATGAAATACTTAATGATACTAATTTTGGAAATTAAATGCATGGAATAATAGAATATTGAAATCAGTGAATCACAGAATGATAATGAGTGGAGACAAAGATTATTTTTCTATAGCAACCTTTGTCATGCCAAATAAGTTTACGAAATTTAAGCACATAAATATATGATATTAACAGTATTAAATGCAATACAATTGTCTATCATGGTCTTATCATCAATTAAGAGTTAGTGTCGAGTTAATTTGTGACACCAACCTAATCAGTGACATTATCTATATACACAAGTTTAGTGAGAGAAAACATTTTATATTAAAAGTTAATTTTTAAAAAGTTTACTAAAAAATTATTATTAGTTTAGCGGTCAAAAATTTATTTATAAATTCATTATATATGTGTAGAGACGTAAAAATTTTAGTTTTCGGTCACTAATTGTGGCGATTTATCGAAAATTTGAAAATGGAATCTCGGTTTTATAAAAGAGGGAGTCACCACCGATCCTTTTTATAGGTGTGATCGGACACCTAATAAATTTATTTTTTTAAAACAAAAGAAGGCTGAATTTAGGTCTACATGAAAATCCAGAGAAAAAAATAGGATTCCGGAGTCGGTTACGCGCGAGGAAGGTATTAGCACCCTTGCGACGCCCAAAATTGGTATCTTATAAACATGTGTTGTCTTGATTTCCAAAAATACGAGTTCAATATAACATTTAGTCGTGATCTAGTTGAAATACGAGAATTATCAATTCTTTTGATTTTTGAGAAGGTCATACCGTTTTAACACAAGTCAATTGATGTTCACCCAGCATAGCGATGAAATCGATGGCTTAATGTTGAAATCGGTACGTAGCCTTATTTATTAAAATTAATTAAAACATGGGAAAAAATATTTATAAAGTAAGAATTTAAAATAAATCAACGATGCAAACAATGACTGTAACACCCCAAACCCGGCCCAGACGTTATGGCCGGATCCGACATGCCACATCGAAGCGTTCAAAACATTTTATATTGTTGATCCAGAAAAACCTACTTAGTTTTTTAAAAGATAATTTCATTATAGGTTAAAGTGAATGGAAGCTGTGCACCAGGTAGGAAACCGGAAAAGAGGTGGTGAGTTCATCGGACTGCTTAAGTACCAAGCTCCTTTCGGATCCAATCCTAGACATGTATACCGCCATTGCCACACCTTAACGTCATGGATATTTCTAGGAAACCGATTTGATTATGTCATTTTTAGGAAAAGTAATTAATTTAGGAAAATACTTTCATTGCGGAAGCTTTGCTTGTTGTCTTGTTATTTTGAAATCAATTGTTATTTTTGAAAACGCGCCCTAAAGCTATCCAATTTCAACAGTTAAAATAAGTAATACTATCTTAGTAATACATATTAAAACCATCAAAAATAATTAAGCGGCCTTATTACATTTAAAACCCAAAACTTCAAATGTAAATAATAGGATGTCCAGTTCACGAAGAAAAAACCAAACTTTCGAGCGGGTGGCCACTCAATTCCCTCACGACTCCAAGCCCACTATGGTTGGGGATTTCTGCGTGGATGAAAATAAAAGGGGTGAGTTTGGGGAAACTCGGTGTGTAAGGAAAACCCATTCAAAGCCCAAGTCACTCAAGCCTATTGGGCCTAAGCCCATTAAGGTAATAGTGGTAATGGACGAGCCCTTTTGATTACAATAAACGGGCCTTAGCCCTTATTCAGATAATAATATGGCCCATAGGCCCATTTCAAAATACATGCAACATCAATAACATATGCAAGCCCATTTGGGAGACTACTCAACCCACTAACCACTACACTCCACCCGTACCACCCTACACTCCATGTGGGAATAGCTCAACCCACCCAAATTTAACACTCCACGATTCTTGACCTTGCACGCTCAGCTTAACGATAAATTGAGGAAAAGCCTCCAAGACGTGGACAAGCCACTTTCAGTACTTCCTCCGTCAATATCCCAATCCCATGCATCAGATAATAACAACATGGCATGCAGTAAATAACAACAGTCAAACATGCATTTAGGTCAATTTAACCCTAGGGGTATTTCGGTAATTTATCTACTAAGGGTAAAACTATAAATTTTTCACTTTTAAAGGTATTTCAGTAATTTATCTATTTTAGGGTTTTTCATGCATATTCCTACCTTTCACGTACTACAGAATCACGTACCGAGGGTTCTTACCGAATTGGGCCTGTTGGCCCATCATTCCAATTTTGGCCCATTAAGCCCAAAAATATCGAGGGCATAGAAATCATGCACTTTGCAGTCCAAACATTGCAGCTTACCAAAAACATTAATCGATTTACCTCACAAGCATTCGCACACTCGCAAATCTACAAAATACCGGTTTTCAGCATTTCGGATTTTCGACTTTTGCCGATCTAGACTAAGAAAGAGGGTGTTAGTTACACACCTGTTTGCGATGATATGCTGACGAGATCCACACACGAACCGCCTACAATTGGATTACTAACATGTTAATCTAACTATTCAAATACAAACTACGTATTAACCCCTTACAATATTCGGCCAACCACACCTACAGATCATAGTAAGCTTATAAGAAATCAATAAGCAACTCATTAACAAATTTTTGTCAATGTTTACCACATAATCATAATTTCACTGCAAGCTGTCTTCCTGAGCAATAGTCACTAAATCATTTATAACTAGAGCTACGAAACTCCAAATCAAGTGCCGTTAATTTTCCCTGAAAATAGACTCATATGTATTATATCCATAAAAGTTTTAGAATTTTTGGTTTGGCCAATCAATACCAGATTTTTCTCAAAGTTTCGCATGTTTCACTGTTTGACTAATCTGACCACTCTTCATTACGAATCAAATTTCTCATTGTACAGAATTCAAAATATGTTCTCGTTTATTTCATTTGAAACTAGACTCATTAAGCTTTAATTACATAATTTATGCAGCTTCTAACTCATCTCCCACAATTTATGGTGATTTTCCAAAGTCACATTACTGCTGCTGTCCCAAGCAGATTTATTACCAAATCACTCTTTCACACCTAACTTGCATGCTTGTTATTTAAACATGTATATCACCAATCAATCATCACATATCTATGATTTTACTTAAGAATAATCTCCATTTCATCATTTTAAAGCACAACATGTTAGCCGATTTTTCCCCTTAGCATCTAAGGCACATGCATGCTCATTTGTTTGGCTCAACTTCACCTATCTTCCATTTTTCATCAAAAGAACATGAAACAACAACCATTTCCTTCATTTTAATTCATGAATAAATGCTCACAACACAACTAAAAACCAAAATATGCTTCAAGAGTTAAGGTAGAATCAAGAAGAACTCATGAACATCAAGATAGAAGCAAACTACCATGAACTTACCTTCAATTTTCTTCCCCAAGTGACCGAACATTCAAGAGCTTTCTCCTCTCCTTTCTCTTCTCTAACTTTAGGCTATGATGAACAAAGATGGACAAAACTTTGTTCTTTTCACCTCTTTTTCTTTTACTAAAATTTCATATTTCATCCATTTAATTCTTTAATACAAAAGACATGAAATTTCCAATCATGGAACATTTACCTAACCCATTATCATGGAACATTTACCTAAACCATTATCATGAAACATTTACCTAACCCATTATCATGGAACATTTACCTAACCCATTATCAATTGGATATCAAGTGCACATTTTGTCTACAACAACATGATGGCTGGCCACTTCATGTAAAATGGGAGGTTTGTCATGCAAATCCTCCTATTTTGCACTCCTATTTATTTGGCCACTTCAATTTAGCCTATAGTATTTTCAAACATTTTCACATAGGTTCTATTTCATAATTTCACCCCTTTTTTCTTATGAAACAAAAATTAACTAAAATTGCCGGGTTCTATCTTAAGCTTGGGCCTTCTAGAGGCCCACTAACATAATTAAACCTATGCCAACATTCATAGAATTCCTGAAAATTGGGGCGTTACAACTCTACCCTCCTTAAAGAAATTTCGTCCTTGAAATTTACCTGATCCAACTAGTTGAGGGTATTGTTGACGCATAGTCTCTTCTGATTCCCAAGTAGCTTCTTCCCTTCCATGATTACGCCAAAGTACTTTCACTAACGGGATAGATTTCCTTCTGAGAACCTTAACATCTCGAGCCAATATTTGCACAGGCTCATCCTCAAAGGTCAAATCAGTCTGATCTTCAATTTCTGCAACTGGCAGGATATGAGCAGGGTCAGAACGATAACGCCTTAACATGGAGACGTGAAAAACATCGTGAATCCTGTCTAACTCTAGAGGCAATTCCAACTGATAAGCTACTGGGCCTACTCGCTTTAAAACCTGATAAGGCCCAATGAACCGCGGACTCAACTTGCCCTTCTTACCGAACCTTAATATCTTCTTCCAAGGAGAAACCTTTAAGAAGACTATATCACCTACTGAGTACTCAATCTCCTTACGCTTCAAATCTGCATGTGACTTTTGCCTATCAGATGCTTCTTTTAACCAGTCCCTAATTATTCTGACCTTATCTTCAGTATTAGCTACCAACTTTGGTCCAAGAATTTGTCGCTCTCCTAGTTCAGTCCAACAACTAGGTGTATGACACCTTCGTCCATACAGTGCTTCATACAGTGCCATTCGAATACTCGCCTGGTAACTATTATTGTACGCAAATACTGCCAACGGCAAGTAATCCTCCCAACTACCTCGAAAGTCAATCACGTATCCCCTCAACATGTCCTCCAGAATCTAAATAACCCTCTCTGACTGACCATCAGTTTGGGGATGGAAAGCCGTACTAAAGTTCAATCGCGTCCCCAATGCCTCATGTAACTTTTGCCAAAACCGAGATGTGAATCTGTGATCCCGGTCAGAGATAATCGAAACTGGGACTCCATGAAGTCATACAATCTTTGCCACATACAGCTTGGCTAACTTTTGAAGCGAAAAGTCAGTACATACAGGTATGAAATGGGCTAATTTGGTCAACCTATCCACAATCACCCACACCGAGTCTTTCTTCGATGGTGTCAAGGGCAGCCCACTCACAAAGTCCATGGTTAGCCTCTCGCACTTCCAAAGTGGTATCTTCACTGGCTGTAACAGTCTAGAAGGTAATTGATGCTCAGCTTTCACTTGCTGGCATGTTAGACATTTCCCTACAAACTCCGTTACTTCTCGTTTAAGTCCAGGCCACCAGTACAATTCTCGCAAGTCGTGATACAAATTGCTCCCTCCAGGATGCATGGCACAAAGTCCTCCATGAGCTTCCTTCAATATTGTCTGCCTCAAATCAGAGTCCTTCGGAACACAAATTCTTCTTCGGAAACACAGAACTCCTTCGCCATTTAACCCAAACTCAGAAGTTTCCCCTTCCTTAACTTGTTGGAAATGAGCGACCAAAGACTCATCGTTCAACTGCTTTTCCTTAATCTGATCCACCAAGGTTGGTCTCACTTGCAACTCAGCCAATAGACTTCCATCATCATACAGACTCAGACGAGCAAACATTGCTCTTAGATCAGATACAGCTCTACGACCTAGAGCATCGACTATCACATTAGCCTTGCCTGGGTGATACTCGATCGAACAGTCATAATCCTTAAGTAACTCAATCCATCTCCTTTGCCTAAGGTTCAGCTCCTTCTGAGTCAACAAATACTTAAGACTCTTATGGTCAGTGTATATAATACACATTTCTCCGTACAAGTAATGTCTCCAAATCTTAAGTGCAAATATCACTGCTGCCAACTCTAAATCATGAGTCGGATAGTTCCCCTCATGAGGCTTAAGCTGTCGTGATGCATATGCAACCATCTTACCCTCTTGCATTAACACGCAGCCCAAACCCACGTGTAATGCGTCACTGTACACACTAAAATCCTTCCCAGACTCCAGCTGAATCAACACAAGTGCTTCAGTTAGAACTTTCTTCAACTTTTCAAAAGCTTCCTGCTGCTTCTCAGTCCATACAAACAGTACTCCTTTCCTTATGAGTTTTGTCAGAGGTGCTACCATCACAGAAAAACCTTCCACAAACCTTCTGTAGTATCCTGCCAACCCTAGGAAACTTTGAATTTCTGACACCGTCCTAGGTGGCTTCCACTCCAAAATTGCTTCAATCTTTCGAGGGTCCACCTTAATCCCTTCGGCAGAGACCACATGTCCTAAGAAGGTTACCTCCCTCAACCAAAACTTACACTTGCTGAACTTCGCGAAGAGTTCCTTCTCTCTTAACACTCGCAGCACTATACGGAGATGCTCATCATGTTTCGCTTCAGTTTCAGAATATACCAGGATATCGTCAATAAAGACGACTACGAACTGATCTAAAAATGGTTGGAACATATGATTCATCAGATCCATAAACGCTGCAGGAGCGTTCATCAGTCCAAATGGCATAACCAGAAACTCGTAATGACCATACCGAGTCCTGAATACTGTCTTATGGATATCTGCCTCCTTGACCCTTAACTGATGATATCCAGATCGAAGGTCGATCTTGGAAAATACAGAAGCTCCTCTAAGCTAGTCGAACAGATCATCAATCCTTGGCAATGGATACTTATTCTTAATCGTCAGTTTGTTCAACTGGCGATAATCAATGCACATTCGCATCGTACCATCCTTCTTTTTCACGAATAGCACCAGTGCTTTCCATGGAGACACGCTTGGCCTAATGAAGTCCCTATCCAACAACTCTTGAATTTGTGCCTTTAGCTCCACCAACTCCTTCGGTGCCATTCTATAAGGTGCGATAGACACTGGTGCCGTTCCAGGAAATAAGTCGATTCCAAACTCCACTTCTCGGTTCGGAGGCAATCTTGGAAGCTCCTCCGAAAAAACATCTTGGAACTCCTTTACAGTCTTAACCTTATCCACTGTCAGTCCCTCCTCTTCCGACTGACTTACAAATGCCAAATAGGCCTCACAACCTTTCCAAATCCACTTCTCGGCTCTTAATGCCGACACCACATTGGACAAATAATCCCTTCGCTCACCTATCACCATAACCTCCTCATCCTTTGTGGTCCTTAACACCATTCGTTTAGCAGCACAATCCAGGGTCACTTTATGCTTAACAAGCCAGTCCATTCCCAAAATGAGATCTAACTCTCCAAACGGTAACTCCATCAGATCTCCAGGGAAAATCCTACCTTGAGTTTCTAAGGGTACATCCCTATACAGTTTGTCTACCCTAACCGAGTGACCCAAAGGACTTAGTACAAATACCCCACTCACAATCTCCTCAGAGCAGTCCAAGTTGTCCATAATCTGTTTTGTGGCCTCCAATCAATATTTTGCCACATTCGAGGCGATACCAGACATGCCTCTAAAGATCTCCGCTCCGTTAGCCCGAAGTCGTTCAGAAATAGATCCCCGAACTCCATTGCCCGTACTTGCCCTGGCAACCCTTTCTAGAACACGAAGCATTGCTTGTGACAGGGCATCATCTTTCGTGGCCCGATCATACGGCCCATTCTCATCCACCGATGGTGGTCGTGCTACTCCAGCGGGTATGTGTTCAAAAGACGAAGATCCAACTTGAGTACTACCTCGGCCTCATCCACGGCCTCTTCCACGACCAGCTCTTGTACTCATATCGTATTATCTGATTACGAATTTTTATGCTTTAATTCAATATTCCAGTGTTTATTACGGATGTTTTATGAATCAGACAATAATTCAGAGTTTGTTTTCGCAGAATCGGAGTCTAGCTCCAGTTTCAGTCTCTTATCAAATTTTCCTATGGTTTCAGTATCATCCTATCTAGAGTGTCCTAGTAGGGTTTCAGTACAGACAGATAATTCAGGAAAATATTCAGAAAAATTCAGAAAACTTACAGACTTGAGCCGGAGATTCGGAATGCCACCTTCTAAAGATCTAAATTTTGAAAATCGTGTTTTTTGCAATCTTTATAATTTATTTTTGAAAATCTTTGTTTTTGTAAACCCATTCCACAGCCGAGTTGTTGCAACCTAGGCTCTGACACCACTAAATGTAACACCCCAAACCCGGCCCAAACGTTATGGCCGGATCCGACATGCCACATCGAAGTGTTCAAAACATTTTATATTGTTGATCCAGAAAAACCTACTTAGTTTTTTAAAAGATAATTTCATTATAGGTTAAAGTGAATGGAAGCTGTGCACCAGGTAGGAAACCGAAAAAGAGAAGGTGAGTCCATCGGACTGCTTAAGTACCAAACTCCTTTCGGATCCAATCCTAGACATGCATACCACCATTGCTACACCTTAACGTCATGGATATTTCTAGGAAACCGATTTGATTATGTCATTTTTAGGAAAAGTGATTAATTTTGGAAAATACTTTCATTGCGGAAGCTTTGCTTGTTATCGTGTTATTTTGAAATCAATTGTTATTTTTGAAAACGCGCCCTAAAGCTATCCAATTTCAACAGTTAAAATAAGTAATACCTATCTTAGTAATACATATTAAAACCATCAAAAATAATTAAGCGGCCTTATTACATTTAAAAACCCAAAACTACAAATGTAAATAATAGGATGTCTAGTTCACCAGAAGAAAACCAAACTTTCAGAACAGGTGGCCACTCCGATTTCCCTCACAGCTCCAAGCCCACTATGGTTGGGGATTTCCTGCGTGGATGAAAATAAAATGGGTGAGTTTGGGGAAACTCGGTGTGTAAGGAAAACCCATTCAAAGCCCAAGTCACTCAAGCCTATTGGGCCTAAGCCCATTCAGTAATAATGGTGGTCTGGACCGAGCCCTTTTCAGATTACAATAAAGCGGGCCTTAGCCCTTATTCAGATAATAGTATGGCCCATAGGCCCATTTCAAAATACATGCAACATCAATAACATATGCAAGCCCATTTGGGAGACTACTCAACCCACCAACCACTACACTCCACCAAGACCACCCCCTACACTCCATGTGGGAATAGCTCAACCCACCCAAATTAACACTCCACAGCTTGCAGCCTTGTCGCTCGATTAACAATAAATTGAGGCAAAGCCTCCGGTATGTGGACAAGCCACTTTCAGTACTTCCTCCGTCAATATCCCAATCCCATGCATCAGATAATAACATGGCATGTAGTAAATAACAATAGTCAAACATGCATTTAGGTCAATTTAACCCTAGGGGTATTTCTGCAATTTATCTACTAAGGGTAACACTTTTAAAGGTATTTCAGTAATTTATCTATTTTAGGGTTTTTATGCATATTCCTACCTTTCACGTACTACGTAATCACGTCATCGAGGTTCTTACGAATTGGGCCGTTGGCCCATCATTCCAATTTTGGCCCATTAAGCCCAAAAATATCGAGGCACGAAATCATGCACTTTGCGTCTAAACATTGCAGCTTACCTAAAACATAAATCGATTTACCTCACGATCATTCGCTTTTCTCGCAAATCTACAAAATACGGTTTTCGACATTTGATTTTCGACTTTTGCTGATCTAGACTAAGAAAGAGGGTGTTAGTTACACACATTTTTATGACGATATCTTGACGAGATCCACACACGAACCGCCTACAATTGGATTACTAACACGTTAATCTAACTATTCAAATACAAACTACGATTAACCCCTTACAATATTCAGCCAACCACACCTACAGATCGTAGTAAGCTTATAAGAAATCAATAAGCAACTCATTAACAAATTTTTGTCAATGTTTACCACATAATCATAATTTCACTGCAAGTTGTCTTCCTGAGCAATAGTCACTAAATCATTTATAACTAGAGCTACGAAACTCCAAATCAAGTGCCGTTAATTTTCCCTAAAAATAGACTCATATGTATTATATCCATAAAAGTTTCAGAATTTTTGGTTTGGCTAATCAATACCAGATGTTTCTCAAAGTTTCGCATGTTTCACTATTTGACTAATCTGACCACTCTTCATTACGAATCAAATTTCTCATCGTACAGAATTCAAAATATGTTCTCGTTTATTCCATTTGAAACTAGACTCATTAAGCTTTAATTACATAATTTATGCAGCTTCTAACTCATCTCCCACAATTTATGGTAATTTTCCAAATTCACGTTACTGCTGCTGTCCCAAGCAGATTTATTACCAAATCACTCTTTCACACCTAACTTGCATGCTTGTTATTTAAACATGTATATCACCAATCAATCATCACATATCTATGATTTTACTTAAGAATAATCTCCATTTCATCATTTTAAAGCACAACATGTTAGCCAATTTTTCCCCTTAGCATCTAAGGCACATGCATTCTCATTTGTTTGGCTCAACTTCACCTATCTTCCATTTTTCATCAAAAGAACATGAAACAACAACCATTTCCTTCATTTTAATTCATGACTAAATGCTCACAACACAACTAAAAACCAAAATATGCTTCAAGAGTTAAGGTAGAATCAAGAAGAACTCATGAACATCAAGATAGAAGCAAACTACCATAAACTTACCTTCAATTTTCTTCCCCAAGTGACCGAACATTCAAGAGCTTTCTCCTCTCCTTTCTCTTCTCTAACTTTAGGCTATGATGAACAAAGATGGACAAAACTTTGTTCTTTGCACCCCTTTTTCTTTTAATAAAATTTCATATTTCATCCATTTAATTCTTTAATACAAAAGACATGAAATTCCCAATCATGGAACATTTACCTAACCCATTATCATGGAACATTTACCTAACCCATTATCATGAAACATTTACCTAACCCATTATCATGGAACATTTACCTAACCCATTATCAATTTGTATCAATTTGTACCATAAATTATGGATATCAAGTGCACATTTTGTCTACAACAACATGATGGATGGCCACTTCATGTAAAATGGGAGGTTTGTCATGCAAATCCTCCTATTTTGCACTCCTATTTATTTGGCCACTTCAATTTAGCCTATAGCATTTTCAAACATTTTCACATAGGTTCTATTTCATAATTTCACCCCTTTTTTCTTATGAAACAAAAATTAACTAAAATTGCCGGGTTCTATCTTAAGCTTGGGCCTTCTAGAGGCCCACTAACATAATTAAACCTATGCTAACATTTACAGAATTCCCGAAATTTGGGGCGTTACAATGACATTATTAATGAAAAATGTTAACATGAAATACTAGAGCATTAGAAAAACAATAACAATGATATTTACAAAAGAAATAAAAATAAGACAAATCATGAACAAATACAAAATACACTTAGTAATAATAATATAAGATAATATGTACATAAGGTAACATAAAAATATATACAACTAATGATATGAGAGATACATACATAATGTAAAGTTAAAAATAATGTGCATAAGATAGTTAAAAATAATATATATAAATGTATTTATAAGATAAAATCTAAAATGTAATATAGCTTGAAAAATATATATGACGTATATGAAGATATAATATTAAAAGATACATTATAAGTAATGTATGTACACAATGAAAACATATATATATTATAGTACTAAAATATTTACATAGTATATACACATTGGGAATAATAATAAAAACCTATTACGATACTACATAGATATATACCTATATATATACTAGAGATATATACATACATACATACATAAAACATATACTAAGAGTGACAACAATAGTAATAAAGATAAAAATATATACATAAAATAGTAATAATATATATAACTAATAAAAATAAAAATAAAAGAAACATGTATGATATGTATATAAACCTATATGATATATATATATTTATATTAGAAATGATAATAAAAAGGACTATTAAATGCGCGATATAGATACGTACATATATATAAATATATAATGGTATTAGAAATATATATAGTAATATTAAAATATACATATAATAGTTCAAAAGATAAATGACTAACAGTATTAGAACATATACATAATAATACACATAAAATATTAAAAGCATATATATATATATATATATATAATACATATGAAAGAATATATACATGTATAATATAATATTAAAATATTTACATAATATATGCATGTTAAAAATAACTAATAATAATATTTCCCAACTACATAAATATATTAAGTATATATACATACATACATGTACGTAGTAAAATATATACTACCACATATACAAAATATAACAAAGATAATAAAATATAAAGATTATAATGAATAATAATAAACAACGAGAAAATGAAAAAACAAATAATTTGAAAGTAAAGCATTAATCTAACAAAAAGGACTCAATTGAATTAAAAAACAAAGTTTGGGGCTAATTTAAAAGAAAATAAGGGAGGGGAGGAATTTTTAGAATACGCGTGAAACTATGGAGGACCAGATAGGAAATTTTCCCAAATCTTTAAAACACACCGCATTAAACGGGACTAAATTGAAACAAACTATAGAACACGGGATAAATTCTAAAATTAAAACAACAGAGAAGGACTTATTTGAACATGGGCAAAACTAAGGGGGATTAAGAACACAATATTTCCCACTTTCCAAAATGCTGCGCAGTAAGAGGGGTCAAATTGCAAGGTGAAACAAATTATGGGGCCAAATTGAAAATGAGAAAACTTGATTGTAAAACCCTAGAAAAGCGGAAGGGCTAAAAGCGCAATTAGTCCTTCCGTTTTAAAAAACACGCCGATCCTGTCGGAGCGGGTCGGGTCGACCCGACCCAGGGCCCAAAACGGCATCGTTTTTAGCTTAATTGGGGGGGGGGACAAAAACGCACCGTTTTGGTCCCCTATATAAGTTAAAAAATTAAAAAAAAAAACATTTGAGAGGGGAGAAAGAAAAAAAAAAGAAGAGAGATAAGGAGAGGAGCTCGTGAGGGAATCCGGCCAAGGCGATCACCGGTCGATCGTCGGCCGTCATTCTTGGCCGTCGTCTGATGTGAAAAATCGAAAAGGTTAGTTTTTTTTGTTATTTTCGTTTTATTATTATATTTTAAAATATGTATGGTAGATTAAAACAGGTTTTAAAAAAACGAAATAGAAATAGGAATAGAAAAACAGAGATCACCTTTTGATTTTTTTAGCCTCTGATTCTTTGATCTGTGACGTTCTCTTTTGTTTGCTTGAAATATTGTTTGTATTATTATTTCTGTATATTTTGAACTGCCGAATGGTCTTTTCTTTTTTGTAGTTTTTAAAGAGCAAAAATTCCCCCCCATTACAAAAATATAGATTGGCTTTTATAGCCATTTACGTTGCTATTTTTCTATCTTTCTGTCCCATCTTCTTTCTTTTGCAGCTGCAGAGGGCAGGTGATGAGGCGATGATGGCGTACTGCAGGCAATGGTGGCCGGTGCAAGATGTCAGAAGAGTGGTTGGGGCGGCTAACCTAGGGTTTCTAGGGTTTGTGATAATGTTGGGGGTATTGGGCTAAAGTTTGGGCTATCAATTTGGGTTAAGGTAGTTTTGGGTTAATGGGTAATTGGGTTAGTGTAGGTTTAGTTGGATTTGGGGTTGGTTGATACTTTAGTGGGCCATTCGGATTTTGGGTTTAAAAATGGGTTAAGGGGTTTGGGTTAGAAATTAGGTTAAATTGGGCTGATGGTTGTAAGTGGGTTTTAGGGGGTTAGTGGGTTTAATTGTAATTGGGCCCGGGTAATTTGGGCTTCTACAGCTGCCCCTCTTTGCTCATTGTCGTGCAACAGGAATAGAGCAAAGATTTTCAAGGAAGTCCAAATTTGCCCGGTCTTGCCAGGTCTTGACTTGCTTTGGAACTCTTCTTGTTTAGGTAGTCTCTTTCCAGTCCAACGCATCTCGTAGCTTTGGTTCAATCCACTGTATCTTTTGATATATGCCTTGTAGATTTAATCTACTCCAATGTAACTTCAAAGATATGAGATTTGCGACTTCGATCTTCTTTACTGTAACTTCTGAAAGGTGAGATCTACAACTTCATTCTGCTCTTCTATCGCTTCAGTGAGATAAGGTTTGTGATCTTCTCTTCTGTAACTCTAGAATTTGATATCTTCGATCAGCTCCACTGCAACTTCAGGGATGCAAAATCTGGTGTCTTCAATCAGCTCCAATCTTTATTCTTCACTCGGCATGTGATCTTGAGCTCAACCCATTTCTTGCAATATGAATTGATTCTTTAAAAACAGACATTAAAAACAGAAATTGAGAATAGCTCAGCACGTGAGCCAAGGCGTAATTCACCTCTCGCAATATGAGTTGGTATTTTTTGAAACTTAATTTGAAAAATAGATTTTGAAAAACAGAAATTAAAAAGGCTCAACTCACCTCTCGCAATATGAGTTGATTTTTGAAAACATGAATTAAAACAGAAATTGGAAATACCTCAGCATGTGAGCCGAGGCTCAACTCACTTCTCGCAATATGAGTTGATTTTTGAAAAACAGAAATTAAAAACAGAAATTGAAAATACCTCGGCATGCGAGCCAAGGCTCAACTCACTTCTCGCAATATGAGTTGAGTTTTTGAAAAGTAAAAATTAAAAATAGAATTTGAAAGACAGAATTTGAAAATACCTTGGCATGTGACCCGAGGCTCAACTCACCTCTCGCAATATGAGTTAATTTTTGAAAACATGAATTAAAACAGAAATTGAAAATACCTCAGCATGCGAGCCAAGGCTCAACTCACTTCTCACAATATGAGTTGAGTTTTTGAAAAGTAAAAATTAAAAATAAAGTTTGAAAGACAGAATTTGAAAATACCTCGGCATGTGACCCGAGGCTCAACTCACCTCTCGCAATATGAGTTGATTTTTTTGAAAAGCAAAAATTGAAAAGCAGAAATTGAAATTACCTCAGCGTGCCCTGAGGCTCAACTCACCTCTCGCAATATGAGTTGATTTTTGAAAAATATAGATTAAAAAACAGAAATTGAAAATACCTCAGCGTGCCCTGAGGCTCAACTCACCTCTCGTAATATGAGTCCATTTTTTTTAAAACAGAAATTGAAAAAAAAATATTGAAAATACCTCAGCGTGTCCTAAGGCTCGACCCACTTCTCGCAATATGAGTTGATTTTGAAACATCAATTGAAAATACAGAAGTTGAAAATACCTCAGGGTGTCCTGAGGCTCAACTCACCTCTCGCGATATGAGTTGATTTTTGACAAGCAGAAATAAAACATCAAAATACCAAAACCTGTCATTTGGTAGAACTCAGGTGTCTTTTCCTTTGATTCAGTGAAGCTATCATCACATCTTCTTGCTCCGCTGGAGTACCTATGTATGTCATGCATGATGTTATCATGATATGCACATGTTTATCTTAAATGCCTTTATGTCTACGTGATTATGCTATGCGCCTTAGGCATGTTTGTCGTATGTCCTTTTTCATTACGATTTTTGAGGATCTGCGTTCATTGCTTTGACTCTTGACTTTCTTTTCAGGCTTTGTACCCGTCTCTAAGTTTCATGAGTAATCTGTTTCTCAAATATCACTCTTTTTCCCCTGGTTGAATTTTGTCCTTGCTTTGAAGCTCTTGTATTCGTCAAATTTTCATCCAGGTAATGCTTATCATTTCTTTTGTTTAGAGTATGTCATTTCACTATTTATCATGTAAATAAACACATAATGAGATGCATGAAAATGGTTAGGTAGGGGCAAAAAGGCTACCTCACATTTATTTATTTCAAATGTAGCAAACAAAGAAAGTTAATCAATGATAGTAAAAAGTGTCATAAAGAGAAAAGGGATCGCATTCAACAGATACAAATGCTCTAGATATTCAACGCATGAACTCTTCCACGCTCCTCGATCAGGAATCTTTTCGAGTATCGCTTCTTGCGTAGAAGATTTTGAGCTTTCAAAAAAATACTTCAAATATTGTAGTCTCGCTGTTTGACCCACTGTTCAAAATGCCTTGCTTTTCTAAGCCCAATGTTTGTTTCATTAGAATGCCCTTTCGGGTTTTCATCTTAATCTTTTGTGTTAATCAAGATGCCCTTTTCGGGTTTTCACCTTGACCCCCCCTTTTTTTTAAGATGCCCTTTTTGGGTTTTTATCTTGATTTTCTTTTTCAAGCATAATATTTCTTCACGGCATCTGAGTTCACTGGATACAGTAACTCCTTCCCATCCATCTCAGTGAGAATCAAGGCTCCGCCCGAGAATGCTTTCTTTACGACGTATGGTCCTTCCCAATTTGGTGCCCATTTTTCTCGCAAGTCTTTTTGTATTGGGAGAATCTTTCTCAGCACAAGTTCTCCTTCGTGAAATTCTCTTGGCCGTACTTTCTTGTCATGGGCCGCGATCATTCTCTTCTGGTACATCTATCTGTGACAAATTGCCTTTAAACGTTTTTCTTTGATGAGGTTTAACTGGTCATATAGAGCTCGAACCCATTCTGCTTCTTCTAGTTTCGATTCCATTAAGATTTGTAGAGAGGGGATCTCAACCTCAATAGGTAGCACAGCTTCCATTCTATAGACCAAAAAGAAAGGAGTTGCTCCCGTAGATGTCCGCACAGATGTGCGATATGCATACAAAGCAAATGGTAGCTTCTCGTGCCAGTCTTTATATGCCTCGGTCATTTTCCCAATAATCTTCTTAATATTCTTGTTGGCCGCTTCAACCACTCCATTCATTTTTGGGCGATAGGGTGATGAGTTATGATGCTTTATTTGAAATTGCTCACATACTTCCTTCATCATCTTGTTGTTCAGATTCATGATGTTATCTGAAATGATTCTTTCAGGCAAACCATATCGACAAATGATCCCCTTCTTCAAAAACATGCAAATTGCAGTCTTCGTCAAATTGGCAAAAGAAGTGGCTTTTATCCATTTTGTGAAGTAATCAATGACCACAAAAATGAATCGCTGTCAATTAGAAGCTTTTGGGGAAATTGGCCCTATAACATCCATGCCCCACATAGAAAAGGGCCACGGAGAAGTCATGACATGAAGGGGCGAAGGGGCTACATGAATCTTATCACCATAAATTTGACATTTGTGGCATTTTCTTGCAAAACTAATGCAGTCGCTTTCCATCGTCAACCAGTAATAACCGAGTCTCATAATCTTCCTGGCCATAGTGAAACCATTGGCATGTGTCCCACAGATTCCCTCATGGACATCTTCAAGTATTTTTCTGGCTTCAACAGCATCCACGTATCTCAAGAGCACCTGATCTTTTCCTCTTTTGTAAAGGATGTCCCCATCAAGAACAAATCCTGCTGCCATTCTTCTGATTGTTCTTTTGTCATTCTCATTTGCTTGTTCGTGATACCTTTGATTCTTGATATATTCTAAGACATCATGGAACCATGGCCGTCCATCTGGCTCTTTTTCAATGCTGAAACAATGTGCAGGGACTTCATATATGCTCATTTGCAGAGGCATTATTTCTGTTTCTTTGTTTACTTTAATCATTGAAGCCAAAGTGGCCAGGGCATCAGCTAATTAGTTTCTTTCTCGTGGGAAGTAATTAAAAGTTATTTCTTTGAATTCTTTAATCAGCTCTGCCATTAGATCACTGTATTTAACCAATTTCAGATCCCTCACTTCCCAATCTCCACGGATTTGGTAAATCACCAACGCTGAATCTCTATATACCTTTAAAGTTTTGATGTTTCGTTTAATAGCTGCACTTAGTCCCATGATGCAAGCCTCATATTCCGCTATGTTATTGGTGCAGAAGAAGTTCAGCCTAGCAGTGAACAGATAATGGTTCCCTTCTGGTGATACTAAGACTACTCCAATCCCATTCCCCAATGCATTCGATGCACCATCAAAGCTCATCTTCCATGACTTCTCTTTTGATGACTCGCATTCTTTTCCGTGATGCACATCAAGTCTTCATCCGGGAAATCAAATCTCAATGGCTCGTATTCCTCCATTGTTCGAGCTGCTAAAAAATCTGCTATTGCACTTCTTTTTATCAACTTTTGACTCACATAGATGATGTCGTACTCCGATAATAAGATCTGCCATCATGCCATTCTTCCTGAGAGTGCAGGTGATTCCATCATGTACTTTATTGGATCTAGCTTTGAAATCAACCATGTCGTATGATACAACATATATTGCCTAAGTCCCTGAACTACCCAAACCATAGCGTAACAGTATTTTTCAATGGACGAATAATTTGCCTCGTGTTCATTGAACTTTTTGCTGAGGTAGTAGATCTTTCCTGACTTGTCGTGTTGCCCCAGTACGCAACCCATCGAATTTTCAAACACAGTCAAATACAATATCAATGGTCTTTCGGGAGTTGGCGGTACTAGTACTGAAGGACTAGACAAATATTGTTTTACTTTATCAAAGGCTATCTGGCATTCCTCGTCCCATCCTCCTGGATTATGTTTTTGAAGGAGTCAAAAAATTGGGTCGCACTAGTTGGTCAGTTGAGCGATTAACCGAGCGATGTAGTTCAACCTCCCTAAAAATCCTCTGACCTCTTTTTGCGTGTGTGGAGGTGGTAGTTCTTGAATGGTTTTTATCTTATCTGGATCAACTTCAATGCTTCTTTCGCTGACGATGAAGCCTAGCAACTTTCCCAAGGTAACCCCAAACGTACATTTGGCCGGATTGAGCTTCAGCTGGAACTTTCTCAGTCTGTCGAACAACTTCTTCAGGTTCGCTATATGCTCTTCTTCCCCTCGAGATTTAGCAATCATATCGTCGACGTAAACCTCTATTTCTTTATGCATCATGTCATGAAATAACGTCACCATAGCCCTTTGATATGTTGCCCCAGCATTCTTTAACCCAAATGGCATCACCTTGTAGCAGAATGTTCCCCACATTGTTACGAAGGTAGTTTTCTCCATATCCTCAGGGGCCATCTTGATCTGATTATACCCCGAGAATCCATCCATGAAAGAAAACAATGAATGTTTTGCTGTGTTATCCACCAACGTGTCAATGTGTGGTAAGAGAAAATTATTTTTGGGACTTGCTCAGTTCTGGTCACGATAATCTACGCACATTCATACTTTGCTGTCTTTCTTTGGTACCGGGACTATATTAGCCACCCATTCTGGATATTTGGAGGCTTGTAGGAAGCCAGCATCAAATTGCTTCTTGACTTCCTCTTTTATTTTCAACAACATCTCAGGTCTCATCCGTCTTAGCTTTTGTTAAATAGGTTTGCATTCTGGCTTTAATGGGAGTTTATGGACTGCTACATCTTCATCCAATCCTGGCATGTCTTGATATGACCATGCGAATACATCTTTGTACTCGCAGAGCAAAGCAATCAAATTATGCCTGGTGTCCTCTGAAATAGAGGTCCCAATTTTCACTTCTTGCTTCTTTTCTTCAGTTCCCAAATTTATTGTTTCAACAGATTCTTGATGAGGCAAAATCTGTTTATCCTCTTGCTCCACCATTCTTAGCAAGTCAGGAGACGAGACATAGTCTTCGGCATTTTCTTCGACTTCAAATTCTCCTAAACAAATAGCCTTCTCAAAATCGATTTTAGGACTTGTAACGGGTTTGTTCATGCTATTGATATCTGAGCACCTGAAAAGTGAATGGACAAGGAAACTATAGAGGGGCATCCCAATGTTGGAATCAACAAACAAAATGTTATGGCATGGTATGAGGCAAATGTACATATAGGCTATAAAATGAGAAGATGATTATGAAATTAGTGATAATGCGAAAGATCGTGACAAAATGCATCTTCATTGATATTCATTTAAATGATAAAGAGCGAATACAAGCTCTTACAAAAGAATTCTATTATATCTAAGGACACAATAGAGGGTTAATGTTTGAGCATTACTCTGAAGACTTATAAACTACAAGAAGGTCCTTGGCAGTCCAATTGTTCAACATGAAACCACGAGGACAAGGGCGTATCATTGAAACATCTTTAATTGCCCCGCTTCTTTTGTCAATGACATTTATACTGACATTCTGAAGACCCCTTTCGATTAATAACAGCGTGCTTTGTATATTATCCTATCTGGGGTATATCATCCCTGCAGATGTAAATGTTTTTGACAAAGGAGGGTACGTTATTTGCTCCTATTCTATTTCTCGGCCCAAAGTTCTCGCAATCCTTCTCTCCTGATCCTTCTTCCACTATTTTCTTCTTTGACGCATGTCTGGCTGGAACCCCAAACCGTATCGGGCCTTGTGGTGGACTGGCTTTACAGCCCTGACTATTCCTTGCAGGTACCTTTCCAAACCTTTCCTTGCTCGGGCTCCTCTTCCTACAGTCAATTTGACACCTATTCTGGTATTTCTCGACAATTTTGGTATCGAAATTCTGCTTCTCTCAGCGACAAAAGTGGCATTGACAAATTTAAGGGATCGGAAGGAACATTCTATAGCATCTTTACTCACTTCAATGTATGGTGCATCAGCAGAGATAGATGCGACAATGTCTTCTTCTCCCTCGACGGTGACCAAACAACCATCCATGATAAATTTCACCTTTTGATAGAGGGATGATGGGACTGCTCCAGCAGAATGGATCGAAGGACTTTCCAAGAGACAATTGTATGATGGTGTAATATCTATGACTTGAAATTCAACATCGTATATGTAGGGACCCACTTCTAAAGGGATCTCGATTTTTTCCATGACTTCTCGTCTTGTTCCATAGAATGCCCTTACTGTAGAATGGCAGGGCCTTAAATAGGACAAATCCATCGGAATCCTGGAAAGTGTGGCCAAAGGTATAACATTGAGTGCCGATCCATTGTCGATGAGCACGTTCAGTATTATATAACCCTTGCAGTGGGTTGTGATATGCAATGCTTTCACGGAGCCCCTACCATTGGGTGGTATTTCATCATCACTAAAAGAAATGAAATTATCCGTGTTTAGGTTATTCACCCATCTGTTAAGCTTCTCAACGGATATATTGTTTGCCACGTAAGCTTGATTCAACACCTTTAACAAGGTGTTCCGGTGCGATTCTGAATTTAACAGCAGAGATAATACCGAAATTCGTCCTAGCTACTTACTCAATTGTTCCACCATGTTGTACTCACTGTGCTTGATAAATTTTAAGAATTCCTGTGCTTCCTCCTCGTCCACAAGATTTTTAGCTTCTTGTTCAGGCACAGTTTCATACTCATCTTCGGTCAAGTGCATCGGTGCTTTTCCTTTCTGTTTCAAGTCACTGTTCTTCTTCATTGGTTCGACCTCTTTCGAATAACATCTTTCACTACGAGTGAAATGACCTACTTCCCCAATGCTTCCAGTCATGGCTTTGGGTTTTTCATCTTCAGGTGTGACAATACTGACGTCATATTTCCATGGTACTGCTTTATTGTCCTTGTAGGGGAAAGGAGATGGTACCTCGATTACCACTTTTGGTTTCACCTGCTCTTTCTTCACCTCATAATAAATTATTAACGGTCGGTCGGCACTATACGAGAAACCTGATGATTGATGGTCAGAGGAGCATATTTCTCCTCAATCGGCCTCTTCGCCTTTATAAAAAATCACGATCTCCTTATCGTCCATCATATTTTGCAGTAATCTCCTGAACTCTTCGTAGGATTGAATGTCGTGCCCCTCAATACCATGGAATTCGCAAAAACTTAGATCTTTTGTATTCCTTCCCTCGAATATTCTGTTAAGATGACAGAGTAACCTCTTTTCAACTAGCAACTCCCAGATTTTCTGCAGAGGTGTTCTTATTTCAGAAACCCATCTTCTACTTTTTCGTTTGTCCTCCTCTCCCACTGCGCTCACATTCCCTTCGGTATGGTTTGGGAGTGGGTTCCTGGATGTACCGCCAGTGCCATCAAATGGGAGAATACCTGCATCGATGAGTCCTTGAACTCTCTTTTTGAAGGCCAGATAGTTTTTCGTCGAGTGCCCCTGGTTCCCGGCATGGTATGCACAACTAGCATTTGGATCGTACCATTTCGGGTATAGAGGTTTTAGGGGTGCCATGTAATGGGGAGATATTAATTGCTTCTCCATGAGTTTTGGGTACAGTTCCCCATACGACACAGGAATAGGTGTGAATTGCGGTCTCTCGGGATTGGGTCTTGTCAGTCTTGGTTCATTTCTGGGCTGGTTTTGAGCGGGTAGAGTGTTTTGTGGGAATGTAGTGACGGGCTTTTGGTTGTTCATGGCATATACAGGGTAGGAAGGAGGTGGTGCTTGATAGTAAGAGGTCTGAGGAGGATAATAGAAATACGAAGGAGGATAATTTCGAGGTCGGGGTTGGTTTGGATATGGATTAAGGGTATAACGGCTTCTCATTCCCACCATATGGGCTTCTGGTTCTTTCTTCTTCATGGGCGCTACCCTTCTTGAACTTTCTTGACCTTCCATTCTACTGCTCTTGACGGCATTCTCTATAAGCTCACCGAATATTACAATATCCGTAAAGTCCTTCGTGGCACTTCCCACCAGCTTGTCATAGAATGGTGCTCTCAGAGTATTGATGAAAAGGACTGTTATCTCAGTCTTAGTCAGTGGAGGCTCCACTTGGGCCGAGATATCTCTCCACCTTTGCGCATACTGTCTAAAGGTTTCTACTGGTTTCTTTTCCATCATTTGTAGGGTCATTCGATCTGGTACCATATCCGATGCATGCTTATACTGCTCACAGAAGGTTGACGCCAAGTCTTTCCAGGATTGGATCTTTTCCCTACTAAGCTGGTTATACCACCGAAGAGCTGATCCTATTAGACTATCTTGAAAGCAATGTATGAGTAGCTTATCTAAGTTCACATAACCCGTCATTTTCTGGCAAAACATTACAAGATGCGCTTTTAGACATCTTGTCCCATCGTACTTTTCAAAATCAGGCACCTTGAACTTCGGAGACAGAACCAGATCGGGCACCAAACTGAGCTCTCTGGCACTCAATGCAGCCTTCTATCACTTTGAGTCTTTCTTCCAAACTCCTATACTTATCCTGAACATCGTGATCATCCATTTTCAACCTGGCTATTTCTGCTAGATCATCCAAATCTAGAACGAGTAGATCAGCAGGACTAGCTCCCGGGTTTGATACGAACGCTCCCTGCCCCAGATTAGCAGGTGGTACAGGTCGTTGCTCCAGACTTGTAGGTTCTCCCTGAGGGCGTTCTCTTTGCATTACATGTGCGTAAGGTGGAGTGAATCCTGGGGGATAGAGCGGATCTTGATTGAGGTTAACCCTTGACTGCGGTTGCACGACGTCAGGGTTCATAGGTCCTTTTCCTTTTACTAGAGCTGACATCATTTCCATCATCTTGACCATTTGGTCTCTTTGTTCAAGCGATTCTTCTCGAGACCTCACTATTAAGTCTCTTGTCTCTTGCTGTGACTTGGCCAACTGCTCTTGTAATTCCCTCTGAACTCTTTCCATCCTTTCGATTCTTTCATTGAATTTAGCCTCCATTGCCCTAGCTTGTCGACGCGTTCTATACGAATGGCGTGATTCCAGATTTGAAGTGTTGTGACTGCGAATTATATGATCCTAACCTTAGCGAATGATTATGGGATAGATATATGCAATGAATGAATGAGTGCATAAATGAATGTCAATCCTGAAAGATATGTAAGAAATGGGTGTTGATTTCAAGATAGCCCCTATTTAGGCATTTCATTCATCAAAAGAGTTCATTACAAAACATTTTTCCATTTTCGTTTCAACCATTACACAAACTTCCTAGCTATATCGCCGTATTTCTTTACTCGTGCTAAGAACTCTGATATGTTTGACCTTCGACTTGGAGGGAATTGGCAAATGAGAATTTCAGCTTCTTCCGATAATTGTACCATGTGCATGGCTACCTCACGAACTTCATTGATCAAATGGCTAACTTCATATTCGGTATTCTTCTTCCTTAGCTCCATCATATCTCGCGCAGCTTTTTCCTCCTCTTTCTTTGTTTTTCCTTTCCAAAATTCAATCCCGCCTTTAATGTTGTTTATTTCTTCCTTCCATTCTGCCGACGACTTGCCCAGCCCACTATTCTTTATTGTGCTTCTTAACTTCTTATTTTCCAGATGAAGATCTCTTAAGTCATTTCTTACGACTTCAGCCTCTTTTTGCACTTTCTCGGTTCTGGATCTTTCAGTCTGAACGTCGATCTTCAATTGGTAGTTTTCCTCTTGAAGAGCACTAAAGTCTCGAGACATCTTGGCCTTTTTTTGTTCAAATTCTTGTCTTGCCATTTCTAGCTCAGACGGTATTTCTTCCGAGAAAGGTTTCTGGACGGTGTAGTTCGTTGACAAGATTTACTGACTATTCACCCGTTGCTTCCTCCAGATGTCGTAATCTTGGGTGAGGGTATCATCATATAGAGCCAATTCCATCAGATGAATTTTCTTGCAAGATTTTACAATGTCTCGGACCCTCTTTATATACCCTTCACCCTCAAAAGCGAACTCGGACTGTGCTAATCCTCTAGTGGTGGGTATGAATTGTCGCGAAGAAAATTGCCTTTGGACTAATAGCGGGGCATATCCAACTCCTCCCCATAATCCGAGTAGTGGTACCCAATCTTGATCTCTGACCTTTTATAGCAGAACCAAAGGGCGTATCCACGGTGCTCTCCACGTTATATCCTCAGCTCGAAGATTCTGAAAAACTGAAACCCAATATTCTTCAGTGACATCCTTTGGCCATTCTCTCTCAATATAGGCTTCCAACGGGGAAAAAGTTTTTGAAAACATGTGGTACGGTGAGCGCTCTACTTTCCAAAAATGGCTCAAAATCCATACATTTAGTAACTGCGTGCATCCGATAAAGCGTCCTTTCCCCATTTTCCTACAACTGTTTAAGGATCTGAAGGTCTCGGCCAAGATAGTCGGGACAGGGTTAATTCCTTATTTTAATCTTTCGAAGAAATCCACCACCGCAACTTCTATGTGTCCAAGAACTTTTGGGAAGATGATCAAACCGTAAATGGCCAAAGCAAATAGATTCACTCTTTTCAACATGTCGGGATGGTTCAGAACCAAATCTCGTAGGGAAGACAATGGGACGCAAATGGTTTCATTCTTCTTCTTTATCTGTTTTTTGGCCCATGCGTCAGTCATGTCTGTCAATCTTACTAACTTCTTCTTGAAGGTCATCGGCTTAGGCTCCTTCACATATACCTTATGGAATTGCGCATTTTCAACACGAAGCAAAGCAACGTACTCCTCTATAGTCGGATTCATATCTTCTTGATTGAAGGTAAAATATTGGTAAGCCGGATCCCAAAATCTGACCATGGCTTGGATCAATCGTTCGTATATGTTGATAGCAATCAAATTGGCTATGTCCCCATATCTTTCAGTGAAGATACCCTTAGTGTCCGAATCCCACTGATTCCAAGCCCGAACCAAATCTTCAAGGTTATTCTGGTGAACATTCACGATTACGTGCTCGGGCAGATTGGCAATACATCCCTCCACTAGACTATCCCCTTTTTCTTCCTGAATTTTTAGAGACCAGTCCCGAACCACAACATTCTTCTCGGTTGTTTGTATAATTGACTCTTCCATTAGAAACTCATTTTTTGGCAACCAAATCTCTAGTCAACACCTTCCTAATATGATGCCTATAATGCATGATGTAAAATAAGAATAAAAACAAACAAACTTGGTTAGTAACCACAACAATTATACATTGAGAAACAAATTTAGCTACCCGATTCAGTTCTTTTGCATAAACAGTGTAAATGTAAAGAAAATGAAAGACAAGAGGCGTTTCTCCCGTGTACTTAATTTGGTGACCATTAACGGATGGAGGTTCGGCATGGCTCTAATTAGGTGGCTCGTACGGTTTACTATATGCAGTTTCGGTTCTAGATAGGTACTCGAATTGTCCGTACTGTCATCTACTAAGATTAGTACGAAGCCTCAGTCGTAGCCCATCACAGGCTCACGAGTTCAATTCGAGGGATTACATTTACTTATGCCTATGCGGAGGGACAAGTTAACTCACGAAAGCATAAGTCATATGTAACCGAAAGTATTCACTAGCTTTGTCTTGAAGGACAAGTTAACTCACGAAGGCATAGCGTCTATTTTCACTTAAACGGACGGAGCCCGGGTATCGAGCTCATGTTATGCAAAGATGTACGTGCACGGTGTGTGGGGAGATACTCACAAACCTTTACGTTTTATTTAAAAACTAAACCAAAACTAAAAGCATTAGAATTTAAAGCTTTAAAACAATCAGACAAAACAAGTTAGAAGAATATATACAACACGATGCAAATGCATGATTTTTCAAAAACACAATTTTAGGATCACGACTAAATATTAATTTGAACAAGGAGTTTTGAAAATTTTGACAACACGCGTTTAATTCGACTCGACTCTCAAAAATGCGGGTCCCTAGCGGAGTCGCCAACTGCAGCGACGTAAAAATTTTAGTTTTCGGTCACTAATTGTGGCGATTTATCGAAAATTTGAAAATGGAATCTCGATTTTATAAAAGAGGGAGTCACCACCAATCCTTTTTATAGGTGTGATCGGACACCTAATATATTTATTTTTTTAAAACAAAAGAAGGTTGAATTTAGGTCTACATGAAAATCCAGAGAAAAAAATAGGGTTCGGGAGTCGGTTACGGGCGAGAAAGGTATGAGCACCCTCGCGACGCCCAAAATTGGTATCTTATAAACATGTGTTGTCTTGATTTCCAAAAATACGAGTTCAATATAACATTTAGTCGTGATCTACTTGAAATACGAGAATTATCAATTCTTTTGATTTTTGAGAAGGTCATACCGTTTTAACACAAGCCAATTGATGTTCACCCAACATAGCGATGAAATCAATGGCTTAATGTTAAAATCGATGCAGCCTTATTTATTAAAAATAATTAAAACATGGGAAAAAATATTTATAAAGTAAGAATTTAAAATAAATCAACGATGCAAACAATGATATTATTAATGAAAAATGTTAACATGAAATACTAGAGCATTAGAAAAACAATAACAATGATATTTACAAAAGAAATAAAAATAAGACAAATCATGAACAAATACAAAATACACTTAGTAATAATAATATAAGATAATATGTACATAAGGTAACATAAAAATATATACAACTAATGATATGAGAGATACATACATAATGTAAAGTTAAAAATAATGTGCATAAGATAGTTAAAAATAATATATATACATGTATTTATAAGATAAAATGTAAAATGTAATATAGCTTGAAATATATATATGACGTATATGAAGATATAATATTAAAAGATACATATACGTAATGTATATACACAATGAAAACATATATATATTATAGTACTAAAATATTTACATAGTATATACACATTGGGAATAATAATAAAAACCTATTACGATACTACATAGATATATACCTATATATGTACTAGAGATATATACATACATACAAAAACATATACTAAGAGTGACAACAATAGTAATAAAGATAAAAATATATACATAAAATAGTAATAATATATATATAACTAATAAAAATAAAAATAAAGAAACATGTATGATATGTATATAAACCTATATGATATATATATTTATATTAGAAATGATAATAAAAAGGACTATTAAATGCGCGATATAGATACGTACATATATATAAATATATAATGGTATTAGAAATATATATAGTAATATTAAAAATATACATATAATAATTCAAAAGATAAATGACTAACAATATTAAAACATATACATAATAATACACATAAAATATTAAAAGCATATATATATATATAATACATATGAAAGAATATATACATGTATAATATAATATTAAAATATTAACATAATATATGCATGTTAAAAATAACTAATAATAATATTTCCCAACTACATAAATATATTAAGTATATATACATACATACATGTACATAGTAAAATATATACTACCACATATACAAAATATAACAAAGATAATAAAAATATAAAGATTATAATGAATAATAATAAACAACGAAAAATGAAAAACAAATAATTTGAAAGTAAAGCATTAATCTAACAAAAAAGACTCAATTGAATTAAAAAAACAAAGTTTGGGGCTAATTTAAAAGAAAATAAGGGAGGGGAGGAATTTTTAGAATACGCATGAAACTATGGAGGACCAGATAGGAAATTTTCCCAAATCTTTAAAACACACCGCATTAAACGGGACTAAATTGAAAACAAACTATAGAACACGGGATAAATTCTAAAATAAAAACAACAGAGAAGGACTTATTTGAACACAGGCAAAACTAAGGGGATTAAAAACGCAATATTTCCCACTTTCCAAAACACTGCGCAGTAAGAGGGGTCAAATTGCAAGGTGAAACAAATTATGGGGCCAAATTGAAAATGAGAAAACTTGATTGTAAAACCCTAGAAAAGCGGAAGGGCTAAAAGCGCAATTAGTCCTTCCGTTTTAAAAAACATGAAAATCCTGTCGGAGCGGGTCGGTCGACCCGACCCGGGGCCCAAAACGGCACCGTTTTTAGCTTAATTGGGGGGGACCAAAACGCACTGTTTTGGTCCCCTATATAAGTTAAAATTTTTTTTAAAAATACATTTGAGAGGGGAGAAAGAAAAAAAAAAAGAAGAGAGATAAGGAGAGGGAGCTCCGGCCGAGGGGAATCCGGCCAGGGGGCTGGTCACCGGTCGATCATCGGCCCGTCGCTGCGCCGGCGTCGGCCACCGTACACGGTGGCCGGAAAATCAAAAAGGTTAGTTTTTTTTGTTATTTTCGTTTTATTATTATATTTTAAAATATGTATGGTAGATTAAAACAGGTTTTAAAAAAACGAAATAGAAATAGAAATAGAAAAACAGAGATCACCTTTTGATTTTTTTAGCCTCTGATTCTTTGATCTGTGACGTTCTCTTTTGTTTGCTTGAAATATTGTTTGTATTATTATTTCTGTATATTTTGAACTGTCGAATGGTCTTTTCTTTTTTGTATTTTTTAAAGAGCAAAAATCCTCTTTGTATTGATAGCAAAAATTCCACCCCATTACAAAAATATAGATTGGCTTTT
Organism: Gossypium arboreum; assembly: GCF_025698485.1. NCBI lineage: Eukaryota > Viridiplantae > Streptophyta > Magnoliopsida > Malvales > Malvaceae > Gossypium > Gossypium arboreum. The sequence goes on along the minus strand of NC_069082.1, from coordinate 126,640,147 downwards.
ATAGCCATTTACATTGCTATTTTTCTATCTTTCTGTCCCATCTTCTTTCTTTTGCAGGTGCAGAGGGCAGGTGATGAGGCGATGGTGGCGTACTGCAGGCAATGGTGGCCGGTGCAAGATGTCAGAAGAGTGGTTGGGGCGGCTAACCTAGGGTTTCTAGGGTTTGTGATAATGTTGGGGGTATTGGGCTAAAGTTTGGGCTATCAATTTGGGTTAAGGTAGTTTTGGGTTAATGGGTAATTGGGTTAGTGTAGGTTTAGTTGGATTTGAGGTTGGCTGATACTTTAGTGGGCCATTCGGGTTTTGGGTTTAAAAATGGGTTAAGGGGTTTGGGTTAGAAATTAGGTTAAATTGGGCTGATGGTTGTAAGTGGGTTTTAGGAGGTTAGTGGGTTTAATTGTAATTGGGCCCGGACAATTTGGACTTCTACAATATGGGTTCTGTTTCTAGACATAATAATTTTAGTTCATTTATTTATAAAAACATGAAAAGATAAAAAGGTCATCAAAATAATAATAGTAGTTAGTTAATAAAAATATATATTCACTTTTTTTAACTGAATTGATACCCAATTAACCTGTGACACCAATTCAATCAAGTTATAAAAATATTCAAACCCCATTCAACTTTTATTTTATTCCTAAACCATTTAATTTGTTTCTAAGCAGATTTAGGGGCTGGTGAGGCCATTGTTGGTTGTTGCAGCCCTTCTGTGTGTTTTTAGCTAATTGAGCCCATTTTTTTTATTAGCTGAAGTTTAGTAGGTTTGACTTTAAAGCCCGTTGCTAAATGATGTTGGTTCAAATGGATATGTTGGTTAAATCGTATGGCATATTTTAGTTATGGTATTTTGGAAATACCAAATTTTCTATTTTGGAAATTTATTCACTCGAATATAAAATCGTTTTATCATATACATACATACATGTTATATTAGGTAATGATGCTGACACGTTGGTTTTCCAGCAGGCTTTGCCTACTTGCTTGCATCACAAAAATATCTACAACACTATAAATACGACAATTTTTTTTTCATGTTACCAAAAATGAAAACAAAAATTTCAAATCTTGTATAATTATTTTTTCTACTAGCCTATTTTCTTACCAATGCACCCTCGATTATAATTATATAATTTATATCATGACACTAAAAATACAATATAATATCAATATTAAAAATATGATACCTTATATTTAAGAAAATAACAAAATATATATTTGTTATATTTTATTAAGGAAAGTTTCACTTCTATCAAGATAAAATTAAAGTAGTTTTATACTTGTTTCTTATATTTTTTGTATGGTTAATATTTTAACGATTTAGTCGTTGGAATTATCAATATAATTGTACTTATCATGTGTGTAAATTTTGAAACGGTCCAATATCTTTATCATATCGATTTAAAATGTTGTATATATTAATATTATTACGCCCCAAAATGTAATGGGTTGATTGAAATAAATAACTAAAAAATTAAATAAGTTTGATGGTCAAGTACCATTGTAATATTTTAAATAAGTTTGATGGTTAAGTACCATTGTCATATTTTAGAGGTTTAGTCACTCCCCTCCTATTTCTTATTCTTTTATTTTCAACAAATTAGGATGAAAACTACACTAAAACAAGTATTATGAGAAGTAAAAATTTAACAAGAAATAAGCATTAGGCTTAACTGTTAAGAGCATGCTTTCCTACCTTATTTACCCAAGTTTGAGCTACCATTTTCCCCAAAATATATTTTTATTTTCGATAGTTAGGGGAAAATTGCTATACCACCTTTAGGGTTTTCCAAACCCTAGGTATTTAGTCCAATATTACCCAATTAGACTTGAATTATGTTTCTTTTCAAATCCCATTAGAACTTTTCTTTCCTCTCCCTATTTCTTCTCATCTTTCTTTTCCTTCCTATCATTTACATAATATTTTCTATCTTTTGCTATTGAGTATTTTCTTTCTCGTATCAAATCAACTTCGCTTCTTGATTTCTTTCGATATCGTCAAATAATATCCTTAATCTTTGCCAAGAATCGGTAAGTACATCTCAATCCCGATGATTAATCTCGATTTTTTATAGAAATACTATACAGTACTAATCATATGTTTGATTAAACAATATTTCATGTTCTTGCCAAAATCTTTTGTAAATCTTATTTAATCTTGATACCCAATGTTAATTCATGCGAATTAGTCATTGAAGGATCTAATTTAGGTGAATCAGATTTGATTTGATAACAAGGAACATCGATTGGACTCCCGGTGAAAGGTGTGTGTTCTTTTACAAGTAAAACGGGGCAAACTGTGTCTAGGATTAGGACCACACGGTCTCCCACATGAGTGTGTGGACCACACGACCCCCACACAACCACGTGCCCTGGAAACTCTAAGCTAGTTCGCATCTCACATGGCCTGCCATAGACCGTGTCTCTCTTATAGCTTAATTTTGAATTTGCCACACGACCACATTCTATTACATGGCCTGGCCACATGATTGTGTAAACCATTCACACAGCCTATAGCATCCCACACAACCTGGACAAACAACCGTGTGTTCCCTGTTTTACAATTTTGCTTAGAATTTTGTGAATTGTTTAGTTTAGCCTCTGTATGACCCTGAACTATTTTTAGAAATATTATTCACCAGATTGAGTCCCTGACATTATGAACATACTAGAATCTGTGATTTGATGATTGAACTACTACTGAATAATGATGATATGTGAATATTACATGTCTACTGTCACTTTCTCTCTAATGAATTGATACTGTTATTCTTATCACTATATTACTGGTTGCATATCTACTGTCACTGTTAAACAGAATACATGTTAAAGATGTCTATTATTACTATTAAACCTAATGCATATTGAGCATGTCTACTGCTATTGTTGAATCGAATACATGTGAAGCATGTCTATTGTTCCTGTTCTGTACTATTACTATCATGTCATATTGCATTGCATGAGGTGGAATGATTGAAAGGAGGAAGTACTGACAATTTAATAATCTGCAACACTAGTGGTTTATCTATGAATTTACTAGAAGCTTTTATTTACAAATATGTTGTGCACTCACAACCTACTGGCAGTTTATCTACAAACACTGGTGGTTCATATGCAAACGTACTAACAGCTTTTATCTGCAAATATGTTGTGCATTCAAAACCTACTAGCAGTTTATCTGAATTTTCCCTAGGGTTGCACGGGTTGTCCCAAACGATTGTGGGCCTACTATAGGGTCGATAAGGGCTAGATAAACCCTTAACTTATGATTTGACTGATTGATTTACTGATCTGATTGGGATACTGATGCATGCCTAGTTACTCTATTGTTTGTATATCTGTTATTTATGTATGCTTATATTTGAGCATGTTAGACTGTTTATCTGTATTTGCATATTTTTATATCTGTTATTAGGGATAGGATGATGTATATTGCAGGAAGTGTTCTGAAAGGCGATTACGCCTATTATCTGGCAGTATAGTTGCATCATATCTGTTATGTACCTCATTGGTACAATATGGTGTGTAGGGCTGGGTGGGTGTTTTAAACCCCACATGGTATGTAGGTATGGTCGGAGATGGTGTGTAGAGGATATTGTCGAAATGATTTTTTATTTTGGAAAAAAAGGGGATCGACTTTTAAAACAAAGTGTGGAGTCGCCACCAATCTTTTTGTTTAGGTGTGATTGGATCACCTAATAAAACATTTTATTCTATTTAAATCAATTTTGGTCTACGTAAATTTAAAAATGGGTTCGAGAGCCGGTTACGTATGAGGAAGGGTTAGCACCTTCACTACGCCCAAAAATTGGTACCAGATTGATTAAGTGCTGTCCCTATGTCTAAGATTTTAGAAAAAAAATTTGAAATATGGTTCCTTTTAAAACATTTGAGTGATTCAAGTTGGTCGTCAAAATTCTCTCGTTTCAAAGGTATTCAGCATCATATCCAGCACGATAGGACAGAATTCTTTATACATTTGAAAACACAATTGATTTTTGAATTCCAAAAGCTCATACGTTGAAAATTACAAAAGGATGTCCAATTATTTAATCCAACAAAAAATTAAAACTCAACACGGTAGGGCAAGATTTCTCGAAGTTCCAAACATTGAACATTGCCTTATTTTAGAATTTTTAAATAAAAATTGTAAACTAGCTCAAAACACATTGATTTCACTTGAAATAAAATGGAATAATTGATTTTAAAGAGTTAGAAATTATAAAGAAATGTCGAAAACATTTTTTATTTTGGAAAAACCGGGGATCGACTTTTAAAACAATGTGTGGAGTCGCCACCAATCTTTTGTTTAGGTGTGATTGGATCACCTACTAAAATATTTTGTTCCATTTAAATCAATTTTGGTCTACGTAAATTTAAAAATGGGTTCGGGAGCCGGTTACGTATGAGGAAAGGTTAGCACCCTCACTACGCCCAAAACTGGTACCAGATTGATTAAGTACTATCATTTTGTCTAGGGTTTTTTTAAAAATATTTAAAATTCCTTTTGAAACATTTGAATGGTTCAAGTTGATCGTCAAAACTCTCTCGTTTCAAAGGTATACAGTATCACATCCAGCACAATAGGACATGATCCTTTATACCTTTGAAAACACGATTGATTTTTGACTTCCAAAAGCTCTTGTCAAAAATTACAAAAGGATGCCCAAATATCTAGTCCAACGAAAAATTGAAACCCAGCATGGTAGGGCACGATTTTCTGAATTTCCAAATATTGAATATTGCCTTGTTTTTTAAAATTTTTTAAAATAAATGATTATAAACTAGCTCAAAACGCCTTAATTTTATTTGAAATAGAAAGGAATAATTGATTTTAACGAGTTGGAAATTATAAAGCAACATTTGTAAACCAAAAGAAAAATAATAATCATGGGATAATATGCATGAATAACGTACAATACTTGATGCATGAAGATAATATAACCTTATTTAGCCAACTTAACAAAACAAACAATTACATAAAACTAATCTAAGAAAAATGTAACCAAATTTTCAAGCATGGATGGAGAACAATTGATATGATAATACAAAAAAACGAATAAATAATATGCAACAATAATATACACGGAATAATATAAAAAACGACTAAATATCAATTTGCTCCACAACCGCTTAAGGAGATAGACCTTCAATCTTCAGTCTGCTTCCTTGCTACCTCAGGAAGATAAGACTACAATCGTCAACCTGCTTTCTTGTTACCTTAGAGAGATAAGACTGGTGGCTAAAATCTGCTCCATTGCCGATACATGGAGATAAGATTCGCCATATTCGATCTGCTCCACTACTGCTTAGGGAGATAAGATCTTCAATCTTCAGTCTGCTTCCTTGCTACATCAGGAAGATACGACTTATATATTGAGCCTACTCCACTACAACTTCAGGGAGAAAAAGCTGGTAGCTTAAATCTGCTCCATTGCCGATATATGGAGATAAGATTCGCCATCTTTGGTCTGCTCCACTGCAAATTCAGGGAGATAAGACCTGTCACTTCAACCTGCTCCACTGTAACTTTAGGGAGATAAGGTTTGTAATCTTCGATCTATTCTACTGCAACTTCAGGGAGATAAGATCTAACTTCACCGATGTTACTACACCGTCCTCTGAGACATGTCCTATAATTCAAAAAAAGGAATTTAAAATGATATTATAAGAAATGTTATACTGAAATGTTAAAATGATATGATATAAAAAGGAATTTAAAAATAATAATTTAAAAAAATAAACTTATCAAGGTAATTCAAAATGTATAAAAAAAAGATAAATGCTAAAATGAATTTAAAAAGTAATGAAATATACAAATTGAAATAAAACTTAATTGAAAGAAAATCAAATTAGAAGGGATAATTAATAAATAAAATAGATCATTAAAACAAATATAAGGATCAAAACGCAATGCGCGTGAATGTGCGAGGATTGAAAATGTAAATGATCCAAATATCAAAATGCAACATTTAAGCGCAGATCCAGTTGAATTGGTGCACAAATTCTGGGGAAAAATTAAAAAACAAAGAAATCTAAAGTAGGCTTGATCGCACGCTAATGAGAAAGGAAGGGACCAATCGTGAAAATTAACCATTTAAGTTAAAGAGGCGCGGATCCGGGCCATGAAATGGGTCAACGCGAGGATCCTCTTGCTCTAAACGGCACTGTTTCATATTCTGTACAAAATCAAGCCTAAAAACCCTTAAATCAAACATTTTCCCATTTTAATAAAATCAGAATGCAGAGAAAAAAACTAAAACCTCTCCCTATTCATTCGGCCGAACCAAAATTCTCACTCAACCACCACTTTTCCTCTGTAATCAGCGGATGGCGTCGAACGAAGGCCTAATCGACTCTGTTCGACTATGAATTCGAGAGTTTTGCCATTCTTAAACCTCACAATCCTTATTTGAGCTTCGATTTTTTCAAAGCAAACGAGGATTCGAAGGCCTTTATCAAGATAAGTATCCTCCTCTCTTTTATTTTTGTTTTTTTTTACTCATATAATAACAAAAATCAAAGGGATAAAAGTAAAATGAAAAGAAAAATGAAATTTCCAATTACCTCCTGAAAACTATTTTTTATTCAAACTTTTGGTATCGATTTTCGTATCTGCATCCCTTTTTATAGTAAGCATATTTAGCCTTTTATAACCGAATAAGAAGAAATAAAATAAATAGAAAATAGAAAATAATTTCCTCTAGATGTTTCTGCTATATTTTGCTCTCCTTTGGCTGTGATTATTAGTGCTGTTATTCTATTTTTGTAGGTAAGGAGCCAGCTGGAGGTGATGACGCACGTGGGATGAGGTGTGAAGGACGCGCACATGGGGCTGGCACGGAGGTAGCAGCGGTGCTGGAAGCTGCTGGAAACCAGTTGTTCGACGTAAAATTTTTTTGGTTTGGGTCGCTGGTTGAGGCGATTATTTGAAAACTGATTTTCAATTTTATTAAAAAAGGGAGTCACCACCAATCTTTTTTCTAGGTGTGATCGGACACCTAATAAATCATCTTTTTTGAAAATAAAATTTATTCTCGAACAAAAATGAAGGCCAAATTTGGGTCTACGTGAAAATCAGAGTAAAGTAGGGTTCGGGAGTCGGTTACGCGCGAGGAAGGTATTAGCACCCTCGCAATGCCCAAAATTGGTATCTTGTAAAACACGCGTTGTCTTAATTCTCAAAAATACGGATTCACTTTAACATTTAATCGTGATCTAATTGAAAAATGAGAATTTTTTAGTTTTCGGTATTTTTAGAAGGGTGTTCCGCTTTTAACACGAGCCGACGAATTTCACCCAACATAGAGATGAAATCAACGACTTAATGTTAAATCGGCACGTTGCCTTATTTATTGGAATTAATTTAAAGACATGAATGAAAATATTTCTAGATAAAACAAATAAAAGTAAAAGAAAACTAAAATCGACGTTGCACTATGGTATGAACTACTATGATAAATTCGGGACAGACAAATAATAATAAAAGGTTAAGAATATACGAAATGGATAATACAAACATTAACAATATACATGCGATAGTAATAGTATAAAACAATAATAATGCATATGGTATTAAACATCATAGTAATAGCATTAAACACGAAATAAAATCATAAATATATATACACAATGTCGAAACCCTTTTTATTTTGAAAGCAATAGGAATCGACTTTTTTTTTAAAACCGAATGTTGAGTCGCCACCAATCTCTTGATTTAGGTGTGATTAGGCCACCTACTAAAATGCTCTATTCATGAAAAATCAAAAAGTGGGTTCGGGAGTCGGCTACGCATGAGGAAGGATTAGCACACTCATTACGCCCAAAAATTGGTACCAAATTGATTTGATGCTGTCCTTATATCAAAAGTTTTAAAAGAAAAGATTTTCTCAAAGTATGATTCTTTTTTAACATGTTCGAATAGTTTAAATTAGTGGTCAAAAATCCTTTGTTTCAAAGATATGCAGTTTCATACCCAGTACAATTGGATGCGATCCCTATACCTTTAAAACACGATTGATTTTCGACTTTTGAAAAAAACATACATTAAAATTATAAAAGGTTATCCAAATATTTGGTTCTCCGGAAAAGTCATACCCAGTACGATTGAGCATGATTTTCCGAATTCCTCAAATATTAGATATCGCCTTATTCCAGAATTTTTGAATAATAGAAATTTAGAAATTTGCTTAAACATGTTTATTGAAAATAATTTTGATAAAAATACAAAGTTCAAATCAAATTATACATGAAATATTTAAAACATAAATTCATTCAAAATTGATAATTCACATGATAACTTTAAATAATGTATTAAATACAAAAGAAGGAAAATACATGATGAGGTATAGTTCACATAATAGATTTTTTTGAGACATGCACATATGATATAGGAATAATTATTTATATAAACAAAATATGAAATTAATAATACATATAAAATTAGATTATCTTATAAATTATATACAAATTTAGAAATAATTATTTATAAAAATAACATGGAGATGCCTACAAGATTAAATTGATTTTGCTATATATGTACATATATATATATATAAAGAAACATTAAAATGAAATACTAACTAATATATTAAAAGAATATAATATAAAGAATTTCCGAACAACAATTTTATAAACAAAAGGAAAATGATTTTTAAAATAATGATTTAATCATTAAAATAATATATGCAAAAATATTTAAATGAGACATTACATAATAGTTAAAATAATATGATATAAATACAAATCTCAAGATAATGATTTTATAAAATAAGGTATTAAAATAATTTGACACACATAAAAAAAAATTAAATGGATTTTCAAAATTTATAATGAATATAAGATTCAATTTAAAATAATATAGGTACAAGTATAGAAAAAGATTTGAGTTAAATGCTATGCAAAGTATTAAAAATCTATGATATAAAAACTACACCTAATTACAAATAAAACACGAAAAAAGTAAAAAAATATTAACATAGATCAAAATAAAAAAAAAATGAATTTTAAATAATAAGCATTATAAATTAAAATCTCAATAAAAATAATACATGTACAAATACATAAAGAAATATTGTACAAATGTTAAAATAATTTGATATAAAAACTTTACAATAATGATTTTAAAAAAATTTATCAAAGTAGCTCAAAAATAAATAAATAAGAATTAAAAAAATGAATACTAAGTGGATTTTTTAAAAAATAATGATGAATTACAGAAATAAAGAAACTCAATTAAAATAAAGTTAAAATGAAAAGCATAATTAATAAATTAAACTATTGAAATAAAAAACTAAAACACAATGTGCGAGAATGTGCGAGGATCGAAACTGAAATATACCGAGTCTCAAAGCACAATGTTTAAATCCGGGCTAAACTGAAATGCCGCGCAAATTCTAAGGAGAAATTTAAAACAAATAAAATGTGAATAAGGACTAATCAAAAAGTCAGTGCGAAAGAAAAGGACTATATGCACAAATCAACCATCTAAACCGCCAAAGTGTGGATCCAGCTCATGGCACCGTTTTGAATTCTGCATACAATCAATTCTAAAAACTAAAATCCAATATGCAGCCATTTAAATGCCAATTAAAAAATATATATAAAAAAAAAAAGAAAAACCCCAAAGACCTATTCCCTCTTTTATCTGCCGTTTCATCTTCACATAATACTCTCCATTTTGGAAGAGCCTTTCAGCCTTGGCATCTCCTTTGATTCGATTTCAACAAAACAAAGAGAGGAAAGCCATGGCCTCTTCACACGGTATGTAGCACCCCAAACCCGGCCCAGACGTTATGACGGGATCCGACATGCCATATCGAAGCGTTCAAAACATTTTATATTGTTGATCCAGAAAAACTTACTTAGTGTTTTAAAAGATAATTTCATTATAGGTTAAAGTGAATGGAAGCTGTGCACCAGGTAGGAAACCAGAAAAGAGGTGGTGAGTCCATCGAATTGCTTAAGTACCAAGCTCCCTTCGGATCCAATCCTAAACATGCATACTGCCATTGCCATACCTTAACGTCATTGATATTTCTAGGAAACCGATTTGATTAAGTCATTTTTAGGAAAAGTGATTAATTTTGGAAAATACTTTCTTTGCGGAAGCTTTGCTTGTTGTCGTGTTATTTTGAAATTAATTGTTGTTTTTGAAAACGCGCCCTAAAGCTATCCAATTTCAACAGTTAAAATAAGTAATACCTATCTTAGTAATACATATTAAAACCATCAAAAATAATTAAGCGGCCTTATTACATTTAAAACCCAAAACTTCAAACGTAAATAAAAGGATGTCCATTCACGGAAGAAAATCAAACTTTGAGCGGGTGGCCACTCAATTCCCTCACGACTCTAAGCCCACTATGGTTGGGGATTTCTGCGTGGATAAAAATAAAAGGGTGAGTTTGGGGAAACTCGGTGTGTAAGGAAACCCATTCAAAGCCCAAGTCACTCAAGCCTATTGGGCCTAAGCCCATTCGAGTAATGATGGTCTTGAACGAGCCCTTTTAGATTACAATAAACTAGGCCTCGGCCCTTATTCAGATAACAAGATGGCCCATAGGCCCATTTCAAAATACATGCAACATCAATAACATATGCAAGCACATTTGGGGAGACTACTCAACCCACCAACCACTACACTCCACCGTACCACCATACACTCCATGTGGGGAATAGCTCAACCCACCCAAATTAACACTCCACGATTCTTGCCTTGCTTTGCTCGATTAACGATAAATTGAGGCAAAGCCTCCAAGATCGTGGACAAGCCACTTTCAGTACTTCCTCCGTCAATATCCCAATCCCATGCATCGATAATAACAACATGACATGCGATAAATAACAACGATCAAACATGCATTTAGGTCAATTTAACCCTAGGGGTATTTCGGTAATTTATCTACTTGAGGTAAAACTGTAAATTTTTCACATTTAAAGGTATTTCAGTAATTTATCTATTTTAGGGTTTTTCATGCATATTCCTACTTTTCACGTACTAACAGAATCACGTACCGAGGGTTCTTACCGAATTGAGCCCATTGGCCCATCATTCCAATTTTGGCCCATTAAGTCCAAAAATATCGAGGGCACAGAAATCATGCACTTGCAGTCCAAATTTTGCAGCTTACCAAAAACATTAATCGATTTACCTCACGAGCATTCACACACTCGCAAATCTACAAAATACCGATTTTCGGCATTTCGGCTTTTCGACTTTTGCCGATCCAGACTAAGAAAGAGGGTGTTAGTTACACACCTGTTTGCGACGATATGCTAACGAGATCCACACACGAACTGCCTACAATTGGATTACTAACACATTAATCTAACTATTCAAATACGAACTACGTATTAACCCCTTACAATATTCAGCCAACCACACCTACAGATCAGAGTAAGCTTATAAGAAATCAATAAGCAACTCATTAACAAATTTTTGTCAGTGTTTACCACATAATCATAATCTCACTGCAAGCTGTCTTCCTGAACAATAGTACTAAATCATTTATAACTGGAGCTACGAAACTCCAAATCAAGTGCCGTTAATTTTAACTGAAAATAGACTCATATAACTTCTATCCATAAAATTTTCAGAATTTTTGGTTTAGCCAATCAATACCAGATTTTTCTTAAAGTTTCCCATGTTTCACTATTTGACTAATCTGACCACTCTTCATTATGAATCAAATTTCTCATTGTACAGAATTCAAAATATGTTCTCATTTATTTCATTTGAAAATAGACTCATTAAGCTTTAATTACATAATTTATTCAGCTTCTAACTCATCTTTCACAGTTTATGGTGATTTTCCAAATTCACGTTACTGCTGCTATCTCAAGCAGATTTATTACCAAATCACTCTTTCACACATAACTTGCATGCATGTTTTTTTTAAACATGTATATCACCAATCAATCATCACATATCTATGATTTTACTTAAGTATAATATCCATTTCATCATTTTAAAGCACAACATATTAGCCGATTTTCCCCCTTAGCATCTAAGCACATGCATGCTCATTTGTTTGGCTCAACTTCACATATCTTCCATTTTTCATCAAAATTTCCTTCATTTTAATTCATGACCAAATGCTCACAACACAACCAAAAACCAAAATATGCTTCAAGAGTTAAGGTAGAATCAAGAAGAACTCATGAACATCAAGATAGAATCAAACTACCATGAACTTACCTTCAATTTTCTTCCCCAAGTGACCGACCATTCAAGAGCTTTCTCCTCTCCTTTCTCTTCTCTAACTTTAGGCTATGATGAACAAAGATGGACAAAACTTTGTTCTTTTCACCCCTTTTTTTTAATAAAATTTCATATTTCATCCATTTAATTCTTTAATACAAAAGACATGAAATTCCCATCATGGAACATTTATCTAACCCATTATCATGGAACATTTACCTAACCCATTATCATGAAACATTTACCTAACCCATTATCAATTTGTATCAATTTGTACCATAAATTATGGATATCAAGTGCACATTTTGTCTACAACAACATGATGGCCACCACTTCATGTAAAATGGGGGGTTTGTCATGCAAATTCTCCTATTGTGCACTCTTATTTATTTGGCCACTTCAATTTAGCCTATAGCATTTTCAAACATTTTCACATAGGTTCTATTTCATAATTTCACCCCCTTTTTCTTATGGAACAAAAATTAACTAAAATTGTCAGGTTCTATCTTAAGCTTGGGCCTTATAGAGGCCCACTAACAAAATTAAACCTATGCCAACATTCACAGAATTCCTGAAAATTGGGGCGTTACACGGTAAGTCTTTTCTTCTTTTATTTCTTTCTTTCGGTTTTGAATGCGAAAAATAAACTAAAAAAAAACAAAAGAATAAATCGAAAAGAAAATCAAGAATCTCAAGAACTTTCAATCACCTTTTAATTTCAGTAACCCTTTTTTTTATTTTGGTATGCATGTGTATTTCTGGAAAAAGAAGAAGATCCCTTTTACATCATTCCTCTGGCTTTTTATAGCTGAATAAAGAGGAATAAATAAAAATAAAAGAAAATACAATGGCCTTGGATTTTCTGTTATCCTTGCTGTCAATTGTTGTAGTTGTTAATCCGTTGCAGGTGTGTATGGCGCGGTGCTGCTGACAATGCAAGGCCGCTCGTGAGGTGTGACTCGAAGGCTTCCAGAAGTTTCACTGTTTGGGGCTGCTGTGGTGCTTGCGGCGCTTGGAGACTGCAAAAACCCTTAGGGTTTCTGAAAGAATTTAGACATTGGGCCTTTTTAGGTTAATTTTGTTTGGGCCAAAGGTTTATTTTTGGGCTTTTATTGGGTGTTGGGTTTTGTACTAGGCTATTATAATTTGGGGTTAATGAGTTTTGAAATTTAGGCTGTAAATGGACTGTTAAAGTTTGGATTTTTTATAATTTATTTTTGGTTTATTCTCTGTTAACGAGCCTGGGCGAATTGGGCTTATTACAGCTGCCCCTCTTTGCTCATTTTCGTGTAACGAGAATAGAGTAAAGACTTCAAATAGGGCCAATTTTGCCTGATTTTGCTGAATCTTGACTGTAATTTTAGGGAAATAGAATCGGTGGCTCAAATCTGCTCTATTACCGATACATGGAGATGAGATTCATCATCTACGAAGATCTACTCCGCTGCAACTTCAGGGAGATAAAATCTTCAATTCTTAGTTTGCTTCCTTGCTACCTCAGGAAGATAAAACTCATTCTTCAACCTGCTCTCTTGCTACGTCAGAGAAATAAGGCTTGGTGGTAAAATCTGCTCCATTGTCGATACATGGAGATAAGATTCACCATCTACTAAGATCTGCTCCGCTGCAACTTCAGGGAGATAAAATCTTCAATTCTTAGTCTACTTCCTTGCTACCTCAGGAAGATAAAACTCATTCTTCAACCTGCTCTCTTGCTACGTCAGAGAAATAAGGCTTAGTGGTAAAATCTGCTCCATTGCCGATACATGGAGATAAGATTCACCATCTTCAATCTGTTCCACTACTATCTTAGTGACATAAGATCTTCAAATCTCAGTTTGTTTCCTTGCTATCTCAGGAAGATAAGACTCATTCTTCAACTTGCTCTCTTGCTACCTCAAAGAGATGAGGCCTTGAGGCTTAAATCTACTTCATTGCTAGTACATGGATATAAGATTCGCCTCTTCCAACCTTCAATCTTCAGTCTGCTTTTCTCGGAAAGATAAGACTCAATCTTCAACCTACTCTTAGGGCTTAAATCTACTCCATTGCCAATACATGGAGATAAGATTCATCATCTACGAAGATCTGCTCCGCTGCAACTTTAAGGAGATAAAATCTTCAATTCTTAGTCTACTTCCTTGCTACCTCAGGAAGATAAGACTACAATCACCAATCTGCTCTCTTGCTACCTCAGAGAGATAAGGCTAATGGCTAAAATCTGTTCCATTACTGATACATGGAGATAAGACTCGCCATCTTCAACTTGCTCTGTTACTGCTTAAGGAGATAAGATCTTCAATTCTCAGTCTGCTTCCTTGCTACCTCAGGAAGATAAGACTCATTCTTCAACCTGCTCTCTTGTTACCTCAAAGAGATAAGGCTGGTGGCTAAACTCTGCCCCATTGCCGATACATGGAGATAAAATTCACCATCTACAATTTGTTCTGCTGCAAGTTCAGGAAAATAAATCTTGGGGCTTAAATCTATTCCATTGCCGATACATGGAGATAAGATTTGCCTTTTTCGATCTACTCCACTTCTGTTGAGAGAAATAAGATCTTCCACATTTAGTCTGCTTCCTTGCTACCTTAGGAAGATAAGACTACAATCGCCAACCTACTCTCCTGCTACCTCAGAGAGATAAGGTCAATAGCTAAAATCTGCTCCATTGCCGATACATGGAGATAAGATTCGCCATCCTCAATCTACTTCGCTACTGCTTAGGGAGATAAGATCTTTAATTCTCAGTCTGCTTCCTTGCTACCTCAGGAAGATAAGACTCATCTTTCAACTTGCTCTCTTACTACCTCAGAAAGATAAGGCTGGTGGTAAAATCTGCTCCATTGCCGATACATGGAGATAAGATTCACCATCTTCGATCTGCTCCACTGCAACTTCAGGGAGAAAAAATCTTCAATCTTCAGTCTACTCCACTGCAACCTCAGGGAGATAAGACTTGTTATAATCTGCTTTACTGCAACTGACAATTCAACCTCTCCACTACAACTTCAGGGAGATAAGGTTTGCAATCTTCAATCTATTCCGCTGCAACTTTAGGGATATAAGATCTGACTTCACCGATGTACACCGTCCTCTCGGACCTATCCTATAGACTCGGTTTCATGTATCATGTTTATCCAAATAATTAAGATGTTATGATCAAAATGAATCAAATGCTCCTAACTAGATGTGTTATGCTGATGTCACATAATTAGGATGCTATGATTGAAATGAGTCAAATGCACCTAACTAGATGTGATACTTATGTCAAATAATTAGGATGCTATGATCAAAAAATAAATCAAATGCTCCTAACTAGATGTGTTATGAATGCCAAAATGAGAATGATATATATTTTTTTAAAAGATCATCGCTCGTTGTTCACCAGGGTACTGTCACTGATTTATTATGCTACCATCTTGTTCGACTGGTATTCTTGACAGAAAACTCAAAGAAACAATCACATCTTACTCAGCAAGCTTGCCCCGCTGTAATTCCAGAGTCCCTTACACTGTAACTTCTGGGACATAAAGTTTGAACTTCCCATTGCAACTTCAGGGGAATAATCATTTGATTTCTTCTATCCATCCTGCTACAACTCAGAGGTATAGGATCTTCAATTAATTTGATCTGTTATACTATTCCCTGGGTATAATGAACAGATGTATATACCTGATATCTGCATGAATACAGCATACCATTTTTCCTCAAGAATAACCCCATTGCTCATTCTTTGCGGGGATTATAACACCAATTAATAACTTTGACAGAAAATCCAAGGAGATAATCTCATTTTGGGCTTTAAATATTTTCAACCCTTAAGCTTGGTGAGTTTTAAACAATAGTCCTATTTCAGGTTCTTGTATTATTTAGAAACTCCCTAAAGCAATATGCGAAACTTCCTTTATGAAAGTATTATTAGTCCAAAAATAGTTATTTCAATGCAACATGCTTGAAAAAGATCATAACCATGGACAAAAAAGGAATTAATTGAGAATATAGCTCGAAACAAACAAGCAAATGCAACCAAGAAAGAAATCTATTAGGACGTGACCTGAAAAGAACAAGGTAATCAAAGATAACAAACAAAAAATGGGTCAAAATGGAAAGCCAGGTGCCCCAGATATCGCAGCTTGAGCTTCTCTGTACTAACTTCTTGAGGACCATTCTGAGCTCAATCTGTGTTTATGGGATCCAGAGTACTTTGTCAAAGCCCCAAGACGTAACATTCTTCTTTCATTGTTAATTCAGGCATAGAAAGACTATTGTATGCCCCATTTTAATCCAAATCTGAGCTGCCCTTTTCGGGTTTTCAACTCAAATCCCCTTTGGTCTCAAAGCGCCCTTTGCGGGTTTTCGCCCTGGCCTCTTCTTTTTCTTTCTTTTTCAATTTCTTTGATTGATTCTTTCTTTCTTTTTTTGATTTTTTCTTTTTATTTCTTTTTTTTAAGGTCTCAAGGCGCCCTTTGTGGGTTTTCACCTTGGCCTCTACCATAGAACACTCTTTGACTGCATTTTGAATTCCCCGAACTGGGCAAATCTTTTCAATTAAAAATAGGACTTCTTTACATAAGGTCCCTCTTAGTTTGGCATATTTCTTCCTTTGAAGTCCTTTTGTATAGGAAGGATCTTCTTCAATATCAAACTCCCCTTATGGAATTCTCGAGGATAAACTTGCATCATCTGACTGTGACAAATATCTTTTAAATTTGACTGATCAGGATTGGACCCATTCTGATTCATCCAACTTTAATTCTGCCAAGACTCGAAGAAAATTAAGGAATCTCATTTTCAAAAACTGTTTCAGTCCTATAAATCAATATGTTGCCCCGGTGAAAGTCCAAGCCCATGTTCGACAAATATAGAGGGTAAATGATAACTTCTTTATGCCAATCCTTACAAGACTCAGTCATTTTTCACTATGACCCTTGTACTGTTGTTTGCTTTTCTTTTCTTTTTTCTATTTTTGTACTTTTTTTTCTTTTTGAATGCCTTTACTGCACTGTGATATAGTGTCTGATCTTTGAATAGACTGCAAACTTTTGACATTGTGCAGTTGTATTAGAAATGATCCTTTCTGACATTACTTCTCAGTAACCTTTTTTTTTTTGAATTTGATGACTATCAGTCTTGTAATATTGACATATGAAGCGACCTTCACCCTCTTCGTGGAGTAATCAATGGCTGCCAAGATAAATCAATGAGAATGACCTGATAACATCCTTGTCCCATATAGAGAAAATCTGTGAAGAAATGAATGTGGCTTTAACCAATGCAATCCCCTTTCATGGTGGATCAACAATACCCAAACCTCATGATTAGCGTGGCTATCATGAAACCTTTAGCATGTGTCCTTCTGGCACTGTATAAACATTTTGTATCATCCACAGATCTTAATATCTCAAATATATCTCGACATGATCATGTGAAAACATCGTTGAATTTCTTGAAATAACTCAAAGACAATTCATTTTGTCCCTGTGGTGACTCAGGTTTCAATCTTTGCCCCTTGTTCACAATGTCCATTGACCCTTCATAAAGTAGGATCTGTTTTTTCATCTTGTTCTGCCGTCCTTAACAAATCAGGAAATAAGTCACAATCTCTGTCATCTTCAAAGTCCTAAGATCCGCTTAAACACCTATCTCACCCCAAAAGGGAGTCAGTTACAATGTTTGTTCATGTCATTGATATCTAGGGACCTATTCTAAGTACAAAGACCAATTCCAAAGAATAAATTATTTTAAGGATAATTATTTGTATGGTATGATCATGAATGAGGAATGAGGAACCAGGAATGAAAGCATATTTAAAAAGAAAATAGTCCAAAGAGCAAAAGAATATACAAAGAATAAAAGAATATTTATTTAAAAAGAATGCATTTTATTAAAATAAAAATTTTTGGACACAAGCCTATTTCACAAAAGGATTCTTATTGTCCCTAGGCTTAAGGCAACAAGCGTGTTTTGAACATTACTCTAGATTAGCTCTAAAAATACAGGGATCTCTGCCACAGTCCCATTTCTTAAAACACCCCAAGTACATAAGGGTTTGGAAACCTTTATTCCCTGGACCTCTCTTTGGATATGTCATTCAGATTCTCTTTGATGATTAGTGGTTATAACCCTTGGCTGACCTATGTTGACCAACGATGTTCACTTCATTTTCCTTGTTTCCCGAAGTTGACCTTTTGGCACCTTCTCCCATATCTATTTTCCCATTTCTTATCGCATCTTCAATTATCTCACCAGACATTACTATATCTGAAAAGCTCAAAGTAGCGCTTTCCAACATATAATCAATGAACGGGGCTTTCAAAGTATTGATGAAAAGCATCGTAGTCTCCTTCTCCAAAAGAGGCGGTTGGACTTGTGTTGCTACCTCTCTCCATCTTTGGGCATATTGCTTTTGGAGAAGGAGAGCTTTAAGCAAAGGGGCTTGAAGAAAGGAAAAGTTCCATGATCAATGCTGGGAAGGACAATAAGGAGCCTCTCTACCCTCCAGGTTTCACCCCGAAAAATGTTCAGATGTGTCGGCAAGGTGTGTCTATTATCAAAACTCGGCAATATCAGGCTGGTAACTCGGCACTGGTTTTGATAATAGACACACCTTGCGGACACATCTGAACATTTTTCGGGGTGAAACCTGGAGGGTAGAGAGGCTCCTTATTGTCCTTCCCAGCATTGATCATGGAACTTTTCCTTTCTTCAAGCCCCTTTGTCGGCAATTGAGACAACTGGTTCAACATATTCCTTTGAGATTCTAGCACCAGATCTTTCATATCCTACCTAATCTTCGCTAGTTACTCTTGCATCTGTATTTGTAACTGGTCTTGCATCTCTCTTTGAAGTTGTTCAAGTCTTTCCAATCTTTGGTCCATATCTTTTGTCTTAGCATGAGTACCGTAACGATGCTTGGTTGGTAAATTTTTGTTGGTTCCCAGTTTAACTAAAATGATTTCAACTAATTAGGAACCCCTTTTATGAAAATTTAATGCAAATGATGAAATGATACAATGCAATGCAAATGCATGGGATGAATGCAAAAGAAAGAGAGATGTTGATTTTCAATTTAATTCCATTAGAACAACTTTTCTAGAAAACAAATCCCTTTACATAAAACGGATTACATATACGGCATTGTTTTCATATTCCAGGCGAAGACACCGATCCCTTTTCTTCGTGAAATCCAAATCTCGCAAGCCTCTAATAAATACCTCCACTAGCTCTTCTTTGCTTGATCCAGGCTACGACTCATTATCCTCACGACGTTGATCATTAAGAAAATCGGGATGCGACAGCTCTCGAACAATCTTTATCAGCTTGAATTTTCAGGTAAGGACTTGTTTTTCTCCACGAACTGTCAGCCTTTTTCCGTCAATTTAAACAACCGTATTATAATTCACTTCATCAGGAAATTCATTTTCTTATGAAAAGCTGCTCTATTTAGCAATCAAATATGAATCAACACCTTTTTTCTATGATAATGTAATGCAATGCAATTATGAACAAAACAAAAACAAAACACGTTAGTACAAGTGAAATAAATATCCAATAAAGTACCTATTCAGGTGACCACTAAATTTGGGCAAGGTTCTACGTAAGGTGGATTCTCAAGGTTCACTATATGTGGTTCAGTTCTAGAGAAAGGGTACCTGAACCAATAGATTCCTCAATCTCACCCATTATAGGCTCATATGAATCGAGCTCGGTTCAAGGGAATACATTTCACTATGACCATGCGGAGATGAAAATCTCACGAAATCATAGGTACGGATGTATCCCGGAAATAATCCACTAGCCCGTACGGAGGTGAAAACCTCACGAAAGCATAGTTTCTTACTCCTACTTAACAGGTATAACCACAGCGGTCATGCAATGCAATGCCATATTATTCTACAAGACTCGAACCAAAACAATTATGCAAACAAATGCAATTAAAATAATCATGATCTTCAAAACAAATTTCAATTCTTTGACAAAAGGACAGCAAATAATCAATTTTATGGCCTGGCTCTCTTCGTTCAATCCCCAGTGGAGTCGCCAAGCTGTCGAAACCCTTTTTATTTTGAAAGCAATAGGAATCGAATTTTTTTTAAAACCGAATGTTGAGTCTCCACCAATCTCTTGATTTAGGTGTGATTGGGCCACCTACTAAAATGCTCTATTCATGAAAAATCAAAAAGTGGGTTCGGGAGTCGGTTATGCATGAGGAAGGGTTAGTACCCTCATTACGCCCAAAAATTGGTACCAAATTGATTTGATGTTGTCCTTATATCAAAAGTTTTAAAAGAAAAGGTTTTCTCAAAGTATGATTCTTTTTTAACATGTTCGAATAGTTTAAATTAGTGGTAAAAAATCCTTCGTTTCAAAGATATGCAGTTTCATACTCAGTACAATCGGATGCGATCCCTTATACCTTTAAAACACGATTGATTTTCGACTTTTGAAAAAAAAACATACATTAAAATTATAAAAGATTATCCAAATATTTGGTTCTCCAGAAAAGTCATACCCAGTACGATTGAGCATGATTTTCCGAATTCCCCAAATATTAGATATCGCCTTATTCGAATTTTGAATAATAGAAATTTAGAAATTTTCTTAAACATGTTTGTTGAAAATAATTATGATAAAATACAAAGTTCAAATCAAATTATACATGAAATATTTAAAACACAAATTCATTCAAAATTGATAATTCACATGATAACTTTAAATAATGTATTAAATACAAAAGAAGGAAAATACATGATGAGGTATAGTTCACATAATAGATTTTTTTGAGACATGCACATATGATATAGGAATAATTATTTATATAAACAAAATATGAAATTAATAATACATATAAAATTAGATTATCTTATAAATTATATACAAATTTAGAAATAATTATTTATAAAAATAACATGGAGATGCCTACAAGATTAAATTGATTTTGCTATAGATGTACATATATATATATAAAGAAACATTAAAATGAAATACTAACTAATATATTAAAAGAATATAATATAAAGAATTTCCGAACAATAATTTTATAAACAAAAGGAAAATGATTTTTAAAATAATGATTTAACCATTAAAATAATATATGCAAAAATATTTAAATGAGACATTACATAATAGTTAAAATAATATGATATAAATACAGATCTCAAGATAATGATTTTATAAAATAAGGTATTAAAATAATTTGACACACATAAAAAAAACTAAATGGATTTTCAAAATTCATAATGAATAGAAGATTCAATTTAAAATAATATAGGTACAAGTATAGAAAAAGATTTGAGTTAAATGGTATGCAAAGTATTTAAAATCTATGATATAAAAACTACAGGCTAATTACAAATAAAACACGAAAAGGTAAAAAAAATATTAACATAGATCAAAATAAAAAATAAATGAATTTTAAATAATAAGCATTATAAATTAAAATCTCAATAAAAATAATACATGTACAAATACATAAAGAAATATTGTACAAATGTTAAAATAATTTGATATAAAAACTTTACAATAATGATTTTAAAAAAAATTATCAAAGTAGCTCAAAAAATAAATAAATAAGAATTAAAAAGAATGAATATTAAGTGGATTTTTTTTTTAAAAAAAATAATGATGAATTACACAGAAATAAAGAAACTCAATTAAAATAAAGTTAAAATGAAAAGGATAATTAATAAATTAAACTATTGAAATAAAAAAAACTAAAACACAATGTGCGAGAATGTGCAGGGATCGAAACTGGAAATATACCGAGTCTCAAAGCACAATGTTTAAATCCGGGCTAAACTGAAATGCCGCGCAAATTCTAAGGAGAAATTTAAAACAAATAAAATGTGAATAAGGACTAATCAAAAAGTCAGTGTGAAAGAAAATGACTATATGCACAAATTAACCATCTGAACCGCCAAAGTGTGGATCCAGCTCATGGCACCGTTTTGAGTTCTGCATACAATCAATTCTAAAAAACTAAAATCCTGCTCTCCATTTTGGAAGAGCCTTTCAGCCTTGGCATCTCCTTTGATTCGATTTCAACGAAACAAAGAGAGGAAAGCCATGGCCTCTTCACACGGTAAGTCTTTTCTTCTTTTATTTCTTTCTTTCGGTTTTGAATGCAAAAAATAAACTAAAAAAAAACAAAAGAATAAATCGAAAAGAAAATCAAGAATCTCAAGAACTTTCAATCACCTTTTAATTTCAGTAACCCTTTTTTTTTATTTTGATATGCATGTGTATTTCTGGAAAAAGAAGAAGATCCCTTTTACATCATTCCTCTGGCTTTTTATAGCCGAATAAAGAGGAATAAATAAAAATAAAAGAAAATACAATGGCCTTGGATTTTTTGTTATCCTTGCTGTCAATTGCTGTAGTTGTTAATCCGTTGCAGGTGTGTATGGCGCGGTGCTGCTGACATGGCGAGGCCGCTCGTGAGGTGTGACGCGAAGGCTTCCAGAAGTTTCACTGTTTGGGGCTGCTATGGTGCTTGCGGCGCATGGAGACTGCAGAAACCTTTAGGGTTTCTGAAAGAATTTAGACATTGAGCATTTTTAGGTTAATTTTGTTTAGGCCAAAGGTTTATTTTTGGGCTTTTATTGGGTGTTGGGTTTTGTACTATTATAATTTAGGGTTAATGAGTTTTGAAATTTGGACTGTAAATGGACTGTTAAAGTTTGGACTTTTTATTTTTATTTTAATTTATTTTTGGTTTATTCTCTGTTAACGGGCCCAGGCGAAATGGGCCTATTACACACAAATAATAATAACAAATGAAGTGACGTAAACCTGATGTTAAAAATACTAATAGTGCTATATACAAATATATATATATATATATATTAAAATATGTACGTAATAGGATTGAAAAATGTACACATAATAATAATAAATATATACATACTATAAACATATAAACAGATACAATATATATTAGAAATACTAATAACATGAAAATATATATCTATATATATACTAATAATAATAATAATAATAATAATAATAATAATAATAATAATAGTAATTACTATGTTCTTTTCCACCACGATGCACTTGAACAATTACGCAAGTAAATTCTAGAATATGATAAATATTCTTCTTTTTTTTATTTGTTTATTTTTTAACGAATTAAACATGTGTTTAACATAGTGAGTACAAACAAATCTTAAGATCTCGTCCACGCTCACGAAGATTACAACATCGTGAGATTAATAGGTTATTCGCAGAATCTTTTCATGAATGGTTAAGCCAAACGGTATGCAACTCAACATTTTGTTGACAAATAATAATGTTTTCTCATAACATTTATAATTACTCAATTTACTTTCGATTCAATAGGTTTGGAGTGGGAATATCGTTAATGACGAAGTTAAATGGCTTTCCCAAGGTCCGAATCGAGTAGTAAAAAGATATAGTGGCTTCATCATGAATGGATTCAGATTTCATACCAAATATCACGAGAGATTGAGGAGAACTCAAAATTGTGGAGTAGTTGTTAATTCTTTAATTACAAGTTACGCTAATGCTAGGGACAGTAATCCTGTTGAGGGAAATGTGGAGTATTATGGACTTCTAACCGACATTATTGAGTTGGATTATTATGGAAAATGGAAAGTTATCTTATTTCGATGTGATTGGGTGATGCTATCTCTGCATAAAATTAAAATGATCGGTTTGGTTTTACAATGGTGAATTTCTCTCAATTAATTCACACCGGAGAACATTTGATAGACGAGCCGTATGTATTTTCTTCTCAAGTTAAACAAGTTTTTACTTGAAAGATCCAATTGATCGAGGTTGGTACGTTGTACTCAAACACCCCTAGAGACTTGTTTGACATGGGGAATGGAAGTAGAGATGACATCGGTGAAAGATCAAAAACTTTGCCTTTTCCAGAACAAGACTTAGATGAAAATATCCCTAGTACTAGTACACAATTTCAATGGGTTCGTCAGGATGTAGACGAAGATATTTACGATTTATGATGTAGTAAGATTTTATGATTTTTTATTTATATGTAATGTTACAATATTAACATTGGTCATGTTATATAATTTAACTATTTTATATTTACTATTGTTGTTATTTCTTACTAAAATTTAATCTATTTTATGTGTTACAGGAAAAATGCCTAGAAGAAGATTAAGAGATCTTAGTATTGTACAGAATACTACAAATTCGGAAGAAGTAAGTACTGAACAGCAGACAGTTGTTGGATCTTCAAGCGTGCCGGAGACACTTGACGAGTCTGTGGAAATTCAAAGTAATGTTAAGTTTATTTTACAAATTGTATTAAATTTTATTACTGATTTATTTTTAAATTTCAATATAGTAATAATTTATTATTTTTCAGCTGAAAATGGTGGGACGCGCAGAGGTCGAGGACGTACGCTCCTAACAGATTTATATAACTTAAATTCTGTCGAGCGTGTCAAAGTAACCAGAAATAGCCATGGTTAGCTTTGTTGGACAAGAAGCTCGACTTTTAGCGGGCTATTTGGGCATTATAGCACGAAATGCCAATATGTTGCCCATCAACTACGAATCATGGCATAACATGCCCGATAGCAATAAAATCAAGCTCTCTAATATTAAGGTAACAAAACGTTAATGTAATTATAATACTTTTGTTTAAGTTTCATTTATATTTACTTCCTAAACTTGTGTTTTTAGGATAGGTTTACTTTAGAGGTCTCTGATGCCTATATCAAGAAGGCATTGGATAAAAAATGGAGAGACAATAAAAGCATTTTGAAAAAAATATTTTAAAAACCCATAAGCCTCGAAGAAAAATTGCAAAATGTCCCACCGAAATGCTTTGAGTACCAATGGGAAGATGCGGTTCGATTTTGGAATTCAAGAAAGGAGAGGTATTATGTACTTGCAAACTCTTATAAATTTTTGGTTTATAGTATTTACTATATACGTAATAATAATTTTATTATGTAGGATCGTGAGCGAGTTGGAACAAGCGAAGAGGCAAAAACAAAATTTACGCACTGCAATGAGGTCGAAAAGTTTTGCTTGTGTAGCTCGGGCGAGGTACTATGGATTTATTAATTCTATCAAGTATTAATAACTTTTACTATTAAATAATATTTTTACTACTATATTGTAGGAAGCCTCGTCTGGTCAAAAGTTGGGCGCCTTCAACTTTTTGACATTACGCATGAGAAAAAGATGGAACTCCGATGTCATCCGAAATTGCGAAATTATGGTATATTTACTTAATAAAATTGATTCATTATAAATATTTATAATATTTAATTATAATGTTTTAATTAAATCGTTTTATTAGTGTAATTTAAATAATGTTATGTTGTATTCCTTTTTATTGTATATTTCGTTTCTAACTCTTTAACCGATTTATTAGGAGAAACTAAAAGATAAGAAGGCGAGTATGAAGCGGCGCTTGAATCGATAGTTCTGTTAATTTTGAGGATATTGATAATGAATTATTAATGAAGTTTTGGGTCTTGAAAGGTATGGTCGGGTTAGATTTCAAGGATCCGTGTTAACCCGACCCAATATTTTGGATCCACCTCTCACCAATACATGTCTTCCGGGAGTCAAAGTCAAGCTGAAGTTCAGAGGTTAAAAGATCAGATAGTTCAGATACAAGCTAGCACAGATGAGTAAATTTCTCAACTTAGAGCAGAGGCAGCAGCGAGGGAGGCGGAGCAGAACAGGAAATACAATGAACTCCAGCAGCAGCTTCAGTCTATGATGACTATGTTCCACCAATTTCAAAATCCGCCATCATAGACATGTTTTTTTTGTAACTTTTAACATTATTTTAAGAATATTTTGAATATTCATTTCCAATTTATATAATATATTTTTCGTATAATTTCATATTATTTAAATTTACGTGTTTGGTTGGGTTGGATTTCATGGTATATTTGCTGTTTTTTATTGAATTTCTTGCAGGAGAGATGGATATAGGTGTAAAAATACATATTGCAAAACTAGGCAAATTAGCGGCGTTTTTTTACAAAAGCGCCGCTAAAATTATAGGTCTATAGCGGCGTTTTTTATAAAAGCGCTGCTAAAGTTCTTGGTCTATTGAGGCTTTTTTTTACAAAAGCGCCGCTAAAAGTACAGGTCTATAGCGGTGTTTTTTATAAAAGCGCCGCTAAAGGTCTTGGTCTATAGCGGCGTTTTTTTAAAAAGCGTCGCTAAAGGTCCTGGTCTTTAGCGGCGCTTTTATAAAAAACGCCACTAAAGGTCCTGGTCTTCGGCGGCGTTTTTTTAAGAGCGCCGCTAAAGGTCCTGGTCTTTAGCGGCGCTTTTATAAAAAACGCCACGAAGTTTTGTGGCACTGCATATAGCGATGTTTTTTGCGGCGCTGGAGAAAGCGCCGATAAAAGTATTAGCAGCGCTTAGAAACGCAGCTAAAAGTCTATTTTCCTGTAGTGTAAACCAAATAATACATAATATTAAAATAAGATAATGAGTAGCAATAATAAGTATAATAATGAATAATATGATATATGAAAATAATACTATATAAAAGTAT
Organism: Gossypium arboreum; assembly: GCF_025698485.1. NCBI lineage: Eukaryota > Viridiplantae > Streptophyta > Magnoliopsida > Malvales > Malvaceae > Gossypium > Gossypium arboreum. Next base: position 126,613,421 of record NC_069082.1, on the reverse strand, counting down.
ATATATACCGTATAATAAAATATATATACGATATTAATAATAAATATAACAAGGGTAAAATAGATATAATGATAATATATACATTGTATGGTATTAAAATATATATAACATAGTATTCAAAAATTTATACATGAGATGAAATAAAAAATATAAACATGGAATAGTAAAAGAAATATACATAATATATAAAATATATAACTAATGATATCAAAATATGTACATAATAATATATAAGATATTAACAGAAAACATATGTACATAACATATACAAAAATATACATATACATATATATAATACAATATGCACTAATGTTAACAATAATAATAATACTAGAAATGATGATGAAATATAAAACGTAAACATAATATAATAGTAATATTTAAATAAAGTAATTAAAATAATACTATATATATGCATACATATATAATAAAACATACACTAATATTATATATGTGATAATACTAGAAATAATAATAACTAGTAATAATAATACATTAGTAATACATAATAGAGGAATAAAAGTATATTAACAATAATAGTAATAACATAAATAATAATGTATATACGTATGCAAATAATGCTAATAAGATATAGTAATCGTAATGACAATAGAAGTGATGTTAATAATGGCATTAAAATAAAATAAATACAAACACAAGTATAATTATAACATAAATAATGTAAATAAACAATCGAAAATAATAAAAAGGACGTATTTGAATCCGGAAGCAAAATTTTTGGGGGAAAATCCGAAATAAATAAAAGAAAAAGGGATCAAATTGCATGTGCAAATAACCTGAAAGGACTAAAATGGGTAAAAATCTCTTTTTCTAAAACGCACAGCTTCGACAGGATTAAACTGGAAAGGAAAGGAAATTGCTGGGCATAAATTAAAAGCAGAAAAGTGAAAATTTTAAAAAAAAGCAAAAAAAAGGGGTCGAATATGCAATTAGACCATCAAACGAAAACACGCAGATCCAATTTGGAGCGGGTCGGGTCGATCCGTTTTACTCCAAAACGACACTGTTTTATATCAGTAGAAATTGAGTCAAACGACGTCGTTTTACAAACAGTATAAAAGTCAAAAAATTTTCAAAATTTCATTTCTGCTTTGTTTTTTAAAAAAGAAAAGGGGAAGTGTCTTAGGTGCTCTGGGCTAGGCGATTTTCAGCGATCGGACCACCGTCCGTCTGTCGCCGGCGTCCACCGTATACAGCGGCCTGAAGTGCGAAATCGACCCTTTCTTAGCCCTTATACTTCCTTCGCCCTAGATCCACTGTTTAAGTACCCAAAAGCCTCACGAAAGTCAAGAGAAATTAGAAAACTTCTCGGTTCTAAACTCCTCCGATTACCCCCTCCAAACAAGGTAAGAGTTGATAGAGTATTATGCTTTTGTTTATCTAAGAATACTAACAGTAAAGGAATAAAGAATCACCTTTCTCTCTTTTTTTTCTCGATTTCTTCTCAATGTTCTCTTTTTGTATTGATTTGTTTTTTGCTTTTTTACATTCGAAAAAAAAACCCCTTTTACAAATTTTCATTCGGCTTTATAGCCTATTTGTCGCACTGTCTGTTTCTCCCTTCTTTTGCTGTTGCGTGTTCTGTTTTGTTTCTACAGGGTATGGCCGGTGGAGCAGGTGGAGTAGGTGGATTGTCAGGGGTGGTTGCGGCGTTGAGATAATTTAAGGTTTCAGTTTTTTTTGAAACCCTAAGTCTAGAGTTGGGTCAGGGATTGGGCTTCTTAGGTTTGGGCTAGTTTTGAGTATTGGGCTTGGGTAGGTTTAGTTATTGTAATTGGGTAGTGGGTCTGGTTGTAACTGGGTTTTGGGTTATTTGTATTCAGGCCCGGGTAATTTGGGGTGGTGGGCTGATGGGTTAGTTGGGCTAATGGGTATTGGTTTAAGTGTGGGTAAAATTGGGCTGTGGGTATTTTGTAAAAGGGCCCAAAATTGGCCTACAACAGCTGCCCCTCTTTGCTCATTGTCGTGTAATAGGAATAGAGCAAAAACACAAAGAAAGGCCAATTTTGCCCAGTCTTGCAGAGTCTTGACTTCTTTGGTGCTCTTCTTGTTCATGTAGTCTCTTTCCAGTCCATCGCATCTTGTAGCTTTGGTTCAATCCACTGCATTTTCTGATATATGCCTTGTAACTTCGATCTACTCCAATGTAGCTTCAAGGATACGAGATTTGTGGCTTCAATCTGCTTCACTGTAACTTCAGAAAGATAAGATCTACAGCTTTAATCTGCTCTTCTATCGCTTCAATGAGATAAGGTTTTGGTCTTCTCTTCTGCCCCTTTAGAAAGGCAAGATCTGATATCCTCGATCAGCTCCACTGTAACTTCAGGGAGACAAGTTCTGGTGTCTTCAATCAGCTCCAATCTTTATTCTTTACTTGGCATGTGATCCTGAGCTCAACTCATTTCTCGCAATATGAATTAACTCTTGAAAAACAGACGTTAAAAACAGAAATTGAAAATAACTCAGCAAGTAAGCCAAGGCTCAACTCACCTCTCGCAATATGAGTTGGTTTTTGAAACTTAAAAGCAGATTTTAAAAATACCCTGACATGTGACCCGAGGCTCAACTCACCTCTTGCAATATGAGTTTATTTTTGAAAAATATAAATTGAAAAAACAGAAACTGAGAATACCTCAGCATATGAACTGAGGCTCAACTCACCTCTCGCAATATGAGTTGATTTTTTATGAAAAGCAGAAATTGAAAAGCAGGAATTGAAAATTCCTCAGCGTGCCCTGAGGCTCAACTCACTTCTCGCAATATGAGTTGATTTTTGACAAACAGAATTTAAAATTACCTCAGTGTGTCCTGAGGCTCAACTTACCTCTCGCAATATGAGTTGATTTTTTTGAAAGACAGAAATTGAAAGTACCTCAACATGTCTTGAGGTTCAACTCATTTCTCACAATATGAGTTGAATTTTGAAAACAGAAATAAAAACATCAAAATACCAAAACCTGTCATCTGGTTGAACTCAGGTGTCTTTTCCTTTGATTCAATACAGCTATCATCACATCCTCTTGCTCTACTAGAGTACCTGTATATGTCATGCATGATGTTATCATGATATGCACATGTTCGTCTTAAATGCCTTTATGCCTACATGATTATGCTATGCGCCTTAGGCATATTTGTCGCATGTCCTTTTTCGTCACGATTTTTGTGATGATCTACATTCATTACTTTGACTCTTGACTTTCTCTTCAGGCTTTGTGCCCGTCTTCAAACTTCACGAGTAGTCGATGTTTCTTAAATATTACTCCTTTGCCTCTAGTTGAAATTTGTCTTTACTTTGAGACTTTTGTATTTGTCAAATTTTCATCCAGGTAATGCTTAACATTTCTTTTGTTTAGAGTATGTCATTTCACTATTTATCATGTAAATAAACCACATAATGAGATGCACAAAAATGGTCAGGTAGGGACAAAAAGGGTACCTCACATTCATTTATTTCAAAGGTAACAAAGAAAGTTAACCAAGAATAGTGAAAAAGTGTCATAAAGAAAAAAAGGATCGCATTCAACGGGTACAAATGCTTTAGATATTCAACGCACAAACTCTTCCCCGTTCTTCAATCAAGAATCTTTCCAAGCATGACTTCTTGCGTAGAAGATTTTGAGCTGCTGAAAATGCTTCAAATGCTGTAGTCTTACTGTTTGACCCACTATTCAAATGCCTTGCTCTTTAAGTCCGGGTTTGCCTTATTAGAATGCCCTTTTGGGTTTTCATCCTAATCTTCTGTGTTGATCAAGACGCCCTTTTCGGGTTTTCACCTTGATCTTTTTTTTTAAGATTCCCTTTTCGGGTTTTCATCTTGATTTTTTTCAAGCATAATATTTCTTCACAGCATCTGAGTTCACTGGATTCGGTAACTCTTTCCCATCCATCTCAGTGAGAATCAAAGCTCCACTCGAGAAAGCCTTCTTTACGACGTATGTTCCTTCCCAATTTGGTGCCCATTTTCCTCGTAATTCTTTTTGTATTGGGAGAATCTTTCTCAGCATGAGCTCTCCTTCGTGGAATTCTCTTGGCCGTACCTTCTTGTCATGAGCTGCGATCATTCACTTTTGGTACATCTACCCATGACAGATTGCCTTTAAGCGTTTTTCTTCGATAAGATTTAGCTGGTCATATCGAGCTTGAAACCATTCTGCTTCCTCTAGTTTCAACTCCATTAAGACTCGTAGAGAGGGGATCTCAACTTCGATAGGTAGCACAACTTCCATCCCATAGACCAGAGAGAAAGGAGTTGCTCCCGTAGATGTCCGTACAGATGTGCGATATGCATACAAAGCAAACGGTAGCTTTTCGTGCCAGTCTTTATATGTCTCGGTCATTTTCCCAATAATCTTCTTAATATTCTTGTTGGCCGCTTCAACAGCTCCCTTCATTTTCGGGCAATAGGGTGATGAGTTATGATACTTTATTTGAAATTGCTCACACACTTCCTTTATCATCTTGTTATTTAGATTCAAGGCGTTATCTGAAATGATTCTTTCAGGCAAACCATATCGACAAATGATTTCCTTTTTCAAAAACCTGCAAACTGCAATTTTCGTCACATTGGCAAACGAAGTGGCTTCTATCCATTTTGTGAAGTAATCAATAACCAAAAAAATGAATTGGTGTCCATTAAAAGCTTTTGGGGAAAGTGGCCTTATAACATCCATGCCCCACATAGAAAAAGGCCATGGAGAAGTCATGACATGAAGGTGCGAAGGGGCTACATGAATCTTATCGCCAAAAATTTAACATTTGTGGCATTTTCTTGCATAACTAATGCAGTCACTTTCCATCGCCAGCCAGTAATAACCGAGTCTCATAATCTTCCTGGCCATAGTGAAACCATTAGCATGTGTCCCACAGATTCCCTCATAGACATCTTCAAGTATTTTTCTGGCTTCAACAGCATCCACGCATCTCAAGAGCACCTGACCTTTTCCTCTTTTGTACAGGATGTCCCCATCAAGAACAAATCCCGCTACCCTTCTTCTGATTGTTCTTTTATCGTTCTCATTTGCTTGTTCGGGATACCTTTGGTTTTTGATATATTCTAAGACATCATGGAACCATGGCCGTCCATCTGGCTCTTTTTCAATGCTAAAACAATGTACAGGGACTTCATATATGCTTATTTGCAGAGGCATTATTTCTGTTTCTCTGTTTACTTTAAACATTGAAGCCAACGTGGCTAGGGCATCAGCTAATTGGTGTAGAAGCCCAATTGCCCGGGCCCGATTATATCAAAACCCAACCAAACCTCTAAACCCACTAAAACCCTTAACCCATGACCCATTTACATCTACCCAAACCCATTACAAAACCCAAATATTAAACCCAATTCAAAACCCATTAAGCCCCCCCCAAAAAAACCTAACCCAAAAAAGAAAGAAAAAGAAAAACCTAACCCCTCCCCCCAAAAAAAAACCCAAGAAACCCTAGCCACCTAGCCACTTTCCCACTTGCCTCATTTTTCCTCCCATTTTTGATATCCATTGTCTACCACCACCACCTACAAAATAGAAAAAGAAATAATAGAAAATCATGTAAAAGATGGCTATAAAAAGCCATTCAAAAATCATGTAAGGGAGGGGGAATTTTGATCAATGCAAAGAATTTATCTTCATTTTTGCATCAATATTAGTAGATTAAAACCAAGAAAGAAAGTGGATAGTGTCGAATACAAATCAAAAATCTCAGGAATCGAAAGTTAAAAAATACCTAAAGGTGATTTTATCTTCTTTATTATTTTACTCTTATTTTTAGTTTTATTTTATTTTTTTCCCTTTTTTCGAATCTATTAATCTATATATTTACATCATAATAAAAAATATAATAAGAATATATATACAAAACAAATATAAAAAAAATTACCACGCGGTGGCCGGCGCTGGCGACGGACGGCGACCGACGGTCGGACGGTGACCGGCCTTGTGGCCGAAAATCACCTCACCCCTCTCCCTCTCTCTCTCTTTTTTTTTTTTTTTGCTTTTCAAGTGCAAGAATGACTTTTTTTGAAGAAAAAAAGGCCTTTTATAGCCCCCCAAAATGACGTCGTTTTGGGGTTGGCCATTAAATCCCAAAACGACGTCGTTTTGGGGTTGGCCATTAAATCCCAAAACGACGTCGTCGAACCGACCCGGCTAGGATCCGCGTAATTTTTTTAAGGAAGGGCTAATTGCGCTTTTAGCCCTTCCGCTTTTTATTGTTTTGCAATTAAGTCATTATTCGTTTTTTTAATTTGGCCCCGAAATTTGTCGCGATTTTCAATTTAGTCCCCGCTGATGTGCTGAGTTTTGATGGGAAGGAATATTTGTTGTTTTGGCCCCCCACTATTTCCACGCATGTTCAATATAGTCCTTTTCTTTTATTTCCATTTCAATTTTGCCCCAAATATTTTGTTTTTAATTCAATTTAATTCTTTTTAGTTACTTTACTATTTAAATTAATTATTTTAGTATTATTATCATATTTCATGTAGTGTGTTAATAATTTTTATCATTTCTAATACGTATATATATTATATGTATTTTATATATATTATGTATATATATATATATTTTAATGCCATTAGTTATATATTTCTTATACTATTCCATGTATGTATTTTATATCATCTTATGTATATATTCTTAAATACTATTGTATATACATATATATATATATATATATATATTAAAATACCATATTGTGTATATATTATTATAACAAATTATTACTATTGCTAGTATTATTATAACTATTATTATATTAGTGTATATTTTATGTACATATGTATATATATATTTTGTACATATCATTATTTTATATTATTGCTGTAAATTTTCTATGTATATATTTTTTATGTACGTTTCCTAATATTTTCTTTTATTGTAGATATTATTATTATTACATACTTTTATTATATGCATATATATATATATATATGTATTTTTTTTGTACATATTATTATTTTATATTATTATTACCAAATATATCATTTTTCCTATTTTATTATTAATACATGATTTGTTTTTATTTTATTTTTTTTTGTAAATATCATTATTATTGTTATTCTAATATTCTAGTATTCCATGTTAATATTTTTCATTAATGATATCATTTTTTTAAGTCCTTTATCTATTTTAATTTCTCACTTTAGGAATATTTTTTTCTCATGTTTTAATTAATTTCAAAAATAAGTCAATGTACCGATTTAATATTAAGCCATTCATTTCATCGCTATGATGGGTGAAATTTGTCGGCTTGTGTTAAAAAACGGGACACCCTTTCTAATAAAAAAATCGAAAACTAAAAATTCTCATTTTTCAATTGGATCACGAGTAAATGTCAAATTGAATTCGTACTTTTGAAAATCAAGACAACACGAGTTTAACAAGATACCAATTTTGGGCGTCGCAAGGTGCTAATACCTTCCTCGCGCGTAACCGACTCCCGAACCCAACTTTACTCTGGCTTTTGACGTAGACCTAAATTCGGCCTTCATTTTTGTGCAAGAATAAGTTTTCTTTTCTAAAAAGGATGATTTATTAGGTGTCCGGTCACACCTAGAAAAAAGATCGGTGGCGACTCCCTTTTTTAATAAAATCACAAGTCGGTTTTTAAATTTTCAAATAATCGCCTTAATTAGTGACCGAAAGCAGAAATTTTTACGTCGCTACAGCTGGTGACTCCACTGGGGACTTCCATTTTTGAGAGTCGAGTTGAATTAAACGCGTGTTGTCAAAATTTTTAAATTTCCGTGTTCAAATTAATATTTAATCATGATCCTTAAGTTTTGTTTTCGAAAAAATCATACATACGTATCTCCTAATTTGTTTTATCTTTCGTTTTAGTTTTGTAGTTTTAAAATAAATGGAAGGATTGCAAGTTTCTCCCACACACCGTGCACTTGCATTTTGCATAACATGAGCTCTCTACCCGGGCTCTGCCCCCGTTTAAGTGAAAGTAAACGCTACGCCTTCGTGAGTTAACTCGTCCCTCCGCACAGGCTAGTGAATACTTTCGGGTTACATATGACTTATGCTTTCGTGAGTTAACTTGTCCCTCCGCATAGGCATAAGTAAATGTAATCCCTCGAATTGAACTCGTGAGTCTGTGATGGGCTATGACCGAGGTTTCGTACTAATCTTAGCAGATGACAGTACGGACAATTCGAGTACCTATCTAGAACCAAAACCGTATATAATAAACCATACGAGCCACCTAACTAGAGCCATGCCGAACCTCCGTCCGTTTAGTAGTCACCAAAATAAGTGCACGGGAGGAACGCCTCTTGCCTTTTGCATCTTCACTTTCTATACAAAGGGGATTGGGTCTGTTTAATAAACTAGATTTGGGTAGTTTGATTCGTTAAATTTTCCATATTTTTTCTGTCTGTATTTAATTACTAATCAAAGTTGTTTGTCTTTGCCGTATTGTTTTTCATCATGCATTATAGGCATCATATTAGAAAGGTGTTGACTAAAGATCAGTTACCAAAAAACGGGTTTCTAATGGAAGAGTTAATTATACAAACAACCGAGAAAAATGCCGTAGTCCGAGATTGGTTTCTAAAAACTCAGAAAGAAAAAGGGGATAGTCTACGGGAGGGATGTATTACCAATTTGCCCGAGCACGTAACTGTGAATGTTCGCCAGAATAACCTTGAAGATTTGGTTCGGGTTTGGAATCAGTGGGACTCGGACACTAGGGGTATCTTCACTGAGAGGTATGGGGACATAGCCAACTTGATTGCTGTCAACATAGACGAACGATTAATCTAAGTCATGGTCAGATTTTGGGATCCGGCTTACCAATGTTTTACTTTCAACCAGGAAGACATGACCCCGACTATAGAAGAGTTTGCTGTTCTGCTTCGTATCGATAATGTACAACCCTATAAGATATATGTGAAAAAACCTAATCCGATGACCTTCAAGAAAAAGTTGGTGAGATTGACAGACATGACTGACGCATGGGCCGAAAAACAGATAAAGAAGAAGAATGAAACCATTTGTATTCCATGGTCCGCCCTACAAGATTTGGTTCTGAACCATCCCGACATGTTGAAAAGGATAAATCTATTCGCTTTGGCCATTTACGGTTTGATCATTTTCCCGAAAGTTCTCGGACATCTTGAAGTTGCAGTAGTCGATTTATTTGAAAGGTTAAAACAAGGAATCAACCCTATCCCGACTATCCTAGCCGAGACCTTTAGATCCCTGAATAGTTGTAGAAAAATGAGGAAAGGACGCTTCATCGGATGCGCGCAGTTACTAAATGTCTGGATTTTGAGTCACTTTTGGAAAGTAGAGCGTACCCCGTTCCATATGTTTTCAAAAACATTTTCCCCGTTGGAAGCTTATCTCAAGAAAGAATGGCCAAAGGAAGTCACTGAACAACATTGGGTCTCAGTTTTTCAGAACCTTCGAGCTGAAGATATAACATGGAGAGCACCGTGGATACGCCCTTCGGCTCTGCTATACAAGGTCGGAGATCAAGATTGGGTACCACTACTCGGATTATGGGGAGGAGTCGGATATGCCCCACTATTAGTCCAAAGGCAATTTTCTTCGCAACAATTCATACCCGCCACTGGAGGATTGGCACAATCTGAATTCGCTTTCGTAGGCGAAGGGTATATGAAGAGGGTCCGAGACATTGCAAAGTCTTGGAAGAAAGTTTATCTCATGGAATTGGCTCTATACGCTAATACCCTTACCCAAGATTACGACATATGGAGAAAGCAACGAGTGAACAGTCAGTAAATCTCGTCAACGAACTACACCATCCAGAATTCTTTCTCGGAGGAAATGCCGTCTGAGCTAGAAATGGCAAGACAAGAATTTGAACGAGAAAAGGCCAAGATGTCTCAGGACCTTAGTGCTCTTTAAGAGGAAAACTACCAATTAAAAATAGACGTTCAGATTGAAAGATCCAGAACCGAGAAAGTGCAAAAAGAAGTTAAAGTCGTGAGAAATGACTTAAGAGACCTCCATCTGGAAAATAAAAAGTTAAGAGGCACAATAAAAAATAGTAGGCTGGGCAAGTCGTCGGCAGAGTGGAAAGAGGAGATAAGCAACATTAAAGGAGGGATGGAATTTTGGAAAGGAAAAGCAAAGAAAGAGGAAGAAAAGGCTGCGCGGGCTATGATAGAATTGAAGAAGAAGAAAGCCGAATATAAAGTTGTGTCTGCCGAGGCGATGACTAGTCGATCTAAACGTCAAGAACTAAAAGAAAGGATACGAGAGTTAAAAGATATGTTGCAAGATCGTCAACAACAGTTAGATACTCTCTTGAAGGCTTTGGAAGAAAAGGATAGTCAGTATGATAGAGACGTTCGTGCTTACGAAGAGGGCCTCCAGGAAAAAGAAAGGCAACTTAGCTATTTAATCAATGAAGTTCGTGGGGTAGCCATGCACGTGGTACAATTATCGGAAGAAGCTGAAAATCTCAGTTGCCAATTCCCACCAAGCCAACGATCGAGCATATCGGAATTCTTAGAGCGAATAAAGAAATATGGCGATATAGCTAGAAAGTTTGTGTAATAGCTGAATCAAAAATGAAAAATGTTTTGTAATGAACTCTTTTGATGAATAAAATGCCTAAATAGGGGCTATCTTGAAATCAACACCAGTTCCTTACATGTCATTCATGACTAACATTCATTTGACATTCAAGCATTCATGCATTTATTCATTCATTCATGGCATATCCCGTACTCATTTGCTGAGGTTAAAACGTACAATTCGTAGTTGCAATACTTCAAATATGGAACCACGCCACTCGTATAGAACGCGTCGGCAAACTAGAACAATTGAGGCTGAATTCAATGAAATGATTGAAAGAATGTAAAGAATCCAAAAGGAATTACAAGAGCAGTTGGCTAGGTCACAGCAAGAGACGAGAGACTTAATGGTGAGATCACGAGAAGAATCTCTCGAACAGAAGGATCAAATGGCCAAGATGATAGAGATGATGTCAGCTTTAGTTAAAGGAAAGGGACCCATGCAGAGCCCTAACATCGAAGAATCTCAGTCAAAAGTTAATCACAATCAAGACCCATTCTATCCCCCCAGATTCACTCCACCACATACCCGCGCAGCACAAAGAGGGTACACCCAAGGAGAACCCACAGACCCAGAGCAACGGCCGGTGCCACGTACTCATTTAGGGCAAGGAATATTCATATCAAATTCTGGGGCTAATCCTGCCAATCCAATTGTTCCAGATTTGGACGATCCAACGGAAATAGCTAGGTTGAGAACGGATGATCATGAGGCTCAAGAGAAGTATAGGAGCTTAGAGGAAAGACTTAAAGTAATAGAGGGTACTGAAGCCTTCTCTGCACTAAGTGTCAAAGAACTCAGTTTGGTGCCCGATCTAGTTCTGCCTCCGAAGTTCAAGGTGCCTGATTTCTAAAAATACGATGGCACGAGATGTCCAAAGGCGCATCTTGTCATGTTTTGCCCAAAAATGACTGGTTACGTGAATGAAGACCAGCTACTCATACATTGTTTTCAGGATAGTCTAGTAGGATCGGCTCTTCGATAGTACAACCAGCTTAGTAGGGAAAGGATCCGATCTTGGAAGGACTTGGCATCAGCATTCTGTGAGCAATACAAGCATGTATCGGATATAGTGCCAGACCGGATGACTTTGCAAATGATGGAGAAAAAACCGTCAGAAACTTTTAGACAGTATGCGCAGAGATGGAGGGATGTCTCAGCCCAGGTGGAACCCCTATTAACAAAAACAGAGATAACCGTTCTTTTCATCAACACTTTGAAAGCACCGTTTTATGACAAACTAGTGGGAAGTGCCACGAAAGACTTTGTGGATATTGTAATATCCAATGAGCTTATAGAGAATGCCGTCAAGAGCGGTAGAATGAAAGGTCAAGAAAGTTCAAGAAGGGCAGCGTCCATGAAGAAGAAAGAACCAGAAGTCCACATGATGGGAATGGGAAGCCGTTATGCCCCTAACCCATATCCAAACCAACCCCGACCTCGAAATTATCCTCCTCCGAATTTCTATTATCCTCCTCAGACCCTTTACTACCAAGCACCACCTCCTTACTACCCCGTATATGCCATGAACAACCAAAGGCCTGTCACTACATTCCCACAAAACACTCTACCCGCTCAAAGCCAACCCAGAAATGAACCAAGACCAACAAGGCCCAATCCCGAGAAACAACAATTCACCCCTGTTCCTGTGTCGTATGGGGAGCTGTATCCAAAACTTCTGGAGAAGCAATTAATATCTCCCCATTACATGGCACCCCTTAAACCTCCATACCCGAAATGGTACGACCCAAATGCTAGTTGTGCATACCATGCCGGGAACCAGGAGCACTCTACGGAAAACTGCTTGGCCTTCAAAAAGAGAGTTCAAGGGCTCATCGATGCGGGTATTCTGCGATTTGATGGTACTGGCGGTATATCCGGGAACCCATTCCCAAACTACGCTGAAGAGAATGTGAGTGCAGTGGGAGAGGAGGACAAACGACAAAGTAGAAGATGGGTTTTTGAAATAAGAACACCTCTGCAAAAAATCTGGGAGGTACTAACTAAAAAGGGGTTGCTCTATCATCTTAACAGAATATTCGAAGGAAGAAATGAAAAAGGTCAAGGTTTTTGCGGTTTTCATGGAATCATAGGGCACAACATTCAGTCATGTGAAGAATTTAAAAGGGTACTTCAAAACATGATGGATAATAAAGAGATTGAGATCTTTTATAAAGGCGAAGAGGCCGATGGAGGAGAAATATGCGCCTATGACCATCAATCGTCAGGTTTTCCGTATAGCACTGACCGACCGTTAATAATTTATTACGATGCAAAGAAGGAGCCGGTGAAACCAAAATTGATAATCGAGGTACCATCTCCTTTCCCCTACAAGGACAATAAAGTAGTACCATGGAAATATGACGTTAATATCGTCACACCTAAAGATGAAAAACCCAAAGCCATGACTGGAAGCATCGGGGAAGTAGGTCATTTCACTCGTAGTGGAAGATGTTATTCGAAGGAGGTGAAGAAGAACAGTGACTTGAAACAAAAAGGAAAAGCACCGATGCACGTGACTGAAGAGGAGTATGAAACTGTGCCTGAACAAGAAGTTAAAAAGCCTGTGGACGAGAATGAAGCACAGGAATTCTTAAAATTTATCAAGCACAGTGAGTACAATATGGTAGAACAATTGAGTAAACAGCCAGCGTGAATCTCGGTATTATCTCTACTGTTGAATTCAGAACCACACCAAAACGCTCTGCTGAAAGTGTTAAATCAAGCTTATATGGCAAACAATGTATCCGTTGAAAAACTGGATAGATGGATGAACAACTTGAATGTGGATAATTTCATTTCTTTTAGTGATGATGAAATATCACCCAATGGTAGAGGCTCAGTGAAAGCATTGCATATCACAACCCGTTGTAAGGGCTATATAATACCGAACGTGCTCATCAATAATGGATCGGCACTCAATGCCATGCCTTTGGCCACACTTTCCAGGATTCCGATAGATTTATCCTATCTAAGGCCCTGCCATTCTACAGTAAGGGCATTCGATGGAACAAGACGAGAAGTTATAGGAAAAATCAAGATCCCTCTAGAAGTGGGTCCCTTCATATACGATGTTGAGTTTCAAGTCATAGACTCACACCATCATATAATTGTCTCTTGGGAAGACCTTGGATCCATTCTTCTAAAGCAGTCCTATCATCCCTCCTTCAAAAGGTGAAATTTATCATGGATGGCTGTTTGATCACTGTCGAGGGAGAAGAAGACATTGTAGCATCTATTTCTGCCGACGCACCATATATTGAAGTGAGTAAAGATGCTATGGAATGTTCCTTCCGATCTCTTGAATTTGTCAATGCCACATTTTTTGCTGAGGGAAACAGAATTCCCGAGCCAAAACTGTCGAGAAATACCAAGATGGGTGTCAAATTGACTGTAGGAAAGGGAGCCCGAGCAAGGAAAGGTTTGGGAAGGTACCTGCAAGGAATAGTCAAGGCTCTAAAGCTAGTACACCATAAGGCCAGATAAGGTTTAGGGTTCCAGCCGGACATGCGTCAAAGAAGAAAGTAGTGGAAGAAAGATCAGGAAGGAAGGATCGCGAGAACACTAGGCCGAGAACCAGAATGGGAGCCTATGGGATTCCTTCCTTTGTCAAGAATATTTATGTCTGCGGGAATGATATACCCAGGGCAGTATAGTGCACAAAGCACAATGATAATGATCGAAGAGGGTTTTCAGAATATCAGTATAAATGTTATTGATAAAGGAGCTGACGCGAGTAAAGACGTCTCAAAGATACGCCCTTGTCCCCCGGGTTTTATGTTGAACAATTGGACTGCCGTGGATCTTCTTGTAGTTTATAAGTCTTCAGAGTAATGCTCAAACGTTAACATTCTGTTATGTCCTTAGATATAACAGAATTCTTTTGTAAGAGTTTGCATTCGCTCTTTATCATTTAAATGAATATCAATAAAGATGCATTTTGTCACGATTTTTTCACATCATCACTAATTCCATAATCATTTCATAGCCTATCTTTACAATTGCCTCACGCCATATCATAACATTCAGTTTGTTGGTTTCAATACTTAGATGCCCCTCTATAGTTTCCTTTTTCCATTCAACTTTCAGGTGCTCAGATATCAATTGCACGAACAATCCCGTTACGAGTCCTGAAATCAATTTTGAGAAGGCTGTTTGTTTAGGAGAATTCGAAGCCGAAGAAAATGCTGAAGACTATGTCTCGTCTCCTGACTTGCTAAGAATGGTGGAACAAGAGGATAAACAGATTTTACCTCATCAAGAATCTGTTGAAACAATAAATCTGGGAACTGAAGAAAGGAAACAAGAAGTGAAGATTGAAACTTCTATTTCAGGGGGCACCAAGCATAATTTGATTACTTTGCTCCGCGATTACAAAGATGTATTCGCATGGTCATATCAGGACATGCCAGGATTGGATGAAAATGTAGCGGTCCATAAGCTCCCATTAAAGCCAGAATGCAAGCCCATTCAACAAAAGCTAAGACGGATGAGGCCTGAGATGTTGTTGAAGATAAAAGAGGAAGTCAAGAAGCAATTTGATGCTAGCTTCCTACAAGCCTCCAAATATCCAGAATGGGTGGCTAACATAGTCTCGGTACCAAAGAAAGACGGCAAAGTACGAATGTGCGTGGATTATCGTGACCTGAATCGAGCAAGTCCTAAAGATAATTTTCCCTTACCACACATTGATACGTTGGTAGATAACACAGCAAAACATTCATTGTTTTGTTTCATGGATGGATTCTCGGGGTATAATCAGATCAAGATGGCCTTTGAGGATATGGAGAAAACTACCTTCGTAACAATGTGGGGAACATTCTGCTACAAGGTGATGCCATTTGGGTTAAAGAATGCTGGGGCAACATATCAGAGGGCTATGGTAACGTTATTCCATGACATGATGCATAAAGAAATAGAGGTCTACGTCGATGATATGATTGCTAAGTCCCAAGGGGAAGAAGAGCATGTAGCGAACCTGAAGAAGTTGTTCGACAAACTGAGAAAGTTCCAGCTAAAGCTCCCAGATAAAATAAAAGCCATTCAAGAGTTACCACCCCCGCGCACGCAAAAGGAAGTCAGAGGATTTTTAGGGAGATTAAACTACATCGCCCGATTTATCGCTCAACTTACCACCCAATGTGACCCAATCTTTCGACTCCTTCGAAAACATAATCCCGGAGAATGGAACGAGGAGTGCCAAGTGGCTTTTGACAAGATAAAACAGTATTTGTTTAATCCTCCAGTGCTAGTACCGCCAATGTCGGGAAGACCATTGATATTGTATTTGACTGTGTTCGAGAATTCAATGGGTTGCGTACTGGGGCAACACGACGAGTCAAGAAAGAAAGAAAAGGCGATCTACTACCTCAGCAAAAAGTTTACTGAATATGAGGCAAAGTATTCGTCCATAGAAAAATACTGTTGCGCTCTGGTTTGGGTAGCTCGAAGACTCAGGCAATATATGCTGTATCATACAACATGGCTAATTTTAAAGTTGGACCCAATAAAGTACATGATGGAATCACCCGCACTCTCAGGAAGAATGGCACGATGGCAGATCTTACTATCAGAATATGACATCGTCTATGTAAGCCAAAAGTTGATAAAAGGGAGGGCAATAGCTGACTTCTTAGCAACTCGAACAATGGAGGAATACGAGCCATTAAAATTTGATTTCCCAGATAAAGACTTAATGTACATTACAGAAAAAGAATGTGAGTCATCAAAAGAAAAGTCATGGAGGATGAGCTTTGATGGTGCATCGAATGCATTGGGGCATGGGATTAAAGTAGTCTTAGTATCACCAGAAGGGAACCATTATCCGTTCACTGCCAGGCTGAATTTCTTCTGTACCAATAACATAGCAGAATATGAAGCTTGTATCATTGGACTTCGTGCAGTAATTGAATGAAACATCCAAACTTTAGAGGTATACGGAGACTCAGCATTAGTGATTTATCAGATCCGTGGAGATCGGGAAGTGAGGGATTCAAAATTAGTCAAATACAGTGATCTCGTGGTAGGGTTGATTAAAGAATTCAAAGAAATAACTTTTAATTATTTTCCACGAGAAGAAAACCAGTTAGCTGATGCCCTGGCCACTTTGGCTTCAATGTTTAAAGCAAACAGAGAAACAGAAATAATGCCTCTTCAAATGAGCATATATGAAGTCCCTGCACATTGTTTCAGCATTGAGAAAGAGCCAGATGGGTAGCCATGGTTCCATGATATCTTAGAATACATCAAGAATCAAAGGTATCCCGAGCAAGCAAATGTGAACGATAGAAGAACAATCAGAAGAATGGCAGCGAAATTTATTCTTGATGGGGACATCCTATACAAAAGAGGAAAAGATCAAGTGCTCTTGAGATGCGTGGATATAGTTGAACCATTTCAAAATACATGCAACATCAGTAAACATATGCAAGCCCATTTGGGGAGACTACTAAACCCACCAACCACTACACTCCACCCGTACCACCATACACTCCATGTGGGAATAGCTCAACCCACCGGTCCAACACTCCACGATTCTTGACCTTGCTTTCTCGATTAACAATAAATTGAGGCAAAGCCTCCGATACATGGACAAGCCACTTTCAGTACTTCCTCCGTCAATATCCCAGTCCCATGCATCGATAATAACAACATGGCATGCATAAATAACAACGATCAAACATGCATTTAGGTCAATTTAACCCTAGGAGTATTTGGTAATTTATCTACTAGGGGTAAAACGTAAATTTTTACTTTTAAAGGTATTTCAATAATTTATCTATTTTAGGGTTTTCATACATATTCCTACTTTTTACGTACTAACGAAATCACGTCTGAGGGTTCTTACGAATTGGGTCCGTTGGCCCATCATTCAATTTTGGCCCATTAAGCCCAAAAATATCGAGGGCACGAAATCATGCACTTTGCGGTCAAATTTTGCAGTTTACCAAAAACATTAATTGATTTACCTCACGAGCATTCGCACACTCGCAAATCTACAAAATACCGCCGACATTTCGACTTTTCGCTTTTCAACTTTTGCTGATCCAGACTAAGAAAGAGGGTGTTAGTTACACACCTGTTTGCGACGATATCTTGTGAGATCCACACGAATCGCCTACAATTGGATTACTAACACGTTAATCTAACTATTCAAATATGAACTACGTATTAACCCCTTACAATGTTCGACCAACCACACCTACAGATCATAGTAAGCTTATAAGAAATCAATAAGCAACTCATTAACAATTTTTTTGTCAATGTTTACCACATAATCAAAATTTCACTGCAAGTTGTCTTCCTGAGCAACAGTCACTAAATCATTTATAACTGGAGCTACGAAACTCCAAATCAAGTGCCGTTAATTTTCCCTGAAAATAGACTCATATATCTTCTATCCATAAAATTTTCAGAATTTTTGGTTTAGCCCATCAATACCAGATTTTTCTCAAAGTTTCCCGTGTTTCACTGTTTGACTTATCTGACCACCCTTCATTACGAATCAAATTTCTCATTGTACAGAATTGAAAATATGTTCTTGTTTATTTCATTAGAAACTAGACGCAATAAGCTTTAATTGTATAATTTATTCAGCTTCTAATTCTTCTCCCACAATTTATGGTGATTTTCCAAAGTCACGTTACTGCTGCTGTCCCAAGCAGATTTATTACCAAATCACTCTTTCACACATACCTTGCATGCATGTTATTTAAACATGTATATCACCAATAAATCATCACATATCTATGATTTTACTTAAGTATAATCTCCATTTCATCATTTTAAAGCACAACATGTTAGCTGATTTTTCCCTTTAACATCTAAGGCACATGCATGCTCATTTGTTTGGTTCAACTTCGCCTATCTTCCATTTTTCATCAAAAGAACATGAAACAACAACCATTTCCTTCATTTTAATTCATGACTAAATGCTCACAACACAACTAAAAATCAAAATATACTTCAAGAGTTAAGGTAGAATCAAGAAGAACTCATGAACATCAAGATAGAAGCAAACTACCATGAACTTACCTTCAATTTTCTTCCCCAAGTGACCGAACATTCAAGAGCTTTCTCCTCTCCTTTCTCTTCTCTAACTTTAGGCTATGATGATCAAAGATGGACAAAACTTTGTTCTTTTCACCCCTTTTTTTTTTAATAAAATTTCATATTTCATCCATTTAATTCTTTAATACAAAAGACATGAAATGCCCATCATGGAACATTTACCTAAACCATTATCATGGAACATTTACCTAACCCATTATCATAGAATATTTACCTAATCCGTTATCATGAAACATTTACCTAACCCATTATCATTGAATATTTACCTAATCCATTATCATGGAACATTTACCTAACACATTATCAATTTGTACCATGAATTATGGATATCAAGTGCTCATATTGTCTACAACAACATGATGGCTAGCCACTTCATGTAAAATGGGAGGTTTGTCATGCAAATCCTCCTATTTTGCACTCCTATTTATTTGGCCATTTCAATTTAGCCTATAGCATTTTCAAACATTTTCACATAGGTCCTATTTCATAATTTCACTCAGAAATGACAAAATCAAAGCATGAAATTTTGCCAACATTCACAGAATTCCCTAAAATTGGGACGTTACAACTCTACCCTCCTTAAAGAAATTTCGTCCTCGAAATTTACCTGATCCAACTAGTTGAGGGTATTTTTGACGCATAGTCTCTTCTGCTTCCCAAGTAGCTTCTTCCCTTCCATGATTATGCCAAAGTACTTTCACTAACGGGACAGATTTCCTTCTGAGAACCTTAACATCTCGAGCCAATATTTGCACAGGCTCCTCCTCAAAGGTCAAATCAGTTTAAACTTCAATTTCTGCAACTGCAGGATATGAGCAGGGTCAGAACGATATCGCCTTAACATGGAAGCGTTAAAAACATTGTGAATCCTGTCTAACTCTGGAGGCAATTCCAACTGATAAGCCACTAGGCCTACTCGCTTCAAAACCCGATAAGGCCCAATAAACCACGGACTCAACTTGCCCTTCTTACCGAACCTTAATATCTTCTTCCAAGGAGAAATCTTTAAGAAGACCATATCACCTACTGAGTACTCAATCTCCTTACCCTTCAAATTTGCATACGACTTTTACCTATCAGATGCTTCTTTTAACTGGTCCCTAATTATTCTGACCTTATCCTCACTATCAGCTACCAACTCTAGTCCAAGAATTTGTCACTCTCCTAGTTCAGTCCAACAACTAGGTGTATGACACCTTCGTCCATACAGTGCTTCATACGGTGCCATTCGAATACTCGCTTGGTAACTGTTATTGTACGCAAATTCTGCCAACGGCAAGTAATCCTCCCAACTACCTCGAAAGTCAATCACACATCCCCTCAACATGACTTTTAGAATCTGAATAACCCTCTCTGACTGACCATCAGTTTGGGATGGAAAGCCGTACTAAAGTTCAATCGCGTCCCCAACACCTCATGCAACTTTTGCCAAAACCAAGATGTGAATCTGGGATCTCGGTCAGAGACAATTGAAACTGGGACTTCATGAAGTCGTACAATCTCCGCCACATATAGCTTGGCTAACTTTTAAAGTGAAAAGTCAGTACGTACAGGTATGAAATGGGCTGATTTGTCAACCTATCCACAATCACCCACACCGAGTATTTCTTTGATGGTGTCAAAGGCAACCCACTCACAAAGTCTATGGTTACCCTCTCCCACTTCCAAAGTGGTATCTTCACCGGCTGTAACAGTCCAGAAGGTAATTGATGCTCAGCTTTCACTTGCTGGCATGTCAGACATTTCCCTACAAACTCCGATACTTCTCGTTTGAGTCCAGGCCACCAGTACAATTCTCGCAAGTCGTGATACAACTTGTTCCCTCCAGGATGCATGGTACAAAGTCCTTCATGAGGTTCCTTCAACATTGTCTGCCTCAAATCAGAGTCCTTCGGAATACAAATTCTTCCTCGGAAACACATAACTCCTTCGCCATTTAACCTAAACTCAGAAGTTTCCCCTTCCTTAACTTGTTGGAAACGAGCGACCAAAGACTCATCATTCAACTGCTTTTCCTTAATCTGATCCACCCAGGTTGGCTTCACTTGCAACTCAGCCAACAGACTTCCATCATCATACAGACTCAGACGAGCAAACATTACTCTTAGATCAGATACAACTTTACGACTTAGAGCATTGGCTACCACATTAGCCTTGCCTGGGTGATACTCGATGGAACAGTCATAATCCTTAAGTAACTCAATCCATCTCCTTTGCCTAAGGTTCAGCTCCTTCTGAGTCAACAAATACTTAAGACTCTTATGGTCAGTGTATATAATACACCTTTCTCCGTACAAGTAATGTCTCCAAATCTTAAGTGCAAATATCACTGCAGCCAACTCTAAATCATGAGTCGGATAGTTCCCCTCATGAGGCTTAAGTTGTCGTGATGCATATGCAACCACCTTACCCTCTTGTATTAACACGCAGCCCAAACCCACGTGTGATGCGTCACTGTACACAGTAAAATCCTTCCCAGACTCTGGCTGAATTAACACAGGTGCTTCAGTTAGAACTTTCTTCAACTTCTCAAAAGCCTCCTACTGGGTCTCAGTCCATACAAACGGTACCCCTTTCCTTATGAGTCTTGTCAGAAGTGCTGCCATCATAGAAAAACCTTCCACAAACCTTCTGTAGTATCCTGCCAACCCTAGGAAACTTCAAATTTCCGACACCGTCCTAGGTGACTTCCACTCCAAAATTGCTTCAATCTTTCGAGGGTCCACCTTAATCCCTTCGGCAGAGACCACATGTCCTAAGAAGGTTACCTCCCTCAACTAAAATTAACACTTGCTGAACTTCGCGAAGAGTTCCTTCTCTCTTAACACCCACAGCACTATACGGAGATGCTCATCATGTTTCGCTTCTGTTTCAAAATATACCAGGATATCGTCAATAAAGACAACTACGAACTGATCCAAACATGGTTGTAACACACGATTCATCAGATCCATAAATGCTACAGGAGCGTTCGTTAGTCCAAATGGCATAACTAGAAACTCGTAATGACTATACCGAGTCCTGAATGCTGTCTTATGGATATCTGCCTCCTTGACCCTTAACTAATGATATCCAGATCGAAGGTCGATCTTGAAAAATACAGAAGCCCCTCTAAGCTGGTCAAATAGATCATCAATCCTTGGTAGTGGATACTTATTCTTAATTGTCAGTTTGTTCAACTGGCGATAATCAATGCACATCCGCATTGTACCATCCTTCTTCTTCACGAATAGCACCGGTGCTTCCCATGGAGACACGCTTGGCCTAATGAAGCCCCTATCCAACAACTCTTGAATTTGAGCCTTTAACTCCACTAACTCCTTCGGTGCCATCCTATACGGTGCGATGGACACGGACGCCATTCTAGGCAACAAATCTTTTCCAAACTCAACTTCTCGGTTCGGAGCCAATCTTGGAAGCTCCTCCGGAAAAATATCTTGGAACTCTTTTACAGTCCTAACCTTATCCACTGACAATCCCTCCTCTTCTGATTGACTTACAAATGCCAATTAGGCCTCACAATCTTTCCGAATCCACTTTTCAGCTCTTAAAGCCGACACCATATTGGACAAATAATCCCTTCGCTCACCTATCACCATAACCTCCTCATCCTTTGTGGTCCTTAACACCATTTGTTTAGCAGCACAATCCAGAGTCGCTTTATGCTTAACAAGCCAGTCCATTCCCAAAATGAGATCAAACTCTCGAACGGTAACTCCATCAGATCTCCAGGGAAAATCTTACCTTGAGTTTCTAAGGGTACATCCCTATACAGTTTGTTTACCCTAACTGAGTGACCTAAAGGACTTAGTACAGATACCCACTCACAATCTCCTCAGAGCAGTCCAAGTTGTCCATAATCTGTTCTGTGGTCTCCAACCAATATTCCGCCACATTCAGGGCTATACCAGGCACGCCCCTAAAGATCTCCGCTCCATTAGTCCCGAAGTCTTTCAGACATAGATCCCTGAATTTCGTTGCCTGAACTTGCTCAGGCAACCCTTTCCAGAACACGAAGCATTGCCTGTGACAGGGCATCATCCTCAGCACCGCGGTCATGAGACTCTACCTCTGTTGCCAGTGGTACCGGTGCATCCACCGCCGGCATATGTCTCGAAGACGAAGATCTCGCTCAAGCACTTCCTCGACTCCGTCCACGGCCTCTTCCACGAACGGCTCTTGTACTCATATCGTATTATCTTGATTACGAATTTTTATGCATTAATTCAATATTCGAGTGTTTATTACAGATGTTTTATGAATCGAACGATAGTTCGAGTTTGTTTTGCAAATTGAAGTCTAGCTACGATTTGATCTCTTATCAGATTTTCCTATGGTTCGAGTATCATCCTATCTAGAGTATCCTAGTAGGATTTCAGTACAAACAGATAAGTCAGAAAAATATCCAGAAGAGTTCAGAGTAATACTTACAGACTTGAGCCGGAGATTCGGAATGCCACCTTCTAAAGATCTAAATTTTGAAAATCGAGTTTTTTTACATTCTTTAAAAAATTTTCGTTTTCAAAAATCTTTGTTTTTGTAAACCCATTCCACAGCCAAGTTGTTGCAACCTAGGCTCTGATACCACTAAATGTAGCACCTCACATCCAGCCCAGAAGTTATGGCCGGATCCTACGTGCCACATCAAAAACGTTAAAAAATTTTTTTTTTCATTCTAAGTCCAGAAAATCGTACTTGATGTTCAAAAGATTAATTCATTAAGTATTAAAGTGAATGGAAGCTGTGGACCAGGTAGGAAACCGGAAAAGAGGTGGTGAGTCCATCGGACTGCTTAAGTACCAAGCTCCCTTCGGATCCAATCCTAGACATGCATACCGCCATTGCTACACTTTAACGTCATGGATATTTTTAGGAAACCGATTTGATTAAGTCATTTTTAGGAAAAGTGATTAATTTTGGGAAATACTTTTATTGCGGAAGCTTTGCTTGTTGTCGTGTTATTTTGAAATCAATTGTTGTTTTTGAAAGCAGCCTAAAGCTATCCAATTTCAACAGTTAAAATAAGTAATACCTATCTTAGTAATACATATTAAAACCATCAAAAATAATTAAGCGGCCTTATTACATTTAAAACCCAAAACTTCAAGCGTAAATAAAAGGATGTCCAGTTCACGGAAGAAAATCAAACTTTCGAGCGGGTGGCCACTCTGAATTCCCTCATGACTCCAAGCCCACTATGGTTGGGGATTTCTGCGTGGATGAAAATAAAAGGGTGAGTTTGGGGAAACTCGGTGTGTAAGGAAAACCCATTCAAAGCCCAAGTCGGCTCAAGCCCATTGGGCTAAGCCCATTCAGTAACAATGGTACTAGGCGAGCCATTTTGATTACAATAAGCTGGGCCTTAGCCCTTATTCAGATAACAAGATGGCCCATAGGCCCATTTCAAAATACATGCAACATCAGTAAACATATGCAAGCCCATTTGGGAGACTACTCAACCCACCAACCACTACACTCCACCGTACCAGCCATACACTCCATGTGGGAATAGCTCAACCCACCATTAACACTCCACGATTCGACCTTCTTTGCTCAGTTAACGATAAATTGAGGCAAAGCCTCCAATCGTGGACAAGCCACTTTCAGTACTTCCTCCGTCAATATCCGGTCCATGCATCGAGATAATAACAACATGGCATGCGATAAATAACAACGATCAAACATGCATTTAGGTCAATTTAACCCTAGGGGTATTTGGTAATTTATCTACTAGGGGTAAAGCGTAAATTTTCACTTTTAAAGGTATTTCATAATTTATCTATTTTAGGGTTTTTCATACATATTCCTACTTTTCACGGACTAACGAATCACGTCTGAGGGTTCTTACGAATTGGGCAGTTGGCCCATCATTCAATTTGGCCCATTAAGCCCAAAAATATCGAGGGCACGCAATCATGCACTTTGCGGTCAAATTTTGCAGTTTACCAAAAACATTAATCGATTTACCTCACGAGCATTCGCACACTCGCAAATCTACAAAATACCAGTTTTCGACATTTCAGCTTTTCGACTTTTACCGATCCAGACTAAGAAAGTGGGTGTTAGTTACACACCTGTTTGCGACGATATGCTGACGAGATCCACACACGAACCGCCTACAATTGGATTACTAACACGTTAATCTAACTATTCAAATATGAACTACGTATTAACCCCTTACAATGTTCGACCAACCACACCTACAGATCATAGTAAGCTTATAAAAAATCAATAAGCAACTCATTAACAATTTTTTTGTCAATGTTTACCACATAATCAAAATTTCACTGCAAGTTGTCTTCCTGAGCAACAGTCACTAAATCATTTATAACTGGAGCTACGAAACTCCAAATCAAGTGCCGTTAATTTTTCCTGAAAATAGACTCATATATCTTCTATCCATAAAATTTTCAGAATTTTTGGTTTAGCCCATCAATACCAGATTTTTCTCAAAGTTTCCCATGTTTCACTGTTTGACTAATCTGACCACCCTTCATTACGAATCAAATTTCTCATTGTACAGAATTAAAAATATGTTCTTGTTTATTTCATTAGAAACTAGACTCAATAACATTTAATTGCATAATTTATTCAGCTTCTAATTCTTCTCCCACAATTTATGGTGATTTTCCAAAGTCACGTTACTGCTGCTGTCCCAAGCAGATTTATTACCAAATCACTCTTTCACACATACCTTGCATGCATGTTATTTAAACATGTATATCACCAATCAATCATCACATATCTATGATTTTACTTAAGTATAATCTCCATTTCATCATTTTAAAGCACAACATGTTAGCTGATTTTTCCTTTAACATCTAAGGCACATGCATGCTCATTTGTTTGGCTCAACTTCACCTATCTTCCATTTTTCATCAAAAGAACATGAAACAACAACCATTTCCTTCATTTTAATTCATGACTAAATGCTCACAACACAACTAAAAATCAAAATATACTTCAAGAGTTAAGGTAGAATCAAGAAGAACTCATGAACATCAAGATAGAAGCAAACTACCATGAACTTACCTTCAATTTTCTTCCCCAAGTGACCGAACATTCAAGAGCTTTCTCCTCTCCTTTCTCTTCTCTAACTTTAGGCTATGATGAACAAAGATGGACAAAACTTTGTTCTTTTCACCCTTTTCTTTTAATAAAATTTCATATTTCATCCATTTAATTCTTTAATACAAAAGACATGAAATGCCCATCATGGAACATTTACCTAAACCATTATCATGGAACATTTACCTAACCCATTATCATAGAATATTTACCTAATCCATTATCATGGAACATTTACCTAACCTATTATCATTGAATATTTACCTAATCCATTATCATGGAACATTTACCTAACACATTATCAATTTGTACCATGAATTATGGATATCAAGTGCTCATATTGTCTACAACAACATGATGGCTAGCCACTTCATGTAAAATGGGAGGTTTGTCATGCAAATCCTCCTATTTTGCACTCCTATTTATTTGGCCATTTCAATTTAGCCTATAACATTTTCAAATATTTTCACATAGGTCCTATTTCATAATTTCACCCAGAAATGACAAAATCAAAGCATGAAATTTTGCCAACATTCACAGAATTCCCAAAAATTGGGACGTTACAAAGGCATAACGTTTACTTCCACTTAAACGGATGGAACTCGGGTAGAGAGCTCATGTTATGCAAAATGCAAGTGCACGGTGTGTGGGGAGAAACTCACAAACCTTTATGTTTTATTTAAAAACTAAACTACCAAAACTAAAAAACTTAGAGCTGAAAATCAATAAGATAAAACAAGTTAGAAGGATATTTACAACATGATGCAAATGCATGATTTTTTTTGAAAACAAAATTTGAAGATCACGACTAAATATTAATTTGAACAAGGACGTTCAAAAATTTTGACAACACGTGTTTAATTTGACTCGACTCTCAAGAATGGTTCCCTAGTGGAGTCGCCAGCTGTTCGACGTAAAATTTTTTTGGTTTGGGTCGCTGGTTGAGGCGATTATTTGAAAACTGATTTTCGATTTTATTCAAAAAGGGAGTCGCCACCGATCTTTTTTCTAGTTGTGATCGGAAACCTAATAAATCATCTTTTTTGAAAATAAAATTTATTCTCGAACAAAAATGAAGGCCAAATTTGGGTCTACGTGAAAATCAAAGTAAAGTAGGGTTTGGGAGTCGGTTATGCGTGAGGAAGGTATTAGCACCCTCGCGACACCCAAAATTAGTATCTTGTAAAACACTCGTTGTCTTAGTTCTCAAAAATACGGATTCACTTTAACATTTAATCGTGATCTAATTGAAAAATGAGAATTTTTTAGTTTTCGATTTTTTTTTGGAAGGGTGTTCCGTTTTTAATACGAGCCAACAAATTTCACCCAACATAGCGATGAAATCAACGACTTAATGTTAAATCGGCACGTTGCCTTATTTATTGGAATTAATTTAAAGACATGAATGAAAATATTTCTAGATAAAACAAATAAAAGTAAAAGAAAACTAAAATCGACGTTGCACTGTGGTATGAACTACTATGATAAATTCGGGACAGACAATTAATAATAAAAGGTTAAGAATATACGAAATGGATAATACAAACATTAACAATATACATGCGATAGTAATAGTATAAAACAACAATAATGCATATGGTATTAAACATGATAGTAATAGCATTAAACACGAAATAAAATCATAAATATATATACACAAATAATAATAATAAATGAAGTGACGTAAACTGATGTTAAAAATACTAATAGTGCTATATACAAATATATATATATATATATATTTTAAAATATGTACGTAATAGGAATGAAAAATGTACACATAATAATAATAAATTTATACATACTATAAACATATAAACAGATACAATATATATTAGAAATACTAATAACATGAAAAATATATCTATATATCTATATATATATACTAATAATAATAATAATAATAATAATAATAATAATAATAGTAATAATAAAAAGATGTATGTAAACCAAATAATACATAATATTAAAATAAGATAATGAGTAGCAATAATAAGTATAATAATGAATAATATGATATATGAAAATAATACTATATAAAAAGTATATATATACCATATAATAAAATATATGTACTGATATTAATAATAAATATAACAAGGGTAAAAATAGATATAATGATAATATATACATTGTATGGTATTAAAATATATATAACATAGTATTCAAAAATTTATACATGAAATGAAATAAAAAATATATACATGGAATAGTAAAAGAAATATACATAATATATAAAAATATATAACTAATTAATGATATCAAAATATGTACATAATAATATATAAGATATTAATGAAAATATATGTACATAACATATACAAAAATATACATATACATATATATAATACAATATGCACTAATGTTAATAATAATAATAATACTAGAAATGATGATGAAATATAAAACGTAAACATAATATAATAGTAATATTAAAATAAAGTAATTAAAATAATATTATATATATATATATGCATACATGTATAATAAAACATACACTAATATTATATATGTGATAATACTAGAAATAATAATAACTAGTAATAATAATACATTAGAAATACATAATAGAGGAAATAAAAGTATATTTACAATAATAGTAATAACATAAATAATAATGTATATACGTATGCAAATAATGCTAATAAGATATAGTAATCGTAATGACAATAGAAGTGATGCTAATAATGGCATTAGAATAAAATAAATACAAACACAAGTATAATTATAACATAAATAATGTAAATAAACAACCGAAAATAATAAAAAGGACGTATTTGAATCCGGAAGCAAAATTTTGGGGGGTGAAATCCGAAATAAATAAAAGAAAAAGGGATCAACTTGCATGTGCAAATAACCTGAAAGGACTAAAATGGGTAAAAATCTCTTTTTCTAAAACGCACAGCTTCGACAGGATTAAACTGGAAAGGAAACGAAATTGCTGGGCATAAATTAAAAGCAGAAAAGTGAAAATTAAAAAAAAAGGGTCGAATGTGTAATTAGACCATCAAACAAAAACACGCGGATCCAATTTGGAGCGGGTCGGGTCGATCCGTTTTACTCCAAAACGATGCCGTTTTATATCAGTAGAAACTGAGCCAAACGACGTCGTTTTACAAACAGTATAAAAGTCAAAAAAATTTTAAAATTTCATTTTAGCTTTGTTTTTTAAAAAAGAAAGGGGGAAGTGTCTTGGGTACTCTAGGCTAGGCGATTTCTGGCGATCGGACCACCGTCCGTCCATCATCGGCGTTTGCCGTATACGGCGGCGTGAAGTGCAAAATCAACCCTTTCTTAGCCCTTATACTTCTTTCACCCTAGATCCGCTGTTTAAGTACCCAAAAGCTTCACGAAAGTCAAGGGAAATCAGAAAACTTCTCGGTTCTAAACTCCTCCGATTACCCCCTCCAAACAAGGTAAGAGTTCATAGAGTATTATGCTTTTTGTTTATCTAAGAATACTGACAGTAAAGGAATAAAGAATCACATTTCTCTCTTTTTTTTCTCGATTGCTTCTTAATGTTCTCTTTTTGT
This sequence comes from Gossypium arboreum, assembly GCF_025698485.1. Classification (NCBI taxonomy): domain Eukaryota; kingdom Viridiplantae; phylum Streptophyta; class Magnoliopsida; order Malvales; family Malvaceae; genus Gossypium; species Gossypium arboreum. The sequence goes on along the minus strand of NC_069082.1, from coordinate 126,584,179 downwards.
ATTGATTTGTTTTTTTCTTTTTTACATTAAAAAAAAACCCGCACTTTTACAAATTTTCATTCGGCTTTATAGCCTATTTGTCACACTGTCTGTTTCTCCCTTTTTTTGCTGTTGCGTGTTCTGTTTTGTTTCTGCAGGGTATGACCGGTGGAGCAGGTGGAGCAGGTGGATGGTCAGGGGTGGTTGCGGCGCTGAGATAATTTAGGGTTTCAATTTTTTTGAAACCCTAAGTCTAGAGTTGGGTCAGGGATTGGGCTTCTTAGGTTTGGGCTAGTTTTGAGTATTGGGCTTGGGTAGGTTTAGTTATTGTAATTGGATAGTGGGTCTGGTTGTAACTGAGTTTTGGGTTATTTGTATTCGGGCCCGGGTAATTTGTGGTGGTGGGCTGATGGGTTAGTTGGGCTAATGGGTATTGGTTTAAGTGTGGGTAAAATTGGGCTGTAGGTATTTTGTAAAAGGGCCCAAAATTGGCCTACAACAGCTGCCCCGGCGCAAGGGAAAGAAACCTTAGGGTTTTTGAAAATATTAAACTCCGGGCCTGGGCTAGTTTTTTTTGTCATTGGGCCATTGCAATTTAATTTGTATTTCGGGCCTTGTTATTTTGGATTTTGGGCTTGGGTATTATTATGGACATTGGACTTTAATTTTGGTTTTTGTATTTTGGTTTATTTTGTTTTTTTTTTTTTGTTTTTGTATGGGCTTGGGCAAAAATGGGCCATTACTGTAATGCCCCAATTTTCGGGAATTCTGTGAATGTTGACAAAATTTCATGCTTTGATTTTGTCATTTGTGAGTGAAATTATGAAATAGGACCTATGTGAAAATGTTTGAAAATGCTATAGGCTAAATTGAAGTGGCCAAATAAATAGGAGTGCAAAATAGGAGGATTTGCATGACAAACCTCCCATTTTACATGAAGTGGCTAGCCATCATGTTGTTGTAGACAAAATGAAAACTTGATATCCATAATTTATGGTACAAATTGATACAAATTGATAATAGGTTAGGTAAATGTTTCATGATAATAGGTTAGGTAAGTGTTCCATGATAATAGGTTAGGTAAATATTCCATGATAATAGGTTAGGTAAATGTTCCATGATAATGGGTTAGGTAAATGTTTCATGATAATGGGTTAGGTAAATGTTTCATGATAATAATTTCATGTCTTTTGTATTAAAGAATTAAATGGATGAAATATGAAGTTTTATTAAAAGAAAAAGGGGTGAAAAGAACAAAGTTTTGTCCATCTTTGTTCATCATAGCTGAAAGTTAGAGAAGAGAAAGGAGAGGAGAAAGCTCTTGAGTATTCGGTCATTAGGAGGAGGAAAATTGAAGGTAAGTTCTTGGTACCTTGCTTCTATTTTGAGGTTCATGAGTTCTTCTTGATTCTACCTTAACTCTTGAAGTATATTTTGATTTTTGGTTGTGTTGTGAGCATTTGGTCATGAATTAAAATGAAGGAAATGGTTGTTGTTTCATGTTCTTTTGATGAAAAATGGAAGATATGTGAAGTTGAGCCAAACAAATGAGCATGCATGTGCCTTAGATGCTAAAGGGAAAAATCGGCTAACATGTTGTGCTTTAAAATGATGAAATGGAGATTATGCTTAAGTAAAATCATAGATATGTGATGATTGATTGGTGATATACATGTTTAAATAACATGCATGCAAGTTAGGTGTGAAAGAGTGATTTGGTAATAAATCTGCTTGGGACAGCAGCAGTAACGTGACTTTGGAAAATCACCATAAATTGTGGGAGATGAATTAGAAGCTGAATAAATTATGTAATTAAAGCTTATTGAGTCTAGTTTCTAATGAAATAAACAAGAACATATTTTGAATTCTGTACAATGAGAAATTTGATTCGTAATGAAGGGTGGTCAGATTAGTCAAACAGTGAAACATGGGAAACTTTGAGAAAAATCTGGTATTGATCGGCTAAACCAAAAATTCTGAAAATTTTATGAATAGAAGATATATGAGTCTATTTTCAGGGAAAATTAACGGCACTTGATTTGGAGTTTCGTAGCTCCAGTTATAAATGATTTAGTGACTATTGCTCAGGAAGACAGCTTGCAGTGAAATTATGATTATGTGGTAAACATTAACAAAAATTTAATGAGTTGCTTATTGATTTCTTATAAGCTTACTATGATCTGTAGGTGTGGTTGGCCGAATATTGTAAGGGGTTAATATGTAGTTTGTATTTGAATAGTTAGATTAACGTGTTAGTAATCCAATTGTAGGCGGTTCGTGTGTGGATCTCGTCAGCATATCGTCGCAAACAGGTGTGTAACTAACACCCTCTTTCTTAGTCTAGATCGGCAAAAGCCGAAAAGCCGAAATGCCGAAAACTGGTATTTTGTAGATTTGCGAGTGTGCGAATGCTCGTGAGGTAAATCGATTAATGTTTTTGGTAAGCTGCAATGTTTGGACTGCAAAGTGCATGATTTCTATGCCCTCGATATTTTTGGGCTTAATGGGCCAAAATTGGAATGATGGGCCAACGGGCCCAATTCGGTAAGAACCCTCGGTACGTGATTCTGTTAGTACGTGAAAAGTAGGAATATGCATGAAAAAAACCTAAAATAGATAAATTACTGAAATACCTTTAAAAGTGGAAAATTTACGCTTTACCCTAGTAGATAATTACCAAATACCCCTAGGGTTAAATTGACTTAAATGCATGTTTGATTGTTGTTATTTATTCTTGCATGCCATGTTGTTATTATCGATGCATGGGACCGGGATATTGACGGAGGAAGTACTTGAAAGTGGCTTGTCCACGTCTTGGAGGCTTTGCCTCAATTCTTTGATAATCTGAGCAAAGCAAGGTGCAATCTGTGGAGTGTTGGGTTTGGGTGGGTTGAGCTATTCCCCACATGGAGTGTATGGCTGGTACGGGTGGAGTGTAGTGGTTGGTGGGTTGAGTAGTCTCCCAAATGGGCTTGCATATGTTTACCGATGTTGCATGTATTTTGAAATGGGCCTATGGGCCATCTTGTTATCTGAATAAGGGCTAAGGCCCGCTTATTGTAATCTGAAAAGGACTCGCCCAAGACCACTGTTACCCAAATGGGCTTGCATATGTTTACTGATGTTGCATGTATTTTGAAATGGGCCTATGGGCCATCTTGTTATCTGAATAAGGGCTAAGGCCCGGTTTATTGTAATCTGAAAAGGGCTCGCCCAAGACCATCATTACTGAATGGGCTTAGGCCCAATAGGCTTAAGTGACTTGGGCTTTGAATGGGTTTTCCTTACACACTGAGTTTCCCCAAACTCACCCCTTTTATTTTCATCCACGAGGAAATCCCCAACCATAGTGGGCTTGGAGTGTGAGGGAATTGAGTGGCCACCCGCTCAAAGTTTGATTTTCTTCCGTGAACTGGACATCCTTTTATTTACGTTTGAAGTTTTGGGCTTTTAAATGTAATAAGGCCGCTTAATTATTTTTGATGGTTTTAATATGTATTACTAAGATAGGTAATACTTATTTTAACTGTTGAAATTAGATAGCTTTAGGGCAAGTTTTCAAAAACAACAGTTGATTTCAAAATAACACGACAACAAGCAAAGCTTCCGAATGAAAGTAATTTTTCCAAAATTAATCACTTTTCTTAAAAATGACTTAATCAAATCGGTTTCTTAGAAATATCCATGACGTTAAGGTGTGGCAATGGCGGTATGCATGTCTAGGATTGGATCCGAAGGGAGCTTGGTATAAGCGATCCGATGGACTCACCACCTCTTTTAGGTTTCCTACGGTGCATGACTTCCATTCACTTTAACCCTTAATGAATTAATCTTTTGAACATCAAGTACGATTTTCTGGATTTAGAATGGAAATTTTTTTTTTTTAACGTTTTTGATGTGGCATGCCGGATCCAGCCATAACTTCTGTGCCGGGTTTGGGGTACTACAATTACAGATATGGTAGGATATTGTTATCTGATTTCTTATTCTGATCTGCATATTTATATCTGAGATGGGCTTAGGCCCGAATCTGCATCTGTATCTATAATGGGCTTAGGCCCGCTTTTGTATTTGACTGATTATGATATTATGTTAGTGTCCATGCTTAATTCTGTGGGGTTACACATTGAGTTTACATAAACTCACTCCTCTTTGTTTATTTTGTACCCTTTTGCATGTTTTGACCCCAAAATCGCGTTCTCCAAAAGAAACGACTCAAAAAGAACCTTTTTTGGGTTTTTCAGCCACTGGAGGCAGCAGTCGCTGTTGCTAATGACTGATGGCCATGGCAAATGAACGACGGCCCCATGCCCATAGAGGAAAAGAGTTTTGAGAGGAAAAATAAGGAAAAGAAGTTTTTTTTTTAAAAAAACAGTTGGCAAATGATTTTTTTTTCTGATTTTTCACTTATATAGCCTTATAAAAACGGTGTTGTTTTGGCTTGATTTTCAGACGCCAAAATGGCATCGTTTTGAAGCCGAACCTGTGACCCGACTTGAACCGCGTAGGATCGGCATGTTTTCTGTAACAGCCTAATTTTAGCTAAATCGTAATAGTGGTTTTGAAACCACAAATTCGATATCGAAAAATTATTTTAATATTACTTTTGGTGTTTACAATATGTTATTTGATATGTGTAAAAATTTCGTGAGCTAATTTTATCGTTTAATAGCTTAATTTGAGGAAAAAGACTAAATAGCGTAAAGTGCAAAAGTAGTGTTCTATTAGCTAAAGGTATGAAATAGTTATAAAACTTTAAAATGAAAGTCCTTAAGTGGTATTTAGCCCATAAATAAGTTAGTGGGAGATGTTGGCTTGGTATGATGGAAATTATTAAAGTTTTTAAAGGACATTTTAGTAAATAGGTTATTAAATGATAGTGTGAAAATAAAATAATGCCGGTAATGAAAATATATCGCAAAGAAAAGAGAAATAAAAATAAAATAAAGAACACACAAATTTTACGTGGAAACCCTTTAGGAAAAAAACCACGGGCAGAGGAGAAGAAAATTCACTATGTCGAAAATTTGAATCAATACAAGAGGAATAGACTATGTCTATTTATAGGCTTGTAAAGCCATATTCTAGTAGGATTGAAACACCTTATCCTAATCAATATAAAATAGATGGAGTTTAATAAGGTTTAAAAAACCTTATTCTAAAATAAAATAAAAGAAGTCTAATTCTATATGGATTTTATTTTTATTTTATTTTCCATCTTATTTTATTTAAATAAGAATTCGGGTCACTTAATTCTAACAATCTCCACCTTGACACAAATTCTCAATGAACAAGTTCTTCATCGTGAACTTTTAATAAACAAGTTCTCCGCCTCTTCTATAAAACCCCTTAAGGGTTTAAGTTCAACAATGAACACCAACCAAGTCTAAGCAATGCTCAAACTTGGTTATAGGAAGTGACTTAGTCATCATATCTGTAGGATTTTTATGAGTACTAATTTTGCTCACAACAATATCACCACGAGCAATAATATCATGAACAAAATGATACCGAACATCAATATGTTTTGTTCTCTCATGAAACATTTGATCTTTTGTAAGGAAGATGACACTCTGACTGTCACAAAATACTGTACTAATTTGAAGGTCTTCATTGAGTTCACTAAGTAGTCCCTTCAACCAAATAGCTTCTTTACAAGCCTCAGTAATTGCCATGTACTCAGCTTCAGTGTAGACAAAGCGACTATAGTTTGCAAAGTGGCTTTCCAACTAATTGCACAACCTCCGATTGTAAAGACGTAACCTGTGAGAGATCTTCTTCTATCAAGGTCTCCAGCAAAATCAGCATCAACATACCCAATGACTCCATCTCTAGTTCTTCCAAACTGTAAGCAAACATTAGTAGTACCTTGTAAGTATCTTAGAATCCACTAAACTGCTTTCCAGTGTTCTTTACCGGGATTCGCCATGTATATGCTAACTGCACTGACTGCATATGATAAATTTGGATGTGAACAAACCATAGCATACATGAGAGATCTCACTGCACTAGAGTATGGTACATGTGATATGTACTCAATCTCATCATCTAATTATGGATACAAAACCGATGAAAGTATGAAATGGGCTGCTAAAGGAGTACTAACAGACTTAGCACTCTGCATATTGAACCTGCAAAGAACTTTCTCAATGTACCCCTTCTAACTTAGGTACAATTTACTTGTTTTTCTATCTCTGAGAATCTCCATTCCAAGTATCTTCTTTGCTGGTCCTAAATCTTTCATCTCAAATTCTTTACTTAGTTGGGTTTTGACTTTTCTTATCTCTCCTTTATCTTTTGCTGCTATCAACATATCATCAACATAAAGAAGTAGATACACAAAAGAACCATCACTATTTTTCTTAAAGTAAACGCAACTGTCTAAACTACTTCTGTAACACCCTGAATTTGGGCCTAGAAGTTTTGGGCCTTGAGCATGGGAGCGGTTGAAGGCAGCTTATAATATTCTGTTGTGCGTGAAAATTTCGTTAATGAAGGCTTGTTTTAGTGGTTAAGTGTGTTGAGAAGTGTTGGAGAAGTCTTGGGTTCAAACCTGGACTCTAGCAAAAATTTTGGTTTAAGGTGAATCAACCCTGGGTGTAGTAGGTAGGCCTTAAGAATATTGTTGGAGAAATTGTGACACAAAAAGCCTTGTGGCTTAGTGGCAAGTAGCGTGTGGAGCATCTGAGGGGAGGCATGGGTTCGAATCCTATGGCAAGCAAAGAGCATTTATTTTGTTAACAGGAGGCGGCAAGAGTTGGTGTTGAATTTAAACTCTGATGATGGAGGGATCCCACATCGGGAAGCTAACATAAGAGTGGATGCGAAGCTGGCTTTAAATATAGAGAACCATGAGGAGAGTAAAGGTACCTTTCTTGGCTGATCCCTTTCGCTTTATGGCGTGCTCGTTTGGGTTGGGCGTCGGCTAAGAGTGCTCGGAGCGTGGATTAACTCCAGTCTCCAATCATGTGTGTATTTTCTCGCTACTCTAGCTGTAGGATGGCTACTTCGAGCCGCGATGGGCCGAAAGGGGTCATGTGGGCCCAATGGGCCTACGAGCCCAATTGGATAAGTTGTTTGATTGTGTAGTAAATATTGGACTAGGCTAGGTGAATCTCATATCTGTGGCTAGATTTGGGCTAAAAGGGCCACACGAGCGTGTGGGCCCATTTGGGCCGAGAAGGGCTTTAGGCCCATTCGTATTGTTATCCCTGTTTAGAATACTTTAGTTTACCAAATTACTGAAATATCCTCAGTTGTAAAATTACCAAAGTACCCTCGGTTTATAAAATTACCCAAATATCCTCGATTTGTAAAATTATCGAAATACCCTCAGTTTGCAAAATTATTGAAATACCCTCGACATGTAAAATTATCAAAGTACCCTCGATTTACAAAATTACCATTTTACCCTCGATTTACAAAATTACTATTTTACCCTTGATTTACAGAATTACTATTTTACCCTCGAATTATAAAATTACTATTTTACCCTCGATTTACAGAATTACCGTTCTACCCTCGATTTATAGAATTACCATTTTACCCTCAATTTAGAGAATTACCATTTTACCCTCGATTTAGAAAATTACTAAAATACCCCTAGTTTGTAAAATTACTAAAATACCCCTGATTTGTAAAATTACTGAAATACCCTCGACTGGTAAAAATTACCAAAGTACCCTCGATTTATAAAATTATTGTTTTACCCTCGATTTACAGAATTACTGTTTTACCCTTGATTTACAAAATTATAGTTTTACCCTCGATTGTGAAATTACTGAAATACCCCTATAGGGTAAAATTACCAAAACACCCCTAGTTTGTAGAATTACCAAAATACCCTTGTAGGGTAGAATTACTAAAATACCCTAGTAAGGTAGAATTACCGAATACCCCTGTAGGGTAGAATTACCGAAATACCCCTGTAGGGTAGAATTACTGAAATACCCCTGTAGGGTAGAATTATCGAAATATCCCTGTAAGGTAGAATTACCGAAATACCCCTGTAGGGTAGAATCACTGAAATACCCCTGTAGGGTAGAATTACCGAAATACCCATGTAGGGTAGAATTATCGAAATACCCCTATAAGGTAGAATTACCGAAATACCCCTGTAAGGTAGAATTACTAAAATACCCCTGTAGGGTGGAATTACCGAGATACCTTGTGGGGTAAAATTACCATTTTGCCCCTAAGGTGTTAAATGACTGTTTTGCCCTTGTGGGCAAGTGACTGACTTGGACTGTGTGGTTGACGGATTTGATTGTGAATATATGTTGGTGATATAAATCATTTGACTGTGATTGTTTGATTCAAATATGGACATGATATTCTGATTCTGTATGTTGTATGCGATGACATGTATATCTGTTGCATGGGATATGGGTTATATTGATGGAGGAAGCGTTCTGGCAGCCTCGCTGCAATCTGGTGGCTTCGCCACATATATCTGTTCTGGTGACTTCGTCACAATATCTGGCAGCCTCGCTGCAATTTCTGTGGTGTGTAGCGGTTGGGTGGGTCGAGTAGTCTCCCCACATGGTGTAAGGTTGGTACGGGGGTGTATACGGCTAGATTGGGTTGGGATTGCATTCACATTCTTATTCGATTACATTCGACGATCGATTCGATTACATTACCTAATTCTAATTCGGTTACGATTCGATTACATTGCACATCTTGATTCGATTACATTACCTAATTCGATTACGGTTCTAATTTTGATTCTCACACCGATTCGATTCGATTCGATTTTGATTACGATTCTAGTTATGATAATGTTTCTTATTCGTAATGGGTTAAAGCCCATCCGATCTCGTCTCATTATAGTGGGCTAAGGCCCAATTGATCTTGAAATTAAGTAAGGTGGGGCAGACTTTTAATTCTTTTATATGACCGATCGTTCCTATTTATAGTAGGGATTTCACACTGAGTTTTCGTAAACTCACCCCTTTTATTAACCTTTCAGGTAATTTCCAGACGTAGATGGATCGAAGCTGCGAGGGGCTCAGAGGAAGCCACACACGTTGTTTATGTTACAATTTTGATTATTACTTTTAAATGTTTTATGTGGGTTGTAGTAAAGCCGTTGCAATTTTCTGGATTTCAAATTTGGAATTTTATTTATTATTCTTATAATTGCTAGTATTAGAACACGGTTTTCCAAAGCAACTACTGTTGTTCAAAACATCAAGTAACCGCAATTGTTTTTAAATTAAGCTTCCGCAACTGCCAGGAATTTTTTTACAAAGTTGTTAAGAATGTTATTCAGCTGAGGTTTTCTAACAAGGTTTAAAAAGGATACAAGTTTTTAATTATTAAGAAGGGTTTTTAATGGAAACATGGTTTCTGAAAAACACTTTAATGTGACACGCCAGATTCGAGCCAAACTTTCAGGCCGGGTTTAGGGTGTTACAACTTCTTTTGAAATCATGAGAAGTCATAAAGGAATCAAACCTCTTGTTCCACTGTCTTGGTGACTATTTCAAACCGTAAAAGGGACTTTCTTAGCAAGCAAACATAGTCCTCTTTTTCTGAGACTATAAAACCCTCTGGTTGTTGCATGTAAATATCCTCTTCAAGTTCTCCATGCAGAAATGCAGTTTTTACATCTAACTGCTCAAGCTCCAAATCATGCATGGCCACAACACCAAGCAAAGCTCGAATCGAACTATGCTTAACAACTGGGGAGAACACATCTGTGAACTCCACTCCTGGAATTTGACTGTAACCTTTTGCAACAAATCTTGCTTTATATCTGGGTTCTTCAACTCCTGGATCCCTTCTTTCTTTTTAAACACACATTTATAACGAACAGCCTTTTTACCTTTATGAAGTTTCACAAGGTCCCATGTTCTGTTTTTGTGGAGTGATTTCATCTCTTCTTGCATAGCAAACATCCACTTTTTTGAGTCTTCACAGCTAACCGCCTCAGAATAATTAGATGACTATTGATTCGCATCTATGTCTTCAGCCACATTTAAAGCATAAGTAACTAGATCAACCTCGGCATACTTCTTTGGAGGTTTAATTTCTCTTCTAGTTCTGTTTTTGGCGATAGAGTATTGTGGTGAAGAAGCAACTCTATTCTTAATTTTTGTTCTGGCTTGAGGAGTTGACTCTGTATTAATCTATGCTCCACCTGCTTTTGATTTTCTTTATTGGAAAAGTCTTTAAGAGATAAGTTAGGTAGCATAGCAGTTTCATCAAAAACATCTCTGCTAATCATAACTTTTCTATTTTCATGACACCATAACTTATACACTTTTACACCAGCTTTATAACCAAGAAAAACACATTTAATGGATCTCAGTTCCAATTTCCCATTATCAACATGAGCATACGCAGGACACCCAAAGATTTTTAAATCAGAATAATTAGCAGGATTACTAGACCATACCTCTTGTGGAGTCTTTTTCTCAATGGCAACAGATGATCGGTTGATAAAAAAAATGCAGCAGAGGCTGTTTCTACCCAAAATGACTTCGGTAAGTTGGCTTTTGACAACATACATCAAACCTTCTCCATGATCGTTCTGTTCATTCGTTCTACAATGCCGTTTTGCTGTGGAGTATGACGAACTATCAAGTGTTTCATGATCCCTTCTAACTTGCACAATCTATTAAACTCATCAGAACAGAACTCTAAGCCATGTTTGTACAAAGGTATTTTATCTGTTTTCCCGTCTGTTTTTCAATCATAATTTTCCAAGATTTAAATGCGGAAAACATATCATTTTTCTGCTTTAGGAAGAAAGCCCAAACTTTTCTGGAAAAATTATCAGTAAAGGTTAGCATATAATTAGCTCCACCTCTCGAAGGCACTCTAGATGGCCTCCACAGATCAGAATGAATATACTCCAAAATTCCCTTCGTGTTATGGATTCCTTTAGTGAATCGAACTCTCTTTTGCTTCCTAAAAACACAGTGCTCACAGAAATTCAGTTTACAAATTCCTTACCCATCAAGAAGTCCTCTTTTTCTCAATTCTGCCATGCTATTCTCACTCATATACCCTAGGCGCATATGCCAAAGTTTAGTAATATCATCATCTGACAAGGAAGAGGAAGCGACACCTGTATCACCAGTAATAGTAGAACCCTGTAAAACATATAACTTGGCAGTCTTTCTCTGCCCTTTCATCACAACAAGGGACCCTTTGGAAATCTTTAAAGCCCCACTTTTAGCTGTGTATCTATACCCTTTTGAATCAAGAGTTCTCAACGAAATTAAATTTCTTTTCAATTCTGGAACATGTCTTACGTCACTAAGTGTTCTGACAACTCCATCAAACATCTTAACTTTAATTGTTCCAACACCTGCGATTTTACACGAAGCATTATTTCACATCAAAACAACACCTTCAGACACTGTTTCGTAAGTTGTAAACCAATCCCGATTGGGACTCATGTGGAAGGTGCAGCCTGAATCAAGTATCCACTCCTCGCTTACTTTAGAATCATTAATAGAAGCGACTAGAAGTTCACCATCACTGTAGTCTCCTACAATATCAGTTTCACCGGAATTTTCTGATTGTTTTCCCTTTCAATTCGCAGCCTCCCTTTTAATCTTATTTTGTAGCTTATAGCACTCAGATTTAATGTGCCCTTTCTTCTTGCAAAAGTTATAAGTTTTACCTCTGTTTGAAGACTTTGATCTACCCTTAGATTTACCGCGAGGATTTCGTTCCTGTGTCCTTCCACGATCATTATCAACATTTCGATCTTGTCTCCCACGAACAATGAGACCCTTTCCCTAAGAGTCGGGTTTAACTACAAGATGCTTCATCTTATCATACGAGGTCAAAGAATCATAAACCTCATCAACTATGAGAGACTCGCGGCTATATAAAATCGTGTTGCTAAAGGTTGAATAAGACAGGGGCAACGAACAAAGTAGAATCAACCCTAGATCTTCCTTATCATACTGAACTTCCATGGCCTCCAAGTTTGAGAGAATTTCTTTAAACACTGTTAAGTATTCGTGTACAGACGCACCTTCCTCCAAACGATGAGCATAAAGAAGCTGCTTCATATGCAACTTGCTTGTTAGAGTTTTCGACATACATAATTGTTCTAGCCTCTTACATAATGCAGCGACTGTCTTCTCTTTCATCACTGTAAATGCCCAAATTTGACCGGGCTTTAATAATAACAAGCCCAAATCAAACTAAACCCATTACAAAGACCCAAAACCAAACCCAACTAAGCCCAAACCTAAAACTAAAACCCTAGCCCACAAAATATTTTCCAGCAATGAATGGAGGGAGGACCCTAGGCACCGTACCAGGTCACTTCAGCCCTTCACTAGCACCGTACCCTCCCCATGTACATCGTCGGCGCATCCAACGCCCGAAGTGCGGCTCTTCTCGCCCCCGTTGCACCAAAATGACCACCCACAACCAGTTGACCCGTTATACACCTGCAAAAGGAAGCCAAGAAGAGAAACAAAAGCAGAAAAGGGAACAGTAATAGAGAAACAGAAAGGCAGAGCAACACGAATAGTGATTAAACAATAGTGAATTAGCCACTTGTATTTTCGGCTATATAAGGCCTAGGACCGATTTGTAAGGGGAATCATTTTTTTAACAAAAAACATATAAAAGAAAAGAGAAAGGAGGGACTTACCCGAGAACCCCGGAGTCGCGTTGTCGGAGTTCCAACTCCGTCTTTAAAACTGATTTCCAGAGGGGAAAGTGGAAGTCTCTCCTCTCATGTTCTTGGGCCAAAAAAATACGACCTTTGGGTGCTCCAAAACTGGGGTCAAAACCCCCTTTCGCACGACCACCACCTACGGTGGCTTCACGGTGGCGGCGATGATGGGCATAAGCCTTAGCTGAGAAAGAAAACAAAAGGGGGGGCTTCTTTCTCTGCCCTTTTTTGTAAAAGAAAAGGAAAAAAAATAAAAAAAATGGAAAATTTCAGTTTAAATGGCAGTGCAAAACGGTGTCGTTTTGCACCAAAGGCACCAGTACTGAAGCGGCGCCGTATGAGCAGGCCCGTGAGCGACCTGACCCGATCCATGGGGGGATCCGCGTGTTTTACCCATTAAGGATTATTGCACGGTCGGTCATTCTATTTTTAGGGCGGTATAATATGGTCTTCATTGGTTCTTTTATTTCTTTTAAATTTCGTCGCATAATTTGTGTCAGTTTCAGTTGAGTCTCTCTTGAAACACAGCGCGCAGGGGCTAGGGATAATTTCCTAATTGACCCTTCTTGCTTCAACGGGTTTCATCTAAGTCCCCGACCGCCCATTTTCATTATTTATGATTTTTTCCTTGAATTTTAGCTTGATTTTGGCCTATTCCAAGCTTGTTAATTTATTAATTCAGTTTTCCTTTTCGGAATTATTTCTATTTATTTGATTTTAAGTTGTTTTATGTTTAAATCACTTTATAATAATGTACATTAAGATCAACTTTGCATATTTTAAAATATTATTCTCTATTATTATTACATATACATATTTATTTATTTTAAACTATCACACGTATTTTTTGGAAATTATACATGTCTTCGTTATTTTACATTATTATATACAATACCTATTTTAAGTTTCTTATATGTCATTTAATCACATCATTTCATATGCTTTTTATTGTTATTTATTTATAACTTCCTATAAGCTACTTATTTTATTTTATTTATTTTTATTATTATTATTATTATTATTATTATTATATTATTACTATTGCTATCATCATATTATTGAGTTAATTAATTTTATATCGATTCCGTCATATTATATTCTTTCTTTCTTTTGTATTCATCTACATTATTATTACTATTATTATTGTATAATTTATTTTTGAACATATCATGCATTTTAAATTATTAGCAATTTTAAATATTTTATATACATTATTTCTTTTAAATTATCATACGTGGTTTTTATTTTGAGATTCTTATACGTATCTTGATATTTTAGATTGTTACATGTATACATATTGTATTTTAAACATTTTTCTATGCATTATCTTACATCAAATTTCTCTTTTCACATTATTCTTTATAAATATTTTGTATGTCATTTGAGTTGAATCATCTTATATGTTATTTATTTTAAATTTTATATATTATTTTAGTTACACTACTTTATATGAAAACTATTTTAAATTTTTTATTATTTATAGTAAACCTTTATTATTATTAAAACTTTTATATATATTATTTTGAATATATATATATATATATATATATATATATATATTTATTTGAATTATTTTTAGTTACACTACTTTATATGAAAACTATTTTAAATTCTTTTATTATTTATAGAAAACCTTTATTATTATTAAAACTTTTATATATATTATTTTGAATATATATATATATATTTATTTGAATTATTTTTGAACAATATTAATTTTAAATTTCTCTTTTACACATTACTCATTTTAAACTCTTTTGTAAATTATTTTAAAGTGTCCATTTTTTATTTTTTTGTGCATCATTCATCTTGATTCATTTAACACATGGTTTATTTGAAGTTTACTTTATATATATCGTTTTATGCCAAAAAATATTATATATGTTAATGATTGTTTTATATTCTTTACTTTAAATTCCTTTTCATTTTAAAATCGTTTTATGTATCATTTATTTAAAATGTTTTATTATTTTAAGTTGTTTATGTCCCTTTAGAACTCAATTTATTTATTTTAAATATTTTATTTATTACTCATTATAAGTTATTTCCTCATATTATTATCTATTTTATACTTATATATACATATATACATGTACGCATCATTTGATCTAAAATTTTTGTATATAAATGTATCATTTTTCTTAAATTATTTTATATATTGTTGATTTCAAAGACTCATTTTTAACTTTATTTACTTTTAAAACTTAGTTATTATCATGTTAAATAGTTTTTATGTTCTATTCGTTTTAATTTACTTTATACTATTTATTATTTAGATTGTCATATATGTTATTTATTTATTTATTTTATTGCTCCTTGATTACTAATGTTAACATTTAAATAATGCATGTTGAATGGTTATTGTCATTGTAGGTACCTTAATTCATTCACTTGCATCTTTATATTTGTCGTACATTTGTGATGTTACTCTTGTATTATTATTTCATGCTTTATATTCCTTCTTGTTTTATTTCGTTTAAATTATATCACGCATCGACCTCAAATGTATTTGTCCAAACATGGACCGTTTTAATCCAAACAAATAATACACGTCGTTTAAATATCTTACTTGCTATGGTTCAAAGACAATTTTCTAAATAAGGCAATGTTTTGGCGCTTTGGAACATCGAAGAATTGTGCCCTAACTTACGGGATTTCGATTTTCTTGTTGATTCTAAATAACCAAATATCCTTTCGAGTTTTAAAACACATGGAATTCCAATTTAAATTAAAGACAAACTTGCGCTCGGGAATTCATGATATCGTGTCCTAACTTACGGGATGTGATACTCCGATATCCCGAGACAAGGAAATCTTTAACTATCATTTTGAGCTAATTCAAGTGTTTTTTTTAATCAACGTCAATAAAAAGGGATCGTATTTTAAATCCATTCCCGATTTTCAACTCTCGACTCTAGGACAATTACTGATTAATTTGGTGCCAATTTTGGGTGTGACAAGAGTGTTAATCCTTCCTCGCACGTAACCGACTGCCGAACCCATTCTCTCGAGTTTCGTAGACCAAAAACACCGTTTTCATAAACTAAAATGTTTTATTAAAACCAAGGTGGCCCGATCTCACCTAACAAAGATCGGTGGCGACTCCCGTTTTAATTTTCATTTTCAAATAAATTCGATTTCGCTTTTCAAAAAATGGTTTTGACAATCACATCCTACAAAATTTCGTTAGACAAATGCAGATGTAATTGTGTTAACGCCTTTCGATCCTTACGCTTCTTCTCTTCATCTGTTAATGTCGAAGGCATTTTATCTATCCCTAGCAGAGCATCCTCCAGATCCATCTATGTAAGAACTGCTTGCATCTTAATTTGCCACAACGCAAATCTAGTGTTGCGATCCGATAGCGGAATTTCATACTTCAAAGACGCCATTACTGTGATCGAGATGAATAACCTGGAAGCTCTGATACCAATTTGTGAAAAATAAAATTAAATAAAAATAAAATAAAGAACACACAAAATTTACGTGGAAACCCTTTCGGAAAAAAATCACGGGCAGAGGAGAAGAAAATTCACTATGCCAAAAATTTGAATCAATACAAGAGGAATAGACTATGTCTATTTATAGGCTTGTAAAGCCATATTCTAGTAGGATTGAAACACTTTATCCTAATCAATATAAAATAGATGGAGTTTAATAAGGTTTAAAAAACCTTATTCTAAAATAAAATAAAAGAAGTCTAATTCTATATGGATTTTACTTTTATTTTATTTTCCATCGTATTTTATTTAAATAAGAATTCGGGTGACTTAATTCTAACAGATAGTTTAATAAAACAAAACCAAAATTTATTTTGTTCATCTTTGTTAGTTGTAGCGACGTAGAAATTTTAGTTTGGGGTCGCTAATTGTTGCGATCTAGTGAAAAAGTTTAAAAACTGAAATTCGATTTTGAAATAAAAAAGGAGTCACCACCGATCCTTTTTTATAGGTGTGATCGGACACCTATTAGATCTATTTTTAAAACAAAAGAAGGCTAAGTTCGGGTCTACGTCGAAATCCAGAGAAAAAATAGGGCTCGGGAGTCTGTTACGTGCGAGGAAGGTATTAGCACCCTCGCGACGCCCAAAATTGGTATCTCATAAACACGTGTTGTCTTGATTTTCAAAAATACGAGTTCAATGTAACACTTAGTTGTGATCTGATTGAAAAGACGAGAAATTTTAGTTTATTCCGGATTTTTGAGAAGGACATACCGTTTTAACACGAGTCAATCGATGTTCACCCAACATAGCGATGAAATTCAATGACTTAATGTTAAATCAGTACGTTACCTTGATTATTGAAATTAATTGGAAAAGCATGGATAAAATTCTTGAAGTAATACAAAACAAAGTTGAGATTCCTTCATGGAATTCTCTTGGTCGTACCTTCTTGTCATGGGCTGCTATCATTCTTTTTTGGTACATCTGCCCGTGACAAATTGCCCTGAGACGCTTTTCTTCAATGAGATTCAGCTGATCATATCGAGCTTGTACCCATTCTGCTTCTTCTAACTTTGATTCCATTAAGACTCGAAGAGAAGGGATCTCAACCTCGATAGGTAGCATGACTTCCATTCCATAAACCGAGAGAAAGGAGTTGCTCCGTAGATGTTCGTGACAGATGTGCGATATGCAAACAAAGCAAATGGAAGCTTCTCGTGCCAATCTTTAAACGTCTCACCATTTTCCCAATGATCCTCTTAATATTTTTATTAGTCGCTTCAATGACCTGCTCATCTTTGGCGAGATAGGGCGAGGAGTTATGATGCTTTATTTGGAATTGCTCGCATACTTCCTTCATCATCTTGTTATTCGATTCATGGCATTATCTCAAATGATTCTTTCAGCAAACCATATCGACAAATGATTTCCTTTTTCAAAACCTACAAACCGCAGTCTTGGTCACATTGGCAAGCGAAGCGGCTTCTATCCATTTTGTGAAGTAATCAATGACCACAAAATGAATCGATGTCCATTAGAAGCTTTGGAAAATAGGCCTATGACATCCATGCCCCACATAGAAAAAGGCCACGGAGAAGTCATGACGTGAAGGGCGAAGGGCTACATGAATTTTATCGCCGTAGATTTGACATTTGTGGCATTTTCCGCAAAACTAATGCGATTGCTTTCCATCGTCAACCAAGAGTAACCGAGTCTCATAATCTTTCCGCCATACTGAAACCATTGGCATGTGTCCCATGATTCCTTCATGGACATCTTCAAGTATCTTTCGGCTTCAACATCATCCACGCATCTCAAAAGTACTTGATCCTTTCCTCTTTATAGGATATCCCCATCAAGAACAAATCCACCGCCATTCTTCTAATTGTTCTTTTATCGTTCTCATTCGCTTGATCGGGATACCTTTGATTCTTGATATATTCTAAGATATCATGGAACCAAGGCCGTCCGTCTACTTCTTTCTCAATGCTACAACAGTGTGCAGGGACCTCGTATATGCTCATTTTGAGGGGCATTATTTTTGCTTCTCTACTTGCTTTGAACATTGAAGCCAAAGTGGCCAGGGCATCAGCCAATTGGTTCTCTTCTCGTGGGAAGTAATGAAAAGTTATTTCTTTGAATTCCTTGATCAATCTAGCCACTAAATCGCTGTACTTAATCAATTTTGAGTCCCTCACTTCCCACTCTCCACGGATTTGGTAAATCACTAGGGCTGAGTCCCCGTACACCTCCAAGATCTCGATGTTTCGTTCGATAGTCGCATCGAAGCCCCATGATACAGGCCTCATATTCTGCGATATTATTGGTACAGAAGAAGTTCAGTCTTGCAGTGAACGGATAATGATTCCTGTCTGGTGATACCAGGATTGTTCCAATTCCATGCCCTAAAGCATTTGACGCACCATCAAAGCACATCTTCCATGACTTCTCTTTTGATGACTCGGATTCTATTTCTGTGATGCACGTTAAGTCTTCATCTGGGAAATCGAATCTTAAAGGCTCATATTCCTCTGTCGTTCGAGTTGCTAAGAAGTCAGCTATTACGCTCTCTTTTATCGACTTCTGACTTACATAGGCAATGTCATATTCCGAAATGAGAATCTACCATTGTGCCATTCTTCCTGATAGTGCCGGCGATTCCATCATGTATTTTATTGGGTCCAGCTTTGAAATTAGCCATGTCGTGTGATACAACATATATTGCCTGAGTCTCCGAGCTACCCAAAGCAGAGTGCAACAATATTTCTCAATGGACGAATATTTTGCCTCATATTCAGTGAACTTTTTGCTGAGGTAGTAGATCACTTTTTCTTTCTTTCCTGACTCGTCATGTTGCCCCAGTATGCAACCCATTGAACTTTCGAACACAGTCAAATACAATATCAATGGTCTTCCAGGAGTTGGCGGTACTAGCACTGGAGGACTAGACAAATATTGTTTTATCTTATCAAAGGCCACCTGGCATTCCTCGTTCCATTCTCCCGGGTTATGTTTTCAAAGAAGCCGAAAGATTGGGTCGCATTGGTTGGTAAGTTGAGCGATAAATCGGGCGATGTAGTTTAATCTCCCTAAAAATCCTCTAACTTCCTTTTGCGTGCGCGGAGGTGGTAATTCTTGGATGGTTTTTATTTTATCTGGATCAACTTCGATACCTCTTTCACTGACAATGAAGCCTAGCAACTTTCCCGAGGTAGCCCCAAATGTACATTTGGCTAGATTAAGCTTTAGCTGAAACTTTCTCAGCCTTTCGAACAACTTCTTGAGGTGCACTACATGCTCTTCTTCCCCTCGGGATTTAGCAATCATGTCGTCAACGTAGACCTCTATTTCTTTATGCATCATGTTATGGAATAACATTACCATAACCCTCTGATATGTTGCCCCAGCATTCTTTGACCCGAATGGCATCACCTTGTAGCAGAACGTTCCCCACATTGTTATGAAGGTAGTTTTCTCCATATCCTCAGGGGCCATCTTGATCTGATTATACCCCGAGAATCCATCCATGAAAGAAAACAATGAATGTTTTGCTGTGTTGTCCACCAAGGTGTCAATATGTGACAAGGGAAAATTATCTTTTGGGCTTGCTCGATTCAGGTCACGGTAATCCACGCACATTCGTACTTTGTCATCTTTCTTTGATACCGGGACTATGTTAGCCACCCATTCTGGATATTTGGAGGCTTGTAGGAAGCCAGCGTCAAACTTCTTGACTTCTTCTTTTATTTTCAACAGCATTTCGGGTCTCATCCGTCTTAATTTTTGCTAGATGGGCTTGCATTCTGGCTTTAATGGGAGCTTATGGACCACTAAATCTTCATCTAGCCCTGGCATGTCCTGGTATGACCATGCGAAAACATCTTTGTATTTGCGGAGTAAAGTGATCAAACTATGCCTGGTACTCTCTGAAATAGAAGTCCCAATCTTCACTTCTTATTTCCTCTCTTCAGCGCCCAAATTTATTGTTTCCACAGATTCTTCATGAGGCAAAATCTATTTATCCTCTTGTTCCACCATTCTTAACAATTCAGGAGGCGAGACATAATTTTCAGCATTTTCTTCGGCTTCAAATTCTCCTAAGCAAACAGCCTTCTCAAAATCAATTTCAAGATTCGTAACGGGCTTATTCATGTCGTCAATATCTGAGCACTTGAAAGTTGAATGGAAAAGAAAGCTATAGAAGGACATCCAAGTATTGGAAACAACAAACAAAATGTTATGTCATGGCAATGAGGCAAAGGTAAGGATAGGCTATGAAATGAGAAAATGATTATGAAATTAGCGATAATGCGAAAAATCGTGACAAAATGCATCTTCATTGATATTCATTTAAATGATAAAGAGCGAATGCAAGCTCTTACAAAAGAATTCTATTATATCTAAGGACACAATAGAAGGTTAATGTTTAGCATTACTCTGAAGACTTATAAACTACAAGAAGCTCCTCGGCAGTCCAATTGTTCAACATGAAACCAGGAGGGCAAGGGCATATCCTCGAGATATCTTTACTTGCACCAGCCCCTTTGTCAATGACATTTATACTGACATTCTGAAAACCCCTTTCAATTAACCCCAGCACATTTTGTGGATCATCTTGTCCAGGGTACATCATTCCCGCAGATGTAAATGTTTCTGACAAAGGAGGGTACTCTATTGGTTCCCATTCTGGTTCTTGGCCCAAAGTTCTTGCAATTCTTCTCTCTTGATCCTTCTTCCACTGTCTTCTTCTTTGACGCATGTCCGGCTAAAACCCCAAACCGTATCGGGCCTTGTGGTGTACTGGCTTTAAAGCCCTAACTATTCCTTGCAGATGTCTCCCTAAACCTCTTCTCACACGAGCTCCCCTTCTTACGGTCAACTTGACACCCATTCTGGTATTTCTCGACAGTTTTGGTATTGGAATTCTGTTTCCCTCAGCGACGAAAGTGGCATTGACGAATTCAAGGGATCGAAAGGAACATTCTACCGCATCTTTGCTTACTTCCAGGTATGGCACATCAGTAGAGATAGATGCGACAATGTCTTCTTCGCCCTCGACTGTGACCAAACAGCCATCCATGATAAATTTCACCTTTTGATGGAGGGATGATGGGACTGCTCCAGCAGAATGGATCCAAGGTCTTCCCAAAAGGCAGTTATAAGAGGGTGTAATGTCCATGACTTGGAACTCGACCTCATAAATGTAAGGGCCCACTTCCAAAGGGATTTTGATCTTTCCAATGACTTCACGCCTCGTCCTGTCAATGCCCTTACCGTGGAATGACAGGGCCTTCAGTAGGACAAATCCATCGGTATTCTGGAAAGCGTAGCCAATGGCATAACATTTAACGCTGACCCATTATCGATGAGTACGTTCGGTATTATGTAGCCCTTGCAGCGAGTCGTGATATGCAGCGCTTTCACCGAGCCTCTACCATTTGGCGGTATCTCATCATCACTAAAAGAGATGTAATTGTCCGCATGCCGATTGTTTACCCACCTATCAAGCTTTTCGACAGATATGTTGTTGGCCACATAAGCTTGATTTAACACCTTCAATAAAGCATTCCTGTGGCTCAATTTAACAAAGAGAGATAGAACCGAGATTCGTCTTGGTCGCTTACTCAATTGTTCCACCATACTATACTCGCTGTGCTTAATAAATTTCAAGAATTCTTGAGCTTCTTCCTTATTCACAGGCTTTTTAGTTTCTTGCACGGGTGGAATTTCTTGCTCGACTTCGACTTCGTGCATCACTGTTTTCCCTTTTTGCTTCGAGTTGCTATTTTTCTTTACCGGTTCAACTTCTTTAGAATAGTATCATCCATTTCGAGTAAAATGACCTACCTCCCCAACATATTCAGTTATGGCTTTGGACTTTTCAACTTCCGGTGTAATGATATTAACATCATATCTCCACGGTACTGTTTTGTTGTCCTTATACGGGAAAGGAGACGGTACTTCAATTACCATCTGTGGTTTCAACGGCTCTCTCATCGCGTCGTAATAAATTACCAATGGTCGATCAGCACTATAAGGGGCCCCTGATGATTGGCTATCAGAGATGCATACTTCTCTTTCGTTGGCATCTTCTCTCTTGTTAAGGACCTTGATCTCCTTATTATCCATCCGGTCTTGAAGTAACCTTTTAAAGTCCTCACATGACTGAATGCCATGTCCAACAATCCCATGAAAATTGCAAAAACTTTGACCTTCTTCTCCAAAAATTCTATCAGAGTGACAGAGCAATCCTTTCTTAACCAATACCTCCCAGATTTTCTGCAGAGGCGTCCTTATTTCTGACACACATCTTCTAACCTTCCATTCATCCTCTTTCCCCACTGTACTCACATTCCCTTCGGTATGGTTAGGGAACGGGTTCCCGGTAGCGTTACTGGCACTATCGAATCGTAGGATACCCGCGTCAATGAGTCCTTGAACTCTCCTTTTGAAAGTAAGACAGTTCTCAGTAGAATGCCCCTGGTTCCCTGCGTGGTATGCACAACTAGCGTTTGGATCGTACCACTTTGGGTATGGAGGTTTAAGGGGTGCCATGTAATGGGGAGAAATTAGCTGTTTTTCTAAAAGTTTTCGGTACAATTCCCCATATGACACAGGGATGGGGTAAATTACAGTCTCTCGAGATTATGCCTTGCTGGTCTTGGTTCGTTTCTGGGTTGGCTTTGGGTGGGTGCCGTATTTTGTGGGAAAGTGGTGGCTGGTCATTGGTTGTTCGTGGCGTATATGGGGTAGGACGGATGTGGTGCTTGGTAGTAAGGGGTTTGAGGGGGATAATAAAAATTCGGGGGTGGATAATTTCAAGGTCGGGGTTGGTTAGGATACGAATTGGGAATGTAACGACTCCCAGTTCCCACCATGTGGGCTTCTGGCTCTTTCTTCCTTACGGGTGCTGCTTTTCTTGAGCCTTCTGATCCTTCTATTCTACCGCTCTTGACGGCATTCTCTATGAGTTCACCGGATATTACAATATCCGCGAAATCCTTCGTGGCACTTCCCACTAATTTGTCATAAAACGGTGCCTTTAAAGTATTGATAAAGAGAACGGTTATCTCCGTTTTTGTTAGTGGTGGTTCCACTTGAGCTGAGACTTCTCTCCATCTCTACGCATACTGTCTAAAAGTCTCTGATGGCTTTTTCTCCATCATTTGTAAGGTCATACGGTCTGGCACCATATCCGATACATACTTGTCTCGCTTTCAAAATCTCGACGCCAAGTCCTTCCAAGATCGAATCTTTTCTCTACTAAGTTGATTGTACCACCGAAGAGCTGACCCTGTTAGACTATCTTGGAAGCAATGTATGAGTAGTTTATCCTCGTTCACATAACCGGTCATTTTTCGACAGAACATAGTGAGATGTGCTTTTGGGCACCTTGTCCCATCATACTTCTCAAAATCAGGCACTTTGAACTTCGGAGGCAAAATTAGATTAGGTACCAAACTGAATTCCTTGGCACCTAGTGCGGAGAAGACTTCAGTGCCTTCTATTACTTTGAGTCTTTCCTCTAGACTCCTATATTTTGCGTCATGGTTATCCAATTTCAACTTGGCTACCTCTGCTGGGTCATCCAGATCTGGAACTAGTGGATCAGCAGGACTAGCCCCTGGGTCGACGCGAATATTCCTTGCCCCAAATTAGTGGGTGGAGCAGGTGGCATAGGTCGATGTTCCAAGCCTGTGGGTTCCCATTGAGTATACCCTCTTTGTGTTGTATACGCGGGCGGTGGAGTGAATCCCGGGGGATAGAGTGGATCCTGATCATGGTGAATTCTTGACTGAGGTTCCATAACATCGGGGTTCTGCATTTTTCCTTTGACCAAAGTTGTCATCATCTCCATCATTTTAGCCATCTGATTTTTTTGCTCGAGTGATTCCTCTCGAGATCTCACCATTAGGTCTCTCGTCTCTTGTTGCGATTTGGCCAGTTGCTCTTCTAATTCCTTTTGAGCCCTTTCCATCCTTTCAATTCTCTCATTGAATTCAGCTTCCATTACTCTAGCTTGTCGGCGCGTTTTATAGGAATGGCGTGGTTCTAGATTTGAAGTCTTGCAACTACGGATTATACGGTTCTTTAATTCCGGTGGATGATTATGGTGATATGTACACGCGATGAATGAATGAATGAGTATATGAATGGATGAATGTCCAAAGAATAAATGATGCATAAATGTTAGTTATGAGTAAACATGCAAGAATTTGGTGTTGATTTCAAGATAGCCCCATATTTAGGCATTTCATTTATCAACACAGTCTATTACAAAAAGTTTCCATTTTTCCAATAGTTACACAAATTTCCTAGCCACATTGCCTTGTTTCTTCACTTGCTCTAAAAACTCTGATATGCTCGATCTTCGGCTCGGAGGGAATTGGCAACTGAGAACTTCGACTTTATCTGATAATTGAACAATTTGCATAGCCACTTTGTGAATTTCATTGATCAAGAAGTCGAATTGCATTTCTTTTTCTTTGAGAGTTCCTTCATACGCATGAATGTCCTTATCGTACTGATCATTCTTTTCTTTTAGAGCCTTCAGGAGGTTATCTAATTGTTGTTGACGAGATTGCAGCATATTTTCTAGATCTCGTGCTTTCCTTTTTAATTCTTGATGTTCAGACTGACTATTCGCAAATTCTGCAGTCACCATTTCATACTCGGCGTTCTTCCTTCTTAACTCTATCACAGTGCGCGCAGCCTTTTCCTCCTCTTTCTTTGCCTTTCCCTTCCAAAATTCCATTCCTCCCTTGATATTGCTAATTTATTCCTTCCACTTTGCTATCGACTTGCCCAACCCACTATTCTTTATAGTGTTTCTTAATTTCTTATTTTCCAAATGAAGGTCCCTTAAGTCGTTTCTCACGATCTCAGCTTCTCTTTGTACTTTTTCAGTTCTAGACCTTTCAACCTGAACTTCAATCTTCAGTTGATAGTTTTCTTCTTGAAGGGCACTAAGGTCCCAAGACATCTTGGCCTTTTCTCATTCGAATTCTTGTCTTGCCATTTCTAGCTCAGACGACGTTTCCTCCGAGAAAGGATTCTGGATGGTGTAGTTTGTTGACGAGATTTGTTAACTATTTACCCGTTGCTTCCTCCATATGTCATAATCTTGGGTAAGGGTATCAGCATACAAGGCTAATTCTATGAAATGAATTTCCTTCCAAGACTTTGCAGTGTCTCGGACTCTCTTCATATATCCTTCACCCGCAAAGCGAACTCGAATCGTGCTAATCCTCCGCTTCTGGGTAGGAATTGTCATGAAAAAATTGCCTTTAGACTAATAGCGGAGCATATCCAACTCCTCCCCATAACTCGAGTAAAGGTACCCAATCTTGGCTTCCACATTTGTATAGCAGAACTGAAGGACGGATCTAGGGTGCTCTCCATGTTATATCCTCGGTGCGAAGATTCTGAAAGACTGATACCCAATGTTGCTGTGACTTCTTTCGGCCATTCTTTCTTGAGCTAAGTTTCTAGTGGGGCAAATGTTTTTGAAAACATATGGAACGGAGTGCGCTCTACTTTCCAAAAATGACTCAAAATCCAAACATTGAGCAACTGAGCACATCCACTAAATCGTCCCTTTCCAACCCTTCGACAAGTGCTCAGGGACCTGAAGGTCTCGGCTAGGATAGTCGGGACAGGGTTGACTCCTTGTTTTAACCTTTCGAAGAAATCTACTACTGCAACTTCGAGATGTCCGAGAACTTTTGGGAAAATGACCAAACCATAAATGGCCAAAGCGAATAGATTTACCCTTTTCAGCATGTCGGGATGGTTCAGAGCCAAATCTCGTAGGGAGGACCATGGAATGCAAATAGTTTCATTCTTCTTCTTTATTTATTTTTCAGCCGATGCATCAGTCATGTCTGTCAGTCTCACTAACTTTTTCTTGAAGGTCATCGGCTTAGGCTCCTTCACATATATTTTGCCGAATTGTACATTGTCGATGCGGAGTAAAGCAGCATACTCTTCTATGGTTGGAGTCATGTCTTCTTGATTGAAGGTGAAACACTGATAAGCTAGGTCCCAGAATGGAACCATGGCTTGAATCAACTGTTCGTCTACACGGATGGTGATCAGGTGAGCTATATCTCCATACCTCTCGGTGAAAATGTCTCTAGTGTCCGAATCCCACCGATTCCAAATTCAACCAAATCCTCAAGGTTATTTTGGCAAACATTTACGTTATATGTTCGGGCAAATTGGCAACACACCCTTCCACTAGACTATCCCCTTTTCTCTCGAGTTTTAGAGACCGATCCGAACCACAAGATTCTTCTCGGTTATTTGTGTAATTGACTCCTCCATTAGAAACCCATTTTTTGGCAACCAACCTTTAATCAACACCTTCCTAATATGATGCCTATGATGCATGATGAAAATAAAAATAAAAACAAACAAACTTGGTTAGTAAACACAACAAATATAATTTGAAAAACAAATTAAACTACCCAATCCAATTCTTTTGCATAAAGAGTGTAAATGAAAGGCAAAAGGCATTTTCTCCGTGTACTTATTTTGGTGACTATAAGCGGACAGAGGTTCGGCATGGCTCTAATTGGATAGCTCGTATGGTTCATTATATGCGATCTCGGTTCTAGGCAATTACTCGAATTGCTCGTACTATCATCTGCTAAGATCAAGACGAAGCCTCGGTCATAACCCATCACAGCTCACAAGTTCAATTCGAGGATTACATTTACTTATGCCTATGCGGAGGGACAAGTTAACTCACGAAAGCATAAGTCATATGTAACCCAAAGTATTCACTAGCTTTGTGCGGAGGGACGAGTTAACTCACGAAGGCGTGGCGTTTACTTTCACTTAAGCGGACGGAGCCCGGGTAGAGAGCTCATGTTATGCGAAAATGCAAGTGCATGGTGTGTGGGGAAAAACTCATAAACCTTTACGTTTTACTTAAAGAAACTAAACCAAAATTAAAACCATAAAAATTGAAAACTGAAAAACAACCAAATAAGCAAGTTAGAAGAAATATTTACAACACGATACAAATGCATGAATTTTGAAAACGAGATTTTCGGATCACGACTAAATATTTACTTTGAACAAGGAAATTTGAAAATTTTGACAAAACGTGTTTAATTCCAGACACGACTCTCAAAAAGGCGGTCCACAGTGGAGTCGCTGGCTGTAGTGACGTAGAAATTTTAGTTTGGGGTCGCTAATTGTGGCGATCTAGTGAAAAAGTTTGAAAACTGAAATTCGATTTTGAAATAAAAAAGGAGTCGCCACCGATCCTTTTTTATAGGTGTGATCGGACACCTATTAGATCTATTTTAAAACAAAAGAAGGCTAAGTTCGGTCTCACGTCGAAATCCGGAGAAAAATAGGGCTCGAGTCTGCATTACGTGCGAGGAAGGTATTAGCACCCTCGCGACGCCCAAAATTGGTATCTCATAAACACGTGTTGTCTTGATTTTCAAAATACGAGTTCAATGTAACACTTAGTTGTGATCCGATTGAAAAGACGAAATTTTAGTTTATTCGGTTTTTGAGAAGGACATACCGTTTTAACACGAGCCAATCGATGTTCACCCAACATAGCGATGAAATTCAATGACTTAATGTTAAATCGATGCGTTACCTTGATTATTGAAATTAATTGGAAAAGCATGGATAAAATTCTTGAAGTAATACAAAAAAAGTTGAGATGAAATAAAAATAAATAGATAGAAAAATTAAAATTATCTTTGAAGTAAATAACAAATAGGGCAATAATGCAAAAATATTGAAAATATATAATACATGTAACACAATGATGATATATGCATATATATTAGAAATGACAACAATATAAAATGGATTTACTAATATACTACAAAGACACATACATTCATAGATATAAATAATAAGGATATTAGAAATGCTAAGTATATAATGTTGGAATATATACGTAATATAAAAATTGGTAGAATGTAGTATTAAAATATGTGCACGATATATATAATAATAAAACTGTTGATAATATTTCACAAATATGTATATATACTAAAAATATGCATAGCAATATATAAAGTATAATATATAATATTGAAAATACATATGTTAAATAATATTAAATTATTTACATAATACATATATATAGGAACAAGCAGTCAATAATACATGAATATGTACATAGGCATATTAAATACATATGATCGATATAGAAATATTAGAATAAATCAATTAAAAAGTAATGCTATGCACAAATAGATATATACATATATAACAAAATATCTAAATAATACTATGTTTGATGATAATAACAATGACGATATAAAAATGTATACTTACAACAACACATTCACTACATTAATAATCATAATAGTAATGGTATTAAGATATGAAGAATAACAATGTAACACAAAAATACTATAATACAAATCTATACACATAAATAAAAATATACACTATTGTAATAAAGATAATAATAATATACTATTAAAATATATAAAAGCAGACATAACATTTAAATATTAGAATAAAGTAGCTAAAATCTGAACATAAATACATATATATATACGCATATAACAAAAATATACGATAATAATAATAATAATAATAATAATAATAATAATAATAATAATAATAATAATAATAATAATAATAATATGGGAATACAAGAAAATTTAAATAAGAATTAAAGATAAATCAAAAAAAAGGACCAAAATTGGATAAAAATCGAAGTTTTGGGGCCAAATCTAAAATAAAAATAAGCCACTGGGTCGTATTGCAACACGCGCGAAGCATGGGGGGACCAAAGGCGCAATATCCCCAAGCCTCTAAAACGCTACGTATTAAACGGGGCTAAATTGTAAGGCGGATCGAACTTTAGGACCAAATTATAAATAAATATAAACTTGATTTGAAACACTGAAAATGCGGAAGGATCGATTGCGCAAATATCCCATTGAATTAAAAACACGCGGATCCTGGAGTGGGTCGGGCCGGATCGGGTCGGACTATGGTGAAACGGTGCCGTTTAAGCGTCTAGGGGTAACGGCCAAAACGGTGCCGTTTTATTCCTCTATAAAAACCAAATTTTTTTGAAAATTTTCACATTTTAGCAGAAGAGAGAAAAAAAAAAGAAAAGAGAGAGAGGGAAGAAAGGAGAGAGGAGAGAGGGGAGGGCTCGACCACTGGTTGGTCATGGACAGTACTAGGAAGCTTCATGAATTTTCAAAAAGTAATTTTTTTCTTCCTTTTTTTTTTTGCTGTTTATTTTAGTGTTTATTTTTATCCTTAATCTAAATATATGTCTAAAATAGGCCTAAGGCCGAAACTAAAATGGAAAAGAAAAGAGAAGAAAAGTAATCACCTTTAGTTTTCTAGTTCTTTGATTTTAATCCCTTTGATTTTTCTGATCTTGGTTGCTTCAAAAAATGCTTGTTTTTGTATTATAATTTCTATATATTTCTTGACTTTTTTTCCAAAAAGAAAACCCCTTTACAGTGTTTCATTCGGCTTTTTATAGCCTATTTGTTACATGCTTTGTTATTATTTTTTGCTATTCTTGCTTCTGCTTTGCTTGTCTGTTGTTTTTGCAGGGCATGGCTGGTGTTGGTGGTGGGAGTGTCAGACGGTATGGGCAAGTGCAGTCTCTCAAGAGGAGGAAGTGGTCTGGCAGCTCGCGTAGGGGCTGAGTGATCGCGCACATGGGGCAACGGCGAGTGGTTCGGCTGATTAGGGTTTTGGGGTTTTGGGTTTTGGGTTTGTAAGGGGTTTGGGCTTCTGTGTATTGGGTTTTGGGTTTGTAAGGGTTTAGGGGTTATTAAATGGGTCATCCGGGGTTGGGTTGTAAAAGGGGTAAATGGGTAATTGGGTTTTGGGTTTGTAAGGATTTAGGGGTTATTAAATGGGTCATCCGGTGTAACGCCCCAATTTTCGGGAATCCTGTGAATGTTGGCATAGGTTTAATTATGTTAGTGGGCCTCTAGAAAGCCTAAGCTTAAGATAGAACCCGACAATTTTAGTTAATTTTTGTTCCATAAGAAAAAGGGGGTGAAATTATGAAATAGGACCTATGTGAAAATGTTTGAAAATGCTATAGGCTAAATTGAAGTGGCCAAATAAATAGGAGTGCAAAATAGGAGGATTTGCATGACAAACCTCCCATTTTACATGAAGTGGCTAGCCATCATGTTGTTGTAGACAAAATGTACACTTGATATCCATAATTTATGGTACAAATTGATACAAATTGATAATAGGTTAGGTAAATGTTTCATGATAATAGGTTAGGTAAATGTTCCATGATAATGGGTTAGGTAAATGTTCCATGATAATGGGTTAGGTAAATGTTTCATGATAATGGGTTAGGTAAATGTTTCATGATAAGAATTTCATGTCTTTTGTATTAAAGAATTAAATGGATGAAATATGAAGTTTTATTAAAAGAAAAATGGGTGAAAAGAACAAAGTTTTGTCCATCTTTGTTCATCATAGCTGAAAGTTAGAGAAGAGAAAGGAGAGGAGAAAGCTCTTGAGTATTCGGTCATTAGGAGGAGGAAAATTGAAGGTAAGTTCTTGGTACCTTGCTTCTATTTTGAGGTTCATGAGTTCTTCTTGATTCTACCTTAACTCTTGAAGTATATTTTGATTTTTAGTTGTGTTGTGAGCATTTAGACATGAATTAAAATGAAGGAAATGGTTGTTGTTTCATGTTCTTTTGATGAAAAATGGAAGATAGGTGAAGTTGAGCCAAACAAATGAGCATGCATGTGCCTTAGATGTTAAAGGAAAAATCAGCTAACATGTTGTGCTTTAAAATGATGAAATGGAGATTATACTTAAGTAAAATCATAGATATGTGATGATTGATTGGTGATATACATGTTTAAATAACAAGCATGCAAGTTAGGTGTGAAAGAGTGATTTGGTAATAAATCTGCTTGGGACAGCAGCAGTAACGTGACTTTGGAAAATCACCATAAATTGTGGGAGATGAATTAGAAGCTGAATAAATTATGTAATTAAAGCTTATTTAGTCTAGTTTCTAATGAAATAAACAAGAACATATTTCAAATTCTGTACAATGAGAAATTTGATTCGTAATGAAGGGTGGTCAGATTAGTCAAACAGTGAAACATGGGAAACTTTGAGAAAATTCTGGTATTGATTGGCTAAACCAAAAATTCTGAAAATTTTATGGATAGAAGATATATAAGTCTATTTTTAGGGAAAATTAACGGAACTTGATTTGGAGTTTCATAGCTCCAGTTATAAATGATTTAGTGACTGTTGCTCAGGAAGACAGCTTGCAGTGAAATTATGATTATGTGGTAAACATTGACAAAAATTTGTTAATGAGTTGCTTTTGATTTCTTATAAACTTACTATGATCTGTAGGTGTGGTTGGCGAATATTGTAAGGGGTTAATCGTAGTTTGTATTTGAATAGTTAGATTAACGTGTTAGTAATCCAATTGTAGGCGGTTCGTGTGTGGATCTCGTCGAAGATATCATCATAAGCAGTGTGTAACTAACACCCTCTTTCTTAGTCTAGATCGGCAAAAGCGAAATGCCGAAATGTCAAAACGGTATTTTGTAGATTTGCGAGTGTGCGAATGCTCGTGAGGTAAATCGATTAATGTTTTTGGTAAGTTGAAATGTTTGACCGCAAAGTGCATGATTTCTATGCCCTCGATATTTTTGGGCTTAATGGGCCAAAATTGGAATGATGGGTCAACGGGCCCAATTCGGTAAGAACCCTCGGTACGTGATTCTGTTAGTACGTGAAAAGTAGGAATATGCATGAAAAACCCTAAAATAGATAAATTATGAAATACCTTTAAAAGTGGAAAATTTACGCTTTACCCTAGTAGATAAATTACCAAATACCTCTAGGGTTAAATTGACCTAAATGCATGTTTGATTGTTGTTATTTCTTGCATGCCATGTTGTTATTATCTGATGCATGGAATGGGATATTGACGGAGGAAGTACTAAAAGTGGCTTGTCCACGTCTTGGAGGCTTTGCCTCAATTCTTTGATAAGCGGCGTGCAAGGCTTCAAGCTGTGGAGTGTTAAATGGATGGGTTGAGCTATTCCCCACATGGAGTGTATGGCTGGTACGGGTGGAGTGTAGTGGTTGGTGGGTTGAGTAGTCTCCCCAAATGGGCTTGCATATGTTTCTTGATGTTGCATGTATTTTGAAATGGGCCTATGGGCCATCTTTATTATCTGAATAAGGGCTAAGGCCCGCTTTATTATGTCTGAAAAGGGCTTTAGCCCAAGATCACTATTACCCAAATGGGCTTGCATATGTTATTGATGTTGCATGTATTTTGAAATGGGCCTATGGGCCATCTTGTTATCTGAATAAGGGCTAAGGCCCGTTTATTGTAATTTGAAAAGGGCTCGGCCCAGATACCACTTTTTACTGAATGGGCTTAGGCCCAATAGGCTTGAGTGACTTGGGCTTTGAATGGGTTTTCCTTACACTGAGTTTCCCAAACTCACCCTTTTATTTTATCCACGCAGTAATCCCCAACCATAGTGGTCTTGGAGCTGTGAGGGAATTGGAGTGGCCACCCGTTCAAAGTTTGATTTTCTTCGGTGAACTGGACATCCTTTTAATTACGTTTGAGGTTTTGGGCTTTTAAATGTAATAAGGCCGCTTATTTATTTTTGATGGTTTTATATGTTTTATTAAGATAGATAATATTTATTTTAATTGTTGAAATTGGATAGCTTTAGGCGCGTTTTCAAAAACAACAGTTGATTTCAAAATAACACGACAACAAGCAAAGCTTCCGCAATGAAAGTATTTTTCCAAAATTAATCACTTTTCCTAAAATGACTTAATCAAATCGGTTTTCCTAGAAATATCCATGACATTAAGGTGTGGCAATGGCGGTATGCATGTCTAGGATTGGATCCGAAGGAGCTTGGTATAGCGATCCGATGGACTCACCACCTCTTTTCCGGTTTTCTACCTGGTGCATAGCTTCCATTCACTTTAACCCTTAATGAATTAATCTTTTGAACATCAAGTACGATTTTCTGGACTTAGAAAGGAAATTTTTTTTTTTACGTGTTTGATGTGGCATGCCGGATCCGGCCATAACTTCTGGGCCGGGTTTGGGGTGCTACATCCGGGGTTGGGTTGTAAAAGGGGTAAATGGGTAATTGGGTTTAGATTATTGGGCTCCGGGTATTGTAATATATTTGGGGTTTTGTGGGTCAGTGGTTTAAATATTTGGGTTTATTGGGCTGTGGGTATTTTGTAGAAGGGCCCAAAATTGGCCTACAACATTATTAACCAAAAAATAGAAAATAAAGAAGGGTTTGAAGCTTTCTTAGGGTTCGACACTTGCAAGGCTTAATTGGTAAGTGTTTTGAGCTCGATTTTTGATGATTTTCGTGTTTTTTTAATCGTTGCAGCTCAATTTAGCTAGCCTGTACCTTTAATTTTGAAATTGTTAAAGATTTTGAAAGTTTCCATTGATGAGTTTATGTGTTCTTTGGTGTTTGAATATGAAATATGAATTTTTGATGTTAGATTTTCATATTTTGTAAAGTGATTTTTGACAAAAATGTCAAAAAGGGATTAATTTGTAAAATATGCAAATTGAGTTCTTGAAATGTGAAATAAATGAAAGTTTTGGGCTGCTAGGGACTTATGTATAAATCAGCTAAGCATGGGTTAAGTTGAATTGTGTGAATTTTGTATATTTGTGAAATAGGGACTAAATTGAATAAATGCAAAAGTTTAGGGGCTAATATGTAAAAATACCCAAATATATGTGTTTAAGGATTAAATTGAATGAATGAATAATTAAATGAGTGGCTCAGTACTCATGACGAGTAGAGTATACCTTAGATCTAAGTTGATCTAACAGTCAGTGTTGGAGATCAGAGAGGAAAATTGTTTGGATTTTGGTCTGTAGATTCATGATGTTTAAAGTTGTTTTAAAAAAGAAGGGGAAAAAGAACTTTCAATCGATGCAGGTGGTGTAAACAAAGAAAGCTATATAACATCGATTCAATAGCCAAGGACTTAGATAAAAACTTTCATATAATTCGATTATCATTTTATGACTTTTCAAGTGGCCAAAATGTAAATTTAGTAATAATTTAGTGAGATTTTAGACTATTATTTTTTATTTTAAAGAAATTATAATGACACATGTTAACGTCCTAAGTTGGAATTTTTTATTCTATTGCATTGCATAAAACAAATACCCTTAAATAAATAATATATCTTTCTTCTAGTTGACTTTCTCTATTGGTGTATATCATTCCTGGCCAATTACAAGAATGTAAGGACAAATTGCCTATTTATTTATTTTTCATATTGGCGATATGTAAATTGTTTGGTTTGAATTTTGATTATATAAAACCCATTATTATTATTATCCCAATTTTTAACTGATGAAATTTGAATATCCAACCTCCTAATTTTATATTAGTAAATGGATCACATGTATAAAAAAACCCTATTGTTCTCACCTTTTCTCCCAATTTGTAATATGTATAAAATAAACAATTAGTCAACTTTTAATAAATATATGGTATTAATAGGAGAACAAATTCATAGTCCAAAATTAATGCCATCTATTATAATATTTTGTTAATATTTTTTAACAATTTTATTATAGGTCTTGATTATATTTTTGTTCTTTTCTAGTAATGATATAATGCTAGAACTACTCATAATCTCTTCCCAACCATAAATAAGAAGATAATGTGTTTCAAATAGCACTCGAACCCTCATCCTGTATTGGCAATAATATCTATACTAATCACAATAAGACTCAATCAGTTTTTATTAGTAATATTTTATTTGTAAGAAATATAGATTAATCAACTTAATGTATATGTGTGGGGCCGTAACATTTAGGAAAGAAAATAGTGTATTAATTAAAATGGTAGACTTGCCTATTTAGTCTTTTAAAATTTTATAAAATTATATATTAGTATAATGATAAAATTACATTTAATTTTATTTCTCAATAATTTATAATTTATCTTTGATCTCGTTAATGTGATTTTTTAACTTTGTCCCTGAGAGTTAAACATTTAAAATAACTATAGGTAGATTATCATATCATCATCTACTTGTACGATATTGTTTTGTTTTTTACAATGCACCTCTCTCTAGGTTACTAATGAATGGCGAAATCAGGAGACTAGCAAAAGACCTTGTTCCTCCTAAAATGATTTTTTATTTATTTAGGTATCTTTATAATTTATAAAATTTTAAATTAGTAATAGTAAATTTACATTTTGATTTTTCTAAAATTATAAAAATTGATTTAATCTTTTAAAACTAAAAGATATAAATTATTTAAATTAAAATGGTAAAATTATAATTTTATTATTGTAAAAACATATAAAAAAATTTTCGACTTCACAACTGTTAATGTTATTATTATTGTTAATAGGTAATAATGATATTATTATTGTTCATGCGAAAACGATTGTAATATTTATTACATAAAATTGATACATAATATCTTACAATGTTTAATTAGTAAATATAAATCGTGATGATTTTGATGGAAACCTAATTTTTTCTCAAAATAATGGACAATTATCTACTAGACTTAAAATACAGATATATTATATGCATTATTGATGGACTTCGAGAGCTAACAAGTAACCGTAAATTACACTGATATTTGAATCATTCAAATGGAAGAAAAGGAAACATTCTTATTTATAAGTAATTAAATAGGTTTTAATCTTGACTATAATACAATTGTTGACTGCCAAATATTTTAATACACATAAATTTAATTACTTTTTAAATAAATATAATTGTTTGTACATTTTTTTAGTAAATAAAAAATGCATGCTTAAAACTAGGAATGTATAGAGATAAAGGTTGTTTGTTAAAGTTTCACTACGCCCCGCCACCTTTGAGAAAAAAAAGAAACCACTATAAATAGACCTAAATCCCTACACAAAGAGAAACCAAGTTAGCTTACAAGCTGATTTAGTTTAAGAAAACATTTCCTTAGAGCATAAAAGAAAGTTAAGAACATGGCTATTGATGCTGAAATTGAGTTTCCAACCATTGAGTTACGTTCATCGGATTTGAAGCGAGGAACCAAAGGGTGGAACCGTTTGTGCAAGAGGGTTCGAGAGGCTTGTGAGACTTTCGGTTGTTTCGATGTGGTGTACAAAAAGATATCAACAAAAATCCGAGAGGATGCATTTGAATTGCAGAAAGAACTAGTTAAGGTCCCAGTGGAGAGGAAACAGAAGAACACCAGTCCCTTGCCTTGCCATGGTTGGGTTGGACCATGCGAGCAGGTTTCTATGTTGTATGAAGGCTTTGGAGTCGCAGATGCCTCCAACTATGATTCTGTTAACAACTTTGCTCAACTTATGTGGCCTAATGGCCAGCCACGCTTTACGTAAGAAAAATTCTTTTACCTTTCTAATTTTGTAGGTTGTGTTGATTTCAGATCAATTTTGATTCAAATGAGTAGGAATTATTGACTTTTTATTTTGATATTTTGTTTTCAGTGACACTATACATACCCTAGCGACGCAAATGGAGGAGCTGAACAAGTTAATTTGGTTAATGCTAACTGATAGTTACGGATTACAGGAGGATTCACTGAAGATGAACTACAAAACGTTGGTGCGGATGATGAAATACCTGGCCCCTCCGCCTGGGGAGTATGAGAGAGGATTCTTTGCTCATACTGATAAACCAATTAGCACACTCATTTGTGAGGACAAATCAGGGCTGGAAATTGAGGTCAATAATGACCAATGGATCAAGTTGACTAATTTATCTCCTTCTTCCTTTGTTTTTATTGTTGGAGATCCTCTCAAGGTACTTTTTATATATTTGATTAATTCTCCTTTGAATTTATTTAAAACTTAACATAAATATTCTATGTGAATAGAACAAGCAACATAAGAGTCAAAACCAAGTTAAGTGAAATTTTATCTTCTTTTTTTTTTGGGTGGGGGTAGGCCTTGTCCCTTGGGGTACTATCTTTGAGTTCCAAGTTTGATTAAGTCTTGAATTCAAATCTTGGACAACCCTTCTTTTAGCTTCTCAATATATATATATATATATATTAGATCAAATTTTTAATGTGAATAATTACCATAAATTACTTATTGATGTTGGCATAAGATCTCGAGTTCAAGAACTTGAATAACCCTTTTACTTTGCTCATGATAAAAAAATATAATGAGATTAGATTATGGATGTTAAAAGTGAATAATTATCATAAAATATTAATTGATGTTGATTTTGGAAATTGAAGGCATGGAGTAATGGGAGATTGAAATCAGTGAATCACAGAGTAATGATGAGCGGAGACAAAGATCGATATTCTATAGCAGCCTTTGTCATTCCAAATGAAGGTACAATAATTAAGGCACCCAAAGAACTTATAGATGAAAAACATCCTCAGCTTTTCAAGGAATTCGATTTCATGGACTTCTTCCTTTATGCCATTTCTGACCCAGCAAAGCACATCGACAGCGGCGAACTGCTCCACGCCTATGCTTCTCTTTCACCACCGGTTTCCAATTAAATGCATACTGATATCGACAAGTAAAAGCCCAATTTTAGTATTAAATTGATGTTACAAATAATAAATGGAGTCCTACACTTGGGATTTCCATTCTTGTAATGTATTACCATGTTGTAGTTTTTTTTTTCTCATTAAAGAAACTTTTAATAATAAAAGTGCAAGACTCCATAAAGGAGAATACTCTAAAAAGTTACAGCCTTTGAAAACAAAAACAAAAACCTTTAACATATTATTAAGCAAATAAATTGCTAAAAGCATCGCCAGCAAAGTATAAATATGGGAAAAAGATTTTCCGCCTTACCATAAAAAAACTTCCAAAATTTGGAACACCACAGCTTTTCATTTGAGAAAGGATTATATGAAACATGGATCCCATGTCATTTGTATCCCTTTTTTAATAGGTTAATATTCCATCAGCATTTTCATCCTAAAATAAATCAAATTCAAATGAAAATCCTAAAATTCAGGATAAAATTGTTGATGTGGAAATTAAGCAGTCGGGAGAGAGAAAAATAGTGGAAATAATTTTCGTTTACAACATTCCAATCTCTATGCATTGGAAAGGATTGTGGGCATTATTTAGATACCATGGTGATGTTGATGCATTTATTCCATCTAAAAGGAGCAGAAATGGTAAAAGGTTTGGGTTTTGAGATTCTCTAATGAAAAGGATGCACTAAGGGCGATAATGAGGTTAAATGGTTTCTTTTTACCGGGGAAGAGAATCAGGGTGAAAATGGCTAGTTATAATAGCAAAAGAAAGTCTTGGAGGATTGGTTCAGATTAAAAAGATAAGGAACAGAGTGTTGGAACAGATCAAGAAGTAAAATGTGAAGAAAGGAGTGATAATAATGCAAGAGGGGATATGATAATTGAGACCAGAAAAGTTTAAGGTCATGTTGAAGAAGAACAATTATGGAATTTACAGAAATGCTTAGTGTGCAAATCGATTTCGTATGTGATTCAAAAAGCTTTAATGATCGTTTAAAAAAAATTAGTCTTAGGGAAATAATAGTAAGAAGAATTCAAGGAAGAAATTTCTTGGTCGAAATTCCGGATAAAGAACTGATGGGGTTGTTAAGGCAATCTGAGTGGTCATATTTGAAAGATTTTTTCATTAACATTGAGCCATGGTCGGAGAAATTGAAGTTAAAAGAGAGGGTATCGTGGGTTGAAATTGTTGGAGTGCCATTGCATTGCTGGAACTATGAAACCTGTAAAAGAGTCGCTGGGTTATGGGGGAAGCTGGTGCCAGTAGGCAAAAATCTAACTAAAGTTCGCAATTTCAAAAAAATTGAGCTGCTGATTTCTATCTCGCAAACCAATATGATTGATGAAGTTGTCAGCTTGGAAGTTGGTGATGTTATTTTTCCAATCAGAGTTAGGGAAAGGGGTCTGTCGAGAGCTAAAAGAAGTTAGTTGTTTCAGCTAGGCTAGCTGGAAGAAAAAAGAAGTAGTTAGCATCTCAGAAGCTGGTTCGATGGCGAGCACAAGGTCGAAAATTCTGTCGAGGGAATAGAAGGCGTCAAGTTAAGAGCATTAATGGTAGTTAATCTTGAAAATTGAAAGAAGAGTAATGAATGTCAGAAAATGATGGAGGTGGATAATGAAGAGGTTGAGTCAGAGCATGTGTAACAACCCAAAATTTATGGGTATTAGAAAATTGAATTTTAGGGTCATCATTTCTGCAAGGTAAATTCATAAATATTTGTTAGAAATATTTAAGAAGCTAGTAGTGTGGTTAATTAGACTTCGGTTAAGTGAATTAGCTTGAATAAAAAGGTAAAAGTTGAATTGAAGAATAAAGAAAAGTCAAAGAACTAAATTAGCAATTAAACCATGAGTGTCAAGTGTGTGGTAATAGTGGAATACATGTGGAGTATGTATAAAACATTTATTGATAATTATTAATGTTTACTTATATAATAAGTAAATAATATTATATTATAATTATATTAATATTATAATATATTAAGTGAATAAAGAAAATAAAAGAAACAAAATTTAAAAGAAAGAACAGGGAAAGAAACGAAAGTGGGGAAAGAAAGAAGAAAATAAAAAGAAAAGAAAAAATAGGGTTTTGAGGTTTAAAGCTTAATTGGTAAGTCAATTTAGTCCCTTTTCTTGTAATTTTGATGTTTTTTGAATCTTAGAATAAAGCCCTACTTGAATTATGTTGAAATTTAGAAAGTTAGTGAATTTTTAGATGTTAATTAGGTTAAACAAATAGATGAATTATGAGATAAAATGATAGAAATTCAAGTTAGAAATGGGTGAAGGATTGAATTGTCAAAAGAGATATAAGTTTTATTATAGTAGGGACTAAATTGACTAAATTGTAGAATTAATTTTTTATGAAGGAAGTTAAATGTTAAAACTTATTAAAGATGGATTAGAGCGAAAATATGAGATTGGTTTTGAAGAAAAAGAATTAGCTATGGCTTAAGGACTAAATTGAAATTTTTGTAAAAGTTACATGGAAAACATAAGACTGTGTTATTAAATGATATGTATTGATGATTTTAATTGTTTAAATTTCCGTACCTAACGTAGTACCGTAAACGTCAATAAAGAAATGAAAAGAGAAAGTAGACGAAGAGTAACTCAAGAATTATGGTTTGTATTTCTATAAATCGAGTTTAATAATTGTTTAATGTATTTATTTAAATTGTATGAAAAATTAAAATTGAGGTAAGTATTGTTAACTTACTGTACTGTTTGAAATGTGAACATTTAAATTTAAAAGAAATTGAATTCCTTATTAACAGTGTCAGGCTAGTCGGATATAATTGGCATGCCATAGGATTGGGAGTGTTCAGGGATATTCCGACTTTGTGTCGATGAGGCCCTTTAAGTGTCAACTACTGTTATTGTTCCGAATTCGTTCCGATGAGGTACTCATTCTTCATTATCGCTCTTTATTCTCGCTCTTTATTCTTTATTACGGTGTATTCCGACTTGTAGAAGAAACACTGTATACTATCCCGGTGTGTGGATTGGATCCGTGTATCCGTTCAGGTCCGAGTTATGTTAATAGGGGTAAATTACTGCAGTAAAGACCGAATGATACGGACTGAATTGAATATCTTACTGGTTTTGATTCTAATGATAAATGTTATTATGAAATGAAGACAATTAATTGAATGTTCATGATGTGTTTATTTATTGGATTCTATGGTTTAAGTATAAATGCATAAATTAAGTATTGGTTTATAGAAATACCACTGAGTGTATACTCAGCGTACGGTTTGTTTCCGTGCGCAGGTTAGGTATAAAGTTACTAATGTCTCATCATCCAAGCCAACTCCCAAACTCAAATACTTGGTGATGTATCTTATCTTAATGAATGGCATGTACCTAGGTTGTCTTTGATGTTAGTTTAAATACAAGTGTTGTTAGTGAAGAATGTTAATGGATAGTGAATAAAGGTAAAGTTTATGTTATAATATAGTTCATTTTGATTTAATAATACATAAAAACCAAATCCCAAGCATTGGTCATATTTTTTCAAGGCCCAACCTTGGGGTTTGTCTGGAAGTACGGCCGCCTATTACCCAAGACCGAAAGGTTTATAAAGGTGTAGAAGCCCAAATTGCCTGGGCCCAGCTTTACAACTATACACTTAACCCAATTAAACCCACTGGCCCATTTACATTAACCCTAAATTAAACCCCAAAACAGATCAACTAGACCCAACCAATAACCCAAAATCTTAACTACCCAAAGCCTAATTTACATCAAAACTCGAATGGCCCAAACCCTAAACCAAATTCAAAAGAAAAAAGCTATCACAAACCCTAGCTTTCCCCTCTTTGCTGCCGCTTCTGTCCTATCACCTCTGTCAGCCCCATTCCACCGTTCAACCACCACCTGCCAAACAAGGAGAACACGCAAGCAGCAAAATAGATTAGAAAGCAATGTAAATGGCTATAAAAGTCGATCTAAACAAATGTAAGAGGGGGATTTTTTTTTGAATAAAGAGGTTTAAAAAAATACAAAACAAAAAACGAAAATAACAGATAAAGCATAGACCGAGAATCAAACAAGAAATCAGAAACAAAACAAGGAAATCAGATCAAGAATTGGGTTACAAAGGTCGACTTATCTTGTTTCTTTTCTTTTTTTCTTTTTTGAACTTGCTTGCATATATTATTTTTTACTCTACTAAAAACAATACACATGTACATATTAGATAAATAAAAAAATACTAAAAAAAGGAGAAAAATATACCTTTGGCGATTTTACCACAGTAATACTGATGGTAAAGACAAGACACTGCGATTGGCCTGGCGACCGGAGATCTTGGACCGAGAGAGAAAAGAGAGAGAGCCTCTTTTTTTTTTTCTGAAACAAGAAGAAAATGAAATTTTTAGAAAATTTTTTACTTTTATAACATAAGAAAACAGCGTCGTTTTGAAAGACCCCCAAACGCGCCCAAAATGCCGTCGTTTTGGGGGTAGCCCAATTACCCGACCCATTGGGGATAGGATTCACGTGTTCTTGCGAAAGGGTCTAATTGCGCGAATGACCCTTCCGCTTTTTAAGCGTTCTACAATTTAGTTTATATTTATTCATAGATTAGCCCTAAAGTTTGTAGCGTTTCGTAATTTAACCCCGTTCAATGCTGTTTGTTTTAAATGCCTGGGGAATTTGCTCTTTCACCCCCTAATATTTTTAGCGCATATGCAAATGGGCCCTTCTTCCTTTATTTCCTTTTAAATTTGCCCCAAAACTTCGTTAGCAGTCCAATTTTAGTCCTTTCTTATTCATTTTTGTTTCTTTATTAAATATTATTATTATTCTAATATTATCAATATTATTAATATATTTATTATTTTTAGTGTATGTTTGCATTATACATGCATACGTATATATATGGTATTATATTTAGTTACTTTTATTTCATATTGTCATTATTAGTATTATAATATTATATTCATTAGTAATACTAGTGTACATTTTATTATGTATATATATATTCTTTTTATATAGTATTATCGTTTCTATTATTATATCTATATTTTTGTTTATTATTTTCACTATTGTTTTATCATTATTATAATGTATATACATATAGATGTTTTTAGTACTTGTTATAAGTAGATTAATTTCTTACTATATTATTACATATATTTTTACTCATTTCTTCATTACTTTTTATTTATTATTTTAAATACTCTTATATTATGTAAATTATTCTT
This sequence comes from Gossypium arboreum, assembly GCF_025698485.1. Lineage (NCBI taxonomy): Eukaryota > Viridiplantae > Streptophyta > Magnoliopsida > Malvales > Malvaceae > Gossypium > Gossypium arboreum. Next base: position 126,541,373 of record NC_069082.1, on the reverse strand, counting down.
TTTAAATATTATATTTTCTATATTGTCGAAACCATCCCGCAATTTAAAAATTTTACAATTTAAAAAAAGGGGGGAAATCGACTTTTGAAAAACAAATGCATGGAGTCGCCACTGATCTTTTGTTTTGGTGTGATCGGATCACCTAAAAATGAGATTAGTTTAATAAAACATTTTTTGGTTTATTAAAACAACGATTTTGGTCTACGAACTTTTGAGAAAACGGGTTCGGGAGTCGATTACGCATGAGGAAGGATTAGCACTAGCACTACGCCCAAAATTGGTACCAAATCGTTTAAATACTGTCCTTATGTCTAAAACTAAAAATGTTTTTGAAATGTGGTTCTTTTTTAATAACGTTTGAGTGACCCGAGTTGGTTGCCAGGATCTTCTTGTTTTGATGTCCGTAAGTTGATAATTTGAAAATTATAAAAGGATGCCCAACTATTTGGTCCAAAGAAAAATCGAAACCCAGCATAGTAGGGCACGATTCCTCGAATTTCCAAACATTGACCATTGCCTTACCTTAGGAAATACGTGTGAAATTCCGAAGAGATATTCGATTATTTTGGACAAATGAAAAAGCGCAACCCAGCACGATAGGGCTCGATTCTCAAATCGCCAAACATTGACCTTCACCTTCGTTTTAAAATGTTTTCTTAAAAAAAACATGAGTGAAAACCTAAAGGAATATTCGATTGTTTCAACCAAACGAGAACGATAGGGCATGATTCCCGAATCGTCAAATACTGAGTATTGTCTTCGTTTTAAAGGAATTTTAGAAGATACGAGTGAAGTTTTGAAGGGATATTTGATTATTTTAAACAAATGGGAAATTGCAACCCAACACGTTAGGGCGCGATTCCACGAATTGCCAAATATCGCATATCGCCTTTGTTTTAGGGATTTTAAAAGAGATAAGTGAAATTTTGAAGTGAGATTCGATTATTTTGAGCAAACACAAAATTGCAACCCAACACGTTAGGGCACGATTTCGCGAATTGCCAAACATCAAATCTCATCTTCGTTTTGAAGAATTTTCGAATGAATACCTATAAAACTAACTTAAAACGTATTAATTCGATTTGGAATAAGATGAAATTAATCATAAAAATTGGGTTTTATAAAACCACATTTCAAAAGTCAAGTAAAAAAAACGATGAATGGGGGTAAACGTGCACATGAGATACAATCGATTAATGAACTAAAAATTAAGCATAGCTAACCTAAAAATGCAACCCGATCATAATAGTGCATGGAGGATAATTGAGATAATAATACAATAACAAAAACGATAATATAACTATCATTCAAGCAAAGCAATACATACAATAATATGCCACAATAATATACATCACATGATATAGAATAACCAATACAAGATATAAAACTAACATAGCAATTAGAAGCCAATGCGCTATAAAACGATTTTAAAGTAATAATGAATAAATGGACCCATAAAATATAGGTTGACAAATTTATATATATGTATAAGGAAAAAACTAGAAATAGATATATAATTTTGAAATAGATATTATCAAATGAAAATTTGAGTCAAATTGCATGTGGAGTGTTTTAAACACAAATATATTTAAAAGTTGACAATATATATAATAATTTAGATAAAATATGATGCAAAAGAATGATAAAGATGCACAAAATAGATTTATAAAACATATATACATGCAAGTTTATTATAAAAAGAGGGCATGAGGTTAATAATAAGACATATATAAATTTTAAAATAGTCTAAGAGTTATCGCATGCCCTTATATCAAAATATTTGAAAGATAGGTTATATAAAGTCCAAAAGTAATGTAATATAAAGAAACATAAAAATATAATAATTTTAAATGAAAGAATTTCTAAAATTATTTCATATATACATAAAGAAAAATGTTTGGTAAATCACAAAAAAAAGGTATTTTAAAATAGAAAATCTATTAAAGTAATAAATATTAATACGTATATATATACATGTAAATCTAAGAGTAAATACGTACAAATCTTCACAAAAATGATAATATGTTTAGGTTTAATAATGTATAGATCGAATATAGATCTCTATAAACGTATACGTATATAAAAATAATTTAGAAGATGTGTTATATAGGATTTTATAATAAAATACAATAATAAGTTTAAGAAACATATGAGTAAAATAACATAAGGCAAACAATATATGTATACGTGAAGTAAAATTAATTCTAATATAAAGTAAAAATATATATGTATGATAGCGTGAAAATAATAAATATTTAAAGTACACGAAATATGATCTTAACATTACAAAAAAAATTTACAACAATGAAATGGCAATGACCTAAAGTTGTTTAAAAATTAAAAATAATTAATTAAGAACACACAAAAGGGCTATGAATTAAAAGGACTTAATCAAAATTAAACTAAAACAAAAAGGGAAAATTAAGAAAATAGAACAAATAAAAAAAGGACTAATGCGCGAGGCGCGATAATGCAGAAGGATCTAAACTGGAAATATACCAGTCCTCACAACGCAGCATTAAGACGCGAACTAGAGTGCAAACACGCGTAAATTGTAAAGCCAAATTAAAAAAAAACGAAATAAATAAAGCCACATTGAATGCCCACACAAAAAGGGAGGACCTTTAGCGAAATTACCCCCTCTTCGCTAGAACGCACAGGTCATAGGGGCTGGGAATCGGGTCGGTCGGGTCTTATATACACGGCACCGTTTTGGAGCCATTGACACAGGCCCAAACGGTACCGTTTTTGGTTGCTTAAAAGGGGGCCCAAAGCCACACCATCCGGCTTAAGTAAAGAAGAAGGGGAAACCCTAACATTTTTGCGCCGTTCAGCCCCTGTTCTGTTCTCACATATGGTGCATGGCGCTTCGATGGTGCCCTTTTTGCTCCCTTATTTCGTTTCCCGTGCCGTGGTCTGCGACTTTCAGCCTTGGAATCCTCTCAACCTTCGATGCCGACGAAGATGGTGGATTCCTGTGGCTCACATGTGAAGGTAAGTCCCTTTTCCTTCATTTTATTTACTCTCGAATAATAAAGAAGAACACAAGACAAAGAACAAGCAAAAGAAAGGGAACGCCTGCAAATCTAAATCGGAAAAATCACCTTCTTGTTCTATTGCTTTTCTATTGATTTGCTGTCTGTGTTTGTATTTTTGTGTGTTCGTCCCCCCAAAAAAAGAGAGTTACCATCGAAAATCAATTGGCTTTTATAGCCGAATGTAAAAAATAAATAATAATAAAAAATGAAATACAATTCTTCTTTCTTCGTCTTTGCTGCTTTTTTCTGTTCTCCTTTGCAGGTACGAGTACGGGGCTGTACGTTGGCCCTTGGCGCGAGGTGTACGGGGTGGTGCTGGCGTGTGTACGGGAGCGTACGTGGCGGGGCTGTGTGCTAGCATTTGGTGGCTTATGGGAAAGAACCCTAGGGTTCTAAAATTTCTCGGCCATTTGGGCCAATGTGATTTTGGGTCTCGGGTTAATTTGGGGATTGGGTATTGGTTGTGGGGCATTAGTTATTGGGTCTAGGTATTAGTGTTTTAATTTGGGTCAAAGCCTGTTAATAGACTGTTATAAGGTTTAAATTCTAGTCTTGTAATTGGGCTTTGATTGGTTATTGGCCCGTGGACTATTGTAATTATTTGGACTTTGGACTATTAATATTTATATTATTTATTTATTTATTTTATATATATAGGTTTGGGATTTTTTTTAGCGGGCCCGGGCCAAAATTGGTCACTACATATATATTATGTATCGTTTTTATATATTACGTATATATCTTGTAATATTGTACTTTTATATATATCATGTATATATTTTGGATACTATATTATTTTTATATTATCTCATGTATATGTTATGTTATGTTTTAATACTATATTTTTAATACCATATATATAGTGTTTATTCTTAATACTATATGTTGTATGTATTTTTTATATAACTATATTATACGTATATATGTATATTAGGAACATTTTTAATGATATTATGTTTTATATACATATATACGTGTATACTTATGTAATATTACTAATAGTTGTCTTTTAAATATTATTATTATTTTTAATATGTGTAAACTATGAAAATATATTAATACCTTATTATGTATACATTTTTATTTACATATACATATCTTTTAATATTATATCTTTATACACGTCATGTATATATTTCTAATACCATATTATGTTTTCATATTTATTATGTATATACATTTTTAATATTATATATGTATATATTTTTAATATATTTATGTATATATTTATGTAGTATTATTAATAGTCTTTTTATTTCTAGTATGTATACATTATGTAAATATTATATTATGTAGATATATATATTTTATATATATTATGTACATTTTAAAAAAAAGAAAAAAATATATTATATTGTTTTTATGTTATTATGTATATATTTGACGTAGACCTAAACTCGGCCTTCTTTTTGTTTTAAAAAAAAAGAAATCTAATAGGTGTCCGATCACACCTAGGAAAAAGGATTGGTGGCGACTCCCACTTTATTTCAAAATTAAACTTTAGTTTTCAAGTTTTCACTAAATCGCCGCAATTAGTGATCGGAAGCAAAATTTTTACGTCGCTACAGCTGGCGACTCCACTGGGGAGCGCATTTTTTAGAGTCGCGTCGAATTAAACGCGTGTTGTCAAAATTTTCAAAATTCCTTGTTCAAATTAATATTTAATCGTGATCCTAAAATTGTGTTTTTGAAAAATCATGCATTTGCATCGTGTTGTATATATTCTTCTAACTTGTTTTGTCTAGTTGTTTTAAAGCTTTAAGTTTTTATGGTTTTAGTTTTGGTTTAGTTTTTAAATAAAATGTAAAGGTTTGTGAGTTTCTCCCCACACACCTCGCATAACATGAGATCTCTACCCGAGCTCCGTCCGTTTAAGTGAAAGTAAACATTGTGCCTTCGTGAGTTAACTCGTCCCTCCGCACAGGCTAGTGAATATTTTCGGGTTACATATGACTTATGCTTTCGTGAGTTAACTTGTCCCTCCGCATAGGCATAAGTAAATGTAATCCCTTGAATTGAACTTGTGAGCCTGTGATGGGCTACGACCGAGGCTTCGTACTAATCTTAGTAGATGACAGTACGGGCAATTCGAGTACCTGTATAGAACTGAAACTGCATATAGTGAATCGTACGAGCCACCTAATTAGAGCCATGCCTAACCTCCGTCCGTTAATAGTCACCAAAATAAGTACATGGGAGAAATGCCTCTTACCTTTTATTTCTTTGACATTTACACTTTCTGTTTTGATGTTTCGTAATTCATATTTGTTGTATTAACCAAGATATTTATATGTGTTTTTATTTTGCATCGTGCATTATAGGCATCATATTAGGAAGGTGTTGACTAGAGATTGGTTGCCAAGAAACGGGTTTCTAATGGAGGAGTCAATTCTACAAACAACCGAGAATAATGTCATGGTTCGGGACTGGTCTCTAAAAACTCAGAAAGAAAAAAGGGATAGTCTAGTGGAAGGATGTATTGCCAATCTGCCCGAGCACGTAACTGTGAATGTTCACCAGAATAACCTTGAAGATTTGGTTCGGGTTTGGAATCAGTGGGACTCAGACACTAAGGGTATCTTCACTGAAAGATATGGGGACATAGCCAACTTGATTGCTGTCAACGTAGACGAACGATTGATCCGAGCCATGGTCAGATTTTGGGATCCAGCTTACCAATGTTTTACCTTCAATTGAGAAGATATGACTCCGACTATAGAGAAGTACGTTGCTTTGCTTCGTGTTGAAAATGCGCAATTCTATAAAGTATATGTGAAAGAGCCTAAGCCGATGACCTTCAAGAAGAAGTTAGTAAGATTGACAGACATGACTGACGCATGGGCCGAAAAACAAATAAAGAAGAAGAATGAAACCATTTGCATTCTATGGTCTTCCCTATGAGAATTGGTTCTGAACTATCCTGACATGTTGAAAAGGGTAAATCTATTCGCTTTGGCCATTTACGGTTTGATCATCTTCCCAAAAGTCCTTAGACACATAGAAGTTACGATGGTGGATTTCTTCAAAAAATTAAACAAGGAATCAACCCTGTCCCGACTATCCTAGCCGAGACCTTCAGATCCCTGAGTAGTTATCGGAGGAAAGGGGAAAAACAATTTATCGGATGCGCGCAGTTACTCAGTGTCTGGATTTTGAGCCATTTCTGGAAAGTAGAGCGCACACCGTACCACATGTTTTCAAAAACCTTCGCCCCGTTGGAAGCCTATATTGAGAGAGAATGGCCAAAGGATGTCACCGAAGAACATTGCGTTTCAGTTTTTCAGAACCTTCGAGCTGAAGATGTAACTTGGAGAGCACCGTGGATCTGCCCTTCGGTTCTGTTATACAAGGTTGGAAATCAAGATTGGGTACCATTACTTGGGCTATGGGGAGGAATTGGATACGCTCCGTTAATGGTCCAGAGGTAATTTTCTTCACGATAATTCATACCCACCACTGGAGGATTAGTGCAGCCCGAGTTTGCTTTTACGGGTGAAGGCTATATGAAGAGGGTCCGAGGCACTGCAAAATCTTGGAAGGAAGTTCATCTGATGGAGTTGGCCCTGTATACTGATACTCTCACTCAATATTACAACGTATGGAGAATACAACGAGTGAATAGCCAGCGAGTTTCGTCAATGAGTTACGTCTTTCAGAATCCCTTCTTGAAAGAAATGCCGTCCGAGTAAGAAGTGGCAAGACAAGAGTTTGAACGCGAAAAAACCAAGATGTCAAGGGACCTCAGTGCTCTTCAAGAAGAAATTACCAGTTGAAGATTGACGTTCAGATTGAAAGGTCCAAAATCGAGAAAGTGCAAAAAGAAGTTGAAGTCGTAAGAAATGACTTAAGGGACCTCCATCTGGAAAATAAAAAGTTAAGAGGCACAATAAAAAATAGTGGGCTGGGCAAGTCGTCGGCAGAATAGAAAGAAGAAATAAGCAACATTAAAGGCGGGATGGAATTTTGGAAAGGAAAAGCGAAGAAAGAGGAGGAAAATGCTACTCGGGCTATGATAGAACTAAGAAGGAAGAACACCGAATATGAAACTGTATCTGCTGAACTTACGATTAGTCAGTCCAAATGCTGAGACCTAAAAGTGAGAATACGGGAATTAGAAGATATGCTACAAGATCGTCAACAACAGCTAGATACTTTCTTGAAGGCATTGGAAGAAAAGAATAGTCAGTATGATAGAGACATTCGTGCTTACGAAGAAGGCCTCCAAGAAAAAGAAATGCAACTTAGCTATTTGATCAATGAAATTCGTGGGGTAGCCATGCATGTGGTACAACTATCGGAAGAAGCTAAAATTCTCATTTGCCAATTGCCCCCAAGTCAAAGATCAAACATATCAGAATTCTTAGCACGAGTAAAGAAATATGGCGATATAGCTAGGAAGTTTGTGTAATGGCTTAATCAAAAATGGCAAAATATTTTGTAATGGGCTCTTTTGATGAATGAAATGCCTAAATAGGGGCTATCTTGAAATCAACACCAATTTCTTGCATTTCTTTCATGACTAACATTCATTTGACATTTATACATTCATTCATTCATTCATTGCATATCCCATAATCGTTCGCTGAGGTTAAAACATACAATTCGTAGTTGTAATACCACAAGACTGGAACCACGTCATTTGTATAGAATGCGCTGACAAGCTAGAGTAATGGAGGCCGAATTCAATGAAAGGATTGAAAAGATGGAAAGAATTCAAAGGGAATTACAAAAGTAGTTGGCCAAGTCACAGCAAGAGACAAGAGACTTAATGGTGAGATCTTGAGAAGAATCACTCAAACAAAGAGACCAAATGGCCAAGATGATGGAAATGATGTCAGCTCTAGTAAAAGGAAAGGGACCTATGAACCCTGACGTTGTGGGACCACAGTCAAGGGTTAATTACGATCAAGATCCGCCCCATCCGCTAGGATTTACTCCATCGTACGCCCACGCAACACAAAGAGGGTACGCTCAATAGGAACCTACAGGCCTGAAGCAACGACCTACGCCACCTGCTAATCTGGGGCAAGGAATGTTCGTATCAAACCTGAGGGCTAGTCCTGCTGATCCACTTATTCTTGATTTGGATGATCCAGCAAAGATAGCCAGGTTGAAATCGAATAATCACGATGCAAATGAGAAATATAGGAGCCTAGAGGAAAGACTTAAAGCAATAGAAGGCACTGAAGTCTTTTCCGCACTAGGTGCTAAAGAACTCAGTTTGGTGCCCGATCTAATTCTGCCTCCGAAGTTCAAGGTGCCTGATTTTGAAAAGTACGATGGGATAAGATGCCTAAAAGCGCATCTCATCATGTTCTGCCGGAAGATGACCAGCTATGTGAACGAAGATAAGCTACTCATACATTGTTTTCAAGATAGTCTAGTAGGATCGGCTCTTCGGTGGTACAACCAGCTTAGTAGGGAAAAGATCCAATCTTGGAAGGACTTGGCATCAGCATTCTGTAAGTAGTACAAGCATGTATCGGATATGGTGTCAGACCGGATGACTTTGCAAATGATGGAGAAAAAGCCATTGGAAACTTTTAGACAGTATGCGCAGAGATGGAGGGACGTCTCGGCCCAAGTGGAACTCCCACTAACAAAAACGGAGATAACCGTTCTCTTTATCAACACTTTGAAGGCGTCGTTTTATGACAAACTAGTGGGAAGTGCCACGAAGGACTTTGCGGATATTGTAATATCCGGTGAGCTTATAGAGAATGCTGTCAAGAGAGATAGAATGGAAGGTCAAGAAAGTTCAAGAAGGGTAACGCCCATAAAGAAGAAAGAACCAGAAGCCCTTATGGTGGGAATAGGAAGTCGTTATACCCCTAAACCATATCCAAACCCACCCCGACCTCGAAATTATCCACCTCTGAATTTCTATCATCCCCTTCAAACCCCTTATTACCAAGCACCACCTCTTTCCTACCCCGTATACGCCACGAACAACCAAAGACCCGTTACCACATTTTTACAAAACACTGTACCCGCTCAAAGCCAACCCAGAAACGAACCAAGACCCACAAGGTCCAATCCCGAGAGACCGCAATTTACTCCTATCCCTGTGTCGTATGGGGAATTATACCCAAAACTTTTGGAGAAAAAACTAATATCTCCCCATTACATGGCACCCCTTAAACCTCCATACCCGAAGTGGGACGATCCAAACGTTAGTTGTGCATACCATGCTGGGAACCAGGGGCATTCCATGGAGAATTGCCTAGCTTTTAACAGGAGAGTTCAAGGACTCATTGATGCGGGCATCTTACGATTCGATAGTGCCAGTAATGCAACTGAGAACCCGTCCCCTAACCATACCGAAGGGAATCTGAGCACAGTGGGGAAAAAGGACGAATGGCATGTCAGAAGATATGTTTTAGAAATAAGGACGCCTCTACAGAAAATCTGGGAGGTTCTGATTAAGAAAGGATTGCTCTGTCACACCGATAGAATTTTCGAAGAAAAAGGTCAAAGTTTTTGCGATTTCCATGGAATTGTAGGACACAACATTCAATCGTGTGAGGAATTTAAAAGGTTGCTTCAAGACCGGATGGATAATAAGGAGATTAAGGTCCTTAACAAAAGGGAAGAGGCCAACGAAAGAAAAGTATGCGCCTCTGACAGCCAATCATCAGGTCTCCCTTATAGTGCTGATCGGCCGTTAGTAATTTATTACGACGCGAAGAAGGAGCTGGTGAAACCGAAAGTGATAATCGAAGTACCATCTCCTTTCCCTTACAAGGACGACAAGACGGTACCGTGGAAATATGATGTCAACATCGTCACACCTGAAGTTGAAAAGTCTGAAGCCACAACTGGAGATGTTGGGGAGGTAGGCCATTTTACCCGCAGTGGGCGGTGTTATTCTAAAGAAGTCGAGTTAGCAAAAAAGAATAGTGACTTGAAACAAAAAGGAAAAGCACCAATGCATGTGACCGAAGATGAGCATGAAACTGTGCCTGAACAAGAAGCTAAAAAGCCTGTGGACGAGGAGGAAGCATAGGAATTCTTAAAATTTATCAAGCACAGTGAGTACAACGTGGTGAAACAATTGAGTAAGCAGCCAGCACGAATCTCGGTATTATCTCTACTGTTAAATTCAGAGCCACACTGGAACGCCTTGTTAAAGGTGTTGAATCAAGCTTATGTGGCAAGTAATATATCCGTTAAGAAGCTTGACAGATGGGTGAATAACCTAAACACGGATAATTTCATTTATTTTAATGATGATGAAATACCACCCAATGGTAGAGGCTCCGTGAAAGCATTGCATATCACAACCCACTGCACGGGTTATATAATACCGAACGTGCTCATCGACAATGGATTGTTTTCAACGTCATGCCTTTGGCCACACTTTTCAGGATTTCGATGGATTTGTCCTATCTAAGGCCTTGCCATTCCATAGTAAGGGCATTCGATGGAACAAGACAAGAAGTCATGGGAAAAATCGAGATCCCTCTAGAAGTGGGTCCCTATATATATGATGTCGATTCCAAGTCATGGATATTACACCCTCATATAACTGCCTTTTGGGAAGACCCTGGATCTATTCCGCTGGAGCGGTCCCATCATCCCTCCATCAAAAGGTAAAATTTATCATGGATGACTGTTTGGTCACCATCGAGGGAGAAGAAGACATTGTCGCATCTATCTCTGCTGATGCGCCATACCTTGAAGTAAGCAAAGACGCAGTGGAATGTTTCTTCCAATCCCTTGAATTTGTCAATGCCACATTCGTCGCTGAGGGAAACAGAATTCTCGTGCCAAAAATGTCAAGAAATACCAGAATGGGTGTCAAATTGACTGTAGGAAGGGGAGCTCGAGTGAGAAAAGGTTTAGGGAGATATCGGCAATAAATAGTCAGGGCTCTAAAGCCAGTACACCACAAGGCCCGATACGATTTGGGGTTCCAGCCGGACATACGTCAAAGAAGAAAACAATAGAAGAAAGATCAGGAAAGAAGGATCGCAAGAACCTTAGGCCGAGAAATAGAATGGGAGCCCATAACGTACCCTCCTTTGTCAAAAACATTTACATCTGTAGGAATGATATACCCCAAGCAAGACAATCCACGAAGCACACTGTTAATTATTGAAAAGGGGTCTTCAGAATGTCAGTATAAATGTCATTGACAAAGAAAGTGATGCAATTAAGGATGTTTCAACGATACGCCCTTGTCCTCCTGGATTTGTTTTGAACAATTGGACTGCTGTGGAGCTCCTTGTAGTTTCTAAATCTTCTCCAGAGTAATGCTCAATATTAACACTATTCTTTTTGTGTGTCCCTAAGTAATAGAGGGATTCTTTTGTAAGAGCTTATGATTTGCTCTTTATCATTTAAATGAACATTAATGAAGATGCATTTTGTCATAGTCTTTACATTCTCATTAAATTCATAAATTTTCCCTCTTCTCACAGCCTGTCATTGCATATATCTCACATCATGCCTATTGGTCCCAATACTTTGATGCTCCTCTATAGTTTCCTTTTCTATTCAACTTTCAAGTGCTCAGATATCAACGGCATGAACAAACCCGTTACGAGTCATGAAATCGATTTTGAGAAGGCTGTTTGTTTAGGAGAATTTAAAGCCGAAGAAAATGCTGAAGACTATGTCTCGTCTCCTAACTTGCTAAGAATGATAGAACAAGAGGATAAACAGATTTTGCCTCATCAAGAATCTATTGAAACAATAAATTTGGGAACTGAAGAAAGGAAGCAAAAAGTGAAGATTGGCACCTCTAATTCAGGGGGCACCAGGCATAATTTGATTACTTTGCTCCTCGAGTACAAATATGTATTTGCATGGTCATATCAGGACATGCGAGGATTGGATGAATATGTAGTGGTCCATAAGCTCCCATTAAAGCCAGAATACAAACCCATTCAACAAAAGCTAAGATGGATGAGACCTGAGATGTTGTTGAAAATAAAAGAGGAAGTCAAGAAACAATTTGATGCTGGCTTCCTACAAGCCTCCAAATATCCAGAATGGGTGGCTAACATAGTCCCGGTACCAAAGAAAGACGGTAAAGTGCGAATGTGCGTAGATTATCGTGACCTGAATCGAGCAAGTCCTAAAGATAATTTTCCCTTACCAAACATTGATACGTTGGTGGATAACACAGCAAAACATTCATTGTTTTCTTTCATGGATGGATTCTCAGGGTATAATCAGATCAAGATGGCCCCTGAGGATATGGAGAAAACTACTTTCATAACAATGTGGGGAACATTCTGCTACAAGGTAATGCCGTTTGGATTAAAGAATGCTGGGGCAACATATCAGAGGGCTATGGTGACATTATTTCATGACATGATGCATAAAGAAATAGAAGTCTACATCGATGATATGATTGCTAAATCTCGAGGGGAAGAAGAGCATGTAGTGAACCTGAAGAAGTTGTTCGACAGACTGAGAAAGTTCCAGCTGAAGCTCAATCCGACCAAATGTACGTTTGGGGCTACCTCGGGAAAATTGCTAGGCTTTATCGTCAGCGAGAGAGGCATTGAAGTTGATCCAGATAAGATAAAAGCTATACAAGAACTAGCACCTTCGCGTATGCAAAAAGAAGTCAGAGGATTTTTAGGGAGGTTGAACTATATCGCCCAATTCATCGCTTAACTTACCAACCAATGCGACCCAATATTTCAGCTTCTTCGAAAACATAACCCAGGAGAATGGAATGAGGAATGCCAGGTGGCCTTTGATAAGATAAAACAATATTTTTCTAGTCCTCCAGTGCTAGTACCGCCAACTCTGAGAAGACCATTGATATTGTATTTGACTATGTTCGAAAATTCAATGGGTTGCGTACTAGGGCAACACGACGAGTCAGGAAAGAAAGAAAATGTGATATACTACCTCAGCAAAAAGTTTACTGAATATGAGGTAAGGTATTCGTCCATTGAAAAATACTGTTGCGCTCTGGTTTGAGTAGCTCGGAGACTCAGGCAATATATGTTGTATTATACGACATGGTTAATTTCAAAGCTGGATCCAATAAAGTACATGATAGAATCACCTGCACTCTCAGAAAGAATGGCACGATAGCAAATCCTACTGTCAGAATACGACATCATCTATGTGAGCCAAAAGTCGATAAAAGGGAGTACAATAGCTGATTTTTTAGCAACTTGAACAACAGAGGAATATGAGCCATTGAGATTTGATTTCCCAGATGAAGACTTGATGTGCATTACAGAAAAAAGTGCGAGTCATCAAAAAAAAATCATGAAAGATGAGCTTTGATGGCGCATCGAATGCCTTGGGGCATGGGATTGGAGCAGTCTTAGTATCACCAGAAGGGAACCATTATCCGTTCACTGCCAGGCTGAATTTCTTCTGTACCAATAACATAGCAGAATATGAGGCCTGTATCATGGGACTTCGTGCAGCAATTGAACGAAACATCAAAACTTTAAAGGTATACGGAGACTCAGCATTGGTGATTTACCAAATCCGTAGAGATTGGGAAGTGAGAGATTCGAAATTAGTTAAATACATCGATCTAGTGGCAGGACTGATCAAAGATATTAAAGAAATAACTTTTAATTACTTCCCACGAGAAAAAAACCAATTAGCTGATGCCCTAGCCACTTTGGCGTCAATGTTCAAAGCAAACAAAGAAACATAAATAATGCCTCTTCAAATGAGCATATATGAAGTCCCTGCACATTGTTTCAGCATTGAAAAAGAGCCAGATGGACGGCCATGGTTCCATGATATCTTAGAATATATCAACAATCAAAGGTATCCCGAACAAGCAAATGAGAACGACAAAAGAACAATCAGAAGGATGGCAGCGGGATTTGTTCCTGATGGGGACATCCTGTACAAAAAAGGAAAAGATCAGGTGCTCTTGAGATGCGTGGATGCTGTTGAAGCCAGAAAAATAATTGAATGTCCATGAGGGAATTTGTGGGACACATGCCAATGGGTTCACTATGGCCAGGAAGATTATGAGATTTGGTTATTAATGGTTGACGATGGAAAGCGACTGCATTAGTTTTGCAAGAAAATGCCACAAATGTCAAATTTATGGCGATAAGATTCATGTAGCCCCTTCGCCCCTTCATGTCATGACTTCTCCATGGCCCTTTTCTATGTGGGGCATGGATGTTATAGGGCCAATTTCCCCTAATGGACACCGATTTATTTTTGTGGTCATTGATTACTTCACAAAATGGATAGAAGCTGCTTCCTTTGCCAATGTGACAAAGACTACATTTTGTAGGTTTTTGAAAAAGGAAATCATTTGTCGATATGGTTTGCCTGAAAGAATCATTTTAGATAACGCCATGAATTTGAACAACAAGATGATGAAGAAAGTGTGTGAACAATTTCAAATAAAGCATCATAACTTATCACCCTATCGCCCAAAAATGAATGGAGCGGTTGAAGTTACCAACAAGAATATTAAGAAGATTATTGGGAAAATGACCGAGACATATAAAGACTGGCACGAGAAGCTACCATTTTCTTTGTATGCATATCGCACATCTGTACGGACATCTACAGGGGCAACTCCTTTCTCTCTGGCCTATGGAATGAAAGCTGTGCTACCATCGAAGTTGAGATCCCTTCTCTATGAGTCCTAATGGAGTCAAAATTAGAGGAAGCAGAATGGGTTCGAGCTCGATATGACCATCTAAATCTTATCGAAGCAAAACGCTTAAAGGCAATCTGTTATGGGCAGATGTACCAAAAGAGAATGATCGCGGCTCATGATAAGAAAGTACGGCCAAGAGAATTCCACGAAAGAGAACTCATGTTGAGAAAGATTCTCCTAATACAAAAAGACTTTCGAGGAAAATGGGCACCAAATTGGGAAGGACCATATGTCGTAAAGAAGGCCCTCTCGGGTAGAGCTTTGATTCTCACTGAGATGGATGGGAAGGAGTTACCGAATCCAGTGAACTCAGATGCCGTGAAGAAATATTATGCCTAAAAAAAAAGATCAAGGTGAAAACCCGAAAAGTGCGTCTTGATTAGCAAAAGATCAAGGTGAAAACCCGAAAAAGGGCATCTTGATTAACAAAAAAATTAGGATGAAAACCCGAAAGGGCATTTTAATGAAGCAAGCACTGGATTAAAAAGAGTAAAGCAGTTGAACGTTGGGTTAAACAGCGAGACTACAGTATTTGAAACATTTCTGAAAGCTCGAAATCTTCTACGCAAGAAGCCATGCTCGAAAAGATTCTTGATTGAGGAACGTGGAAGAGTTCATGCGTTGAATATCTAGAGCATTTGGATCCGTTGAATGCGATCCCTTTTCTCTTTATGACATTTTTTTTTCACTATCATTGGTTAACTTTCTTTGTTTACTACATTTAAAATAAAAAATGTGAGGTATCCTTTTGTCCCTATCTGGGTATTTTCATGCATCTCATTATGTCGTTTATTTACATGATAAATAGTGAAATGACATAATCTGAACAAAAGAAATGTTAAGCATTACTCGGATAAGAATTTGATAAGTACAAGAGCCTCAAAGCAAAAACAAAGTTCAACAAGGGGCAAAAGAGCGATATATGAGAAATGTTGATTACTTGTGAAGTTTGAGGACGGGTACAAAGTTTGAAGAAAAAGTCAAGAGTCAAAGAAATGAGCGCGGATCCTTAAAAATCGTGACGAAAAAGGACATATGACAAATAAGTACAAAGTGCATAGAATAATCATGTAGGCATAAAGGCATTTAAGACCAACATGTGCATATCATGATAACATCATGCATGACATACACAGGTACTCTAGCAGAGTAAGAAATTTTGAATGATAGTTATACTGGATCAAGGAAAAGACACCGGAGTTCCACCAAATGACATCTCTTGGTATTTTGATGTTTTTATTTCTGTTTTCAAACAAAAATCAATTCATATTGCTAGAGGTGAATTGAGCCTCGGGTCACATGCTGAGGTATTTTCAATTTATGTTTCAAAAAAATCAACTCATATTGCGAGAGGTGAGTTGAGCCTCAGGACACGCTGAGGTATTTTCAATTCCCTTTTTTTTAATTTATGCTTTTCAAAAATCAACTCATATTGCGAGATGTGAGTTGAGCCTCAGGGCACGCTGAGGTATTTTCAATTTTTGCTTTCCAGTTTCTGCTTTTCAAAAAAATCAACTCATATTGCGAGAGGTGAGTTGAGCCTCAGGACGCGCTAAGGTATTTTCAATTTCCGTTTTTCAATTTATGCTTTTCAA
This sequence comes from Gossypium arboreum, assembly GCF_025698485.1. Classification (NCBI taxonomy): domain Eukaryota; kingdom Viridiplantae; phylum Streptophyta; class Magnoliopsida; order Malvales; family Malvaceae; genus Gossypium; species Gossypium arboreum. Next base: position 126,525,123 of record NC_069082.1, on the reverse strand, counting down.
AAACCAACTCATATTGTGAGAAGTGAGTTGAGCATTGGCTCACGTGCTGAGCTATTTTCAATTTCTATTTTTAATGTCTGTATTTAAAGAGTCAATTTATATTGCGAGAAATGAGTTTAGCTCAAGATCACATGTCGAGTAAAGAATAAAGATCGAAGTTGATTGAAGACACCAGATTTGGCCTCCCTGAAGTTGCAGTGGAGCAGGTAAAAGTTGTAAGTCTGGCCTCCTTAAAGTTGCAGTGGAGCAGGTCAAAGTTGCAAGTCTTGTCTCCCTAAAGTTGCAGTGGAGCTGATCGAGAATATCAGATCTTGCTTTTCTAAAGTTACAGAAAAGAAGACCACAAACCTCATCTCACTGAAGCGATAGAAGAGCAGGTTGAAGCTGTAAATCTTATCTTTCTGAAGTTACATGGGAGTTGATTGAAGCAATAAGGCATATATCAGAAAATGCAGTGAATTGAACCCAAAGCTACAAGATGCGAGGATTAGAACGAGACTGCTTGGAAAAGAAGAGCTCTAAAGCAAGTCAAAGACCCAGCAAGACCAGACAAATTTGGACTTCCTTGAAAGTCTTTGCTCTATTCCCATTGCACGACAATGAGCAAAGAGGGGCAACTGTAGAAGCCCAAATTGCCCGGGCGCAGCTTTACAACTATACACTTAACCCAATTAAACCCACTGGCCCATTTACATTAACCCTAAATTAAACCCCAAAACAGATCAACTAAACCCAACCAATAACCCAAAATCTTAACTACCCAAAGCCCAATTTACATCAAAACCCGAATGGCCCAAACCCTAAACCAAATTCAAAAGAAAAAAGCTATCACAAACCCTAGGTTTCCCCCCTTTGCCGCCGCTTCTGTCCCACCACCTCTGTCAGCCCCATTCCACCGTTCAACCACCACCTGCCAAACAAGGAGAACACGGAAGCAGCAAAATAGATTAGAAAGCAACGTAAATGGCTATAAAAGCCGATCTAAACAAATGTAAGAGGGGGGATTTTTTTTTTGAATAAAGAGGTTTAAAAAAATACAAAACAAAAAACGAAAATAACAGATAGAGCATAGACCGAGAATCAAACAAGAAATCAGAAACAAAACAAGGAAATGAGATCAAGAATCGGGTTACAAAGGTCGACTTATCTTGTTTCTTTTCTTTTTTTCTTTTTCGAACTTGCTTGCATATATTATTTTTTACTCTACTAAAAACAATACACATATACATATTAGATAAATAAAAAAATACTTAAAAAAGAAGAAGAAAAATATACCTTATCGACCCGGTGACCGGAGATCTTGGACCGAGAGAGAAAAGAGAGAGAGCCTCTTTCTTTTTTTTCTGAAACAAGAAGAAAATGAAATTTTTAGAAAATTTTTTACTTTTATAACATAAGAAAATGGCGTCATTTTGAAAGACCCCCAAACGCGCCTAAAACGGCGTCGTTTTGGGGGTAGCCCGATTACCCGACCCATTGGGGCTAGGATCCGCATGTTCTTGTGGAAGGGTCTAATTGCGCGAATGACCCTTCCGCTTCTTAAGCGTTCTAGAATTTAGTTTATATTTATTCATAGATTAGCCCTAAAGTTTGTAGCGTTTCGCAATTTAACCCCGTTCAATGCTGTGTGTTTTAAATGCCTGGGGAATTTACTCTTTCACCGCCTGATATTTTCAGCGCATATGCAAATGGGCCCTTCTTCCTTTATTTCCTTTTAAATTTGCCCTAAAACTTCGTTAGCAGTCTAATTTTAGTCCTTTCTTATTCATTTTTGTTCCTTTATTAAATATTATTATTATTATTATAATATTATCAATATTATCAATATATTTATTATTTTTAGTGTATGTTTGCATTATACATGCATACGTATATATATGGTATTATATTTAGTTACTTTTATTTCATATTGTCATTATTAGTATTATAATATTATATTCATTATTAATACTAGTGTACATTTTATTATGTATATATATATTCTTTTCTATTTTATTATCGTTTCTATTATTATATCTATATTTATGTTTATTATTTTCACTATTGTTTTATCATTATTATAATATATACATATAGATGTTTTTAGTACTTGTTATAAGTAGATTAATTTCTTACTATATTATTACATATATTTTTACTCATTTCTTCATTACTTTTTATTTATTATTTTAAATACTCTTATATTATGTATATTATTCTTTTTAAATATTATATTTTCTATATATTATGTATACATTTTTATATATTACGTATATATCTTGTAATATTGTACTTTTATATATATCATGTATATATTTTGGATACTATAATATTTTTATATTATCTCATGTATATGTTATGTTATGTTTTAATACTATATTTTAATACCATATATATAGTGTTTATTCTTAATACTATATGTTGTATGTATTTTTTATATAACTATATTATACGTATATATGTAGATTAGGAACATTTTTAATGATATTATGTTTTTATATACATATATACGTGTATACTTATGTAATATTATTAATAGTTGTCTTTTAAATATTATTATTATTTTTAATATGTGTAAACTATGTGAATATATTAATACCTTATTATGTATGCATTTTTATTTACATATACATATCTTTATAATATTATATATGTATATATTTTAATATATTTGCATATATATTTATGTAGTATTATTAATAGTCTTTTTTATTTCTAGTATGTATACATTATGTAAATATTATATTGTGTAGATATATATATATATATATATTATGTACATTTTTAAAAAAAGAAAAGAAAATATATTATATTGTTTATATGTTACTATGTATATATTTGATATCATTAGTTATATATTTCTTTGTACTATCTTATGTACATATTCCTAACATCATTTTATTTATATATATATATATATATATATATATATATATATATTATGTAGCATGCGTATAGTTTTTATATATATACTATTATCATTCTAATATAGGTATATATTGTATATATTTTATATATATATTATGTACTTATTTTAATGTTTTCATGCATATATTTCTTAAACTATTCCGTCTCACGTATTTTGATCATCTTATGTATTTACATTTTCATATTATATTATATATCTATCTTTTGATACCATCATGTATATAGTTTTTATTAGTTACTAGTAAGTATATGTATGTGTAGCATCATTAATATTTTTAATATCATGTTTTCATAACTATATTAATCATTATCATATGCGTATACATATACACACATTGTTTTATTTCATATTTAATTCTCATATTACGTTTAATATCGCATATATCTTTCTTGTTTTCAATATTGTTGTCACACTTATATTCGCTTCGATATACTTCTAGATTGGTCTTTTATTTTTTTATTAATTTACTTTGCATTAAACAAAAAATCTTATTCTTGTTTTTAATAAGTAAGGCAATGTATCGATATAACATTAAGCCGTTGATTTCATCGCTATGTTGGATGAAATTTGTTGGCTCGTGTTAAAGACGGTACACCCTTCTAAAAAATTGAAAAAATGAAATTTCTCGTCTTTTCAATCAGATCACACTAAATGTTACATTGAACTCGTATTTTTGAAAATCAAGACAATACGTATTTTACAAGATACCAATTTTGGGCATCGCGAGGGTGCTGTAACGCCCCAAAAATTGGGCCTAGAAGAGTTGGGCTTTGAGTCTGGGATTCGGATAGAAGAAAACCTGAATATTGAGAAGTTTTAAATATTACTAGTGTTTAAAATATATATATATATATATATATTGATAAAATATTTATGTTATTACTAATATTTTTATGAAAATTATTATCATTATAATTATTAGATACAAATATATTTATAAAATTATTGTTGTTATTTTAGTGTTTAAATTAAATTATTATTAGAAAATTTTCTTGTATCTATTTTTATTGATTTATGGAAATTATAATTATTATTGGGAAAAAATATATATATTATCGTATTTGAAATTTTCATTATTATGGTTATTATTATTTTATTTTAGTTTTAAATAAATTTAGAAGTATTTAAAGTATGGGAAAAATTGATCCAAGACTCTAGCAAAAATAATTATTTTTGCTCCTTTAGGGGATCTGGGCATTAAGGTTTATTAATAAGTTGGGCTAAAATGGGACATAAGGAGGAGTGAGGCCTAGTGGTTAAGCGTGTTAAGCAGTAGGAAAGGAGCAGGGTTCGATTCCTGCATGTGCAAGCTGTGGGTTTTTATTTTAGAAAAACCAAGGGCTGTCGCAGGTAAGCGTTATTAAAAGTTCAGGCTAATTCATGTCAGAAGCAAGTATCTGGCCTAGTGGCAAAGCACGCTAGGAGGGCGTGGGAACTGCCTGGGTTCAAGGCACGGCGTGTGCAAATTGGGTTTTTTTTTAGTATACAGGTTCCAGTTGGAATAGGCCTTATAGGAAGTTACGAATGAAGTTTGACACAAGGAGAGCCTGTGGCGCAGCGACAAGCAACGTATGTATGTGTTAAAGAGGTTGCAGGTTCGAGATGTATAGCAGGCAAAAATTTCCTTTTTTATTTCGCAAGTAACCGGAGCTTCAGTAGGTAAGGTTTATAATTAATTGTAACCATATACTACTAAAGGAGAAGCGTGGTGCAGTGGCTAGTAGCTCAGGTGTGGGCGCATGGGTAGATGAGGTCTGGAGTTCGAGCCTCATCTCGCGCAGGAGGCCAAAAATCAAGGAGCAAATTAGAGAATTGAAATTTAAAAAGAATTCCTATGCCGAAATGCACTCATTCGGCCATAGCTAAAGAGTGCCGAATATTTTAGGCCTTTAGGATTTATTTTTTTTTCCTTCTTCTATTTTTTATTCTTTTCTATCCTTCTCTCATCTCTTCCCCTCTTCTCTTTCTTTCTCCTCTTAATTCTCATCCTATCTTTTGCGAACCTAAATCCTTCATATTCTTCTTCTTTTCTCTCTTAAATCCTCAACAAACTGGTTAGTCAATTTCCATTGAAGCCAAACCTCGTATCTTTTCTTTCAAAATCGAAATCTTACTACTTTGAGGTACTACAAAGGCGAACCCTTGGTTGAGTATTTTTCCCTTCTTGTGCGGTAGTTGGATCTACAATCGATTGGGAGTAGTGTCATAACAATATAGGTAAACGCTCGAATCTTTCTTTCGTTATTCATGAATTAAGGTAAAAGCCGAAAAACCCCTATATGCAAAGGGTGCCTGTTGATTGTACTCAAAAGGTTTAGTGGTGATATTTGATTTGTTTTCCTATAGTGTGGATTAAAGGCTACTAATCAAAGGCTTGGATATTTGGAACGACCAGAAATAGATCTAGTCCATTTTTTTCGGCAAAGGTAAGAACACTAGTGCCTAAAGTGTTAATGGTCGATTTTTAGTAAGGAGTTTTGCAGATAAGTTGCTATGGATTCATAGTTAACGTATTAGTAATTGATTTTAGGCAGTTCGTGTGTAGAACTCGTCAGCGTTTCGTCACAAACAGGTGTGTAAAAGACACCCACTCATAGACTAGATCGGCAAAAGCCGAAAAGCCGACATTTGTGAACTTGCGAGCGTGCGAGCGCTTGTGAGGTGGTTTGGTTGTTAATTTTGGTAATCACAAGCAGTATGATTGCAGAGTGTGAAATTTTGTGCACTTCAGTATATTTGGGCTTAATGGGCCGAAAACGGGTTAGTGGGCCAACGGGCCCAATTCTGTAAAAACGCTCGGTAAGTGCTTCTGTTAATGTGTTAATGGTTAGAATATGTATGTAAACCCTAAAATATTTAAATTACTAGAATACCCTTAAGTAGGAAAAATTATCATTTTACCCCTAGGTGCAAAATGACCATCATACCCCTGGAGTTAATTTTGACTGAAATGCATGATATTCTGATTATGTTTGTTGTATGCCATGACATGTATATCTGTTGCATGGGATTGGGTTTTGTTATGGAGAAAGAACCTGTTCGGTGGTCGTGCCATATATTCGATATAAGCGACTTTCTTTGCGGATTATAGTTAGTGCTGTAATCGGTGCTAACACTCGTAAGTGTAGGGATGGCGTGGGTGATTTATTCCCCAGTGAAGTGTAAGGATGGACGGAGAGAAGTGCAGGGTTGGATGGGGTTATCATGCACTAATCATATGAGACTGTTTTGTTATGGGCCAACTGTATTGAAGTGGTCCCAACTATGTTAATATGAGCAAGGCCCAATATATCTCGACTTGTAATAGGGCTACGGCCCAGATTGATTCTGATATGGGATAGGCCCAATATACTCTGATACTGTAAGGGGCTATGGCCCAGATTAATATTGATATGGGCTAAGGCCCAGTTAACACTAATTTCTGAATAGGGCTTAGGCCCAGTAAGGCTTGAACTGATTTGGGCTCTGGTTGGGGTACTTTACACACTGAGTTTTCCAAACTCACCCCCTTTTTCTTCCATCCTTGCAGGTGAGACCTAGTTGGTGGACTTGGAGCTGGGCGGGATTCCGAGTGGCCACAAAGATTAAGTTTCTGTTTTCTTTAAAATAAGTTTCGCATTTATTATTTTGATTATTTTTATTCTGGTTTATGTTGTAATAAGGCCGCTCTTTTTATTTTTTTTAATATTTTGGGTTATTAAATTGGTTAGCTCTAGGGCTCGTTTTATAAAAGTTACTTATTTTCAAAATATCATGATTACCGAGCAAAGCTTCCGCAACGTAAATGTTTTTAAAGGAAATAAATATTTTAAATAGACTTAAACTTAATTTGTTGTTCGTGGACAAGCAATATGCTTTAAGTGTGGCAATGGATGTGTGCATGTCTAGGATTAGATCCATGAAGAGCTTGGTACTTAAGCAGTCCAATAGACTCACCACCTCTTTTCTGGCTTCCTACCTGGTGCACAGCTTCCATTCACTTTAAGACATAACAAAGAAGGTTTGATTTCTCGATACTTAACTGTTTTTAAAATAACATATTTCTGCCACTACAAAGGTTTATAACTTTTCAAAGTTTCCCATAAGATTTTACAAAGTTGTTAACAATGTTTTGATTGTTACAATGAATCACATTTTGGAAAAAAATAAGGCTAAAGTTTTATACAAGTTTAAACGGTAGAAGTTTCTAAACATCAAGAAGGGTTTTCAAAGAAAACATGGTTTTCGAAAAACACTTCAATGTGACACGCCGGATTCGGTCGTAACGTCTGAGCCGAGTTTGGGGTGTTACATTTAGTGGTATCAGAGCCCGGTTGCAACAACTCGACTGTGGATCGGGTCCAAAAAGAGTTTTCAAAATTTTATGCCAAAAAGGGTATTTTTGGAAAAACCTGACTTTTGAAAATAATTTTTTGTTTAAAGGAGATAATCTCCGAACTTGTTTTTTTTAAATGATCGAAAAATGGATTTCAAAAAGTATAAATCTTTTGAGTTCATCTTAAAACTGAGGAGGTGGCATACTGAATCCCCGGTACCAAGTCTGTAAGTACTTCTTTTTCCTATACTGTAATGTACTAAAATAATACTGTAGTTAGAATCGAGCCTTTTGATATGAAACTATAGATAGGGTAGAACTAAAAACCCTAAAAGATTGAAACTGTGGCTAGGATATGATTCTATAAAAACAAAAACTTTAAAATACTCTCTCTGCATAAGACATATGAATAAATAGTAAAACTTTTTGAGATCTTTGTAGTTATTTGATATGTGTACTGGTAATGTAGAGTATTGATATGGATTCTGAGGGTAAGCAAAGTCTGCCAACTTCGGGTAGCGGTAACTCGGAGATTGGTACTGAGGCACTGGCCGAGATAGTAAGGAAAGTGGTAGAGAAAGTATTGGATACCAAAATTAAGGAAATTAGGGAAACGCTTCAAATAGGGTGCTTGGAGTGTAAAAGGAGGAAGGATCCTAGTTCTCAAAGAACAGAGCCTCGTTCTGTGAAACATGTTAAGACACGACCAAACTTTCCAACCTACAAAGACTGCAACGGGCGTCATCCGGGTGAATGCCATAGGAAAACAGGAGCATGTCTTAGATGTAGGTCCAAGGAGCATCGAGCTCGAGATTGCCAAGTTTATTCTATTTGAGTGTGTGCTACGAATTGTATGCGTAAACGTTTCGTTATTTCGGTAATCAGATGTTCTGGGTCGTATTAAAATTATTTATATCAGAGTGCGCAGCGGTAGCATATTAGCATAGTGGTTTGACTTGAGTAATACAGTTAGTTGATAGTGGGAAATTTCGAGGACAAAAATTTTGTTTTAGGGGGATAGAGTTGTAACGCCCTAAAAATTGGGCCTAGAAGAGTTGGGCTTTGAGTCTGGGATTCGGATAGAAGAAAACACGAATATTGACAAGTTTTAAATATTACTAGTGTTTAAAAATATATATATATTGATAAAATATTTATGTTATTACTAATATTTTTATGAAAATTATTATCATTATAATTATTAGATACAAATATATTTATAAAATTATTGTTGTTAATTTAGTGTTTAAATTAAATTATTCTTAGAAAATTTTCTTGTATCTATTTTTATTGATTTATGGAAATTATAATTATTATTAGGAAAAATATATATATTATCGTATTTGAAATTTTCATTATTATGGTTATTATTATTATTATTTTAGTTTTAAATAAATTTAGAAGTATTTAAAGTATGGGAAAAATTCTATCAAGACTCTAGCAAAAATAATTATTTTTGCTCCTTTAGGGGATCTGGGCATTAAGGTTTATTAATAAGTTGGGCTAAAATGGGACATAAGGAGGAGTGAGGCCTAGTGGTTAAGCGAGTTAAGCGAAGAGGAAAGGAGCAGGGTTCGATTCCTGCGTGTGCAACCTGTGGGTTTTATTTTAGAAAAACCAAGGGCTGTCGTAGGTAAGCCTTATTAATTGTTCAGGCTAATTCATGTCAGAAGCAAGTATCTGGCCTAGTGGCAAAGCACGCTAGGAGGGCGTGGGAACTACCTGGGTTCAAGGCACGGCGCGCCCAAATTGGGTTTTTTTTTTAAGTATACAGGTTGCGGTTGGAATAGGCCTTAAAATAAGTTACGAATGAAGTTTGACACAAGGAGAGCCTGTGGCGCAGTGATAAGCAACGTATGTGTGTGTTAAAGAGGTCACAGGCTCGAGATGTACAGCAGGCAAAAATTTCCTTTTTATTTCGCAAGTAACCGGAGCTTAAGCAGGTAAGGTTTATAAATAATTGTAACCATATATTACTAAAGGAGAAGCGTGGTGCAGTGGCCAGCAGCTCAGGTGTGGTCGCATGGGCAGATGAGGTCTGGAGTTCGAGCCTCATCTCGCGCAGGAGTGGTGGGGGTTTTTGCTGCGCATGAGGAAGGAGTTGAGTCGACCAGGACTCCTAGCAGTCAGGTCAAGCGGTGCAAGCAGTTGGATAAGGCTGCTCTGATCGGTTGGGGAGTTTGAATGAAATGCAAACTCCAAACTTGGCCAAAAATCAAGGAGCAAATTAGAGAATTGAAATTTAAAAGAATTCCTATGCGAAATGCACTCATTCGGCCATAGCTAAAGAGTGCTTAAATATTTTAGGCCTTTAGGATTTATTTTTTTCCTTCTTCTATTTTTTATTCTTTTCTATCCTTCTCTCATCTCTTCCCTCTTCTCTTTCTTTCTCCTCTTAATTCTCATCCTATCTTTTGCCGAACCTAAATCCTTCATATTCTTCTTCTTTTCTCTCTTAAATCCTCAACAAACCTGGTTAGCAATTTCCATTGAAGCCAAACCTCGTATATTTTCTTTCAAAACCGAAATCTTACTACTTTGAGGTACTACAAAGGCCGAACCCTTGGTTGAGTATTTTTCCCTTCTTGTGCGGTAGTTGGATCTACAATCGATTGGGAGTAGTGTCATAACAATATAGGTAAATGCACGAATCTTTCTTTCGTTATTCATGAATTAAGGTAAAAGCCGAAAAACCCCTATATGCAAAGGGTGCCTGTTGATTGTACTCAAAAGGTTTAGTGGTGATATTTGATTTGTTTTCCTATAGTGTGGATTAAAGGCTACTAATCAAAGGCTTGGATATTTGGAACAACCAGAAATAGATCTAGTCCATTTTTTTCGGCAAAGGTAAGAACACTAGTGCCTAAAGTGTTAATGGTCGATTTTTAGTAAGGAGTTTTGCAGATAAGTTGCTATGGATTCATAGTTAACGTATTAGTAATTGATTGTAGGCAGTTCGTGTGTAGAACTCGTTAGCGTTTCGTCACAAACAGGTGTGTAAAAGACACCCACTCATAGACTAGATCGGCAAAAGCCAAAAAGCCAACATTTGTGAACTTGCGAGCGTGCGAGCGCTTGTGAGGTGGTTTGGTTGTTAATTTTGGTAATCACAAGCAGTATGATTGCAGAGTGCGAAATTTTGTGCACTTCAGTATATTTGGGCTTAATGGGCCGAAAATTGGTTTGTGGGCCAACGGGCCCAATTCTGTAAAAACGCTCGGTAAGTGCTTCTGTTAATGTGTTAATGGTTAGAATATGTATGTAAATCTTAAAATATTTAAATTACTAGAATACCCTTAAGTAGGAAAAATTATCGTTTTACCTCTAGGTGCAAAATGACCGTCATACCCCTGGAGATAATTTTGACTGAAATGCATGATATTCTGATTATGTTTATTGTATGCCATGACATCTATATCTGTTGCATGGGATTGGGTTTTGTTATGGAGAAAGAACCCGTTCTGTTGGCTGTGCCATATATTCCGATATAAGCAGCTTTGCTGCGGATTATAGTTAGTGCCGCAATCGGTGCTAACACTGTAAGTGTAGGGATGGCGTGGGTGATTTATTCCCCACAGGAAGTGTAAGGATGGACGGAGAGAAGTGCAGGGTTGGATGGGGTTATCATGCACTAATCATATGAGACTGTTTTGTTATGGGCCAACTGTATTGAAGTGGTCCCAACTATGTTAATATGAGCAAGGCCCAATATATCTCGACTTGTAATAGGGCTACGGCCCAGATTGATTCTGATATGGGATAGGCCCAATATACTCGATCATCGTAAGGGCTATGGCCCATTAATATTGATATGGGCTAAGGCCCGTTAACATCGATTTGAATAGGGCTTAGGCCCAGTAAGGCTTGAACTGATTTGGGCTCTGGTTGGGGTACTTTACACACTGAGTTTTCCAAACTCACCCCCTTTTTCTTCCATCCTTGCAGGTGAGCCCTAGTTGGTGGACTTGGAGCTGGGCGGGATTCCGAGTGGCCACGAAGATTAAGTTTCTGTTTTCTTTAAAATAAGTTTCGCATTTATTATTTTGATTATTTTTATTCTGGTTTATGTTGTAATAAGGCCGCTCTTTTTATTATTTTTAATATTTTGGGTTATTAAATTGGTTAGCTCTAGGGCGCGTTTTATAAAAGTTACTTATTTTCAAAATATCACGATTACCGAGTAAAGCTTCTGCAACGTAAATGTTTTTAAAGGAAATAAATATTTTAAATAGACTTAAACTTAATTTGTTGTTCGTGGACAAGCAATATGCTTTAAGTGTGGCAATGGATGTGTGCATGTCTAGGATTAGATCCATGAAGAGCTTGGTACTTAAGCAGTCCAATAGACTCACCACCTCTTTTCTGGCTTCCTACCTGGTGCACAGCTTCCATTCACTTTAAGACATAACAAAGAAGGTTTGATTTCTCGATACTTAACTGTTTTAAAAATAACATATTTCTGCCACTACAAAGGTTTATAACTTTTCAAAGTTTCCCATAAGATTTTACAAAGTTGTTAACAATGTTTTGATCGTTACAATGAATCACGTCTTGGAAAAAAATAAGGCTAAAGTTTTATACAAGTTTAAACGGTAGAAGTTTCTAAACATCAAGAAGGGTTTTCAAAGAAAACATGGTTTTCGAAAAACACTTCAAAGTGACACGCCGGATTCGGTCGTAACGTCTGAGCCGGGTTTGGGGTGTTACATTTAGTGGTATCAGAGCCCGGTTGCAACAACTCGACTGTGGATCGGGTCCAAAAAGGGTTTTCAAAACTTTATGCTAAAAAGGGTATTTTTGGAAAAACCTGACTTTTGAAAACAATTTTTTGTTTAAAGGAGATAATCTCCGAACTTGTTTTTTTTAAATGATCGAAAAATGGATTTCAAAAAGTATAAATCTTTTGAGTTCATCTTAAAACTGAGGAGGTGGCATACTGAATCCCCGGCACCAAGTCTGTAAGTACTTCTTTTTCCTATACTGTAATGTACTGAAATAATACTGTAGTTAGAATCGAGCCTTTTGATATGAAACTATAGATAGGGTAGAACTAAAAACCCTAAAAGATTGAAACCGTGGCTAGGATATGATTTTATAAAAACAAAAAGTTTAAAATACTTTCTCTGCATAAGACATGAATAAATAGTAAAACTTTTTGAGATCTTTGTAGTTATTTGATATGTGTACTGGTAATGTAGAGTATTGATATGGATTCTGAGGGTAAGCACAGTCTGCCAACTTCGGGTAGCGGTAACTCGGAGATTGGTACTGAGGCACTGGCCGAGATAGTAAGGAAAGTGGTAGAGAAAGTATTGGATACCAAAATTAAGGAAATTAGGGAAACGCTTCAAATAGGGTGCTTGGAGTGTAAAAGGAGGAAGGATCCTAGTTATCAAAGAACAGAGCCTCGTTCTGTGAAACATGTTAAGACACGACCAAACTTTCCAACCTGCAAAGACTGCAACGGGCGTCATCCGGGTGAATGCCATAGGAAGACAGGAGCATGTCTTAGATGTAGGTCCAAGGAGCATCGAGCTCGAGATTGCCAAGTTTATTCTATTTGAGTGTGTGCTACGAATTGTATGCGTAAACGATTCCTTATTTCGGTAATTAGATGTTCTGGGCCGTATTAAAATTATTTATATCAGAGTGCGCAGCGGTAGCATATTAGCATAGTGGTTTGAGTTGAGTAATACAGTTAGTTGATAGTGGGAAATTTCGAGGACGAAAATTTTTTTTTAGGGGGATAGAGTTGTAACGCCCTAACAATTGGGCCTAGAAGAGTTGGGCTTTGAGTCTGGGATTCGGATAGAAGAAAACCTGAATATTGAGAAGTTTTAAATATTACTAGTGTTTAAAAAATATATATATATTGATAAAATATTTATGTTATTACTAATATTTTTATGAAAATTATTATCATTATAATTATTAGATACAAATATATTTATAAAATTATTGTTGTTAATTTAGTGTTTAAATTAAATTATTATTAGAAAATTTTCTTTGTATCTATTTTTATTGATTTATGGAAATTATAATTATTATTAGGAAAAATATATATATTATCGTATTTGAAATTTTCATTATTATGGTTATTATTATTATTATTTTAGTTTTTAAATAAATTTAGAAGTATTTAAAGTATGGGAAAAATTCGATCCAAGACTCTAGCAAAAATAATTATTTTTGCTCCTTTAGGGGATCTGGGCATTAAGGTTTATTAATAAGTTGGGCTAAAATGGGACATAAGGAGGAGTGAGGCCTAGTGGTTAAGCGTGTTAAGCAGTAGGAAAGGAGCAGGGGTTCGATTCCCTGCATGTGCAACTGTGGGTTTTTATTTTAGAAAAACCAAGGGTCATCGTAGGTAAGCCTTATTAACTGCTCAGAGCTAATTTATGTCGAAGCAAGTATCTGCCCGGTGGCAAAGCACGCTAGGGGGTGGGACTGCACTGGTTCAAGGCACGGCGCCCAAATTGGGTTTTTTTAAGTATACAAAGTTGCGGTTGGAATAGGCCTTAAAATAAGTTACAAATGAAGTTTGACACAAGGAGAGCCTGGGCGCAGTTGATAAGGAACGTATGTGTGTGTTAAAGAGGTCGCAGTTCGAGATGTACAATGAGCAAAAATTTCCTTTTATTTCATAAATAACCTGAGCTTAAGCAGTAAGGTTTATAAATAATTGTAACCATATATTACTAAAGGAGAAGCGTGGTGCAAGTGGCCAGCAGCTCGTGTGTGGTCGCATGGGCGGATGAGGTCTGGAGTTCGAGCCTCATCTCGCATGAGAGTGGCTGGTTTTTGCTGCACGCATGGGGAAGGAGTTGAGTCGACCAGACTCCTAGTAGCGTGCTGAAACGGTGCAAGCAGGTGGATAAGGCTACTCTGATCGGTTGGGGAGTTTGAATTTTTCATTCAAACTCCAAACTTGGCCAAAAATCAATGAGCAAATTAGAGAATTGAAATTTAAAAAGAATTCCTATGCCGAAATGCACTCATTCGGCCATAGCTAAAGAGTGCCGAATATTTTAGGACTTTAGGATTTATTTTTTTTCCTTCTTCTATTTTTTATTCTTTTCTATCCTTCTCTCATCTCTTCCCCTCTTCTCTTTTCTTTCTCCTCTTAATTCTCATCCTATCTTTTTGCCGAACCTAAATCCTTCATATTCTTCTTCTTTTCTCTCTTAAATCCTCAACAAACTGGTTAGCCGAATTTCCATTGAAGCCAAACCTCGTATCTTTTCTTTCAAAATCGAAATCTTACTACTTTGAGGTACTACAAAGGCCGAACCCTTGGTTGAGTATTTTTCCCTTCTTGTGCGGTAGTTGGATCTACAATCGATTGGGAGTAGTGTCATAACAATATAGGTAAACGCTCGAATCTTTCTTTCGTTATTCATGAATTAAGGTAAAAGCCGAAAAACCCCTATATGCAAAGGGTGCCTGTTGATTGTACTCAAAAGGTTTAGTGGTGATATTTGATTTGTTTTCCTATAGTGTGGATTAAAGGCTACTAATCGAAGGCTTGGATATTTGGAACGACCAGAAATAGATCTAGTCCATTTTTTTCGGCAAAGGTAAGAACACTATTGCCTAAAGTGTTAATGGTCGATTTTTAGTAAGGAGTTTTGCAGATAAGTTGCTATGGATTCATAGTTAACGTATTAGTAATTGATTTTAAGCAGTTCGTGTGTAGAAGTCGTCAGCGTTTCGTCACAAACAGGTGTGTAAACGACACCCACTCATAGACTAGATCGGCAAAAGCCGAAAAGCCGACATTTGTGAACTTGCGAGCGTGCGAGTGCTTGTGAGGTGGTTTGGTCATTAATTTTGGTAATCACAAGCAGTATGATTGCAGAGTGCGAAATTTTGTGCACTTCAGTATATTTGGGCTTAATGGGCCGAAAACGGGTTAGTGGGCCAACGGGCCCAATTCTGTAAAAACGCTCGGTAAGTGCTTCTGTTAATATGTTAATGGTTAGAATATGTATGCAAACCCTAAAATATTTAAATTACTAGAATACCCTTAAGTAGGAAAAATTATCGTTTTACCCCTAGGTGCAAAATGACCGTCATACCCCTAGGGTTAATTTTGACTGAAATGCTTGATATTCTGATTATGTTTGTTGTATGCCATGACATGTATATCTGTTGCATGGGGTTGGGTTTTGTTATGGAGGAAGAACCCGTTCTGGTGGCTGTGCCACATATTCCGATATAAGCAGCTTTGCTGCGGATTATAGTTAGTGCCGCAATCGGTGCTAACACTGTAAGTGTAGGGATGACGTGGGTGATTTATTCCCCACAGGAAGTGTAGGGATGGACGGAGGGAAGTGCAGGGTTGGATGGGGTTATCATGCATTAATCATATGAGACTGTTTTGTTATGGGCCAACTGTATTGAAGTGGGCCCAACTATGTTAATATGGGCAAGGCCCAATATATCTCTACTTGTAATAGGGCTACGGCCCAGATTGATACTGATATGGGCTAGGCCCAATATACTCTGATACTGCAAGGGGCTATGGCCCAGATTAATATTGATATGGGCTAAGGCCCAGTTAACACTGATTTCTGAATAGGGCTTAGGCCCAGTAAGGCTTGAACTGATTTGGGCTTTGGTTGGGGTACTTCACACACTGAGTTTTCCAAACTCACCCCCTTTTTCTTCCATCCTTGCAGGTGAGCCCTAGTTGGTGGACTTGGAGTCAAGGGATTCCGAGTGGCCACGAAGATTAAGTTTCATTTTCTTTAAAATAAATTTCGCATTTATTATTTTGATTATTTTATTCGGTTTATGTTGTAATAAGGCCGCTCTTTTTATTATTTTTAATATTTTGGGTTATTAAATTGGTTAGCTCTAGGGCGCGTTTTATAAAAGTTACTTATTTTCAAAATATCACGATTACCGAGCAAAGCTTCCGCAACGTAAATGTTTTTAAAGGAAATAAATATTTTAAATAGACTTAAACTTAATTTGTTGTTCGTGGACAAGCAATATGCTTTAAGTGTGGCAATGGATGTGTGCATGTCTAGGATTGGATCCATGAAGAGCTTGGTACTTAAGCAGTCCAATAGACTCACCACCTCTTTTCTGGCTTCCTACCTGGTGCACAGCTTCCATTCACTTTAAGACATAACAAAGAAGGTTTGATTTCTCGATACTTAACTATTTTTAAAATAACATATTTCTGCCACTACAAAGGTTTATAAGTTTTCAAATTTTCCCATAAGATTTTACAAGGTTGTTAACAATGTTTTGATTGTTACAATGAATCACGTTTTGGAAAAAAATAAGGCTAAAGTTTTATACTAGTTTAAACGGTAGAAGTTTCTAAACATCAAGAAGGGTTTTCAATGAAAACATGGTTTTCGAAAAACACTTCAATGTGACACGCCGGATTCGGTCGTAACGTCTGAGCCGGGTTTGGGTTATTACAGGTGCTAATACCTTCCTCGCACGTAACCGACTCCCGAACCTTTTTTTTCTCTGGCTTTTGACGTAGACTAAACTCAGCCTTCTTTTTGTTTTTAAAAAGAAAAAAGAAATCTAATAGGTGTCCGATCACACCTAGGAAAAAGGATCGGTGGCGACTCCCACTTTATTTCAAAATTAAACTTTAGTTTTCAAGTTTTCACTAAATCACCACAATTAGCGGCCGGAAGCAAAATTTTTACGTCGCTACAAAAGGGTTCAAAATTTTTTTTACTAACTTTTAAAGAATCCAAAACCCCAATTTATTATTCGGCCTAGGGCCAAAAAATATCAAGAAGGGCATGACATTTTCAATCTTAAAAGTAAATTAAGAAATTTGACATCTTAAATGTAGGTTACTAACTCTATTGTTTTGTGTAATTTTTGTGTATGGATTCAATAAGATGGCTGTTCATTTAATTTGTCGTATTCCAAAATCTGCTCATTGAATAAGGTTAAACATTATGTTAGGATAGTGAATGAAATGACCAAGATGATTATGTAAAAAAAAAACTAAGAAGGAAGAACTTTTTTTTTTTTAAATGGTGAACAAGTTTTAGTCAAAATATGTTGGTTTGTGAAAATAATAAGTAATTAATAATGAGAAATATTAGTTTTTTTTCGATACAATATTAGATATAGGATATGAGAATGACACGATTTGTATTTGTGCCAAATATGTGTTTAATAAGAATTTTAATCAACGCTTCATTTAAGTCAAGATATGAGAAATATTAGTTTTAATTACTATAAAATTATGTAAATTAATTTATTGAGAATTACAATAAACTTAATAATAAGCACTATCTTTATAATATATAAAATAAAAAATTTGTCAATTGAGGTTTAGCTTAATTGACATCGTTACTATTGCAACAACAAAGAAGGCTTGAGTCCAAACATACTTAAACTTGTCTTTTATTTGATTTAAGAGTGGGAAGTGGCTATAGATATAAGTAGCTTTTCTATAAACCAAAAACTAAAAATGATAGCTTAACATTAATAATATAAGTATATATGGTTAATAATTATTATTTTCATAATAATAATCTTATTATGACCAAATATTTTGATAGAATTTAAAATATATATATAACCTTAAAATTGTAATAATAATTTAAATGGAAATTAAGTAATATAATAATATTTCAGATAGATAAAAAATTCTCTAAACTCATGCTTTATATATATATATATATATATATATATATATATATTATAATAAAATAAAAATATCTATTGATGTAAAAGAAATATATATTTAAGAATACAAGTCCGTTTGGCTTGTTAGGCTCGGCTTGACTTGAGACAGGTTGGGTAGCAAATTTTATCCTCAAATAAACCCATATTTAAATTAAATAATTTTAAATTTTAATTATAAAAGTATATAAATTTTGATATAAAAATATTTTTAATATTTTATTATTTTTAAATGGTAAATCAAACTATTTAAGCCAGGTGAGAAGCTTTAAATTTTCTTTAAAATAAGGTCATTGTCGTCCTAGCTTGACCTTTAGACACCTCTAATTTCTTTAAAATAGGGGTGTTGGTCCATAATAAGGGATTGGATCAGTTGACTCACGAATCAGTTCGAACTCAATTGGTTGAACTGACGGTTGAACCAAACTAAAATAATTGGTTTAAACTAATGGTTAAACTTGCTTAATCTATTTTTTTATATGGTTTTTTAATTTGTATGGTTTTTGAAATTTCTCCAATTGAACTGGATAAACCAATCGAGCTGGTAAAATAGAAAACTAGTGATCTAATCAATTGAACCACCAATATGATTTTGAAAACCGTGATATGCTCCCTTTGCTAGTACGGTATTGGAAGGCGAGAACGTGAAATCAAAGATGGGTAAACTACCTAGTTGGTTACCAACTTTTAGGGTGCTTCCATTTTAGTTATCCAAAAAAATTCTTGCAATTTCGTCACACAACTCCTAGGGAGCTTTCATTTTAGTCACACTAGTATTAAATCCTCAACGGCGGCCACCTGTACTGATCTCCACTAAACTAAATAATAAATTGACCAAGACAAGTGCACCTATAAATTAATACTATAGCTATGGTGAGCATATATATATCATTCCTTCGAGGATTATAATAACTAGTGATTATCACATTTCTATTATTTAGCTCAATAATTCTAAGGATTGATTGAAATTAAATTAAACTATTTAAGTTAACTAATGAATGCACAAAAGAATGAAACACAAAAACAATCAAGTATTAACCAAGTGAAAAACAATACCTAGATAAGAATCCACCTAGATTTCATCTATAATTCTCAATCTAATTTATGCAATTTATTTTTTTAGTTCTTTGATCCGTAGAAATCCCTAATTTATGCTAGTATCTCTTTCAAGTAAAAGAACAACTAAATCTAAGTTGATTAATTTAAATTTCTTTCTAATTAAAACCTCTATTATTGTTTTAGTTCACTCTATGGATCCCCTTATTAGATTTTACTCTAATCCGGTAAATTTATGTCATCCTATTTTTAGGATTGCATGCAACTCCATTCAATTATGCAAGATCTAATCACAAAGAGGGTCTATTCAACCTCATACTTATGCACATCAAACATGAATTGACACTCCAGAATTATTAACACAAAAATAATAAAACACTCATAATTGAAAACAAAGAGACTAATATTTTATTGCATAAAGATAGAAATCAAACAATAGAATTCATCCTAGAGTTCATCTCCCCGAGGTATTAAGAGATTTAGTTCATAATGGCAAGAATGAACGCCAAAAATACAATATAACCACTATAATAAAAGAAATCCATGATAACTCCCTTCAAAATCAACTTGGACTCTTGAATCTTGGTGGAAAATTGCTTGGAAATTGGCTTCAATGGTGTTTTCAAGGTAATTTTGTGCTTTCCCTTGGTGGCTACCTTCTTCCCTTCTTATTTCCCTATTGATATCCTCTTAAAGTGCTAAAAAAAACTAAAAATCGTAACCTGCAACCTTTAGACCACACAGTTCTCGAGATCGAGACACTCGGGACACACGGCTGTGTGAACCCACACTGCCATGTGGATTGCCTGTGTGAAAATCTGCTGCATGTGCACGACTTTTGGAATGCTCCAAAGTTCTAATTTCCACTTTTTTTACTTCTATTGCTCCCAAACGCCCTATTAAGCATCAAAATATGAATATAGAATATTAAAAGTATATAATTCACAATTAATGTCACATAATCACCCAAAAATATGCTAAGTATGAGGTTAAAATATGTTACTTTTGGCATTTATCATGTACATGCCAAATTATGTCTACATCGTATTTGTACTTTTATTTTGGTCACCCAACTTTTAAGTCGCTTTTATTTTGGCCGCCGAAAATTATTATTTTTAAGTCATGATCTAAGTAAAAAAAAAAAGATTAAAATGAAAAAAAGTACACGGGGTTCATGTATGGGAGCTGATTATTCTGCTTACTGCCTTTTGGAAATTCGTTGTTGCTGTTGGTTTGTTTGGAGTGTTGTAAGAGTTTAGTAAGGCCTTGTTTTGTTATGTTTTGATGGTGTTGACTCGTTCATTTGATAAGTGGTTTGTGTGGTGATGCTTGTTGTTTTGTTAGAGAGTGAGTGTCTATGGTGTGTATATGCGGTTGGGTTTTAGGTTTAGTTAGACTTTTGTATCACTTACCTTTTTATTTTGCTGAGAAAAAATAAATAAAATAATAAATATGACACGGACATAATTTGGCGTGTATAGTCAACCACCATTAAAGATTTAACAATTGAATGACTAAAATGAAAACGTTTTAAAAGTTGAGTGATAAAATTGTAAGGAATTCTTTTTCAGTGGCCAAAATGAAAGTACCCTAAAAAATTGAGTGACCAAATAAGGTAATTTACCCAATGATGGACAGCGGATAAAGTCGTTGTCCACCAGGTGGCTTTTCCTTTTATTTTAGGGTAAACTATTAAAATAGTCACTTTTGTTTGCCTCAGGTTATATTTTAGTCACTTATGTTTGAAATGTTACTTTTTAGTCACTGAGTCGTTAATTGCTATTAACGGTGTAACGGTAAGCTGACGTGGCATGTTAAATCATCATTTCAAACAAAAATTTTAGGGTAAATTATACAATTGATCCGTATATTTTCTCATTTTGAGCAATTTAATTTTTTCTTTTATGTTCTTTTAACTTTTTTTTTATTTTCCATTCTCTTCTGCTTCTTTCTCTGGTTTCCTCCCTTCATTTCTTTTAATGTAGTTTTTTCTATATTTTCTATTTGTTAAAACTGGTCCACAAGTTCGCTTCACTCGAAAAAATTAAATTATTCAAAAAAATAAAAGTATAGGGACTAGTTTTAACAAATGAAAAATATAGAAAAACTACATTAAAAGAAATGGAGAAGTGAGGAAAATAGAGGGAGACACAGAAGAGAATGGAAAAAAAAAAGAAAAAAAGTTAAAAAAATAAAAGAAACAAAAATAAATTGCTCAAAAAGAAAAAGTATGGGGATCGATTATATAAATTAACCTAAAATTTTTGTTTGAAATTATAATTTAACGTGTCATGTCAACTTACCGTTACACCATTAACGGCTCAGTGACTAAAATGTTACAACACGATAATGTTAGTGACTAAAACATAATATTTTAAACATAAGTGACGAAAATGTAACATGAAGTAAATAAAAGTAATTATTTTGATAGTTCCCCTTTTAATTTATAAACGGAGATAATTTTGTGGTAATGATGCTAGAGGGGTCCAAATTTTTTTTTCAAGTCCAGCTCATTCAAAAGGTTGGTTCTATTTAAAAATTAAAAAAAATTATAATTGATATTTATATATTTTATAATTAAATTTAATATATATTTATTATTTAAATTTAATTTGGGTAGAGCTGGATGGACTCGAGATACAAAAATACTAATCCAAGTCAACCCAAGTTGGGTCGGATCTATCGAGTCCAGCGAATTACTCAATTATGGACAGGTTTACTCCTAACTGGTCGTGTTTACTTATTTATATTGTAGTTATCTATGAGATTAAAATGAATGGACTTTGTTACCGACAATAGATATTTTAATTTAGACAAGAAAAATAATGAATTTAATTTTTTAATAACATTATTTAATTGTTTTTTATTATCCATATTGTCTGGAAAATGAAATTAAAATGTGAAAAATAAATAAAACATATATTTAAAAATTAGATAAATAAAACTGCGTAATAGTTTTCTTTCAATTTTTCAATTGATGAAATTTTATTTAAGTAGCGTATAAAGTTTCCTTTGATCAGAGTGCCACTGCCTCGGTTTTGCTTGGACAAGCAAATTAAAAAACTATACAGACATTTTACTTCGCCCCGCCACCTTTGAGAAAAAAAACAATAAATAGACGTAAATCCCTACAAGCTGATTTAAATTAAGAAAACATTTTCTTAGAGCATAAAAAAAAGGTTAACAACATGGTTGAGTACCCAGTCATTGAGTTCCGTTCTATTAGAAAGTATTAGAAAGTCATAAAGAACTTCATCTATTCATCAAAGATACTGTATACAACAGCAGTTATACATTATATAACAGTACTCTTCTCAACTGACTCGTAACTATATTCTAACAGATCTAACTAATATAGATACTCTAACACGTTCATCAGATTTAGAGCGAAAAACTGATGGCTGGAGCAGTTTGTGCAAGAGAGTTCGAGAGGCTTGTGAGATTTTCGGTTGTTTCGAGATGGTGTACAAAAAGATATCAACAAAAGTCCGAGAGGATGCGTTCGAGTTTATGAAAGAACTGGTTAAGGTCCCAGTGGAAAGGAAACAGAAGAATGCTAGTCCCTTGCCTTACCATGGTTGGGTTGGACCATGCGAGCAGGTTTCTTTATTGTATGAAGGCTTCGGAGTTGGAGATGCCTCCAACTATGACTGTAAAAAATTTTGCTCAATTGATGTGGCCTGATGGTCACCCACAATTTTCGAAAGAACAAATCTTTTTATTTTTCTAATTCTGCGGGTTGGGTTGATTTTGGATAATTTCTAGCTTTAGTTGTGTGAGATCAAATTATTGACTTTTTATTTTGATATTTTGTTCCGATGACACTATACACACCTTAGCGACACAAATGGAGGAATCGAACAAGTTAATCTAGTTGATGCTAATTGATAGTTATGGATCAGGGGAGGAGTTACTGAAGATGAGTTACAAAACATTGGTGCAGATGATGAAATATATGGCCCCTCCACTGGGAGAGTATAAGAGTAGACTCCATTCTCATACTGATAAACTAGTTAGCACACTTATTTGTGAGGATCAAATTTCCGGTTGAAAGTTGAGGTCAATGACAACCAATGGATCAAGTTATCTAATTTATCTCCATCTTTTGTCTTTGTGGTAGGAGATCCTCTCAAGGTATTTATATATATATATATATGTGATTAATGTTTGCATTATTTATTTATTTACTCAAAATTTATTTATTCAAAACAAAACATAAATGATCTGTGAATTGAACAAGAACTGTAAGGGTCATAATTATGTTAAGTGAAAATTTACTTTTTCGAGGCAGGGGAGATTTGGAAGGCCTTATCCCTAGCATCTTCTCCAAATCTCGAGTTCAATTAAGTCATAGATTCAAATCTTGAATAACCCTTCTTCTTGCTCCTCAATATATATGTGTTTAAAGTGAATAATTACCATAAAATATTTATTGATGTTGAGATTAGATCTTTGTTCAAAATTTTGAATAAATCCTTTACCTGCTCATGATAAAATATATATAGTGAGATTAGATTATTGATGTTGAAAGTGAATAAGTATATAAAAAATTAATTACTAATGTTGATTTTGAAAATTGAAGGCATGGAGTATTGGGAGATTGAAATCAGTGAATCATATAGTGATGATGAGCGGAGACAAAGATCGATACTCTATAGCAACCTTTGTCATTCCAAATGAGGGTGCTATAATATTGAGGTTATTTTCAACATAGTTATTCTTAATATTGAGGTTGTTCTAAATAAGAGTTGTTCCTCAATAATAGCTCTTTTGGAAAATTAAAATTGTTCCAAACAATGTTTTTTCTAAACATAGCTAATTTTGAAACATCATTATTCTAAACAAGAGTTGTTATGAATTTTAGCTATTCTTAACAGAAGTTGGTTCTGAAATAACAACTACGTTGGAAGATAGTTGTTCTAACTAAAGCCATGTTTTGGACATAACTATTCTCAAATAATAGTTGTTGCTCTACAAGAGATACGTTTGGTAGCATAGTTTCCTGAAATATTATATCCTTTATCTTAGAAATGAGATAAAATGTTAGTAGTGAAAATTGAATATCTACATTTTGCCCTTACATGAGAATTCTTAGTAGAAGAAGTTATCATGTAAGAAGAGTGTAGTATAAATAAATAAATAAAACAATTATACACTTGTAAAAGATAAAATTCATGTTATGTAGAAAAGAAAAGAAAATATTGAATTTCCCACCTTGTTACCCCTTCATTAATTTTTGTTTTGATAAGAGAGGAGAAAGAAAAAACGAAAAATTCATGTATAAAAACAAGTGTATTACTAAAAAAAACAAGACAATTTTTCTTAAAATTTGTGAATAATTTGATTGTTTTGCTTTTCTTAAAAATTTGGAGTAAATATTCTTATATGTAGAATAAAGACTTATCTGATTTGTTGTGGTTGACTTTATATATATATACATATACTATATGAATAAGATCCAACAACAATGAATATTCTAGTATCGCTCAGCTTTTCGGATCAATTAAGGAAGGAGCATTCTTTTTTTTTTTTCTTCAAAGCTAACATGTCCTTAATTCTTATCTTTTTCAAGTAATACAGTGATAAGTACACATATTTTACATGTTTTATGCCCGAGCATTTAACATTTTCCATGGTCCATAGGTAAAATATTGCATTTTAGTTTAGATTTCTATTATAAATTTCATTTGCATTTATTTATCTTTTTAATGTTTTTTTCTCTATTTTGTGCATTTTTAAATATTAAATTTAATTTAGATATATTTTAACTTGAAATAGATGCGTGGAAGCTTAGGGTTTGGGTTTTGAGACCATCGAAAGATTAGACGAAAAATTAAGACAAAGCGTAGCCGAAGACGAGGAGTTTGAAATAATTATCATGAAATACTTATTGATACTAATTTTGGAAATTAAAGGCATGGAATAATAGAATATTGAATTCAGTGAATTACAGAGTGATAATGAGTGGAGACAAAGATTATTTTTCTATAGCAACCTTTGTCATGCCAAATAAGGTTACGAAATTTAAACACATAAATATATCATAATAATAGTATTAAATGTAATACAATTATCTATCATGGTCTTGTCATCAATTAAGAGTTAGTGTCGAGTTGATTTGTGATACCTACCTATTCAGTGGCATTATCTATATACACAAATTTGATGAGAGAAAACGTTTTATATTAAAAGTTAATTTTTTAAAAGTTTACTCAAGAATTATTTTTAGTTTAGCTATAAAAAATTATTTCTAAATTCATTAGATATGGGTTCAGTTTCTAGACATAATAATTTTAGTTCACTTATTTATAAAATATATGAAAAGATAAAAGGTCATCAAAATAATAATAGTTTTCAGTTAATAAAAGGATATATTCGCTTTTTTTAACTAAATTAATACTCAATTAACTTGTGACACCAACTCAATCAAGTTATAAAAATATTTAAAACCCCATTCGACTTTTATTTTATTCCTAAACCTTTTAATTTGTTTCAAGCAGATTTTGGGGCTGGTGACCCCATTGTTGGTTGTTGCAGCCCTTTTGTGTTTTTAGCTAATTGAGTCCATTTTTTCATTAGCTGAAGTTTAGTAGGTTTGACTTTAAAGCCCGTTGCTAAATGATGTTGGTTCAAATAGATATGTTGGCTGTTCTTTGGTTCAATATCTTGGAAATACCAAAAAATTTCTATTTTGGAAATTTATTCACCCGAATATAAAATCGTTTTATCATATACATACATACATGTGTACATATATTAAAATATAATAACTAAATTTTATATTGCACATTTTAAATTTCAAATTTTCATAATTTACAAAATATTAATTGTCAGTTGCGTAGGAATACTATAACCTTCTCTACGCATAACCAATTCCTTAATATAATCAAGAATTTAAAATTTTATTAGATAATCAGAATTTTAAAATTTAAATAAATATTTAATCAAATAAAAAATTAATTAGATAATTTATCCATTTGATTTAACTTAAATATTTATTTGTATAATTTCTATACTATTAGCAAATTTAAGTTTTAATTTTGATATAAAAATTTTAAATTTTAATTATCACATTTTAAAATATACATGTAGTAACCATATTTTGTCGAGGTCAAGTTCGGTCAAACTTGAGTTGTATTTGAATTTCATATAAATACATATATATATATATATATATTTAGTTTATTATTATTGACAATTTTATAATACTAAAATAAAAAAAATGAAGAAAAAAAGATTAAAAAATGCAGAAGGTTAAACATTATTTAGACGGTTTTGAAAGTATATGTCTGTGTACACGTAAAAGGGTTGATAAGGGAAGTTTTATAGAAAAACCAATAGAAGGGGAGGGGCACTATCTTTACCATTCAACTAAACAATACTTGTTTATAGGAATGGAACACATTTAATGGTTAACTGTTTATCTTTTCGGAAAATTCTCATGGTAAGAGAATTTGTCATTGCTACTGATGATAGATATCCTAGTTACAACAAAAAAAAAACAAACTAAACAATCCGATAACCTCATGGCGAAAACGTATGAGGAGGAGAACCACACAGTTAAAGAGAAAAAAAAAGGACAGCATGGGCAGAGAAGCAAAGAAGCAAGGAGAAGAAAAAGAAAAAGAAAGAAAAGTCACGACTGGTAACATGTTATGAATTGTGATTTGCTTCACCACCATTACTTGTACCTTGACAAGTATTGAGCATGAAAACTTTGATTGGTAACATGTTGCATTTCTCTTTCTCTTTCGTTGCTATTGTAATGGCTCAAATTTGTTCGACCCACAAAACAAAAACTAAAAAATAATAATAATATCAAAGTCCACTTACAAAAAAAAAAAAAGACTAGCCCAAATTACAAGCTTAAACCTAAACTACCCAAACCCAAACCTACTAAACCCAATAACCCAGCAGCCCAAAAGCCCAAAACCTAAAAATTTCAAAAACCCTAGCTCTCTCTCGCGCCGCAACCTCACCATGTCGGCAGGCTTGCCATCTAACACCCCCTCTGCCATCACCACCTACAAAACAACAGAGAAATAGAAACAAAAAGCAAAACCAGAGAAGCAAAGAAAAGAAAACAAAAAAACAAAAATAAATACCTTATAATATGTCTAGCTATAAAAGCTGAAATCATCTTGTAGCACACACACACACAAAAAAAAAGAAACAAATCTAATACAAAAAAACAAAGTTCAAAAAAAAAAAGAAGGTAGTTTATTTTATTTGTTTTTTTATTCTGAAAAAATAAGAATAAAAACAAAGTTTAAACTTTTACTTGTTAAGAGCCGTCGTCGAGAACCACCTTCGATTTGAGAAGCCTAGTTGAGGGCTTCACCGGAGAGGGAAGAGAGCGAATGGTTTCTTCTTCCTTTTTCTTTTTTTCACCGATCTTGGCCTTTTTTAAGTGTTTTATCCCTAGATCTAACTCTAGGATTTTGAAAGGATTAAAAAAAAGTTTTTTTTCAACCACCGTAGGTGGTGGTCGCAGCGGCCTTGTGGCCGGAGCAAGAGGGGGGAGTTTCAGAGAAAAAAGAAGAAAAAGGAATTTTTTTTTTTGAAAAACTAAAACCAAATAATTTATTTTTGGGATTTTTTTAATTTATATAGGCTCCTAAAACAATGTCGTTTTGGCACAACCCAAAAATCCAACCCAAATACCCCCTAGGATTTGCGTGTTTTTGCATGGGATGGGTAATTTCTATTTTGGTCCTTCAGCTTTTTTGCTCTTTTCTAATTTCATCCTATTCATTTTTATTTGTTTTATTTTTACCCCTTTTATTTTATTCTTGTGCGATTTAGTCCCTTGACCCATTGTGGACCCATTAAGGAGATGACATGTGTACTTAGGCTGGGAAAATAACCCTCTGAGTCCCTATTTTCCATTTTATCTTAATTCGACCCTTTATGTTTTGTTTATGTTTTTTTTTTAATTTTACACTTTAAATTTTATTACATTTTTAATTTGGTCCCCTTGACTGACTGGCAACTTCTTTAAATGTGGCACCTGTGCAGTGGTTGGGACAATTACACTTTGAGTCCCTGTGTTTTTCTATTTTATTTTACTTTAATCTTTTATTTTCAAGTTTTCATAATTTATCCTTTAAATTTTACCACAGTTTTGAGTAGGTCCTTTATTTAATTTAACTCATTTATTTTGAATGTTCTTAGTATTTTTAATTTTGCCATTTACATTTTTTACCTTTAAATTAAGCAAATTTTATTTTTATCTTTAATTTATTATTTTGTTTTTAATTATTAAATATGGTATTAACCACGTCATAATCGTTATTATTATTGTTATTATCATCGATTTGTGTTCTTGTTATTATAGTTGCTTTATTACTATTTGATTATAGTGATTACCGTTATTTTTGTTCTTATATTATTATTTTGCTATGGTCATTTCAAATTTTTATTTATATTTTATATTTTATTTATATTTTTTGTCTCATGCGGTTGTTTTATTTTATTTTAGTCATTATCATATTATCAATTATGCTTAGATACATTTATTTATTTTAGCACTGCGCTCAACTGCATATCATATTAAGTGATGCATTCATATTTACACGACACATAAGAAGAAATTAAAACAGATGCAATATTCTTTATTTGGGGAATCTGAGTAGTCGTGCTCTTAAATTACAGAGTATGATTTTTCTCTTTGAACAGAAGTAATTGAATATCCTATTTTAAATGAAAACACATAGGATTTAGGTAATAATCAAACAACAATTATTCTTATTTTCGAGGATTCGAGACATCGTGCCCTAACTTACAAGACATGATCTTTTTTTTCTCGATTAACACAATAAAGTTTTTTCCACAAAATTTAATCTAGTTGGTGATATTTTAATAAAATAATACAAGAAGGGGATCGTACTTTAAATTTTCTTTGAATTATCAGTTCTCAACACTAAGACATCAAGTAATCAACTAAGTACCAAATTTAGGGTTTATGAGGGTGCTAACCTTTCCTCATACATAACCGACTCCCGAACCCATTTCTTGAATTTTGTAGACCAAAAAAATTTATTGTTTTAATAAATCTAACATTTTATTAAAATGACCAAGTTTTGAAGTGATCTAACCACACCTAAATAAAAAGGATTGATGGAGACTCCATTTTCGTTTTTAAAATAAAAAGTCGATTAAAAAAAAATGTCTACAGCTATTATCAAATATGGTTGGTTCATCTGGAAATGAAACTCCGGTCTTATTGAGAACATCATCTCGTTCTTCATTGATTGTAGTTGTATAGGCCAATTTTGAACCCAATACCCCTGAACCCATTTGCATTTTTTACAAACCCATTTATACCCTCAGCCCATAAAACCCAAATGGCCCAATTTCAAACCCATTTTCATCAAAACCCAATTCCCCTTTTACAACAGAAGCCCAAAACTAACCCAAACCCTAGCCTAATAATCCAGCCCAAAACTAACCCTAACCCTAGCTCCTAAAGTGGTGCCACAACCACCCTTCTGCCTCACCATGTCAGCCACCATACCTCTCCCCCACCTGCTACCACCTGCTCCATTCCGTCACCTGCAAAAAAGAGCACAGAACACGTAACAGCAGAACAAAAACAGTGTATAAACAGAAGCAAAATCGGCTATAAAGCCGAATGGAAACCAGTTTGTAAGGGGTTGGATTTTTAGAATGAAAAACAGGGAATATTTCTAAAAATACAAGGAGATTCAAAAAGTAAAAGCAATACAAAAATAACAATCGGGCATTCAAGATACAGAGATCAAAACCCTAAGGTGATTTTTTTTTTATTTTCGTTTCTATTTTATTTTCAAATCTGTTTTTTATACCCCTAAACACATAGAAATAAATAAATAATAATAATTTAAAACATAAAAATAAAATACAAAAAAAATATATAAATATATAAATTTTTACCTTTCCGGCCACCGCGTACGGTGGCCAGCGCCGGCGACGGACGGTCCACCGGTGACCGGACCGATGCTCTCCCCCCACCAGGAATCCCTCTCTCCTTTCTCCCCTCCTTTCTTTTTTTTTTTCCTTCAGCTGTTCTAAATGAATTTTTAAAAAAAATTTAACTTACATAGGGGACCAAAACGGTGCGTTTTGGTCCCCCCCTATTTTAAACAAAACAGTGCCGTTTTGGCCTCGGGTCGGGTCGACCCGACCCGCTCCGACTAAGATCTGCGTGTTTTTAAGCGGAAGGGCTAATTGTGTAACGCCCCAATTTTCGCGAATTCTGTGAATGTTGGCATAGGTTTAATTATGTTAGTGGGCCTCTAGAAGGCCCAAGCTTAAGATAGAACCCGGTAATTTTAGTTAATTTTTGTTCCATACGAAAAAGGGAGTGAAATTATGAAATAGGACCTATGTGAAAATGTTTGAAAATGCTATAGGCTAATTTGTAGTGGCCAAATAAATAGTAGTGCAAAATAGGAGGATTTGCATGTCAAATTCCCCACTTTTAATGTAGTGGCCGGCCAAGGTGATGGATAGTTGATAATGTATGCATTTTAGCATTTTAATAGTTAATGGATGATGGGCATGGTAAGCATTATGGGCATATTTTTTTTGGAATTATGGCATGAGTATGGCACAAATATTAGTATATCATTTATGTGTCATAAAATGTTGAGTGATAAGAATAACAAAAGGAAGTAAAGGAAGGTTTTTGTTCATTCTTTGTTCTTCATACCAATTTGAGAGAGAGCAAATAGGGAGGAAACCCTTGAATATTCGGTCACTAGGAGGGGGAAAAATTGAAGGTAAGTTCTTGGTACTTTGCTTCTATCTTGATGTTTATGAGTTCTTCTTGATTCTACCCTAACTCATGAAGCATATTTTGGTTTTTGGTTGTTGTTTCATGTTCTTTTGATGAAAAATGGAAGATAGGTGAAGTTGAGCCAAACAAATGAGCATGCATGTGCCTTAGATGCTAAGGGGAAAAATCGGCTAACATGTTGTGCTTTAAAATGATGAAATGGAGATTATACTTAAGTAAAATCATAGATATGTGATGATTGATTGGTGATATACATGTTTAAATAACAAGCATGCAAGTTAGGTGTGAAAGAGTGATTTGGTAATAAATCTGCTTGGAACAGCAGCAGTAACGTGACTTTGAAAAATCACCATAAATTGTGGGAGATGAGTTAGAAGCTGCATAAATTATGTAATTAAAGCTTAATGAGTCTAGTTTCAAATGGAATAAACGAGAACATATTTTGAATTCTGTACAATGAGAAATTTGATT
This sequence comes from Gossypium arboreum, assembly GCF_025698485.1. Taxonomy (NCBI): domain Eukaryota; kingdom Viridiplantae; phylum Streptophyta; class Magnoliopsida; order Malvales; family Malvaceae; genus Gossypium; species Gossypium arboreum. Next base: position 126,493,920 of record NC_069082.1, on the reverse strand, counting down.
CGTAATGAAGTGTGGTCAGATTAGTCAAACAGTGAAACATGGGAAAACTTTAAGAAAAATCTGGTATTGATTGGCCGTACCAAAAATTCTGAAAATTTTATGGATAGAAGATATATGAGTCTATTTTCAGGGAAAATTAACGGCACTTGATTTGGAGTTTCGTAGCTCCAGTTATAAATGATTTAGTGACTGTTGCTTAGGAAGACAGCTTGCAGTGAAATTATGATTATGTGGTAAACATTGACAAAAATTTGTTAATGAGTTGCTTATTGATTTCTTATAAGCTTACTATGATCTGTAGGTGTGGTTGGCGAATATCGTAAGGGGTTAATCGTAGTTTGTATTTGAATAGTTAGATTAACGTGTTAGTAATCCAATTGTAGGCGGTTCGTGTGTGGATCTCGTCGATATCATCGCATAAGCAGCGTGTAACTAACACCCTCTTTCTTAGTCTAGATCGGCAAAAGTCGAAAAGCGAAATGCGAAAACCGGTATTTTGTAGATTTGCGAGTGTCGCGAATGCTCGTGAGGTAAATCGATTAATATTTTAGGTAAGCTACAATGTTTGGACCGCAAAGTGCATGATTTACGTGCCCTCGATATTTTTGGGCTTAATGGGCCAAAATTGGAATGATGGGCCAACAGCCTAATTCGTAAGAACCTTCGGTAGTGATTACATTAGTACGTGAAAGGTAGGAATATGCATGAAAAACCCTAAAATAGATAAATTACTGAAATACCTTTAAAAGTGGAAAATTTACAGTTTTACCCCTAGGAGATAAATTACCGAAATTCCCCTAGGGTTAAATTGAGCTAAATGCATGTTTGACTGTTGTTATTTACTGCATGCCATGTTGTTATTATCTGATGCATGGGACTGGGATATTGACGGAGGAAGTACTGAAAGTGGCTTGTCCACGTACTGGAGGCTTTACCTCAATTTACTGTTAACTGAGCAGCAAGGCTGCAATTGTAGAGTGTTGGGCTGGGTTGGTTGAACTATTCCCCACATGAAGTGTATGGCTGGTGCGGGTGGAGTGTAGTGGTTGGTGGGTTGAGTAGTCTTCCCAAATGGGCTTGCATATGTTTACTGATATTGCATGTATTTTGAAATGGGCTTATGGGCCATACTGTTATCTGAATAAGGGGCTAAGGCCCAGTTTATTTTAATCTGAAAAGGGCTCTGGCCCAGTACCACTGTTACCTGAATGGGCTTAGGCCCAATGGGCTTGAGCTGACTTGGGCTTTGAATGGGTTTTCCTTACACACTGAGTTTTCCCCAAACTCACCCATTCTTTAACCTTGCAGGTAAGCCTTGATGTGGGTGACTTGGAGCCGGAGGGGATTCAGAGTGGCCGTGGTGAATACTTTTGGGTTTGAAAAAGAGACTGGTTTTCTTAAGTTATTTTTAATTACTATTTAATTTTTGGGTTGTAATAAGGTTATTTTAACTTTATTTTCTTCTTTGATTTTTCTGGGATTATATTATTAAAAATAACTTTAAATTGATGGATACTAATTCAAATGGGCTAGACTTAGGGCGTGATTTCAAAACGATACTTGTTTTTTTTTTTAAAATAGCACGACGTCACGAATATTCGATTTACCAAAGATAATCACTTAGAAATTTCAACTTGTTATAACCAAGTGTGGCAATGGATGTGGGCATGTCTAGGATTGGATCCAATCAGAGAGCTTGGTACTTAAGCAGCCTTCATGGCTCACCTCCTCTGTTATGGATACCTACCTGGTGCCCAGGTTCCATTCACTTCGTTAGTTTGACAAAAGTCGGCTTTTTAAAACACTAAAAAGGGAACACAGGTTTTTTACTTCAAAGTGGCACGTCGGATTCAGCCTTAACGTCTGGGCCGGGTTTGGGGTGCTACATTTAGTGGTATCAGAGCCCAGTTGCAACAACTCGGCTGTGGATCGGGTTCAAAAAGGGTTTTTAAAACTTTATGCCAAAAAAAGGGTATTTTTGGAAAAACCTGACTTTTGAAAATTTCTTGTTTAAAGGAGATAATCTCCGAACTTGTTTTTTTTTAAACACAAATGTTTGGAAAATGGATTTCAAAAAGTCTAAATCTTTTGAGTTTATCTGAAAACGATGAGGTGGCACATGCTGAATCCCGGCACCAAAGGTTGTAAGTACTATTCATTTTATATCTTGAAGCGTCTTTGTAGTTAGTATTAAACCTTAGAGATAGTACTATAGATAATATAACGTAAAGGGTACGAAACTAAGACCGTAGGGTAAACTAAGCCTTAGGAAGCGAGACGATGAGTTAAACGTAGTTCTGCGAGAACAACTCAAAACCTTATCTGCTCATAAGATATTCGTAATAAACAAAGAAAAACAAAGAAACTAAGCGCATAAAATTAAGTAATCGGATAAATCGATATGAGTCGAAAGCTACTCGAGGAAGAGGCCGTGGTTGGGGCCGAGGTAGTACTCAAGATGAATCTTCGTCTTCGAACACATACCACGGAGTAGCACGACCACCACCGTGGATGAGAATGGGCCGTATGATCGGGCCATGGGGATGACGCCTGCCTCGAGCCATGTTAAGAGTTCGGAAAGGGTGGTCGGAGCTAATATCAGGTCCATGAATAGGGGGTCCATTTCTGAGCGACTCCAGGCTAACGGAGCGGAAGTTTTTAGGGGTGTATCTGGAGTAGCCCCAAATATGGCTGAGTACTGGCTGGAAGCCACGGAGCGGATTATGGATGACTTGGACTACTCAGTAGAGCAAAAGTTAAAAGGAGTAGTATCCTTACTACGGGACAAGGCGTATTAGTGGTGGATCACTGTGAAAGAGGGTGCCCCAGCTGAGAGGGTAACTTGGGAGTTGTTTAAGCAGTCCTTCAATGCGAAGTATGTCGAAGCTAGCTATGTGGATGCGCGAAGGAAGGAATTCCTAAACCTGACCCAGGGTGGTAAGACCGTTGCTGAATATGAGGCAGAGTTTCTGCGATTGAGCCGGTATGCTAATGGTATTGTCTCTACCGAATACGAGCGCAGTGTTCACTTTGAGGATGACCTCAGAAAAGAGCTAAGGGTGCTCATAGCTCCGCAAAGAGAGCGCGATTTTGCTGCACTGGTAGAAAAGGCTAAGATAGCCGAAGAGGTGAAGCAAGCTGAACGAAGGAACCGCAACAGGAATCAAAATCGATTCAGGAGAGATGCTGGACCAACTGGTGCTGCAAACTGGAATGTTAAGAGAGCTAGGATGGAGGAACCAGTTCGAGCGGTTCCGGTGAAGACTATTAGACCACAAGCTTGTGGAGATTATGGTAGAATGTATCTGGGAAAATGTTAGAAATGTTCTGGGGCTTTTCTTCGTTGTGGATCAAAGGAATATAAGATCAGAGATTGTCCTAAGAGGCTAGCTCAGGCTCAAGTGGTTGAACAAAGGGCTGTGCAACCCGTGCAAACAGTGCGAGGTGGACCGTCACCGTCGGAGGTCATGACCAAGGTCGTGGTGGCAATGGCCATGGACGTGGGGCACCTGGCAAGGGTACTGTTAACACTGAGGCTCGTCAGCCAGCTTTGGTATATGCTGCTCATCGCCGCGAGGAGGGTGACGCACCTGACGTCATAACTAGTACGTTTTTTATTTCTAGCATGCCGTATACTGCCTTGGTGGATGTTGGATCTACTCATTCCTATGTTGCATGTGCCATATCTGGGTCGTTGGGTGTGCACTCTGAGGAGATTGTGAGTGGGGTATCTGTACTAAGTCCTTTGGGTCACTCGGTTAGGGTAGACAAACTGTATAGGGATGTACCCTTAAAAACTCAAGGTAAGATTTTCCTTGGAGATCTGATGGAGTTACCGTTCGGAGAGTTTGATCTCATTTTGGGAATAGACTGGCTTGTTAAGCATAAAGCGACTCTGGATTGTGCTGCTAAATGAATGGTGTTAATGACCACAAAGGATGAGAAGGTTATGGTAATAGGTGAGCGAAGGGATTATTTGTCCAATGTGGTGTCGGCATTAAGAGCCGAAAAGTGGATTCGGAAAGGTTGTGAGGTCTATTTGGCATTTGTAAGTCAGTCAGAAGAGGAGGGACTGACAGTGGATAAGGTTAGGACCGTAAAGGAGTTCAAAGATATTTTTTCGAAGGAGCTTCTAGGATTGCCTCCGAACCGAGAAGTTGAGTTTGGAATATATTTGTTGCTTGGAACGGCGCCTGTGTTCATCGCACCGTATAGGTTGGCACCGAAGGAGTTAGCGGAGTTAAAGGCTCAAATTCAAGAGTTGTTGGATATGGGCTTCATTAGGCCAAACGTGTCTCTATGGGGAGCATCGGTGTTATTTGTGAAGAAAAAGGACGGGACAATGCGCATGTGCATCGATTACTGCCAGTTGAACAAACTGATGATAAAGAACAAATACCTCTCGCCAAGGATTGATGATTTATTTGACCAACTTAGAGGAGCTTGATATTTTCCAAGATTGACCTTCGATCCGAATACCATCGATTAAGGGTAAAGGAAGTGGATATTCATAAGGCGGCATTCGGGACTCGATATGGTCATTACGAGTTCCTGGTTATGCCGTTTGGGTTGATGAACGCACCTGCCGCTTTTATGGATCTGATGAATCGAGTGTTCCAACCTTACTTGGACCGATTCTTGGTAGTTTTCACCGATGAGAAACATGAGGAGCATCTACGTATTGTGCTGCAAGTGCTGAGAGAGAAGGAACTGTATGCAAAGTTTAGTAAGTGTGAATTTTGGTTACGAGAAGTGGCTTTTCTAGGTCATGTGGTTTCTGCTGAAGGAATTAAAGTGGATCCTCGAAAAGTTGAGGCAGTTCTGGGATGAAAGCCACCAAAATCGGTATCGAAAATTCAGAGTTTTCTGGGTTTGGCAGGCTATTACCGAAGGTTCGTAGAAGAATTTTCTCGATGGCTGCACCATTGACGGCTATCATAGGAAATGGGTAGCATTTGTCCGGACCGAGAGTCGACAAAAAGCTTTTGACCATTTGAAAAGGTATTGATGAAGCACTAGTGTTGATTCAACCGAGTCTGGAAGGACTTCACTTGTGTCTGACGATCGTCACATATGGGGTTAGGATGTGTCTTGATGCAAGAGGGTAAGGTGGTCGCTTATGCTTGGCGGCGACTTAAGTCTCATGAAGCGAACTACCCTACGCACGACTTAGAGCTAGCAGCATGATCTTCGCGTTGAAAATCTGGAGACATTACTTATATAGAGAAAAGTGTATCATATACATAGACCATAAGAGCCTAAAATATCTGTTAACTCAGAAGGAGTTAAACCTTAGGCAACAAAGATGGGTAGAGTTGCTTAAGGATTACGACTGTTCGATTGAGTACCACCTGTAAGGCTAACGTGGTGGTGATCGTTGAGTCGAAGGGTTGTTTCGATTTGAGAGCCTTGTTTGCATGTTTGAGTCTGTTTGATGATGGAAGTCATTATGAATTGCAAGTGAGGCCTATTTGGACCGGCAGATTAAAGAAAAAGCAGTTGAAGGATAACTCGTTGGATCTTGGTTTGACAAGTTGAGAAGGGTGAGAATGAGGATTTTAGACCGAATCTTGAAGGAGTTTTATGCTTAGGAAGAATTTGTGTTCAAGGACTCGACTTGAGACTGTCAATATTGAAGAAAGCTCATAGGGGACTTTGTGCCATGCATCTGGAGGAATAAGTTGTATCACGACTTGCGATAAGCATATTGGTGGCTGGGCTTAAACGAGAAGTAACGAGTTCGTGGGAAATGTCGACATGACACAAGTGAAAGTGAACATCAATTTCATACGGATTCTGCAACCGGTGAAAATTCCATTGTGGAAGTGGGAGAGAGTCACTATGGACTTTGTGAGTGGGCTACATTTGACACCCACCAAGAAAGATTCTGTGTGGATAGTGGTGGATAGGTTAACAAAATCTGCCCATTTCATACCAGTTCGTACTGATTACTCCTTGCAAAAGTTGGCTAGGTTGTATGTGGCAGAGATAGTGCGACTACATTGAGTGCCGTGTCGATTATTTCGGCCGAGACCCTAGGTTTACATCTCGGTTACGGAAGAAGTTGCAGGAGGCATTGGGTACACGTTTGGATTTCATCTTGCCTTTCACCTACTGACGGATGGACGATCGGAGAGGGTTATTGATTTTGGAGGATATGTTAAGGGTTGTATCATCGATTTTCGTGGGAGTTGGGAGGACTACTTGCCATTGGCAGAGTTTGCATACAATAACAGCTACCAAGCAAGTATTCAGATGGCTCCATATGAGGCACTTTATGGGCAGAGATGTCGTACGCCTACGTGTTGGACAGAGTTGGGTGAACGACAAGTGCTTGAACCAGAGTTGGTGGCAAATACTGAAAGTAAGGTTAAGTTGATAAGAGATCGATTAAAGGAGGCATCTGATAGACAGAAGTCGTATGCGGATCTAAAGCGCAAAGAGATAGAGTTCGCAGTTGGGGATATGGTTTTCTTAAAGGTTTCACCTTGGAAGAAGATCTTGAGATTCGACAAGAAAGACAAATTGAGTCCGCGGTTTATGGGGCCTTATCAAGTTCTTAAGTGGGTAGGGCCAGTAGCGTATCAGTTAGAATTACCACCAGATTTAGACAGAATCCATGACGTTTTTCATGTGTCTATGTTAAGACGATATTGATCGGATCTGTCACATGTTGTGCCAGTAGAGGAGATTGAAGTAAGGACTGATTTGACCTTTGAAGAAGAACCCATGCAAATTTTAGATCGAGAGGTTAAAGTTCTAAGAAGGAAGTCGATTCTGTTGGTAAAAGTACTGTGGTGTAATCATGGAAGGGAAGAAGCTACTTGGGAATCAGAAGAGACTATACGTCAACAATACCTTCAACTATTTGGATTAGGTAAATTTCGAGGCCGAAATTTCTTTAAGGAGGGTAGAGTTGTAACGCCCCAATTTTTGCGAATTCTGTGAATGTTGGCATAGGTTTAATTATGTTAGTGGGCCTCTAGAAGGCCCAAGCTTAAGATAGAACCTGGTAATTTTAGTTAATTTTTGTTCCATAAGAAAAATGGAGTGAAATTATGAAATAGGACCTATGTGAAAATGTTTGAAAATGCTATAGGCTAATTTGTAGTGGTCAAATAAATAGTAGTGCAAAATAGGAGGATTTGCATGTCAAATTCCCCACTTTTAATGTAGTGGCCAGCCAAGGTGATGGATAGTTGATAATGTATGCATTTTAGCATTTTAATAGTTAATGGATGATGGGCATGGTAAGCATTATGGGCATATTTTTTTTGGAATTATGGCATGAGTATGGCACAAATATTAGTATATCATTTATGTGTCATAAAATGTTGAGTGATAAGAATAACAAAAGGAAGTAAAGGAAGGTTTTTGTTCATTCTTTGTTCTTCATACCCGAATTTAAGAGAGAGCAAATAGGGGAGGAAACCCTTGAATATTCGGTCCCTAGGAGGGGGAAAAATTGAAGGTAAGTTCTTGGTACTTTGCTTCTATCTTGATGTTTATGAGTTCTTCTTGATTCTACCCTAACTCATGAAGCATATTTTGGTTTTTGGTTGTTGTTTCATGTTCTTTTGATGAAAAATGGAAGATAGGTGAAGTTGAGCCAAACAAATGAGCATGCATGTGCCTTAGATGCTAAGGGGAAAAATCGGCTAACATGTTGTGCTTTAAAATGATGAAATGGAGATTATACTTAAGTAAAATCATAGATATGTGATGATTGATTGGTGATATACATGTTTAAATAACAAGCATGCAAGTTAGGTGTGAAAGAGTGATTTGGTAATAAATCTGCTTGGAACAGCAGCAGTAACGTGACTTTGGAAAATCACCATAAATTGTGGGAGATGAGTTAGAAGCTGCATAAATTATGTAATTAAAGCTTAATGAGTCTAGTTTCAAATGGAATAAACGAGAACATATTTTGAATTCTGTACAATGAGAAATTTGATTCGTAATGAAGAGTTGTCAGATTAGTCAAACAGTGAAACATGGGAAAACTTTAAGAAAAATCTGGTATTGATTGGCCATACCAAAAATTCTGAAAATTTTATGGATAGAAGATATATGAGTCTATTTTCAGGGAAAATTAACGGCACTTGATTTGGAGTTTCGTAGCTCCAGTTATAAATGATTTAGTGACTGTTGCTCAGGAAGACAGCTTGCAATGAAATTATGATTATGTGGTAAACATTGACAAAAATTTGTTAATGAGTTGCTTATTGATTTCTTATAAGCTTACTATGATCTGTAGGTGTGGTTGGCCGAATATTGTAAGGGTTAATACGTAGTTTGTATTTGAATAGTTAGATTAACGTGTTTGTAATCCAATTGTAGGCGGTTCGTGTGTGGATCTCAAATCAAGATATCGTCATAAGCAGTGTGTAACTAACACCTCTTTCTTAGTCTAGATCGGCAAAAGTCGAAAAGCCGAAATGCCGAAAATCTGTATTTTGTAGATTTGCGAGTGTGCCAATGCTCGTGAGGTAAATCGATTAATGTTTTAGGTAAGCTACAATGTTTGGACTGCAAAGTGCATGATTTCTGTGCCCTCGATATTTTTAGGCTTAATGGGCCAAAATTGGAATGATGGGCCAACGGGCCCAATTCGGTAAGAACCCTCGGTAGTGATTCTGTTGGTACGTGAAAGGTAGGAATATGCATGAAAAACCCTAAAATAGATAAATTACTGAAATACCTTTAAAAGTGGAAAATTTACAGTTTTACCCCTAGGAGATAAATTACCCAAATACCCCTAGGGTTAAATTGACCTAAATGCATGTTTGATTGTTGTTATTTATGCATGCCATGTTGTTATTATCGATGCATGGACCGGGATATTGACGAGGAAGTACTGAAAGTAGCTTGTGCATCTTGGAGGCTTTGCCTCAATTCTCGTTAACTGAAAGCAGCAAAGGCCGCAATTGTGGAGTGTTAATGGGTTGGTTGAACTATTCCCCACATGGAGTGTATGGTTGGTGCGGGTGGAGTGTAGTGGTTGGTAGGTTGAGTAGTCTCCCCAAATGGGCTTGCATATGTTTACTGATGTTGCATGTATTTTGAAATGGACCTATGGGCCATACTGTTATCTGAATAAGGGGCTAAGGCCGAGTTTATTGTAATCTAAAAAGGGCTCTGGCCCAGTACCACTGTTACCTGAATGGGCTTAGGCTCAATGGGCTTGAGCTGACTTGGGCTTTGAATGTGTTTTCCTTACACATTGAGTTTTCCCCAAACTCACCCCTTCTTTAACCCTGCAGGTGAGCCTTGATGTGGGTGACTTGGAGCCGGAGGGGATTCAGAGTGGCCATGGTGAATACTTTTGGGTTTGAAAAAGAGACTGGTTTTCTTAAGTTATTTTTAATTACTATTTATTTTTTGGGTTGTAATAATGCCATTTTAACTTTATTTTCTTCTTTGATTTTTCTGGGATTATATTATTAAAAACAACTTTAAATTGATGGATATTAATTCAAATGGGCTAGACTTAGGGCGTGATTTCAAAACGATACTTTTTTTTTTAAAATAACACGACGTCACGAATATTCGATTTACCAAAGATAATCACTTAGAAATTTCAACTTGTTATAACCAAGTGTGGCAATGGATGTGGGCATGTCTAGGATTGGATCCAATCGGAGAGCTTGGTACTTAAGCAGCCTTCATGGCTCACCTCCTCTGTTATGGATACCTACTTGGTGCCCAGCTTCCATTCACTTGGTTAGTTTGACAGAAGTCGGCTTTTTAAAACACTAAAAAGGGAACAGGGTTTTTGACTTCAAAGTGGCACGTCGGATTCGGCCTTAACGTCTGGGCCGGGTTTGGGGTGCTACAAATTGCGCTTTTGGCCCTTCTGCTTTTCTGAGATTTCTCAATTTAGTTTCTACAATTTTGCAAATTGACCCTGACATTTAACCTGATTTATAATTTGGTCACTCCTACTGCGCAACGTTTTGATAGTAGGGAATATTTTCTATCTTGGTCCCTCTAGGTTGTGCATGCATTACATTTTAGTCCTTTGCCATTTATTTCTTTTAAAATTTGCCCCAAACTTTGTTTATTAATTCGATTTAGTCCCTCTTTGTCCATTTATCGCTTTATTTTCAATTTATTTGTTTTCATTTTCTGTTGTTTATTAATTTTAATATTTATATTTATTTAAATGTATGTAATATATGTCTTAATGTATGATTATATATGTATGTGCATGTAATACGCACGTAGTGTATTATATATATATATATATATATATATATTTACATATATATGCACTTTAAATATTATGTTATGTATATATATATATTTTCAATATTGTTGTTATATTTATTATTATTATTGTAATAGTGTATTTTTATATATGTATGTGGATTTATATATATAGTGTTTTAGTTATATTATATTGTTCTCTTTGTGTTTTAATAATATTATTACTATTGTAATATACTGAGTGCGTGTTTGGTTATGTACGTATATATTATGTGTATTATATATATATATTACGTATATTATTATTTTGTATTATGTATAAATTAAATATCGTGTTATGTATGTATTTTATTCTATATGTATATATCTCTAATGTATATATATAAGTACATCTTTATGTAATATTGTTATTACTAATATTAATATGTTTTGAACATTGTAATCATGTATACATATATTTTTATATACGCTATGTACATATATCTTTTCAATATTTATTATTATGTATATACTTCAATATTATTAATTAATTATTTTATCACTTCATGTATAACTCAAATAATATATGTAGTATATTTCCAACATTATTATTACTTATATATATGTGTGTGCAAAATATATTAAGTATATATTCTTAATATCATGTTTATACATATATTCGTTGTTTTCTCGTATTCGATACTATTATTACATTTAATCTTGCATGCAATTTATTATTATTTTTAATAGTATTGTCATGTTTGTTATTTGTTTCAATATATACCTAGCGCTTTCATTTATTTATTTTTATTCCGTATCAATTTTGTTTTACATTACTTCGAAAATTACATTCTTGTTTTCCAATTAATTTCAATAATCGAGGCAATGTACCGATTCAATATTAAGTCATCGAATTCCATCGCTATGTTGGATGGAATTTATTGGCTTATGTTAAAGGCGGAACATCCTCCTCAAAAACCAAAAATTTAAAATTTCTCGTCTTTACAATCGGGTCACGATTAAATCTTATACTGAACTTGTATTTCTGAAAATCAAGACAACACATGTTTAAAAGATACCAATTTTGGGTGTCGCGAGGGTGCTAATACCTTCCTCACACGTAACCGACTCTCGAACCCTAATTTTGTCTCTGGATTTTGACGTAGACCTAAACTTAGCATTCTTTTTGTTTTAAAATAAATTTATTAGGTGTCCGGTCACACCTAGAAAAATGATCGGTGGCGACTCCTCCTTTTTATAAAACCTAGATTCCATTTTCAAATTTCCAATAAATCGCCATAATTAGCGACCCCAAACCAAAAGTTTTTACGTCGCTACAGTAGTTGCTTAAAAATTTTTCTCTCGGTTTAAACATTTTCACCTCGATAGTATTTCTAACCCATTGATGTTGGCTTCCTCCATAAAAGTGTTTCCAAGCTTGATTTTTTTTTAACATGGAAACATATACTAATAGGCATTAATATATCATTTATTAATTTGGGTGAAAGTGGATGCTTACTTGTTTTTTTTCTCAAGAATTAGATAAAGTTCAACTCATGAGTGGAAATATCAAGCTATAAGGCAACAGTTTAGCATTTAAAAATTTTGATAAGGTAGTTGTCAAGATTACTAGAATGCGATTTCATTAATTATTCTTAATAGTAGAATGTCTTTTTTGCATGTATACCGCCAGATTATATATTTTGCGGGCTGATATATTGCTAGAATCACACTTCTTCGATCACATTATCATACCTCACCCTAATGTCATAAATAGATTCAGATATATCCAAATGTCATACACAGATGTATTGTGCTCATTTCTGAACGAAACAGATAAGAACATGCCAATGTCATACAGAAATACAGATCAGATATGCCAATTTTATATAATTAAGCATGCTTTCATCAGGAATTATAAAGACATCCCTAACGTACCAAAAACTGCTAATTTGTTACTTTGTTACCATCTATGGATACATACAGAACGTTATTTTCGAACCTACGGCCCAAAACACTTACCTCGCAAATAAAAAAAAAAACAACTAGTAGAGTTAATTCACCGGAGGATCAGGTAATTCATGCTCCTCACTTAACCAAAATTATAAAAGATCAATTAACCCCAACAAGACAACAATTATTAGTACCAAAATAACATTCGAAGAATTTACCCACGATAAACTTACAAATCCTACTCCGAGATACTTACCACGCACAGCCGAAACGAATCAATTGGCAAAGAGGCGGCAAAACAGAAAACAACAGAACAAGAGAAGAAAAATCAAGGGAAACAGTAACATAGAAGCAAAGAGGGGTGGCAAAAGAGAAAAATTCAACAAAAAAGATGAGAAAAACCTACAACCTATCAGATTTACTTAGCAGCTGAGTTTGACCGAAACTCGAACGCCTTGGGCGGCAACAAGTGACAAAGCAAAAATAATTCCACTTTTGCACAAAACAAGATTTGAACAAAAGACCATAAGTAAGTTAAAGTTTTATCACTGAACCAATAAATTCATTCTTATTAATAATTTTAAAAAAATTAAAAATAACCCTTACGAACCAAGATATATATAATTTCAAAATTAATGAAAAAATTTCAAAAAAAAATTAAACACAAGATATCTAAAGCAAACATCCGAGGCATTTAACCATTAAAACAAATTAAATTAACTAAACTTGTATGTCGAAACCATTTTTTTGAAAGATGGGAATCGACTTTGGTTTTGAAAATGAAAACGAACAGAGGAGTCGTCACCAATCCTTTTTAATGAGGTGTGATCGGGTCACCTCGTAAAATTGGTTGTTTTTAATAAATGTTTTAATTTATCTAAATAACGATTTTGGTCCGTGAAATTTAGAAAAACGGGTTCGGGAGTCGGTTACGCATGAAGAAGGATTAGCACCTTCGATACGCCCAAAAATTGGTACCTAGTTGATTAATTAGTGTCTTAGTGTCGAAAATTGAAAACTTGAAAGATTTTAAAATACAATCTCTCTTTTTGCAAAAACACTCGAATGTTAAAGACCTTCTCATCTCGAAGTAATAAAATGTCACATCCAGTAAGTTAGGACACAACATTTTGAATTTTCGAGAACGAGCTTGCCTTTTATTTAAAACTTGTGTATTTTAACCTATTAAAAGGCGTTCGATTATTTAGAATAAACGAGAAAAATTGAAACTCAGTAAGTTAGGGCACGTTTTCTCGAATTTTCAAATACTGAATATTACCTTTATTTGAAAAAAATTCTTATCTCGAGGTAACAAGATGTCATATCCAGTAAGTTAGGACACAACACCTCGTGTTTCCGAGAGTAAGCATTTTATTTAAAATCCGTATTACAATTTTAAAAGAATATTCTATTATTTTAGATTAAACGAGAAAAATCGAAATCCAGTAAGTTAGGGCACGATTTTCTCGAATCTCAAAATACGAAATATTGCTTATTTAAAACAACATTTCAATGTATCGAGTAAAAATATGACGTGATTTATAGTGAAATATAAAAGCAAATTATGACACTAATACATATAATAACATAATAATATAATGCGACGATTAATAATAACAATAATATGAGCAATTATGAAAATATGAAATAAGAGCAAGGCTAGTAATAAAATATAAAATAAATACATAAAGAAAATGAAATAAGCAAATACATGAATATATAGAAAATATATATATATATATATATAACATGACAAAATAAAAAATAAAATGATAACGAAAACGATAATAATAATAATAATATTGATAATAATAATAGTAGTAAAAATAAAAATAATATAGTAATAGTAATAAAAAGAAAATATTATAATAATAATAATAGCAATAGTAATAATAAAAATAAATGATAAGAATTAATTACAATAAGAGTACCAAAAATAGTATAATGAAAACGGTGAAATAAAAGGGAATAAATATATCAATGAATAAATAATAATAAATAAGGAAACATACAAACCATAAAAAGGAAACGAGAATATATAAAAATGTAAAAGAGTAAGACCATAAAAGAGAAAAATGGAGATAATTTTATATCAAAGAGTTAAAAATAATACTAGCCAAATACCTAAATAGATAAATATAAATAGGAATGCAAAATAATGATAATAATCGTAATACTAACAACAATGGACTAAATTATGAAAAAAAAAAGGTTTAAGTATAGATTTTTAAAATAAAAATAGAGAAATGAGGAATGAAGGGCTAAAATGAATCGCGTGCAGAGATATGGGGACCAAATAGGAAATTAATCCCTACCCCATAAATGGCCGTTCAGGTGTTTGGCCATTCGAATGGCCTGGGGACCAAATTGCGACAAAAACAAAAGAAGTGGCCAAATTTAAAAACATTAAAGAAGCGAAATAGGACCATATTGAAGCCAGCCTCAAAAGCGGAAGGACTGAGGGCGCAAATAGACCCTCAGTCTAAAAACACACGGATCCTGGGCACAGGCGGGTCGAGTTTGCAGGTCAGCCCCAAAACGACGTCATTTTGGGGCTCTTCAGGGCACCTTGAAACGGTGCCGTTTTATAACAGCTCTCTCACTCCCTCTCTCTCGCCCTCTGGTCGGAGCTAGAATTCGGCGAGTGGGCTGCTGTTAGCCACTATTTTTTGTATTTTTAATATATATATGTATTTGGGTAAGAAAATAAATGATTAAATAGGTTCAAAAGGAAATAAAATAAAATAAAATAAAAAACAAAAACAAAAACGAAAATAAATAAACCTTTTATCAAAAACCTTTGAACTCTCTTTTGGTGTTGTTTGCTGCGATTAAGTGTTTTTTGTTAGGGTTTTAGTTCTTTTGATTGTATTTCTACTCGGTTTCTCTTTGTTTGAAAGCCTATCTTTTATTTCAAGAGGAAAAAAGGTCCCGAAATTTACAAATTTAAGGCTTTTATAGCCCCGATTCAATGTAATTATCCCTGCTGTCATTTCTTCTCTGGTTTTGCATGTGCAAGTCGGGGGCAGTGACCAGGGCGGTGGAGCAGGTGGCGGTGGGTGATGGTGGCAGTGGGCAAGTGTTCAGAAGGCCTTAGGTGCGGCGCACCTAGAGTTTGAAAAATCTGATTTTTTGTTTTCTATTTGGGCTTACAGTTGGGTTTAGTTTAGTGGGTATTGGGCTAGTGTAATTGGGTTAGGATAGGTTGGGTTTTGGGCTGTTGGGTACGTTTAATTTTAGGCTAGTGGGTTTAATTTAGGTGGATTAGGTTTGGGCTAAAATGAGCCTAGATAAAGTTGGTATGTACACTGTACATTACCAAATAAAAAAAAAATTAGTATATTATATAAAAAGGTGCACTTGCATAAATAACTTCGTTAAATGAGACTTGGATAGTTTACTTAAATGACAAATCAACAAATATTATCATTTATTTATCTTAACATTTGAGTTAAAATTTTTGAAACAGAATAATTTATTTCAATTATCAATGTTAAAATAATAAAGGAAAATAATGAAAACAAAATCAGTCCATTTAAATGAAATTAAGTGTATCAAAAATAAAACCAATTATTTTTATATTAGGTAATGATACTGACAACTTGGTTTTCCAGCTGACTTTGCCTGCTTGTTTACATCACAAAAATATCTACAACACTATAAAAACGACAAAATTGAGTTGTTTTTTTTTCATGTTGCCAAAAATGAAAACAAAAATTTCAAATCTTGTATAATTATTTTTTTCTACTAGCCTATTTTCTTACCAATGCACCCTCGATCATAATTATATAATTTATATCATGACATAATAATACAATATAATATGAATATTAAAATTATGCTACCTTATATTTAAGAAAATAACAATATATATTTGTTATATTTTATTACAAGAAAGATTCACTTATACCGTATAAAATTAAAGTAATTTTACACTTTTTCATATATTTTTGTATGATTAATATTTTAATGATTTAGTCATTGGAATTATTAATATAATTGTACTTATCATGTGTGTAAATTTTCAAACGGTCTAATATCTCTATCATATCGATTTAAATGTTGTATATATTAATATTGTTACACCCCAAAACATAATGGGTTAATTGAAATAAATAACTTTAAAATTAAATAAGTTTGATGGTTACGTACCATTGTCATATTTTAGAGGTTTAGTCACTCCCCTCCTACTTCTTATACTTTTATTTTCAACAAATTAGGATGAAAACTACAGTAAAACAAATATTATGAGAAGTAAAAATTTAACAAGAAATAAGCCTTAGGCCTAATTGTTAAGAGCATGCTTTCCTACTTTTTATTTTCAACAGTTAGGGGAAAATTGCTATGCCACCCTTAGGGTTTCCCAAACCCTAGGTATTTAGTCCAATATTACCCAATTAGACTTGAATTATGTTTCTTTTCAAATCCCATTAGAATCTTTTCTTTCCTCTCCCTATTTCTTCTCATCTTTCTTTTCTTTCCTATCATTTACATCATATTTTCCACCTTTTGCTATTGAGTATTTTCTTTCTCGTATCAAATTAACTTCGCTTCCTGATTTCTTGCGATATCGTCAAATAATATCCTTAATCTTTGCCAAGAATCAGTAAGTACATCTCAATTCGGATGATTAATCTCAATTTTTTGTAGAAATACTATACAGTACTAATCATATATTTGAATAAACAATATTTAATGTTCTTGCCAAAATCTTTCGTAAATCTTATTGAATCTTGATACCCAATGTTAATTCAGGCAAATTTGTCATTGAAGGACCTAATTTAGGTGAATTAGATTTGATTTGATCGCAAGGAATGTCGATTGGACTCCCGGTGAAAGGTGTGCGTTCTTTTACAAGTGAAACGGGGCAAACTGTGTTTAGGATTAGGACCACATGGTCTCCCACATGGGCGGGTGGACCACACGACCATGTGCCCTAGATACTCTAAGCTAGTTCAAATCTCACATGGCCTGCCATAGATCGTGTCCCTCCTATAGCTTAATTTTGCAATTAGCCACACGACCACATTCTATTACACAGCCTGGCCACACGATTGTGTAAACCCTCCATATGGCCTATAGCATCCCACACAACCTGGACAAACAACCGTGTGTCCCCTATTTTACAATTTTTCCCAGAATTTTGTGAATTATTCAGTTTAGTCTCTGTATGACCATCGAACTGTTTTTGGAATTTTTTTTCACCCGATTGAGTCCCTGACATTATGAACATGCTAGAATCTGTGATTTGATGATTGAACTGCTATTGAATAATGATGATATGTGAATATCACATGTCTACTGTCACTTTCTCTCTGATGAATTGATACTGTTATTCTTATCACTATATTATTGGTTGCATGTCTACTGTCGTTGTTAAACCGAATACTTGTTAAATCGAATACATCTTAAAGATGCCTACTATAACTATTAAACCTAATACATGTTAAGCATGTCTATTGTTCATGTTCTGTATTGTTACTAGCATGTCATATTGCATTGCATGAGGTGGAATGATTGAAAGGAGGAAGTACTGACAGTTTAATAATCTGCAACACTGGTGGTTTATCCATGAATTTACTAGCAACTTTGATCTACAAATATGTTGTGCACTCACAACATACTAGCAGTTTTTCTACAAACATCGGTGGTTCATATGCAAACTTACTAACAGCTTTTATCTGCAAATACGTTGTGCATTCACAACCTACTGGTAGTTTATCTGTAAACACTGGTGGTTCATCCACAAACTGGAGTGTCCGGGTTAAAAGTGTTATAAGGAAATCTTATGTGAAGTGTAGCGGTGAGGTAAGACATTTTTTGTTAAACTGAAATTGCATTGCATTGACACTCATAAGCATACTTGAATGAATTGTTAACTTTTGCTATACTATACAAATGCTATTATACTGAAAATTGTTATTATGCTTGGCTTATTACTCTACACTGATTTTCTTGTGACGAAGCTTCATAGCTTACTCCCTTTTTATTTTCATCTCTACAGATAACCCACTAGGTTAGGACATGGACACAACATCCGGAGGGTTTCGGCACAAATTATTTTTTATAAAATATTTTAGATTTATAATTTGATATTTTTGAATCTAGAGATTGTATTGTTTTATTTTTGAACTGTGGCATGAGACTTAAAATTTGGATTTTTATAACATGCATGACATTTAATTTGATTTTAAGATATTGAAATTTGGATATTAATTAGTTATGCATAAACTTGATTTTTATTAAAATATAAATAAATATCAATTTCCATTGCTATAATATATATAAATTCTGAAATAAATAAATAAATTGAAGATTAACTAAGTTTTAAAGTAGTTACTATTACGGAAAACTGTTAAATTTAATCAATTTTTGTCAACTCGTGAGTTTTTTTATGAAAATAGGCTAAGTTTTCACTAAGATGAACAAATGTTTTAAAATAATTGTTTTATAAACTCTGATAATTTATTGGCCGATGGCCAATGTAGTCTTCCAAATTTGGGCCTAACGTCTAGGCCGGGTTGGAGAGGTTACAAATATTTAGTGAATGGTTGAAAGTTTTTTTTACACAAAATAAATAGTTACAAGTTTTCAATTTACATCAAAGTTGACATGCATGCTCTTTATAAATGACATATGAAATTTAACAGTTAGATTATTAAAATATTAAGGGTTGGAGAGGTTACAAATATTTAGTGAACAGTTGAAAATTTTTTTTGCACAAAATAAATAGTTACAAGTTTTCAATTTACATCAAATTTGACATACATACTGTAATAGCCCAATTTTGCCCGGGCCTAGATTACAAACAATAAAAAATAAATAAATAGAACCAAAAATAAATAAAAAGTCCAAAATATAACAGTCTATTTACACAAAAATATCAGGCCCAAATAGCCTAAATCAATTAACGGCCCAACGGCCCAAAAACTTAATTTTTTTAACATTGCCAGAAACCCTAGGGTTTCTGGAGTCGCATCCCCCTTCGCATACGTACCGCCCGAGGCTCCTCATCCTGAGGCCTAACGTGTCCACCGCCGTTGTACCAAAATGGCAAAGGGAGCCCCTTCTCTCCCCTCTGTTGACCGCGTCGATACCTGCAAAAAAAGAATGGAAAAAGACAGAAGCAACAACACAAGAACAGTAAGAATAGTAACAGAAACAACAACCAAATACAAAAAATATAAAAAAAAATGTATCATATTCAGCTATAAAAAGCCATGGTCACCATGTAATCTTTTACGGAGAAAACACAAAAGCAAAAACTACAAGAGTTTTTTTTAAAAAGAAGGTATCTTTCCTTTTTTACATTTTAGAGCACACATATATATACATAAATAAATATAATACGAATTTTTTTTTACTTGAGCCACTGTAGTTGGTGATCCTCGCTGGTATAAAAGGTGATCGAATCGCTAGGGATTCGCCTGAAACCATGTCAAAGAGGAGGAGAAACCGAAAGGTCCCTTGGGGTTTTGGCCGGACGGTGACCCTTTTGCATGTTTGGACCCCAAAATCGCGTTCTCTTAAAGAAACGACTCAAAAAGAACCTCTTTTGGGTTTTCCGGCCACTGAAGACGGCAGTCGCCGTTGCCGATGACCAATGGCTGTGGCAAACGAACAACGGCCCCGTGCCTAGAGAGGAAAAGAGTTTTGAGAGGAAAAATAAGGAAACGACGTTTTTTTTTTTAAAAAATAGTTGGCCAATGATTTTTTTTTCTGACTTTTCACTTATATAGCCCTATAAAACGGCGTTGTTTTAGGCTTGATTATCAGACACCAAAATGGCGTCGTTTTGAAGTGGAACCCACGACCTGGCCTGAACCGCGTAGGATCCACACATTTTTAACCTGAGGGGTCATTTATTCTTTCAGTCCTTCCGCTTTTAAATGGCATTTCAATCCGGTCCTATTTCTTTTTTTGTAATTTATACATGGTATTTCTGAATCTTTCATTTCAGTCCCTCTTGGAACTGCGCATTTTGGAGGTGTGGGGATAATTTCTCAATTGGTCCCTCCTCTTTTTCGCGCATTTTATTTTGGCCCTTTATTCTGTTTTATTACTTAATTTATTTATTTTATTATAATTTATACTTGCAATTTTATTTAAATTCCAATTCAATCCATCGTTTATTTAACTTCAACCTTTTACAAACCTTTTATTTATTTATTTATTTATTCATTACCTTTTGTATATTTAAAAATTAGATTGTTTACATTTTTATTTGCTGATTTATTATTATTATTATTATTATTATTATTATTATTATTATTATTATTATTATTGTTATTATTTACCTTTCTTCGGTCATATTAGTATTAGAATAATAATTATAATATGATCATTGCTATCGTCATTACAAGTTGGTGTTTTATCACTATCGTATTTCCACACTTCCCTTTATTTTATTTTGCTATAACCATGCCACGAATTGTGTTTAAATACTTATCAGCTTTTATGCCATGCTCAAGTAAGTTAGATGCACATTGCTTTAAATTTTATGTTCGTCTTTACACGGTGCATAAAAAAAAGGAAAATTTTTAAATCAAGGCAATGTTCATTATTTTGGAATTAGAAGAGTCGTGTTCCTAACTTACAGAATATGACTTCTTTCTAAAAACCGAAATAGTCGAATATCTATTTCAAAAATATAAAAAGATATTTAAGTAACGAACAAATGGCGTTTATTCTTGTCTTTGAGGATTTAAGGCATTGTGTCCTGACTTATGGGGCATGATCTTTTCTTCTCAATTAACCTGAAATAAGCACTTTTCGCAAAAATTAGCTTAATCAAGTAATGTCTTAATACAAAATGGGATCATATTTTAAATTCTCTTGAAAATTTCAATTCTCGATACTAAGACATCAAGTAATCAATTAGGTACCAATTTTTGGCGTAAAAAGGGTGTTAATCCTTCCTCGTGCGCAACCGACTCCTGAACCCATTTTTTGGATTTTGTAGACCGAAAAAAAACATTATTTTAGTAAAACAAAACCTTTGACTAAAACGATCAAATTACGAGGTGATTCGATCACATCTCATGAAAGTAATTGGTAGCGACTCTTATTTTTAATTTTTAATAAAAAAAGTTAATTTCAAAAAAATTTAACACATACTCTATATAAATAACATATAAAATTTAACAGTTAAATTATTAAAATATTAATCATACAAAACGCGCTCACAAATTGCTCTTGATCGAGTCAAGAAATTTTTCCATTGAGGGTGGATCGACATGTGTGGCCATGCAAGCAAGAGCCAATACTACTTTCTTTCCCCGATAGATGTTATAGCCATGCACGGATACCCATAATTTGATTAGTTTATATTTCTTACGAATAAAAAATAGTAATAAAATATTATAGCAGATGTAAGGGTGAAGGGAGGAAATTTTTTTAACAACAAAAATAAATTATAAATTTTTGAGTTAAAAGGTAATTATTTAATTTATATTTTATAATTTTTCAAGTAATTTTTGAAAGTTATTGCATACTTAAATAGATGTCATTAATTTCAATACAATATTAAAGATAGAGGGTGGGAGTAACCCGGTTCGAATCCTTGTCAAATATGTATTTAACAAAAACTTTAATCACTATTCTACTCTATTGGAACCCACCCATTTGTTTGAAAAGTCAAAATGGGTGGGCATCGAAAGTAGAAAGTAATATTAGTTGGCAAGTTGGGTTAAAAGTTGGCATGGGATAATTGCAATTTTGGTCCCTAATTGTATAGGGACATTGCAAGTTGATCCTTGAACCTCAACTATAAATAGGCCTAACCATTTCTTACTTTCTTCATCCCATAATTGACATTCTCTACTTAAGGCATTATTCTCTCTCTCTATTTGTAAATTTTGTAACGCCCCAATTTTTGGGAATTCTGTAAATGTTAGCATAGATTTAATTATGTTTGTGGGCCTCTAGAAGGCCCAAGCTTAAGATAGAACCCGGTAATTTTAGTTAATTTTTGTTCCATAAGAAAAAGGGAGTGAAATTATGAAATAGGACTTATGTGAAAATGTTTGAAAATACTATAGGCTAAATTGAAGTGGCCAAATAAATAGGAGTGCAAAATAGGAGGATTTGCATGACAAACCTCCCATTTTACATGAAGTGGCTAGCCATCATGTTGTTGTAGACAATATGAGTACTTGATATCCATAATTTATGGTACAAATTAATACAAATTGATAATGGGTTAGGTAAATGTTCCATGATAATGGATTAGGTAAATATTCCATGATAATGGTTTAGGTAAATGTTTCATGATAAGAAATTCATGTCTTTTGTATTAAAGAATTAAATGGATGAAATATGAAGTTTTATTAAAAGAAAAAGGGGTGAAAAGAACAAAGTTTTGTCCATCTTTGTTCATCATAGCTGAAAGTTAGAGAAGAGAAAGGAGAGGAGAAAGCTCTTGAGTATTCGGTCATTAGGAGGAGGAAAATTGAAGGTAAGTTCTTGGTACCTTGCTTCTATTTTGAGGTTCATGAGTTCTTCTTGATTCTACCTTAACTCTTGAAGTATATTTTGATTTTTAGTTGTGTTGTGAGCATTTAGTCATGAATTAAAATGAAGGAAATGGTTGTTGTTTCATGTTCTTTTGATGAAAAATGGAAGATAGGTGAAGTTGAGCCAAACAAATGAACATGCATGTGCCTTAGATGCTAAAGGAAAAATCGGCTAACATGTTGTGCTATAAAATGATGAAATGGAGATTATACTTAAGTAAAATCATAGATATGTGATGATTGATTGGTGATATACATGTTTAAATAACATGCATGCAAGTTAGGTGTGAAAGAGTGATTTGGTAATAAATCTGCTTGGGACAGCAGCAATAACGTGACTTTGGAAAATTACCATAAATTGTGGGAGATGAATTAGAAGCTGAATAAATTATGTAATTAAAGCTTATTGAGTCTAGTTTCTAATGAAATAAACAAGAACATATTTTGAATTCTGTACAATGAGAAATTTGATTCGTAATGAAGGGTGGTCAGATTAGTCAAACAGTGAAACATGGGAAACTTTGAGAAAATTCTGGTATTGATTGGCTAAACCAAAAATTCTGAAAATTTTATGGATAGAAGATATATGAGTCTATTTTCAGGGAAAATTAACGGAACTTGATTTGGAGTTTCGTAGCTCCAGTTATAAATGATTTAGTGACTGTTGCTCAGGAAGACAGCTTGCAGTGAAATTATGATTATGTGGTAAACATTGACAAAAATTTGTTAATGGGTTGCTTATTGATTTCTTATAAGCTTACTATGATCTGTAGGTGTGGTTGGCCGAATATTGTAAGGGATTAATATGTAGTTCAGATTTGAATAGTTAGATTAACGTGTTAGTAATCCAATTGTAGGCGGTTCGTGTGTGGATCTCGTGAGCATATCGTCATAAAACAGTGTGTAACTAACACCCTCTTTCTTAGTCTAGATCGGCAAAAGCCGAAAAGCGAAATGCCGAAAATCGTATTTTGTAGATTTGCGAGTGTGCGAATGCTCGTGAGGTAAATCGATTAATGTTTTTGGTAAGCTGCAATGTTTGGACCGCAAAGTGCATGATTTACGTGCCTCGATATTTTTGGGCTTAATAGGCCAAAATTGGAATGATGAGCCAACGGCCCAATTCGGTAAGAACCCTCGATGCGTGATTCTCGTTGATGCGTGAAAAATAGGAATATGCATGAAAAACCCTAAAAGCAGTTAACTTACTATAATACCCCTATGTATGGAAAATTATCGTTATACCCCTAGGTGCAAAATTACCAAATACCCCTAGGTTAAATTGACCTAAATGCATGTTTGATTGTTGTTATTTATCGCATGCCATGTTGTTATTATCGATGCATGGGACCGGGATATTGATGGAGGAAGTACTGAAAGTGGCTTGTCCACGTCTTGGAGGCTTTGCCTCAATTCTTCGATAATGAGCAGCAAGGCAATCAGGAGTGTTGGGTTTGGGTGGGTTGAGCTATTCCCACATGGAGTGTATGGCTGGTACGGGTGGAGTGTAGTGGTTGGTGGGTTGAGTAGTCTCCCAAATGGGCTTGCATATGTTTATTGATGTTGCATGTATTTTGAAATGGGCCTATGGGCCATCTTGTTATCTGAATAAGGGCTAAGGCCCGGTTTATTATAATCTGAAAAGGGCTCGCCCAGCACCACTGCACTGAATAGGCTTAGGCCCAATAGGCTTGAGCTGACTTGGGCTTTGAAGGGTTTTTCTTACACTGCTTCCCCAAACTCACCCTTTTATTTTCATCCACGCAGAAATCCCCAACCATAGTGGGCTTGGGTTGTGAGGAATTCGGAGTGGCCACCGTCTTGAAAGTTTGATTTTCTTCTCGTGAATCTGGACATCCTTTTATTTACATTTGAAGTTTTGGCTTTTAAATGTAATAAGGCCGCTTAATTATTTTTGATGGTTTTAATATGTATTACTAAGATAGGTAATACTTATATTTAACTGTTGAAACTGGATAGCTTTAGGCTGCTTTTCAAAAACAATAGTTGATTTCAAAATAACATGACAACAAGCAAAGCTTCCGAATGAAAGTATTTTTCCAAAATTAATCACTTTTCCTAAAAATGACTTAATCAAATTGGTTTTCCTAGAAATATCCATGACATTAAGGTGTGGCAATGGCGGTATGCATGTCAGGATTGGATCCGAAGGAGCTTGGTATAGCGATCCGATGGACTCACCACCTCTTTTCGGTTTCCTACTTGGTGCATAGCTTCCATTCACTTTAACCCTTAATGAATTAATCTTTTGAACATCAAGTACGATTTTCTGGACTTAGAAAGGAAATTTTTTTTTTACGTTTTTGATGTGGCATGCCGGATCTGGCCATAACTTCTGGGCCGGGTTTGGGGTGCTACAAATTTCACTTGTATTTTGGAGTGAAATATATTTGGTAGTGCCCGAGGACGTAGGCAAAATTTGCTGAACCTCGTTAAAATTCTGGTGTTCTTTATTATTTATTTTGCATATTTTGTGAATGTGATTGTAGTTATTTATTGTGCTATTAAATTACGATAGAGGGATATTCTGGCTAGGAAAGATTTGGTATTTAAGTGATCTTCGTGATCTACCTCTCTTTCCTGGGAATTGAACTTAGTGTGATTTTTTAGTACAATATTTTTTCTCTTTCACACGCTTCCGCGCAACAATTGGTACCAGAGCCAGATTCGTACTTGGGGAATACGATCGTTTATGGTACTATTCATGTATACGACACTATTCATGTATACAGTACTATTCACGTATACAGCACTATTCACGTTTACGGTACTGTTCATGTATAGAGTAGTTGGGATTGAGGAGAAAAATGGCAGCAGCATCGTCATCAGCAAGGACTACTGTGACAAATGCAAAATTTGAAGTAGAGAAATTTGACGGTACCAATAATTTTGGTATGTGGCAATGTGAGATCCTGGATGTCTTATGTCAGCAAGAGCTAGATATAGCCCCTGAAGAAAAACCTTATAAGATGGATGACAAGGAGTGGGCCAAGATCAATAGATAGGCGTGTGGTACAATCCGCCTATGTTTGGCCAAAGAGCAGAAGTACTCTGTCATGAGGGAGACATCAGCGAAGAAGTTATGGGATACACTGGAAGAAAAGTTTCTAACGAAAAGTCTTGAAAATAGGCTTTATATGAAAAAGAAACTTTATCGATTCACGTATGCACCCGGTATGTCGATGAATGACCATGTGAACTCATTCAATAAAATTTTAGCAGACTTGCTAAATTTGGATGAGAAATTTGAAGATGAAGACAAGGCATTATTGTTGTTGAATTCCCTTCCTGATGAATATGATCATCTTACCACCACATTGCTTCATGGGAAGGACACGATCACATTTGATGCAGTCTATAGTGCGTTGTATAGATCTAAGACTCGAAAGAAAGATAAAAGAGATCACAGAGATACAACCGCAGAAGTCTTAACAGTAAGAGGTCGTTCACACAAAGAAGAATCTGGTAGAAGGGAAAGTCCAAAGGAGACCCGCCAAAGATGAATGTGCCTTTTGCCGTGAAAAGGGCATTGGAAAAAGAATTGTCCTAAGCTACAAAAGGCCAAGGCTATTTCTAATGCATGTGTAGCGGAGCATGATGAGGAGTCAGACTTTAGCTTGGTTGGCATGGCAATGGCATGTCAAACGGATGAGTGGATTTTGGATTCAGGATGTACTTACCATATGTGTCCTAATAAGGACTGGTTTTCTAGTCCTAAAGAGCTAGAAGGTGGAATTGTTCTTATGGGCAATGATAGTGCTTGTAAGACAATGGGAGTGGGTACAGTCCAATTCAAGAATCACGACGGCTCAATCCAAGTCTTGACAGATGTTCGCTACGTACCTAGCCTGAAGAAAAATCTCATCTCATTAGGGGCCCTAGAATCTAAAGGGCTCACAATCACTTTGAGAGATGGATTACTAAAAGTAGTAGCTGGGCAACTGACGGTGATGAAAGGCACAAGAAGAAATAACTTGTATTTTTTAAATGGAAGTACAGTTATTGGATCAACATCAACAGTTTCTGCAAAAGATGTAGATTCAGAGGCTACCAGATTATGGCATATGCGATTGGGACATCTTTGGTGAAAAAGCTTTGCGACATTGGTGAAGCAAGGCTTATTGAAAGGTGCAAATTCTTGCAAAATGGAATTCTATGAACATTGTGTTCGGGGAAGCGAAGAGGGTAAAATTTGGTCCAAAGAATTCACAATCTGAAAGGAATTCGGACTACGTTCACAATGATGTGTGGGACCTACCAAAGTAGCTTCTTTGGGAGGTATGCACTATTTTGTTACTTTTGTTGATGATTATTCAAGAAAAGTATGGGTGTATCTAATGAAAAGAAAAAGTGAAGTTTTGGATGCATTTCTGACATGGAAGAAGATGGTGGAGACTCAGACTGGTCGAAAGGTCAAACGACTTCGATCAGATAATGGTACTGAGTACAAAAACGATCCATTTCTACAAGTATGCCAAGATGAGGGCATTGTGCGACACTTCACTGTTCGGGATACACCACAGCAGAATGGGGTGGCAGAACGCATGTAACGCCTCAATTTTCGGGAATCCTGTGAATGTTGGCATAGGTTTAATTATGTTAGTGGGCCTCTAGATGGCCCAAGCTTAAGATAGAACCCGGTAATTTTAGTTAATTTTTGTTCCAAAAGAAAAAGGGGGTGAAATTATGAAATAGGACCTATGTGAAAATGTTTGAAAATGCTATAGGCTAAATTGAAGTGGCCAAATAAATAGGAGTGCAAAATAGGAGGATTTGCATGACAAACCTCCCATTTTACATGAAGTGGCTAACCATCATGTTGTTGTAGACAAAATGTACACTTGATATCCATAATTTATGGTACAAATTGATACAAATTGATAATAGGTTAGGTAAATGTTTCATGATAATAGGTTAGGTAAATGTTCCATGATAATGTGTTAGGTAAATGTTTCATGATAATGGGTTAGGTAAATGTTTCATGATAGGAATTTCATGTCTTTTGTATTAAAGAATTAAATGGATGAAATATGAAGTTTTATTAAAAGAAAAAGGGGTGAAAAGAACAAAGTTTTGTCCATCTTTGTTCATCATAGCTGAAAGTTAGAGAAGAGAAAAGAGAAGAGAAAGCTCTTGAGTATTTGGTCATTAGGAAGAGGAAAATTGAAGGTAAGTTCTTGGTACCTTGCTTCTATTTTTAGGTTCATGAATTCTTCTTGATTCTACCTTAACTCTTGAAGTATATTTTGATTTTTAGTTGTGTTTTGAGCATTTAGTCATGAATTAAAATGAAGGAAATGGTTGTTGTTTCATGTTCTTTTGATGAAAAATGGAAGATAAGTGAAGTTGAGCCAAACAAATGAGCATACATGTGCCTTAGATGCTAAAGGGAAAAATCGGCTAACATGTTGTGCTTTAAAATGATGAAATGGAGATTATGCTTAAGTAAAAATCATAGATATGTGATGATTGATTGGTGATATACATGTTTAAATAACATGCATGCAAGATAGGTGTATGAAAGAGTGATTTGGTAATAAATCTGCTTGGGACAGCAGCAGTAACGTGACTTTGGAAAATCAACATAAATTGTGGGAGATGAATTAGAAGCTGAATAAATTATGTAATTAAAGCTTATTGAGTCTAGTTTCTAATGAAATAAACAAGAACATATTTTGAATTCTGTACAATGAGAAATTTGATTCGTAATGAAGAGTGGTCAGATTAGTCAAATAGTGAAACATGGGAAACTTTGAGAAAATTCTGGTATTGATTGGCTAAACCAAAAATTCTAAAAATTTTATGGATAGAATATATATGAGTCTATTTTCAGGGAAAATTAACGGCACTTGATTTGGAGTTTCGTAGCTCTAGTTATAAATGATTTAGTGACTGTTGCTCAGAAAGACAGCTTGCAGTGAAATTATGATTATGTGGTAAACATTGACAAAAATTTGTTAATGAGTTGCTTATTGATTTCTTATAAGCTTACTATGATCTGTAGGTGTGGTTGACCGAATATTGTAAGGGGTTAATACGTAGTTTGTATTTGAATAGTTAGATTAACGTGTTAGTAATCCAATTGTAGGCAGTTCGTGTGTGGATCTCGTCAGCATATCGTCGCAAACAGGTGTATAACTAACACCCTCTTTCTTAGTCTAGATCGGCAAAAGCCGAAAAGCCAAAATGCCGAAAATCGGTATTTTGTAGATTTGCGAGTGTGCAAATGCCTGTGAGGTAAATCGATTAATGTTTTTGGTAAGCTGCAATGTTTGGACTGCAAAGTGCATTATTTCGCGCCCTCGATATTTTTGGGCTTAATGGGCCAAAATTGGAATGATGGGCCAATCTGCCCAATTCGGTAAGAACCCTCGACGCGTGATTCATTAGTACGTGAAAAGTAGGAATATGCATGAAAAACCCTAAAATAGATAAATTACTAAAATACCTTTAAAAGTGGAAAATTTACGCTTTACCCCTAGGAGATAAATTACCAAATACCCCTGGGTTAAATTGACTTAAATGTATGTTTGATTTGTTGTTATTTCTTGCATGCTATGTTGTTATTATCTGATGCATGGGATTGGGATATTGACGGAGGAAGCATGAAAGTGGCTTGTCCACGTCTTGGAGGCTTTGCCTCAATTTATGATAATGAAAGCAATCTTTGCAAACTGTGGAGTGTTGGGTGGGTGGGTTGAGCTATCCCACATGGAGTGTATGGCTGGTACGGGTGGAGTGTAGTGGTTGGTGGGTTGAGTAGTCTCCCAAATGGGCTTGCATATGTTTATTGATGTTGCATGTATTTTGAAATGGGCCTATGGGCCATCATTATCTGAATAAGGGCTAAGGCCCGGTTTATTGTAATCTGAAAAGGGCTCGCCCAAGACCATCATTACTGAATGGGCTTAGGCCCAATAGGCTTGAGCTGACTTAGGCTTTGAATGGGTTTTCCTTACACACCGAGTTTCCCCAAACTCACCCTTTTATTTTCATCCACGCAGAAATCCCCAACCATAGTGGGCTTGGAGTTGTGAGGAATTGAGTGGCCACCGCTCGAAAGTTTGATTTTCTTCTAGTGAATGGACATCCTTTTATTTACATTTGAAGTTTTGGGCTTTTAAATGTAATAAGGCCGCTTAATTATTTTTGATGGTTTTAATATGTATTACTAAGATAGGTAATACTTATATTTAACTATTGAAACTGGATAGCTTTAGGCGCGTTTTCAAAAACAACAGTTGATTTCAAAATAACACGACAACAAGCAAAGCTTCCATAATGAAAGTATTTTTCCAAAATTAATCACTTTTCCTAAAATGACTTAATCAAATCGGTTTTCCTAGAAATATCCATGACATTAAGGTGTGGCAATGGCGGTATGCATGTCTCAGGATTGGATCCGAAGGAGCTTGGTATTAAGCAAATCCGATGGACTCACCACCTCTTTTCGGTTTCCTACCGGTGCATAGCTTCCATTCACTTTAACCCTTAATGAATTAATCTTTGAACATCAAGTACGATTTTCTGGACTTAGAAAGGAAATTTTTTTTTTACGTTTTTGATGTGGCATGTCGGATCCGGCCATAACTTCTGGGCCGGGTTTGGGGTGCTACAACGCATGAATCGAACTATACTGGAGAAAGTTCGATGTATGTTGTCCAATGCTAGATTGGGCAAAGAATTTTGGGCTGAGGCAGTTACATATGCGTGCCATCTAATTAACCGTTTGCCATCAGCTGCAATAAATGGAAAAACTCCTATGGAGATGTGGACTGGTAAATCTGCTACTGATTATGATTCTTTACATGTATTTGGTTCCATTGCATATTATCATGTAAAAGAATCTAAGCTAGACCCAAGAGCAAAGAAAGCATTATTCTTGGGTATAACTGATGGAGTAAAAGGATACCGTCTCTGGTGTCCTGATACAAGGAAAATTATTTTCAGTAGATATGTGACTTTTGATGAATTAACCATGTTGAAGTACAAGGATTCACAAAAAGATGACAAAACCAGTAGTACTTTGCAGCAGGTGGAGCTTGAAAAGGTTAAGGATGATCCAACTAATATTGAAGGGACAAATGATGAAGAGGTTCCTACCCAAGAACCTCTACAGCAACAAGATTCAATTGCATATAGAAGGCTAAGAAGAGAGATTTGTAAGCTTGCTCGCTTTGATGATATAGTGGCCTATGCACTTCCAATTGCAGATGATGATGTTCCTTTTACTTACACAGAAGCAATAAGTAACCCTGATGGTGTAAAGTGGAAGCAAGCAATGAATGAAGAAATGCAGTCTCTTCATAAAAATAAGACCTGAGAGTTGGTGACACTACCCAAGGGAAAGAAGGCAATTGGATCCAAATGGGTATATGCAAAGAAGGAAGGATTTCCTGATAAAAATGAAATTCGATACAAGGCTAGATTGGTAGCAAAGGGTTACGCTCAGAAAGAAGGAATAGACTACAATGAAGTGTTTTCTCCAGTTGTGAAGCATTTGTCTATTCGGATTTTGCTAGCCTTAGTTGCGCAATATGATCTTGAACTAGTTCAGCTTGATGTGAAGACCGCGTTTTTACACGGTGATTTGGAAGAGGAAATTTATATGACTCAGCCAGATGGATTCAAGGTTGCTGGAAAAGAAAATTGGGTTTGCAAACTGACAAAGTCGCTTTATGAATTGAAGCAATCTCCGAGGCAGTGGTACAAGCGATTTGATCAGTTCATGAAAGGGCAGAGGTACACAAGAAGCAAATTTGATCATTGTGTGTATTTTCAGAAGCTACAAGAAGGAACTTTCATATACTTGCTCTTATATGTTGATGATATGCTAATAGCATCTAAGAGCAAAATTGAGATTGAAAGATTGAAGACTCAACTCAATCTCGAGTTTGAGATAAAAGATCTAGGAGAAGCTAAAAAGATTTTCGGCATGGAAATATGGAGAGATAGAGCTCATGATAGAGTTAGCTTGTCTCGTAGCGATTTGAAGAAGGTACTACAATAGCTTTGGCATGAACGAGCAGACAAAACCTGTAAGTACCCCGTTGGCTTCTCATTTCAAGCTTTCTGCACAACTATCTCCTTCGACGAATACGGAACGAGAATACATGTTGCAAGTTCCGTATTCTAATGCAGTGGGTAGCTTGATGTATGCAATGGTGTGTACAAGACCCGACATTTCACAGGCAGTTAGTATAGTGAGCAGGTATATGCATAATCCTAGAAAAGGACATTGGCAAGCTGTGAAATGGATTCTACGGTATATTCAGAAGACCGTAGATGTTGGATTACTGTTCAAGCAGGATAATACACTTGGTAAAGGTGTTATTGGGTACGTTGATTCTGACTATGTCGGTGATTTAGACAAGCGAAGATCAACCACCAGTTATGTGTTTACACTTGCTGGAGGACCAATAAGTTGGAAGTCTACATTACGATCTCTGCTTGCATTGTCAACCACGAGCCGAGTACATGGTCATGTAACAGAGGTCAGTAAAGGAGGCTATTTGGTTACAAGGTATGGCTAAAACCTTGGGGTTGGTCCAGGAGCATATTAACGTGTATTGTGATAATCAAAGTGCTATTCATTTAGCAAAGAATCAAGTTTATCATGCATGTACAAAGCATATTGACGTACGTTTCCACTTTGTGCGGGAAATTATTGATGAGGGGAAAATTTGTCTGCAGAAGATCAAGATTGCAGATAATCCCGCAGATATGATGACCAATGTGGTAACAGTAACCAAGTTTGAACATTGTTTGAACTTGATTAATATCCTGCAAGTTTAATAGTTGAAGAAGGCACTATCAAGTATTGTTGTCAAAGGCAGAAAGAATTGTGTGAAGATAAGATTATCCTAATCAAATCTTCAAGGTGGAGATTATTGGAACCCACCCATTTGTTTGAAAAGTCAAAATGGGTGGGCACCGAAAGTAGAAAGTAATATTGGTTGGCAAGTTGGGTTAAAAGTTGGCATGGGATAATTGCAATTTTGGTCCCTAATTGTATAGGGACATTGCAAGTTGATCCTTGAACCTCAACTATAAATAGGCCTAACCATTTCTTACTTTCTTCATCCCATAATTGCCATTCTCTACTTAAGGCATTATTCTCTCTCTCTATTTGTAAATTTCACTTGTATTTTGGAGTGAAATATATTTGGTAGTGCCCGAGGACGTAGGCAAAATTTGCTGAACCTCGTTAAAATTCTGGTGTTCTTTATTATTTATTTTGCATATTTTGTGAATGTGATTGTAGTGATTTATTATGCTATTAAATTACGATAGAGGGATATTCTAGCTAGGAAAGATTTGGTATTTAAGTGATCTTCGTGATCTACCTCTCTTTCCTGGGAATTGAACTTAGTGTGATTTTTCAGTACAATATTTTTTCTCTTTCACACGCTTCCGCGCAACATACTCAAATTTAGAATAAAATTTTGAACTTAAAACTTTTTTCTTATCAATATCATATATTTATATATTTACAAAAGTTGACTTTAAATAATCTTTTATTATTAGAACAAACTTTTATATTTAAGAAATTTAAAAGAATGCTTTTTTATTTACTTAGAGATTAGCATGAATATACCTTTATACCTATGTAATGATAAAGTAATTTGATTTTAAAATAAATTAAAATCAAATTTATATAGGATAATTATTTAAATTAGTCGATTAAGCTTTATTTTGGTTGGCATTATTATTATAGTAATATGGACGATGTGAATTGAGCATGCTTAAATTCGTTTTCTTTTAATTTAAAGGTTGAAAAAGATTATGAGTAAAAAAATATTAGTGTCGAAAAAATTACTTAAAATTTTTCTAACTCACAATTTAAATTATTTTATTTTATTTTTGTATATACTTATTATATGTTATTTTCTCATATATATATATATATATATATATATATATATATATATATTTGACCAGTGCACCTCCCTCCTTTCGCTTGGTTAATGTTAATGTTATTATTATTTTGGTCAGATTGTTAATGTGTTATAGTCAAGTGAAAAATTTTATTAACATAAAATTAATATTTAATTTTTACAATGTGTGTTGAATTAGTAAATGTGAATCGTCATGATTTTGATGGATGTTGTTCTATGGGGTTGAATTGCAAAAATTAAAATCAAAATTTTTTATGTACAATTGCATAAAATCAAAATTATTATATTGCCTTATACATCGATTAATGAGAGTTTAAGATTTTCTATTTTAAAAGGGATTATTATCTTATCCGTAGTTAATCAAATAAAATAAAAAAACTTGTTAAACTATTAGTAAGTTTATTTTTTGGTTACTGAACTTCAAAAAATTTCAAAATGATCGTTAAACTATTCAAAAGTTTTTATTTAATCCACTGGATTGTTAAGTTTTTTAAAAGAAATAAAGTTAGACTAGCGAGCTCCATACGATGATTCGACGATAGGTATGGTGGATTAGTACTCATGACAAGTAGAATATTCCTTAGATCTAAGTTGACCTAACAGTCAATGTCAGAGATCAGAAAGGAAAGGTGTTTGGATTTTAGTCTGCAGATTCATGATGTTTAAAGCTATTTTAAAAGAGAAAGGGAAGAAGAACTTTCAATCGATGCAGGTGATGTGAACAGAAAAAGCCATATAACATCGATTTAATAGCCAATGACTTAGATAAAACTTTCATATAATTCAATTATCATTTTATAACTTTTCAAATCACCAAAATATAAATTTAGAAATAATTTAGTGAGATTTTAGACTATTATTTTTATTTTAAAGAAATTATAATGACACATGTTAACATCCTAAGTTGGAATTTTTATTCTATTGCATTGCATAAAACAAATACCCTTAAATAAATAGTATATCTATCTTCTAGTTGACTTTCTCTATTGGTGTATATCATTCCTGGCTAATTACAAGAATGAAAAGACAAATTAGCTATTTATTTATTTTTCATATTGGCGATATGTAAATTGTTTGGTTTGAATTTTGATTATATAAAACCCATTATTATTATTATCCCAATTTTTAAATGATGAAATTTTAATCTCCAACCTCCTAATTTTATATTAGTAAATGGATCACATGTATAAAAAAACCCTATTGTTCTCACCTTTTCTCCCAATTTGTAATATGTATAAAATAAACAATTAGTCAACTTTTAATAAATATATGGTATTAATAGGAGAACAAATTCATACTCCAAAATTAATGCCATCTATTATAATATTTTGTTAATAATTTTTTAACAATTTTATTATAGGTCTTGATTATATTTTTGTTCTTTTCTAGCAATGATACAATGCCTAGAATTACTCATAGCCCCTTCCCAACTCATAAATAAGAAGATAATGTGCTTCAGCGCACTCAAACCCTCATCCTCCTGTATTGGCAACAATATCTATACCAATCAAACTAAGACTCCATCAGTTTTTATTACTAATATTTGATTTGTAAGAAATATAGATTAATCAACTTAAGTGTATATGTGTGGGGCCGTAACATTTAGGAAAGAAAATAGTGTATTAATTAAAATGGTAGACTTGCCTATTTAGTCCTTTAAAATTTTATAAAATTATATATTAGTATAATGGTAAAATTACATTTAATTTAATTTCTTAATAATTTATGATTCATCTTAGATCTTTTTAAAGTGATTTTTAACTTTGTCCCTAATGTCATGGGTTAAACATTTAAAATAACTATAGGTAGATTATCATATCATCATCTACTTGTATGATATTGTTTTTGTTTTTACAATGCACCTCTCTCTAGGTTACTAATGAATGGCGAGATTAGGAGACTAGCAAAGTCCTCGTCCCTCCTAAAATAATTTTTATTTATTCAAATATTTTTATAATTTATAAAATTTTAAATTAGTAATAGTAAATTTACATTTTGATCTTTTTAAAAATTATAAAAATTGATTTAATCTTTTAAAACTAAAAAATATAAATTATTTAAATTAAAATGGTAAAATTATAATTTTATTATTGTAAAACATATAAAAAATTTCTGACTTTACAACTGTTAATGTTATTATTATTGTTAATAGGTAATAATGATATTATTATTGTTCATGAGAAAAACGATTCTAATATTTATTACATAAAATTGATACATAATATCTTACAATGTTTAATTAGTAAATATAAATCGTGATGATTTTGATGGAAACCTAATTTTTTCTCAAAATAATGGACAGACTTAAAATACAGATATATTATATGCATTATTGATGGACTTCGAGAGCTAACAAGTAACCGTAAATTACACTGATATTGAATCATTCAAATGGAAGAAAAAGGAAACATTCTTATTTATAAGTAATTAAATAGGTTTTAATCTTGACTATAATACAATTGTTGACTGCCAAATATTTTAATACACAAATAAATTTAATTACTTTTTTAAATAAATATAATTGTTTGTACATTTTTTTAGTAGACAAAAATACATGCTTAAAACTAGGAATGTATAGAGATAAAGGTTGTCTCATGCAATCCACTCTGATTTAATTGATTTAATTGCCCTATTGTTATGTTGGCCAAATAGTCACCACTTTATTACTCTCTCTTAATACATATCTAAACTTCACTTGCTAATCTTTAGTGTACAATTCATGAATTAATCGGACTTCTTCCATGTTTTTAATTAATGCATGTAGCAACGTAAAAATTTTAGTTTCGCTTGGTCGCTAATTGTGGCGATTTATTAAATATTTGAAAACTAACTTTCGATTTTATTAACAAAGTGAGTCGCCACCGATCCTTTTTATAGGTGTGACCGGACAATTAATAAATTTATTTTTAAAACAAAAAGAAGGCCAAGTTTAGGTCTACGTGAAAGTCCAGAGAAAAATTAGGGTTCGGGAGTCGGTTATGCGCGAGGAAGGTATTAGCACCCTTGTGACGCCCAAAATTGGTATCTTATAAACAAGTGTTGTCTTAATTTTCAAAATTGCAAGTTCAAAGTAACATTGAATCGTGATCTGATCAAAACACGAGAAATAAATAAAAACACGAGTCGGTTGATATTCACCCAACATAGCGATGAAATCGATGACATAGTGTTTAAATCGGTACGTTGCCTTGCTTATTGAAATAAATAAAAACACGAATAAATATTTTAAAATAATGAACAACAGGGTAATATATAAAAATGGGCGGGAAACGAAAGATAATAGCTGGAAATACATCAAGGCACATAATACATACAACAATAATATTAAAAACAATGACAATGCACACGATATTAAATGTAACTGTATGGCCCAAATTTTGCCCGGGGCCCAATAAAACCAAACCCAAATAAACATAACTCAACTATCCAATTAAAACCCAATACCAAACCCAAAACTTAGCCCAAAACACTAACCCAACCCAAAAAAATCAAAAAAAATCAAAAAGAAAAACCTAATCTCACCTACTCCACACCATAATTAGCCACCCACCCCATTTTGCTCCATTTGCCTACAAAAGAAAAGGCAAATAAATTAAAAAAAAAAAGAACAAGTGGTAAAAGCTTATAAAAGCCACAATCTCAATGTAAAAAGGGGGAGGATTGGAGAGAGGAATTGATTGTATTTTGCAGAGAAGAAATTTTTGAGATTTAAGAAGAGATTTTTTGAGATTCAAGAGGGATTTTTCTTTTTTTGAGATTCAAGAACAAAAATCAGTATATCAAGAGCAATCAAAAGGTTCAAAGGGTTTCATTATATTCACTCCAATCGTAGTAAGAAATAAGGGATAGAATCAAAGTCGCTTTTGGGTCAAAGGGCTATTGTCCGCTTTAGTCCTTCCGGTTATTTGCATGTGCGAATTAATCCCTCTTCTTTTATTTATTACGGATTTGCCCCAAAATATTGCTCTCGATTCGATTATGTCCTTCCTATTATTTTTATTTGTGTCTGCTTTACCTTATTTATATTATTATGTTTGCATTTATCTCTTATTTCATTCTAATACTAATATTATTAGCACTTCTATTGTTTTTACTATTAATTAATGTATGTTTATTATATATGTAATGTATGTACATTTCTATATATATATAAGTATTATTTTTATTACGTCATTTTAATATTACTATTCTATCATATTTACTTTCGCATTTTAATATTATTATTATTATTATTATTATTATTATTAGCACTACTTTTATTACTATTATTTAATATATTATTTTTACTATTATCGTCATATTGTTACTATTACTATTATATTATTATGTTATTATATCTTTTACTATTATTATTGTTGTATTTTTCTATTATTGTTATTATATTTTCCTTTATTTTTGTATTTACTTATACGTTATTATTTTATATTAACTAATTTGATAACTGTATATTTTTTAGCATATTTATTTTATTTACATATCATTACTTTTATTATTATTTCATCATCTATTCTATTTATAGTTTTTTAAATAATTTCAAACATTTAGCTTATTCATTATTTCCTTTCTTATTATTTATTCGATTCATTTATCTTACCTTCGTATTTATCGTTAGTATTCATATTTGTGTTTATGTTTATCCTGTTATGGTTATCAATTTTATTTGTTATGCATTCTTTATTATCTCGTTTCATTACGAATTTAGGTTTTATTCAACCCGATAGTGATTCTTTCACTAAAGTAAATATTTCGTATTTGGTAATCACCATAAAGTTTTTAAAATTAAATGGAATTGGCAATTTTGGCAAGCCAAAATTGTTTAAAAAGGGAATTTTTAAATTTAAAGGGTTTTAGGGGGTTCCCATTTTGAATTTTTAAAGGGAAAAAATCTAAAAAAAGAAGGGAAAAGATAAGCCCCAAAAAAAGGAAAAGTTTAAAAAGCCCAATTGGGAAAACATGGTAAAACAAAGGTTAAAAAAAAAACCCCAAAAACGGGAAAACTGGATTGAAAAATTTGGGTTAAAGTTCCCAAAAAAAATGGAAAAATAAAAGGAAGAAATCTTTGAAAAAATGAAAAAACCCCAACCCAGGTTGAAAACCCAATGGGATAAATTTCCCAAGAGGATGGGAAAATCGGGGTTATTGAAAGGGGGAAAAAAACCAGTAAAACCCCCCAAAAGAAACCTTTATAGAAAACCAAAAAATTTTTGGTTTAAAAATGGGTTTTGGGGGAAAAAACAGAAAAGAGAAGAAAGAATGGAAATGACAATCGTTCCCTAACTTCTTGGATTTGATTTTTTTTCTCTCACGTTTAATCTAAATAACGGCATATTCTCTGGGGAATAACCAGGTAATGGCCCTTAAAAACCAAAGGCTTGGAAATGGAAGATTGCAGATGGTTCAATAACATAGGGAGGAAAAAGGCTTGCAGGCATGGGTCTAAGTGGAAATTAAAGAACTTAATGGGAAGAAGGAGCCAATGAAAAAAATCATTTCATTAAGGAAGACTAGAATTTTGGAAATTAAATTAGTTAATGTGGATTGGGCATACCTTTTTCCCATGTGAGACTTTAATAATTACGGAAAATTTACAACCTTAGTAAGATTTAAGGAAAATTCAAAAATGATTGGAAAGATTCGAATGGATTAGGGTCCAAATTGGTTTAAACTTTACGGAAAGATAACCCATTATCGGACAATCGTTCCCAAACTTCTTGGATTCCATGAAAACTTCATAGGGAAACCTTGAGGAGGAAACAAAGGAATGGTTAATTAATCCCGGAGAAATGCCAAATGAGAAATTTAGTAGGTCAAGGTTTAAATTGGAGACATCTTTGAAGAAGGTAAGTAAAAAAAATGTGCTAGAAATAAAGCGGAAAGAATCAAGGGAGAGGAAAAAGCTAAACAATAGGGTGATTGGATGGCATTGGATTAGGATTCAAATTTAAAAGGAACAAATGGATCAAATGGGAAGGGGATAAAGATGAAGATTGGAAACCTTGGCCCAAAAGGGAAGTTAAAAACTTAAGAAAGGCCGGTTTAGGGGCTTGGAGATCGCAAGGGGGAAATAGGCAAAAGGCTTGAATGAAAGAATCAAGGAGGAAATACGAATTTACATTAAAAAGGAACAAGGATGAATTTTTTCACAATGTGACAAATTTGAGCTTCCTGAAATGAGTTTCCTATGAATGCGAAAAAAATTGACATGGAATAACTAAACAACTTTAACTTGCACTTTGCAATAAAAGATTAATAAATTCTTGATACAGTCAAAAAAAATAAAGGGCGTAACTAACAAAACAGATCATAAGTATAACGGCATATTCTTTTAAATCATAATCTGAGTGTTAAATAAAATACTTACTCTCGATATTTGAGGCGTTGTGTCATAACTCACTTGGATATGACATCTTATTACCTTGATTTAAGATTTTTTTGCAAATAAGGTGATGCTTGGTGTTTGGAAATTTCGAGAAAGTAGTGCCCTAACTTATTGGGTTGCCACTTTTCTCGTTGAATTCAAATAATTAAGCACCCTTCTAAGTTTTTAAAGGTTTTCTAAATGCAAGCTAATATCTTGGAATTTCAAAGCAATATGTCCTAACTTATTGGATATAGCGTTTTGTTGCTTGAGATAGAGATAGGAATTTCAAAAAGGGATAACTTAATGTTAATACTTTGGCGCTAGTGAATCCCAATTTTCAAAGTTAAAATATTTTAAAGAGGACTACATCTTAAATTTTTTTTAAGGTACTGGACTACATCTTAAATTTTTTTTAAAAAACAAAAAAATTTTTTCAAATACAAATAAAATATTAATATGCAAACTAAATTAAAATATTTCAAAAATAATTATCAAAAATGACCCATGGTATTTGAAAATAAAGATAATTAAAGTTAGTGTTAAAATAAAAGATAATTAAAGGTTTAAATAAATATATTGGATTAAAGAATTATTTAAAAATTATAGTAATTCGTTAAAATAAAAATAATAATAATTAATCTATATCTAATAAAATATTTTAAAGAGGACTACATCTTAAATTTTTTTAATTAATAAATTATAAATAAATTTAAAATTAATAATATTCAACAAATAATTAGTTTATTAAAAAATAATATTTAAAAATTTAAAATCTAATTAATAAAAATGTAATTATTATTATAATTAATAATTAATATATAAATTAAATAAAAATAATATATAAATATTAAATAATAAAAAATTAAATAAATAATTAAAATATCTTTCGACATTAAAGACATTTGATAATCAATTAGGTACCAATTTTTGGGCGTTACGAGGTGCTAATCCTTCCTCAAATGCATGTGACTCCGAACAGTTTTATATTTAATATGTGGTGATTAAAAAAAAAAGGTTAAAATTTAAAATAAACTAATCCTTCCTC
Source organism: Gossypium arboreum (assembly GCF_025698485.1). Lineage (NCBI taxonomy): Eukaryota > Viridiplantae > Streptophyta > Magnoliopsida > Malvales > Malvaceae > Gossypium > Gossypium arboreum. The sequence continues at coordinate 126,452,937 of NC_069082.1, read as the reverse complement.
TTTTACTTCGTGGACCAAAACTAATGATTTTAAAACAAAATGTTTTAAAGGTGATCCAATCACACCTAAAAAGATTGGTGGCGACTCCCGTTTTCGTTTTTAAAATCGATTCCCATTTTCCAAAGCTCGATTTGAAAATGGTTTCGACAGCTTGGCGACTCCACTGGGGACGTAATAAGAGAGTCAGGCCATGTAATTGATTATCTTTTGTCTTAATGTCGGAAATTAAAAATTTTAAAATTTAATCCTCTTTGCATTACATGTGTTTGTATTATTACATGCTATATTTTGATCGCATTGCATTTCGCATGACCGTTGTGGTCACACCCTTAAGTGGGAGTGAGAAGCTACGCCTTCGTGAGGTTTTCGCCTCCGTGCAGGATAGTGGATCACTTTCGGGATACATCCGTACCTATGGTTTCGTGAGATTTTCATCTCCGTGTAGCCATAGGGAAATGTATTCCCCTGAACTGAACTCGATTCAAATGAGCCTATAATGGGTGAGGATCGAGGAATCTGCTGGTTCGGGTACCTCAAACTTTAGAACCAACCCCATGTCGAAGGATCGTATAAGCCCAACTTAGACATCACCCTTATAAGTTATCATTGAAATTTATTGATATCATGTGATCTTGACTATCTCTTTTCTTTTGCTTGCATGTCATTTTGCATTTACAAAGATATCGATTCGTGGTCAGTTTCTAAGTTAGGAAGTTTTATTATGGAGAACGGACTTCTTGATAAAGTGGAAGGCAACGTTAACGTCCACAGATGGTCCGAGCAAACTCAACTAGAAAAAGGAGACAGTATAGCTATAGGATATATGTCGGAGCTGCCAGATTATACTCGTATAAGTGTCACACAGAATAATCTCCAAGAGCTTAAGGAAATTTGGGATCAGTGGGGCAAAGAGACTAAGCAATTATTCTACGGTAACTATGGAGACTTACCTTACTTGCTTGATTTTCAGATAGACGAGCACTTATTCAGAGCCCTTGTTCGGTTTTGGAACCCGCGTCAGATTGCTTCACTTTTGGGGAAGTAGACATGGTACCTCTTGTGGAAGAGTACCTTTGCTTTACTTCGTTGTCCCGGTTTGAAATGATAGGATCTATTCCCGAGCTCCTTGTGTCCCTACCTTTTGGAAGAAATTGATGATTATTACGAGGATGAGCGAAGCGGTGGGCCACGGCCGAATTAAAGAAAAGGGTGAGTGCAAGTGCATTTAGTGGGATGCTTTGAAAGATTTGATTCGACACACCTGATGAGACAAAGAAGATAGATGTTTTGCCCTAAGTTTATATGGATTGATGGTCTTCCCTAAGGCTTTGGGATATGTGGATGAGGCAACCACGGATCTTTTCATCGACTCGATAAAAGGTCATACATCCTGCAATTTTGGCGAAACATTTAGATCTTTAGGTGCATGTAGGAGGGCTTTGGTCTTTGGCGGGTTTATAGGGTGTGCTCGATTGCTTTTGGCTTGGTTCTCTGATCATTTTCGGTTGATAGATAGGGTGGTTTGTCGGGTTTACTTTGAGGATTATTCACCGTTGAAAGATATAGTAGCTTCAACCAGGAGAGTTGATGTTCCAAAAGAGAATTGGATAGCGTTACTTCAGAACCTTCAGTCGAAAGATGTCGAGTGGAGAGCTCCGTGGATGATGCCTGGTGAGGTTCTTTACCGATGCGGTAGTTTTGATTGGGTACCCTTATTGGGAATTTGGGGTGCCATTGGCTATGCCCCTTTGCTCATACTGAGGCAGCATGGATTGAGACAGTTCATACCAGCAACTCAGGGGTTGGCTCAAAGTGAGTTTGTATATAGAGGAGCCGATTACAAGAGGAGGGTTAGTGAAGTTTCTAGTGCTTGGAAGAAGACTTGTCGATTGAGAGGAAAAGCTATTAGCCCGCTACGACACGGAATACATAGAATGGAGAGGTAGAAGAGTTAATGATAATATCCCTAAGCCAAGTATGGAAGGAGCTCGACCAATGGAGGAATATTTTCAAGTAAGGCCCTCAAAGTTAGAAATTATGAAACAAGAGTTCGAGAGACAAAGCTTGGAGTTCGAGAGGAGGATAGCAAAGCTCGAAGAAGAAAAGATGTACTTGAGTTTGGACATTGATGTTCAAAAGATGGAAGTCGAGAAGCAGAGGAAAGAAAGAGGAAGATCGAGGAAGATCGAGATGATCTAAGGAGCATTACAAAGGGCACAAGTAGCCTTGAGGAGGCGAGTAGGAGGATCTTCAATCAATGGCGAAGGAGGTTCAAGAAGAAAAGGATAGAGCCGAGTCTTGGGAGAGAAATCTCAAGAAATGCGGGGCAAAATTTGGCATTAGAGGAAAAGAATAAAGGATTGAAGACCAAGGTAATAGAACTTGGAAAATCCCTGCGTTGGCACCAAAACCATAATTCTACGGTTGAGTTAAAAGAGCTAAGAAGCAAGGTCGAAGATTTGGAGGTGGCATTGCATGACGGTGAACTCCGAGTTGAGCACTCAAGGCGCAAGAGGATTATCGAGGGAGAGCTATATCAAGCTAAAGAACAGGTCAGAAAAAGGGATCATGTCATTAGTGAAGCCATAGCTCAGATTCGAGAGGTTGCTGAGTATGTGCAAGACTTGGCAATTCGAGCTGACGTATTGAGTCTGATGTATTCATCATCGTCGGATGTAGGACGAAAGTTAGCCCTTTTATTAGATAGAGTTAAAGCTTTGGGCCTTAGGGCGAAATCGTATTTGTAATCCTCTTATATGTAAAGATATTCTTTTTCTAAATAAAATTTTCTAAATGAAGTTGAACCAGAATCGATATTCTTTTTGCATTCATGCATTTGCATCTCATAACATTTCATCACATCATTTGCATTCAAAGTTATAGAAAGACCCTAATTAGTTAAAGATTACTTTGCATAGGTAGAAAACAGAGAGGTAGAAAAGAAAATCTAGAAATCACACATCCTTACGGCACTCGTACTAAAACTAAGAACATGGATCAAAGGTTTGAGCAATTACAAAAAGATATGCAAGATCAAATGCAAGAGCAGTTGGCCAAAATACAAAATGAAATAAGGGAGCAGATGCTAGAGGCTCAGAGAAACATGATGGTTGAAATGGCTCAATTCTTTGAGAGCCACCGATAAAGGAAAAGCTCCATGGCGATCATTGAAGAGGATAATGAAGGTCCTCCGCGGGTTTTACTCCGCCTCATGTGCCCTGGCAAACCGAGGCACCTCCTAAAAGGCCATCTGTCACGATGAAGGCCTCAATATGAGCCGATGGATACTAGAATCCTATAAATTTCCCATCCGGGTTGGGAAATAATTTGGGTGATAGCTCGATCAACCCTATTACTCCTGATCTGGATTTAATGGAGAAGGAAAGAATGGCCACTGAATCCTCAAAACAATTAGAAGATCGTTGCAGGTGGTTAGAGGAGAAGTTTAGGGTTTTAAAAGGCGCTGGCAATCATCATGGGATTGATGCCAAAGACTTAAGTTTGGTTCAGATTTGGTGCTTCCTCATAAATTTAAAATGCGAGTTTGAAAAATACAATGGGACTACTTGCCCGAGGCACACATAACAATGTTTTGTAGAAGAATGACCGGTTATGTGAATAACGATCAACTATTAATCCATTGTTTTCAAGACAGCCTGGTGGGAGCGGCGGCTAGGTGGTACAATCAGTTGAGCCGTGCAAGAATCAGTTCATGGAGAGATCTTGCACAGGCTTTCATGCAACAATATAACCATGTGGCTGATATGACACCGATAGGATCACACTTCAAAACATGGAGAAAAAACTAATGAAAGTTTTAGGCAATATGCTGCGATGGAGGGAGGTGGCAATGCAAGTACAACCACCATTGTTAGAAAAGGAAACCACCATGTTATTTATTAATACTTTAAAGGCGCCATTCATCACACATATGATTGGAAGTACCACAAAAAGTTTCGCGGATATAGTTATGGCGGGTGAGGTGATTGAGAATGCCGTGAGAGGCGGTAAAATTGAGGAGGAAGTGGCTAAAAGATCAGCCCCAAGGAGAAAGGATAATGAGGTGAATAGTCTCAACTCAAGGGCAATCACAGTTGGTCAACCCAAAGCAGCTATGGTTGAACAACAAAATACCCAAAGACAGGAATCGAGCATAAGGCAGAATTCGAAAAGAATGCAATTTACGCCTATCCCTGTGACGTATCGTGAGCTTTATCAAAGCTTGTATGATGCACATGCCATTGCTCCATTTCACTTGAAACCACTACAGCCACTATACCCCAGATGGTATGATGCAAATGCTAAGTGTGAATATCATGCGGGAATACCAGGGCATTCGATCGAAAACTGCACAGGATTCAAGAAGGCCGTGGAGAGGCTTATCAAGATGGGGGTTGTGAAATTCGACAGTACCCCTGATGCTGAAAATCCGTTACCGGATCATGGCAATCAAGGAGTGAATGCCATTGATGAAACAAAGATAAGAAAAATCAAGGAAGACATTGCTGAGGTGAAGATACCTATGAAGGTAATATGGGAGGAGATGGTAAAGAGAGGTATACTGACCTCTAGAAAAAGAGGAGAAAGAATAGAGAACCATTGTGAGTTCCATGGGGAAGTAGGTCATGTGATTCAAAATTGTGAAGAGTTCAAGGTTATGGTACAAGGCCTTATAGTTAACAAAGAGTTGCGGGTTTACGAGGGTAGTTCTTATGAAGGACAAATATGTGTCTTGGAGAATGAGCGACAAAGAACCAGCCAACCGAAATTATTATCTCCTTGCCGGGGAATAATGAAGAGGGTCACAAACTAGGCCCAAAATAGTCATCCACAAACCCAATCCTTTCCCTTATAAGGATGACGGGAGGTGCCATGGAGCTATGACGCAATATAACAATACGAGGGGAGAGTATAGCTAAGCGCGTCGAGGCACGCATAAAATGAAGGTTCTCATACACGAAGTGGGAAACGTTATGACGGGGAATATCGAATAGAGCCCGAGAGACGAAAGATGCCAAGGTGAAAAGGAAAAGGAAATGAAGTACTCATCAATGAGCCAGTAAAGGAGGAAGAGGCTAAGGAATTTCTAAAATTCTGAAACATAGCGAGTATAAGCGTGGTCGAGCAATTGCATAAGCAATAAAGCGATATATCGATGTTAGCCCTACTCTTGAGCTCGAGGTGCATCGAGATGCGTTGTTAAAGGTGCTTAATGAAACATATGTTACCCATGACATATCCGTTAACAAGCTAGACCGGTTAGTAAACAACATCGGTCTTGACAATTTCATTTATTTTAACGATGATGAAATTCCACACAGGGGCATAGGGTCAACCAAAGCCCTACACATCACTACTCGGTGCAAAGGATACACACTTCCAAGTGTACTCGTGGATAATGGGTCCGCTTTGAGCGTCCTGCCGCTATCCACCTTGAGCAGATTTCCCATTGACGATTCGCATATGAAAACGTGTCATAATGTGGTAAGAGCCTTTGATGGAACCGAAAGAAAAGTAATGGGGCGAATCGACATCCCTTTGGAGATTGGGCCAAATACGTATGAAGTTGATTTCTAGTGATGGATATCAAGCCCTCCTACAATTGTTTATTGGGAGACCATGGATACACTCGGCAAGAAGCGATGCCCTCTTCATTGCACCAAAAATTAAAGTTAGTAATGGATGGTCGTTTAATAACCATCAATGCGGAAGAGGACATCATAGCGGCAGTTACCAGCAAGGCCCCTTATGTTAAGGCAAATGAGGAGGCTATTGAATGTTCTTTCCGCTCTTTAGAGGTCATCAATGCCACCTTTATTTTGGAAGGAAGCAAAGTGCCGGTACCCAAAATGTCTGGAGCCACGAGGATGGCCTTACAAATAATGATGGGGAAAGGAGCATTGCCGGGAAAGGGGCTAGGAAGACGGTTGCAAGGAGAGGTTCAAATCCCAAAACTGATTGAGAAGAAGGACCGCTTTGGCTTGGGCTTCACGCCAGACTACAAGCACAAGAGGCAGGAAATAGAGAAGTGCCAAGCAAGAAGAAAGGCGCGTTTGAATGGAAAAGAAGTGAAGTGGGGACCGATGACATTCCCACCTATATCCAAATCCTTCAAATCAGGAGGATTGCTGAGAAAGGAAAGTCATCAAGTTAATGCTGTACACAATGAAGGATCGGAGCAAGGAAGCCTCGAGGGCATTCGCCCTTACGAATCAGAGAGCTCTCTGAATAATTGGACTGCGGAAGACCTTCCTGTAGTCTTTAGGAATCTTCTAGAGTAATTCTCAAAACATGTCTGTTACTCTAGGGCCTAGGAGTAATAAGATTATATTCGTGAAATAGGCTTATGTTCATCTATAATTATTTAAATAAAAGATAACTTTTTATCAATTTAAACGAGTATCGTTCTATTTTTATCGACCAATATTCTTTTATTCATAACACATAAACAATCATTCTTTGATTCATTCATTCTTTGTATATTCTTTCATACCTTCAGAGGTCCCTATATATCAATGATATGAGTGCTGATACTACAGCTCTTAATTTCTCTGGCGAGCAAGACATGTGTTTAGAGGAACCTCAGGATTTTGAAGATGTTTAGGATTGTGACGTATCTCTCGATCTATTAAGAATGGTTAAGCAGGAGGAGAAACAAATCATGCCACATGAGAAAGAGGCAATAGAGAATATAGCTCTAGAGGAAGGGAAGGAGTTGAAAATCGGAACCCTAATTGGCGTGGACACAAGGCATGGTCTGATTGAGTTGCTTCGAGAGTTCAAGGATATCTTCGCCTGGTCATATCAGGATATGCCTGGATTGAGTACTAACATTGTGGTACATCGTCTTCCGATAAGACAAGATTGTAAGCCAGTCCAACAGAAGTTGCGAAGAATGAGGCCAGATATCGTCTTGAAGATAAAGGATGAAGTCAAGAAGCGGTTTGATGCGAGATTCTTGCAAGAAGTGAAGTACTCGAATGGGTAGCTAACATTGTGCCTATCCCCAAGAAGGATGGGAAAATACGAATGTGTGTTGATTACGAGAGACTTGAACAAAGGAAGCCCAAAGATAATTTTCCTTTACCCCACATTGACACTTTAGTAGATAACACAATGGGATATTCATTGTTGTCCTTTATGGATGGTTTCTCGGGATACAACCGGATAAAGATGCATCCAGAGGACATGAATAAAACCACCTTTATAACCTTGTGGGGCACCTTTTGCTACAAAGTAATGCCATTTGGACTAAAAAGCAGGGCAAGCGTACCAAAGGGCCATGGTGAACTTGTTCCACGACATGATGCATAAGGATATCGAGGTATATGTTGATGATATGATTGCCAAGTCGCGTCGGAAAAAAGAGCATATTGAGGTCTTGAGAAGATTGTTTGTAAGGTTGAGAAAATTTCATCTGAAGCTCAATCCAGCAAAGTGTACCTTTGGAGCTAGATCCGGAAAGTTGTTAGGCTTCGTAGTCAGTGAAAAAGGAATTGAAGTCGACTCAGACAAGGTCAAAGCCATACGAGAATTACCCCCACCATGTACTCAGAAAGAAGTTCGAGGATTCCTAGGAAGGTTGAATTACATTGCTCGGTTCATTTCACAACTAACAGAAATGTGATCCTATCTTCGCCTCCTCGAAAGCACAATCAAGGTATTTGGGATGGGGAATGCCAGAGTGCTTTTGAAAAGGTCAAGCAGTATTTGTTGAATACTCCGGTATTGTCGCCACCCAGCCCAGATAAACCATTAATACTGTACTTATCAGTGTTCAGTAATTCTATGGGATGTGTGCTTGGCCAGCATGATGAGTCAGGGAAAAAGGAGAAGGCAATTTATTATCTCAGTAAGAAGTTCACTGACTATGAGATGAGATATTCACCAATCGAAAAGTTGTGTTGTGCGTTGATTTAGACAACTCGGAGATTAAGACAGTACATGCTATACCATACCACTTGGCTCATCTCAAAACTTGATCCGTTGAAATACATGATGGAGTCAACAGCTCTAAATGGGAGAATGGTGAGATGGCAAATTTTACTTTCGGAGTTTGATATAGTCTACATAAGTCAGAAGGCTATAAAAGGAAGTGCGGTAGCGGACTTCTTGGCTAGTAGGGCTCTAGAGGATTATGAGCCACTAAACTTCGATTTTCCAAATGAGGAGTTGATGTGTATAGCAATGACTGAAAATTCTTCTTGGAGGCTCAATTTTGATGGGGCTTCTAATGTAGTCGGAAATGGAATTGGGGCGATCTTGGTATCTCGAATGGTGATCATTATCCTTTTATGTGTAAGTTAGACTTTGATTGCACAAACAATATGGCTGAATATGAAGCATGCATCATGGGACTTCAAGCACTATAGGCGAGGTATAAAAACTCTAGAAGTATCTGAGGATTGGCGTTGGTTGTTTATCGACTTAGAGGTGAATGGGAGACAAGGGACCCTAAATTGATTAGTTATCGAAAGGTAGTTTTGGGGTTACTTGAGGAATTTGATAGCATCACCTTCAATTATCTCCCACGAGACAAAAATCAAATGACAGATGCTTTAGCAACCTTGGCCTCAATGATCAAGGCAAATAAAAAAGAAGAAATGAAGCCAATTCAAATGAGTATTTACGAGGCTCCAGCTCATTGTTGTAACATTGAGAGGAGGAAATAACATTAACCCATGGTATCGAGATATATTGCGATACGTGAAAGATCGTAAATACCACAAACGGCGCCGGTGAAAATGACAAACGAACCTTGAGGAGGTTAGCTTGCGACTATGTTTTAGACGGAGATATCCTATACAAAAGACGAAAGGACCAAGTACTTTTGAGATGTGTCGATGCTGTAGAAGCTAAGTTAATTATAGAAGAAGTTCACGAAGGTGTATGCGGGACGCATGCAAATGGGTTCACGATGGCAAGGCAAATCATGAGGTTTGGCTATTATTGGGCCACTAGTGGAAGGGATTGCATCGATTACACCAAAAATGCCATAAGTGCAGTTTATGGGGATAAAATTCATGTACCACCTTCACCTTTGCATGTTATGACTTCTCCATGGCCCTTTTCCATGTGGGGCATGGATGTTATTGGACCAATATCACCGAGAGCTTCGAATGGTCATCGGTTTATCTTTGTAGTAATTGACTACTTCACAAAATGGGTAGAGGCTGCTTCTTATGCGAATGTTACTAAGTCAGCTGTGAGTCGATTCTTGAAGAAGGAGATCATGGAATACCTGAAAAGATCATATCCGACAATGCATTAAACCTAAACAACAAAACGATAGCAGAAGTTTGCGACCAGTTCAAGATTAAGCATCACAATTCTTCCCCCTATCGTCCAAAAATGAATGGGGCGGTAGAAGCTGCCAACAAGAACATTAAGAAAATAGTGGGGAAGATGACTGAGACCTATAGAGATTGGCATGAGAAGTTACCGTTTGCACTCCTGGCCTATCGAACATCTGTCAGAACTTCTACCGGGGCAACTCCATTCTCGTTAGTTTACGGGATGGAAGCAGTATTACCTATTGAAGTAGAAATACCTTCTCTTCGAATTTTGACAGAAGTAAAGTTAGATGAAGCTGAGTGGGTTCAATCCCGGTATGACCAGTTGAACTTGATTGAAGAAAAGAGGCTAAAAGCCATTCGACATGGTCAGATGTATCAGAAGCGAATGATGCGAGCTTATGACAAGAAAGTTCGACCAAGAGAATTCTATGAGGGAGACCTTGTACTGAAAAAGATCATTCCTATTCAAAAGGATTTTAGAGGAAAATGGATGCCGAATTGGGAAGGGTCGTATGTCGTAAAGAAAGCTTTCTCCGGTGGTGCATTGATCTTAGCAGAAATGGATGGGAAAAGTTTACCTAATCCAGTGAACTCGGACTCAGTTGAAAAATACTTTGTCTAAAGAAGAAGAGAATCTAAGGTGAAAACCCGCAAAGGGCGCCTTGAAAAAAAAAATAATAATAATAAAAAATAAAAGACGGAGAGGCCAAGGTGAAAACCCACAAAAGGCACCTTGTGATCAAAAGGGTTTTAAGTTGAAAACCTGTAAGGGCAACTCAAATTTTGAAGAGTACACAGTAATCTTGTTACAAAAAGCGAAGAATGCTACAAACGGGGGCATCAATAGAGTACTTGGGATCTTTTAAACACATTTTGAACTCAAGAAAGACTTCATGGAGCTGGTGTATAGGCACTCAAGCAGTGATATCTGGAGGATCTAACTTCTATCTTGTTTTCCATCTTTAGATTCTATTCCTTCCTAAAGATAGACCTTCAGATTAATTTCCTTTGTATTCTTTCTTCTTAATTCATTCAGATCCAATTATTCTTAAGATTTATTCATCTTCCATGTTGCATTTAAATAATGATAGATGAACTAAATATGTTTACAAACAAAGTTTTGCGCATTACTCTGAAATTTCTAGACAATACAAGAAACTAAAACATGACAATTGTTCGAGAAATCCACGTAAGTAAAGGATGAAGGAACTCGAGGAATTTCTTTCATCCAGTCTAAAGGGAAAATGAACAAAATCAATGATTCAATTTTAAGAAAAGATTGTTTTACAAACATCCTCAGCGGATCGTAGCATTGGAGGAAAGGTACAGGCCTACGGGCTGTGTAATGGCCTAAATTCAAGGTTATCGGAACAATGGTTTCGTAACCATAGATCTGATTTAAAGAGAAATTTATTTCAATATTTTTACTTGAAAATTTATATGATAGGAAAATCGTATGAAAATATTGAATATAAAAAAAAAATTAATTCGTAAACTCTGGTAATGCCTCGTACCCTATTCCGGCAATGAATACGGGTAGGGGTATTACAGGCTGAGCGTGAATGAAGCTTTGAGAAAAGAAAGGCAAATGAAAGAATGAATGATGACATCTAGGATAGGGGTCATATTCATGACATTTTGCATCATAACATGTTTAATTAGGAACATTTTACTCACTTCGAGCATGGCATCCTACTTATCAAGTATAATCATTCTACTGATGATGGCGCTTAATCCCTTAGCGATAGGGTAATAGGCTACACATAGCGAGATCTCGCCTTGGGCGATTTCACCGAAGCATCCAAGATGGTTTGGCATCCTTGTGTTTACAAGGAACAAATCGAAGACATAGCTGATTTGGCTTTCATGTGATTACGATGAAGCAAATCTAAGATGATTTGTCGTCTCTATATCGTCAGAGAACGAATCGAAGTTTGGCATCTTCACTTTGATGGAGAGCAGACACATAGCAGATCTCACCTTCAGATGTTTATGCTGAAGCGGATCCAAGATGGTTTGGCATCCTTGTGTTTACAAGGAATAAATCGAAGACATAGCTGATTTGGCTTTCATGTGATTACGATGAAGCAAATCTAAGATGATTTGTCGTCTCTGTATCGTCAGAGAACGAATTAAAGTTTGGAATCTTCACTTTGATGTAGAGCAGACACATAGCAGATCTCACCTTCGGATGTTTATGCTGAAGCGGATCCAAGATGGATTGGCATCCTTATGCTTACAAGGAACAAATCGAATCATAGTTGATTTGGCTTTCGCGTGCTTACGTTAAAGCAAATCTAAGATGATTTGGCATCTCTGTATTGTCAGGGATCAAATCGAAGAAATAAATCTGACATTCCTGTGCTTACAGTGAAGCAGATCGAAGATTTCAGCATGGCATCCCTGTGTTTATAAGGAGCAAGTTGAAGGCAATGATTTGGCATCCCTGTGTTTATGGGGAACAGATCGAAGAAACAGATCAAGAACTCAGGACTCGGCGAGCCCGGGCAAAATTGGTCCTTTTATAGTCTTTGCTCTGTTCTTGTTACACAACAACAAGCAAAGAGGGGCAGCTGTATGGCCCAAATTTTGCCCGGGGCCCAATAAAACCAAACCCAAATAAACATAACTCAACTACCCAATTAAAACCCAATACCAAACCCAAAACTTAGCCCAAAACACTAACCCAACCCAAAAAAAATCAAAAAAATCAAAAAAAAAAACCTAATCTCACCTACTCCACACCATAATTAGCCACCCACCCCCATTTTGCTTCATTTGCCTACAAAAGAAAAGGCAAATAAATTAAAAAAAAAAAGAAGAACAAGTGGTAAAAGCTTATAAAAAGCCACAATCTCAATGTAAAAAGGGGGGAGGATTGGAGAGAGGAATTGATTGTATTTTGGAGAGAAGAAATTTTTGAGATTTAAGAAGAGATTTTTTTTGAGATTCAAGAGGGGATTTTTCTTTTTTTTTGAGATTCAAGAACAAAAAATCAGTATATCAATAGCAATCAAAAAGGTTCAAAGGGTTTCATTATATTCACTCCAATCGTAGTAAGAAATAAGGGATAGAATCAAAGTCGCTGCGTTTTGGGTCAAAGGGCTATTGTCTGTTTTAGTCCTTCCGGTTATTTGCATGTGCGAATTAATCCCTCTTCTTTTATTTATTACGGATTTGCCCCAAAATATTGCTCTCAGATTCGATTATGTCCTTCCTATTATTTTTATTTGTGTCATTTACCTTATTTATATTATTATGTTTGCATTTATCTCTTATTTCATTCTAATACTAATATTATTAGCACTTCTATTGTTTTACTATTAATTAATGTATGTTTATTATATATATACGTATGTACATTTCTATATATATATAAGTATTATTTTATTACGTCATTTTAATATTACTATTCTATCATATTTACTTTCGCATTTTAATATTATTATTATTATTATTATTATTAGCACTACTTTTATTACTATTATTTAATATATTATTTTTACTATTATCGTCATATTGTTACTATTACTATTATATTATTATGTTATTATATCTTTTACTATTATTATTGTTGTATTTTTCTATTATTGTTATTATATTTTCCTTTATTTTTGTATTTACTTATACGTTATTATTTTATATTAACTAATTTGATAACTGTATATTTTTTAGCATATTTATTTTATTTACATATCATTACTTTTATTATTATTTCATCATCTATTCTATTTATAGTTTTTTTAAATAATTTCAAACATTTAGCTTATTCATTATTTCCTTTCTTATTATTTATTCGATTCATTTATCTTACCTTCGTATTTATCGTTAGTATTCATATTTGTGTTTATGTTTATCCTGTTATGGTTATCAATTTTTATTTGTTATGCATTCTTTATTATCTCATTTCATTACAATTTAGGTTTTATTCAACCCGATAGTGATTCTTTCACTAAAGTAAATATTTCGTATTTGGTAATCCGAGACAATCGTTCCCTAACTTCTTGGATTTCGATTTTTTTTCTCTCACGTTTAATCTAAATAACGGCATATTCTTTTAAATCATAATACGAGTGTTAAATAAAATACTTACTCTCGATATTTGAGGCGTTGTGTCATAACTCATGGATATGACATCTTATTACCTCGAGATAAGATTTTTTTTGCAAATAAGGTGATGCTTGGTGTTTGGAAATTTAGAAAGTAGTGCCCTAACTTATTGGGTTGCCACTTTTCTCGTTGAATTCAAATAATTAAGCACCCTTCTAAGTTTTTAAAGGTTTTCTAAATGCAAGCTAGTATCTTGGAATTTCAAAGCAATATGTCCTAACTTATTGGATATAGCGTTTTGTTGCTTTGAGATAGGAATTTCAAAAAGGGATAACTTAATGTTAATACTTTGACGCTAGTGAATCCCAATTTTAAAGTTAAAATATTTTAAAGAGGACTACATCTTAAATTTTTTTTCTTTCGACATTAAAGACATTTGATAATCAATTAGGTACCAATTTTTGGGCGTTACGAGGTGCTAATCCTTCCTCGTGCGTAACCGACTCGAACCCGTTCTTTTACTTGTGGACCAAAACTAATGATTTTAAAACAAAATGTTTTAAAGGTGATCCAATCACACCTAAAAAGATTGGTGGCGACTCCCGTTTTCGTTTTTAAAATCGATTCCCATTTTCCAAAGCTCGATTTGAAAATGGTTTCGACAGTAACAATAGTATCAAAGACGAGAACACAATGAGAACACAATGAATATACATATAAAGATAATTAAGAGTTTATATGTGTGTATATATATATATATATATAAAAATAGTAATAGTGTTAGAAATATACTATATATAGTGTTTGAAGTATATACATAATATAGTAAAAATATATAACTAGTAATGTTAAAATATATACATAATATATACATATATACATATATATATATATATAAATATATATATAATAGATATTGAAAAAAGTATGTACATAACATATATGAAGAATATATATATAATAATATTAAAATAAAATAATAAGTGATAATAGTGAAAATAATATGTATAATAACAAAATAATAATATATAAGAATAGATATAAAATATATGTATATAATATGGTATTTAAACATGCATAAGTAATATATATACATTAGGAATAAGAATAATATTAAAACAATTATGAGTACATACAGTTACATACATGTATATATATAAAATCGAATACATAGTAATAATACTAAGAGTATGTACATGATGTATATACACGTGTGTACATGAATTAATAGCGGTAATAATAAAATAATAATGCTAGCAGAATAATAAAATACGAAAAGCAAATATAACAAAGTAAAATAAAAACAAAGTAATAAAAAAACTATATAAAAGCTATATGTACATAAAAATACGTATATATATATAAGTAAAGATAAGTAATAGTAATAATATAAAAATATAAAAGGTGAATATAATATAATAATATTGAAATAAAAATAAAAATAAAGTAATAGATAATAATAAATATAATAATAGAAATATAATATTAAAGATAATACTAAATATAATATAATAATAATAATAATATAATAATGATAAGAAAATAGTAATAACGTTAAAGCAAAAATTAATAATACTATACATACGTACATATACATATTAAAGATATATACACAAATAACAAAGCCTATATTAATAATAATGTTGATAATAATAATATAAATAGTAATAAATACAATAACATTAAAATGAGAAAAGGTAAGAAAAGGACGAAATGAAATTAAAATCGAAATTTGTGGGGAGAATTTAGAGTAAAAACAGAAGAGGGGGACTCATTCGAACACGCGTTAAACATTGAGGGTCCCAAACAGCAATTTCCCTTACCTTTTAAAACGCTGTGTAGCATGGAGGATCGATTTAAAAACAAACGTAAATTTCAGGGCCAATTTGAAAAAAAAACTAAAACTTGATTGAAAAGAACAGAAAAAAGCAGAGCTTGAAGCGCAATTAACCCTTTTCGCAAAAACACGCGGATCCTGAAGCGGGTTCAGGTCAAACGGGTCAGGCATGGTGAAACAACGCCGTTTCAGTGCTTGAATGCAAGGCCCAAAACGACGCCGTTCCAGACCCCTATATAAGTTAAAAATTTTTGAAAATTTTTCATTTCTGCTCGTTTGGGAAAAAAAAGAGAGGGGGGGCTAATTTTTTCTCTGGACTAAGTCTAGAATCCAGCCCGGAGGGCCACCAACGCCGCTGGATCTCTGTCGCCTCCGGCCACCGTACACGGTGGCCGAAAATCGCAAAGGTAAGATTTTTTTTTGTTTTTAAATCTTATTTTTATTATTATTATAATATATGTGCATGCATGAGTAAAAGTAGGAAAAAAGAAAAAAAAAGTCAAAAAAATAAATGAGACCGATTCAAAAAATAAGATAACAGATTACCTTTGATTTTGTTTTTGTTTTTGATTTTCGCTTTTTTTTAGGATATCTGTTTTGATGTTGTTCTTGTATTATACTTTTCTTCAGATCAGTATTTGTATATAAATTGCATTTATTCCAAAATCCTCCCCTTTACATTCGTTTCCCATTCGGCTTTATAGCCCACTCGTTATACTGTTTGTTTCCCCTTTGGTTGCTATTGCGTGTGTCATTTGCTATGCAGGTGGAGCAGTCTGGTGACAGAGGGTAAGTGGGGAGAGTTGGTGGCCATGGCATGGGTGTTGCGGCGCTGAGGTGACTTTGTCGATGGGGGTAGGTGGCTGCTGAGGTGTTCGGGTTAGGGTTAGGGTTTGCTGATGTATGGGTTTGGGCCTCTCGGTTATTGGGTTTATTCTAGGTGGGCTCGGGTTGTAAATGGGTTTTAGGGATTGGGTTATTCGGGGTGGTGAGCTGATGGGTTTAGTGGTATATGGGTCTGGTGGGTTTAGGTTAGTGGGTTAGTGGGTATTAGGTCTTATGAATGTAAGTGGGCTAAATTGGCCTATAACAGCTGCCCCTCTTTGCTCATTGTCGTATAACAAAAATAGATCAAAGACACAAAGAAAGGTCAATTTCGCCCAGTCTTGACTTCTTTGGTACTCTTCTTGTTCAGATAGTCTTCTTCCAGTCCACCGCATCTTGTAGCTTTGGTTCAATCCATTGCATCTTCTAATTTACGCCTTGTAGCTTCGATCTACTCCAATGTAACTTCAAAAATATGAGATTTGTGGCTTTGATCTACTTCCATGCAGCTTCATAAAGATCAGGTCTACAACTTCAATCCGCTTCTCTATCGCTTCAGTGAGATGAGGTTTGTGATCTTCTCTTCTGTAACTTTAGAAAGGCAAGATCTGATATCCTTGATTAGCTCCACTGCAACCTTAGGGGGACAAAACTTGCAACTTTGACTTGCTCCACTGCAACTTCAGGGAGGTCAACTCTGATGTCTTCAATCAACTTCAATCTTTATTTTTACTCGACCTCTCGCAATATGAGTTGGTCTTTTTTGAAACTTAAATTGAAAAGTAGATTTTGAAAAAAAAAGAAATTAAAAGGCTCAACTCACCTCTCGCAATATGAGTTTGATTTTTGAAAACATAAATTAAAACCGAAATTGGGAATACCTCAGCATGCCCTGAGGCTCAACTCACCTCTCGCAATATGAATTGATTTTGGAAAAGTAGAAATTGAAAAGCAAAATTTAAAAATACTTCAGCGTGTGACCTGAGACTCAACTCACCTCTCGTAATATGAGTTGATTTTGAAAAGCAGAAATTAAAAATGCCTCAGTATATGAGCCGAGGCTCAACTCACTTCTCGCAATATGAGTTGATTTTTGAAAAACAGAAATTAAAAGGCTCAACTCACCTCTCGCAATATGAGTTGATTTTTGAAAACATGAATTAAAAATACCTCAGCGTGTCCTGAGGCTCAACTCACCTCTCACAATATTAGTTGATTTGAAAAACAGACATTAAAATAGAAATTGAAAATAGCTCAGTACATGAGCCAAGGCTCAACTCACCTCTCGCCATATGAGTTGGTCTTTTTGAAATTTAAAAGCAGATTTTGAAAATACCTCGACATGTGACCCGAGGCTCAACTCACCTCTCGCAATATGAGTTGATTTTTTTTTTGAAAAATATAAATTGAAAAATAGGAACTGAAAATACCTCAGCGTGCCCTGAGGCTCAACTCACCTCTCGCAATAGGAGTTGACTTTTTTTGAAAAGCAAAAATTGAAAAACAGAAATTGAAAATACCTCAGCGTGTGAGCCAAGGCTCAACTCACCTCTCGCAATATGAGTTGATTTTGGAAAAGTAGAAATTAAAAACAGAATTTGAACAACAAAATTTGAAAATATCTCGACATGTGACCCGAGGCTCAACTCACCTCTCGCCATATGGGTTGATTTTTTGAAAAGTATAAAAACTGAAAATACCTCAGCATGTGAGCCAAGGCTCAACTCACCTCTCACAATATGAATTGATTTTTTTGAAAAGCAGAGATTGAAAAGCAAAAATGAAAATTACTCAGCGTGCCCTGAGGCTCAACTTACCTCTCACAATATGAGTTGATTTTTGACAAACAGGAATTTGAAAAGCAGATTTTGAAAATACCTCAGCGTACCCCGAGGCTCAACTCACCTCTCGCAATATGAATTGATTTTTAAAAAATAAAAACATCAAAATACCAAAACCTGTCATCTGGTGGAGCTCAGGTGTCTCTTTGATTCAGTACAGCTATCATCATATCTTCTTGCTCTACTGGAGTACCTGTATATGTCATGCATGATGTTATCATGATATGTACATGTTTGTCTTAAATGCTTTTATGCCTAGATGATTATGCTATGCGCCTTGGGTTTGTTTGTCATATGTCCCTTTTTCATCACGATTTTTTTTTGAGGATCTGCGTTCATTGCTTTGACCCTTGACTTTCTTTTCAGGCTTTGTACTCGTCTCCAAGTTTCACGAGTAATCTGTGTTTCTCAGATATCACTCTTTTGCCCCTGGTTGAACTTTGTCCTTGTTTTGAAGCTCTTGTATTTGTCAAATTTTCATCCAGGTAATGCTTAACATTTCCTTTGTTTAGAGTATGTCATTTCACTATTTATCATGTAAATAAACACATAATGAGATGCATGAAAATGGTTAGGTAGGGGCAAAAAGGCTACCTCACATTTATTTATTTCAAATGTAGCAAACAAAGAAAGTTAATCAATGGTAGTAAAAAGTTTCATAAAGAGAAAAGGGATCGCATTCAATGGATACAACTACTCTAGATATTCAACACACGAACTCTTCCACGTTCCTTCATCTAGAATCATTTCGAGCATGGCTTCTTGCGTAGAAGATTTCAAGCTTTCATAAATGCTTCAAATACTGTAGTCTCGCTGTTTGACCCACTGTTCGAAACGCCTTGTTCTTTAAGCCCGAGTTTGCTTCATTAGAATGCCCTTTCGGGTTTTCATCCTAATCTTTTGTGTTAATCAAGACGCCCTTTATGGGTTTTCACCTTGATCCCCCTTTTTTTTCTTTTTTCTCTCTTTTTTTTAATATGCCCTTTTCGGGTTTTCATCTTGGTTTCCTTTTTCAAGCATAATATTTCTTTACAGCATCTGAGTTCACTAGATTCGGTAACTCTTTCCCATCCATCTCGGTGAGAATCAAAGCTCCGCCCGAGAATGCCTTCCTTATGACGTATGGACCTTCCCAATTTGGTGCCCATTTCCCTCGGAAGTCTTTTTGTATTGGGAGAATCTTTCTCAGAACGAGTTCTCCTTCGTGGAATTCTCCTGGTCGTACTTTCTTGTCATGGGCTACGATCATTCTCTTCTGGTACATCTGTCCATGGCAGATTGCCTTCAGACGTTTTTCTTCAATAAGGTTTAACTGGTCATATCGAGCTCGAACCCATTCTGCTTCTTCTAGTTTTGATTCCATTAAGACTCGTAGAGAGGGGATCTCAACTTCGATAGGTAGCACAGCTTCCATTCCATAGACCAGAGAGAAATGAGTTGCTCCCGTAGATGTCCGCACAGATGTGCGATATGCATACAAAGCAAATGGTAGCTTCTCGTGCCAGTCTTTATATGTCTCGGTCATTTTTCCAATAATCTTCTTAATATTCTTATTGGCTGCTTCAACAGCCCCGTTCATTTTCGGGCGATAGGGTGATGAGTTATGATGCTTTATTTGGAATTGTTCACACACCTCCTTCATCATCTTGTTGTTTAGATTCATGGCGTTGTCTGAAATGATTCTTTCAGGCAAACCATATCGACAAATGATTTCCTTTTTCAAAAACCTACAAACTGCAGTCTTCGTCACATTGGAAAACGAAGCTGCTTCTATCCATTTTGTGAAGTAATCAATGACCACAAAAATGAATCGGTGTCCATTAGAAGCTTTTGGGGCCCTATAACATCCATGCCCCACATAGAAAAGGGCCACGGAGAAGTCATGACGTGAAGGGGCGACGGGGCTACATGAATTTTATCGCCATAAATTTGGCATTTGTGGCATTTTCGTGCAAAACTAATGCAGTCACTTTCCATCGTAAGCTAGTAATAACCGAGTCTCATAATCTTCCTGGCCATAGTGAAACCATTGGCATGTGTCTCATAGATTCCCTCATGGACATCTTCAAGTATTTTTTTGGCTTCAGCAGCATCTACGCATCTCAAGAGCACTTGATCTTTTCCTCTTTTATACAGGATATCCCCATCAAGAACAAAACCTGTTGCCATTCTTCTGATTGTTCTTTTGTCATTCTCATTTGTTTGCTCGGGATACCTTTGATTCTTGATGTATTCTAAGATATCATGGAACCATGGCCATCGATCTGGTTCTTTTTCAATGCTGAAACAATGTGCGGGGACTTCATATATACTAATTTGAAGAGGCATTATTTCTGTTTCTCTGTTTGCTTTGAACATTGAAGCCAAAGTGGCCAGGGCATCAGCTAACTGGTTTTCTTCTCGTGGGAAGTAATTAAAAGTTATTTCTTTGAATTCTTTAATCAACCCTACCACGAGATCACAGTATTTGACTAATTTTGAATCACTCACTTCCCAATCTCCACGGATTTGATAAATCACCAATGCTGAGTCTCCGTATACCTCTAAAGTTTGGATGTTTCGTTCAATTGCTGTACGAAGTCCCATGATACAGGCCTTCTATTCCGCTATGTTATTGGTACAGAAGAAATTCAGCCTGGTAGTGAACGGATAATGGTTCCCTTCTGGTGATACTAAGATTGCTCCAATCCCATGCCCCAAGGCATTCGATGCGCCGTTAAAGCTCATCTTCCATGACTTTTCTTTTGATGACTCACATTCTTTTTCTGTAATGCACATCAAGTCTTCATCTGAGAAATCAAATCTCAATGGCTCGTATTCCTCTGTTGTTCGAGTTGTTAAGAAGTCAGCTATTGCGCTCCTTTTTATGGACTTCTGACTTACATAGGCAATGTTGTATTCCGATAAAAAGATCTGTCATCGTTCCATTCTTTCTGAGAGTGCTGGTGATTCCATCCTGTACTCTATTGGGTCCAACTTTGAAATTAGCCATGTCGTATGATACAACATATATTGCCTGAGTCTCCGAGCTACCCAAACCAGAGCGCAACAGTATTTTTCTATGGACGAATACTTTGCCTCATATTCAGTAAACTTTTTGCTGAGGTAGTAGATCGCCTTTTCTTTCTTTCCTGACTCGTCATGTTGCTCGACGCAACCCATGAATTCTCGAACACGATCAAATACAATATCAATGGTCTTCCCGCATTGGTGGTACTAGCCGGAGGACTAGACAAATCTGTTTTATCTTGTCAAAAGCCACTTGGCACTCCTCGTTCCATTCTCCGGGATTATGTTTTCGAAGGAGTCGAAAGATTTGGTCGCATTGGTTGGTAAGTTGAGCGATAAATCGGGCGATGTAATTTAATCTCCCTAAAAATCCTCTGACTTCCTTTTGCATGCGTGGAGGTGGTAACTCTTGAATAGATTTTATTTTATCTGGATCAACTTCAATGCCTCTCTCGTTGACAATGAAGCCAAACAATTTTCCTGAGGTAGCCCCAAACGTACATTTGGCCGAATTGAGCTTTAGCTGGAACTTTCTCAGTCTGTCGAACAACTTCTTCAGGTTCACTACATGCTATTCTTCCCCTAGGGATTTAGCAATCATATCGTCGACATAGACCTCTATTTCTTTATGCATCATGTCATAGAATAACGTCACCATAGCCCTCTGATATGTTGCCCCAGCATTCTTTAACCCAAATGGCATCACCTTGTAGCAGAATGTTCCCCACATTGTCACGAAGGTAGTTTTCTCCATATCCTCAGGGGCCATCTTGATCTGATTATACCCCGAGAATCCATCCATGAAAGAAAACAATAAATGTTTTGCTGTGTTATCCACCAAAGTGTCAATGTGTGGTAAGGGAAAATTATCTTTAGGACTTACTCGATTCAGGTCACGATAGTCCACGCACATTCATACTTTGCCGTCTTTCTTTGGTACCGGGACTATAGTAGCCACCCACTCTGGATATTTGGAGGCTTGTAGGAAGCCAGCATCAAATTGCTTCTTGAGTTCCTCTTTTATTTTCAACAACATCTCAGGTCTCATCCGTCTTAGCTTTTGTTGAATAGGTTTGCATTCTGGCTTTAATGGGAGTTTATGGACTACTACATCTTCATCTAATCCTGGCATGTCTTGATATGACCATGCGAATACATTTTTGTACTCGCGGAGCAAAGCAATCAAATCATGACTGGTATCTTCTGAAATAGAGGTGCCAATCTTCACTTCTTGCTTCTTTTCTTCACTTCCCAAATTTATTATTTCAACAGATTCTTGATGAGGCAAAATCTGTTTATCCTCTTGATCCACCAATCTTAGCAAGTCAGGAGACGAGACATAGTCTTCAGCATTTTCTTCGACTTCAAATTCTCCTAAACAAATAGCCTTCTCAAAATCGATTTCAGGACTCGTAACAGGTTTGTTCATACTGTTGATATCCGAGCACCTGAAAGTTGAATGGAAAAGGAAACTATAGAGGGGCATCCAAGTATTGAAACCAACAAACAAAATGTTATGGTATGGTATGAGGTAAATATACAGATAAGCTATGAAATGAGAAGATGATTATGAAGTTAGTGATAATGCGAAAGATCGTGACAAAATGCATCTTCATTGATATTCATTTAAATGATAAAGAGCGAATGCAAGCTCCTACAAAAGAATTCTATTATATCTAAGGACACAATAAAGGGTTAATATTTGAGCATTACTCTGAAGACTTATAAACTACAAGAAGGTCCTCGGCAGTCCAATTGTTCAACATGAAACCAGGAGGATAAGGGCGTATCGTTGAAACATCTTTAATTGCCCCACTTCCTTTGTCAATGACATTTATATCGACATTCAAGACCCTTTCAATTAATAACAAGATGTGCTTTGTATATTATCCCGTCCGGTATATTATCCTGCAGATGTAAATGTTTTTGACAAAGGAGCGTACGTTATGGGCTCCCATTCTACTTCTCGGCCCAAAGTTCTCGCAATCCTTCTCTCCTGATCCTTCTTCCACTGTTTTCTTCTTTGATGCATGTCTGACTGGAACCCCAAACCGTATCGGGCCTTGTGGTGTACTGGCTTTAGAGCCTTGACTATTCCTTGCAGGTACCTTCTCAAACCTTTCCTTGCTCGGGCTCCCTTTCCTACAGTCAACTTGACACCCATCCTAGTATTTCTCGACAGTTTTGGCTCGGGAATTCTGTTTCCCTCAATGACGAATATGGCATTGACAAATTCAAGAGATCCGAAGGAATATTCCATAGCGTATTTACTCACTTTAATGTATGGTGCGTCGGCAGAAATAGATGCTATAATGTCTTTTTCTCCCTCGACAGTGACCAAACAGCCATCCATGATAAATTTCACCTTTTGATGGAGGGATGATGGGACTGCTCCAGCAGAATAGATCTAAGGTCTTCCTAAGAGACAATTGTATGATGGTGTAATGTCCATGACTTGAAATTCAACATCGTATATGTAGGGACCCACTTCTAAAGGGATCTCAATTTTTCCCATGACTTCTCGTCTTGTTCCATCGAATGCCCTTACTGTAGAATGACAGGGCCTTAAATAGGACAAATCCATCGGAATCCTGGAAAGTGTGGCCAAAGGCATGACGTTGAGTGCCGATCCATTGTCGATGAGCACGTTCGGTATTATATAACCCTTGCAGCGGGTTGTGATATGCAATGCTTTCACTGAATCTCTATCATTGGGCAGTATTTCATCATCACTAAAAGAAATAAAATTATCCGCATTCAAGTTGTTCACCCACCTATCCAGTTTTTCAACGGATATATTGTTTTCCATGTAAGCTTGATTCAACACCTTTAACAAGGCGTTCCGGTGCGGTTCTGAATTTAACAGCAGAGATAATATCAAAATTCGTGCTTGCTGCTTACTCAATTGCTCCACCACGTTGTACTCACTGTGCTTGATAAATTTTAAGAATTCCTGTGCTTTCTCCTCGTCCACAGGCCTTTTAGCTTCTTGCTCAGGCACAGTTTCATGCTCATCTTTGGTCACACGCATTGGTGCTTTTTCTTTTTGTTTCAAGTCACTATTCTTCTTTGCCGGCTCAATCTCTTTGGAATAACATCTTCTACTACGAGTGAAATGACCTACTTCCCCAACACTTCCAGTCATGGCCTTGGGTTTTTCATCTTCAGGTGTGACAATATTAACATCATATTTTCATGTTACTGTTTTATTGTCCTTGTAGGGGAAAGGAGATGGTACCTCGATTATCAGTTTTGGTTTCACCGGCTCCTTCTTTGTGTCATAATAAATTATTAACGGTCGGTCAGCGTTATACGAGAAACAATCATTTGATCTTTTGTATTCTTTCCCTCGGATACTTTGTTAAGATGACAGAGAAACCCTTTTTCAACTAGCACCTCCAGATTTTCTGCAGAGGTGTTCTTATTTCAGAAACCCATCTTCTACTTTGTCGTTTGTCCTCCTCTCCCACTGCGCTCACATTCCCTTCAGCGTGATTTGGGAACGGGTTCCTGGATGTACTGCCAGTGCCATCAAATTGCAGAATACCCGCATCGATGAGTCCTTGAACTCTCCTTTTGAAGGCCAGGCAATTTTTCGTAGAATACCCCTGGTTCCCGGCATGGTATGCACAACTAGTATTTGGATCGTACCATTTCGGGTATAGAGGTTTAAGGGGTACCATGTAATGGGGAGATATTAATTACTTCTCAAGGAGTTTTGGGTACAGTTCCCCATACGACACAGGAATAGGGGTGAATTGCGGTCTCTCGGGATTGGGCCTTGTTGGTCTTGGTTCATTTCTGGGTTGGCTTTGAGCGGGTAGAGTGTTTTGTGGGAATGTGGTGATGAGCCTTTGGTTGTTCATGGCGTATACGGGGTAGGAAGGAGGCGGTGCTTGGTAGTAAGGAGTCTGAGGAGGATAATAGAAATTCGAAGGATGATAATTTCGAGGTCGGGGTTGGTTTGGATATGGATTAGGGGTATAACGGCTTCCCACTCCCACCATATGGGCTTCTAGTCCTTTCTTCTTCATGGGCGCTACCCTTCTTGAACTTTCTTGACCTTCTATTCTACCGCTCTTGACGGTATTCTCTATAAGTTCACCGGATATTACAAAATCCGCAAAATCCTTCGTGGCACTTCCCACTAGTTTGTCATAAAACGGCGCCTTTAAAGTGTTGATAAAGAGAACAGTTATCTCCGTTTTTGTTAGTGGGGGTTCCACTTGGGCTGAGACGTCCCTCCATCTCTGCGCATACTGTCTGAAAGTTTCTGATGGCTTTTTCTCCATCATTTGCAAAGTCATCCAATCTGGCACCATATCCGATACATGCTTGTACTGCTCACAGAAGGCTGACGCCAAGTCTTTTCAAGATCGGATCTTTTCCCTACTAAGCTGGTTGTACCACCGAAGAGCCGATCCTACTAGACTATCCTGAAAACAATGTATGAGTAGCTTGTCTTCATTCACGTAACCAGTCATTGTTTGGCAAAACATGACAAGATGCGCTTTTGGACATCTTGTCCCATCGTACTTTTCAAAATCGGGCACCTTGAACTTCGGAGGCAGAACCAGATCGGGCACCAAGCTGAGTTTTTTGGCGCTCAATGTAGAGAAGGCTTCAGTACCTTCTATCACATTGAGCCTTTCTTCCAAGCTCCTATACTTGTCCTGAACATCATGATAATTCATTTTCAACCTAGCTATCTCTGCTGGATCATCCAAATCTAGAACTAGTGGATCAGCAAGACTAGCTCCTGGGTTTGATACGAATATTCCTTGCCCTATGTGAGCAGGTGGCACGGCCCGTTGCTCCAGGTCTGTGGGTTCCCCTTGGGTGTACCCTCTTTGTGTTGCGTGGGCATGTGGCGGAGTGAATCCTGGGGGATAGAACGGATCTTGACTGTGATTAACTCTTGACCGAGGTTCCTCAACATCAGGGCTCTACATGGGTCCTTTTTTTTTAACTAAAGCTGACATCATTTCCATCATCTTGGCCATTTGGTCTCTTTGTTCAAGCGATTCTTCTCGAGACCTCACCATTAAGTTTCTTGTCTCTTGCTGTGACTTGGCCAACTGCTCTTGTAATTCCCTCTGAACTCTTTCCATCCTTTCAATTCTTTCATTAAATTCAGCCTCCATTAACCTAGCTTGTCGACGCGTTCTATACGAATGGCGTGATTCCAGATTTGAAGTGTTGTGACTGTGAATTATATGATTCTAACCTTAGCGAATAATTATGGGATAGATATATGCAATGAATGAATGAGTGCATAAATGAATGTCAATCATGAAAGATATGTAAGGAATAGGTGTTGATTTCAAGATAGCCCTTATTTAGGCATTTCATTCATCAAAAGAGTTCATTACAAAACATTTTTCCATTTTCGATTCAACCATTACACAAACTTCCTAGCTATATCGCCATATTTCTTTACTCGTGCTAAGAACTCTGATATATTTGATCTTCAACTTGGAGGGAATTGGCAAATGAGAATTTCAGCTTCTTCTGATAATTGTACCACATGCATGGCTACCCCATGAACTTCATTGATCAAATAGCTAAGTTGCATTTCTTTTTCTTGGAGGCCCTCTTCATAAGCACAAACGTCTCTATCATACTGACTATCTTTTTCTTCCAAAGCCTTCAAGAGAGTATCTGGCTGTTGTTGACGATCTTGCAGCATATCTTCTAACTTTTGTATCCTCTCTTTTAGTTCTTGAAGTTTAGATCGACTAGTCATTACCTCGGTAGACACAGCTTCATATTCGACGTTCTTCTTCCTCAATTCTATCATAACCCGCGCAGCCTTTTCCTCCTCTTTCTTCACTTTTCTTTTCCAAAATTCCATCCCGCCTTTAATGTTGCTTATTTCTTCCTTCCCTTCTGCCGACGACTTGCCCAGCCCACTATTCTTTATTGTGCTTCTTAACTTCTTATTTTCCAGATGAAGATTTCTTAAGTCATTTCTTACGACTTCAGCCTCATTTTGCACTTTCTCGGTTTTGGATATTTCAATCTGAACGTCGATCTTCAATTGGTAGTTTTCCTCTTGAAGAGCACTAAGGTCCCGAGACATCTTGGCCTTTTCTCGTTCAAATTCTTGTCTTGCCATTTCTAGCTCAGACGACATTTCCTCTGAGAAAAGATTCTGGACGGTGTAGTTCATTAACGAGATTTGCTGACTATTCACCCGTTGCTTCCTCTAAATATCGTAATCTTGGGTGAGGGTATCAGCATATAGAGCTAATTCCATCGGATGAATTTTCTGCCAAGACTTTGCAGTGTCTCGGACCCTCTTCATATACCCTTCTCCCGCAAAAGCGAACTCGGACTATGCTAATCCTCCAGTGGCGGGTATGAATTGTCGCGAAGAAAATTGTCTTTGGACTAATAGTGGGGCATATCCAACTCCTCCCCATAACCCAAGTAGTGGTACCCAATCTTGATTTCCAACCTTGTATAATAGAACCGAAGGGCAGATCCACAGTGCTCTCCACGTTATATCCTCGGCGCGAAGGTTCTGAAAAACTAAGACCCAATACTGTTCAGTGACTTCCTTTGGCCATTCTTTCTTAAGATAAGCTTCCAACGGGGCAAATATTTTTGAAAACATATGGAACGGTGTGCGCTCTACTTTCCAGAAGTGACTCAAAATCCAGACATTTAGTAACTGCGCCCATCCGATAAAGCATCATTTCCCCATTTTCCTACAACTGTTTAAGGATCTGAAGGTCTCGGCTAGGATAGTCGGGACAGGGTTGATTCCTTGTTTTAATTTTTCGAAAAAATCCACCACCGCAACTTCTATGTGTCCAAGGACTTTCGGGAAGATGATCAAACCGTAAATGGCCAAAGTGAACAGATTCACTCTTTTCAACATGTCGGGATGGTTCAGAACCAATTCTCGTAGGGAAGACCATGGAATGCAAATGGTTTCATTCTTCTTCTTTATCTATTTTTTGGCCCATGCGTCAGTCATGTCTGTCAATCTCACTAACTTTTTCTTGAAGGTCATCGGCTTAAGCTCTTTCACGTATACTTCATAGAATTGTGCATTTTCAACACGAAGCAAAGCAACGTACTCCTCTATAGTCGGAGTCATATCTTCTAAATTGAAGGTAAAACATTGGTAAGCCGGACCCCAAAATCTGACCATGGCTTGGATCAATCGTTCGTCTACGTTGACAGCAATCAAATTAGCTATGTCTCCATATCTCTCAGTGAAGATACCCCTAGTGTCCGAATCCCACTGATTCCAAACCCAAACCAAATCTTCAAGGTTATTCTTTTCACGATTACGTGTTCGGGCAGATTGGCAATACATCCCTCCACTAGACTATCCCCTTTTTCTTTCTAAGTTTTTAGAGACTAGTCCCGAACCACGGCATTCTTCTCGGTTGTTTGTATAATTGACTCTTCCATTAGAAACCCGTTTTTTGGCAACCAATCTCTAGTCAACACCTTCCTAATATGATGCCTATAATGCATGATGCAAAATAAGAACACAGACAAATATCTTGATTAGTACAATAAACATGAATTACGGAAAATCAAAATAGAAAGTGTAAGTGTCAAAGACATAAAAGGGAAGAGGCGTTTCTTCCATGTACTTATTTCGGTGACTATTAACGGACGGAGGTTCGGCATGGCTCTAACTAGGTGGCTCGTACGGTCCATTATATGCGGTTTCAGTTCTAGATAGGTACTCAAATTGTCCGTAATGTCATCTACTAAGAATAGTACGAAGCCTCGGTCATAGCCCATCACAGGCTCACGGGTTCAATTCGAGGGATTACATTTACTTATGCCTATGCGGAGGGACAAATTAACTCACGAAAGCATAAGTCATATGTAACCCGAAAGTATTCACTAGCCTGTGCGGAGGGACGAGTTAACTCACGAAGACATAGCGTTTACTTTCACTTAAATGGATGGTGCCCGGGTATAGAGCTCATGTTATGCAAGAATGCACGCGTACGGTGTGTGGGGAGAAACTCACAAACCTTTACGTTTTATTTAAAAACTAAACCAAAACTAAAACCATATGAATTTAAAGCCTTAAAACAACCAGACAAAACACGATGCAAATGCATGATTTCTCAAAAACACGATTTTAGGATCACGATTAAATATTAATTTGAACAAGGAATTTTGAAAATTTTGACAACACGCGTTTAATTCGACTCGACTCTCAAAAATATCTCCCCAGCGGAGTCGCCAGCTGTAGCGACATAAAAATTTTAGTTTCGCTTGGTCGCTAATTGTGGCGATTTATTAAACATTTGAAAACCAACTTTCGATTTTATTAACAAAGGGAGTCGCCACCGATCCTTTTTATAGGTGTGATCGGACACCTAATAAATTTATTTTTAAAATAAAAAGAAGGCCAAGTTTAGGTCTACGTGAAAGTCCAGAGAAAAATTAGGGTTCGAGTCGGTTCTGCGAGGAAGGTATTAGCACCCTCGCGATGCCCAAAATTGGTATCTTATAAACAAGTGTTGTCTTAATTTTCAAAATTGCAAGTTCAAAGTAACATTGAATCATGATCCGATCAAAACACGAGAAATTTCAAGTTTCGTTTTCTTTTAAGAAGGATATACCATTTTAACACGAGTTGATTGATATTCACCCAACATAGCGATGAAATCGATGACATAGTGTTTAAATCAGTACGTTGCCTTGCTTATTGAAATAAATAAAAACACGAATAAATATTTTAAAATAATGAACAACAGGGTAATATATAAAAATGGGCGGGAAACAAAAGATAATAGTTGGAGCACATAATTCATACAACAATAATATTAAAAACAATGACAATGCACACGATATTAAATGTAACAATAGTATCAAATACGAGAACACAATGAGAACACAATGAATATACATATAAAGATAATTAAGAGTATATATGTGTATATATATATATAAATACTAATAGTGTTAGAAATGTACTATATATAGTGTTTGAAGTATATACATAAGATAGTAAAAATATATAACTAGTAATGTTAAAATATATACATAATATATACATATATATATATAAAATAGATATTGAAAAAAGTATGTACATAACATATATGAAGAATATATATATAATAATATTAAAATAAAATAATAAGTGATAATAGTGAAAATATTATGTATAATAACAAAAATAATAATATATAAGAATAGATATAAAATATATGTATATAATATGGTATTTAAACATGCATATGTAATATATATACATTAGGAATAAGAATAATATTAAAACAACTATGAGTACATACAATTACATACATGTATATATATAAAAATCGAATACATAGTAATAATACTAAGAGTAAGTACATGATGTATATACACGTGTGTACATGAATTAATAGCGGTAATAAAAAATAATAATGCTAGCAGAATAATAAAATACGAAAAGCAAATATAACAAAGTAAAATCAAAAACAAAGTAATAAAAAACTATATAAAAGCTATATGTACATAAAAATACGTATATATATATAAGTAAAGATAAGTAATAGTAATAATATAAAAATATAAAAGGTGAATATAATATAATAATATTAAAATAAAAATAAAAATAAAGTAATAGATAATAATAAATATAATAATAGAAATATAATATTAAAGATAATACTAAATATAATATAATAATAATAATAATATAATAATGATAAGAAAATAGTAATAACGTTAAAGCAAAAATTAATAATACTATATACATACATACATATCTGATTAAAGATATATACACAAATAACAAAGCCTATATTAATAATAACATTGATAATAATAATATAAATAGTAATAAATACAATAACATTAAAATGAGAAAAGGTAAGAAAAGGACGAAATGGAATTAAAATCGAAATTTGTGGGGCGAATTTAGAATAAAAAGCAGAAGAAGGGACTCATTCGAACACGCGTTAAACATTGAGGGCCCAAACAAGCAATTTCCTTACCTTTTAAAACGCATGCGACATGGAGGATCGATTTAAAACAAACGTAAATTTCAGGGCCAATTTGAAAAAAACTAAAACCTGATTGAAAAGAACAGAAAAAAGCGGAAGGGCTTGAAGCGCAATTAACCCTTTTCGCAAAAACACGTGGATCTGAAGCGGGTTCGGTTGAACGGTCGGGCATGGTGAAACGACGCGCTTCAGTAACTTAAATGCAAGGCCCAAAACGACGCTGCCTGACCTATATAAGTTAAAAATTTTGAAAATTTTTCATTTCTGTTCGTTTGGGAAAAAAAAGAGAGGGGGCTCATTTTTTCTCTGGACTAAGTCCAGAATCCAGCCCGGAGGGCCACCAACGCCGCTGGATCTCCGTCGCTTCCGGCCACCGTACACGATGGCCGAAAATCGCAAAGGTAAGATTTTTTTTTTGTTTTTAAATCTTATTTTTATTGTTATTATAATATATGTACATGCATGAGTAAAAGTAGGAAAAAAGAAAAAAAAAGACAAAAAAATAAATGAGACCGATTCAAAAAATAAGATAACAGATTACCTTTGATTTTTTTTTTGTTTTTGATTTTCGATTTTTTTTTTGGGATATCTGTTTTGATGTTGTTCTTGTATTATACTTTTCTTCAGATCACTATTTGTATATAAATTGCGTTTATTCCAAAATCCTCCCCTTTACATTCGTTTCCTATTCGGCTTTATAGCCCACTCGTTATACTATTTGTTTCCCTTTGGTTCTTTGTTAGTGTGTCATTTGCTATGCTGGTGGAGCATCCGTGTGAGAGGGTAAGTGAGGAGAGTTGGTGGCCATGGCATGGGTGTTGCGGCGCTGAGGTGACTTTGTCGATGGGGGTAGGTGGCTGCTGAGGTGTTCGGGTTAGGGTTAGGGTTTGCTGATGTATGGGTTTGGGCCTCTCAGTTATTAGGTTTATTCTAGGTGGGCTCGGGTTGTAAATGGGTTTTAGGGATTGGGTTATTCGGGGTGGTGAGCTGATGGGTTTAGTGGTATATGGGTCTGGTGGGTTTAGGTTAGTGGGTTAGTGGGTATTAGGTCTGATGAATGTAAGTGGGCCAAATTGGCCTATAACAATGCATAGCATTTCGAATGGTATCAATGGCATTATCACAATCAACCTCTACCTATTTGAAGCCCCTTAACCAAACCAACTTCAAGCCTTCAACAACCGCCCGTGCCTCAATCTGGAAAACATTGGACACCACTGTTACCATTTTGAAACCCACCGACCAAACTTCACTTGAATCTCTCACGGCTCCCCCTATTGCTGCTTTGGTATTACTCATTGACACCGATTCATCGACGTTAATCTTGATCCACCTAGGTTTTAGACGTTGCCACCCTTGTTCTGTTTTAGAAAAGCAGACCAATTGCTCGATGTTACCACTGAATCCAAAAGACTTTACCCAAACAAGAGTCGAAGCAATGAGTTTATGGCTACTTCTACTAGTATTATTAAAGATGAAATCATTATGGCTCTTCCAA
Source organism: Gossypium arboreum (assembly GCF_025698485.1). NCBI lineage: Eukaryota > Viridiplantae > Streptophyta > Magnoliopsida > Malvales > Malvaceae > Gossypium > Gossypium arboreum. The sequence goes on along the minus strand of NC_069082.1, from coordinate 126,420,601 downwards.
AGAAACCAGGTAACAATTGAGAAAAATGTTGGCCATTCTCCCAATTCCCTCATTCGCGATATTTCAGTGTACCCAACATGTAAGTTGAAGAAAGCGTTCCATTTAAGCCTAGGTACTAATGACTTTTGCACAATTTGAGCGAAATCGCAATCTCTCACAACATAAATTGTTGATTCCATTGCCTTTCCACATTGTTCAAAAAAAAAAAAGGAAAGAATGTCATATCTCTTCATGTGCGCTCCTCATTTGTCAAAAGTTTATTTCGAACAAGCAGCCACAAAAAGGTTCGTACTCTTTGGGATGCCTTCACTTTCCAAATTCCTTTATCATTCCCAAATTGATTTGGATCGGTAGTACAACATAGATGCTTATATGACTCTTTAAGAGAGAATTTGTCGACTAACGTCCACTTCCAAGAAATATCATCCATTCCGAACCCATCAATGGTGGATTGCAAGCTTCTATTCAATCTACCACATTTATAGGGAGTACTATATTTTTAGATTTTAGAAGTAAACATAAAATAGTGTGATATAAACAAAGATGTTAGAGTTGCAATACAAATAAACGTAAAATCAAGTGTTATGATATTATAATTGCATAAAATAAAAATTTCATATTAAATTTTAGTGTTTAATTTATTAATTGTTAGTGCTTGCCTCATATTTCATATTAAATTTTCTCATATTTACATCTCATATTGAATAAAATTTAAAGTGTCGTTTTATCCCATTTTGTGTAATTTTTTATCAGACAATTTAAAATATGAGTTTTGATCTTTTCAAATCAGATTTAATGTCATTGAGATAAGTGTCATCAAACATATCTTCGACATGATATATATATATATGTATACTATTTTTATTAAGTACTTTCCCTACTTTTTCTAGTTTCTCTCTTTTAGAAAAAGCTGTATGTTTTCTCTATTTGTTTTATTTCTTCTTTATTCTAAAACTATCATTCATTATAAAAATAATTAGCTACCACTCATTTACTTTTCTTTTTATCCGTATTTGTATCATAGAAAATTATCATCTATCTAAGGAAAAAGCATTTTAATTTTAATAATTTATAATTAAATATGATTAATTTTAATATTTTATTTAAATATAGATTCAAACTTAGCTGAAATCAGATAAGACTAAATTTATTGGCAATTAATTTTCTGTTGACCAGTGCACACCTCCCCCAGTTGAATTCATCGTTATCGTTATCTTTTTCTGGGTGAACAAGTAATTTTCTTTTGACCAGTGCACACCTCCCTCAATTTAATTCATCAATGTTACTGTTTTTTTTTTAAATTATAAAAGAGGAAAATAAAGTCTAACCATAAGGGCCACCACACGAGTTCTCAATGTTATTGTTATTATTTCTTGCAAGTTGTTATATTCATGTGAAATAAAGTCTAATATTTATTACATAAAACCAAATATATTAAAATATTCTAAATCTGAAACGTCACGGTCTCTTTTCTCAATAGATTTTACACATGAGAGGAAAATCAAAGAGTAAGACTTTCTCAATTGGAGGCCGGATCCCAACTATAAATTTAATGAAATTTTAAAGATTAAATTATAAATTTATCATTTTTAAACTAACTAAATCGAAATTTAAATTTTAAGAGATCAAAATGTTGCCATAAAAAAAGATATTAAGGCTTTATTTGATTTCAGGAAACATACATTGTTTTCTTTTCATTTTCAATTCTTTTGAAAAATTGAAAATATTCAAGAAAATGTGATTCGTTGAAAATGAAAATATGTGAAAGTTGGAAATTAATAAAACTTGTTTTCATTATGTTCAATGAAATTATGAAAACAAAAATTTTTAACTTTAAATTAATTAACTCCCTTCAAATTCATATAAGCGTAAATATATTTTTTCAATAATTTTTCAAATATTAAATTTAATATTTTAATTCAAAATTATATAATTTTATTTACCATGTTCCCATTATAGAAAAACAACTACCTAACAAGTTTTCATGTTTTGTTTTTATTATTATTTAGTAAACAAGTTTTTCAATTTTTAAAAATAGAAAACGAAAACTATTTTCTAAAAATGAAAAGAGAAAATCTATTTTAACTCTTAATCTTTAAACTCTTAAATTAAAGAAAATACGGTTAAACATATTTGAATCCACATATTTCTTATTGCTGTTATAGCTACACCGTCAAATGAACTAAGACTCAATTAATTAAAAAATAATTTTTTATTATATTATAAAATTAAATTTAAAAATCAAAATTTAAGAATAATTAAATTTGATTTTTATTTTAAATATCATATCATAAGGACTAGAATTTCGTGGTAATGATATCAACGTGTTTTCTTGTAGCTGATTTTTGTTTACTTGGACTATATTTTAATTTGGTTTTCTTGACTATCTATGATAAATAATGAAATAATTGACTTACTTATTTTTCAAATTAATATGTGATCAAAATCAAATCATAGATTTAAAAAATAGATAAATTGATCACGAGAATCAGTAATTTATTTGATTTGATTATACATTGTAAATTTTGGATGAAGTATCGTATAAAGTTTCCCTCTATACGTAAGCTCCATGTGAACCTAATATTTTAATATTTGTTAGGTAAAATTATTACTTATATCTTTTACTAAATGAGTGTTGAATTAATAAAAAAATTGAATCGTGGAGTGCTTTGGAAGTTGATTTGCATAAAATCTAACAATTACATTAAATTAAGTTTTTGTATTACTTATAAATTCAATTAAAGTTGACGTATGATTTTAAAATTAAAGAGTCGGAAGAATAATTTTATGCTACACTCCCTTTATTAGTATTGAAATTAAAATCAAAGGTGAAGCTCGCTCAGTTTAAAATTGTGCTTGTACTTTTTTTCTCAGTCGACTTGTATATATTAACAATAAAAAAACGTTGAGAAACAATCTCATTTCTAGTAAAAATTACAAACCACTTTAATAAATAAAGAGATAAATTACTCGTCATATGATCTAACTTCTAATAAATAATCAAGAATATATCAACACAAGTTTTAAATAACGCTGATCTTTTCACCCCAACAATAGTCAAATCTATAGTCATACCATTACCTTGTGTATAAACCAATGCGAATTTAACACTCATCAATTGGTTAATACAACAATCAATACTTATGAGAAAATTCCTTACTGATTGCGGTCTAACTTTTCTATTCAACAACCATTCTAAAACAACACCTAAACTAAATTCAATAAGAAAAAAAGGGTTTTCACATTCCATCCCAAGCTAATATACATTTTCGAGGTAGTTTTAATAGCCTATACCTCTACTATTTCAGACTCACCTACAATTTTTTTCGCTCAGTAAAAGTAATACAAAAACGCAGATGTAGTTGCCACTTACTAATGCAAAAACTTTAACAGCCAGACCATACCTAAAAGCAAACAAATAACCTAACAGATACATCAAAACTAACTCAAATCCCAGCAAACCCTTGCACCAAAATCTTCTCAACAGATCAGCAGAACAAATCCCAGCAACGCATTCACTTGAAATACCAGTAACCGGAAAGCCATACCTTTATATACTCATAATTAACGTAGACCATACTCACCACCAAGCCTTAAACATATAAGGCCTACTCATACCAGCAGATACTAATGCATCTGCGATTTCATTTCCACCTACCTCCGCTAATGAAAATGATAACTTTCTAGGACAGGCCCTCTTTCTATCAAAATCTGCAAAATAAGTTTGTTGCGACCAAGGTATTCTTGATTTCTCTAAAATCCAATTATAAACCACCTTCGAACCCATTTCAACAATTAATGAACATGATCCCTTCCACCCTATGTCAGTAAAAACATCCATAGCTGTGATAATTGCTCCCAATTCAGCAGACTCCGCATCACAGGCATCACTTGGACCCGAGAATAGAGCTCTAACAATACCTTCCTCATCTTTCATCACACCTTCACCTTCAGATTCGCCCTCAGAAGCAACTCCACTAACATTAAATTTGAAGCATCCATGTGGAGGAAAGCACCAACCAGCTGACCTCAAATTAGATAAGTCGCATTTATACGGATATAACCATAATCTCTCTTGAATCTTGCACTCTTCAACAGCAGCCCTTATGATACAGCCACACCTCCCGAGTTGTCGGCTGCCAATGAAGATCCTCTCGAATTGCCCGTAGGACCGATCACCCGAGCTCGAGCAAAGAGATTCAAAGATGCAACAACAACCTTAGTTGATAGAGTTTGGGGTGAAACCGTTGCTGGACTCCTTGAAAGCTCTTGGACCAGCAAGCCAAGCAAACCATGCATACTCCTTCAAGCTCAAATCAGCTCAACTTCAACTTAACTTAGCTCAACGAGCTCGTTTCAGCTCATTTCATTATTGCGTTTATTATGCTTGGAATAAATCATTTAAGTTGATGTTAGTTTTATTAGTTATTTGTTTTAATAATTAATTTGTTATAATCGGACATGTTTTAATTATGTTTTAAATTAAGTACTTAATTAATTAGGACCAATTAAATATGTCTTAACTATTACAAAGATTAATTATGTCCACCTAATTTATGGTGCAAGATTTATTTATGTTGCCGAATTTAATGTGTCTAAAAGGGATTTAATTTGTGAATTAAATGTTGTAGGTACATTAACCCTTGGACGGCATAGGTGCATGGATGATTTAAAATTGGTGTGCTGATATTTGGTGTTCCCTAAGTGACCATTCAGCCAAACCTTACAACTCTTCAAGAAGACCGATTGGTCGCCTAAGACAAATTAAGGTCGTTTCACACCACTCGATTATTCCTCACACCAAGGGCTGTTCGGTTTTGTTTGTTCACACATGTGTGGCTGTTCAAATCGGTTTGTTCACATTCTAAGACTATTGAAGTACTCTAAACAGCTCCTTAATCACATGAACATTCGGCTGAATCAAGCAGCAGCATTAATTCCAAATTCAAGCATTTGGCCGAACCTATTGATGGCATTTCAGCTCCCAAACAATTCATTCAATTTTTCTATTGAGTCAAGGCATCTAGAAGCTGCCCTTTACCGTTCTCCATGCACAAGAAACTTCAAGGAAGCTTCATCAAAAATTCTGGAATTTTCAGAAACCATTTAGCTACCTCAAGAGCCTATTCGGCTATCCCTTGCATTCACTATAAATTGTGGCTTGTGTTACTTTGTAAAGGACTTTTGAAACTTTCGTTAATGTTATGCTGCCAAAATCGTGAGGCAAACCTTTCTTATATTTCGTTCAAAGATTCGTTTGGCGTTCCTAGCGTTCTAGTTGTGTCAACCGTTGCTCTTTGTCGAAACCGAACTTATCACTACTCGTAGTGTGGCGTTCAAACATACCGAGGTTCCTATCTTGTTAGATAGTGGGTCGAGGTTTTCCTTTACCAATTCCAAACCGAACTAAAGAGCTTATAAACAACGGTCGATACCAAATCGGTATTGGTTCTTGTTTGCACTTCTTGTTCAACCCCATTTCTCCATTTACCTAATTGAACCAATTCCTTCATCCATACCTATTCGGACTCCAAACCCGAATTTTCAAACTCTTCTTACCTATTCTAATCCGAACCCAAAACCAATACCCTTCTTTCCTTCATCTGACCTTTTCAATTAAACCTAACGTAACTTCTCGTAGACGATCGGGCAATCTACATACGACTCGACTCTTCCGAGGCGGATCGTATCATCTGGTATCAGAGCTACTTAAAACGAGAAGCTTAGGCGTTCGAAGTGGAGCATTCCCGAGGTAGGGTCAGAAAAAAAAAAAAAGAGTATAGAAAAAAAATTTCAGATATCAAGTTTTCTCATTTTGATTGGTTTCTCTTTGTTATTATAAAACAAAAATTCACGCAATGGAGAAAAAAAAATCGTGTACAAAAGTGCTTCTATTGTATTTAGTTTGTCGATATAGTACAAAAAAAGTTATACAAGTTTGAAAAAAATTCAAAAAAATCGAAAAAAAAGTGATTTATGCAATTCAATTGTTAGTTGATCGTCAAGCTTTGATTTGATATAGTTTCCGATCCATCTTCTATCCTACTCTTCCTAATACGCCACACTTTTAACCCAATTCCCTATTCTTTCAGCCTACCCGAAACCGAATACATCAATCACTTGTTACCCCTTTTGAACCGACCGCCTAGACCAAGGACTAAGCCTTAACGAATCTGCTTACAAAATCACGAGAAAAGGTTAAGAGAGGTAAAAGGCACTAGAGTTGTAAGTGCAATAGAGTGGAGGTAGAAGCCTAATTTCGAGTGCAAACACGAGTGTGAGAGAAACAACTTCTTTTCCTTTTCGAGAGATTGTGAGCTTTTGTGGTGAGGTTTACTTTAATAACATTTTAATGTCACAGGAGTCAGATCGCAACGTGGAAGATCATCCGGCAAGACAACCCATTCGCAACGTCCCCGACTTAAACATGCAAGCCTTATTACGAGAAATGGAGCGACTCCTAGATCGAAGGCTCAATCCCATCGAAGACCGTTTGTTCCAAGTTGAAGTGAATGGTCAACGTGGAAGAGCACCCGAGGGGGTTAGACCAAGACGGGAGAGACCAAATCAGAACCGGGGAAGACGAAGGGTCCAAGACGATGAAGCAAATGACCTTAGTGATCTTGAAAGTGAACAAGAGTCTAATGCTAGTGATCGACGTAGGCAACACCGACAACGAGATCGAAGACGCGAAGATGATGATCTCAAGAACATTAAACTGACTATTCCACTGTTTCAAGGTAGATCGGATCCGGAGGCCTATCTTGAGTGGGAAAAAAGGATAGAGTTGGTGTTCGATTGTCACAATTACTCCGAGAATAAAAAGGTGAAACTAGCCGCAATAGAGTTTTCGGACTACGCCATGATTTGGTGGGAACAACTAACCACTAGTCGGAGGCGTAACGGTGAACGTCCTATCTCTACATGGACCGAAATGAAGGCGGTGATGAGGCGACGATTTATCCCTGCGTACTACCACCGGGAGTTGCACCAAAAACTCCAAAATCTCACACAAGGGTCCAAAAGTGTCGAGGATTACTACAAAGAAATAGAAATCGCGATGATTCGAGCGGATGTCCAAGAAGATCCCGAAGCAACGATGGCGAGATTCCTGGCTGGTCTAAATCGAGATATAGCAAACGTAGTGGAATTACAACACTACATTGAAGTGGTTGATATGGTCCATATGGCCATCAAGGTGGAAAGACAACTCAAGAGAAAAGGCCCAAGTCGAGGGTTTCCCACTTCCAACCCTTCAAGGTGGAACCAAGGATTAAGCAAAGGACCTGCCAATCCTCGAGGGAAGGAGACCACGGTACCTCCAAAAACCAACAAGCCCATCGCTGAAATGAACAAAGGCAAGGCACCCGAATCGTCATACAATCGAAATCGGGATATTAAGTGTTTTAAGTGTCTCGGAAGAGGCCACATAGCAAGCCAATGCCCAAATCGAAGGACCATGGTATTGCGAGTCGATGGCGAGATCGAAACGGAGGATGAGGAGGAGAAAGAATCTGAATCAGCTTCTGAAGTCGAGGAGGACGTGGAACAACCCATGGAAGGAGAACTACTTGTTGTAAAACGAAGTCTAAGTCTCCAAGGCGTGGAGAATGATCTCCAACGAGAGAATATCTTCCACACTCGGTGCCAAGTCGGAGGCAAAGTCTGTAGCGTCATTATCGACGGAGGCAGCTGTACCAATGTAGCAAGTACCATGATGGTTGAAAGACTTGGTTTACCTACTACCAAGCATCCGAGCCCCTACAAACTACAATGGCTCAATGACGGAGGAGAGCTTAAGGTAACGAAGCAAGTACTTGTCTCTTTCAACATCGGCAAGTATTCGGATGAGGTTCTTTGTGACGTCGTCTCGATGCATGCGGGCATTTGCTACTTGGCCGACCGTGGCGCTTTGATAGACGAGTTCAACACGACGTGTATGCCAACCGGTATACATTCAAATTCATGGGAAAGAATCTGACGTTGGCGCCATTGACTCCCAAACAAGTGTATGAAGACCAAATCAAGCTAAAAGCTTCTATTGAGCAAATGAGAGAAAAAGAAAAAGAAAAAGAAAGTTGTAAAAAAATAAAAGAAGAGAAAAATAAGAAAAAGAAAACAAAAGAGAGTGACAAGAAAAATATCCAAGCAAAAGAAGAAAAAGAAAAGAAAATCGAGAAAATGAGTGTTTTTGCAAGAGTTAGTGATGTGAGGAGGGCTTTGGTGATGAATCAAACTATTCTTGTACTTTTGTACAAGGAAGCATTAATTTCTACTAACGATTTACCCGATACCCTACCCCCTCCTATTTTGTCTTTGTTGCAGGATTTCCAAGATGTTTTTTTGGAAGAAACCCCGAGTGGTCTTCCACCACTTCGTGGAATCGAGCATCAAATTGATTTCATGCCGGGAGCGATTATTCCAAATCGACACCTTCATGAGCCAATCCGGAGGAGACCAAGGAGTTGCAAAGACAAGTCAATGAGCTGATGGAAAAAGGCTACATTCGCGAGAGCCTAAGTCCCCTGTCTTTGTTCCGTATTATTGGTACGAAAAAAGACGGAACATGGCACATGTGCGTGGATTGCCGAGCCGTTAACAAGATAACAATCAAATACCGTCATCCCATTCCTCGCTTAGATGACATGTTAGATGAGCTTAGTGGGGCCAAAGTGTTCTCAAAATCGATTTGAAGAGTGGCTACCACCAAATTCGGATGCGAGAAGGAGACGAATGGAAAACAACATTCAAGACCAAGCACGGACTATCTGAATGGTGGTTATGCCTTTTGGCCTTACCAACGCTCCAAGTACGTTCATGAGACTAATGAACCATGTCTTAAGGCCTTTCATCGGTAAGTTTTGTATGGTATATTTCGACGATATATTGATTTACACAAATCTATGGAAGAACATGTAAGTCATCTCAAATCTGTTTTAGAAGTTTTGCGGAAAGAGACCTTATATGCTAATTTAAAGAAATGTTCTTTTTGTTCTAACAAAACTATTTTTCTAGGATTTGTAGTTAGTGCGAATGGTCTTGAGGTAGACCAAGAGAAGATTAAGGCCATACGAGATTGGCCAAGGCCTACGAGCATTACGCAAGTTCGAAGTTTCCATGGCCTAGCAAGTTTCTACCGACGATTCGTCTCGAATTTTAGCACAATTGCTGCTCCACTTACAAGTGTTATTAAGAAAAATTCTTCTTTTATTTGGAACGATGAACAAGAGAAATCATTTATAAAAATCAAAGATTGCCCCACTAACGCTCCTTTGCTTGCCCTTCCAGTTTCTCGAAGACTTTTGAGATCGAGTGCGATGCTTGGGCATTGGAATCGGGTACGTGTTGACACAAGACGGACGTCCTGTGGCTTACTTTAGTGAAAAACTCAATGGAGCCGTACTCAACTATCCGGTGTATGATAAAGAGATGTACGCGCTCATACGAGCCCTTGAGACATGGCAACATTACTTGTGGCCTAAGGAATTCGTTATTCATTCCGATCATGAAGCCTTGAAGCATATCAAAGGCCAACATAAGTTGAACCGATGCCACGCGAAGTGGGTTGAATACCTTGAGTCGTTTCCGTATGTCATCAAATATAAGAAAGGTAAAGATAATATTGTGGCTGATGCGCTTTCAAGAAGGTATACTCTGTTATCATATTTGGATTCTAAGATTCTTGGTTTTACATTATTAAAAGATTCCTATGTAAACGATTCCGATTTTGGAGAGATATTTGTTTCTTGCGAGAAAGGTCCTTTTGAAAATTTTTATAGGTACGAGGGCTATCTTTTCCGAGAAGGTAAACTATGCATTCCTTGTGGATCTGTTCGAGACCTATTAGTGCATGAGGCGCATAGTGGCGGGCTTATGGGACACTTCGGAGTCAATAAGACACTAGCCACTCTCCATGAACATTTTTATTGGCATGGATGCGAAAAGATGTGGAGCGAGTTTGCGAAAGGTGTATAGCCCGCAAAAGGCTAAATCAAAGGTTCAACCCCATGGCTTGTACACACCATTGCCCATTCACGAGCACCGTGGATTGACATCTCCATGGATTTTTTCTCGGACTTCCGCGCACAAAAGCGGGAAGGATTCTATTTTGTTGTTGTTGATAGATTTTCAAAATGTCTCATTTTATTGCTCGTACTAAGGCCGCGATGCCGTTCATGTTGCGAACTTGTTTTTAGGGATATCGTTAGACTACATGGCATTCCTCGTACGATCGTGTCGGACCGAGATGCAAAATTTTAAGTCACTTTTGGAGGTCTTTGTGGGGTAAATTAGGGACCAAACTTACATTTTCGACCACCGCCACCCCCAAACCGATGGCCAAACGGAAGTTGTCAATAGAGTTCTATCTACTTTGCTTGGGCCATCGTTCAAGAATTTGAAGACGTGGGAGGACTGTCTACCCCATATTGAGTTTGCGTATAATCGTTCATCCATTCTGCGACTAAATTCTCCCCATTTGAAATTGTTTACGCTTTTAATCCTTGACTCCTTTAGATCTATTGCCTTTACCTCTTGATCGGTTTGTCCATGTAGATGCAAAGAAAAAGGCGATTTTGTCAAGGATTTACATAGCAAGGTGAGGGCCAATATCGAGGCTAGGATCGAGTCCTATGTGCGTAATGCGAACAAAGGCCAAAACAGTAGTTTTGAACCCGGAGATTGGGTGTGGGTTAATATGTGAAAAGAAAGGTTTCCGCTCAAATGAAAGTCGAAGTTATTGCCGAGAGGAGATGGGCCGTTTCAAGTTTTGGAACGAATAAATGATAATTCTTATAAACTTGATCTCCCAGGTGAGTACAACGTAAGTGCTACCTTTAATGTAGCTGATCTCTCTTTCTATGATATAGGTGACGATTTGGGGGCAAATCGCTTCGAAGAGAGGGGGAATGATACAGCCACACCTCTCGAGTTGTCGGCTGCCAATGAAGATCCTCTCGAATTGCCCGTAGGACCGATCACTCGAGCTCGAGCAAAGAGATTCAAAGACGCAACAACAACCTTAGTTGATAGAGTTTGGGGTGAAACCGTTCTTGGACTCCTTGAAAGCTCTTGGACCAGCAAGCCAAGCAAACCATGCATACTCCTTCAAGCTCAAATCAGCTCAACTTCAACTTAACTTAGCTCAACGAGCTCGTTTCACTCATTTCATTATTAGCGTTTATTATCTTGGAATAAATCATTTAAGTTGCTGTTAGTTTTATTAGTTATTTGTTTTAATAATTAATTTGTCATAATCGGACATGTTTTAATTATGTTCTAAATTAAGTACTTAATTAATTAGGACCAATTAAATATGTCTTAACTATTACAAAGATTAATTATGTCCAGCCTAATTTATGGTGCAAGATTTATTTATGTTGCGAATTTAATGTGTCTAAAAGGGATTTAATTTGCTGAATTAAATGTTGTAGGTACATTACCCTTGGACGGCATAGGTGCATGGATGATTTAAAATTGGTGTGCTGATATTTGGTGTTCCCTAAGTGACTATTCAGCCAAACCTTACAACTCTTCAAGAAGACCGATTGGTTGCCCAAGACAAATTAAAATTGTTCACACCCACCGATTATTCCTTTCACACCAAGGGCTGTTCGGTTTTGTTTGTTCACACATGTGTGGCTGTTCAAATTGGTTTGTTCACATTCTAAGACTATTGAAGTACTCTAGACAGCTCCTTAATCACATGAACATTAATTTGAATCAAGCAAGAATTAATTCCAAATTCAAGCATTTGGCCGAACCTATTGATGGCATTTCAGCTCCCAAACAATTCATTCAATTTTTCTATTGAATCAAGGCATCTAGAAGCTGCCCTTTACCGTTCTCCATGCACAAGAAACTTCAAGGAAGCTTCATCAAAAATTCTGGAATTTTCAGAAACCATTTAGCTACCTCAAGAGCCTATTCGGCTATCCCTTGCATTCACTATAAATTGTGGCTTGTGTTACTTTGTAAAGGACTTTTGAAACTTTTGTTAATGTTATGCTGCCAAAATCGTGAGGCAAACCTTTCTTATATTTCGTTCAAAGATTCGTTTGGCGTTCCTAGCGTTCTAGTTGTGTCAACCGTTGCTCTTTGTCGAAACCGAACTTATCACTACTCGTAGTGTGGCGTTCAAACATACCGAGGTTCCTATCTTGTTAGATAGTGGGTCGAGGTTTTTCCTTTACCAATTCCAAACCGAACTAAAAGAGCTTATAAACAATGGGTCGATACCAAATCGGTATTGGTTCTTGTTTGCACTTCTTGTTCAACCCCATTTCTCCATTTACCTAATTGAACCAATTCCTTCATCCATACCTATTCGGACTCCAAACCCGAATTTTCAAACTCTTCTTACCTATTCTAATCCGAACCCAAAACCAATACCCTTCTTTCCTTCATCTGACCTTTTCAATTAAACCTAACGTAACTTCTCGTAGACGATCGGGCAATCTACATACGACTCGACTCTTCCGAGGCGGATCGTATCACCTTACCTACAATAATGCCCTTATTTTGGAATGGAAAATCAAGGTATCCATTGACAACACTTTATTATCAAAAACCATCTCATTCATTGCTAACCAAATCGATCAATAAGAAGCCGCGATTGCAATCAACCACAGACTTTTACAATAACCAATAATCTTCACCTTGAAACATAACGAATAAAATTCTTCAAAGTTGTTTACCGCTATCCAGCCAACGTCCCACCTGTAACGCCCCGTACCCGAGACCGTTGCCGGATTCGAACACGAGGTGTTAACGGACTTAATTCATTAATTAAACAGCTCATACAATTCATTTTAAAATTTCCAGACAAGCTGGCTAACTGCATCATAGTCGCTTTAAAAATCATATCTCGAGTTAAGAAACTCGAAATATAATTCTGTAAATTTTTCCTGAAACTAGACTCATATATATATCTATTAATTTTTTTCTAGAATTTTTGGTTGGGCCAATTAGTACAGTTTATTAGTTAAAATCTCCCCTGTTTCAGGGTTCAACTACTCTGACCTCTGTGTATTACGAATCAGATATCTCCCTGTACAGAGCTTCAATGACTATGACGTTTGTCTCTAATAAAACTAGACTCAATAAGGAATCTGTACATATAAAGCATGACTTCTAATTATCTTTTTAAAATTTATGGTGAATTTCCAAATTCAGAACAGGGGATCCAGAAATCGCTCTGGCCCCGTTTCACAAAAATTTAAACATCTCATAAAATATAGCTCATATACCTGTTTCGCTTCTTCCATATGAAAATAGACTCATCAAGATTCGATTCCATAACTTATTCATTATTTAATTTCATTTCTAATATTTTTAGTGATTTTTCAAATTCACGTCACTACTGCTGTCTGAATCTATTTTATCGTAAATTTTACCTATTTCATGGTTTCCATGGATTAGCTAGCAATTTAGCATACATAACACCAAATATGATCATGATTAGCCATTCCAATGGCTAATCATTACCAAGCATTTCCATACCACTCAATAACCATATCATAAGACCATATACACAAAATGATTATAATGCTATACATGCCATACTCAAAATATACAAGCCATTATGCCAAGATGGTATACGGATAGTGTGGCGTGCCTCCGACCGTTTACGATTTCGAGCTGGCTTGTCAACACTACAAGGAATGAAAAGGAGGAGTAAGCATAAATGCTTAGTAAGTTCACATGCAAATAGCAAGTAACATAACCATATAAGCAAACATAAAACATCATTTGCATAGTCATCACCAAGACATTCATATCACATTTTCATTTATCATCTTACCATATTGTTGTTATATCGAGTTTTCAACCCGAGGGTTAAGTGCGTACACTGTTCAAAGTATCCATTTCACAACACTTACCAATACGTCCCTTTCATCTTGAGTATTCCTCCATTTGAGTAGAACTTTACCGTTGAACACATCGAATATAATTCGGATACATGGAAAGTTTGCACATAAGTGCCACATATGTAGCCAAGCTACCATGTAACCCGCCCATAAGTGAACTCGGACTCAACTCAACGAGCTCGGGCGTTCGCATCCATGAGTGAACTCGGACTCAAATCAACGAGTTCGGATGCCTAGTTACATCTCACGAACTCGGACTCAACTCAACGAGTTCGGACATTCGCATCCATAAGTGAACTCGGACTCAACTCAACGAGTTCGGATGCCACTTGTATCCTAATCTATTCCTAAGGTTCAAACGGGCGTTTTCCTCAATCACACATCTTTGCCGTCTTCCACAGAATATCGGAACCGATACTCGGTAGCAATTCATATTTATCAAGTAGTAAACATAATTTGCATATTACTCAACATTAACCACAAAGCATAATATTTCACGATAAAAAAAAATCAGCATATCATATAATTAACATCAATAACTTAAAAATAACAATTATGCTACATTATTTACACATGAACTTACCTCGTATGCGAAAATGACTACTTTTACCATTTCGTCCACAACTTGGTCTTTTCCCCATTTTAGCCCGAATTTCAGTTTTCCTTGCTCTATCATTTAAAATATAGTCTAATTAGGACTCACATTATTCAAATTGACCCAAAATCATATTTTGGAAAAATTACAATTTTGCCCCTAAACTTTTGCATATTTACACTTTTGCCCCAAAGCTCGTAAATTAAAATTCAGCCTATTTTCTTATGTTTTATGACATGCTGATCATTTTTCCCTTCTATGGCAACATCAAATTCTCACTCTAACATGTACTTATGACTATTAGGTATTTTTACTGATTAAGCCCTTTTGCTAGTTTTCGCTTAAAACCGAGTAGCACAAGTTGTCTAACATAATTTAAAACCTCATATTCTATCATAAAACACCAAAATACACAAATTTCACCTATGGGTATTTTTCCAAATATGAACCCTAGGTTGAATAATTGCTAGCATAAGCATAATCGAGCTACCTAACTCCAAAAGCGTAAAAATCATTAAAAGCGAGGCTAGAACGGACTTACAATCGAGCTTGGAAGCTTGAAAACCCTAGCCATGGTTTCTCCTTGCTATATTCGGCCATGGGGTTGAAGATGAGCAAAATTGGCTTTTAATTTTGTATTTTAATTCATTTTACCCTAAATGACCAAAATGCCCTTACTACTAAACTTTCTAAAAATTCCATCCATGTCCAATTTTTGTCCATAGACTTAGAAATTGGTAAAATTCTATTTAAGACCTCCTAATTAATATTTCAAAACAATTTCATACTAGAAACTTCTAGAATGCAAGTTTTGCAATTTATTCGATTTAGTCCCTAATTTCAATTTAAGCACTTTATGCATAAAATTTCTTCACAAAATTTTCACAAAATCATGCAATCATATCATAGACCTCAAAATAATCATAAAATAATTATTTCTATCTCGGATTTTGTGGTCACGAAACTACTATTCCGACTAGGCCCAAAATCAGGATATTACACCACTAGCTGAAGATCCTCTTCCAAAACCCTGCAATAAAATTACAATTAAAAAACACATGATCCGCCCTCTTTAGCTCCCTATTACACCATGGACACACGTTCAAAATGTCATGAATTTTCACCCCCCTTTTAATTAAAAAATCCTTTGTGAGAGCTTTGTCAATGGCTAATAGCCAAAGAAAATTACGCATCCTTAGAGGAACTTTTAACTTCCATATTTTATCGAAAGCAAAAACTGGATCATCCCTCTCACCTTCAATTAGTAATTTAGATAATTGCTTTACTGAAAACTCACCCTTATTGTCGTGATCCCATAAAATCCAATCCTCCACCTCTGTGACCAGGACCACACAACTCACCCTATCAATGAGACGATAAAAGATCCCCACTTCCCGATCCAGTAGAGGTCTGACGAAAAGATCTTCCCAATTAACATTGCTAAGCCCACAGTTGGACGAATAATCAAACACCTAAGCATTTTTGAGTTTGGCTAAATGAAAAAGCCTAGGGAATTCCAACTTTAATGGGTCCTTACCACATCATTTATCCTCCCAAAACAACGTTGCCTTTCCATTCTGATGGTCGTGAAACTAACTAAAAATTTGACTAAGGCAAGCGCACCTATCGAACAGTAGTATAGTTATGGTGAGACCAGAAATTTCATATCCACAAGGACAAAAAGTACTAGTAATTACTATCTTTTTATTATCTAGCTTAAATATTTAAAGGGTGTTTTTAAACTAAAATTAACTATCTAATTGACTAAGAACGTGACAGAGAATAAAGTTGGAAAATACTTTAGGAAAACCGATAGAGAAGACAATACCCAAGGAAGAATCCACCTAGACTTCACTTATCACTTCTGAAATTGTTCACTTGACTTAATCTGTAGAAATCCCTGATTTATGTTAATAGATCTCTCGAGACTAAAAATAACTAACTCTAGGTTGATTTATTGAAATCTCTCTAATTAAACCCCCTATTGTTGCATTAACTCAATCTATGAATCCCCTTATTAGATTTGACTCTAATCTGGCAGATTTATGTCATCCTATCTCTAGGATTGCATGCAACTCCGCTTAATTATGGGGGATCTACTCTTAAACAGGGACTTTTGCTCCACTGAATAAGCACATCAAAACTTGAATTAATATCCTGGAATATTAAAGCGAGAATTAAAACTTACAATTAAGAATAAGAACAAGTATTTATCATATAATTCAAATAATAATAAGATCCGTCTTAGGTTTCATCTCCCTTAGATATTTAGGGAGTTTAGTTCATAACAATAGAGGAAAACATCTCAAAATTAGGAAAACAACAAAACATAAAGAGCCCAAGGAACTTCTAAGGAAATTGAATGGAGAACTTCAGTCTTGAAGAAGATCCTGCTTCTAAGCTGATTCCGATGGTTGTCCTTGAGTATTTTCTGCTTTCTACTCTCCATCCCCCCTTTTGATCCTCTTCTAGGGTGTTCATATAGACTTTGGAATACCCAAATTATCCTAAATTAGCCTTTTCCAAATAGAATTAGACTTTGGCTCGACAGGGACACGGTCGTGTGCCACGCCCGTGTGAAGATGCTCAGGCCATGTGCAATTCTGAGTTGGTTTAATGTCGACATGGCCATGACACATAGGTATGTGGCCTGCCTGTATGCCTCACATGGACGTGTGGATTGCCCGTGTGGAAGTGCCTAAGCCGTGTGAAACACTGAATTAGGCCCAATTTGCCCGTTTTTGGCCCGTTTCTTGCTCTTTTTGCTATCCTAAGCTCTCCTGAGTATAAACATGAAATTGAAGGATTGGGAGCATCAAATTCATTAAATCTTATGATAGTCTTTCCAAAAATATGCCAAGCATGGGGTAAAAATATGTATATATTATGGTTTAAATATCCCACACTTAAGCATTTGCTTGTCCTCAAGAAAAATTCTTAACTCACAATTAAAATTAACTCTTCTTAACTTATAATTCTCATCAATAATATTTCGAAGTAATCCACAGATAATCACACATTGAGAATTCAACTAAAAGAACATCAAAGTTTCAAACAATCCAGGTTAAGCTTTTTTAGTCATAAAATCATAGGTATCCCTATTTTTCTAAGTAATTACCTTTAATTCCAAATCGACAAGGGTTGACATCCTCACTAAAGATTCACTCAAATCACTCAAAGTGTTTAAGGTTCAATAATTAGACGCTCAATAGTCAAACATGAGAAGTTATTACCATAGGCTTGCATGAAAATCAGTTCTCCACCACTATAAATGAGATGATACACGAATAAAAATGTCTTTAACAGGGTTGTAATGGGGCTTGGGTTAAAGGTGCGGATAAAGGCTGAAAAAGAGAGTTAGAATCGAGATTTAATTTAATAAATTACCAAACTTAGAAAAATAAAGCTAATTACTGAATTACAAACAAGTGCCAAAATTAAAACCATTCAGAACTAGTTAAGTGAGCTTTTTCTTACTATAATAACTTTAACTTATCCAAGCTCTTTATAATATGAATATAAATATACGATTTTTTTAAGAACAAGAACAAGTACAATAATGGAAAGTGCATAATAAGGAATAATTCAGCAACTGAAATGAACGAACATAGTTAGGTAACTAATCAAATCAAATCTCGATAAAGAAGGGAGTCAATAAAAAGGGAGAAATTCTTAACGAATCAAAAAGGGTTAAGATGCGGGTGTTGTAGGCCAATTTTAGCCCATTTACATCAAAACCCAATTTAGCCTTACCTAACCCACCAAAATTAAACCCAAAACCCAAAATCTTAACTACCCAAAGCCCAATTTACATCAAAACCCCAATGGCCCAAACCCTAAGCCCAAATCAAAATAAAAAACCTAGCCCACAACTTAAACTTTTCTCAACTAGCCACACCTTTTCCACCACCAACTCCACTAGCCACTCCTTTTCCACCACCAACTCCACTAGCCAGACCTTCTCCACCACCAAATCCACTAGCCACACTTGCTCCATTACCTACTCCACTAACCACACTTGCTCCACCACCACTTGTACCTACAAATGAAGACATAAACAATAAAAAAAATATTTTGTAAATGGCTATATAAGCCTTCTCATATTTTGTATATGGGGGGGATTTTTTTTGGAGAGTTTTGGGAGAAAAGTTATTGTAAAGGATTTTGGAGAGGTTTCTTTTAAAGTAATCAAGGAGAAGAGTTATTGTGAAGGCTAGTTTTGGAGAAGCTAGTTTTTTAAAGATTAATCAAAGATCAAAGCAAAGAGGTTTCTTTGTTTATTCTCATTTTAAGTTCTTTGTTTACTTATTGTTTTCCTTTCAATCTTATTTTGTTTCTTTTATCTAAAGTAAAAAAAATATAGAAGGAGGAAGCTTACCCATTTTTACCGAAAAGTTTTTTGAGGTCCATTGCTGTGTCTGGTGTACCGTGCATGCATGATCCGTGACCGACGACGATGGCCGACCTTGTGGTAAAAATCATCCACCCTCTCCTCTCTCTCCTTTTTGTTATTATTATATTTCTTAATATTATATTATATATATTCTTTTAATATATTAGGTATATTTTAAATTCTATATTACGTATATATATATATATATTTTATACTATTTTATGTATATATCTTTAATATTATATTATTTATATATATATATTTTTTTACATGTTATCTTATATATATATCTTAACTATATTATGTATGTATTTTAACACTATATTATGTACATATTTTAATATTATCACGTATTTATTTTTTTATATATGTACATATTGATGTAGTATTATTAATAGTATTGATTTTAAACATCATTATTATTTCTAATATATATATTATGTACATTTTTTATTTCTATTTTATTTTTATTTGTCAATATTAATTATTATTATTCTAATATTTTGATATTTTAATATTTTATATTTTATATATTTTATTATTCACATCATTATTCGCATTTTTTGACAATAATATTCTTGGATTTTTTTACTATCATTTTAAAAACTTTTTACATTTTAATTTTAAGAATAAGGTAATGTACCGATTTTAACATTAAGTCATCGATTTCATCGCTATGTTGGGTGAAATTAATCGGCTCGTGTTAAAAGCGGACGTCCTTCTAAAAACAAAAAACTTGCAACTTCTCATTTCCTTCAATCGGATCACACTTAAATGTCAAATTGAATTCGTATTTTGAAAATCAAGACAACATGTGTTTAATAAAATACCAATTTTGGGCGTCGCGAGGTGCTAATACCTTCCTCATGCAGTATCAACTCGAACCCTAAATTTTCTCGGATTTTAACGTAGACCTAAACTTAGCCTTTTATTTGTTTTAATAAGAGATCTAATAGGTGTCCGATCACACCTAGGAAAAAGGATCGGTGGCGACTCCCTGTTTATTTCAAAAATCAAACGTCAAATTTCAAACTTTTTTTTAATAAATCGCCACAATTAGCGACCAAGCTAAGCTAAAATTTTTACGTCGCTACAGCGGGCTAACATTAAGGGGGAAATCTAGAAACAATGGTGAAGGCTCAAAGGGGTTCACTAAGGGTCAATTATGTGGGTAGGCTTTTTATAGGGTAAGTCGGTTAAAACCTAAGTGCCTTTATCATCTCGGTATATCAAATCAAACCTCATCACCGGATGTATCTGAGTAGAACCATACAAACTATCAATCTTTTTATTTAAAAGTTCTACCTGGTTAGATAGCACAGTGGCCACGTCGAGGTTGAAAACACTAGCTGCTTTTGTCGGCTTCATTCTCATGACTTGCCACTGATGGTTATTCAGTGGCATCTCTTCAATAAATTCGTAAGCCTCTTCAGGTGTTTCGTTGTTTAAAGTTTCGTCGGTGGCTGCATCGATCAGTTGTCTTGTTGAGGGGTTCACACCGTTGTAAAAAGTCTGAACCTCCAGGCATAGAGGTAACCCATGGTGAGGGCACCTTCTCAATAAATCCTTGTATCTCTCCCATGCATCATAAAGAGTTTCTAGATCCATCTGTACAAAAGAAGAGATATCATTCCTTAATTTAGCCGTTTTAGCCGGCGAAAAATATTTAAGTAAAAATTTTTTGGTCATTTGTTCCCAAGTAATGATTGACCCTCGTGGTAATGAGTTCAACCACAGTTTAGCTTTATTCCCTAATGAAAAGGGAAACAACCGAAGGCGAATGCCATCATCAAAAATGCCATTGATCTTAAAGGTGTTGCAGAATTCTAGAAAATTTGCTAAATGAGTATTTGGGTCATTGTCCTGCAAACCATCAAACTAAACAAACTGTTATATCATTTGAATAGTGTTAGGTTTCAGTTCAAAATTATTTGCAGCAACAGCAGGTCTGACTATATTCGATTCAGTTCCTGTTAAAGTAGGTTTAGCGTAATCATACATATTACGAGAAGCGGGATTCTGATCTACTGGATTTGCAGCAACCATAGGAGGTAACGAATTATTTTGATTTTCAACCATCTCCTCGGTATTAGTGTGAATATCTCCCTCTCGCTTTTCCTCTGTGTTGTAGGCTTCGCCTTATTTCTCTTTGGTTTCTACGAGCTATGCTCTCAATTTCACTGTCAAAAAGCAAAGGTCCTAATGGGTTTCTTCTAGTCATAAACTGTCAAAAACCTGTCAGGAGAAGGTAAAAGAAAAATTAGTAATTAAAATAAAAACAAAAGAAAATTAAATTGCAATAAAAATAAAAAATGGCTAAAATAATAAAAATCAAGCGTTTCTAATATCTTAGTCCCTGGCAACAGCGCCAAAAACTTGACGGTCGTGAAACTAACTAAAAATTAGACTAAGGCAAGCGCACCTATCGAACAGTAGTGTAATAGGCCCATTTCGTCCAGGCCCATTAGAATAAAAAAATAGAAATTAAAAACCAAAAAAAAACAAAAATTAAAAAAAACACACAAATAAAGAATCCAAAATCAGAAGTCAAATTTCCGGTTACAAATATTTGGGCCAAAAATAACTTAAACCCAAAATCCCTTAATATAAACTTAACCCAGTTACATAAAATTTGACCCAATTAAATAAATCCTAAAACCTAATTCTAATAACCCAAACCCGAGGCCCAATACACCCAAAAAGAATCTCAGCAGCCTGAGAATGCCAGAAGCTTCTAGAATAAGCCAGAATGGCACCAGAAGGTCAGCTTCTCACGAGAAATCCCCACGCTCGGCCTCTACGTCACCAGGGTCGCTCCTCCGTACGGCCGTTCCTGCAAAAAACACACGAGAAGAGAGATAACCAAATTCACAGAAGATGACAGTAATAAAAATGTAATTTTATTTTTTACTTTATTCTGTAAATCCGACTATAAAAGCCATTGAATGTACTCCAAAAAATTTATGCATACTGTATCTGTACACACGCACAGAGAATAGAGAAAAAGCAATTTAAGATTAACAAAGGTGATTTCAAGTTTTCTCTTGTCCTCTCTTATGAATTTTTTTTTAGTTTATTTTTTTCATTTGGTTCGGATTTTTTTAGTATGTGAGTCGATCCCAATGAAAGCCCGAATACTTCAGAAATACTGAGGTAAAGGCGAGGGAAAAAATAGTGTTGAATCTTTGCTTTATGAACATATCTTTATTTTTAAAAAAAATATAATGTGAGATTTGAAGTTTTTTTAAAAAAAATAAAAAAAGGAGGAAGAAAATACTTACTAAATTTCTCTAGGCATGGTCGAGCGCCTTCAACGGGAGGATGGGTACTTGTTTGCATATTGTTGATCACCAAAACAATGGTGGCTCTTTGCTAGCAAAAGAAACCCTAGAAATTTGATTTCAAGGTGTGATTTTCGGTCAAAAATGGACTTGCGCTTGAAAAGGGAAATGGGGAAAGAAAGGTTTTAAGTAATCTTTTAACAAAACGGTGCCATTTGTAATAATGAAGGCCCGCACAACCCGTTTAGCGGTAGGGTATGCGATGTTTTGCTTAAAATGGGAAATTAGCATGGATCCTTCCGTTTGCAAAAGCCCTCAATTATGCTTCGATTGCCTACTTTATGTTGTTTAAATTTGGCTCGAGAATTTGTGCGCTTTTTTCACTTGGGTCCTCGATTTAATGCAGCGTTTTGGGCGCAGGATATTTTCAATTCCAGTCCCTGCATGTTTGTGCGCATGGCACCTTGATCCTATTTTTCAATTATTTCATTTGTAAATTGTCCCTCTTGTTTTAATTTTGTTTCAATTAAGTTTTTATCCTTATTTTATTTTTTTACTGTATGTACACTGTCTTTTACATGTTTGATTGTTGGCTATAATATTTCAAGTTGTTTCGATAATTGAATTTTGTTTTAGAAAACATTATTATAATCTTTTCTCTTTTATTCAATCATTTCAATAATTGGTGTATTATTTGTAATAAAATTCATTTTAGTTTTTATATGCCATTAATTTATGATATTTTATAATTTCTTTTGAATTCATTCACTAATTTTAATGTTTATATTCTTTTGTTGAGAAATTCACTTATTTTTATGTGTCATTTAAGTTATTATTAAGCATGTACTTAGTACTTATATTTAACTTACATCCGTATTAAAACTATGTTATTTTTATATGTAGTTTTTTAGTAGATCTATATCTAATTGCTATTTAAATTTATTACATGTATATTTTATGATAAAGTAAAATTCATTTTATAATTCATATTTTAAGTCTATGTAATTTAAATAAACAACTATTTCTAAAATATCTTCACATGTATATAACCTATGTTAAGTTATTTTTACCATACTCCATGTTATTGATTTCATTTTAATATGTTTCTTATGTATATACATTTTTTAAAATTACTTATGGGTATAATACATTTCTTTTAAAAATTATATTTTAAATCATACAATTTATTTATTGTATACACTCTCATATTATCCTTATGTATGTATTATTTATATGTTCTATCAATTCAAATCAATTTGTTACATGTAAAATTACGTTATATATTATGTGTTTTAAATTTCCTTTAAAATATAGTTTTATAAAAATACATCACTAAATTTATGTATTTTGTAAATATAGTTTTTTTACCTTTTGTGTGCATGATTAGATTTTTTTAAAGATTCGTTACATGTGTAATTTATATATTTACTTATTTTTTATATACTATTAATTTCATGCTATCTTTTACAAATAATTATTTCCAAATTTATTTATATATACATGTTTTATAAATTTGCTATGTACATTATATCTTATCATGTGCTTTATTTTTCTTTTATATTTTATATATTATTTAAGTTATCCTGCACATTGTCAATCTCTAAATGAAATTGTGTTTAAAATATTTTGCATATTATTCGATTCAAATGTTTTATTCTATAATATTTATTTCAAATAAATCCTAGTTTTTATACAAGCTTGTCAACTTATAGTATGTGTTAATTAATTCGCCAATTTTGAAAATGTCCTATACTATACTAAGTTCTAATTCCATTTCATTTTGTACATATTTTATGGATCATTTTATATTATGTCATGTTAATTATTGTTGTATATCATTTTTGTATTGATTGCTCATCATCCATGATTAAGAATTTGGTCACATTTTACTTAGAATAATTACATGTAATGCCCCAATTTTCGGGAATCCTGTGAATGTTGGCATAGGTTTAATTATGTTAGTGGGCCTCTAGAAGGCCCAAGCTTAAGATAGAACCCGGTAATTTTAGTTAATTTTTGTTCCATAAGAAAAAGGGAGTGAAATTATGAAATAGAACCTATCTGAAAATGTTTGAAAATACTATAGGCTAAATTGAAGTGGCCAAATAAATAGGAGTGCAAAATAGGAGGATTTGCATGACAAACCTCCCATTTTACATGAAGTGGCTAGCCATCATGTTGTTGTAGACAAAATGTGCACTTGATATCCATAATTTATGGTACAAATTGATACAAATTGATAATAGGTTAGGTAAATGTTCCATGATAATAGGTTAGGTAAATGTTCCATGATAATGGGTTAGGTAAATGTTTCATGATAATGGGTTAGGTAAATGTTTCATGATAAGAATTTCATGTCTTTTGTATTAAAGAATTAAATGGATGAAATATGAAGTTTTATTAAAAGAAAAAGGGGTGAAAAGAACAAAGTTTTGTCCATCTTTGTTCATCATAGCTGAAAGTTAGAGAAGAGAAAGGAGAGGAGAAAGCTCTTGAGTATTCGGTCATTAGGAGGAGGAAAATTGAAGGTAAGTTCTTGGTACCTTGTTTCTATTTTGAGGTTTATGAGTTCTTCTTGATTCTACCTTAACTCTTGAAGCATATTTTGGTTTTTGGTTGTGTTGTGAGCATTTGATCATGAATTAAAATGAAGGGAATGGTTGTTGTTTCATGTTCTTTTGATGAAAAAAATGGAAGATAGGTGAAGTTGAGCCAAACAAATGAGCATGCATGTGCCTTAGATGTTAAAGGGAAAAATCAGCTAACATGTTGTGCTTTAAAATGATGAAATGGAGATTATTCTTAAGTAAAATCATAGATATGTGATGATTGATTGGTGATATACATGTTTAAATAACATGCATGCAAGGTATGTGTGAAAGAGTGATTTGGTAATAAATCTGCTTGGGACAGCAGCAGTAACGTGACTTTGGAAAATCACCATAAATTGTGGGAGCTGAATTAGAAGCTGAATAAATTATGTAATTAAAGCTTAATGAGCCTAGTTTCAAATGGAATAAACGAGAACATATTTTGAATTCTGTACAATGAGAAATTTGATTCGTAATGAAGAGTGGTCAGATTAGTCAAACAGTGAAACATGGGAAAGTTTGAGAAAAATCTGGTATTGATTGGCTGAACCAAAAATTCTGAAAATTTTATGGATAGAAGATATATGAGTCTATTTTTAGGGAAAATTAACGGAAATTGATTTGGAGTTTCGTAGCTCCAGTTATAAATAATTTAGTGACTGTTGTTCAGGAAGACAGCTTGCAGTGAAATTATGATTATGTGGTAAACATTGACAAAAATTTGTTAATGAGTTGCTTATTGATTTCTTATAAGCTTACTATGATCTGTAGGTGTGGTTGGCCAAATATTGTAAAGGGTTAATACGTAGTTTGTATTTGAATAGTTAGATTAACGTGTTAGTAATCCAATTGTAGGCGGTTCGTGTGTGGATCTCGTCAAGATATCGTTGCAAATGTGTGTGTAATCGACACCCTCGATAGACTAGATTGGCAAAAGCGAAAAACGAAATGCCGAAAAGTCGGTATTTTTGGAATTCTGAGTGTCGAATGCTCGTAAGATAGTTAGGTTTGTATATTTGGTAATCTAAAGTAATAAACTGCGATGCAGCGATTTAGTACATTTTGATAATTTGGGCTTAATGGGCCAAAGATCGATTCATGGGCCAACGGCCTCAATTGATAAGTATGCACGGTAAGTGTTCGATAGTACGTAAATAGTTAGGATATGCATAAAAACCCTAAAAGTAGCTAAATTACTATAATACCCCTATGTATGGAAAATTTACTATTATACCCCTAGGTGCAAAATTACCGTTATACCCCTAGGGTTAATTTTGACCGAAAAGCATGACGATCGATTACGTATGATGTATGCCATGATTATATATCATTGCATGGGGACATGGGTTATATTATGGAGGAAGCATTCGGTGGCTATGCCACAAATATCGATCTGGTGGCTCGCCACATATATATGATACGGTGGCTCGCCACGATTATCTCAGATCTGGTGACTCTGTCACATTATCTGTTCTGGCAGTCATGCTGCAAATTCTGTGGTGTGTAGTGGTTGGGTGGATCGAGTTGTCTCCCCACACGGTGTAAGGTTGGTATGGGGGTGTATACGGTTGGATATGTTTGGGTTTCTGCATAAACATGTAATATCTGTTCTGTTCTGCTATGGGCCTATGGGCTTTATTCTGAATTCTGTTCTGGGCTAAGGCCAACTTATTCTATTTCTGTGGTTTGAGCTGATATAGGCTATGGTTGGGTTAATTTACACACTGAGTTTCCCCAAACTCACCCCTTTTATTTTCATCCACGCAGGTAATCCCCAACCATAGTGGGCTTGGAGCTGTGAGGGAATTCGGAGTGGCCACCCGTTCTGAAAGTTTGATTTTCTTCTGGTGAACTGGACATCCTTTAATTTACGTTTGAAGTTTTGGGTTTTTAAATGTAATAAGGCCGCTTAATTATTTTTGATGGTTTTAATATGTATTAGGTAATACTTATTTTAACTGTTGAAATTGGATAGCTTTAGGGCGCGTTTTCAAAAACAACAGTTGATTTCAAAATAACACGACAACAAGCAAAGCTTCCGCAATGAAAGTATTTTCCAAAATTAATCACTTTTCCTAAAAATGACTTAATCAAATCGGTTTCCTAGAAATATCCATGACGTTAAGGTGTGGCAATGGCGGTATGCATGTCATGGATTGGATCCGAAGGAGCTTCAGATTTAAGCGATCGATGGACTCACCACCTCTTTTCGGTTTCCTACCGGTGCATGCTTCCATTCACTTTAACCTTTAATGAATTAATCTTTTGAACATCAAGTATGATTTTCTGGACTTAGAATGGAAATTTTTTTTTACGTTTTTGATGTGGCATGCCAGATCCGGCCATAACTTCTGGGCTGGGTTTGGGGTGCTACATTACATAATTGTGGATTTGTTAATTGTGACTTGTTGTATCCTATTGTTTCATCTTCATAAATCCTTTCCCATGCAAACGTTTTGATTTCCATTTTTCTTTTAAAAAAAAATAAACGTGTTTTGAGCAAATTTCCAATTTTCTTCATTGTTCAAAAATTCTAAAATAAAGCAATATCCAATATTTAGGAATTCGGAAAATCGTGCTCAATCGTGCTGGGTATGATTTTTTTCGGTAAACTAAATATTTGGATAACCTTTTTATAATTTTAGTGTACGAGTTTTCAAAAATTAAAAATCAATCGTATTTTTAAAGTTAGAAGGGATCGTATCCAATCGTACTGGGTATGATACTGCATATCTTTGAAACGAGAGAATTTTGACCACTAATTTGAGCTATTCAGACATTTTAAAAAGAATCATACTTTGGAAAATGTTTTCTTTAAAAACCTTTTGGTATAAGGACAGCATCAAATCAATTTGGTACCAATTTTTGGGAGTAATGAGGTTGCTAACCCTTCCTCATGCGTAACCTACTCCCGAACCCGTTTCTTTTGATTTTACATGAGCCAAATTTCTTTTTTATGGAATAAAATGTTTTAGTAGGTGGCCCAATCGCACCTAAATCAAGAGATTGGTGGCGATTCCACATTTCTGTTTTCAAAAATTCGATCCCCATTGTTTTCAAAATAAAAAAGGGTTTCGACAAGTAGTATAGTTATGGTGAAATCGGAAATATCGTATCCACAAGGACTAAAAGTACTAGTAATTACTATCTTTTTATTATCTAGCCTAAATATTTAAAGGCTGTTTTTAAACTAAAATTAACTATCTAATTGACTAAGAAAGCGGCAGAGAATAAAGTTGGAAAATATTTTAGGAAAACTGATAAAGAATACAATACCCAAGTAAGAATCCACCTAGACTTCACTTATCACTTCTGAATTAGACGATTTATTCACTTGACTTAATCCGTAGAAATCCTTGATTTATGTTAATATTTCTCTCGAGACTAAAAACAACTGACTCTAGGTTGATTAATTGAAATCTCTTTCTAATTAAAACCGCTATTATCGCATTAACTCGATCTATAGATTCCCTTATTAGATTTGACTCTAATCCAGCAAATTTATGTCGTCCTATCTCTAGGATTGCATGCAACTCCGCTTAATTATTGGGGATCTACTCTTAAACAGGGACTTTTGCTCCACTGAATAAGCACATCAAAACCTGAATTAATATCCTGGAATATTAAAGCAAGAATTAAAACTCACAATTAAGAATAAGAACAAGTATTTATCATATAATTCAAATAGTAATAAGATCCATCTTAGGTTTCATCTACCTTAGGTATTTAGGGAGTTTAGTTCATAACAATAGAGGAAAACATCTCAAAATTGGGAAAACAACAAAACATAAAGAGCCCAAGGAACTTCTAAAGAAATTGAATGGAGATCTTCAGTCTTGAAGGAGATCATGCTTCTGAGCTAATTCCAATGGCTGTCCTTGAGAATTTTCTGCTTTCTACTCTCTGTCCCCCTTTTTGATCCTCTTCTAGGGTGTTTATATAGACTTTGGAATGCCCAAATTAGCCCAAAATTAGCCTTTTCTGAATATAATTAGACTTTGGCTCGACAGGGATACGGCCGTGTGCCACGCCCGTGTGAAGATGCTCAGGCCGTGTGCAATTCTGACTTGGTTTAATGTTGACACGGCCATGACACACGGGCGTGTGGCCTACCCGTGTGCCTCACACGGGTGTGTGGATTGCCCGTGTAGAAGTGCCTAGGCATGTGAAACACTGAATTAGGCTCAATTTGTCCGTTTTTGGCCCGTTTCTTGCTCTTTTTGCTATCCTAAGCTCTCCTGAGTGTAAAACATGAAATTAAAGGATTAAGAGCATCAAATTCATTAAATCTTATGATAATCCTTCCAAAAATATGCCAAGCATGGGGTAAAAATATGTATATATTATGGTTTATCACATTCCCTATCTTCTAGCTAAAATCTTTATCCCCTACCTATCGAACCACTCTAGCATCCAACGAATTCTCAACTATCCCTCTCCAAACCTTGGACAGATCTTTTAATTTGTTCGTACTAAATCTCCATCGTTCCACATTAGAGCCATACTTAGCTGAGATCACTTTGTTCCACAACGTTTTTTTACCAACCATAAAACGCCATCTCCATTTTGTTAAGAGAGCTTTGTTTTCTATCCCAAGATTAACCACTCCGGCCCTCATTTTTCTTTTGGGCAACATATCTGTTTCCAACTTACTTTCTCCATTTTTGTTTTCCATCAACCCCACCCCACAGAAAGTTTCTCCTAATTTTATCTATTCTTTTAATTACAGATTCCAAAGCCTGAAATAAGGACATGATGTAAATTGGCAGATTTGATAATACTGAATTTATCAAAATGATTCTAGCAGCCCACGACATCAATCGACATTTCTATCCAGACAGCTTCTTTTTAAAACTCTCAATTACAACCTCCCAAGTAGCCGCCCTCCTCGGATCCGCTTCTAAAGGAATACCCAGATAATTCATAGGCAATACCCTAATCTTACATTTGCATATAGGTGCCATACGATAGAGAAATTCCTCATTCACATCAAACCCCACAATATAAGCTTTTTGAAATTTATACTCAATTCTGAAAAAATCTCAAAACACTGTAGAATAAATTTTATATTTTCCACCCCTTGTTCCTCTGCTTTTAAAAAGAAAATAGTATCGTCCGCAAACTGTAAATGCGTGATCATCTAACCCGGAATAACCCCATGAATACCTTCTATTAAACCCAACGCCCCAGCCTTTTCCTGCAAAAAGTGAAGCACTTTCGTTACAAGAATGAACAGGAATAGAGATAAGGGATCACCTTGTCGCAACCCTCTACCTAAATAAAATTCGTTTGTAACCGAACCATTGACAAGGACAGCCACTCTCGCAGTAGAAACACATTCCATCGACCATCCAATCCATCTGACCCCAAATCCCCTCTTTTGTAAAACTAATTCTAAAAAATCCCATCGGACGCAATCGTATGCCTTAGAGAAGTCTAGTTTAAAAATCAAATTTCCCCCATTTCCTACCATTTTATCCATCAAATGAATCACTTCATTAGCAATGAGAATACCATCAAAAATCTGTCTTCCTCTAATAAACGCACATTGAGTCTCACTTACCAATCCACCAATAACCTCACTTAACCTTTAAGACAGAACTTTAGCAACTATTTTATACAGAGAACAAACCAGACAAACTGGCCGAAAATCAGCTATCTCATTCGAATTATCCATTTTAGGAATTAATGCAATAAATGAGCAATTGAAGGATCTTTCCATCTTTCCAGTTCTATGAAAATCTGACATCATTCTAAACAG
Source organism: Gossypium arboreum (assembly GCF_025698485.1). NCBI lineage: Eukaryota > Viridiplantae > Streptophyta > Magnoliopsida > Malvales > Malvaceae > Gossypium > Gossypium arboreum. The sequence continues at coordinate 126,390,112 of NC_069082.1, read as the reverse complement.
ATCGTCTTTTACTGTATTCGAACATTTTATGAAAAAATAAATATTAAACCCATCCGGTCCAGGAGCTTTAAACTCCTCACAACTCCATATAGCATCTCGAATTTCCTCTATTGAAAAAGGAACCTCCAGTTTTTCAACTTCACTCTCCTTTAATCTCTTAAAATCTAACTCCATTTCCATCCTCCAATTCCTCCCACACCCCCAGAAATGATTTTTAAAAAAATCATACACCCTCTTTTTTAATTCCTTTAGATTGTTACACTAAGACCTTCCAATTTTCATTCTGTAAATGGTCTTTCTTTTTGCTTTTATCTTTGCAGCTCGATGGAAAAAAGCTGTATTCGCGTCTCCTTCTTTTAACCACATCATTCTTGATTTTTGTTGCCATAATGATTCTTTGAATTTCATTGTATCCAAAACTTCTACATTCAATCTTTTTAGCCCCTCCATTTCACCTTCATTTAACACTCTCTTATCACTAATTCAATCTAACACTTTAATCCTATCTTCGTATTCAACAATTCTATTTTCCAATACATTACAGTTATCCCCGTTCCATTTCTTCAATACCCCTTTTAATTTTCTCAAGTTCCTTGTTAAATGCCCATTCAAACTACCTATATTAGACCATCATTTCTCTATCAAGCTCGCACATTCCTTTTTCTTAAGCCACCCGTTTATGAATTTAAATGGCTTAGGTCCCCAATCAATTTCAACATCAGCTAACAAAATTGGAATATGATCAGAAACTGATCTCTTTAACCCCAGCTGCTGAAGATCCTTAATCTGAATCAACCAATGTTCTTCCACCAAAAATCTGTCAAGCCTGCTTTTTTTGTTATCAGGTTCATACCAAGTAAATTTCTTTCCCAACAATGGCAAGTCGATAAGCTTACAAGTTTGGATAAAATTATCAAATTCTCTAGACCCCTTCGTTGAACCTATACACCTGCTTCTTTCACTTCTGCACTGCACCACGTTAAAATCTCCTCCCCTAATCCAAGGACTTGTAAACTGAATTATCAGCTCGGTTAATACCCCTCATAAAATACTTTGCTCATACACTAAGTTGGGAGCATAAACATTGATTAACACAACTTCTAAATCCTCTTTAACCCATCTACCTTTAATAACTAACAATCTACCATCACTTCATTCTTTTAAAAGTAAGAATTCATCTTTATTCCACATAGTCAGCAAACCACCCGATCTACCTGTAGGTGCTACAAACCTAAACTCACAATTATCATCCCCCCATAATTTCTTACAACATCCATAGTAACCAACTCAAGTTTAGTTTCCTGTAAAAAGCAAATATTCGCTTTAGCAAGTCTGTAAATTCTTTTTACAAAGGCCTTTTTCACCTCCGATCCTAATCCCATAATATTTCAAGAAAGTATTCTTATACCCCCTAAAACAAAGTAGGCTACATAACAAGAAACCAAAACAGAAATTCCATTCAAGAATAACTCACCCGCATTCTGTCTCTGAAGCCCCAGATTTCATCGACCTTACCTCTATTGGCCCTCTAATCTCCTTATTTCTTCAATTACCTCTTCCTTGTGACCTCTCACACTTAAACCCAACTTCTTCCCTACTTCCCAAGTTCTGTTTGCCTTCCTTAAAATGACCCTCCTTCGTTTGTTAATATCTGAATCGGATAGCGATAAATTGACTATTGAATCTTCACACCTTACTACCACTTTCCCCTTCTCTAACTTCTCATTTTTTATCCCTCTTTTGCTTCTCCTTTGTCGACAACACTCCGATTTGAATTTCACGCATCGACCTAATATTTCTGTTCAAAAACTTATTCTTCCTCCTATTTTGACTGAGTTGAACAAATTCCTCCCCAAAATTGAAACCAACTACCTCATCTTCCACACACTTATCCCCCGATCCATTGCCCCTTTCGTCAGACTCAACTGGACTACTACCACTTCTTAAATTCAGCCCATTTTCACCTAAAGCGCCCGCCATTTGATCCACATACTTATGATGCCCACAAACCTCACTCGGGACCACTTGGCTATTAAGGCCCATATTTAACAAGTCCTCCCTGGATCTACCCGTTTCTAACCCAGTCCCCACTCCCTCATCAGATAAACATTTATTATTCCCTAGAAAGTTTTCCTCTAACGTTAGATTCTCTGTCGAAGATCTCATGCCACCTTTTTCCATTACTCATTCTTCAAGACTAATTGCATTAATATCACCTCCCACGTCGTTTCACCTCTTATCCCGGCAAAGTTCTGATTCTAACCTGATTCCTGATTCGACTTCTGGTGATTCTCCTTCATCATCCTCCAGCATATTCCTACTCTCTATCTTCTCTTCCAGTAATTCTCTTTCTTTAACCCTAATCAAAAATTTGCGATTACCGACCTCCACCATAATTAATCCTCAATCTGGTTTGGCTGATTGATTGTAATCAACATCTCCATCTTCTCGTAACTATTAGACCCATTCCAACTTTCACCCACAGAGATCAACTTGCCCCATAACTCAGCCACTCTTTTAAAGGATTCATAATTCTAGCAATGTAAAGGTATGCCTGCAACCTCAATCCACGTCACCCTCTCCATTACAAATATCTTCTCCGACCATGGTTCAATTGTTATGAAACACTCCTTCAGATACGCCCAATCATTTTGCTTCAGCACTTCCATATACTCCTAATTCGGAACTTCAATCAGAAAAAATCTCCCTTGAATTCTTTTGATAGATAACTCCCCAAGACCAAACATAGCTATTCTTTTTGCCATACACCTTGAATCACAGACGGTCACTGATTTCCCCACCAAGCATCTTTGCAATTTCCATAACTGTTCTTCATCCACAAAACCTATAACCCCTCTTGTTTGATTCCCATCCTCTTCCAAATAATCCCTATTTTTAATAAAATCCTCCTTCGAGCAAGCAGAGATATCTCCCTTTCCGTTATCATTTCTATCCTTTTCGAAACTATATTGATCCTTATTCCTAAGTCATTGGCATTAGTACTCCTTCTCTTCCAGATCTTCCTTTTACCTCTGAAACTAGCCATTTTCACTCCTATTCTATATCCAAGTAAAACGAAACCATTGAGCCTTTCAATCGCCCTATGAGCATCAGTGTCGTTTGAATACCTAAAAAATCTGAACCTTGTTCCATCTTTGCTTTTCTTGATTGGAACAAAAGCATCTTTCACCTCTCCATGAAAGCTAAATAACGCCCATAGCCCTTTCCAGTGCATAAGAGGAGCCGGAGTGGTTAACCTTGAGATAAAGAATAAAGTTCTCTTAGCAAAATGGAGATGGCGATTGATGGTGGATAAAAATGTGATGTGGAGCAAAGTGATTTTAGCTAAGTATGGTTCTACCACTAAACAATGGCGATTTGATGCGAACAATTTGAAAGATATATCGACGGTTTGGAGAGGGATTGTGGAAAACACTTTTGATGCTAGAGTAAATAGATGGATGGGAGATAAAGATTTCAAATGGAAGGTAGGGAATGGAAAGGATACGTTGTTTTGGGGGATCATTGGTGTGGTAATGGTCCATTAAAATTTGAATTCCCTAGACTTTTTCGTAAAGTTATAAGGGCTTTAATGGGAAATAAACCATGAAGTAATGGCTAAGAGAATTGGTGGGGCTTTGAATATGTTAAGGCTAGGTGTCATCACTTACCTAAAGGTGGCATGAAAACAAGCCAGGTGTTTGTTGGCGAAACATCCCTCCCATGCAAGATTCATATTATATTAATACACTAGTATATTTTTTAATATTTTATTATCTTTTAAAATGTAAAAACGAATCATGTGGGCCAGTCAAGTTTACTTTGTTATTGTATTTTGAGATCATCTAAACATGGACGAAGATAAAGGGTATGTTAGTATACTCTTAAAACAATTTTTTAATTTTATCTAAAAGTTGAATATTCAAAACCCAAGTTTGTTTTAAAAAGACAGAATGAGTCATTTAAACTCAAGCTCAAGCTTTGAACTGTGCTAACATCTGCTCGGACACCAACATTGAAAAACGTAGAAAAACCATCAACACATTATATGTTTATGCAGTTTGTTTCTTCAGAGACTTTGGTTAGAGAGAATATTTTATCTTACCATTTTGTATAATAAATATTTTCAAACTTTAACATTAATGAGTTTAGACTTTTCATCTTTGTACTTAAGTTCTAGATATTTCTCCTCTAAATTTCTCTTTTGAAAAAAATTATGACACTAAATCACACATTTGATTATTTCACTCAATCCATTCAAAAAACACTATTTAATGAATAAGAATAGGTACTCTCGGTTTAGTACATAACTTATACAAATCATCTCAATATATAAGTAATTAAGACTTGCTAACATTTTATATCATTTACAATGAATCTTACCTCGAAACAAGTAACATAATATGTATAAAGAATATCTTCAAATAACTCAAGATAATTCTTAAACTTTCAAGATATTTTTCTTAGTGCAGTCTATTTCGATTCAATTCATCATATTTGAGAAGTTGATTTCCTCAATTCAAATTAAAATCAATATCGAAGATATATTACTACGTGAAATTCGAATATTAAGGATGAATGAAAATCATCCAAAATAATAACAGAAATCTTAGCCGAATAAATTTTATTATCAAAATTTACCGACTCACGTATGACGACCAATTGGTACTAATCCAAAAACTGCTCTAAGTAGTACTAAAAAACTGCGTCAACTTTTTCAATTGATAAATTTTGAATATTCAACCTCTTCAAGTCTTAATATAATACTAAGCACCGTATCATTTTATTTTTGGATCAGTGGGCGTCACTGGTTTTGCTTGGTTAATTGTCATTTTATTTTTAAAAGATATTTATTTTTTAATATTTTATTCTAATATTATACTTATTAATTATTTTGCAAGGTTAAAGTTGATAAGTATTCTATAAAATATAGTAAAATATTAAAAAAATATTTTAAAATTAAGAAAAGAGACACAACTTGTGAAATAAAAAAAAAATTATCACTGTACCAAATATTCACCCTATTACAAATAGAAATTTATTTGATATACCGACGACGAAGTTTTTTACACTCCATAAGTAAATTGAGAGTTTGACAAGTATATTATCGTGTGTAGTAAGAAAAAGAACTTAAATATTTAGATAAATATATCACTTACTACACTTTCAATTTTCTTGTGGAATTTAAAAATCACACTCACAATGTATCAAATAATTATATTTAAAAATATGTTAATTTATTTATATTTAAATAATAAAGTATAATGATGTAAAAGAAATATATACATAAAATTATTAATTATTAAATAAAATTATATATATTAAAATATTAAAAGATATGAATGAATTTAAATACATTCACATTTGTCCATTATAACCAACATGTTTTATTTTAGCTAACCTTATGTACCTGTGTTTATGCCTACGAGAATATAAACACTAATGTCTTAGACTTATTTATTAATGGAGAAGGGATTCGATGAAATTGTGATTTCATGCTATCTTTATCCCTTTTCAATAGGAGCATGACAAATAAGATTTTTTTCTCCTGATTTTTTGCATTTTTAGTTGGATTTGAATTTTTTTCAAGAGAAAAAATCTGAAAAACAAGAGGAAAAATCTAATTTGTCATGCTCTTATTAAAAAGGAATAGAGATGACATGAAATCACGGTTTCACACAATACTTTCTCTTTATAATACTTTCTCTTTATTTATGTTTCATATTGTGACATGTGAAAATTAAGTCATGGATTGAAAAAAAAAAAGATTAATTTGACCAATTGATTAAGAATCCACATGTTTGATTTTCTTTTGCAATTACAAGTTATTTGATTTAATTCAAGGGTTTTATTTTATACATTAGAAATGAAATTAAAAAATTAGTATGTGTATATTTTTTAATTAAATTTTATACAATACAAGTTTTTAATGGATGAAATGAAATTTGAATCTTCAACTTTATTTTGCTTGTATAATCTTCAATGTGTGTTGGATAATCTTATTTATAGTTAGGTTAACATGTTGCTTGATTTGATACCCTAAATAAAATAGTATTATTTGAATTCAACCCTTAAATATATATTTTATATTTTATATTTTATATTCAGTAGCGTTCAAAGTTTCCTGCGCTTAGATAATCAAATTAAAAAATTGGGAAGTTAATTTACAAGCTATAAATAGACCTAAATCTCTACGTAAAGAAAACCAAGTTAATTATCAAGCTAATTTAGTTCAAGGAAACCTTCCCTTGAGAGTATAAAAAAAAAATTAAGAACATGGGTGTCAATGCTGAGAATAAGTTTCCAGCCATTGAGTTCCGTTCATCGGATTTGAAGCGAGGAACCGATGGATGGCGCAATTTGTGCAAAAAGGTTCAAGAGGCTTGTGAGAAATTCGGTTGTTTTGAGGTGGTTTATGATACGATATCGACGAAAGTCCGAGAAGAGAGTTTTGGGTTGATGAAAGAATTGGTTGAGGTCCCGGTGGAAAGGAAACAAAAGAACACTAGTCCCATGCCTTATCATGGGTGGGTTGGACCATGCGAGCAAGTTTCTTTGTTGTATGAAGGTTTCGGAATTGGAAATGCCTCCAACTATGACTCTGTTAAAAGCTTTACTCAACTTATGTGGCCTGAAGGTCACCCACACTTTTGGTAACAATAATTCTTCAACTTTTTAAATATTATAAAATTTTTTATTTAGAACTGACAATATCTATTTTTAAATATTAGATGTTCATAATATGATAAGGAATTATAAGTATTGGTATTATATGAATCATTAAGTTAAATTTTAGGTTGTCAACTAAAGCATAGTGGAGTGACAAAAGATTGGTGGTAAAATTTTAAATCTTACAAATCATGTTAATTATTTGATTTTTTGTCTCAGCGACACTATACATACTATTGGAACACAAATGGAGGAGCTAAACAAATTAATCTGGTTAATGCTAATTGATAGTTATGGATTAGGAGATGACTCATTGAAGTTGAACTACACAACATTAGTGCGGATGATGAAATATATGGCTCCTCCACCGGGGGAGTATGAGAGAGGACTCTTTGCTCATACTGATAAACCAGTCAGCACACTTATTTGTGAGGATCAAGTTTCAGGATTGGAAATTGAGGTCAACGATGGCCAATGGATCAAGTTGACCAATTTATCTCCTTCTTCTTTTGTCTATGTGGTTGGAGATCCTCTCAGGGTATGTTTGTGTATATGATTAATATTTAATTTTATTTAATAAAACTTAAATTTTATGATCTATATGAATAAAACATGAAATATAATAAAATTTTATACAATAATTAAGTTCAAATATTTTACGTTTTAGAATTACTTTATTAATGAGAGAAAATTTTATTTTTTAAACAGTAAAATAAGTTATATATAGATAATGTGAACAATTAATTACCATAAAATATTTAGTAATATTTTCAAATTAAATCTCGAGTTTAAATTTTGAATAACTAGTTTATCATGTTCATAATATATTTTAGATTATTGATGTTAAATGTGAATACTTATCATAAAATTTATACCTATTGATGTTGATTTTGGAAATTGAAGGCATGGAGTAATGGAAGGTTGAAATCAGTAAATCACAGAGTGATGATGAGCGGAGACAAAGATCGATACTCTATAGCAGCCTTTGCCATTCCAAATGAGGGTACCATAATCAAGACACCCAAAGAGCTTATAGATGACCAACATCCTCAACTTTTCAAGGACTTCGATTTCATGGAATTCTTCCTTTTTGCCTTTTCCGACCCAGCAAGGCACATCGACAACGGGGAGTTGCTCCATGTCTTTGCTGGCCTCTCACCACCAGTTTCCAATTAAAATCATGCCCATATCAACAAGTAAACTCCCGGTTATGGCTTAAAATCAATGTTACAAATAATAAACTGAGTTCTATACTCGAAATCTGCGTTCTTGTATTGTACTACTATGTTATGGTTAGTAATAATTGTATAATTGTATTGTATCAAAGGTTACTAAATCTATTGTGTAATTGAGTCTATTTATATGTGCTTTTCAATTATTTAATTATATAAAATTTATAATAACACGTGTCAATATCCTGACATTATATATTTATAGTAAATAACATTATAAAACTCTCCATAATCATCACGAAATTCTCACCAAAATTCATATGCGACTATATCTTGTCACTCTAAAAAAGGCCATTGTTGATTAGCGTGTTTGAATCAGGGTTACAAAGGCCCTTTAAATAAGCTTAGATTAGAGGTCTAATCAAACTAAAATAATCCTAAAGTAATCGGAGTCCAACTTGGATAAGAAATCTTGCTTGGAGTCTAAAACGTGGTTGCCAAATAGGAGAACATGTCGTGACGTACCGTCTCTCCTCGTCACAACGTCAATGTCGCATTTGCTTGGGATTTTCATCGCATTGTGATTTCAGGCCTGTTTTGGCCTTTCTTCAATTGCTCATCGAATCTCATCTAAGGTGTTTGCAACATGTTCGATAAATGCGAGGTACATCCCACAATATTATATACTATTGAAAAAAGCCTTTATTATATATTAAGCACTTAGTTGAGTTTGTAGCGACGTAAAAATTTTAGCTTAGCTTGGTCGCTAATTGTGGCGATTTATTGAAAAAAAGTTTGAAATTTGACGTTTGATTTTTGAAATAAACAGCGAGTCGCCACCGATCCTTTTTCCTAGGTGTGATCGGACACCTATTAGATCTCTTATTAAAACAAATAAAAGGCTAAGTTTAGGTCTACGTTAAAATCCAAAGAAAATTTAGGGTTCGGGAGTCAGTTACGCACGAGGAAGGTATTAGCACCCTCGCGACACCCAAAATTGGTATTTTATTAAACACATGTTGTCTTGATTTTCAAAAATACGAATTCAATTTGACATTTAAGTATGATCCGATTGAAGGAAATGAGAAGTTGCAAGTTTTTTGTTTTTAGAAGGACGTCCGTTTTAACACGAGCGATTAATTTCACCCAACATAGCGATGAAATCGATGACTTAATGTTAAAATCGGTACATTGCCTTATTCTTAAAATTAAAATGTAAAAAGTTTTTAAAATGATAGTAAAAAAATCCAAGAATATTATTGTCAAAAAATGCGAATAATGATGTGAATAATAAAATATATAAAATATAAAATATTAAAATATCAAAATATTAGAATAATAATAATTAATATTGACAAATAAAAAATAAAATAGAAATAAAAAAATGTACATAATATATATATTAGAAATAATAATGATGTTTAAAATCAATACTATTAATAATACTACATCAATATGTACATATATAAAAAATAAATACGTGCTAATATTAAAAATATGTACATAATATAGTGTTAAAAATACATACATAATATAGTTAAGATTTATACATAAGATAACATGTAAAATATATATATATATATATATATAAATAATATAATATTAAAGATATATACATAAAATAATATAATATATATATACATAATATAGAATTTAAAATATACCTAATATATTAAAAGAATATATATAATATAATATTAAGAAATATAATAATAACAAAAAAGGAGAGAGAGGGAGAGGGTGGATGATTTTCGCCACAAGGTCGGCCATCGTCTCCGTCGTCGGACCACTTGGCGCCACCAAGTACATCGGCAATGGACCTCAAAAAACTTTTTCGGTAAAAATGGGTAAGCTTCCTCCTTTTATTTTTTTTTTTACTTTCGCATAAAAGAAACAAAATAAGATTGAAAGGAAAACAATAAGTAAACAAAGAACTTAAAATGAGAATAGACAAAGAAACCTCTTTGCTTTGATCTTTGATTAATCTTCAAAAAACTAGCTTCTCAAAAACTAGCCTTCACAATAACTCTTCTCCTTGATTACTTTAAAAGAAACCTCTCCAAAATCCTTTACAATAACTTTCTCTCCCAAAATTCTCCAAAAAAATCCCCATATACAAAATATGAGAAGGCTTATATAGCCATTTACAAAATATTTTTTTATTGTTTATGTCTTCATTTGTAGGTACAAGTGGTGGTGGAGCAAGTGTGGTTAGTGGAGTAGGTAATGGAGTAAGTGTGGCTAGTGGATTTGGTGGTGGAGAAGGTGTAGCTAATGGAGTTGGTGGTGGAAAAGGAGTGGCTAGTGGAGTTGGTGGTGGAAAAGGTGTGGCTAGTTGAGAAAAGTTTAAGTTGTGGGCTAGGTTTTTTTATTTTGATTTGGGCTTAGGGTTTGGGCCATTGGGATTTTGATGTAAATTGGGCTTTGGGTAGTTAAGATTTTGGGTTTTGGGTTTAATTTTGGTGGGTTAGGTAAGGCTAAATTGGGTTTTGATGTAAATGGGCTAAAATTGGCCACAACAGCTGCCCCTCTTTGCTTATTATCGTGTAACGAGAATAGAGCAAAGATATAAAGAAAGGCCAATTTTGCCCGGTCTTGCTAAGTATGGACTTCTTTGGTGCTCTTCTCATCCAGGTAGTCTCTTTCCAGTCCATCACATCTTGTAGCTTTGGTTCAATCCACTGCAAATTCAGAGATATCCCTTGTAGCTTCAATCTGTTCCAATGTAATTCAATATGCTCTTCTGTCGCTTCAGTGAGATAAGGTTTTGGGTCTTCTCTTCTGCCACTTTAGAAAGGCAAGATCTGATATCCTCGATCAACTCCACTGCAAATTCAGGGAGACAAAATCTGGTGTCTTCAATCAGCTCTAATATTGATTCTTTACTCGACATGTGATCCTGAGCTCAACTCATTTCTCGCAATATGAATTGACTCTGTAAAACTAGACATTAAAAACAGAAATTGAAAATAGCTCAGCACGTGAGCCAAGGCTCAACTCACCTCTCGCAAAAGTAGATTTTGAAAATACCTCGACATGTGAACCCAAGGCTCAACTCACATCTCGCAATATGAGTTGATTTTTGAAAAATATAAATTGAAAAAACAGAAATTGAAAAGCAGAAATTAAAAACAGAATTTGAAAAGACCTTAATGTATGGCCCGAGACTCAACTCACCTCTCGTAATATGAGTTGATTTTTGAAAAGCAGAAATTGAAAACGCCTCAACGTGTGACCCGAGACTCAACTCACCTCTCGCAATATGAGTTGATTCTTTTGAAAAGCAGAAATTGAAAATAGCTCAGCATGTGAGCAAAGGCTCAACTCACCTCTCACAATATGAGTTGATTCTTTTGAAAAGCAGAAATTGAAAATAGCTTAGCACGTGAGCAAAGGCTCAACTCACTTCTCACAATATGAGTTGATTTTTGAAAAACAGAAATTAAAAGGCTCAACTCACCTCTCAATATAAGTTGATTTTTGAAAAGTAAAAATTAAAAACAGAGTTTGAAAGACAGAATTTGAAAATACCTCGGCATGTGACTCGAGGCTCAACTCACCTCTCGCAATATAAGTTGATATTTTGAAAAGCAGAAATTGGAAAAAAACAGAAATTGAAAATACACAGCGTGTCACGAGGCTCAATTCACCTCTCACAATATGAGTTGATTTATTTTTTTGAAATTAAAACACAAAAATCGACAATTCCTCAGCGTGTCCCGAGGCTCAACTCACCTCTTACAATATGAGTTGATTTTTGAAAAACAGAAATTGAAATTACCTCAGCATGTCCTGAAGCTCAACTCACCTCTCGTAATATGAGTTGATTTTGACAAACAGAAACAGAAATTGAAAATACCTCAGCACGTGAGCCGAGGCTCAACTCACTTCTTGCAATATGAATTGATTTTTTTGACAATAGAAATTGCAATTACCTCAACATGTCCCGAGGCTCAACTCACCTCTCGCAATATGAGTTGATTTTTGAAAAACATAAATTGGAACACAAAAATTGACACTACCTCAGCGTGCCCCGAGGCTCAACTCACCTCTCGCAATATGAGTTGATTTTTGAAAAACAGAAATTTAAAAATACCTCAGCGTGTCCTGAGGCTCAACTCACCTCTCGCAATATGAGTTGATTTTTTTACGAACAGAAATTGAAAAATAGAAATTGAAAAGACCTCAGCATGTGAGCCGAGGCTCAACTCACCTCTCGCAATATGAGTTGATTTTTGAGAAACAGAAATTGAAATTACCTCAGCGTGTCCCGAGACTCAACTCATTTTGAACAGAAATTGAAATTACCTCAACGTGTCTTGAGGCTCAACTCATTTCTCGCAATATGAGTTGAATTTTGAAAATGAAATTGAAATTACCTCAACGTGTCTTGAGGCTCAACTCATTTCTCGCAATATGAGTTGAATTTTTTTTTTGAAAGACAGAAATTGAAAATACCTCAGCATATGAACCGAGGCTCAACTCACCTCTCGCAATATGAGCTGATTTTGAAAAAGTAGAAATTAAAAGGTTCAACCCACCTCTCGCAATATGAGTTGATTCTTGAACAACATAAATTGAAAATAGAAATTGAAAATACCTCAGCGTGACCTGAGGCTCAACTCACCTCTCGCAATATGAGCTGATTTTGAAAAAGTAGAAATTAAAAGGTTCAACCCACTTCTCGCAATATGAGTTGATTCTTGAACAACGTAAATTGAAAACAGAAATTGAAAATACCTCAACAGTGACTCGAGGCTCAACTCACCTCTCGCAATATGAGCTGATTTTGAAAAAGTAGAAATTAAAAGGTTCAACCCACCTCTCACAATATGAGTTGATTCTTGAACAACGTAAATTGAAAAAAGAAATTGAAAATACCTCAGCGTGACCTGAGGCTCAACTCACCTCTCGCATTATGAGCTGATTTTGAAAAAGTAGAAATTAAAAGGTTCAACCCACCTCTCGCAATATGAGTTGATTCTTGAACAACGTAAATTGAAAAAAGAAATTGAAAATACCTCAGCGTGACCTGAGGCTCAACTCACCTCTCGCATTATGAGCTGATTTTGAAAAAGTAGAAATTAAAAGGTTCAACCCACCTCTCGCAATATGAGTTGATTCTTGAACAACGTAAATTGAAAATAGAAATTGAAAATACCTCAGCGCGTGAGCCGAGGCTCAACTCACTTCTTGCAATATGAATTGATTTTTTTGACAATAGAAATTGCAATTACCTCAACATGTCTCGAGGCTCAACTCACCTCTCGCAATATGAGTTGATTTTTGAAAAACAGAAATTTAAAAATACCTCAGCGTGTCCTGAGGCTCAACTCACCTCTCTCAATATGAGTTGATTTTTTTTTATGAACAGAAATTGAAAAACAGAAATTGAAAAGACCTCAGCATGTGAGCCGAGGCTTAACCCACCTCTCGCAATATGAGTTAATTTTTGATAAACAAAAATTGAAATTACCTCAGCGTGTCCCGAGGCTCAACTCACCTCTCGCAATATGAGTTGATTTTTTGAAAACAGAATTTAAAATACCTCAACGTGTCACGAGGCTCAACTCACCTCTCGCAATATGAGTTGATTTTTGAAAAAGCAGAATTTAAAATACCTCAGCGTGTCCTGAGGCTCAACTCACCTCTCGCAATATGAGTTGATTTTTTTTTTACGAACAGAAATTGAAAAGACCTCAGCATGTGAGCCGAGGCTCAACTCACCTCTCGCAATATGAGTTGATTTTTTTGAAGAGCAGAAATTGGAAAGCAGAAATCGAAAATACCTCAGTGTGCCCTGAGGCTCAACTCACCTCTCGCAATATGAGTTGATTTTTGGAACAGAAATAAAACATTAGATTACCAAAACATGTCATCTGGAGGAACTCATGTGTCTTTTCAGCTATCATCACATCCTCTTGCTCTACTGGCGTACCTGTAAATGTCATGCATGATGTTATCATGATATGCACATGTTTGTCTTAAATGCATTTATGCCTACATGATTATGATATGAGCTTTAGGCATGTTTGTCATATATCCCTTTTTCGTCACGATTTTTGATGATCTGTGTTCATTGCTTTGATTCTTGACTTTCTCTTCAGGCTATGTACCCGTCCTCAGGCTTCATGAATAATCTGTATTTCCCAGATATCACTCTTTGGCCCCTGGTTGAGCTTTGTCCTTGCATTGAGGCTCTTGTACTTATCAAATTCTTACCCGGGTAATGCTTAACATTTCTTTTGTTTAGAGTATGTCATTTCACTATTTATCATGTAAATGAACCCATAATGAGATGCATGAAAAAGGTCAGATAGGGACAAAAATGATATTTCATATTCATCTATTTCAAATGTGGTAAACAAAGCAAGTTAAACAATGAGAGTAAAAAATGTCAAAAAGAAAGAAAGGATCGTATTCAAAGGATACAAATGCTCTAGATATTCAACACATGAACTCTTCCTCATTTCTCAATCAAAAATCTTTTCGAGCGCGGCTTCTTGCGTAGAAGATTTCGAGCTTTCAGAAATGCTTCAAATACTGTAGTCTCTCTGCTTGACCTATCGTTCGACCACCAGGTTTGTTTTATTAGGACGCCCTCTCGGGTTTTCATCCTAATCTTTTTGTACTAATCAAGACGCCCTTTTCGAGTTTTCGCCTTGATCCCCCTTTTTTTTCTTTTTTTCTTTTTTAAGATGCCCTTTTCGGGTTTTCATCTTAAGCATAATACTTCTTCACAGCATCTGAGTTCACTGGATCCGACAACTCTTTCCCATCCATCTCGGTAAGGATCAAAGCTCCTCCTGAGAATGCCTTCTTTACGACGTACGGTCCTTCCCAGTTTGGTGCCCATTTCCCTCGCAGATCTTTTTGTATTGGGAGAATTTTTCTCAGCACGAGTTCTCCTTCATGGAATTCTCTTGGTCGCACCTTCTTGTCATGGGCTGCTATCATTCTTTTTTGGTACATCTGCCCGTGACAAATTGCCCTGAGATGCTTTTCTTCAATGAGGTTCAGCTGATCATATCGAGCTTGTACCCATTCTGCTTCTTCTAACTTTGATTCCATTAAGACTCGTAGAGAAGGGATCTCAACCTCGATAGGTAGCACAGCTTCCATTTCATATACAAATGTGCGATATGTAAACAAAGCAAATGGAAGCTTCTTGTGCCAATCTTTAAACGTCTCAGTCATTTTCCCAATGATCCTCTTAATATTTTTATTGGCTGCTTCAACAGCCCCGTTCATCTTTGGGCGATAGGGCGAGGAGTTATGATGCTTTATTTGGAATTGCTCGCATACTTTATCATCTTGTTATTCAGATTCATGGCATTATCTGAAATGATTCTTTCAGGCAAACCATATCGACAAATGATTTCCTTCTTCAAACACCTGCAAACTGCAGTCTTGGTCACATTGGCAAATGAAGCGGCTTCTATCCATTTTGTGAAGTAATCAATGACCACAAAAATTTATTGATGTCCATTAGAAGCTTTCAGGAAAATAGGCCTTATGACATCCATGCCCCACATAGAAAAAAGCCACGGAGAAGTCATGACGTGAAGGGGCGAAGGGGCTACATGAATTGTATCGCCGTATTGACATTTGTGGCATTTTCTGGCAAAACTAATGCAGTCACTTTCCATCGTCAACCAGTAGTAACCGAGTCTCATAGTCTTTCTAGCCATACTGAAACCATTGGCATGTGTCCCACAGATTCCCTCATGGACATCTTCAAGTATCTTTCTAGCTTCAACATCATCTACACATCTCAAAAGCATCTGATCCTTTCCTCTTTTATATAGGATATCCCCATCAAGAACAAATCCCGCTGCCATTCTTTTAATTGTTCTTTTATCGTTCTCATTCGCTTGTTTGGGATAGCTTTGATTCTTGTTATATTCTAAGATATCATGGAACCATGGCCGTCCGTCTGCCTCTTTCTCAATGCTACAACAGTGTGCAGGGACCTCGTATATGCTCATTTTGAGGGGCATTATTTCTGCTTCTCTACTTGCTTTGAACATTGAAGCCAAAGTGGCCAGGGCATCAACCAGTTGGTTCTCTTCTCGTGGGAAGTAATGAAAAGTTATTTCTTTGAATTCCTTGATCAATCCAGCCACTAAATCGCTGTACTTAATCAATTTTGAGTCCTTCACTTCCCACTCTCCACGGATTTGGTAAATCACTAGGGCTGAGTCCCCGTACACCTCCAAGATCTCGATGTTTCGTTCGATAGCTGCACGAAGCCCCATGATACAGGCCTTATATTCTGCGATATTATTGGTACAGAAGAAGTTCAGTCTTGCAGTGAACGGATAATGATTCCTGTCTGGTGATACCAGGATTGCTCCAATTCCATGCCCTAAAGCATTTGACACACCATCAAAGCACATCTTCCATGACTTCTCTTTTGATGACTCGGATTCTATTTTTGTGATGCACATTAAGTCTTCGTCTGGAAAATCAAATCTTAAAGGCTCATATTCCTCTGTCGTTCGAGTTGCTAAGAAATCAGCTATTGCGCTCCCTTTTATCGACTTCTGACTTACATAGGCAATGTCATATTCCGAAAGGAGGATCTGCCATCGTGCCATTCTTCCTGATAGTGCCGGCGATTCCATCATGTATTTTATTGGGTCCAGCTTTGAAATTAGCCATGTCGTGTGATACAACATATATTGTCTGAGTCTCCGAGCTACCCAAACCAGAGCGCAACAATATTTCTCAATGGACGAATATTTTGCCTCATATTCAGTGAACTTTTTGCTGAGGTAGTAGATCGCTTTTTCTTTCTTTCCTGACTCGTCGTGTTGCCCCAGTACGCAACCCATTGAACTTTCGAACACAGTCAAATACAATATCAATGGTCTTCCAGGAGTTGGCGGTACTAGCACTGGAGGACTGGACAAATATTGTTTTATCTTATCAAAGGCCACCAGGCATTCCTCGTTCCATTCTCCCGGGTTATGTTTTCGAAGAAGCCGAAAGATTGGGTCGTATTGGTTGGTAAGTTGAGCGATAAACCGGGCGATGTAGTTTAATCTCCCTAAAAATCCTCTAACTTCCTTTTGCGTGCGCGGAGGTGGTAATTCTTAGATGGCTTTTATTTTATCTGGATCAACTTCAATACCTCTTTCACTGACAATGAAGCCTAGCAACTTTCCCGAGGTAGTCCCAAATGTACATTTGGCTGGATTAAGCTTTAGCTGAAACTTTCTCAGCCTTTCGAACAACTTCTTGAGGTTCACTACATGCTCTTCTTCCCCACGGGATTTAGCAATCATATCGTCGACATAGACCTCTATTTCTTTATGCATTATATCATGGAATAACGTCACCATAGCCCTCTGATATGTTGCCCCTACATTCTTTAACCCAAAAGGCATCACCTTGTAGCAGAATGTTCCCCACATCGTTATGAAGGTAGTTTTCTCCATATCTTCCGGGGCCATTTTGATCTGATTGTACCCTGAGAATCCATCCATGAAAGAAAACAATGAATGTTTTGCTGTGTTGTCCACCAACGTGTCAATATGTGGCAAGGGAAAATTATCTTTTAGGCTTGCTCGATTCAGGTCACGGTAATCCACGCACATTCGTACTTTGCCATCTTTCTTTGGTACCGGAACT
The DNA here is from genome assembly GCF_025698485.1 of Gossypium arboreum. Lineage (NCBI taxonomy): Eukaryota > Viridiplantae > Streptophyta > Magnoliopsida > Malvales > Malvaceae > Gossypium > Gossypium arboreum. The sequence goes on along the minus strand of NC_069082.1, from coordinate 126,372,635 downwards.
GTGTTAGCCACCCATTCTGGATATTTAGAGGCTTGTAGGAAGCCAGCATCAAATTGCTTCTTGACTTCATTTTTTATTTTCAACAAGATTTGGTCTCATCCGTCTTAATTTTTCTTTGGATGGGCTTGCATTCGCTTTAATGGGAGCTTATGGACCACTAAATCTTCATCTAGCCCTGCATGTCTGGTATGACCATGCGAAAACATCTTTGTATTCAGCGAGTAAAATGATCAAACTATGTCGGTACTCTCTGAAATAGAAGTCCCAATCTTCACTTCTTGTTTCCTCTCTTGATTGCCCAAATTTATTGTTTCCACATTCTTCATGAGGCAAAATCATTTATTCTCTTGTTCCACCATTCTTAACAATTCAGAGACGAGACATAATCTTGACATTTTCTTGACTTCAAATTCTCCTAAGCAAACAACCTTCTCAAAATCAATTTCAAGATTCGTAACGGGTTTATTCATGTCGTCAATATCTGAGCACCTGAAAGTTGAATGGAAAAGGAAGCTATAGAGGGGCATCCAAGTATTGGAATCAACAAAGAAATGTCATGTCATGGCAATGAGGCAAATGTGAGTATAGGCTATGAAATGAGAAAATGATTATGAAATTAGCGATAATGCAAAAAAAAATCGTGACAAAATGCATCTTTATTGATATTCATTTAAATGATAAAGAGCAAATCCAAACTCTTACGAAAGAATTCTATTATATCTAAGGACATAACAGAATGTTAACATTTGAGCATTACTCTGAAGACTTATAAACTACAAGAAGATCCTCGGCAGTCCAATTGTTCAACATGAAACCCGGGGGACAAGGGTGTATCTTTGAGACGTCTTTACTCGCGTCAGCTCCTTTATCAATGACATTTATACTGATATTTTGAAAACCCTTTTCAATTAACCATAGCGTGTTTCGTGGACCATCTTGTTCAGGGTACATCATTCCCACAGATGTAAATATTTTTGACAAAGGAGGGTACTCTATTGGTTCCCATTCTGGTTCTTGGCCCAAAGTTCTTGCAATCCTTCTTTCCTGATCTTTTTTCCACTGTATTATTCTTTGACGTATGTCATTTGGAACCCCAAACGATGTCGGGCCTGTGGTGCACTAGCTTTAAAGCCACGACTATTCCTTGCAGATATCTCCCTAAACCTCTTCTCACTCGAGCTCCCCTTCCTACGGTCAATTTGACACCCATTCTAGTATTTCTCGACAGTTTTGGCATCGGAATTCTGTTTCCCTCAACAACAAAAGTGGCATTGACGAATTCAAGGGATCGGAAGGAACATTCCAATACGTTTTTGTTCACTTCCAAGTACGGTGCATCGGCAGAGACAGATGCGACAATGTCTTCTTCTCTCTCGACAGTGACCAAACAACCGTCCATGATAAATTTCACCTTTTGATGGAGGGATGATGGGACTGCTCCAGCAGAATGGATCCAGGGTCTTCCCAAAAGGCAGTTATAAGAGGGTGTAATGTCCATGACTTGGAACTCGACATCATAAATGTAAGGGCCCACTTCTAAAGGGATTTCGATCTTTCCCATGACTTCGCACCTCGTTCCGTCGAATGCCCTTACCGTGGAATGACAGGGCCTTAAGTAGGACAAATCCATCGGTATTCTAGAAAGTGTGGTCAATGGCATAACATTTAACCCTGACCCATTATCGACGAGTACGTTCGGTATTATGTAACCCTTGCAGTGAGTCGTGATATGTAGCGCTTTCACCGAGCCCCTACCATTTGGCGGTATCTCATCATCACTAAAAGAGATGAAATTGTCCGCATTTAGATTATTTACCCACCTATCAAGCTTCTCAATGGATATGTTGTTGGCCACATAAGCTTGATTTAACACCTTCAATAAAGTATTCCGGTGTGGCTCTGAATTTAACAGTAGAGATAAAACTTAGATTCGTGCTGGCTGCTTACTCAATTGTTCCACCACACTATACTCGCTGTGCTTGATAAATTTCAAGAATTCCTGAGCTTCTTCCTCATTCACAGGCTTTTTGGTTTCTTGCACGGGTGGAATTTCTTGCTCGACTTCGACTTCGTGCATCACTGCTTTCCCTTTTTGCTTCCAATCGCTATTCTTTTTTACTGGTTCGACTTCTTTCGAATAACAACGCCCACTGCGGGTAAAATGACCTACTTCCCCAATGTCTTTAGTTATGGCTTCGGGCTTTTCCCCTTCAGGTGCGATGATATTGACATTGTACTTCTACGGTACTACTTTATTGTCCTTATAAGGGAAAAGAGATGGTACTTCGATTATCATTTTTGGTTTCACCGGCTCCTTCTTCGCGTCATAATAAATTATTAACGGTCGGTCGGTGCTATATAGGAAACCCGATGATTGATTGTCAGAAGCGCATATTTCTCCTCTATCGGCCTCCTCGCTTTTATAAAAGATCCCGATCTCCTTGTTATCCATCATACTTTACAGTAATCCTCTGAACTCGTCGCAGGACTGAATTTCGTGCCCTTCAACGCCATGGAACTCACAAAAACTGTGACCTTTTGCATCTTTTCCTTCGAATACTCCGTCAAGACGATAGAGCAACTCTTTTTCAACTAGTACCTCCCAGATTTTCTGCAGAGGTGTTCTTATTTCAGAAACCCATCTTCTACTTTACCGTTCATTTTCCTCTCCTACTGCGCTCACATTTCCTTCGGTGTGGTTTGGGAATGGATTCCCGGTCGTACTGCCAGTACCATCAAATCGCAAAATGCCCGCATCGATGAGCCCTTGAACTCTCCTTTTGAAAGCAAGACAGTTCTCAGTAGAATACCCCTGGTTCCTCGCATGGTATGCACAACTAGCGTTTGGATCGTACCATTTTGGGTATGGAGGTTTAAGGGGGGCCATGTAATGGGGAGATATCAATTGTTTCTCCAAGAGTTTTGGGTACAATTCCCCATACGACACAGGGATAGGAGTAAATTATGGCCTCTCGGGGTTGGGCCTTGTTGGTCTTGGTTCATTTCTGGGTTGGCTTTGAGCAGGTATCGTGTTTTGCGGGAATGAGGTGATGGGTCTTTGGTTGTTCGTGGCGTAAACGGGATAGGAAGGAGGTGGTGCTTGGTAGTAAGGGTTTTGAAGGGAATAATAGAAATTTAGAGGTGGATAATTTCGAGGTCGAGATTGGTTCGGATATGGATTAGAGGCATAACGGCTTCCCATTCCCACCATGTGGGCTTCTGGTTCTTTCTTCTTCATAGGTGCTGCCCTTTTTGAACCTTCCATTCTACCGCTCTTGACGGCATTCTCTATGAGCTCATCAGATATTACAATATTCGCAAACTCCTTCGTGGCACTTCCCACTAGTTTGTCATAAAACGGCGCATTTAAGGTGTTGATAAAGAGAACGGTTATCTCCGTTTTTATTAGTGGGGGCTCCACTTGGGCCGAGACGTCTCTCCATCTCTGCGCAAGATATCGTCGAAGGTCTCGATGGCTTTTTCTCCATCATTTGCAAGGTCATCCGATTCGGCACCATGTCCGATACATGCTTGTCTTTGCTCGCAGAATGCAGACGCCAAGTTCTTCCAGGATCAAATCTTTTCTCTACTAAGTTGGTTGTACCACCGAAGAGCTGACCCTGTTAGACTATCTTGAAAGCAATGTATGAGTAGTTTATCCTCGTTCACATAACCGGTCATTTTTTGACAGAACATAATGAGATGTGCTTTTGGGAACCTTGTCCCATCATACTTCTCAAAATCAGGCACTTTGAACTTCGGAGGCAAAATTAGATCAGGTACCAAACTGAGTTCCTTGGCACCTAGTGCGGAGAAGACTTCAGTGCCTAGACTCCTATATTTTGCGTCATGGTTATCCAATTTCAACTTGGCTACCTCTGCTGGGTCATCCAGATCTGGAACTAGTGGATCAGCAGGACTAGCCCCTGGGTTCGACGCGAATATTCCTTGCCCTAAATTAGTGGGTGGAGCAGGTGGCATAGGTGGATATTCCAAGCCTGTGGGTTTCCCTTAAGTATACCCTCTTTGTGTTGTATACACGGATGGTGGAGTAAATCCCGGGGGATAGAGTGGATCCTGATCGTGGTGAATTCTTAACCGAAGTTCCATAACATCGGGGTTCTGCATGGGTCCTTTTCCTTTGACCAAAGTTGTCATCATCTCCATTATTTTAGCCATCTGATCTCTTTGCTTGAGTGATTCCTCTCGAGATCTCACCATTAGGTCTCTCGTCTCTTGTTGCGATTTGGCCAGTTGCTCTTGTAATTCCTTTTGAGCCCTTTCCATCCTTTCAATTCTCTCATTGAATTCAGCCTCCATTACTCTAGCTTGTCGGCGCGTTTTATACGGATGACGTGGTTCGATCTTGTGGTATTACAACTGCGAATTATATATTTTATCTTCAGCGACCGAGTATGGGATATGCAATGTATGAATGAATGCATGAATGAATGCATGAATGTCAAATGAATGTCAGTCATGAATGAATATGCAAAAATTTGGTGTTAATTTCCAGATAGCCCCTATTTAGGCATTTCCTTAATCAAAGGAGTATAACACAACGTTTCGGTCACTCGTATAATTGACTCCTCCATTAGAAACTCGTTTTTGGCAACCAATCTCTAATCAAGACCTTCCTAACAAGATGCCTTCGATGCATGATGAAAAATAAAAATACAGACAAATGACCTTGGTTAGTGCAACAATATAAACAGAGAAAAACTGTGGAAAATCTAACAAATTAAGCTACTTGGTCCAGTGGACTCGATTCCCTTGCTTAGAAAGCACAAATGTAAAAGAAATAGAAGGTAAGATGTGCTTTTCCCGTGTACTTATTTCGGTGACTACTAAACGAGCGGAGGTTCGGCATGGCTCTAGTTGGGTGGCTCGTATGGTTCACTATATGCGGTTTTGGTTCTAGACAGGTACTCGAATTGTTCGTACTATCATCTGCTAAGATTAGCACGAAGCCTCGGTCATAACCCATCACAGGCTCACGAGTTCAATTCGAGGGATTACATTTACTTATGCCTATGCGGAGGGACAAGTTAACTCACGAAAGCATCACTACAGGAAAATAGACTTTTAGCGGCGCTTTTTTTAGCCTTTAGCGGCGCTTTTAGGCGCCACTAAAACTTTTAGCGGCGCTTTCTAAAACGCCGCAAAAAACGCAGCTATATGTAACGCCACAAAAATTTGTGGCGTTTGTTGGAAAAAAATGCCGCTAAAGGTCAAGGCTTTTAGCGGCGTGGGACAAGCGCCGCTAAAGGTCCAGCCTTTTAGCGGCGTTTGTGGGAAAAGCGCCGCTAAAGGTCAAGGCTTTTAGCGGCGTTTGTGGGACAAGCGCCGCTAAAGGTCCAGCCTTTTAGCGGCGTTTGTGGGAAAAGCGCCGCTAAAGGTCAAGGCTTTTAGCGGCGTTTGTGGGAAAAGCGCCGCTAAAGGTCAAGGCTTTTAGCGGCGTTTGTGGGAAAAGCGCCGCTAAAGGTCAAGGCTTTTTAGCGGCGTTTGTGGTAAAAGCCGCTAAAGGTCAAGGCTTTTAGCGGCGTTTGTGAAAGCCGCTAAAAGTCAAGGCTTTTAGCGGCGCTTTTTTACAAACGCCGCTAAATTTGGCGATTTATAATATTTTTTCACCAATATCCAACCTTTCCGCATTAAAATCCAACCAAATACAACAAATATAATATAAAATGCACCAAAAACAAAGAAATTTAACATAAAAATACAACCAAAAATATTAATTCTAAATGATACTTCAAATTTAACTAAAGATATATGATATAATTAACAATAAAGTATAATTTAAAATATTTTTACAATAATGTTAAACGTGACAAAACTTAAAACATTCTTACAATAAGAAAACTAATGTCTAAGATGGCGGCTTTTGCGATTGTTGAAACATATACATCATCTCTTTGAAGTCAGAGTGGAGGTCATCGTACTTTTGCTCGCTCGCTACCATCGCCGTGCCTCTGCCTCTCTCGCTCTGCATTGCCTCCCTCCTCTCTCTGCCTCTGCTCTAAGTTGTTCTTGGAGTTCTTCATATTTTCGTTGAACCTCGGCAATTTGCTCAACCGTGTTCGCTTGCATCCGAGCTATCTGGTCTCTTAACCTCTGAACTTCACTTGAGCTTGACTTAGGAAGGCATGTATTGTTGGGAGCCGGATCCAAAATATTGGGTCGAGGTAACACGGATCCTTGAAATCGAACCCGACCGCACCTTTCAGACCCAAAACTTCAAAGATAATTCATTATCAATGTTCTCAAGATTAACAGAACTATCACTCGAAGCAATCGCTTCATATTCCGCCTTCTTCTCCTTTAGTTTCTCCTAAAAATCAATTAAAGAGTTAGAAACGAAATATATAATAAAAAGAAATGCAACATAACTTAACATTTTTAAAACTACTAATGATGAATTGAATTAAACAATTATAATTAAAGATTATAAATATTTAGAATAAATCAAATATTATTAAGTGAATATACCATAATTTCTCCACTTGGATGTCATAGGAGATCCATCTTTCTTCCTATCGTAATCTCAAAAAGTCAAGGCGTCCAACTTTTGTCCGGATTTGACTTCCTACAATATAGTAGTAAGAATATTATTTAATAATAGAAAGTTATTAATATTTGAAAGAATTAATAAATTCATAATACCTCGGCCTCATTCTGAAGCAAAACTTCTCGACCTGCTGGTAATGCGTGAATTTTTGTTTTTGCTCACGCTTGTTCCAACTCGCTCACGGTCCTACATAATAAAATTATTATTACGTATATAGTAAACACTATATATAAGAGTTTGGAAATCGCAATACCTCTCCTTTCTTTGAATTCCAAAATCTAACCGCATCTTCCCATTGATACCTCGGCATTCTGGCGGAACATTTCTCGCTTTTTCCTCGAGGCTTATGTCTTTCTTAAAATATTGTTTCTTTAAAGTGCTTTTATTGTCTCTCCATCTTTTACCTAATGCCTTCTTGATATAATCATCGGAGACTTCTAAAGCAAATCTCTCCTAAAAAACATAAGTTTAGAATGTAAATATAAATGAAACTTAAACCAAAGTATTATAAATTGCATTCACATTTTGTTACCTTAATATTAGCGAGAGCTCGATTTTTGTTGCTATCGGGCATGTGATGCCATGATTCGTAGTTGATGGGCAACATATTTGCATTTCGTGCTAAAATGCCCAAATAGCTCGCTAAAAGTCGAGCTTCAGATCCAATAGGCTGACCATGAGTATTTCTACTTACTTTAACACGCTCAACAAGATCTAAGTCGATAAATCTCTAAGTAGCGTCGTCCTCGAACTCTCAAGGTCCCACCACTTTCAATGAAAAATGATTTACTATTATTATAGTAAAATTGACAAATAATTCAATAATAAAAGTGAACACATGTAAAATGAACATAATATTACTTTGAAATTCTTCGGGTCATCAAATGTCTCCGCACATTCAAGATCCAACAACTGTCTCATTGTTCACTATTTCTTTCTTCCGAATTTGGAGTATTCGGACAATACTTAAATCTCGTACTCTTCTTCTACGCATTTTTCCTGCAATACACATAAAATAATTAAAGTTTTAGTAACAAATTACAACAATAGTAGTACATATAAAATAGTTAAATTATATAACATGACAAAGATTAAAATTATAATATTACATATAATTAAAAATTGTAAAATCTTACTACATCATTATTCAGTAAATATCTTCATCCACATCATGTCGAACCCATTGATGTTGTGTATTAGTACTAGGATATTTTCATCTAAGTTTTGTTCTAGAAAAGGTAATGTTTCTGATCTTTCGATGATGTCATCTCTACTTCCATTACCCATGTCAAACAAGTCTCTAGGGGTGTTCCGGAGTACAACATACCAACCCTCATCAGTTGGATCTTTCGAATAAAAACTTGTTTCACTTGAGAGGAAAATACATATGGCTCATCCATCAATTGTTGTCCAGTGAATCAAGCGAGAGAAATTCACCATTGTAAACCCAAATTGATCTTTTTAATTCCTCGAGCGGATTAACATCGCCCAATCACACCGAAATAAGATAATTTTCCATCCGCCATAGTAATCCAACTCAATAATGTCGGTAAGAAGTCCGTAATACTCCACATTACCTCAACCGGATTACTATCCCTAGCACTAGCATAACTTGTAATTGAAGAATTAACAACAACTCCACAATTTTGAGTTCTCCTCATTCTCTCGCGATACTTTGTATGAAATCTGTATCCATTGATGAGGAAGGCACTATATCTTTTAATTACTCTGTTCGGACCTTGGGAAAGCCATTTAACTTCGTCATTGACGTCCTTCCCACTCCAAACCTATTGAATCGAATTTGAATTAAATAATTAAAAATGTATTATGTAAAAACATTCTTATTTGATTAACTAAATTTCGCGATTATATGTAACTTATTAACTTTAGTTACATACCGCTTTGACTTAACCATTCATGAAAAGATTCTGTGAATAACTTATTAATCTCTCGATGTTGTAATCTTGAGGCGTGCACGAGATCTCAAAATTTGTTTGTACTCACTATATTAAAAACAAGTTTAATTGGTTAGAAGATAAACAAATTAAAACGACGAATATGTAAGACAATTTTATAACTTACTTGTGCAACAGTTCAATTGAATCGTGGTTAAAAAGTACATATCGATGTGCCTGTATCCACGATATATCATCTAATTCTACAATTTCAACTTTGCCGATTGGTTTTCCATAACTTTGAAATAAATAAGTTTCGCCAAGTCATTATCATTGAGCCCAAAGATTTCTACTTAGTCTATTCAATCGTGTTTCAAAGATCTTCTAAATATCTAGAACGAAGGTCATGCACTCTTACGCCAAGTAGCCTTCAAAGAATTGATCCTTCGGATAACGCTTATTGCGACAATATGACTTCAATTTGCTTAGGAACCTAAACACGATATACAATATTTATCAAAAGCAGTAACTAAATGTATAGAGGTGAATGAATGAATACTTGAGAAATAAATTAGCACCTTTCTATAGGATACATCCATCGATAAAAACCGGTCCACCAAGGATTGCTTCGTGATGGAGATGGATTACCAAGTGCACCATAATAGTGAAGAAGGAAGGTGGAAAGATCTTCTAAATTGCATAAAGTCAAAGCCGCCGATCCTGTACTTTCTCAAGTTCTTCGACATTCAAAACTTTGCCACAGATAGCTTTCATTATATTGGATAGTTCAATTATACAGACGTTACATTTTTGACATACAACCACCGTAAAGCAATTGGGAGTAAATCTTGCATCAAGATGTGGTAATCATGTGATTTTAATGAATATAATCTTCTATCTTTGAAACTCACACATCGAGATATATTTGACGCATACGCATCTGAGACCTTTATATCCTTCAACACCATGCAGAAAACTTCTTTCTCTTTCTTTGACATTGAAAAAATAGAAGGCGGCAACCGATATTTCCCATTCGGAAGTACTTGAGGATGAAGATCACGCCGGATTCTCATGTCAACTAAATCAAGTCGGCTCTGAAGATTGTCTTTTGATTTTCCATCGACATTTAAAATTGTTCCAATTATGTTCTCGCAGACATTCTTCTCAATATGCATGACATCAAGATTGTGGCGTAAAATGTTGTGCTCCCAATAAGGCAACTTAAAAAAAATACTCATTTTCTTCCACAACTCCGCCTCATTAGGATCATCCTCTTCGTCAGATTCATCATCAGATTCATCCCTCGATCTTCTCCTTGTTTGCGTGATAGGTGGTTGATTCATCTTCCGTAACTAAAGTTGATATCTTTTAACATAAACAAGATTTCAGATCCAATCCAGAGATCCTTTGTACTCTTCAGGAAAGTCCTCTCTAAATTTATGATTTTCATCTAACCACCGATCGATGGCCCATGTAAGAGAACTTCTTCCCATTATACAACCACTTGAACAAGTTTGCGCAAGACAACAAGGACGAGCATAACGTCCTTTAGTACTCCAACCCGATAAATTAGCATAAGTGGGAAATCATTAATTGTCCACAATAAAGTCGCACGTAAATTAAAGTTCTCCTTTCTCAATACATCATATGTCTCAACACCGACCATAATTGTTTTAACTCTTCAATAAGTGGCGCAAATAGATGTCAATATCATTTCCGGACCTTTCTCTCGTGGATAATCATTGATAAAATAAATGAAGATTGCTTCATGCAAATCCATGGAGGCAAATTGTAAGGAACAAGCACTACAGCCAAGTCAATCGCATCTGAAGTACTCATGATTTTAAATGGATTAAAGCCATCAGCTGCTAGCCCAAGCCTCACATTCCGAGGATCGCTTGCAAAACTTGGAAATTTACTATCAAATGATTTCCAAGCTAAAGAATCCGCAGGATGTCTTAATAATCCATCATCGGTCCGTTGATCATTATGCCACGTCATAGATTCGGCTGTCTTTGAGGACATGAAAAGCCTTTGAAGTCTTGGTATCAGGGGAAAATATCGCAAGACCTTGACTGGCTTCTTTCTTAACTGTGCCCCACCTTCATCCGTATTCACATCTTCTGTTTTACTATTCATCCAACGAGACTTACCGCAAACATGACAAGATTGTTGGTTTTTGATCACCCCAGTACAACATGTAGTCATTTGGGCAACTATGAATTTTATCGTACCCAAGGCCCAAATCTTTTATTAGTCTCTTCATGTCTTGACAAGATTGGGAATTTTGCAAACGGAAACATCTCTCTTAGAAACTCTAGCAGATTGTAAAAGAGTTTCGGTCCACCTTCTCAAACATTTTAAATGAAATAGACGAATGCGAAGGACAATTTGAATATTTTGATCCTCGTAAAGTTCTTCATTCATTTCATTAAGTAAATTGTAGAACTTAGCCGCTTCTTCGTTTGGCTCCTCATTAGGTGCACTTGTTCCGTTTCATAAATAACATTTCCACCAATATTACAATCCTCGATATAATAAAGTCGGTGGAAACGATTGCTCACCATGACTACGCATATTAAATGCATCCCGCAACATATCTTCCATGTCATCTTGTCTAACATACCGATGGTAATCGATGATCGGGATAAGTCGGATTAATCGTTGAAGAAGTTCCACTAGATGTACACTCTCCATGGAAAATCCATTTTTATACCCCGAATAAAGCCATCAACAATTAGATGTTCGTGACAACTTCACGAAAATGCCGAGAGATGTTGCCACACTTCTTACACGGGCAAAGAATCATATTCTCTTGGCTTGCATTTTGAAATGCAAAATTTAGAAAAGTTTGTACTCAATTTTGATAGGCATTGCTTACCCTTGACAATTTCATCCAACTCCTATCCATTTTGTAGTTCTTAAAATCTAAAGTTGACAACATATTACGCTTACTTAAATGTTCTCAATTGATTTAAATCATATCATTATACTAAATATCAAGTCTCTAATGGGTATAAACTAATTTAGGCAAGTTGCGGGATTTTCGACTATAGATTTATGTATTATGTAAGTTAAGTAAATTTTGTAAACTAGTTATGTATGATATGATATATATTTAAGTATTATGTAAGTTATGTAATTTATGATATGATATATATTTATGTAAATTATATATTTATCTAAGTTATGTAAGTTATGTAAATTATGATATAAAATATATTTAAGTATTATGTAAGTTATGTAAGTTATATATTTATCTAAGTTATATAAGTTATGTATGTTATATAAGTTATGTAAGTTATATATGTTATATAAGTTATGTAAATTATGATATCAAATATATTTATTTATTATGTAAGTTTTTATTTCACGATGTGGAAAATTACATGGATAATACATATCAATATCAAGTATCTACATGTAAGTAGCGGGATTAAATAATATTTATAACAATTATTTTAATTAAATAATATACATGTCATTCGTTTTTATTTGACAAATCACATGTGCGTTAAAATAGTCCACACTTAATTTAATTTTTGTTTTACAAGTCATCTTTTCTTAAGTACATATTAAAGCAATCTGTGGACATCCGTATTTAGCTTAAAAGCTATGATTTAGTTTGAATAAAAAGTTTAACTTAAACGGTAAAACGGACGATAATATTTGTGATAAAACGGAGAATAATATTTGTGATAAAACGGACGAGAATATTTCAATAATAATTTAAATTTAAGTTAAAAACTATATAAAATATTTTATTAAATATTTGTATATTAGATGGGACATATTAAATTGAAACATACAAATTTTTTAAGATTCATCATACGTGGCGTTGTTATACCTAGGGAGGATCCATTATATCTTGCAACTCGATATAAGGCAACCCGTCAGGTTTCCAGCCTATATACTTTGAATCTTTAAAATATTTAAAATAAGGTTGGAGAGAAGGTCAGCTATTGTTGTAAGTTTTGATAAAAAGTAGTTATAACTTTTAAAGAAATTTAAAATATTAAATATTAAAATAAAACATTATTAATATAAAAAATAGTAATTTGAATATAATAATATCAAAATGAATCGTAGTTTAATTTTTATAAGTAAATTGGAAATAAATTAAGGTTATATAAATATTCAATAGTAAATGAGCTCGATAGAATTTTTTCAAGTCTTTTGAATTTTTAAGATTCATCATACGTGGCGTTGTTACACCTAGGAGGATCCATTATATCTTGCAATCGATATAAGGCAACCCGTCAAGTTTCCAACCTATATACTTTGAATCTTTAAAATATTTAAATATTAAAATCAAACATTATTAATATAAAAAATAGTAATTTAAATATAATAATATAAAAAAGAATCGTAGTTTAATTTTTATAAGTAAATTGGAAATAAATTAAGAATAGTAAATGAGCTCAATAGAACTTTTTCAAGTCTTTTGAATTTTTAAGATTCATCATACGTGGCGTTGTTACACCTAGGAGGATCCATTATATCTTGCAACTCGATATAAGGCAACCCGTCAAGTTTCCAATTTATATACTTTGAATCTTTAAATTATTTAAATATTAAAATCAAACATTATTAATATAAAAAATAGTAATTTAAATATAATAATATAAAAAAGAATCGTAGTTTAATTTTTATAAGTAAATTGGAAATAAATTAAGAATAGTAAATGAGCTCAATAGAACTTTTTCAAGTCTTTTGAATTTTTAAGATTCATTATACGTGGCGTTGTTACACCTAGGAGGATCCATTATATCTTGCAACTCGATATAAGGCAACCCGTCAAGTTTCCAAATTATATACTTTGAATCTTTAAATTATTTAAATATTAAAATCAAGCATTATTAATATAAAAAATAGTAATTTAAATATAATAATATAAAAAAGAATCGTAGTTTAATTTTTATAAGTAAATTGGAAATAAATTAAGAATAGTAAATGAGCTCAATAGAACTTTTTCAAGTCTTTTGAATTTTTAAGATTCATCATACGTGGCGTTGTTACACCTAGGAGGATCCATTATATCTTGCAACTCGATATAAGGCAACCCGTCAGTTTCCACCTATATACTTTGAATCTTTAAATTATTAAAATATTAAAATCAAACATTATTAATATAAAAAATAGTAATTTAAATATAATAATATAAAAAAGAATCGTAGTTTAATTTTTATAAGTAAATTGGAAATAAATTAAGGTTATATAAATATTCAATAGTAAATGAGCTCGATAGAACTTTTTCAAGTCTTTTGAATTTTTAAGATTCATCATACGTGACGTTGTTACACCTAGGAGGATCCATTATATCTTACACTCGATATAAGGCAACCCGTCGAGTTTCCAGCCTATATACTTTGAATCTTTAAAATATTTAAAATAAGGTTAGAGAGAAAGTCAGCTATTGTTGTAATTTTAATGGACAAGCAAGCTACACGGTAATAAAATTAATTCATACCTATTCATACTTAAGTTGAATCAAATAATAATTAAGTTGAACCAAATATTTAAAATTAATTTGGAAACAAATTAGTTCTACTCCAAACAGAACTAGCAATTAAATCTTTACAAAATCGCAACCCCAAAATATTAATTTTTCCAAAATCATCATGATAAAACTATTATTGATTAGAATTTTGAAATAAAACGTACCTTAATAATTTCAACAACCTGGTCTACTCCACTTTCACCAGCAAACAAAGGCTGGAGTCAACATAGTAATATTTGTTAAGTAATTTAAAGTGAAAATGCATAGAAATAAAGAAAAACATTTAGCAACGAAACCTGTACCTAAAACAGATGTCAATGACTGTGGTGTATTTAGTTGCCCCAAATATTAATTCAGGTGCTCGATAGTACCTAGAACAAATGTAAGATTATAAGAGTAGCACCAAATATATTTCAGTTTAAGCAAATATAAAAACTTTATCTATATCAGTACCAAGGAATTAAAGTATATGTACCATATTTAGTATACAATATAATTTTACTTCATAAAATAGATGGTCATAAAATGAGCTTCATTCTTATTAGTAGAGATTAAAAACTTAACCATATGATTAATGAATAAAATGAGCAACCACCACACTATACTTCATATTATTCTTTTGATATCCGTATAGACTCGATTAAGCTACCACTCCCGTGAAAATGCCTTTGCAATTGTACAAACATTAATTGAAATTTTGCAAAAATAAAACATTCCAGCTTGTTTGTGCACAAATTCGAAACATGAGATTCTTTTTGATAATTTACTCGAGCAAATTACTATTAGGCACATATATAAAATACGAGAGATAATCTCTCGACTAAAACCCAGATATAGCTATTCAAATGAAGAAGAAGAAGAAGTCGACCAAGATAATCTTTTAGTACAGCGACCAAATTGATTCAAACTTCCTCTATTGAAGTGCTGTCATCAACATCTATATCATTCTCCACACCTTTCTCACCCAGTTTGAAACAGTTGGCAAATCTGTAAAATAGATTAAAAAAGCAAAAAGCAACTATTACTTATAAACGCAAAAAGCAAAAAGCAATTCTATAATTGTACAGGACATTAGATTTACTTTTGCATTCATTTTAATAAATTTTCTGGCTGCTCTTGTCATACTATTCAATATACAATATAATTAATGGCTAAAAAATATATACAATATCATTTTACTTTCATATTATCAATACCAAGCAATATTATTTAAAGTAATAAATGAGTACCAATAAAAGTTCCTAATCATTACTAAAAATCTATACAAGTTATAAAAACTTAATATATTATAAATTAAACTCTTCGCTATTCAATTTTTATTTTTCTTAATAAGGAATAAATTATTCATAGATAAGGTATAACTATAGTATATTTGTAAAATTATATATATAAAATTAATAATAATGATGAAGATGATGCTGCATTTAATTGAGAACCACTAAAATTTCTAAGTTGCCCATGAACAAACACCATAACTTGCAGTACAAATGGACAAAAAAGGAGATAATACGTCCCAACTATGACATCCAAGTCAACAAACATGCTCCACATGAAACACCCAACTATATCTCACCCTATCACAAACCAATCTCAAATTTAAAACACCTACAAAACACACAAATGCACTTCACACATCTGAAAAGGAATTTGGGTTTTAGATTACCATAAATTATAGTGGTGAATGAATTTGAAAATCAAATATTTACGAGTCTTAATTAATTATTGTATAGTGGGTGCATTTCATTCTCAAAAATTAAAATAACTGATGGTAACATCTTCTTGTCAATACTCAAGCATTAAATTTAGAAGCCTTTGCAAAAAAATATCAATCAATTATCGATATATATACACACATTTATTTAATCATATTGGATATGCACAGTCTAGAGATACAAAACTTTCCACTATGGGATATAACTTCAATTTCCATGTACAAACCCAGCATATAGCTATTCAAATGAAGAAGAAGAAGAAGCTGACCTGAAGATAATCTTTTAGTACAGCGACCAAATTGATTCAGACTTCCTCTATTGAAGTGCTGTCATCAACATCTATATCATTCTCCACACCTTTCTCACCCAGTTTGAAGCAGTTGGCAAATCTATAAAATAGATTAAAAAAGCAAAAAGCAACTATTACTTATAAACGCAAAAAGCAAAAAGCAATTCTATAATTGTACAGGACATTAGATTTACTTTTGCATTCATTTTAATAAATTTTCTGGCTACTCTTGTCATACTATTCAATATACAATATAATTAATGGCTAAAAATATATACAATATCATTTTACTTTCATATTATCAATACCAAGCAATATTATTTAAAATAATAAATGAGTACCAATAAAATGTTCCTAATCATTACTAAAAATCTATACAAGTTATAAAAACTTAATATATTATAAATTAAACTCTTCGCTATTCAATTTTATTTTTTCTTAATAAGGAATAAATTATTCATAGATAAGGTATAACTATAGTATATTTGTAAAATTATATATATAAAATTAATAATAATGATGAAGATGATGCTGCATTTAATTGAGAACCACTAAAATTTCTAAGTTGCCCATGAACAAACACCATAACTTGCAGTACAAATGGACAAAAAAGGAGATAATACGTCCCAACTATGACATCCAAGTCAACAAACATGCTCCACATGAAACACCTAACTATATCTCACCCTACAAACCAATCTCAAATTTAAAACACCTACAAAACACACAAATGCACTTCACACATCTGAAAAGGAATTTGGGTTTTAGATTACCATAAATTATAGTGGTGAACGAATTTGAAAATCAAATATTTACGAGTCTTAATTAATTATTGTATAGTGGGTGCATTTCATTCTCAAAAATTAAAATAACTGATGGTAACATCTTCTTGTCAATACTCAAGCATTAAATTTAGAAGCCTTTGCAAAAAAATATCAATCAATTATCGATATATATACACATATTTATTTAATCATATTGGATATGCACAGTCTAGAGATACAAAACTTTCCACTATGGGATATAACTTCAATTTCCATGTACTCTATAGAAGGGATGAGAATAAGGGATGGGGAATAAGACAGATATGTCTTTCCATAAGTGCGCTTGCAACCTATCAATTTACATGCTAACAGTAGGCGCAACTTTTAAGATTATCTTGTTTTTCTGCAGAAAGGAATACAATGACCTATACCAAGATTTCCATAGATAAATCAAAATTTTCAAATATTTTAGAAATAATTGCACCAAAAGCGTGGCTTAAGGGTTCCTTTAGGAATAAACCATGAATGTTGTCTCCGATCAATAGCGAGAGATGACATATTCAACCCATCATGGCTTTAGAAGCAAAGTATTGATGCCTCCAACATTGGCCATGAGATATTCGAGAAAGCATCAAGATATTTCTCAACATTAATTCCATATGTCTGAAATAAGCAAGTATAACAATTGTACATCATCATGATATGATGTAGAACGACTTCACATACATAAACGGGAATGTATGAAACATAAAACCTGAACCCTCAACTCCCAAAATTTAACAGTTGAAATAGAAACACAAAATCCTAAAACTTAAACTCTATGAACATCGAAATTAAAACTCCAAAATTTAAAACTTAATTTTTAAATCTACTTTCACAAAAAGAAAAATAAAATATCCAAATTATTCCAATCATGATTGAGGTTATTAATAACAATAACTTAATATACATCAATATAACAACAATCAGTAATCACAAGATTGAAAAAACAAGAACATCACATTGTAGTCACAAAGATGACATTCATTATCCATTTTCAAAGAGACTAAATTAAACTAAATAAAGTGTCCATATAAGTAGTAAAAATACCTATAGGACTCGAAATTCCAATGGCAATGCGGAGAGAAGAGGCGCATACGCATTTAAGACGCAGTTAGGGTTCAAAATCAAAATTTTGATTTGGGGTTATGGGAAAACTATCGATAGCAGAGCAAATCAAAGGGACTTGGGAAAACGATTTGAGGATATCTCTTTGGGGAAATTATAGGGATTTTGAAATTAGGGCTTGAAAGTAATGGGAAATTTTAAGGAAATTTGAAATGATTAAGTAAAAAGAAAAGTAGTCGGGTAAACCGAATCGGGAAAAGTAAAGGAAATTGGGGTTCCAAAAAGCGACGCCATTTTCAATCTATTAATAAATATTTGTATGCGTTTTATAGAAAGCGCCACTATTAACAATGTAATAACGATGCCGCTTTTGCAATCTGTTGATGATTTTTGTGGCGTTTTGGATAAAACGCTAGTAATTCTCACCTTTTGCGCGTTTATAGAAGCGCCATTAATAACAAGGGTGTAGACGACGCTGCTTTTACATTCTTTTAATAGATGTTTTGTATGCTTTTTTAGAAAGCGCCACTAATAACTAAGCTTCAAAACGACATAGTTTAAACTTTTAATACATATTGGCGTTTTTTTGCTAAAACGCCACTAATTATGACAATAATTTTCCTCCTTTTTTATTCTTTTATTATTATTATTATTATTATTATTATTATTATTATTATTATTATTATTATTATTATTATTATTATTATTATTTCCTATTAATACATGGTTAAATTTTAATTTGGTCTCTCTAATATATTTAAATTTTAGATTTATTTGCATATACTTTAATTTTTAATATCATTTAGTCTATATATTTTTATAATATTTTTAATTAATCTAAACAGTTAATGTTATTGACTTTTTAATAAAACATTACATGGTAATATATAATTAATTTGAATATTTAGAGAATAGAGATTGAAATGTGGTTTCTATTTTTATATGTTTGTGTCGTTCTTTTACATTAATATCTATATATATCAATATATATATCCATATATATATATATTATTTATTCTTACAAAGTTAATTTAGGATTTATATAGTATTTAAGTGTTTAAGGGTTTGTTGTCTATAGTTTAAGGTTTTATGGTTTTAGATTTAGGGTTTATAGTTTTAAGTTTTATAATTTAGGGTCTAGTGATATTAGGTTTATAGTTTTATGATTTAGGAATCTATATTTAAGGGCTTAAGGGTTTAGTGTCTATAGTTTAGGGTTTTATGGTTTTGGATTGAAAATTTAATGTTTAGGGTTTAAGGTTTACAATTTAGGGTTTATGACTAGAGATTTAGGGTTTGAGATGTAAAAGGGTTATTGATTTTAGGGTTAGGGGTTAATTAAGGTTTAGAAAGCCATAACATTGATTTTAACATCTTCATAATTTAATTAAATGAAAACTTCTAAGTTATTTATCAAAGTGTAACTTTTCATAATTAAGTAACTAAAATGAAATTAACTTTCCCATAGTTAATTCATATTGTGTATTTAATCTTTTAGTGGCGTTTTTAAAAAACGCTAAAGATCGAGCATTAGCGGCGTTTTCAAAAGCGCCGCTAAAGGTACTTATAGCGGCGTTTCTTAAAAAGCGCCGCTAAAGCCACTAAAATCTCAAGGCAAAACGATGGCGTGTTACAAAATTCTTTAGCGGCGCTTTGTAGAAAACGCCGCTAAAGATCAGATTAGCGCTTTTTCAAAAAGCGCCACTAAAGGTTACATATAACGGCGTTTTCTAAAAGCGCCGCTAATACTCGATCTTTAGCGGTGCTTCCTAAAACGCCGCTAAAGCCACCAAAGGCTCAACACAAAACGACGTTGTGTTAATTTTTTTGCGCGTTATGTTATATTTTTTTTAAAAGCGCCGCTAATGCTTGTTTTAGTGGCGTTTTTAAAAAACGCCGCTAAAAACGGTGTACATAAGTCATATGCGAAAGTATTCACTAGCTTTTATAAAGGCATAGCGACTTTCACTAAAACTCATGTTATGCAAAATGTATGTGCACGCGTGTGTGGGGAGAAACTCATAAACCTTTACGTTTTATTTAAAAACTAAACCAAAACTAAAATCACAAAAATTTAGAGTTTTAAAACAACCTAATAAAACAAGTTAGAATATATACAACACCGGAGTCGGTTCTGCTGAGGAAGGTATTAGCACCCTTGCGACGCCCAAAATTGGTATTTTATTAAACACATGTTGTCTTGATTTTCAAAATACGAATTCAATTTGACATTTAAGTGTGATCCGATTGAAGGAAATGAGAAGTTGCAAGTTTTTTGTTTTTAGAAGGACGTCCGTTTTTAACACGAGCCGATTAATTTCACCCAACATAGCGATGAAATCGATGACTTAATGTTAAAATCGGTACATTGCCTTATTCTTAAAATTAAAATGTAAAAAGTTTTAAAATGATAGTAAAAAAAATCCAAGAATATTATTGTCAAAAAATGCGAATAATGATGTGAATAATAAAATATATAAAATATAAAATATTAAAATATCAAAATATTAGAATAATAATAATTAATATTGACAAATAAAAATAAAATAGAAATAAAAAAATGTACATAATATATATATTAGAAATAATAATGATGTTTAAAATCAATACTATTAATAATACTACATCAATATGTACATATATAAAAAATAAATACGTGATAATATTAAAATATGTACATAATATAGTGTTAAAAATACATACATAATATAGTTAAGATATATATATAAGATAACATGTAAAAAAAAATATATATATAAATAATATAATATTAAAGATATATACATAAAATAGTATAAAATATATATATATATATATATATACGTAATATAAATTTAAAATATACCTAATATATTAAAAGAATATATATAATATAATATTAAGAAATATAATAATAACAAAAAGGAGAGAGAGGAGAGGTGGATGATTTTCGCCACAAGGTTGAATATCGTCCGGTCATAGGATCGCCCATGGCATCACACATACTGGCAATGGGACCTCAAAAAACTTTTTCGGTAAAAATGAGTAAGCTTCCTCCTTTTATTTTTTTTACTTTACATAAAAGAAACAAAATAAGATTGAAAGGAAAACAATAAGTAAACAAAGAACTTAAAATGAGAATAGACAAAGAAACCTCTTTGCTTTGATCTTTGATTAATCTTCAAAAAACTAGCTTCTCCAAAAACTAGCCTTCACAATAACTCTTCTCCTTAATTACTTCAAAAGAAACCTCTCCAAAATCCTTTACAATAACTTTCTCTCCAAAAACTCTCCAAAAAAATCCCCATATACAAAATATGAGAAGGCTTATATAGCCATTTACAAAATATTTTTTATTGTTTATGTCTTCATTTGTAGGTACAAGTGGTGGTGGAGCAAGTGTGGTTAGTGGAGTAGGTAATGGAGCAAGTGTGGCTAGTGGATTTGGTGGTGGAGAAAGTGTGGCTAGTGGAGTTGGTGGTGGAAAATGTGTGGCTAGTTGAGAAAAGTTTAAGTTGTGGGCTAGGTTTTTTTATTTTGATTTGGGCTTAGGGTTTGGGCCATTGGAGTTTTGATGTAAATTGGGCTTTGGGTAGTTAAGATTTTGGGTTTTGGGTTTAATTTTGGTGGGTTAGGTAATGCTAAATTGGGTTTTGATGTAAATGGGCTAAAATTGGCCTACAACAGAGTTGGTGTCACAAATTAATCTGGTAGTTGAGTTGGTGTCACAAATTAACCTGGTACCAACTCAACTAAATAATGACAAAAATATTTGTACTTTATAATGTAAATTGTATTTTTTTGAGGATATTTTTTCAGCTTATATCTCTTTGTATAGAAAAATATACACATATAATAAAGTTTGAACCTAAACTTTTATAGTTTTCAACATTCATACTTTACCATTAAACCAAAACTTTATTTTTAATTTATATTAATTTTTATAAATATATTTATTACATAAATTCATTTCTACCATAATAACTAATCTCAGTTACTATTATTATGAATAAGTTAATGAACTTTGCCGAGAAAAAAGAAAATAGGTGTGCCATTGTAATATACGAATGGTCATGATTTTGATGGATGCAGTCCCTTTGCTAGTATTCTATTTTAGGGCTAGAAATTGAAACCAAATATGGAGAGTTAGGGAAATTGTTTGGGATTATTGATCGTTGCACTAATTAGTTGACTTAATTTCAGTTCGAAGATATTCACAAGCAAAATAATGGTATAGAAGCAAAATAATGGTATGAAGGATGTTTTGGTGAAAATTAGTATATGGGGATGTTTTTTGAAAGTTTAGTGGTGAATTTTGTTTAATGCATTATAATTCTAGTTGTCTAGAGAATTTTATCTTTAGTTGTTAGTAGTAATATTGTTATATTCATGTTATACAGGCGTACAAAATTGATTGTGATCAAGTGCTTTATGGGTCGTCTTAGGCCTTGCGATTCTGGTGATTTCAACATCTTTCTCGGTTTTACATTACTTTTCTCGACTGAGGGAAAAAAAAAAGATGGAGAGAGGATAAAGTTGTGTCCATCGCCCAATTCTTTCATGATTGTATGGCTGGAGATCTTTTTATGGAGATATTGGATAGTAAATCCGATTAATTTCAAGTTGATTTTGGGTGAACATTTTTATCTTCTCTTCTAGCTGATGTCATCATATTTGGTTTTCATATTTATCTACGAGACAGCAAATGGATTGAAGTATTTCTTTTCCATATTGTGGAAATATAGAAACTGACACCATGGAGTGAGAGTGAATTTGGATTGATGGTGATATGTAATATATTTAACTTATTTTTTGTCTCATATTATTGTCATTATAATATCTATTTTCATTGTCACTATTATTTTTACACTTATCATAAGAAAATATATTGTTAATTTAAATTCATCTTAAAAATTTTAGATTAAATTAATCAGTTTATGGAAAATAAATAAATTGTTTGGTTTAATACGTTATATAATTTATTTTTATTTTTTAATCGATGAAACTTGAATCTTGAATATAAATTAATTTTTACCACTGCACTTTCCTGGGTAATGTTATTTGTTAATATTTTTGGTCTATTAGATACATGGAAAAAAAAGTCAAATATTTATAACGGGAAATTTCCTCAAACAGCTATTTATTACAGAAAATTTTGGACTTAATATTTTCCAATATTTGTGTTGAATTAGTAAATATGAATCATCATGATTTCGATGGATGTGGTTTTAGGGAAGTTGGATTGCAACTAGCAATAAAGAAAATGCTTTATCTTCAATTGCACCACCTATATTAAATTTGCATCCACAAGTCTTGGTTGTTAATTAAAATAATCTATTAAAATTTTTCTTAAACAGTTTACGTCATTGATTATTAAAATAAATTAATAAATTAATTTATTGGTGACATGTGATATCTTTAGTTTAATTTAATATTTTCTCAAAATATCAAAAAGCATAAAATTATTAAAAATATATAAAATAAAATATTAAAATTGATATAAAATTATAAAAAATAAAAAATTATGAAAATATTACAAAATATAAAAATCCAATCCATTCTAAATTATAACATCAATCAAACTTATTTAAAATGTTTAAAATTAAAAAAAGTTTATTAAAAATCTTAAAAGATAATAAAAAATTGTAAAAATATTATAAAAATATTAAAATAGATAAAATTTATAAAAATTATAAAAAATGATAACTACTTGAATTGGACCAGTTAGCTAAAAACTGGAAAGGGTATCAGACGAGGAAAGTTATTAGACCGGTTGAATTGGGAATCGGAGGATTAATTTTTTTTTTTGTATATTTAATATTTTTATTAAAACAAAATTTCATTATCCAACAATTAGCATATGTCAAAATGAAATATTCTAAAAAAGGTTTTTAAAATCGGACTGGTGATCAAACCATCAAGCCATCGGTTTGTCAGTTAGGTTGATCCGTCAAGTTCAATTAAATAAAAAATGATTCAACTGTCCAGTTCTTAGGTTAACCGCTCTAATGGCTTTCTCCGAATCAGTATGCTTATTGATTTTGGTTTAATCTGTCAAGTTGATTAATCTTGTCTAGTTCAAGTTTTTATATTTTTTTATAATTTTTATAAGTTTATATCAATTTTAATATATTTCTATAGTTTGGATGATTATTATATAATTTTAATATTTTTTTATAAAATTTTAAAGATTTTTATAATTTATTAGAATCTTATATTTTATAATATTTATAAGTTTATATTAATTTTCATACATTTTATTATTTTAATATTTAATAATTCTTATATTTTTTGATAAATTTTTCTGACTTATATATATATATTTATAATTTTCTAATGAGTTTTGACTATTTTTATGAAAAAATATTAGATTAAAGCATGAACTACCGCGTGTTACTATTTAATTGATTCATTAATTTATTGTAACACTCAACATAGTCAATAACAAAAACTGTTGACGGCGAACTTAATTGATTATTTTAATTAATAGAAAGAGCTTAATTAAGTACATATTTAATACACAAGCTTAACTGATTTTTTTATTTTTTTGCAATTTCTTAAAGACATTTTAAACATACAACCCTTAAAATTATTTCCACAGAAATTTAAAATATGTCGTTTTGTTGGAAATAATTAAAATGATTAGTTTGTTTTCACACTGGTACAAGGATAAAAATGTGTATTTCTTTTAAATGTATATAGAAATTCATTTGTTTTTAGTTGAATAAAATTTTCCACATGCCAAAATGGAATTTAGTACCACGTAAATATCAACATTTCACATTATACATCAAACCAAAACTAGATTCATCGTCTTGAATCTATAAATTTGAACCCTCGTGTTTTTCCTTTTAAATGCAAATATTTATTTTCTTCTATAAATGAAGGAGCTGAGCAGTCAACATCTACATTATCATTACCCAAAACAAATTCTACACATGAGACAAAAATAATCTCGTTATAGATTTGATCATATCTGTTTTTTGTAACATAATTTTTAAAACTATTCATAGTCTCTCCTTAAATCATAAACAAACACATATTCTCTTGCATTGACAGTAATACACATATTAATCAAACTAAAATTCAATCGACAAATTTTAGAAAAATTAAATTACGACAACTTAAATATTTAAAATCAATATCATTATATTATACATTTAATTAAAATATTAAATAGAGTTTTAAATTTTCTTAAAAAAAGTAGAGTTTTAAATTTATTCTCTATTTCAAATAAGTAAATAAAATAAAATAAAAGTTGGAATCACAATTTCATGCTACATTATTTTGAGAAATTGGATTCAATCAATATATTAAATTAGACATAAATTAGAGTAAAGGTTGAATATAAGGAATTGGATCGAAAGATTGGTAAATTGATTAAAACTGTTTTTTTATATTTTTTAATTTTTATAATTTATTTAATAGAATATGATAAATCAATCCAACTAATTAAATAAAAAATTAATGGTTTGGTTGACTCAGCCACGAATAAGATTTTGAAAACTATGGTGCCTGCCTTGCAGAGCATGGCATTGCAGGGCGAGAATTTGATATAAAAAATGGACAGCGGATAGAGTAGACGTCCATCAGGTGGTTCTTTCGTCATTTTAAGTATGAAACTGTTTTCTTCTAGCTGGCTTTGTTTACTTTGACTATATGTAGTTTTCTTGAGTAGACAAAAAAAGAATGGACTTATTTCTTTATTTTTCGTACTGTGGAAATATGAAAATTAGATGTGAAAAGATAAATAAAACTCGAGTATTATTTCCTTTTATTTCCATTTTTTTAATCCATGAAGCTTGAATTCAATCTCCTTTTTTATATGTATTAAGCAGCGTATAAAGTTTGCTTTGACCAGAGCCACCTCCTTCGTTTTGCTTGGATATTTCGCTTTGCCCGCCACCATTGGGAAAAAACTATAAATAGACGTAAATCCCAACCCAAAGAGAAACCAAGTTAGTTTACAAGCTGATTTAGTTTAAGAAAACATTTCCTTAGAGCATAAAAGAAAATTTACGAACATGCCGGGTGTCAATCCTGAAATTGAGTTCCCAGCCATTGAGTTCCGTTCATCGGATTTGAAGCGAGGAACCGAAGGGTGGAACCGTTTGTGCAAGAGGGTTCAACATGCTTGTGAGACTTTCGGTTGTTTCGAGGTGGTATACGAAAAGGTATCCACGAAACTTCGAGAGGATGCGTTTGGGTTGATGAAAGAAATGGTTGAGCTCCCAGTGGAGACGAAGCAGAAGAATAATAGTCCCATGCCTTACCATGGTTGGGTTGGACCTTGCAAGCAGGTTTCTGTGTTGTATGAAGGCTTTGGAGTTGGAGATGCCTCCAACTATGACTCTGTTAAAAGTTTTGCTCAACTTATGTGGCCTAATGGTCACCCCCACTTTTCGTAAGAAAAATCCTTTTACCTTTCTAATTCTGTGGGTTGGGTTGTTCTCGAATCATTTCTGGTTCGAGTTGATTGAGTTTGAATTATTGACTTTTTTATTTTGATATTTTGTTTTCAGTGACACTATTCATACCCTAGCGACGCAAATGGAGGATTTGAACAAGTTAATTTGGCTAATGTTAATTGATAGTTATGGATTAGGGGATGACTCATTGAAGATGAACTACACAACTTTAGTGCGGATGATGAAATATATGGCCCCTCCGCCAGGGGAGTATGAGAGAGGACTCTTTGCTCATACTGATAAACCAGTAAGCACACTCATTTGTGAGGATCAAATTTCAGGGCTGGAAATTGAGGTCAATGATGGTCAATGGATCAAGCTGACTAATTTATCTCCTTCTTCCTTTGTATTTGTGGTTGGAGATCCTCTCAAGGTATATATATACGATTAATATTCGTTATTTTTTTTTTAATTTAATATAAATAATGTATGTGAATAAAACATAAAACATAAGAGTTAGAATTAAGTTAAATGAATTTTTGCCTTTTTCTTTTGTTGGGTGGGGGTGTGGGGGGAGGGAGGCCTTGTCCCATGGTATTGTTTGCGAGTGCCGAGTTTGATTTAGTCTTGGATAAAAATCATGGAGAACTCTTCTTCTTGCTCTTCAATTAGATTAAAAAGTTTTAACGTGAATAATTATGATAAAATACTTTCTAATATTAATCATAAGATTTTGAGCTCAAAATTTTGAATAACCCCTTTACCTTGCTCATGATAAAAAAAATAGAGAAACTAGATTATTGATGTTGAAAGTGAAGAATTATCAGAAAATACTTATTGATATTGATTTTGAAAATTGAAGGCTTGGAGTAATGGGAGATTAAAATCAGTGAATCACAGAGTAATGATGAGCGGAGACAAAGATCGATACTCTATAGCAGCTTTTGTCATTCCAAATGAGGGTACTATAATCAAGACACCCAAAGAGTTTATAGATGACCAACATCCTCGGCTTTTCAAGGACTTAGATTTCATGGAGTTCTTCCTTTTTGCCTTTTCCGACCCAGCAAGGCACATCGACAACGGGGAGTTGCTCCATGTCTTTGCTGGCCTCTCACCATCAGTTTCCAATTAAAATTATGCTCATATAGACAAGTAAAAGTTTGGTTTTGGTTTTAAATTAATATTACAAATAATAAATTGAGTCCTATACTCGAGATCTACGTTCTCGAACTGTATTACCATGTTATATTTTGTTATAATTGTGTACTACTAAATCTACTGTGTTGAGTAATGTTGGTGTATTGAATCAATAAGATTGCAGTTCATGGACTCAACAAGGCGTCTACTCATTGAACTTGAAGATTTGAAGCCATGCATGCATTGATGTTTGAATTTGAGAGCTAATTAGTAGCAATAAATTACACTGACATTTGAATCATTGAAATGGAAGACAAGACAACTTTATTATTATAAAATAATTGATTGAGTTAAAAGATAGTGATATTAATTTCATTAAATTTTTTTAAGAAAAATGCTGGACCATAGCACCAAAACATAAATTAATAACAAAATCATAAAACTCGAATTAAATATCTTTTTAACTAAAAATCCCTAAAACAAAACCATCCAAGGCCCCTATCAGCCTAAAAAGCTGTTATCCTAAACTTAATCCTACATTTTTCCTAAAGCCTTAAGACAAAGCCGCAGCCAGTCACCAAAACCTATCGCTCACTCTCCCTCATTTCTCTTTTTAACTTTATCATTTCCCATGTTCTAACCGACCTTTCTAGAACTTTGTTTCTCAGGGCATCTCAGCTATGGCCAAGTTCTCTTCACCCATTCGATTTCGTTTACCAATCTACCCATATTGAAATGCATTTACCCAATCCTTACCGTTTCTGTTTCATTAAATTATTCTCATTCTTAAAAAAATTAATTTTTTTTGAAATATATGTTTTCTAACGAAAACATTGGAAATAATTTTGGTATACCCTAGTGTAAAAAGTTAAATATTTTAATATATGCAGGTGACAGGATTTAGGCGAGCAACGTGGAGCTGCCAACACCACATGTTAAACTGAATAAAGAATAATATTTTCACAAGAATATATAAATGGTTGAAGAATTCGATTCAGATTTTTCATGCAAATCCATAATTTAAATTATTTGTCAACGACAATATATAATGGTGAATGCTATGTCAAAATCATTTTCTTTAAAAAAAGAAGAGATCGACTTTGGTTTTGAAAGTAAAAATGAAGATTGGGAGTCGTCACCAATCGTTTTTTGTTTAAGTATGATCGGATCACCAAGAAGTTTGGCCGTTTAAATAAAATATTTTGGTTTACTAAAACAACGATTTTGGTCTACGAAATTTGAGAAAACGGGTTTGGGAGTCGGTTACGTACGAGGAAGGATTAGCACCCTCGTAACGCCCAAAATTGGTACTTAATTGATTAATTAATATCTTAATGTCGAAAATCGAAAAGATTTATGATAAATTTTGAAATATGATCCCCTTTTATGAATGTTTGGATAACTCGAGGTGGATATTAAGATTTTCTTGTTCCGAAGAAATAAAATATCACATCCAGCACGTAGGACACGATATTTCGAAACTTCGATACCAAAATCATTCATGATTTACAAAACTCATGTATTGAACTTTTAAAAAGGATATTCGGTTGTTCGGTCAAACGATAAATCGAAACCCAGCACGTAGGGCACGATTTCTCGAAATTTCCAAACACGAAATATTGCCTTGTTTCAAATTTTTACAATCCCTTTTTATGAATGTTCGTTTTACAAAAATATTTGAATAAATCGAAGCGGATGCTAAAGACCTTCTTATCTCGAAGTAATTAAATATCACATCCAGTACGTTAGGACACAACAGTTTAAACTCCCGAAAACAAGCTTGCCTTTTGATTTAAAAAAACGTATTTAAATTTTAAAAGGATATTCGATTATTTAGATTAAACGAGAAAAATCAAAATCCAGTAAGTTAGGGCACGATTTTCTCGAATTTCCAAGAACAAAATATTGCCTTATTTTTTGAAGAAAACACGGACGAAAATTTTTAAAAAGGGTATTTGGTCGTTTGGTCAAACGAAAAATCAAAACCCAGCACGTTAGGGCACGATTTCTCGAATTTCCAAAATACAAAATATTGCCTTATTTAGAAATTCTTTATTTTGAAATATAGCGAGTATAATATTTAACGATGTGCGTTGTTTTTGTTTGGAGTATAATAAAACCGCTAATTATGTATGAGTATGTTGAAACATAATTTACGATGTGATTTGAACGAAATAAAATGTAATATATAACATGTAACAATACTATGTGAATAAATATGTTATGTTAATGAATGTTAACAACATGAATATAATAACAAATGATTTATAGGGCACGTAATGAAAATATTCACATAATATACTATTTTAAAATCGACATTAACAATCAAAGAAAACAAAACAAAGTAATATATACAACAATTCAAGTAGACAACATATATATAGATAAAATAAATAATGCGAGAGAAAAAGCATATTTTAAAATAAATAATACAAATAGGGTTCAAAATGTACAAATGTATATAAAAATAAATAACTTAGATCTATTTAACATAAATAGTATATACAAGAAACGAGATATAAAATCTAAAATAAATAATGTATGTGAAACAACTTAAAATAAAATAATGTATATAACGGTGAAAAAGGTAAACAAATAATACATGAAGCCATTTATAATAATCGATATTTAAAACAATTTAAAAATAAACAAACATAAAACAGTTTCATGGTAGTATATAAAAAGTAAAAAAATCAAATAGTTTAAAATAAATAATATTTAAAAGGGTTTAAGATAAATAACATGTAAAAGAGAAATTTGAAATAAATAATGTATACATATGTAAGTATAAGATAAATAAATTATATAAATGCAACCATATAAGAATATACAAAAGAATATACGAATGACATGCTATATAATATAAAATCAATGATTATATAAAATAATTTGAAACAAGATTTATTTTCCAACAATTAATAAGATACATAAAGCATAAAACTTAATATAAACATTGTATAAATAATAATAATAATATAGGCAAATGTTTGAAATAAACAAATTATAATTTAAAATTGGGAAACAAATGGTATATATAAATAGATTTAAAGGAAAAATATAAACATGTTTGCAAGGGTATTTAAATAAGTAATTCAATTAAATTATGTATATATATATGTAAGGCCCAAATTATGCCCGGGCCCAGACCACAAGAATAAACCAAGAAAAAACCAACATAATTAACAGCCCATCTAATGTCCATTTACAGTTCAAATCATTACAATATTCCACAGTCCAAATTACATGACCCAAATTTAAAACCTAAACCTAATACAACCTAATAACCCAATCCTAAGCCCAAAGCACCCGTGGCCCAAACGGCCCAAAACTAAAAAACTTTAGTTAAGACAGAACCCTAGTAGCAAGGAACGCTGCAGCCCTAGCCTCCAGCGTGCTTCCGTACGACCCCTTGCGCACCTCCGTACGGCCTTCACGCACCACCCGTACCCGAGCGCCAGCACACCCGCACCTGCAAAGAAACAAACAAGCAACAACAGCAAATAGAAACAAAAAGAAAAACATTGTATTTTTATTTTATTTCGTTAATTTTTCCTCTTTCTTTTCGGCTATAAAGCCAGATTTTACCATTGTAATCGGATTTTTTTTAGAAACGAAATATATGCACAAAGAAAAAGCAGAGGTGATTCCTTTTCTTCCTCGAATCCTTTTAGTTTTCCATGTATCGTTTCGTTTCTGGTTTGGGTCATTCACCATTGTTGTTTTGAAAATAAAGAAATAAACAAAAGAACGGTGACAGAGGAGCCTTACCGTGCGGGCGAGCCATAGTTTTCTTCTCCCTTCTTCGTCGAAATCGAAGTTGAGGAGGGATTTCGGGCTAAGATTCTCTTGGGTTCAAAGAGTCCCATGACAGGAAGATGAATCGGTGTTTAGAAAAGGGGATTAGGGATTTGAAAACAAGCAGATTGGGTGCATGTTGGTTTCGGCTGATTTTAGCCATTTAAACGGATGAAGAATGACACCGTTTTGACCAAGTTTGATGGTTCAAAAACGACGTCGCATGATAGCCGTGACCCGATGACCCGGCCTATGTTCGGATGAGATCCGGACATTTGGCTTTGGAGGGTTAATTGCGCGTTAAGTCCTCTTCGTTTGCATAGGCATTCAATCGTGTATTGCTGATTTTGCTTCATTTTAGGATTTAGCCCTATAATTAGTGCTCATTTGCAATCGAGTCCGCACTTGAACGTTGCGTCTTGGGAGCCTGTATATTTCCAGTTTAGGTCCCTACGCATTTGTGCGTTTAGCACTTTTGTCCTCTTTTTTTGATTATTTTATTTATAAATTAGCTCATTTATTTTAATCGTATTTTAATTAGATCCTTTTTATTTTAATAGTTTATCCCCTTTATAATTTGCCCTTTTTTTTTAATTCTCTTTTAATTAAGCCCCTTCACTTTACTTATTCATTTTATGGCTTATTATCAATCTTTTTTTAGACGCATTCAATTGTTTTTATCCTTGTTTATTTACTGTTCTTTATATATTTTAATGATTTGATTTCGTTTTTCTTTAATCCCTTTTATAATGTTTTTCGCATACACTACTGTATATACATATACTTTATATTAAAGTTATTTTTTCTTTATTTCATACATATATCATTATTAACCTTATATTTTTTATAATCATGTTTTTTTAAAGTTTATTCTTATACTTTATTATGTAGTTCAACGTAATATATCTCTTAAATTATTATCATACATATGCACATATTCATTGATACTCATTGTTTAATATATATACATGTTACTAAATCCATGTATTTTGTACATGAAGTTGTCTTTATATATAATCACGTTTTTTAAATCTATTATGTATATAATATATAATAAGACTAATTTAGCCCTATACATATTATCACATCTATGTTATTTTACATGTATTTGTTTTAAACCTATATGTATATATATTAATAAGCCTACTACTTTAATAGATTTTTCTATTTTAAAATATTTTTGTTTCATAACTTGTCGAGTATTTTCTTCATGTATATATGAAATAATTTTGGGAACTTTATTTTTTTGTAATTATAAAATTATCATTTTTGAGTGTATGTATATTGTAATGGGCCAATTTAGCCCGAGCCCACGTTAGAACCAAAACCCAAAATAAATACAAAACTATTAAGCCAAAAGTCCAAAGAATAAAACCAAACTAATAGTCTGTCATAAAGGTCCAAATATTACAACCAATATTAATACCCAATGCCCCATAGCCCAAATACAACGCCCAATAATCGAATGCACCCAAACGGCCCCAAAATTGAGCCAAGTTTCGCAAACCCTAAGTCACCCTCTCTCTCTGCATAGAATAAAGAATCGGGCAATAGACCCATACCTCCACTACAACAGTCCCATACCTCCACACCCTCAGACGCCACGCCCCCACCCCTGCAAGATGCCAACAGACTCAGACCTACAAGAAAGAAACAAAAACAAAGAAGAAATGGAAACAAATATATTGTATATTTTCGGTTGATTTCCTTTTTCGACTATAAAAGCCCAGCTTTTAATCTTTGTAAAAGGGGGGCATATTTTTACGAACGAATACACAATAGGCAATACAGAAAAAGCAATATTGGAAGGTGATTTCTCCGATCTAAATCTCTGGGCTTTCTCTTTGTGATTATTTTCTTGCTTTTTTTTTTTATTTTGAGAGTAAATAAAAGAAAAGGGGAACACGAACACAGACGCACACATAATATACACGCACAGAAATATAAAAAAAAAAAAGCAATTAAGAATTTGCAAGGGTAATCTCAAGTTTTCTTTCGTTCTTTCTTTTTTTTTCTTTTTTTGTTTGGTTTAGATCGTCTTTTAGTAGGTAAATCGACTCCAATGAGATCTCGAATACTTTAAGATACAAAAGTAGGGGAGAGGGGTCAAGTGGTGTTGAATCTCTATTTTATGAACTTTCTTCGTTTTTTAAAAATGTATGAGATTTGAAGTTTTATTTTTTCTCAAGTAAAAAAGAAAATACTTACTAATTTCCTCAAGGCATGGTCGAATACTTACAGCAACAGAATCGGGAATTGTTTTGCTCGCCACTGGACACCAAATCCGATGGAGATTCAGCTGCTTGTAAAAGGAACCCTAGCAAATTTAATTTCAAGGCTGCTGATTTTTGTTAAAATGGATGGGTATTTGAAAGGAAAGGAAGGGAAAAATGGTTTAAAATGGTCTGAAATACAAAACAGTGCTGCCCATGACCATAAGGGTCCGCACGTAGGCCCGAATAGTAAAATGGATCTGCGCCATGTTGTGTGAATGGGGAAATTGCGCGCTGAATCCTTCCCTTGCGCACAACCTTCAATTTGCGCCCCAATTTCCCTCCCTTATGTTTTAAAATTTAGCTCGCTAATTCATGCGTTGCTTCACTTTGATCCACGATCCAGTTAGTATTATGGGCGCAGGATATTTTCACTTCTAGTCCCCACACATTTGCACACGTGGCACATTGATCCTATTTTATAATTATCTTATTTGTAAATTGTTTCTTCTGTTTTAATTTTGTTTCAATTAGATATTATTTTTGTACATTTTTACATGCTTAATCATTAGTCGTGATATTTTGGATTGTTTTAGCTAGCTGAATTTTGTAATCTTTTCTGTTTTTATTCTACTGTTTTAGTAATGAGTGTATTATTTGAAGTAAAATTTATTTTGGTTTGGGTATGCTATTAATTCTATGTTTTTACATATCTTAAGGTTTATATTCTTTTGAGAATTTCATCTATTTTTATACATCATTTACATTATTATTAAAATTATATTTTACCGCATACATTATCAAAGCAATATTTTTTATATAAATATAATTTTAGAAAATTTGTATATAATTGTTTTTATGTTATTTATTATATATATAATTTATACTAACTTTAAGTTAATTTTATAATTCATTTATTTATTCTATATTATTTTGAATATTCAATTCTTTTAAAAATGTCTTCACATGAATATAATACATATTAAACTATTTTTATTATAGTATGAGTTATTAATTTCGTGTAACTTACGTAAATATTTTTATGCATATATCATCTTTTAAATTTATTTATGTGTATAATATATATTTTAAGGACCATATTTTAAATTGCATAATTCACTTATTGTATATATTTTCATATTTTATTACCCTTATGTATGTATTATTTATATGTTCCATCACTCCCAAATTAATTTGTTACATATAAGATTATATTATACTTGTTCTCAAAGTTCTCTTATTAAATATAGGCATATAGATATATATTACTAATCAAAGTATTTTGTAAATATGTTTTTACCCTTTTTTGAGTATATGATGATGTTTTTAAATTTGCTTATGTATTAATATATTTTTTAATTTTTCATACATTATCAATTTCATATCATTTTCTTAAAACAAATATTTCCAAATATATATATACATATGGGTTTTATGAAGATATGATGTATATTATATCTTATCATGTATTTTATAATTACTTTAATTTTTTATATACACTATCTAAGTTATTAGGTATTTTGTCATTTTTAGATGAATTGGTATTTAAAATAATATGCATATAATTTGATTCAAACTTTTATTTCATAAGGTTTATTTCAACAATCATATAAACTATTAGCGAGTTCATTAATTCATTCTTATTTTTGAGAATATCCCATATCATTGTTTTTCCACTCGATTTATGAAATATGGCTTTATAAAATCCAATTTTTTTTATGATTGATTTCATCTTATTTCAAACATATTAAGGCATTTTTTTAGCTAGTTTCACAATTATTTAAGAATTCTTTAAAACAAATGTGATGTTCGATATTTGAGAATTCGAGGAATCGTGCCCTAAAGTGCTGGGTTGCAATTTCTCGTTTGCTCAAAACAATCAAATGTCCCTCTGGAATTCCATTCATGTATTCTAAAAACTCTTTAAAACGAAGGTAATGTTCGATGTTCGACAATTTAGAGAATCGTGCCCTATCGTGCTGGGTTACAATTTCCTATCGGTTTAAAATAATCGAACACCCCCTTTAGAATTTCCGTCATGTTTCTTAAAAAATTCTAAAAAAGAGATAATACTCAATGTTTAGAAATTCGAAGCACCGTGCCCTACCGTGCTGGGTTTCGATTCTCTCGTTGGACTAAATAATTGGGCATCCTTTTGCGGTTTTCAACATATAAATTTTTGAAGTCAAAATTCATCATGTTTTCGAGGGCTTAAAGGATCATGTCCTATCGTGCTGGATGTGATTCTATATTCCTCTTAGGCAAGAGAATTTTGATGACTAACTCGAGTTACTCAAACGTTATCAAAAGGGAATCACATTTCAAAAAACATTTTTTAAAGCTTAGACATAAGGACAGTATTTAATCAATTTGGTACCAATTTTGGGCGTAATGAGGGTGCTAATCCTTTCTCACATGTAACCGACTCCCGAACCTGTTTTCTCAAACTTTCGTAGACCAAAATCATTGTTTTAGTAAACCAAAATGTTTTATTAAAACAATCCAAATTTCTAGGTGATCCGATCACACCTAAACAAGAAAAGATTGGTGGCGACTCTATTTTCTCTTTCCAAAACGTCGATCCATCATTTTTTAAATTGAAATAAAAAAAATGGTTTCAACAACTTGGTGACTCCACTGGGGATGAATGAGAGTAGAGCCATAAAAATCAATTATTTACTGTCCTTTTATCGAAAATCGAAAATTTACTTTAAAAATCATGTATCTTTCGATTGCATTTGATTGTGTGATTGTCTTAGTGCGGGTCTTGTAAAATAGCACTGCATTTCATTGCATGACCACTGTGGTCACACCTTCTAAGTGGGAGTAAGAAACTACGCTTTCGTGAGGTTTTCACCTCCGCATGGGCTAGTGGATTACTTTCGGGGTACATCCGTACCTATGATTTCGTGAGATTTTCATCTCCGCATGGTCATAGGGAAATGTATCCCCCTGAACCGAACTCGATCTATATGAGCCTATAATGAGTGAGGATTGAGGAATCTACTGGTTCGGGTACCTTATCTCTAGAACTAAACCGCATATAGTGAACCTTCAGAACCATCCTTGGGTGAAGCCACGTCGAGCCTTAGTACTTACCCGTATATGCGTCATAGTTATCGTTTATGTGCTTGCATTCTATCGCTATTATTTGACACTATCCGGTGTTTTGTTTTGTTTTGTCATTTTTGCATAACATTACATACTAAAGGAGGCGTTAATTCGTATTCAATTACTAAGCTAGAAAATTTGACATGGAGAATGAATTTCTTAGTAAAGTCGAGGATAATGCGGCCGTTAGTGCATGGTCGGAGAGGCTACGATCAGAGAGAGGGGATAGCTTGGCAGAAGGGTATGTATCGGAGCTACAAGATTTCACTCGCATCAATGTAGTACAGAACGAGCTGCAAGAGTTGAGAGACATTTGGGCTAGTTGGAATGAAGGAATCAAGCAATTGTTTTACCAAAATTATGGTGACGTATCCTACCTGCTAGATATTAGAGTGGATAAGCATTTGTTCCGAGCCTTGGTGCAGTTTTGGAATTCTGCATACAAATGTTTCACTTTTGGAGAAGTGGATTTGGTACCTACCATGGAGGAATACACTACTTTGCTCAGGTGTCCCAAAATTCAGGTCCGGAAGACTTATGCTTAATTTTTTAGTAGTCAGACTTTCGTGAAGAAATTGATTAGCATTTCTGGGATGAGCGAGCCTTGGGTCACTGCTCGGATTCAGCAAAAATGAGATAGCAAATGTATCCCTTGGGAGAATTTGTGAGATTTGATCTTGACACATCCAGATGAAAGAAAGAGGGTTGATATATTTGCCTTAAGCATCTACGGATTAGTGATCTTTCCTAAGGCTTTAAGGCACGTGGACGAGGCGGTCATTGACTTGTTTGATCGCCTTGAAAAAAGAATCACACCGGTACTGACAATATTGGTAGAAACGTTCAAATCTTTGAGCTCATGTCGGAAGACAGGCGAGGGGCGATTCATTGGATGTGCACAATTATTGATGGCATGGTTCTACGGACACTTTTGGAAGGTAGATAAAGTTTCCTGTCGAGTCTTCTCCGAGGGTTATTCCCTGTTGAAAGAAGAGGCAGCTATACAGAGGAGAGAGGATATCTTAGAGGAGAAGTGGATGGACATTCTTCAGAACCTCAAGGAGGGGGATATTAAGTGGAGAGCTTATTGGATGGTTCCTGACGAGATCATGTACCGATGTGGTAGCTTTGATTGGGTGCCATTGTTAGGAATTTGGGGAGCTACCGGGTATACTCCGCTGTTAGCTTTGAGGCAATATAAGTCAAGGCAGTTTGTACCCACGACCTATGGGCTTGCTCAGAGTGAATTCTCATTTAAAGGTGCTTATTATAAGAAGAGAGTTTGGGAGTTATCGGATACTTGGAAGCAAACTTGTTGGATGAAGAGGTTAGCCGTCAGTTCCATGGTAACGCCCGAGTATAGCAAGTGGTTTAAGAAGAGGATTAATGATAATATTCCTAGGCCAAGCTTGGAGAATGCTCGACCTATCGAGGAACAATTACAAGTCGCCCCATCAGAATTGGAAATTATAAGGCAAGATTTCGAGAAGAAGAGTTCGGAGCTCGGGAAGAAGATCGAACAGTTGGAGGAAGAGAAGATGCATCTAAGGTTAGATGCTGATGTTCAGAGGTCAGAAGCTGAGAAATGGAGAAAAGGAAAAATTAAGGCCGAAGAAGACCTGGACAGTTTAAAGACAGACTACAAGAAGCTGCACCTATCTATAAGGACTGTTGGTTTAGGTAAGACTTCCGAACAATGGCGCCACGAAATTTGAGAAGAAAAAGACAATACTGATCGGTGGGAAAGAAAATTTCGAGAAGCTCAATCACGAAACGAAGATTTGGAGAAGAGTCTGTCGGAAAGTAGAAATGAGCGAGGGGAATTAAGGGCTAGAGTGGCAGAACTCGAGAAGTCTCTGCATCAGTACCAAAACTGTAACACCGTAATAAAGTTGAGGGCAAGCTTGAGTAAGATAGAAGAAATAAAAGGAATGATAGAAGATTTAGAGGCGTCACTGTAGAACTGCGAGATGCGGATCCAGTTTTTCAAGGCAAACGAGGATCGTTGGAAAGAGCAGCTTCATCATGTGCAAGACCAAGTCAGAAACAGAGATCACCTTATGGGGGAAGCCATAACCCAGATTCGGGAAGTAGCGGACTACTTGCAAACTTTAGCGGTTCAAGCGGACACACTGAGCGTGAAGTATGAATTAAAGTCAGACCGCGGACAAGAGCTGGCCTCGTTGCTTAGAAAAATTAGGACTTTGAGTGTTAGAGCGAGATTTTATCTATAACTCGACCTTATGTAAAAGATTTTATTTTCAAAGTGAAATTTTTTAAGGGCAATTGAATCAAAATTGATGCCTCTTTTGCATTCATACATTTGCATTACATCATATCATCATGCATTAAAGGCCATAAGAGTTTTCTAATTAATTAATTAAAAATTATTTCAGTAACCTGGAAACCAACGAAAACCAACCAACCACGCATCCCTACGGTACGAGAAAAAAATCAATGGATAAGAGACTCGAGAAATTGGAGCAAATGCAAAACGACATGCAAGAACAAATGCAGTCCCAGATGAAAGAGCAGCTAGCCAAAATCCAACGAGAGATGAAGGAGCAAATGATGGAGTCTCAAAGAGAGATGATGTCTCAGTTATCCAAATTACTGCTGGGAGGAATGGATAGGGAAAGGGCCCCATGGACCAAGTTGAGGAAACCAATGAAGATCTCTAATATCCCCCTGGCTTTACTCCGATGCATATACCGATGAAGCCTGAGATTAACCTACAAAAACCATCGGTCACAATCATGCCCCAGCAAGTTCAAGCCGGAGCTTCAATTCCAATGAACTTCCAAACTGGCTCAGGCTCTAACTTTGTCAACAACCCGAACTATCTGCCCATTCCCGACCTGGATGAAGTGGCTGAAGAGGAAAAGGCGAGGATTGATTCGCAAAAACAATTAGAAGAATGATGGAGATGGCTTGAAGAGAAATTCAAAGCCATAGAGAGCGCGGATCATCATCAAGGGATTGATGCTAAGGATCTGAGCCTGGTCCCAGATTTAGTCTTCCCCCCTAAATTCAAAATGCTTGAATTCGAGAAATACAATAGAACAAGCTGCCCTAAAGCCCACATCACCATGTTCTGCAGGTGACTGACGGGATATGTTAACAATGACCAGTTACTAATCCACTGCTTTCAAGATAGTCTGGTTGGAGCGGCATCTAAGTGGTATAATCAACTGAGCCGAGTTAAGATTAACTCATGGAAAGACCTAGCTCAAGCCTTTATGAAGCAATACAATCATGTGACGGACATGACCCCCGACAGGATCACTCTCCAGAATATGGAGAAAAAGTAAAATGAAAGCTTCAGACAGTATGCACAAAGGTGGAGAGAGGTGGCCATACAAGTTCAGCCGCCACTTCTAGAAAAAGAGACAACAATGCTCTTTATTAACACCTTGAAAGCCCCTTTTATCACTCATATGTTGGGAAGTGCCACCAAGAGCTTCTTTGACATAGTGATGATGGGAGAAATGATCAAAAACACTGTAAGGAGCGGCAAGATAGAATCGGGAGAGAATGCTAGGAAGTCAGCCCCGAGGAAAAAGGACAATGAAGTGAACAACACGAGCACATTCAACAAGGGGCAGCCCAAATCATTTACCGTAAATCAACCCAAAACGATGACCACCAATCAACAAAGCCCTGCAAGATAAGAATCCAATGCAAGGAAGAACACAGAAAAGCCACAATTCACCCCTATACCAATGACGTATAGGGAGTTGTACCAGAACCTGTTCAACGCTCATGTAGTATCACCTTTCTACCTTGAGCCAGTGCAGCCCCCGTATCCCAAATGGTATGACACAAATGCCCAATGTGAATACCACGCAGGAATTACGGGGCATTCAATCGAAAATTGCACTGCGTTCAAGAAAGTGGTCGAAAGACTCATTAAGGTGGGAATGAGATTTGATGACCCAGCCACGCCCAACGTAGCAGGAAACCTACTCCCCAATCACACCGACCAAGGAGTGAACAGGATAAGCAAAGGCAAAAATAAGAAGATTAAGTGTGGTTGCAAAAATCAGGACTTCGTTGAGACAAGTGTGGAGGGAGATGGTCAAGAGAGGTTTGATCGCGTTGGATTTAGGAAGAGAATCCAAAGAAGAGAGGAACTACTGTGAGTTCCACAATGAGGTGGGGCATGAAATCCAAGAGTGTGTCGAGTTCAGGGCCCTAGTGCAGAACATGATAAACAATGAGGAAATGGAATTCTATGAAGAGACTAAAAACCCTATAGAGGGAGACATATGTGCGTCGGAGGAGAGTCGATGGCATAAAATCAAACAGTTAACTACCCCATGGTTATCATATTGAGACCCAAAAATAATGAAGCTAGAGTTTAACTACCACCAAGGGTCATAATCCAGAGACCTGCAGTCTTCCCCTACAAAGATAGTAAAAGGGTCCCATGGAATTATGATTGTAATGTGACAATTCCGGGGAAGAAAAACCTGGTCGACACTTTAAAAAAGGACCAGGATAGGGGCTCCTATATATGTAGCGGGAGACATTATGATGCAGCGAGCGAGAAGGCACAACCCGTAAAAGGAAAAGCCCTAGTGGTCGAAGGGGTGAAGGAAAAAGCGACCAAATCTGAACTTCCTGTCAATGAGTTAGTTAACGAAGAAGAGGCTAAGGAGTTTTTAAAATTCCTAAAGCATAGTGAATACAGCATGGTAGAACAGCTACGTAAACAACCAGCTCGTATCTCAGTACTGGCCTTACTTTTAAGCTCGGAAGTTCATCGCAGCGCGCTAATGAAGGTCTTGAATGAAACATATGTTGTCACTGATATCTCTGTTAACAAACTGGATCATCTGGTTAGTAACATAAGTGCCGACAACTATATCTTCTTCAATGACGATGAGATACCACCCGGTGGCATGGGGTCGAATAAAGCACTGCACATTACCACGCGCTGTAAAGGGTATACGCTGCCAGGCATACTGATTGACAACGGATCAGCTTTAAATGTCCTGCCATTGACCACACTAAACAGATTACCTGTAGACAGCTCTCACATGAAGGAGTGCCAGAACATAGTGAAAGCATTTGACGGCACAGAGAGAAAGGTGATGGGCAAAATCGAGGTACCTCTTCAGATTGGGCCAAACATATATGAGGTGGATTTCCTAGTAATGGATATCAAACCCTCATATAATTGCTTATTGGGGAGGCCCTGGATACATTCAATTTGGGCGAGGTTTTCCTCGTTGCATCAAAAGTTGAAGCTGGTATCAGAGGGGAGGTTGATAACGATCAATACTGAAGAGGATATCATTGCAACTGTGAGCAATAATGCGCCCTATTTGGAGACAGATGATGAAGCAATCAAATGTTCATTTCGATCTTTAGAATTTGTTAATACAACCTTCATCGCCGAGGGAAGTAAGATTCTGGTGCTAAAATTGTCTAAAATCACGAGGATGAGCCTCCAGTTGACGATTGGAAAATGAGCCCTACCCGGAAGAGGACTTGGGAGATATCTACAAGGAAAGGGTGAAATGCCAATGCTGAAGGACAAGAGAGACTGCTTCGGCTTAGGATTCAAGCCAGATGCGAAACAAAGGAGAAGAAAGCTAGAAAATAAGCAAGAAAAAAGGAGAGCACGGTTGACCGGGGGAGAAATCAAATGGGAACCAATGATATTCCCTCACATATAGAAAACCTTTGTGTCTAGAAGAATCATTCATCCCGAGCGGGGTACGCCCAGAAAGGAAGCCATAGAAGAAAGGCTGAAAAGGTTGGACATCAACGCCACATACGAAGAAGAGACTGGGAGAGAAAATTTGTCGGGCATTTGCCCTTACACATTTGAAAGTATTCTAGACAACTGGACTGCGGAAGAGATTCCTGTAGTTTTTAGAACTGATTCAGAGTAATGTCCAAAACATACTTATTGCTCTAGGCCTAGGAGTAACAAGAATCTTTTGTGAAATAGGCTGATGTTTAAAAAACGTTATTTCAATAAATTACACGGTTATTATCATCCTTTCAATTTTATTCATAATCATACAAATGATTACTTTCGGATTATTTTATTTGCGAAACTTTTTTTCTAAATATTCTTTCATTCGTCATTCATAATCATACCACACGAATAAATGTTTCGAATTCTTTTAATTCATTGTATCTGCCTTCATCCTCATAATAGGTCTCCAGATGTCAATGATACGAGTGACACTACTAGAAACTCAGAGTTTCCTTTTGAGCGAAATGTGTGTATGAAGGATTCTCAAGATTTTGAAGATGACCAAGGCTGCAACCTATCTCTCGATTTGTTGAGAATGGTAGAACAAGACGAGAAACAAATCCTACCTTACAAAGAATCAGTTGAAATTGTGAGCTTAGGAGAGGGGCAAGGGGTGAAGATCGGAACGTGTACCACCATAGAAATGAAGCGAGACCTCTTTAAATTACTTCAGGAATTCAAAGATGTCGTGGTGCACCGACTCCCCATAAAGGAGGAATGTAAGCCAGTTCAGCAAAAACTCCAAAGAATGAGGCCCTACACCTTGCTAAAAATAAATGAGGAGGTTCGAAAGCAGTTCGACGCTGGATTCCCGAAGGTGGTAAA
The DNA here is from genome assembly GCF_025698485.1 of Gossypium arboreum. Taxonomy (NCBI): domain Eukaryota; kingdom Viridiplantae; phylum Streptophyta; class Magnoliopsida; order Malvales; family Malvaceae; genus Gossypium; species Gossypium arboreum. Next base: position 126,329,556 of record NC_069082.1, on the reverse strand, counting down.
ATACTCAGATTGGGTAGCCAACATCGTTCCAGTCCCTAAGAAGGATGGAAAAGTGCGAATAAGTGTGGATTACAGGGATTTGAACAAAGCCAGCCCGAAGGACAATTTCCCACTGCCTCACATTGACACCCTGGTGGACAACACGGTAGGACACTCACTATTTTCATTCATGGACGGTTTCTCTAGATATAACCAGATCAAGATGCATCCTGAAGATATGGAGAAGACCACATTTGTGACCATGTGGGGGACGTTCTACTACAAAGTAATGCCATTTGGACTAAAAAATGCGGGGGCTACCTATCAAAGAGCCATGGTAACCTTTTTTCATGACATGATGCATAAAGAGATTGAGGTTTATGTCGATGATATGATCGCAAAGTCTCGAACAGAGAAGGAGCACATACAAGCCTTGAGGAAATTGTTCTTGGGGTTGAGGAAGTTTCAGTGAAACTCAACCCCGCCAAATGTACTTTTGGAGCCAAGTCTGGAAATTTACTCGGATTCGTGGTTAATGAGAAAGGGATCGAGATCGATCCAGACAAAGTTAAAGCCATACAAGAGCTATCTCCGCCGCGTACTCAAAAAGAGGTTCGAGGCTTTCTAGGAAGATTAAATTACGTTGCTCGGTTCATTTCACAATTAACTGAGAAATGTGACCTGGTCTTTCGCCTCCTCAAGAAACACAACCCGGGTGAATGGGATGAAGAATGCCAAAGGGCTTTTAACAAGGTTAAACAGTACTTATCCAACGCTCCAGTGCTAATGCCACCTAACCCCGATAAGCCATTGATACTGTATTTGGCAGTACTTGAGAATTCCATGGGATACGTATTGGGTTAGCATGATGAGTCAGGAAGGAAAGAAAATGCTATTTACTATCTAAGTAAAAAGTTCACGGAATATGAGGCAAGGTATCCGCCGATAGAGAAACTGTGTTATGCCCTAATTTGGACAACCCGAAGACTGAGGTAGTATATGTTGTATCACACCACTTGGCTCATCTCAAAATTGGATCCTTTAAAGTATATGATGGAGTCAACAGTTTTGAATGGAAGGATGGCTCGATGGCAGATTCTGCTTTCTGAATTCGACATAGTCTATGTGAACCAGAAAGTAGTAAAAGGAAGTGCAATAGCAGATTTTCTGGCCAGTAGAGCTTTGGAAGACTACAATCCTTTAAACTTCGACTTCCCGAATGAAGACCTAATGTGTGTTGCTACCACTGAAAAAGGTGCTCTCGAAGAACTTTCTTGGAAATTGAATTTCGATGGGGCGTCAAACGCTGTAGGCAATAGAATCGGGGCCGTCTTAGTGTCCTCAAATGGAGATCATTATTCATTCACTAGTAAATTGGATTTTGATTGTACGAATAACATGGCAGAATACGATGCGTGCATCATGGGAGTCCATGCAGCCATAGAACGCAAGATTAAGGTGCTAGAGGTGTATGGGGATTCCGCGCTAGTGATTTATCAACTCAAGGAAGAATGGATGACTAGAGACCCCAAGTTGATCGACTATCGAAAACTAGTCCTTGAATTGGTTAAGGAGTTTGATGACATTACCTTCCAGTACCTTCCACGAGACGAAAATCAGATAGATGCTTTGGCTACCTTACCTTCCATGATCAAGGTGAACAAACAAGAAGATGTCAAACCCATCCGGATGAGCATTTATAAAATTCCGGCCCACTATTACAATATTGAAGAAAATAAAGAGAGAGATGATCACCCTTGGTATCACGATATATTGCAATACGTGAAAAATCGTGAATACCTGGACCAGGCAAGCGAGAATGACAAAAGAACTCTAAGAAGACTGGCCATCAACTATGTCTTAGATGGGGATATATTATACAAAAGAAGAAAAGATCAAGTGCTACTAAGATGTGTAGACGCCGTAGAAGCTAAGAAAATCTTGGAAGAAGTCCATGAAGGCGTCTGTGGGACGCATGCTAATGGCTTTACAATGGCCAGGCAAATTATGAGATTCGGGTACTATTGGTCCACCATGGAAGAAGACTGTGTCAATTACGCCAAAAGATGTCATAAATGCTAAATCTACGGGGACAAAATTCATGTGCCTCCTTCACCGCTACATGTCATGGTTGCTCCATGGCCATTCTTGATGTGGGGCATGGATGTGATTGGACCAATATCATCGAAAGCTTCCAATGGGCATCGGTTCATCTTTGTGGTTATTGACTACTTCACCAAATGGGTAGAAGCTGCTTCGTATGCTAGTGTGACAAAGTCGGCAGTGAGCAAGTTTCTGAAAAAGGAGATCATATGTCGATATGGAATGCCGGAGAAGATTATATCTGACAATGCATTAAACTTGAACAATAGTACGATAGCGGAAGTCTGCAGTCAATTCAAGATCAGACATCACAACTCGTCACCATATCGCCCAAAGATGAATGGGGCAGTGGAAGCGGCCAATAAAAACATTAAGAAAATTGTGGGGAAGATGACCGAAACCTACAGAGACTGGCATGAGAAGTTACCATTTACCCTCTTTACTTATCGAACGTCAGTCAGAACCTCAACTGGGGCAACCCCTTTCTCCTTGGTCTACGAAATGGAAGCAGTGTTGCCAATCGAAGTGGAAATCTCGTCTCTTCGAGTGTTTTTAGAGTTAAAGTTAGACAAAGCAGAATGGATCCAGTCTCAATACGATCAATTGAACTTGATTGAGGAAAAGAGGCCAAGAGCTATCCGTCATGGTCAGATGTACCAAAAACGAATGATGCGGGCTTATGAAAAAAAGGTTTACCCTAGAAAATTCCACAAGGGAGACCTAGTTTTGAAAAAGATCCTTCCCATACAGAAAGATTTTAGAGGAAAATGGATGCCTAATTGGGAGGGGCCTTACGTGGTGAAGAAAGATTTCTCCGGAGGAGCATTGATTCTAGCCGAGATGGATGGTAGACACTTGCCCAATCCTGTAAATTCAGATTCTGTCAAGAAGTATTTCACTTAAAAAAGAAGAGGTCAAGGTGAAAACCCCCAAAGGGCGCTTTTAAAAAAAAAACAAAAAATTTTGGAGAGGCCAAGGTGAAAACCCGCAAAGGGTACTTTGAGACCAAAGGGTTTTTGAGTTGAAAACCCGTAAACGGGTAGCTCAAATTTTGAATGTGGGATATATGGTAGTCTTGCCCTCCCAAAAATCAATAAGAGGGAAGAACAGTACACCTTGGGGCATCAACAAAATGCGCTTGATCTCTGAAACACACATTTAGCTCGAAGGAGCCTTTGAGAAATTAAAATAGTGAAGCTCGTGCTGCGATATCTAGGGCACCTTTTTCCTCATTTTATTTTGAGCCTTACCAGATTTGCTATCCTGTTTAATGTATTCACTTCAAGTTTTGCTTAATAGAATTCCATCTTGTCCATTATGATAATCTCTTTCGAGCATTTTTTTGAAATCACGATTTTTGGGCTTATAACATTCACATAAAAAAAAGGTTACGCATATTACTCTGGAAAGTTTCTAAATAGTACAAGGACCTGAAACAGGGCCACTAGGTAGAATTAACCAGACTCAAAAATGGGAAACATTGGAAAAAGAATAGTCCAAGTTGTGACTATTTCTTTGAATCTTCTATTAAAGATAACGGCGAAACAAGAAGAGGCGATAGTGCATCAATGATAGAACCCGGATAAACTATGAGCAACGATACCTTAAACATTTAAAAAGAATCATTCTCATGATATTTCTGCATTCATATAATAACACATCTAGTTAGGAGCATTTGATTCATTTCGATCATAACATCCTAATTATTTGACATAAAGCATCACATTTAGTTAGGAGCATTTGATTTATTTCAATCATAGCATCCTAATTATTTGGCATAAGCATAGATACATGAAACTGATTTTACAGATCATGTTCCTCAAAGGACAGTGCAGTGGAATCGGTGAATTCACAAGTCTTAACCCTCTAAGCAGTGGGGCAACAAGTTGAAGATAGTAGATCTTGTTCCCCTGAGATTGCAGTGGAGCAGATCGAAGACAACGGATCTAGGCTTCTTGATATTGCAGTGAAGCGGATTTAAGCCACCATCCTAGCTCCCTAAAGTTGTAGTGGAGTAGGTTGAAGATTGTAGATCTTGTTTCCCTGAGATTGCAGTGGAGCAGATCGAAGACGGTGGATCTAGACTTCCTGATATTGCAGTGAAGCGGATTTAAGCCACCATCCTAGCTCTCTAAAGTTGTAGTGGAGTAGGTTGAAGATTGTAGATCTTGTTTCCCTGAGATTGCAGTGGAGCAGATCGAAGACGGAGGATCTAGGTTTCCTGATGTTGCAGTGAAGCAGATTTAAGTCACCACCCTAGCTCCCTAAAGTTGTAGTGGAGTAGACCCAAGATTGCAGACCTCGTCTCCAGTGGAGCAGATCAAAGATAACAGATTTGCCGTCTCTGTAGCAGCAGAGAGTAGATCAAAGATTTGGCGTCTCTGTAGTGGCGGAGAGCAGATCGAAGACGGTGAATCTCAATTTCTTGAAGTTGCAGCGAAGCAGATTTAAGCCACCATCCTAGCTCTCTAAGGTTGTAGTGGAGTAGGCTGAATATTGTAGATCTTGTTTCCCTGATATTGGAGTGGGGCAGGTCGAAGACGGCGAATCTAGGCTTCCTGATGTTGCGGTGAAACAGATTTGTAAAGAATCAGAACGAGGCTATATTGAAGAAGAAAAACACTAAAGAAGTCATGATTTGGCAAGACCGGGCAAAATTGGCCCTCTTCGAAGTCTTTGCTCTATTCTCGTTACACGACAATGAGCAAAGAGGGGCAGCTGTAATGGGCCAATTTAGTCCGGGCCCACGTTAGAACCAAAACCCAAAATAAATACCAAATTATTAAACCAAAAGTCCAAAGAATAAAACCAAACTAATAGTCTGTCATAAAAGTCCAAATATTACAACCAATATTGATACCCAATGCCCCATAGCCCAAATACAACGGCCCAATAACTGGAGCAGACCCAAACGGCCCCAAAAATTGAGCCAAGTTTGGCAAACCCTAAGTCACCCCTCTCTCCTCAAGCCGCAACAAGAATGGCGGGCAATAGACCCATACCTCCACTACAAGAGTCCCATACCTCCATAGCCCTCGTGACGCTACGCCCCCACCCGTCGCGCATGCCAACAGACTCAGACTGCAAGAAAGAAACAAAAACAATGACAAATGGAAACAAATATATTGTATATTTTCGGTTGATTTCCTTTTTCGACTATAAAAGCCCGACTTTTAATCTTTGTAAAAGGGGGCATATTTTTACTGAACGAATACACAATAGGCAATACAAAAAAGCAATATTGGAAGGTGATTTCTCGATCTAAATCTCTGGCTTTCTCTTTGTGATTATTTTCTTGCTTTTTTTATTTCGAGAGTAAATAAAAGAAAAGGGAACACGAACACGACGCATTTACAGAATATACATACACGAAATATAAAAAAAAGCAATTAAGAATTTGCAAGGGTAATCTCAAGTTTTCTTTCGTTCTTTCTTTTTTTTCTTTTTTGTTTGGTTTAGATCGTCTTTTAGTAGGTAAATCGACTCAATGAGATCCCGAATACTTTAAGATACAAAAGTAGGGAGAGGGGTCAAGTGGTGTTGAATCTCTATTTTATGAACTTTCTTCATTTTTTAAAAATGTATGAGATTTGAAGTTTTATTTTTTCTCAAGTAAAAAAGAAAATACTTACTAATTTCCTCAAGGCATGGTCGAATACTTACAGCAACAGAATCGGGAATTGTTTTGCGCACCGCTGGACACCAAATCCGATGGAGATTCAACTGCTTGTAAAAGGAACCCTAGCAAATTTAATTTCAAGGCTGCTGGTTTTTGTTAAAATGGATGGGTATTTGAAAGGAAAGGAAGGGAAAAATGGTTTAAAATGGTCTGAAATACAAAACAGTGCTCCCTTATGTTTTAAAATTTAGCTCGCTAATTCATGCGTTGCTTCACTTTGATCCACGATCCAGTTTAGTATTATGGGCGCAGGATATTTTCACTTCTAGTCCCTGCACATTTGCACACGTGGCACATTGATCCTATTTTATAATTATCTTATTTGTAAGTTGTTTCTTCTGTTTTAATTTTGTTTCAATTAAATATTATTTTTGTACATTTTTACATGCTTAATCATTAGTCGTGATATTTTGGGTTGTTTTAGCTAGTTGAATTTTGTAATCTTTTCTGCTTTTTGTTCTCTTGCTTTAGTAATGAGTGTATTATTTGAAGTAAAATTTATTTTGGTTTGAGTATGCTATTAATTCTATGTTTTTTACATATCTTAAGGTTTATATTCTTTTGAGAATTTCATCTATTTTTATACATCATTTAAATTATTATTAAACTTATTTTTACCGCATACATTATCAAAGCAATATTTTTTATATAAATATAATTTTAGCAAATTTGTATATAATTGTTTTTTATGTTATCTATTATATATAATTTATACTAACTTTAAATTAATTTTATAATTCATTTATTTATTCTATATTATTTTAATATTCAATTCTTTTAAAAATGTCTTCACATGAATATAATACATATTAAACTATTTTTATTATAGTATGAGTTATTAATTTCGTGTAACTTACGTAAATATTTTTATGCATATATCATCTTTTAAATTTATTCATGTGTATAATATATATTTTTAAGGACCATATTTTAAATTGCATAATTCACTTATTGTATATATTTTCATATTTTATTATCCTTATGTATGTATTATTTATATGTTCCATCACTCCCAAATCAATTTGTTACATATAAGATTATATTATACTTGTTCTCAAAGTTCTCTTATTAAATATAGGCATATAGATATATATTGCTAATCAAAGTATTTTGTAAATATGTTTTTACCCCTTTTTGAGTATATGATGATGTTTTTAAATTTGCTTATGTATTATTGATATATTTATTTAATTTTTCATACATTATCAATTTCATATCATTTTTTAAAACAAATATTTCCAAATATATATATACATATGAGTTTTATGAAGATATTATGTATATTATATCTTATCATGTATTTTATAATTACTTTAATTTTTTATATACACTATCTAAGTTATTAGGTATTTTGTCATTTTAGATGAATTGGTATTTAAAATAATATGCATATAATTTGATTCAAACTTTTATTTCATAAGGTTTATTTCAACTATCATATAAACTATTAGCGAGTTCATTAATTCATTCTTATTTTTAGAATATCCCATATCATTGTTCCACTCGATTTATGAAATATGGCTTTATAAAATCTAATTTTTTTTATGATTGATTTCATCTTATTTCAGACATATTAAGGCATTTTTTTAGCTAGTTTCACAATTATTTAAGAATTCTTTAAAACAAAGGTGATATTCGATATTTGAGAATTCGAGGAATCGTGCCCTAACGTGCTGGGTTGCAATTTTTCATTTGCTCAAAACAATCAAATGTCCCTCTGGAATTCCATTCATGTATTCTAAAAACTCTTTAAAACGAAGGTAATGTTCGATGTTCGACAATTCAGAGAATCGTGCCCTATCGTGCTGGGTTGCAATTTCCTGTCGGTTCAAAATAATCGAACATCCCCTTTAGAATTTCCCTCATGTTTCTTAAAAAATTCTAAAAAAGAGATAATACTCGATGTTTAGAAATTTGAAGAACCATGCCCTACCGTGCTGGGTTTCGATTCTCTCGTTGGACTAAATAATTGTGCATCCTTTTGCGGTTTTCAACATATAAATTTTTGAAGTCAAAATTCATCATGTTTTCGAGGGCTTAAAGGATCATGTAATGCCCCAATTTTCGAGAATTCTGTGAATGTTGGCATAGGTTTAATTATGTTAGTGGGCCTCTAGAAGGCCCAAGCTTAAGATAGAACCTGACAATTTTAGTTAATTTTTGTTTCATAAGAAAAAGGGGGTGAAATTATGAAATAGGACCTATGTGAAAATGTTTGAAAATGCTATAGGCTAAATTGAAGTGGCCAAATAAATAGGAGTGCAAAATAGGAGGATTTGCATGACAAACCTCCCATTTTACATGAAGTGGCCAGCCATCATGTTGTTGTAGACAAAATGTGCACTTGATATCCATAATTTATGGTACAAATTGATACAAATTGATAATAGGTTAGGTAAATGTTCCATGATAATAGGTTAGGTAAATGTTCCATGATAATGGGTTAGGTAAATGTTTCATGATAATAGGTTAGGTAAATGTTTCATGATAAGAATTTCATGTCTTTTGTATTAAAGAATTAAATGGATGAAATATGAAGTTTTATTAAAAGAAAAAGGGGTGAAAAGAACAAAGTTTTGTCCATCTTTGTTCATCATAGCTGAAAGTTAGAGAAGAGAAAGGAGAGGAGAAAGCTCTTGAGTATTCGGTCATTAGGAGGAGGAAAATTGAAGGTAAGTTCTTGGTACCTTGTTTCTATTTTGAGGTTCATGAGTTCTTCTTGATTCTACCTTAACTCTTGAAGTATATTTTGATTTTTAGTTGTGTTGTGAGCATTTAGTCATGAATTAAAATGAAGGAAATGGTTGTTGTTTCATGTTCTTTTGATGAAAAATGGAAGATAGGTGAAGTTGAGCCAAACAAATGAGCATGCATGTGCCTTAGATGTTAAAGGGAAAAATCAGCTACCATGTTGTGCTTTAAAATGATGAAATGGAGATTATACTTAAGTAAAATCATAGATATGTGATGATTGATTGGTGATATACATGTTTAAATAACATGCATGCAAGGTATGTGTGAAAGAGTGATTTGGTAATAAATCTGCTTGGGACAGCAGCAGTAACGTGACTTTGGAAAATCACCATAAATTGTAGGAGTAGAATTAGAAGCTGAATAAATTATGTAATTAAAGCTTATTGAGTCTAGTTTCTAGTGAAATAAACAAGAACATATTTTGAATTCTGTACAATGATAAATTTGATTCGTAATGAAGGGTGGTCAGATTAGTCAAACAGTGAAACATGGGAAACTTTGAGAAAAATATGGTATTGATTGGCCAAACCAAAAATTCTGAAAATTTTATGGATAGAAGATATATGAGTCTATTTTCAGGCAAAATTAACGAAACTTGATTTGGAGTTTCGTAGCTCCAGTTATAAATGATTTAGTGACTGTCGCTTAGGAAGACAGCTTGCAGTGAAATTATGATTATGTGGTAAACGTTGACAAAAAATTGTTAATGAGTTGCTTATTGTTTTCTTATAAGCTTACTATGATCTGTAGGTGTGGTTGGCCGAATATTGTAAGGGGTTAATACGTAGTTTGTATTTGAATAGTTAGATTAACGTGTTAGTAATCCAATTGTAGGCGGTTCGTGTGTGGATCTCAATCAATATATCGTCGCAAATGTGTGTAACTAACACCCTCTTTCTTAGTCTAGATCGGCAAAAGCGAAAAGCCAAATCTTGAAAACCGGTATTTTGTAGATTTGCGAGTGTGCAAATGCTCGTGAGGTAAATCGATTAATGTTTTTGGTAAGTGCAATGTTTGGACCGCAAAGTGCATGATTTACGTGCCTAGATATTTTTGGGCTTAATGGGCCAAAATTGGAATGATGGGCCAATCTGCCCAATTCGATAAGAACCCTCGATGCGTGATTACGTAGTATGTGAAAGGTAGAATATGCATGAAAAACCTAAAATAGATAAATTACTGAAATACCTTTAAAAGTGGAAAATTTACGCTTTACCCCTAGGAGATAAATTACAAATACCCCAGGGTTAAATTGACCTAAATGCATGTTTGATTGTTGTTATTTATGCATGCCATGTTGTTATTATCGATGCATGGGATTGGGATATTGATGGAGGAAGTATGAAAGTGGCTTGTCCACGTCTTGGAGGCTTTGCCTCAATTCTATTGATAACTAGCAAAAAGGTTGCAAGCTGTGGAGTGTTAAATGGGTGGGTTGAGCTATTCCCACATGGAGTGTAGGGCTGGTACGGGTGGAGTGTAGTGGTTGGTGGGTTGAGTAGTCTCCCAAATAGGCTTGCATATGTTATTGATGTTGCATGTATTTTGAAATGGGCCTATGGGCCATCTTATTATCTGAATAAGGGCTAAAGCCCGGTTTATTATAATCTGAAAAGGGCTCGGTCCAAGACCACTTTATTACTGAATGGGCTTAGGCCCAATAGGCTTGAGTGACTTGGGCTTTGAATGGGTTTTCCTTACATACTGAGTTTCCCAAACTCACCCTTTTATTTTCATCCACGCAGAAATCCCCAACCATAGTGGGCTTGGGTCATGAGGGAATTCGAGTGGCCACCTGCTTACGAAAGTTTGATTTTCTTCGGTGAACTGGACATCCTTTTATTTACGTTTGAAGTTTTGGGCTTTTAAATGTAATAAGGCCGCTTAATTATTTTTGATGGTTTTAATATGTATTACTAAGATAGGTAATACTTATTTTAACTATTGAAATTGGATAGCTTTAGGCGCTTTTCAAAAACAACAGTTGATTTCAAAATAACACGACAACAAGCAAAGCTTCCGCAATGAAAGTATTTTTCCAAAATTAATCACTTTTCCTAAAATGACTTAATCAAATCGGTTTCTAGAAATATCCATGACGTTAAGGTGTGGCAATGGCGGTATGCATGTCTAGGATTGGATCCGAAGGAGCTTGGTACTTAGCGATCGATGGACTCACCACCTCTTTTCCAGCTTTCTTACGGTGCACAGACTTCCATTCACTTTAACCCTTAATGAATTAATCTTTTGAACATCAAGTACGATTTTCTAGACTTAGAATGGAAATTTTTTTTTAACATTTTTGATGTGGCATGTCGGATCCGGCCATAACTTCTGGGCCGGGTTTGGGGTGCTACAGGTCATGTCTTATCGTGCTGGATGTGATTCTATATTCCTCTTAGGCAAGAGAATTTTGATGACTAACTCGAGTTACTCAAACGTTATCAAAAGGGAATCACATTTCAAAAAACATTTTTTAAAGCTTAGACATGAGGACAGTATTTAATCAATTTGGTACCAATTTTGGGCGTAATGAGGGTGCTAATCTTTCCTCACACGTAACCGACTCCCGAACCTATTTTCTCAAAATTTCGTAGACCAAAATCATTGTTTTAGTAAACCAAAATGTTTTATTAAAACAATCCAAATTTCTAGGTGATCCGATCACACCTAAACAAGAAAAGATTGGTGGCGACTCTATTTTCGCTTTCCAAAATGTCGATCCATCATTTTTTAAATTGAAATAAAAAATGGTTTCGACATATATATTTCATATTGCTTTTGTGTTTTACATATAGCCTATTATCTAAATATTTTGATATAAGGGCATATGTATAATTTTATACTATTTTAAAATTTATATATACTTTATTATTAATCTCATGTTCTTTTTATAATAAACTTGCATATACATATGTCTCATAAATCTATTTTGTGTATTATGTCTTGTCATATATCTTCATTATCATTCTTTTATATTATATATTATTTAAATCATCATGTAGTTTGTTAACTTTTAAATATATTTGTGCTTAAAATGTTTTACATACAACTTGGTTCAAATTTTCATTCTTTAATATCCATTTCAAAAGATTATATATATAAATCCTATTTTTATTCAAGCTTGTCAACCTATATATATCTCAAGCTTAATAATCTCATACCATTTTGATTTCTACATTCCATTTGCTTCGCACATATCTTGTTTTTTTTCTTCATATTATAGCATGAATATACTATCGTTGCATGGTATTTATCTTATTGATTTGTTAATTGTTCTTCATACGTGATTGAGATTAGGCTACGATTTTTAGATTAATCACATAATTGCTTATTCTGCTAGTCGATTAATATTCTTATTCATCAAGCATCGTACCATCATATGTGCCTTTTACCACATATCATCGTTTCACTTGATTTTTGAAATGTAGTTCTATAAAACCCAAATTTTATGATTAATTTCGTCTCATTTCAAATCGAATTAATACGTCTTAAGCTAGCTTATAGTCGTTCATTCAAAAATTCTTTAAAACAAAGACGAGATTTGATATTTGGCAATTCGCGGAATTGTGCCCTAACGTGTTGGGTTGCAATTTCGCGTTTGCTCAAAATAATCGAATATCACTTCAAAATTTCACTCATGTCTTTTAAAATCCCTTAAACGAAGGCGATATGCGATATTTGGCAATTCCTGGAATCGTGCCCTAATATGTTGGGTTGCAATTTCTCGTTGGTTTAAAATAATCAAATATTCCTTCAAAATTTCACTCAGGTCTTCTAAAAATCTTTTAAAACGAAGGTAATACTCGGTGTTTGACAATTCGGGAATCATGCCCTATCGTGCTGGGTTGTGATTCTCGTTTGCTCAAAACAATCGGATATTCCTTAGGTTTTCACTCATGTTTATTAAAAACCTTTCAAAACAAAGGATGTTCGATGTTTGGCGATTTGAGAATCGTGCCCTATCGTGCTGGGTTGTGCTTTTTCATTTGTTCTAAACAATCGAAGATCCCTTCGAAGTTTCATTCACGTTTTCTAAAAACCCTTTAAAAAGAAAGAATTGTTCGATGTTTGACAGTTCGAGGAATAGTGCCCTATCGTGCTGGGTTGCAATCTCCCGTCTGTTCGAAATAATCGAATATCTCTCCAGGATTTCACTCGTATTTTCCAAAGTGAGGCAATGATCAATGTTTGGGAATTCGAAGAATCGTGCCCTACTGTGCTGGGTTTTGATTTTTCATTGGACTAAATAGTTGAGCATCCTTTCGTGATTTTCAAATTATAAATTTTCGGACGTCGAAATAAGAAGATTTTTGACAATCAACTCGGGTTATTCAACTTTTATTAAAAAGAGTCACATTTCAAAAACATTTTTAATTTTAGACATAAAGACAATATTTAATCGATTTGGTACCAATTTTGGGCGTAGTGAGGGTGCTAATCCTTCCTCATGCGTAACCGACTCCCGAGCCCGTTTTCTCATATTTTCGTGGACCAGAGTCGTTATTTTAGTAAATCGCAGATGTTTTATTAAAATAACCAAATTCTTAGGTGATCTGATCACACCCAAAACAAAAAGATCGGTGGCGACTCCATATTTCTGTCTTTCAAAAGTCGATTCCCTTTTTTTATTAAATTTAAAACTTTTAAACAATGTATAATTTAAAATTGGGAAACAAATGGTATACATAAATAAATTTAAAGGAAAAATATAAACATGTTTGCAAGGGTATTTAAATAAGTAATTCAATTAAATTATGTATATATATATAAATATCAATGTATGAAAATAAATATCATATTAATCTTTAAAACATAGAATCATATAAAAGAGAATTTTAAAATGGACAAATTATAAAATAAAACAATCTCTTTTTAGTGTATATATATATATATATATAAATAAACAAAAGTATAAAATGACAAAATAGAACAATACAAAATCAGTAAAATAATCTCAAGATAAAGATGAATAATAAATAAATTTTAAAGAAAATAAAAGAATTACAAGAGAAAGAAAAAATAAAAATAAAAAATACTCCATTGAAATAAAAATAAAATCGCAAGAACGATTTACAAACAAATAAAATTATTAAAACAATACTGAGGACCAAAATTCGATGCACGCCAACCAAAGGGGATTAAAAACGAAATTATCCCAAATACCAAAACGCAGTATTCTAGCGCAGACTGAATTGAAATGACGCACAAATTTCAGGGTAAAAACGAAAGAAACAGAATAGGGTTTAATTAAAAGGCAGCACAAATGGAAGGGACTAGCCACGCAAATTACCCATTTTAGGCGCACAGACCCCTTCTCCTTTACCCAAACGGGTTGTTTTATTTTTACTATTTAAATCAAACTTTTATTTTAAAACCATTTTATCCTTTATTTCTTTTTTATTTTTTTAAAAAAAAACCTAACACTCTCAGACTCCCCTATCTCTTCTCTTTCTTTTCAGCCGACAAGGTCATTTCCTGCTCACTCAACCGCTGCCATGGCCAGTGGCCGGCATTGCGGAGAACGAGCTTTTAAGCTCTGTCTTCAAATCCCCTTTCAAAGGCTAAACCTTCAGCAACCTAAGAACAAGGAGAAAAAAGAGTTCTCTGTCCCTTTGTCGAACCCGATTACAACGACGGAGAAATCACTCTGACAGCGAGAACGAGGGGATTCAGGTGAGCGATTTTCTCTTCCTTTTTAGTTTTTATTTAAACCGATTTGCGAAAAAAAGAAAAAAAGAAAAAGAAATATGATGAACGAAAAAATAAAAAAAGAACTAAGAACACCTTTTAAATTTCAACCTTTTTTTTTATTTTCTTCTCCCCCAAAATACATTTCGTTCCAGGCTTCTTACAGCCAAATACAAAAAGTTTTTAATCTATTGTATGCTACTGTTTGGCTTTGTTTCTGTTGTCATTGCCTCTGCTCTGCCTTGCTTTGCTTCTGTTTCGCCTTTGTCTCTTTGCTATTTCGGTCTTCTTTGCAGGTTCGGCGTTCGGTTAATAAAGAAAGGAGCTTTCCATTTCGATGCAAGCAGTGCTAGGGTAGAGCCTTGGGCGGTGTGCGCGCCGAGGGCACACATGGAGACTGCGGCACCAGAAGAGGATTAGGGTTCCTGAATTTTCTTAAAATTTTTGGGTCATGGGCTCTAGGGTTTTCTGTGTAGTGGGTCATTTGGGCTTTGTTATTTTGGGTCATGTATTTGGATATACTTTTTTTTTTATCTTGGACTGTTATTTAATTTGTTTTGATTTTGTTTTTTTTTTGGGGCCCGGGCAAATTTGGGCCTCTACATGCTACATTTATGATAAAGGGTGAATACAAGTTTTAGTCTTTCAACTTAATAATTAAATTCATTTTTGTACTCATATCTTTTTTGTTTTGTTGTATTAGCTGGTTTTTCTTGGTTGGACTGTGTTCAAAGATTGTTTACTGTTATTTTGAAGTTTTGGTTGCTGCTCTGTCTGTCTTTGACAACAATGCAGTTTGAATGAAGCAAAAAAAAAAAAAAATTCTCACTTTGATACTTGAATTTAGCAATTGAATCTATTTTGGTTCTTGACTTGTCAAATATAAAAGTTTGATAATATGATACTTTAAGATAGTGTGATGTCGTCGCCTTTTTTAAAAATTTTGAGGTGATGATGTGGCAGAATCTCAAAATAATACGTTATCAAATCTCGATTGAATCCATAATTAGAGATCAAAATAAACTTAATTGACAAATTCATGTAGCAAGTGAACAGAAATATATAAATACTAAAATAGATTTAATTATCAAATTTAATGACTAAAAATTATATTAACCTTACAAGAAACACAAAATTAATTGTGAATTTCGAGAGGAGAAAGAAGGAAAAAGGAGGCTGCTGTCTCGAGAAGGAAAAATGCAAGAAAATGAGAGAAGAAAATATAAAAAAAGAGAGAGAGAAAGGAAGAGTTGAAGCTAAATTTTTGTCATTAGGGTACTTATGTGGGAAAATAAGTTATGAAAAATAAATTTATTGCATGGTGAGATTTTATTTTTATTTTTATTATAAAATCGAATCTTAATTGTGATATTTATAGTAATAAATGTCATCAAATTTAGTAAATGTGTTTTGAGCTAAGGAGATTCGTCAAATCTTGAATTTAATATTTAAATCGTTTTAGCTTTCAATTGAATGATCCTTTTCACTATTTTTAAACCTCCGGATGCTTAAAGAGTTACTCTATAAAAATAACCAAATAATAATAATAAAACGAAACTTTCAAATGGGAAAAGTCAAATTTCTCAAAGGGAATAAAAAATCGATAAATTCAATCTTACAAATTGAGTAATAATTGCCAAGAAGTATGCAATTATAATCTGACAAATTTGAACTGCAAATACTCACAAAAAATTAAGATTTATTTAACTTAAAAAAATAACGCAATAAAATTTTTCACTAAAATTCGACAGAGTATACTCGAATTTATTTGTGTCTTATTTTTGGCAGCCCCTAATTCTTATATATAGGAAAAAAAACACAAAAATTCTATTAGAATAGGAAAAAGAAAAAAAAATATTTTAATAAAAAATTGGAGTTCTACTAGAACTTCAACTAAGGTGGGTGACAAGCTTAGGGAGACCTGTATGTGTAGCCCACTTGCCTAATAAATGATTTCTTTGGACCTTTTATATATTAGTTACAATTATATGTATAGTCTAATTTTAAATTAATTTAAAATGAGCTTATATAATTATCTAACTTAATGACTAGTTTTTATTCTTAAAATATTAATTAATTTAATTAAATTATTTTCTCAACTCAATTTTAATTGTGTCAAATTCATGATTACTTTATCATATTTGAATCCATGAGTCAATAAATTTAAAGCTAAATGCTTAAATTAAGACCCAACCGTTAAGGGGTTACTCACATAAAGGCCAAACCTTTTAAAATGCTCATATAAGGGCCTAACCTTTATAAAAATGTTTAAAAAAGGGTTTTCCACGTACTTCAACCCAATTTGAGTAAAAATTAGGTAAATTCTAACATATTTAGAATAGAATACATGACAGTTGAATCAAATATTGCTTGAAAATAAAAGAAAATAATAAAAACATAATTTGATACATGATATACAATAAGGTTCGGCTCTTATTTGAGCACTTTCAAAAAGTTTTTGCCCTTATTTAAGCATTTCAAAAGTTTTGGCTTTGATTTGGACACTTTTGTAAATGTTAGGCCCTTATATGAGCATTTAGAAATGTTGGGTCTTTCTATGAGTAACTCCTAAAAGGTTAGGCTCCAATTTGAGCATTTAGCCTAAATTTAATAATCCTACTTAGTAAAACTGCGTTGACTAATTAATTTAAAATTTCACTTTAGACTCAAATATTTAATTAAATTTAATTAAATAATAATCCAAAAATTAAATTAATTTCAAGTTATCTTTTGCTCTTAAAGAAAATGCATTTACTAGGAATAATAATCCATGCAACTTATTTCTCATATATCATTTTCATTCATTCATCATATCAGTTCTTATTAGCAATCCTCATAGAGTTGTGGTTAGCTAGCGAAGGGAGCGATCAGACATATATAATTAGAGCTCAAATAATTTGTAATTAAGTTTTAACTCTATGTCTATTAATAAAAAATTATTTAGTCATAGAGTCAATTCACCAAAAGTATCATGATTGGTCTCCCCCTTATATATTATTATGAAAGCAAAATAGGTTTACGCTTTTATCCAATAGCCCTGTCATTTATGTGTTAACCTTATAGGATATCTTTGATCCCTTAGGGTTATAAATCTGTTCACCCATTTCAATTCTATTTTATCTCATGATCACCATTGCATCTTCCATGATGAAAATGATCATTGCTAACAAATAGTAGTCATAAACATTCGTCCCAAACGAATGATCCGTGACCACGTTCCTTTCTTATAGTTCCTGCATTGCACATGAGAAGATATCAATTATTGTTTAATCGAGTTATGAATTCCACTATTGCAAGTGAAGCCATGCCATACATAAGTCATATACCTAATAATCCAACTTTTGACTTTAATACCAAAGGAACACAGACTCTCAATGTTTCAAAGTATATAAGTTAGGTACACATGGTCATCCACTTACTCGGGATTGAGGTAAGTCACACCATGAATATCTCAAGTGAATAATTTTATAAATGGATCCAGGATAAATTATACTTGGGTTCCACCCGATATATTGTCAATCACACCTATGTTCTTATTTTTTGGGAGTCAATTGCTCTAACACCCGAGACAATGTATCTCCCCAATTGGACTAATAAATAATCTAATAGTCCCCATGAATCAATTGCTAATTTTTAATTCCATGGACTACAAACAATTTAAATTACCTACTAATATAAGTTGTCTTCTCACATCATAGACTCACCATATAATGCAATTTAATGTTAGTTAAATCCTTAAATATTCAATGTGCTAAAATTTATTTATTCATTTTACTTTTTATGCAAAAATCAATGAGGATAATTATACAAAGATATAATAAATTAATTATGAAACTTTATTTATTTAACCAATTCATAAATTGCAAGTAGACTAACAAAATCATTACACAAAAAAAAACACATAATCATATAAATATGAAAGAATATACGAAAAATAAGCAAAATAATTTGCAATTACCTAATTTTCAACCTACTACACAGAGAGTGAAAATACTAAATCATATCCTAAGATCATGCATATAATAACACTCCCCCTTCAAGCTGAAGCATATAAATCATATGCTCCTAGCTTGTTACATATATACTTAATCCAAGGTTTCCTAAGAGATTTAGTGAGGACATCTGCTAGCTGATCATTAGAAGTGACAAAATCAGTAGTAATACACTTTGCCTTAATTTTCTATACAATCAATCTCTATGGGTTTTGTCCTTTCTTGAAATATCAAATTCGTAGAAATATGTCGAGTTGCTTGATTATCACAACTGCACTAGGCTATCAATTTCACACTTTAATTCCAGAAGAAGCTATTTCAACCAGATAAGTTCACAATTGACTAAGGCGATGGCTTGATACTCTGCTTCTATACTTATCTTGCCACAACATCTTGCTTTTTACCTTTCCATGATATTATATTTCCTCTAAAGAAGACATAATATCCTAAAGTAGACTTTCTATCTAAAGGAGATCTTGCCCAATCTACATTTGAATACCAAACAACCTATGTATTTCCTTTCTCTTCATGTAACAAATCTTTTTTGGTCACACCTTTGATGTATCGAAGGATACGTATCATTGTATCTCAATAACTATCACATAGAGCTTGAAGAAATTGATTTACCACACTCACTAAAAAAAAAGTCAAATGTGTGATAGTAAAATAGTTCAATTTCCCAACTAAACTTTGATATTAACTAGGATATTTTAGAGGCTCCCTCTGTCCTAGAACAAGTTTGCATTAGGGTCCATAGGTATATCAATGTTAAAGTGATAAGTCAGGTGGTTAGGCAGTTAACAAAGTTGGTATTTATTAAAGAGTTGTTAGCAGCAGTTAGGCTTATTCCTTCTATATATAAGTCATGTATGCAATAATGAATACAAGTCAAGCTTAAAGAATAATACCTCTGTTAGTTACTTTGTTCCTTCTTTAAGAATTTTTTATTTTACTAAGCTTCTATCATGGTATCAATCACTCGTTGATTCTTGGGCATGGCTATCACGCACTCCGCCGACTCTGACTCTGTTGAACCTAGTGGTTTTGTGTTCACTGGTGATCGGATCATTCTTTTCCTCGACATGATATTGTTAAACTTGATAAGGGCTCGTTCATTCAGTGGCAACAGCAAGTTCGTTTTATTCTTACTGGTTACGATTTGTTTGGATTTTTTTATGGCACTTTGATTGCTCTGACGAGATTCGTTCAAGCTTCTGATGGATCTCTTACTGCAAATCTATTTACCTCGGCGTTTACTCAACAAGACAACCTTCTCACTTCATGGCTACTCTTTACCATAAGTCCTTCCATTCTGTCCTTCTTCACGAACTTCTGGATCACGAACGATGTGTGGCTCATGGCGAATAGATCATTTGCGGCTGACACGAGTACAAAGCAATCTCAATTCGTCACGAACTTTATTCGCTTAAGAAAGGTAGCCTTTCTATCCTATCTTATGTTGACAAAATCAATGGTCTGTGTGCTCTTCTTACAGTGTCTGGTTCTCTAATTTTAGAGGCCAAAAGATCGACGATTTTGCTTGCGGGTCTCTCTTCTGAATTTGAGGGAATCGTGTCCTCTGCCTCGCTTTCTTCGGCCCCGTTGCCGTTTCAACGTCTTGTTGATGTGCTGCTTGAGTGCGAGACTCGACAGAGTAGATCTGTTCAATAGGTGGTGGTTGCTGAGAATTATGTGGAAGGATCTCAGCCACTCGTGGAGGATGGTTCTTCTTGTGGTGGTCGTTCTTCAGTTTGTGGCCGTGGTTTCAATTTTTGTCCTTGATTTTAATGGAAAATTTGTAGTCGGAATGGTCATCTTGCTCAACGTTGTTATTACAGGTACCATCGTGATAAGCAATCGTCGGTTGTGGCACATTGAGGTGGGCTCGTGTCTGGTTTTTCAAATGACTATGGTCAAAATTGCAAATCTGGTCAAAATTGGTCTCTGCCTTCATATATTAAACCGAATATAGGAATAAAAAATATGGCCCCACGTGGCTGCATGCACTAAATGTGCCATTTGGGCCGCACATGTTTGTGCCACATGGTATTAGGTCGAATGTTGACGTGTCTTATAGGCATGGTGGTGGACGGTTTGTTCCTCCCTCCTTGGGCTCGTGTTATGATTATGGTGAAAAGGGCATGGACGTTAATGCTCGTGGGCCGATTGGTGCAGGCCATAACTTTGGGCCTAATAGCTTTGTCAGGCCTCGATTGAATGATGGACAATATTTCTCTAGGCCCAATGCTAATTGTGTTCATCTTGATAGGAATTTTTAGACCACTGCTCCTGAGGTTCCGTGGATAACAAAACTGCGTGCTCGTGTATTTGATGTTGACTCGTCTCAGTATGACTCGTCTCAATTTGTTGGAATACCCTCTGGCTTTTTGACTTGCATGCCTCTGACTATTTTGATGCCACTGCCTATGGTTCGAATTTTAATACCACTGATTCTTATGTTCCATTTCTGGTAGGGAGCACTTCTTGGTGTCCAGATTCAGGGGCTACTCACCACGTGTGTCAAAATGCCTCCAATTTACATACCTCCAATCCATATTCAGTTAACTCCTCTCTTCTAATGGGTAATGAAGCTTCCACTAAGATTTCCTTCATTGGGAGTACAACTGTACCAACACAGGAGAAATTACTTCATCTGTTGAATGTTTTGTGTGTTGTAAGCATCTGGAAAAATTTGCTATCTGTTTCTAAATTTGCTACTAAAAATAATGTATTTTTGAGTTTCATCTATCTTATTGTGTGATTGAGGACATCCAGACACAGGAAATATTGATGTGGGGCCAAGTTCGTGATGGGCTCTATCATTTTTCAGCAGAATCGGTTATCCTCCGCCTTTTTGTTCACAACGCTGCTATTCAGGATTGCTCCACAGATGATAATGTTTTTACTTTATGGCATAAAAGGCTTGGTCATCTTTTTTCTACTATTGTAAAGACTGTTCTTGATCAGTGTCAGATTACTTGCAATAAAAATGTCTTGCTAATGTTTGTGTAGCATGTCAAAAAGGCAAATCTCATAAATTGCCCTTTTCACAATCTAGTACTAAATATGTTGAATTGTTTGAATCAGTTGTTTTTGATTTGTGGGGACCAGCATCTGTTCCTTGTGAATGGAATTTGTATTATGTTTCGTTCATTGACATGAGTAGTCGATTTACCTGGGTTTATTTGTTAAAACAAATCTCAAGCAATGGATTGTGTCAAGAAAAAGCTGCTGAATATAAAAGTAAAAACAGAACAAAGGACTTAAATTTAAGCAAAAGGAATTCAAAAAATTAGAAATGGCAAGTACCCTCTTTATTCCATGAAGAGTACTATAAATACTAAAACAGGTAACAACTAAATCTCCTAAATAAAAGGAACACTACTGGCACTAAACAAAGACTAGGTCTGTTTGAAACAAACTTTGACTGACTCAACAACTAACTTATTCAATCAGTAAATAGTAACAAATAATTTCTACATTAACTTTTAACAGATTGTTTTCTACAATTTCAGAAAGTGATACTTACTCAGTTTGGGAAGCCTATCAAAAAATTCCAGAGTGAATGGGGTGGTGAGCTTCGTGCTATTGCTCTGTTCTAGCAAGTCATGGGATTCTTCATCAAATTACCTGTCCTCACAACTTTGAACAGAATGGTGTTGCTGAGCGTAAACATCGACACATTGTGGAGACTAGTCTCATTCTTCTAGCTTAAGCTAATTTACCTATGACTTATTAGGGCTATGCTTTTTGAGTGCAGTTCATTTTATTAATCGACTACCTACTACAGTTCTGAAGGGTAAATTCCCGTATCAAAGTCTGTTTGGTCATGAACCAACCTATGATTATCTTCAGGTATTTGGTTGTTGTTGTTTTCTGCACTTACGACCTTTTGTTAATCATAAGCTTGATTTTCGCTCACAACCATCTACTTTTCTTAGGTATAGTTCGCAACATAAGGGTTATTACTGTTTAACACCAGATGGTAAGGTAATCGTCTCTCGACATGTTATTTTTGATGAGTCCAAGTACTACTACATATGTTCCTGTTATGCACTCTTTCAATTCTACAGAGCCTAGTAGAATTTCTAACACCGGGGTCTCTCTGGCCAGTCAGAATCGTGTGATGCCTCAATCTACTCTATGTAGTCCTCCACAAGCTCTTCAAGTCAGTTCAGTGCATGAATCGGGGTCTGGTGTACAGAACAACCTTCTATCTACTGAAGTTATTCAGTTTCCTCATAAACAAGTTTCTGTTCTCACTGTTTCAACTATTAACACTCATGTTATGGTTACTTGGTCTAAGGCTAGGGTGTTTAAACCAAAGGCTTTGACTATGGATAAAGTTGAGTCAGAGCCCAATTCTGTTGAGGAGACACTTGCTCACCCAGACTGGTGCCTAGCGATTCAAGGTGAAATCGATGCATTAATTGCTAACTCTACGTGGGAACTTAGTACTCTTCCTCCTAGTCATAAAAAAATTGGATGCAAATGGTTGTTTAAGGTAAAGAAAAATCCTAATGGGTCGATTGTTCGAAGAAAAGCCCAGTTAGTAGCCAAGGGTTGTTCCCAGGTTCTTGGCTGTGGTTTCAAGGAAACATTCAATCCAGTTGTAAAACCTGCCACTATACGAGCCATTTTGTTTATTACTGTGACTAAAGGATGGCCTCTACAACAAGTTGATATCAATAATGCCTTTTTAAATGGAGACCTGACTGATGAAGTTTTCATGTAGCAACCCCCTGGTTATGTTCAGTCTGGTCCAAATGGTGAGAGGCTTGTGTGTCGGCTGACAAAAGCTTTGTATGGCTTACGGCAAGCTCCGCGTGCCTAGTTTAACAAATTAAAGTAGTTTCTTGTTTTTACTGGGTTTGTCCTCTCTAAATCGGATGTTTCTTTGTTTGTCCGATCTTCCTTCGAGTTTACACATTATGTGTTTGTCTATGTGAATGACATTGTTATCACTGGCAGTTCATCTGACGCAATTAATTATTTTGTTCAAAAGTTACATAACGAGTTTACTTTAAAGGATATGGGTGATCTCCATTATTTTTTGGGCATTGAAGTAAGTCGATCTTCCTCTGGCAGTCTTCATTTGTTTCAGCTCAAATACATTCGAGAGCTTCTTGATCGGGGTTCTATGTCTAATGCCAAAAGTGTTCATACGCCAATGGTGAGTTCATCTATGTTGTCTAAAAATGAGGGTAAGCCGCTGGCTGATCCAACTGAATATCGCAGTCTTGCTGAAACACTTCAATATATTGTACTAACTCGACCAGACATCGCATATGCTGTTAATCGGGTGTGTCAATTCATGCATGCTCCCACTACTTGCCATATGGTAGTATTAAAATAGATTTTACGATATCTATGCGGTACTCTTTCTCATGGGCTAGTTTTTCGTTGGTCTGATCGTTTATCTTTGGTCAATTATGCTGATGCCAATTGGGGTCTTGATTTTGATGATCGGAGGTCTACTACGGGGTACTGTGTATATTTTGGTCATACCCCTATATCATGGTGTTCTAAGAAGCAGCCAGTTGTTTCTCGCTCTACGGCTGAAGCCGAGTATCGCAGTTTAGCAACGGCTACTAGTGATATTACTTGGCTAGTCTCACTATTAGCAAAACTAAATGTCAGTTCAGTTGATCTACCGATAGTATGGTGTGATAATTCTAGTGCTGTGGCTGTTGCGGCTAATCCGGTTCTTCACTCCAAGTTCAAACATGTTGAGCTTGACTTACTTTTTGTTCGCGAGAAGGTGGCTAGTGGAGACTTGGTTGTTGGTGAAGTTCTAGCCTGTGATCAGGTGGCAGATATTCTTACTAAACCATTATCAGTGTCTCTGTTTAGTCGGTTTCATAGTCTTCTTCGGGTGTTACCACTCGAGGAAGCTGGGTGAATGTTATAGTGATAAGTCAGGTGGTTAGGCAGTTAACAAAGTTGGTATTTGTTAAAGAGTTATTAGCAGCAGTTAGGCTTATTCCTTCTATATATAAGTCATGTATGCAATACTGAATACAAGTCAAGCTTACAGGATAATACCTCTGTTAGTTACTTCGTTCCTTTTTTAAGAATTTTCTATTTTACTAAGCTTCTATCAATCAACATGTTTACGATACAACATCTATGTAATTCTATCAATCAACATGTTTACAACACAACATCCATGTTTCTTCCAATATAATCCAATGTATTATTCTTTTGAGAAATAGTAATTGTGCCTGTTCGTTTGTTCCACTTCAATACCAAAAAAAGAATTTCAACATTCCAAAATCTTTAGTTTGAAGGTGGCTGAAAAGATGTTGCTTGAGTTGAACTAACCCTTCATGATCATCACAGTGATGGCAATATCATCCATATAAATAACCAAATATATGTACTTGGCATGAATGTTATCATAAAGAAAGACTGAGTTATTTGTTATAACAATGCTAAATTGGCCCAACCAAGCTCTTCAAGACTACTTTAGACCATAAAGAGATTTCCTCAATCGACATACTAAAATTCCTCTTGAACAACGAATCAAAGCAGTTGCGCCACGTAAATTTCTTCATTTGAATCTTCATAAAGAATTCTTTTTAATATTGACATGATGAATATTCGAATGATTCATTATAGCAAGGGAGATTAAGAGTCGAATCAAGGTGGTCTTGGCAACAGGAGATAAAGTTTCCCTATAATAAAAGTGAGAACCCATATAAAACCTTGAGCAACTAGATGCGCCTTTAGTCGGTCTATCTTTCATCCAAATTGTCTTTAACTGTGTATACCCATAGACAACCAACAGTTGATTTACTCAGTGGTAAGGGAACTAGGTCCTATGTGTGATTAGCATGAAGAGCATTCATTTCTTCCGCAATATATAGCTTGTTTCCATCCATGATCAACCTTTATCACACTAGCAGTCTTAGAATTTAACACATTGGATAAAGATGAGATAAAGGCAAAATATGAAGGTGATAATTAGCGATAACTTAAAAAATTGTAACTAGGATAAGGATTACGAGAAGAACGAATACCTTTTCTGAGAGCAATTGGTGGAGTGTGTTCTTGAGGCATGATCAGAGATGGAGAAGCTGGTTCACTTGGACCATCTACCTAAACTATATTCGTAAGGAATGATTAGGAGAATTAGTAGTGGAGCATCGAGAATCTACTTGAAGAGGTTTGGTGGGAGGTGGATTATTAAGAAGAGGAAAAATAGTTGTAGGGGCATTAATAACATCTTTTTGTGTTTGAGATGGAAAGGAGAAATACTAAGTAGTTTAAGTAAAAGTTACATCTGCATGAATAAAATAATTTTGAGTGATAGGATCATAGCATTTGTACAATTTTTATGTCAAGTGTACCCCTAAAATGATGCATTTAATAGCTTTGAGAAAAAAATATATTTTTCTGGCAAGTGGTTATGAACAAGACAAGTTCAACCAAAAACCCGAGTAGAGAAAGAATGAAAAGGGTAACTAGGGATGACAATGGAATGGAGACTTTGGTTTTGTAAGATAGAAGAAACTATATTGTTGAGGAACCGCTCCTTTAAGTTTGGAGAGACTAGGATGAACTAAGCGACTGTGAAGATTAACAAAAGTATTGGAAGACAAGGCGGTTGAAGTTGTAATACAAGAGAGATAACCACACCCTTCACCAATAATCTTCCCTGTACTCAGATCTTGCAGAAAAATAGAATAGGAATAAAAAATGACTTTACATTTTATTTGGTTAGGGAGCTTACCATTAGATATTAAGCTATACAAGAATTCTAGGCATATAATACTGGCATTTATGGTATAGATGGGAGAGGATGGATTTCTCCAACCCATTCAATAACAATTTGAGTACCATTGGCTAAGTTAACTATGGAAGAGGTAAAAGAAAAGACAAGAGTAGAGAAATGTTTTTATTACGAGAGATATGATTTAAAGCACCCGAGTTAAATATTGAAGGACCATTTGAGGAAGTCTTTGTTAAGCATACAAAGGAATTACCAGGCTGAGCAACCGAAGCTAGAACCGAAGAAGAAGACTAATAATGCTCTAGAATAACATATTTTTATGTATTAATCATGTGTCTACTCTGAGCTTGATCCTACTAATTTGAGCTATTTATGTCTTTTTATCTTTTAGGGACTGATTTGGAGGCAAAAGCAAAATTAAGGGACAAAAGTGCAAATTTGGAGACAAATTGGGTTGATATGCGACACACGAAAAAGATTGTGCCAAAAGTGCGAGCGTGGAAGACACAAGGACTAAAAACGCAAAAAGAAGAGATTTTATTCTATAAGACTCCATTTTATTTATATTAGGATAATTAATATTAAGATAATTATTAGGATTATTCAAATTTAGGATTTTATTTTAATTATCTTTATTTATCTTTAATTAACTGTATTCATCTTTTTAGAATTTAAGTTCAATTAGACTATCTACCTAGCACTATAAATAGGGGGTGAAGTGACTCTATTTGGGGTTCATCCTTTTCTGTAAACACTCTTCCCTTAAAAGTCTAGGCTTTTGTTTCTTCATATTTTCTTTCAATAAAATCCCTTTTTTCCATTTTTATATTTATTTTCTTTTCCACCATTATCATGAGCCACTAAAACCTATCTAGCCGAAAGTTGTCAATATTCCCCAAAAAGGGTTCTTGAGGCCTAGAATCCATACTTAGCCTTCTCGCCAAGTATTCATCGTTTCTCCGCACTATGGGCTAACTCTTCTGTCCATGGTCCTTAAGAAGTAAGCTTTTCAGCATATGCAAAGGCGGCCGCTTTGCATGTTTTGGAAGGATTACACAGTCGGTTCGTTAACTTACTGCGTTAGAGGTTGGCAAGCCAAAGAGACAAAATGGCGTGGGATTCGCCATTGAGAAGCGTTGATCTAGCATAAATTATTGGCTAGAGTCAGGTTCCCTAAAAATCATAAGTCTAATCTTTGGAGCTGGTGGTCGTAGGCGTCCTCTTCCACTATAACTGGCTTACTTGAGTTGAGAAGGGTTATTTAAAAGCCGAGGATTGAACCCAAGGTGGAATGAGACAACTGGAGGCTGGAATCTACCAATAAGAATTTCTTTTCCTTTAACTCTCCTTATTATTTTTATATATTCTCCATCTCAATTTCCGTCATTTATTTAATTTCACAATTTCAATTTAATTTAAATACTATTTTTATTTTCCCAAATCGAAATTCTTAATTCTTTTTATTTTTCAAGAACGTAAGTTTTTTGGCCAAGAAATTGTCCAAGATTTTAAGAAACGAGCATTCGTACAATCCGGTCCCTGAAGATTCGAGCCTACTTCCCCTTTACTGTTATTTTTATTATTTTACAGGGAATAGGATATTTTTTGTGCTCTCAATGACCGTATCAAATTTTGGCGCCGTTGCCGGGGATCGGTAACGTACTAATCTTGTTTTTTGTTTCTTATGACCAGATCTGCTCTAGGAACTCTTGCGTTTGATTCGGAGATTGAAAAGACTGCGAGAGCTAATCGCAAGGAAACAAAGCTAAGAAAAAAACAGTCAACGGTGGTTAGAACTCAAAGCAATCCACCGCCAGAAATCAGAATCGATGACGAAGTAGAGTCTAGGGTTAACAAAAACCCTACTCAAACTTTTGAAAGCGAAAAATTCGAAGTCGATTCCCCTGAAGAAGTATTTAACACTAGGGTTGACGAAAACCCTAATTTAGCACCTCAACCTATGGCTCAGATAATTTGGCAACTGGCCGAAGCGCCGACAGAACAACCGCCACTATGTATCGCGTATCCTACTATGGATACTGATTTTGAATTAAAGTCAGGCTTGATTCAGCTACTGCCAACTTTCCGTGGGTTGCAAAATGAAAACCCCCACAAGCATTTAAAAGAATTCCATATGGTTTGTTTGAGTATGCAACCTCAGGGGGTAACTGAGGATCAAATTAAATTGCGCGCTTTCCCTTTTTCCCTAGCAGATTCAATTAGGAAATGGTTATTTTATTTACTTCCTAGATCTATTACAACTTGGGCTGATCTATCTCGCTTATTTTTTAACAGGTTTTTCCCTGCATCACGAGCAGCTGAGTTAAGAAGAGAAATCGTGGGCATAAGGCAAAAAGACACAGAGACTCTGTATGACTATTGGGAGTGATTTAAGAAGTTGTGTGCAAGTTGCTCACAACACGGTATAACGGAACAGTCTTTGCTCCAGTACTTTTATGAAGGCCTAAAACTCATGGAAATGAATATGGTAGACGCCGCGAGTGGAGGAGCATTGGTCAATATGACTCCACAACAAGCAAGAGATTTGATCTCCACGATGGCTGCAAATTCTCAGCAATTCCGAGCTAATCCTAAACCCCCTAGAAGGGTTCATCAGCTAAGTAATCCAACCTTAGAAGATAAAATTGATAGAATTGCTAATATTTTGAATTCTCTTGTTGCAGAAAAAGAAAAGACAGCCCGATTATGCGGAATATGTGCTACCCCTGAACATACAACTGATGCATGTCCCAGTTTGAATGATGATACTATGGCCCATTTAGATACTGTGGGAAATTTTCCTGGTCCACCACAAAGGCGATACGACCCTTACACAAACCTACAACCCGGGATGGAGGGATCACCCTAACTTAAGTTATGGGGCCAACCCACTATATAATCAACCATACCAGAACCGAGTTTCACAACAGCCACGAGATTCAAGCAATCCTCTAGAAACTTTGGTCAATAAATTAGCAGCTAACATGCTTGATTTTCAACAGAAAACCGAAGCGTCTATAAGAGAATTGACCACGTCAATTGATAAGATGAACTCTCAAGGGAAGCTGCCATCGCAAACAGAACCAAACCCGAGGAAAAATGCAAATGCAGTAATGCTGAGAAGTGGAAAGGTGCTAGAACCAATTCTTGGTAGAAATCTTGGCCAAGAAAGTGCCTAGAAAAAACCCAAAAACGATGAACAGGTCCCAGCGAAACCCCCACTGCCGAAAATCCAACCTCCATTCCCAAGACGATTAAATCAGTGTCGAAAAAGTAAGGAAGACAAGGAGATCCTCGAAATATTCAAAAATGTCGAGATCAATTTACCACTGTTAGATGCCATCAGACAGATCCCACGGTATGCCAAGTTCCTCAAAGAGCTTTGCACCAACAAACGAAAACTAACAGGTAATGAAAAGGTAAGTGTTGGTGAGAATGTTTTCGCAGTGCTACAGCGAAAAATATCGGTTAAATGCAAAGATAGGGGTATGTTCGCTATTCCATGCAAAATTGGTCATTTAGGAATTAAAAAGGCTATGTGTGATTTAGGGGCCTCCATAAATGTAATGCCTTATTCTATTTATGAATCACTTAACGCAGGTTTTTTGACAAAGAAAGGTGTTATTATTCAATTGGCGGATAGGTCTATTGTGCATCCCGAATGAGTCCTCAAGGACGTCTCGGTAAAATTTAATGAACTTATTTTCCCTGCAGATTTCTACGTAATAAAGATGGAGGAGGACAACACTACTGGATTTTCGGACCTCCTGTTGGGCTGACCCTTCCTTAGTACTACTAGCACCAAGATCGATGTCTGAAGCGGCACTCTTACGATGGAATTTGATGGGGAGATAGTGAAATTTAATGTTTACGATGCCATTAGCCATCCAAGCGAAATCTTGAGTGTAAACCGTGTCGACATGATTGACTCATTAGTAGACGAGACTTTTGAGTCAACTTATAAAGACAAATCTGAATATAGATCTGATGATTATGAATTTGTTAATACATTATTGTCCCCATTAGAAACTAAACTTCTACCTTCAGTTGTGCAGGCTCCAGATTTGGAATTGAAACCACTTCCTGCGCATCTAAAGTATGCATTTTTAGGAAAAAGGTAATACCTTACCCATTATAATTTCAAATAAACTCTCTAAACCCGAGGAGGAAAGTTTGATCTAGGTACTAAAGAGTCATAAGGAGGAGATTGGCTGGACCATTGCTAACTTGAAAGGGATAAGCCCTTTGACATGCACCCACAAGATTTACTTGGAGAAGAACACGAAACCAAGGAGAGAGGCACAAAGACGTTTAAACCCGAATATGATAGAGGTGGTAAAAAAGGAAAAAATTAAGTTGCTGGATGCTGACATCATCTTCCCTATTTCTGACAGTAGATGGGTAAGTCTGTTACAAGTCGTGCCCAAGAAAACGGGCGTGACAATGAAAAAAAATCTTGAGGTGACTTAGTATCGGTCGAAAGTGTAAGCGGGTGGCGATGTCGCATCGATTATGGAAGTTGAATGCTTATACTAGAAAAGATCATTTCCCTCTTCCTTTTATAGATCAATTGCTTGAACGTTTAGCTCGTAAAACTCATTTTTGTTGTCTTGATGGATATTCAGGTTTCTTCCAAATCCCTGTTGCGCCAGAGGACCAGGAGAATACCTCTTTTACATGCCCTTTTGGCACATTTGCATACAGAAGGATGCCATTTAGACTTTGCAACACACCAGCTACTTTCCAGAGATGCATGATGAGTATATTTTCCGATTATGTAGAAAAAAATATTGAAGTTTTTATGGATGATTTTACCATGTATGGAAACTGTTTTACTGAATACCTTGAAAAACTTACGATAATTTTGAACAGGTGCATAGAATTTAATCTTGTCTTGAACTATGAAAAGTGTCATTTTATGATAGACAAAGGTTTGATTCTAGGTCATATAGTCTCATCTAAGGGAATTGAGGTTGATAAGGCCAAAATTAACATTATAAATTCTCTACCATATTCTTCTACTATTAGAGAGATACATTCTTTTCTTGGCCATGCAGGATTTTATAGGCGTTTTATAAAAAACTTCTCAAAAATAGCCAAACCATTGTGTGAGCTGTTGCAGAAAGACAAGAAATTTGAGTTTGACCCAAAATGCAAAGAGGCATTTGATACACTTAAGCAAAAGTTGGTAACTGCCCCTATAGTACAAGCACCAGACTGGAACTATCCCTTTGAAATTATGTGGGAGCTGTATTAGGACAAAAGATAGCCAAGGAGCCTCATGTCATCTACTACGCCTCAAAGACCCTAGATACTGCACAAAGTAACTACACAACCACAAAAAAAGAACTTTTAGCTATTGTGTTTACTTTAGATAAATTTCGATCACATTTACTAGGATCTAAGGTGATTATTTTTTCTGACCATGCAACTCTTAGGTACTTGATCTCAAAGAAGGAAGTAAAACCAATGCTCATTAGGTGGATTTTACTGCTCTAAGAATTTGACATCGAGATTCGTGACAAAAAGGGGTGTGAAAACCTAGTGGCTGATCACTTGAGTAAGATAAAAACTTCGTTTGATGATGTTCCCATAAAGGATGAGTTCCCTAACGAAAGCTTATTCTCAACCAAGGCTCACTATCCGTGGTATGCAGACATAGTTAATCTCTTAACCACAATATCATTGCCCACTGAGTTAGCTCGATCCGTAAAAAACAAGCTTAGACGCGAAACTCAGAATTACATATGGGATGACCCATACTTGTGGAAACATTGCTCAGATCAGATAATACGACGATGTGTTCCAGCAACTAAGGTAACCTCTATCCTTACTTTTTGTCATATAGAAGCTTGTGGAGTTCACTTTGGCCCTGAGCGGACAGCTCACAAGGTATTGGAGTGTGAGCTATATTAGCCCACAATCTTTCGCGACGCGTTTAGCTTTTGTAAGTCTTGCGATAAATGCCAGCATACAGGAAATATCACTAAACGAAATCAAATGCCCCTATCCCCGATTCATGTATGTGAGATTTTTTATATATAGGGCATTGATTTCATGGGCCCCTTTATTTCTTCGTTTGGAAACATATATATACTTCTTGCAGTAGACTATGTTTCTAAGTGGATAGAAACAAAGCCTACTCGCAATGATAATGCTAAAACTGTTGTGGAGTTTCTAAAATGAACTATTTTTTCTAAGTTTGGCACACCTCGAGCTTTGATCAGTGATCGTGGTACCCACTTTTGCAACAAGGTCATGGAGGCACTATTATCAAAATATGGAGTTCATCATTGTATAGCAATAGCCTACTATCCCCAAACGAACGGCCTAGCAGAGGTTTCAAATAGAGAGATCAAGTCAATTTTGGAAAAAATGGTTTGACCCAACCGTAAGGATTGGAGTCTTCGGCTCAATAACGTGCTTTGGGCCTATCGAATGGCATATAAGGGACCAACTGGCATGACCCTGTATCGACTTGTTTTTGGCAAAACGTGTCATCTACCAGTAGAGTTGGAGCATAAAGCTTATTGGGCTATTCGACAATGTAACATGGAGTTAAAGCCCGCAGGGAAGGCAAGGAAATTGGACATTCAAGAATTGGAGGAAATTCGCAATGATGCCTACAAGAATGCTCGAATTTATAAAGACAAAACAAAGCTATTTCATGACAAAATAATAGTTCAGAAGCATTTCTCGGTAGGACAAAGAGTTTTGCTTTATAACTCCGTATTAAAGCTATTCCCAGGTAAGCTTCGATCTCGGTGGCAAGGACCTTTTATTGTGACTGAAGTATTTACGCATGGCACAGTTGAAATAAAAAGTGAAGAATCAGGAAAGCGGTTCACAGTCAATGGTCAACGGCTGAAGCCATTTTACGAGAATTTCCAGGCCCACGCGGTCGAGAAAATTTAGTTAGAACCACCATTCAAGGCGTCAAGCTAACGACGTTAAACAAGCGCTTGTTGGGAGGCAACCCAATTTTTATTTTTTTATTTTTTATTTTTATTTTTATTTTTATTTTATTTATTTTATCTTATTATTTTATTATTTATTATTTTTAGATATTAATAAAATTTTCTTCTTTTGTCTAGGTAAACCGAAGCAACAATAGGGAAACTCATTACCATAATGCGCGAACAACAGTAACTACACGGGGAGTTCTTCTAAACTTTTCTTCTACCTATTTATTTATTTATTCCATATCGAGGACTATGTGGTTTAAGTAGGGGGGAGGTAGTTGTTCCTGTCATTTTAGCTGCTGAATTTTTGTTGTTCCTGCTGATTTGGTTGTTGCTATTGTTGCTGGCTCACTATTTTTTTTGGAATATCTTGCTTCTTTTCATGCCCAAGAATTTAACCATGACTTTGCCACTGTTTGACTTTCATGCATGATTCTTGCCTTCTAGGGAAGTTATGATTTTTCCTATAATTGATGCCATCTCCACTGTTTTCTTTTTATTAGGCTAAAAACAATTGTGATTAATGGAGTTAACTCTATCTTGCTTTTTGTAAAATTGATCAAGTTTAATCTAAAGTGAACACTTAAAATGATTGCATGCTTAATTAATGTTCATGGCTATTAGGTGATTATTGAAACTTGTTCTTGACACATAAATTGTTTTTCCCGATGTTCTCAAAATTTTAATTTCATTGTTAATAAATTTTTCCGTGGTTATGAGTACAGCTTAGAACGTGACTGACTGAGTAACCGGGGTAAGGTGATTGGGTTGTCATTCTACTTCGCGTCAAAAGGTTGTGTGACGTGATAGTTAAAGCTCCGCTAACCGAAATTAATTCTTAAGAATGCGTTGGGCTGAGTAACCGGGGTTTGGTGCTTGGGTTGTCATCACTCTTCGCTTCAAAAGGTTCGACATGTTCTTAGGAAAAATAAAAAATAAAAGTATGTTGGGCTGAGTAACCGGGGTTTGGTACTTGACTGTCATCACTCTTCACGTCAAAAGGTCCAACATACATACACACATACATAAATAAAATAAAATAAAAAGTAAAAAAAAAGGAAAAAAAAGAAAAAAAGAAAAAAAAAAGAAAATATATGTAAATAAATAAAGTTTGGGACTAAGGAAGAAACAAAGAGGGTGTCTTGGTAGGTTTAGTAATTCACCTAATTTCCATGAAATAATTCAAATCGATTTTAATTTCTGTGTGTATTAATTGGAAAATTTTTTCTATTTTACCTAAAGCAAGCTTAGGGTTCTCTTTATTTTTTATATGCATTTTTAACTAATTCTTATAAAACTTTGGAGTGGTATTTCTTTTATGGAATAATCTAACTTTCACAGTGGATAGGAACCATACTTGAGGGCAAGCATGGGCTAAGTAGGAGGGAATTTGATAATGCTCTAGAATAACATAGTTTTATGTATTAATCATGTGTTTATTCTGAGCTTGATCCTACTAATTTAAGCTATTTATGTCTTTTTATCTTTTAGGGACTAATTTGGAGGCAAAAGCAAAATTAAGGGACAAAAGTGTGAATTTGGAGACACATTGGGTTGATATGCGACACAGGAAAAAGATTGTGCCAAAAGTGCGAGCGTGGAAGACACAAGGACTAAAAACGCAAAAAGAAGAGATTTTATTATATAAGACTCCATTTTATTTATATTAGGATAATTAATATTAAGATAATTATTAGGATTATTTAAATTTAGGATTTTATTTTAATTATTTTTATTTATCTTTAATTAAATGTATTTATCTTTTTAGAATTTAAGTTCAATTAGACTATCTCCCTAGCACTATAAATAG
Organism: Gossypium arboreum; assembly: GCF_025698485.1. Taxonomy (NCBI): domain Eukaryota; kingdom Viridiplantae; phylum Streptophyta; class Magnoliopsida; order Malvales; family Malvaceae; genus Gossypium; species Gossypium arboreum. Next base: position 126,294,851 of record NC_069082.1, on the reverse strand, counting down.
GGGGTGAAGTGACTCTATTTGGGGTTCATCCTTTTCTGTAAACACTCTCCCCTGAAAGTTTAGGCTTATGTTTCTTCATATTTTCTTTCAATAAAATCCCCTTTTCCATTTTTATATTTATTTTCTTTTCCACCATTATCATGAGCCACTAAAACCTTTCTAGCCGAAAGTTGTCAATATTCCCCAAAAAGGGTTCTTGAGGCCTAGAATCCGTAAATATTCCCCAAAAAGGGTTCTTGAGGCCTGGAATCCGTACTTAGCCTTCTCGCCAAGTATTCATTGTTTCTCCGTACTATGGGCTGACACTTCCGTCCATGGCCCTTAAGAAGTAAGCTTTTCAACATATGCAAAGGCGGCCACTTTGTATGTTTCGGAAGGATTACACAGTCGGTTCGTTAACTTACTGCGTCAGAGGTTGGCAAGCCAAAGAGACAAAATGGCATGGGATTCGCCATTGAGAAGTGTTGATCTAGCATAGATTACTGGCTAGAGTCAGGTTCCCTAAAAATCGTAAGTCTAATCTTTGGAGCTGGTGGTCGTAGGCGTCCTCTTCCACTATAACTGGCTTACTTGAGTTGAGAAGGGTTATTTAAAAGCCGAGGATTGAACCCAAGGTGGAATGAGACAACTGGAGGCTGAAATCTACCAATAAGAATTTCTTTTCCTTTAACTCTCTTTATTATTTTTATATGTTCTCCATCTCAATTTCCGTCATTTATTTAATTTTGCAATTTCAATTTAATTTAAATACTATTTTTATTTTTCCAAATCGAAATTCTTAATTCTGTTTTTTTTTTATTTTTCAGGAACGTAAGTTTTTTGGCCAAGAAATTGTCCAAGATTTTAAGAAACGAGCATTCGTACAATCCGGTCCCTAAGGATTCGACCCTACTTCCCCTTTACTGTTATTTTTATTATTTTACAGGGAATAGGATATTTTTGGTGCTCTCAACGACCGCATCAAAGACTACTATTTTGATGCTTGTTACCGCAAGTATTCATCATAATCTGATCTAACTAAAGGGACAGATTTATCTCCTTGTGTAGATGGCATTAGAAGTAAACCATTCCTTGAGACTGTGCGACAGGAGAAAAGGATCAAGTATTTTGATTATGACGGGAATGTCATCCATGGAGGGCTCAACAAGTGTTACGTGTGTGACCTCCCTTGTCACAATGGGTACAGTGAAGTTTAGAGCCTTTGCCTCTCCCTTTTCAATAATCCTTTTATTTATTAGTATTTTGTATGGCAAACACAGATGACTAAGTCTCAGTTTTGTTAGAAAAGGTGCAAAGGACGTGAGCCAACACATCTTCTAGCGTAGGAATCACTGGACTAGCAAGGATTTGTTCTCGTTCTGGAGCCAAATATGCACCAAGTCCTATCAAGGCAAGCACCATCAAAAACTTATGCTGTTGTTGTTCCTGATCAGAAACTGTTTTTTAGAGATGGGCATGAGACAATTAAATTCATCTTTCAAAGTCTAAACTTGGCCAAAATAGCTGGCCATATCCTGTTGATTTTGCCGAAAATAGACCAAACCTGTCACAACTTTGTAAATACATTTAACATCATTAGTATATAAAGTTAAATTTATACTAACAATTCTTTATTTTAAACCTAATTATTATAATACATACATAACAAATAATTTTTTTCTCATGTTATTACGCTACTATCCAAACCAAACATTAGGGTGTTTTTTTATTGCTCAACTAGTTTAAGTTTTAGCTTTGATCAATTTTTTTAACTTCAGTTTTTTCTTATTAATTTGTTTTATTTTGGTTGGATTGGGTTTTGTAATTTGTTTTTATTGATTTAGACTGGTTTTTAGGTATTTTGGGTCTGTTGTAGCTTCTTCTTTTTTTCCTAGTTTAACCTATTTAATCTGCTTGTAATTCACTTTGACTTATGAGTTAATCGGTTTTCACATTATGCTGGATTGGTGTACCAGTTGGCTTTCGATTCAATCGGTCTTACCTATTAATTCAATCCAATTTTAACAATATTAAATTTATTTTTCATTTTTCCGCTAAAAATCATAAAATATGAAAAATTATAAAAATATATGAAATATAAAAAATTTAGATAAACCTATAAAAATTATAAAAATATAAAAGCTAATAAAACTTATAAATATTATAAAACATATAAAATCCTAAAAAATTATAATAAATTGTAAAAAATATAGAAGTACCTAAAATACTAAAATAATTATATAAATTTATAAACTTAGAAAGTAAATCCTAAAGACCCATAAATTTTATAATAATTCATTGCAAGAGCTATAAGAATCGAACCCAATTATATATTCAATAATTACGGAATGAAGAAAACTATCACTATCAAGTAGGCTATGCATTTCCCTTTGCTATTACGGCACTGAAGGTCTAGAATCGAAAATAATGTTTATTTCTTATCACACAAAATTGAGAGACAACGTCCACTCCTCTGCTACCACGACATTGCAGGACTAGAATATGAAATCAAAGGTGGAATTCGGAAAAAGTCGGTATCTGTCATGTGGTTCTTTCGTATTTTAAGGATGGAGATAATTTTGTGGTAATGATATGAACATATTTTCTTCTAGATACGGCGTTGAAATAAGAAAATTAAGATGCGAAAAAAAAAATCAAAACATAGATCAAAAATATTAGATAAATATTTTTTAATTGATGAAATTAAAATTCAACCTCTTGTGTGTCTTATAGTAAGTAGCATATACAGTCTTCTTGACCGGTGGCGCCTCCTGGGATTTGCTTGGATAAGCGAATTAAAAAACTGGGAAGTTAAAAGAGATGTTTCACTACGTCCAGCCACCTTTGAGAAAAAAAAAACACTTTAAATAGACATAAATCCCTAACAAAGAGAAACCAAGTTAGTTTACAAGCTGATTTTGTTTAAGAAAACATTTCCTTTGAGCGTAAAAGAAAGTTAAGAACATGGCTGTTGATGCTGAAATTGAGTTCCCAACCATTGAGTTCCGTTCATCGGATTTGAAGCGAGGAACCGAAGGGTGGAACCGTTTGTGCAAGAGGGTTCGAGAGGCTTGTGAGACTTTCGGTTGTTTCGATGTGGTGTACAAAAAGATATCAACAAAAATCCGAGAGGATGCATTTGAATTGCTGAAAGAACTAGTTGAGGTCCCAGTGGAGAGGAAACAGAAGAACACTAGTCCCTTGCCTTACCATGGTTGGGTTGGACCATGCGAGCAGGTTTCTGTGTTGTATGAAGGCTTTGGAGTCGGAGATGCCTCCAACTATGACTCTGTTAAAAGCTTTGCTCAACGTATGTGGCCTAATGGTCACCCACGCTTTACGTAAGAAAAATTCTTTTACCTTTCTAATTTTGCAGGTTGTGTTGATTTCAGATCAATTTTGATTCAAATGAGTTGGAATTATTGAATTTTTATTTTGATATTTTGTTTTCAGGGACACTATACATACCCTAACGACGCAAATGGAAGAGCTGAACAAGTTAATTTGGTTAATGCTAACTGATAGTTATGGATTACAGGAGGATTCACTGAAAATGAACTACACAACATTAGTGCGGATGATGAAATATCTGGCCCCTCCACCGGGGGAGTATGAGAGAGGACTCTTTGCTCATACTGATAAACCAGTTAGCACACTTATTTGTGAGGACAAAATTTCAGGGTTAGAAATTGAGGTCAATGATGGCCAATGGATCAAATTGACTAATTTATCTCCTTCTTCCTTTGTGTTTATTGTTGGAGATCCTCTCAAGGTACTTTTTCTATATTTGATTAATGTTCGCCTTTTAATTTATTTAAAACTTAACATTAATGATCTATGTGAATAGAAGAAGCAATATAAGAGTCAAAATCAAGTTAAGTGAGATTTTTTTTTTGGGTTGGGGGGGGGTGGGCTGGGGTAGGGGAAGGCCTTGTCCCTTGGGTACTATCTTTGAGTCTTGGATTCAAACTTTGGACAACCCTTCTTTTAGCTTCTCTCTCTCTCTCTCTCTCTCTCTCTCTCTCTCTCTCTCTCTCTCTCTATATATATATATATATATATATATTAGATCAAATTTTTAATGTGAATAATTATCATAAATTACTTACTGATGTTGGCATAAGATCTCGAGCTCAATATTTTGAATAACTTTTTTACTTTGCTCATGATAAAAAAAAATATAATGATATTAGATTATTGATGTTAAAAGTGAATAATTATAAAAAAAATACTTATTGATATTGATTTTGGAAATTGAAGGCATGGAGTAACGGGAGAATGAAATCAGTAAATCACAGAGTGATGATGAGTGGAGATAAAGATCGATATTCTATAGCAGCTTTTGTCATTCCAATTGAGGGTACTATAATCAAAGCACCCAAAGAACTTATAGATGACCAGCATCCTCAGCTTTTCAAGGAATTCGATTTCATGGACTTCTTCCTTTATGCGTTTTCTGACCCAGCAAAGCACATCGATAACGGCCAACTGCTCCACGCCTATGCTTCTATTTCAGCACCGGTTTCCAATTAAATGCATACCGATATCGACAAGTAAAAGCCCAATTTTAGTATTAAATTAGTGTTACAAATAATAAATGGAGTCCTATACTTGAGATTTCCATTTTTGTAATGTATTACCATGTTATAGTTTTTTTTTTCTCATTAAAGAAAATTTTATTAATAAAAGTGCAAGGCACCATAAAGGAGAAGACACCAAAAAGTTACAGTCTTTGAAAACAAAAACCTTTAACATATCATTAAGTAAATAAATTACTAAAAGCATCAATGGGAAAAAGAATTTCCCCCTTACCTTAAAAAAACCACCAAAACTTATCCTTTAAAAGAACATCATAACTTTTCTTTTGAGAAATATTGTATGAAACATGGACCTCACTTCATTTGTACCCATTTTTCAATAGTTTCATGCTCCATTAACATTTTCATCCTAAAATCAATCAAATCCAAATGAAAATCTGAAAATTTAGTATAAAATTACTAATGTGGCATTAAATGGAAAAAGATAATATCTTTATTTCATACCATCCTTTCTCACTTTCCATTATTATTGTAATTCTCTCAACACTTGAAAACCAATAGAAACATCAGCAATAATCCATGAAAAGCAAATCCCAAGCATTTTTTATATCTTTTCAAGGCCCGGCCCTGGGTGAAATGGGTAATTTTTTTTTTCAGTTTTTAATTGGCCAACAAACTTTTTTTTCAAATTTTAAGGAACTTAAAACTTCAATTTATTATTTCCTCTAGAGTCCAAAAATATCAATAACGAGCTTGATATTTTCAATCTTAAAAGTAAATTAAGATGTCGAAACTATTTTTTTGGAAACGGGAATCGACTGTGTTTGAAAATGAAAATTAAAACAGGAGTCGCCACCGATCTTTATTAGGTGTGATTGGACCACCTTTGTTTTAATAAAACGTTTTAGTTTATGCAAACAGTATTTTTTGGTCTACGAAACTCGAGAGAATGGGTTCGGAAGTCGATTACGTGCAAGGAAGGATTAGCACCCTTGTCACGGCCAAAATTGGTACCAAATTAATTAGTTATTGTCCTAGAGTCGAAAGTTGAAAATCAAGAATGGATTTAAAATACGATCCTTTTTTATTGACGTCGATTAAAAAAACACTTGAATTAGCTCAAAACAATCGTTAAAGACTTCCTCGTCTCGAGATATCGGAGTATCACATCCTGTAAGTTAGGACACAATATCATGAATTCCCGAGCGCAAGTTTAGGGCACAATTTCTCGATATTCCAAAACACAAAACATTGCCTCATTTAGAAAATTTTCTTTGTGAAATATAGAGAGTATAATGTTTAATAAAGTGCGTTATTCGTTTGGATTAAAAATAAAACAATTTATTGGATGAATGTAACGAGACTTGATTCATGGTCAATGATATGAAAATATAGTAATGAATATAAGACAAATATACATGGACACTACATTATACAAATGAATAACAAGAATGCAAACTTATGAAATAAACGAATCAAAATTTACATAATGACAATAATCACACAAGGTATATCATTTAAATATTAACATTAACAATTAAAGACAAATGAATTTAATAATAATTTAAAAGGTATAAAGCAAATAAAAACGAATAAGATGTAAAACAATTTTAAAATGATAATGAGATTAAATAATGTGAAAAGGAGATTTAAAATTGACAATATGTTAAACAATTTAAAATAGAGTATATATATATATATATATATATATATGAAATAGGTCATATATATATAATAAATACTATATGAAAAAAACCTAAAATGAACAATAATAAAACAAATTAAAATAAATAAGAGAGTTTAAAATAAGTTGTATAAAGACAAATTTAAATAAGAATAAGACAAGTTTAAAATAATATATAAAGAAATTTAAAATAAATATTAAGAGGCTCAAAATAATAATATGTAAAAAGAAATTTAAAATAAATAATACATAAGAAATTTTAAAGTAAATAACATATAAAATAATTTAAACCAAGTAATACATATAAAACTTTAAAATAGATAATAAACACAAAGATTTAAAATAAATCATATGTGGAAAAATTTAAAATAAATAATATGTAAAAATAACTTTGAAAATATATAATATATAAGAAGTATGTAAAATAATTTAATATAAGTGATATATATGAAATCTTAAGGTAAATAATGATAAAAGGTTTATATAAATAATAAAAGAATTTGAAATCGTTTACATATAAAATAGTATAACAAAATAACAGATAAAACTTAAAATATATATAAAATGGTTTAACATGAATAATGTATAAAACGTTTAGAATAAATGAGGAAAAAGAAAAATTTGAGATAAAACAATGTATAAAACCGTTTAAGTAAAAAGTATGTGTATATATGTATATAATAATTTAGAGTACAAAATACATATAAAAATTTCAAAATGAATACTACATATGATGATTTAGAAGAGATAATATATGTGAAATGTTTAAAATTGATGATAGTTTAGAACACATGATATATTCAAAAATAGTGCCAATAATAATAGTAATAATAAAATAAATAATATAACATTTGAAGGTATAAAAGATATACACAAACATATGATAAAAAGATAATAATGAGGGTAGAAGTAAAAATAAATCCAATCTATAAAAATAATAATGAATAAATGAATAAACAAACAAATAGATATTAAACATTAACTAAATTAGATTAATGGTATAATCATACTAGCATTAATAAAATAAATAATCCACCACCAACAATAATGAAAATATAAATAGAATGAATAATTCATGAAATAAAATGATATAAAAAATAATAATAAAAATAAAAGAATGATGAATGACTAAATGATAAAACAATAATAGATAATAAGATAATAATAACCAAGGTAAACGAAAATCGAAAAGAAATAAAGGAATTATGAAATGATTTCAATGACATAAACTAGTGATGTACATTGATAAATAAATGGACAATAGGTATATATAAACCGATAAATAGGTGAACGAATAAATAAATTAGGCTAAGTTGAAATTGAATTAAATTTAAGATGCAAATTATAAAATAAAAAAATATAGGCCACTAAGGACCAAGGCGAAACGCGCATAAAGAACTACAGGCTGATTGGGAAAATATTCCCAGCCTTCTATGCGCAGCGTTTCATCCATCTGGGCCAAGGACCAAATCAAAAATAAAATAAAAGGGCGAAATTTAAAGAAAAAGAAACAAAGCTATATGGGATTAAACGAAAAGGACAGAAAAGGCGAAGGGACTAAAGCGGGAAATTTCCCATTTAAAGGAAACGCACAGACCCCCATAGAGCGGGTCGAGTCGTGCACGGGCGTGGTCTAAACGACGCTGTTTGAGCGTTGGTGCTCTAGGTGCAAAACGGCACTGTTTTATTACTTAAGTAAAAAATCTTCATTTTTGTTTCATTTTCCCTCAAAAATTTCAAAACACCCCTCCCCCTTTTCATATTCTTTCTTTGCTAGGGTTAGAGAACCCATCGTAGCCGCCGCCGTCATGTCGCCGTAGAGGGCGATCGGAGTTGCGCGAAAAGGGGTTTTTAACCCTGGTTTTTAAAGCACCCGAATACCATGTTATTTTAACCTCAAAAGCGTGAAAGAAGGGACCCCCGTTTTCCCCTTTGGAGGCGATTTCACAACGGAGTAAGAGCCCCGTCCTCGCGACTTCGGGGTTCAAGTGAGTCCCTTTTTTTCTTTATTTTTTTTTTTGTGTTTCAAAACTGATTTAAGAGAAAAGGAAAATAAATAAATAAAGAGGCGAAAATAAAGAGACCAGAGAATGAAGTTCAACCTTTCTTGTTTTTTTTTTATTGCTAAAATTGTCTGTCCCTTTACAATATCTGGTTGCTAGGCTTATATAGCCGATTTACAAGCCAACTATTATTTAATCACTATTCATGCTGCTCTAGTTTACTGTTTCTCTGCGACTGTTGCTTTTTCTGCTTTCGTTTCTTTGTTGCCTTTGTTGTCGTTGTTTATGTTCCTTCTTTTTTTGCAGGCAAAGTCAACGAGGCAGGAGCTGCTATTTTGGTGCAAGCAATACCAGGGGCGGTGGTTTTCGGGCGGCAAGCGCGCTGATCCAGCATGTGAAGGCAGCGACGAACAAGGAAACCCTAGGATTAGGGTTTGAGTTAATTTTGGGCCACTGGGCCTTTAGTTTATTTTATATATTTTTGGACTGTAATTTTAATTAGTCTTCTTTTGTTTTTGTTTTTGAGTCTTGTTGGACCCGGATAAATTTGTGTTATTACATAAGAAATTTGAAATCTTAAAATAAAAATATAAATGTAGGTTACTAACTCTATTGTTTTGTGTAATTTGTGTATGGATTGAATAAGATGGCGGTTCATTTAATTTGTCGTATTCCAAAATAAGCTCATTGAATAAAGTTAAACATTATGTTAGGATAGTGAATCAAATCACCAAGATGATTATGTAAAAAAAAATGAAAACTAAGAAGGAAGAACATATTTAATTTTTTTTAAATGGTGAACAAGTTTTAGTCAAAATATGTTGGTTTGCGAAAGTAATAAGTATTTAATAATAAGATATATTAGTTTTTTATACAATATTAGAGATAGGAGATGAGAATGACTTGGTTTGAATTTTTTATCAAATAGATGTTTAATAAGAACTTTGATCACCGCTTCATTCAAGTCAAGATACGAGAGATATTAGTTTTAATTACTACAAAATTATGTAAATTAATTTACTGAGAATTACAATAAACTTAATAATAAGCATTATCTTTATAATATATAAAATAAAAATATTGCTAATTAAGATTTAGCTCTGCTAGCATCATTACTACTGCAGCAATAAATAAGGCTTGGTTCCAGACATACTTATACTTATCTTTTTATTTGATTTAAGAGCCGGAAGGGACTATGGACATAAGTAGCTTTTGTATAAACTAAAACCAAAAATGGTAGCTTAATACTAATAATGTAAATATATATGGTTAATAATAATCTTATTATGACCTAATATTTTGATAAAATTTCAAAAATATAACCTTAATATTGTAATAATAATTTAAATGTAAATTAAGTAATATAATACATATTTCGGTTAGATAAAATTTTCTCTAAATTCATGCTTTTACCTCAGAAAATTTCAGCATTTAATATCTCAATGATATACATGTGCTTAATAACCAAACATATCAAATAACAAAATTTATTTAATAATAATATATGCAGCATTGGCTTTTGAAAACATAATCAATGTACATTCAGTATATTATACCATATCACCTTATATCATGGCATAATATTCATTATCATAAAAGATAATAGCTAACTTTACAACATGGCCAAATATACTTCTTTTACATTGCAAATTCATGCATATTACCATGACCATTTTTAACATAATTATCAAATCAAAACATACTAAAATTTATATGCATAATACTAACAATTCAAACATTATCTATTCGGTCATTAATACACATACAAATGAATCATACCATTTCTATATGACTTAATAAACCAAATTTATAAATATTAATGCTAAATCAAAACATGTCGATTTCACATGTTATACATCATACCAAAATATCATATACAAGACCAATTCTTCTCTTATCTATTTGACTAGAAAAATTAACTTGTACACATTCATTAATTGTCAATTAACAAACAAATCTATATAGCCATTTCACATACAATATATATACTCATTATTTTACCTCTTACTAAGCCAAATTATAAAATCATACTTAACGTTTCTTATTACCGAAACATATAACCAACACCTCAAACATATATACCTTGAGATTATATATATCAAACCAATTCATCATATGCCTAAAAATATTTATGTAAGTGCCGAATCATCAATCAAATATATTCATTACCTAAATTCAACATTTTGCCGAATACACTCGTCAACCAAATTAAACCATTACTATCAAATACAAGACATAACTGAATCATTTTAACCATGAGTAACATAACAAGCATAATTCATACTTATGTATATACCATGGCCGATTCAAACAAACCACATCCAAAACCACCAACCATTTTCAATGCATATGACACATATAAACTTAACTAAAATTTCATATGCCTACATAACATATTAGCCATTTTCGTATGGCTTAATATATATATACACAACTTCAAACTTAGCCAAATATAATTTAGCCTATACATGCCATAGGTTCAAGTTCAAACTTATAAAGTACCGAAAACACAGTCGATAATGTGATAGACTTTGCTGACGATCCTCGAGCTCGTAGCTAGACTCCAAAATCTATAAAACAGAGGTAAACATACACACACAGTAAGCTATCATAGCTTAGTAAGTCATAAGTAAATAAATAACTTACTAACATTTATAATTCATTATAACAAAATCGAATCATTATATCATATTCATATACATTTTCAAACTTGCAAAAATGCATTTAACAAACATATAACTACGCATCAAATCTAATTAGATCGAATACACATGTAGTTAATATCATAATTATTTTCACTTCTAAGATCACATATATACCCTTGGCCGAATATACTCATTCATATATGAATACACATAAATCACAATTACAAACTCACATATACTAAACATTTGGCCAATTATAGATTTTCATATACACATATACTTTCATTTGCATCATGAATACACCATTAAACTGAATGTATATTTTCACATATGCATACATGTAGTTCACATTAACAAGTAACATTTATATCTTTAATCCAAACATCTAACTTACCATAATTTCATAACTTAGTATGAATACATACTTGGACCTTTTAACTCGATTTTTCATTCGATCTTAACTTATTATTGCCCGTTGAACCGTTTGGAATTGAATAGGATACTCGAATAATCAAGCATATCGCACAATGCCAATATCCCAGACGTGGTCTTACATGCAATCACATATCGATGCCACTGTCCTAGACAGGGTCTTACATGAATCTAATACAATGCCAATGTCCCAGACATGGTCTTACACGTAATCACATATCAATGCCAACGTGCCAGACGTGGTCTTACACGAGAACACATTTCGAAAATCCTATGTCATGACATATGTATCCTAGCTATTCCTAAGGTTCGTACAGGGCTTTCAGACGTTGTAACTAGATTGAATTGAACTCGTACACATAGCTTTTAAGCTTATACATATTCGGCTTCCACATATATAATATCACATTTATTCATTTCAGCATATATAGTTCATATTTAATCAAATAAATAATATCTATTTGCTTATAAACTTACCTCGGACAACGATAATTAGAACGGAATGACTAATCGACAACTTTGGTTTTCCCCCGATCCAAATCTAATTTCTTTGGTTCTTGATCTAAACATATTCAAATTAAACTCATTAAAACATAATTTCATTCAATTTAGTCCAAAAACATAAATGGGAAAATTACCATTTTACCCCCAACATTTTACACTTTTTACAATTTAGTCCAAATTGCACAAAACACAACATGCAAATTTTGCACACACCATGCTTAGGCTAAATTGTCCTTATGCTCATACAAGTCCATAAATTTCATTTATTTCACATTTTAGTCCCTCAATTTATTATTTTTGAAATTTAGCCCTAATTACTCAAAATCATCAAAAATTCCAATACAAAACATATTAATCCAAAACATGCCTTTCATAATTCATCAACTAACATCACAAAGCTCAATTATTCATCAATGACATAATCAAAATATTCATCAAAATTAGAAATTCAAGCATGGGCTTTGTATATTACACTGCAACAATTTCAAAAACGTAAAAATTATCAAAGACCGAGCTAGTTACTTACCTTGATTAAGCTTAACAATGGCCGAATATGGCTTTCTTTTCTTTTTCTTTTCCTTTAGCTAATTTTGACTATCAAAATATAAACATGCATGGCTTTTAGTTATTTTATGTTTTATACTATATAACATTATTAATCATTTTACTTATATAACCTTTATTAACTAATATAAAACCATTATAATATAAGGTTACAACCGTCCATATCATATTCTCATGGTCAAATTGCATTATAAATACTTTAAACTATAAAGACACATTCAATTTATCCCTTACACATTAAACCATCAAATTTTTATTTTACGTGATTAAGCCCTTTTATTAAATGGAACACTCAAACGATAAAATTTTCGAATGAAATTTTCACACACATAAATTCACACAAAATAAACACAGAAAATAATTTTTAAATATTTTTTTGACTCAGATTCGTGGTCCCAAAACCACCGTTTCGAATAGGGTCAAAATCAGGCTGTTATAAGGATCAACAGAACTGATTTGTAATTCTGTTAACAGAGAAACTAACCAAGCAATATCACTAGAAGCTGCAGCTAAACTTCGATATTCAGCCTCTGTCGTGGACAAAGAAACAACTTGTTTCTTAGAACACCACGAGACAAGTGTATGACCAAAGTAGACACAATAGCCCGTAGTAGAACGGCAGTCATCAAAATCAAGACCCCAATTGACATTAGCATAACCAACCAAAGATAGTCTATCAGATTGTTTAAAAACCAACCCATGAGTAATAGTGCCATGTAAATACCTCAAGATACATTTTAATGCTATCAAATGAACCGTAGTAGGTGCATGCATGAATTGACAGACACGATTTATAGCATAGGCAATATCCGACTAAGTTAAAACCACATATTAAAAAGCACCAATAAGACTTCTGTATTTAGTAGGGTCAGCAAGCCGATCACCTTCATCTTTAGACAAAGTTGATGAACAAACCATCAGCGTATGAACACTCTTTGCATTAGCCAGAGAACTCCTGTCAAGAAGATCCCGAATATATTTGCGCTGGTACAAGTGAAGACTGCCAATGGACGACCTACTGACCTCAATCCCTAAAAAATAATGGAGCTCGCCAATATCCTTTAGAGAAAATTCATTATGTAGCTATAGAACAAAACAGTTTATTTCATCAGTCGAACTTCCAATAATAATAATATCATCCAAATAGACCAAGATATAGACAGTAGACTTGGTTGAAACTTTAACAAACAATGAAGCATCGGATTTAGATAAGACAAAACTAGTAGAGACAAGGAACTGTTTCAATTTTTCAAACCAGGCACAGGGAGCTTACCGTAATCCGTACAAAGCCTTCGTTAGATAGCATACAAAATGGCTCACCATTTGGTCCATATTGAACATAGCTTGGAGGTTGTTACATGAACACTTTGTCAGTTAGGTCTCCATTTAAAAAGGCATTGTTTACACCGACTTGACGGAGTTGCCAATCATTGGATACAACAACAGATAAAATGGTTCGGATGGTAGCAGGTGTAACAGCCTAATTTTCAGTGGTATCGGAAACAGTGATTCGAGATCACTAAATTTGACGAGTGAGTTGAAAATTTAATAAATTAATACCTATGAGACAAGTGTGATTATAGAAGTATTTTTTTAGTGAATTTTGTGATTTAAAAAACTTAATTAGGTAAATCGAGTTGAAAACGAGGTATCGAGACCTCAGATTCATAAATCGAGCCATAAGGAGTGCTATTAAGTTAGTATTAAATTTTTGTTAGAAAATTTTAACGTTTGGCTAGTCAATTAATTAAAAAAGACTAAATTGAAAATAGTGTAAAATTTGGTAAAATGATTAAATAGCTTAAGTGACTAATAAGGAGGGATTTAAAAGGGAATTAGATACAAATTATATGGGCTGGACGGTTTGGGCAAGAAAATCAGCAAAAAGACAAGGAGAAACAAGGGCAAAATTGGAAATTTTGCAAATTAAACATATAAAATAAAGACAAAATTGAAAAATCTAGAGATATCATCATTTTTATTTAGAAAAAATGCCATGGGAGGTCTGGAAGTTTCTTTTTTTTTTCATATTTTGACATATGTGAGTTCAATTTTTACTTTTTCTTAGTAATTTTATGTTTTTTGTGACTTTTACAATTAGGTCCAACTATCTAATTCATTAGTTTTTGATTTTATGGGTGACTTTAAAAGTTACCATGAATAAGTGTTGTATGATTATGGTGAATTATTATGGAATTGAAGTTCTTATGTTAGTATATGATGATTTTATTAAGTAATTTTGATAGAAATTGATTTTAGGACCTAATTGTGAAAAAGTTTTGAATTAAGGTTTGGTTCTGAAATTTTGATTTTCAAAGGTTTTGTAGTAGCTTAGAATGAATAAATAAAGTGTTAATTGAGAAAAATTGGCTCAATTGATGGGTTAATTGAGCATGGACTAAATCATAAAAACTGTAAAATTTGGGGCAAAAGTATAATTTTGGGAATTAAAGGGTATAAACTTTGAAGTAGAGTAAAATTGAAATTAATGCTAATAAATGAATGATTTTACAATTATAGATCAAGAACCCGAAGTGAATCGTGGAAAAGAGAAAATAGCCGATTAGTCCCTGAACGTGTATGACTTTTGCGAATTTGCCCAGGTAAGTTCATATGGCTAAATTTAATGTTTTGATATCAAAATTTCATGAATGATATAGTATATTATTGCATATGAATGTCATTAAACTGTGATAGTTGTAAAATGATATTTGAATAAAAGTACAAATTAAGTGGAACAACGGATTTGAGTACTTTCGTTCAGTGGCTAAGATGAATTGACAGAAAAGACCATCTGTATAAGACCATAGCTGGGCTATGGCATCGGTGTGATATGATCATGTGATTTCCGTATAAAACCATAGCTGGGCTATGGTATCGGTGTGATATGTGCTACTGTATAAGACCATATCTGGGATATGGCATCTGTGTGATATGTGATCCGTGTAAGACCATGGTTGGGCTATGGCTTCGCTATGTAATATGTGACTATGTACAAGACCATAGTTTTACTATGGCATTGTGATAACGAAGTACTCAATTCCGTAATCGTTCCCTAATTTGACTATGAAAGTAAATAAGAAATGAGCCCAAAAGATCAAGAATTGGTGAATAGTGACATTGAAATCAATCAAATGAGTTTATTAATGATTTTGTGATTTACAGGAGGATTTAGTGAAATTAAATGTTATATTATTATGTGCAATGTTCGGTAAGATTTATTTTTCTATGCCTATAAGCTTACTAAACTTTCATAAGCTTACTCTTGTATGTTAAATGTTCTTTATAGATTGACGTAAAATCGGTGGATCAGATCAACACATCAGGGCACACTATCCAGATTACTTCGGTAAATTTTATTATGCATCTTAAGGTTTATATGGCATGTATAGGGTTTAATTGAAAGGAAGTGAATGTGTTATAAACTTAGTTATCAACATTTTTCACTAAAATAGTTTTACACAGCAGCAGTAGTCAAACTTTGAAAAATCACCAAAAATTTTGAAAATCGACTTAGAGGTTGAATAAAATATGAAATTAAATCCTATTGAGTCTAGTTTTACATAGAATAAATGGTGTAATCAAAATAATTTAATATTATGAGATATTTGAACTTTTGTGAGATAAGGTCAGAATGATTTTGGGTTCCCCTATTTTGAATTTGGAAAATCATAATAAATTAAAGAAAAATAATTAGGGCTGAAATTTATATGCTTAAAATTATTAATGAGTCTATTTTCAAAATAAATAAACGAGAACATTATCTAAATTTCTTATAAGGAAATAATTAATCTTTGGTGAAGAGGTGTTGGAATAGTCTGACAGTGAAACAGGGGTGACTTTGAAGAATAAAATGTACTTATTGCCTAAACCAAAAATTCTAAAAATTTTATGGTAAAAATATATTTGAGTCTAGTTTCAAGAAAAATTATAATAACTTAATTTGGAGTCTTGTATCTCAAGATATAAATAATTTAGTGACTATGACTCAAGAAGACAGCTTGACTAGAATATGAGCAAATAGTGGAATTATGTGTAATTATTCTGTAAACTCCGGTAACATCCAGTAACCCCGTTCTAGCGACGAATGTGGGTTAGGGGTGTTACATTTATTGGTATCGCAGCTTCGGTTTAGCCGATTCTTGGAAGGAGTGAGATGTATAAAGTGTCTAGAAATACATGCCATATAAATATGTGATAGTCTGATGTGTATGATTCGATCTAGTCTTTGTTTTACTTATAGACAGAAATGCTTTCCAACCGAGCTATTTTCTATAGTACTAAAAGCGATATTGAGATATTTAAAATGTGTTTATGATGAGACGGAACTTATAAAGGTATGAATAGAAGTTCATGATATGTATGTGATAATGTACGAAATGAAATAATCATAAGTTGAGAAATATGGAAACATGAATGAAATGAAAGTTTATATTGTGATAAGCTTATATATGTTTGTGTGGCATTCATATGATGTTATGTGCCTGACTTGTTTGATTAAGTAAATACTACGAGTAAACTTACTCAAAATTCATGGAATGTATGTTTAAGTACACTTGTTTGAAAAGGATAATTGAAAAGTTCGTGTAACATAATTATGTATGTTAATTTGATTGAAGTGAATTATGTAATTGTAAGGATATGATGTTGATGATAGATGCTAAGTCATATGTGTGTGTTTATGAGAGTTTAGTTAGAGGCTTTACGACCTCACCCCCTTACCAATGTGGTTTTTTTATAACGAAAATTCACTAGAATTATGTTGAATAAGTTCACAAGTGTGAAACTAAAGAGTACAGTAGTGGAATAATTAATAATGCAGACGGAGTTGAAAATAGTTTGACAAGTGAATACAGTTTTGAAAAAAGATATCAAATTATTCTAAAGATTATTCAGATTACGTAATGTCACGGTTAAAGAAAAAGTTAACCTCGGCTAATAGACTTATTTAGATATGATGTCTAAAGTATGTGTTTGTTGAAGTTTTTCCTTAATTGGTTTTCATTAGTGAATGGAATGATGCAGGGTTCATGATGACAGAATTAGTTAGAGAAATGATAATTGAGTAGTAAAGATGTCTGTGTGTGACAGTTATAGTTGAAATGAATATGATGATCTTTTCTGCGTATTATATATATTCTTTTATTCTCAGATATATGTGTGTAGTTGTTCAATTTTTGATGGAGTTCTTATGTTGTGAGAATGCTAGCTAACTATGATGTTAGACGAAAGCCCTGTTGGTCTAGTTGGTTTATGATCAGTATTTCTTCATCTCTTTGGAATTCTATTCTAATATGTTGGAATGAAGTCGATGGTAAAAATTTATATGAGACTATTCTTATGTTTCTATTGATTATGATTTTGTTTTATACATGCGGGAAATATATTATCTCTATTATGATGGAAGTCCAGAGTCAGCCGTAAGCAGTGTTTTTCTTCTGACTTTCTCTGAGGAATTATTAAGATGTTCATTATCTTCTAGTGAGTTAGATGTGCTAGTGATTGCACGAGCGTTACATAATATTTTTAAGTTCATGTTCAGATGTCTATTTGTTAGCAAGTAAGCTGAACATCAAGAGCATTCAGGATTATTGCAGTCAGTGATAATACTAGTGTGTTATGAGATAGAATGGCTATAGTGTAACGCCCCAATTTTCGGGAATCCTGTGAATGTTGGCATAGGTTTAATTATGTTAGTGGGCCTCTAGAAAGCCTAAGCTTAAGATAGAACCCGACAATTTTAGTTAATTTTTGTTCCATAAGAAAAAGGGGGTGAAATTATGAAATAGGACCTATGTGAAAATGTTTGAAAATGCTATAGGCTAAATTGAAGTGGCCAAATAAATAGGAGTGCAAAATAGGAGGATTTGCATGACAAACCTCCCATTTTACATGAAGTGGCTAGCCATCATATTGTTGTAGACAAAATGTACACTTGATATCCATAATTTATGGTACAAATTGATACAAATTGATAATAGGTTAGGTAAATGTTTCATGATAATAGGTTAGGTAAATGTTCTATGATAATGGGTTAGGTAAATGTTTCATGATAAGAATTTCATGTCTTTTGTATTAAAGAATTAAATGGATGAAATATGAAGTTTTATTAAAAGAAAAAGGGGTGAAAAGAACAAAGTTTTGTCCATCTTTGTTCATCATAGCTGAAAGTTAGAGAAGAGAAAGGAGAGGAGAAAGCTCTTGAGTATTTGGTCATTAGGAGGAGGAAAATTGAAGGTAAGTTCTTGGTACCTTGCTTCTATTTTGAGGTTCATGAGTTCTTCTTGATTCTACCTTAACTCTTGAAGTATATTTTGATTTTTAGTTGTGTTGTGAGCATTTAGTCATGAATTAAAATGAAGGAAATGGTTGTTGTTTCATGTTCTTTTGATGAAAAATGGAAGATATGTGAAGTTGAGCCAAACAAATGAGCATGCATGTGCCTTAGATGCTAAAGGGAAAAATCAGCTAACATGTGCTTTAAAATGATGAAATGGAGATTATGCTTAAGTAAAAATCATAGATATGTGATGATTGATTGGTGATATACATGTTTAAATAACATGCATGCAAGGTAGGTGTATGAAAGAGTGATTGGGTAATAAATCTGCTTGGGACAGCAGCAGTAACGTGACTTTAGAAAATCACCATAAATTGTGAGAGATGAATTAGAAGCTGAATAAATTATGTAATTAAACCTTATTGAGTCTAGTTTCTAATGAAATAAACAAGAACATATTTCAAATTCTGTATAATGAGAAATTTGATTCGTAATGAAGGGTGGTCAGATTAGTCAAACAGTGAAACATGGGAAACTTTGAGAAATTTCTGGTATTGATTGGCTAAACCAAAAATTCTGAAAATTTTATGGATAGAAGATATATGAGTCTATTTACAGGGAAAATTAATGGAACTTGATTTGGAGTTTCGTAGCTCCGGTTATAAATGATTTAGTGACTGTTGCTCAGGAAGTCAGCTTGCAGTGAAATTATGATTATGTGGTAAACATTGACAAAAATTTGTTAATGAGTTGCTTATTGATTTCTTATAAGCTTACTATGATCTGTAGGTGTGGTTGGCGAATATTGTAAGGGGTTAATCGTAGTTTGTATTTGAATAGTTAGATTAACGTGTTAGTAATCCAATTGTAGGCGGTTCGTGTGTGGATCTCAAATCGATATCGTCGCAAATGTGTGTCACTAACACCGTCTTTCTTAGTCTGGATCGGCAAAAGTCGAAAAGCCGAAATGCCGAAAACCGGTATTTTGTAGATTTGCGAGTGTGCGAATGCTCGTGAGGTAAATCGATTAATGTTTTTGGTAAGCTGCAAAATTTGGACTATAAAGTGCATGATTTCTGTGCCCTCGATATTTTTGGGCTTAATGGGCCAAAATTGGAATGATGGGCCAACGGGCCCAATTCGGTAAGAACCCTCGGTACGTGATTCTGTTAGTACGTGAAAAGTAGGAAAATGCATGAAAAACCCTAAAATAGATAAATTACTGAAATACCTTTAAAAGTGAAAAATTTACAGTTTTACCCCTAGGAGATTAATTACCGAAATACCCCTAAGGTTAAATTGACTTAAATGCATGTTTGACTGTTGTTTTTTACTGCATGCCATGTTGTTATTATCTGATGCATGGGATTGGGATATTGACGGAGAAGTACTTGAAAGTGGCTTGTCCACGTCTTGGAGGCTTTGCCTCAATTTATCGTTAATCGAGCAAAGAATGTCTTTAATCTGTGGAGTGTTGAAATTTGGTGGGTTGAGCTATCCCCACATGGAGTGTATGGTGGTACGGGTGGAGTGTAGTGGTTGGTGGGTTAAGTAGTCTCCCAAATGGGCTTGCATATGTTCTTGATGTTGCATGTATTTTGAAATGGGCCTATGGGCCATACTATTATCTGAATAAGGGCTAAGGCCCGTTCTTTATGTCTGAAAAGGGCTCTTGCCCAAGACCACTATTACCCAAATGGGATTGCATTTGTTTACCGATGTTGCATGTATTTTGAAATGGGCCTATGGGCCATACTATTATCTGAATAAGGGCTAAGGCCCGGTTTATTGTAATCTGAAAAGGGCTCGCCCAAGACCACTGTTACTGAATGGGCTTAGGCCCAATGGGCTTGAGTGACTTGGGCTTTGAATGGGTTTTCCTTACACACGAGTTTCCCCAAACTCACCCTTTTATTTTCATCCACGCAGAAATCCCCAACCATAGTGGGCTTGGAGTCGTGAGGGAATTCGAGTGGCCACCGCTCGAAAGTTTGATTTTCTTCCGTGAACTGGACATCCTTTTATTTACGTTTGAAGTTTTGGGCTTTTAAATGTAATAAGGCCGCTTAATTATTTTTGATGGTTTTAATATGTATTACTAAGATAGGTAATACTTATTTTAACTGTTGAAATTGGATAGCTTTAGGGCGCATTTTCAAAAAAACAACAATTAATTTCAAAATAACACGACAACAAGCAAAGCTTCCGCAATGAAAGTATTTTCCAAAATTAATCACTTTTCCTAAAAATGACTTAATCAAATTAGTTTTCTAGAAATATCCATGACGTTAAGGTGTGGCAATGGCGGTATGCATGTCTAGGATTGGATCCGAAGGGAGATTGGTACTTAAGCAGTCCGATGGACTCACCACCTCTTTTCCGGTTTCCTACCGGTGCATGACTTCCATTCACTTTAACTTTTAATGAATTAATCTTTTGAACATCAAGTACGATTTTCTGGACTTAGAATGGAATTTTTTACATTTTGATGTGGCATGCCTGGATCCGCCATAACTTCTGGGCTGGGTTTGGGGTGCTACATTTAGTGGTATCAGAGCCCAGTTGCAACAACTCGATTGTGGAATGGGTTTACAAAAACAAAGATTTTGAAAGCGAAAATTTTAGAAAGAATGCGAAAAACTTGATTTTCAAAATTTAGATTTTAGAAGGTGGCATTCAATCTCCTACTCAAGTCTGTAAGTATTCTAAATTTTTCTGAATATTTTCCTGAATTATCAGTCTGTATTAAAATTCTACTAGGATACTCTAAATAGGATGATACTGAAACCATAAAAAATCGATAAGAGATCAAATCGTAGTGGACTTGATTCTGCGAAAACAAACTCGAACTATTGTCTGATTCATAAAACATCTGTAATAAACACCGGAATATTAATTGATGCATAAAAATTCGTAATCAAGATAATACGATATGAGTACAAGAGGCCGTGGATGGAGCCGAGGAAGTGCTCAAGCGAGATCTTCGTCTTCGAGACATATACCGGCGGTGGATACACCGGTACCACCGGCAACAGAGGTAGAGTCTCATGACCGGGGTGCCGAGGATGATGCTCTATCGCAGGCAATGCTTCTTGTTCTGGAAAGGGTTGTCGGGACAAGTTCGGGCAACAGAATTCGAGGATCGATTTCTGAATGACTCCTGGCCAACGAAGCGGAGATCTTTAGGGGTGTGTCTAGTATAGCCCTGAATGTGGCAGAATATTGGTTGAAGGCCACAGAACGGATTATGGACGACTTGGACTGCTCTGAGGAGATTGTGAGTGGGGTATTTGTACTAAGTCCCTTGGGTCACTCGATTGGGTAGACAAACTGTATAGGATGTACCCTTAGAAACTCAAGGTAAGATTTTCCCTGGAGATCTGATGGAGTTACCATTCGGAGAGTTTGATCTCATTTTGGGAATGGACTGGCTTGTTAAGCATAAAGCGACTCTGGATTGTGCTGCTAAACGAATAGTGTTAAGGACCACGAAGGATGAGGAGGTTATGGTGATAGGTGAGTGAAGGGATTATTTGTCCAATGTGGTGTCGACATTAAGAGCCAAAAAGTGGATTCGGAAAGGTTGTGAGGTCTATTTGGCATTTGTAAATCAGTCAGAAGAGGAGGGACTGACAGTGGATAAGGTTAGGACCGTAAAGGAGTTCCAAGATGTTTTTCCGGAGGAGCTTCCAGGATTGCCTCCGAATCGAGAAGTTGAGTTTGGAATAGACTTGTTGCCTGGAATGGCGCCTGTGTCAATCATACCGTATAGGATGGCACCGAAGGAGTTAGTAGAGTTAAATGCTCAAATTCAAGAGTTTTTGGATAGGGGCTTTATTAGGCCAAGCGTGTCTTCATGGGGAGCACCGGTGCTATTCGTGAAGAAGAAGGATGGTACAATGCGGATGTGCATTGATTATCGCCAGTTGAACAAACTGATAATTAAGAATAAGTATCCACTGCCAAGGATTGACGAGCTATTCGACTAACTTAGAGGAGCTTCTGTATTTTCTAAGATCGACCTTTGATCTGGTTATCATCAGTTAAGGGTTAAGGAGTCAGATATCCATAAGACAGCATTCAGGACTCGGTATGGTCATTACGAGTTTTTGGTTATGCCATTTGGACTGACGAACGCTCCTGCAGCGTTTATGGATCTGATGAATCATGTGTTCCAACCATTTTTAGATCAATTTGTAGTCGTCTTATTGACGATATCCTGGTATATTCTGAAACTGAAACGAAACATGATGAGCATCTCCGTATAGTGCTGTAAGTATTAAGGGAGAATGAACTCTTTGCGAAGTTCAGCAAGTGTGAATTTTCGTTGAGGGAGGTAACTTTCTTAGGACATGTGGTCTCTGCTGAGGGGATTAAAGTGGACCTTCAGAAAATTGAAGCGATTTTGGAATGGAAGCCGCCTAGGTCAATTGTCGAAATATGGAGTTTCTAGATTTGGCGGGATACTACAGAAAGTTTGTAGAAGGTTTTTCTGTGATGGCAGCACCCCTGATAAAACTCATAAGAAAAGGAGTACCGTTTGTATAGACTAAGAAGTAGCAGGAAGCTTTTGAGAAGTTGAATAAAGTTCTGACTGAAGCACCTGTGTTAATTCAGCCGGAGTCTGGGAAGGATTTCAGTGTGTACAGTGATGCATCATACATGGGTTTGGACTGCGTGCTAATGCAAGAGGGTAAGGTGGTTGCATATGCATCATGATAGCTTAAGCCTCATGAGGGAAACTATTGGACTCATGATTTAGAGTTGGCAGCAGTGATATTTGCACTTAAGATTTGGAGACATTACTTGTACGGAGAGAGGTGTATTATATACACAGACCACAAGAGTCTTAAGTATTTCTTGACTCAGAAGGAGCTGAACCTTAGGCAAAGGAGATGGATTGAGTTGCTTAAGGATTATGGCTGTTCAATCGAGTATCACCCAAGCAAGGCTAATGTGGTAGCCGATGCTCTAAGTCGTAGAGCTGTATCTGATGTGAGAGCAATGTTTGCTCGTCTCGAGTCAGATGATGATGGAAGTCTGCTATGAGTTGCAAGTGAGGCCAACACAGGTGGATCAGATTAAGGAAAAACAGTTGAACGATGAGTCTTTGGTCGCTCGTTTTCAACAAGTTAAGGAAGGGAAACTTGAGTTTGGGAGCGAAGAGACGTTGCAACAAAGAATACCCTCATCTGTTTGGATTAGGTAAATTTCGAGGACGAAATTTCTTTAAGGAGGGTAGAGTTGTAACGCCCAATTTTCGTGAATCTGTGAATGTTGGCATAGGTTTAATTATGTTAGTTGGCCTCTAGAAAGCCTAAGCTTAAGATAGAACCCGACAATTTTAGTTAATTTTTGTTCCATAAGAAAAAGGGGGTGAAATTATGAAATAGGACCTATGTGAAAATGTTTGAAAATGCTATAGGCTAAATTGAAGTGGCCAAATAAATAGGAGTGCAAAATAGGAGGATTTGCATGACAAACCTCCCATTTTACATGAAATGGCTAGCCATCATGTTGTTGTAGACAAAATGTACACTTGATATCCATAATTTATGGTACAAATTGATACAAATTGATAATAGGTTAGGTAAATGTTTCATGATAATAGGTTAGGTAAATGTTCCATGATAATGGGTTAGGTAAATGTTTCATGATAATGGGTTAGGTAAATGTTTCATGATAAGAATTTCATGTCTTTTGTATTAAAGAATTAAATGGATGAAATATAAAATTTTATTAAAAGAAAAAGGGGTGAAAAGAACAAAGTTTTGTCCATCTTTGTTCATCATAGCTGAAAGTTAGAGAAGAGAAAGGAGAGGAGAAAGCTCTTGAGTATTCGGTCATTAGGAGGAGGAAAATTGAAGGTAAGTTCTTGGTACCTTGCTTCTATTTTGAGGTTCATGAGTTCTTCTTGATTCTACCTTAACTCTTGAAGTATATTTTGATTTTAGTTGTGTTGTGAGCATTTAGTCATGAATTAAAATGAAGGAAATGGTTGTTGTTTCATGTTCTTTTGATGAAAATGGAAGATATGTGAAGTTGAGCCAAACAAATGAGCATGCATGTGCCTTAGATGCTAAAGGAAAAATCAGCTAACATGTGCTTTAAAATGATGAAATGGAGATTATGCTTAAGTAAAAATCATAGATATGTGATGATTGATTGGTGATATACATGTTTAAATAACATGCATGCAAGGTAGGTGTATGAAAGAGTGATTTGGTAATAAATCTGCTTGGGACAGCAACAGTAACGTGACTTTGGAAAATCACCATAAATTGTGGGAGATGAATTAGAAGCTGAATAAATTATGTAATTAAAGCTTATTGAGTCTAGTTTCTAATGAAATAAACAAGAACATATTTCGAATTCTGTACAATGAGAAATTTGATTCGTAATGAAGGGTGGTCAGATTAGTCAAATAGTGAAACATAGGAAACTTTGAGAAATTTCTGGTATTGATTGGCTAAACCAAAAATTTTGAAAATTTTATGGATAGAAGATATATAAGTCTATTTACAGGGAAAATTAATGGAACTTGATTTGGAGTTTCGTAGCTCCGGTTATAAATGATTTAGTGACTGTTGCTCAGGAAGTCAGCTTGCAGTGAAATTATGATTATGTGGTAAACATTGACAAAAATTTGTTAATGAGTTGCTTATTGATTTCTTATAAGCTTACTATGATCTGTAGGTGTGGTTGGCGAATATTGTAAGGGGTTAATCGTAGTTTGTATTTGAATAGTTAGATTAACGTGTTAGTAATCCAATTGTAGGCGGTTCGTGTGTGGATCTCGTCAAGATATCGTCGCAAATGTGTGTAACTAACACCGCTCTTTCTTAGTCTGGATCGGCAAAAGTCGAAAAGTCGAAATGCCGAAAAGCGGTATTTTGTAGATTTGCGAGTGTGCGAATGCTCGTGAGGTAAATCGATTAATGTTTTTGGTAAGCTGCAAAATTTGGACGCAAAGTGCATGATTTACCCTCGATATTTTTGGGCTTAATGGGCCAAAATTGGAATGATGGGCCAATCGGCCCAATTGATAAGAACCTCGATGCGTGATTCGTTAGTACGTGAAAAGTAGGAAAATGCATGAAAAACCCTAAAATAGATAAATTACTGAAATACCTTTAAAAGTGAAAAATTTACAGTTTTACCTTTAGGAGATTAATTACCAAATACCCCTAGGGTTAAATTGACTTAAATGCATGTTTGATCGTTGTTATTTATCGCATGCCATGTTGTTATTATCGATGCATGGGATTGGGATATTGACGGAGGAAGTACTGAAAGTGGCTTGTCCACGTCTTGGAGGCTTTGCCTCAATTCTTTGTTAATCGAGCGACAATCTTGCAACTATTGAGTGTTAAATTTGGGTGGGTTGAGCTATCCCACATGGAGTGTATGGTTTTGATGCAATTGGAGTGTAATGGTTGGTGGGTTGAATAGTCTCCCAAATGGGCTTGCATATGTTTACTTGATATTGCATGTATTTTGAAATGGGCCTATGGGCCATACTATTATCTGAATAAGGGCTAAGGCCCGCCATCTTTATAATTTGAAAAGGGCTCTTGCCCAGACCACTATTACCCAAATTGGCTTGCATATGTTTACTAATGTTGCATGTATTTTGAAATGGGCCTATGGGCCATACTATTATCTGAATAAGGGCTAAGGCCCGGTTTATTGTAATCTAAAAGGGCTCGCCCAAGACCACTTATTACTGAATGGGCTTAGGCCCAATGGGCTTGAGTGACTTGGGCTTTGAATGGGTTTTCCTTACACACCGAGTTTCCCAAACTCACCCCTTTTATTTTCATCCACGCAGAAATCCCCAACCATAGTGGGCTTGGAGTCATGAGGGAATTGAGTGGCCACCCGCTCGAAAGTTTGATTTTCTTCGTGAACTGGACATCCTTTTATTTACGTTTGAAGTTTTGGGCTTTTAAATGTAATAAGGCCGCTTAATTATTTTTATGGTTGTAATATGTATTACTAAGATAGGTAATACTTATTTTAACTGTTGAAATTGGATAGCTTTAGGGCGCGTTTTCAAAAAAACAACAATTGATTTCAAAATAACACAACAACAAGCAAAGCTTCCGCAATGAAAGTATTTTCCAAAATTAATCACTTTTCCTAAAAATGACTTAATCAAATCAGTTTCCTAGAAATATCCATGACGTTAAGGTGTGGCAATGGCGGTATGCATGTCTAGGATTGGATCCGAAGAGAGATTGGTACTTAAGCAGTCCGATGGACTCACCACCTCTTTTCCGGTTTCCTACTTGGTGCACAGCTTGCATTCACTTTAACCTTTAATGAATTAATCTTTTGAACATCAAGTACGATTTTCTGGACTTAGAATGGAATTTTTTTTACATTTTTGATGTGGCATGCCGGATCTGGCCATAACTTCTGGGCCGGGTTTGGGGTGCTACATATAGATTTTGAATTGGGATTGTCATTATTTAGTTTATGGTTGATCATTTGACAAAGAAAGATCTGTATGATCATTTCAGCGGGTACAGAGTTTTTATTTGACAGATCAGCTAAGTATATGTGTTCCTGAGAGGGTAATTCAGAATTTTGACAGTATGTTCCAACATTGTGTTCTAGAGTTCAAAGGTGACTAGAAAAAAATATTCAAGGTTAAATCGAATTGTTATTATGAGAAGTTAGTAAAAGTGTTTCATGAGTTTTGAAAGCAACTTCTTCTGGTAAGATTTTCGGGGACGAAAATCCCTAAATGGGGGAGAGTTGTAACAGCCTAATTTTCAGTGGTGTCGGAAACAGTAATTCAAGATCACTAAATCCAACGAGTGAGTTGAAAATTTAATAAATTAATAGCTATGAGACAAGTGTGATTATAGAAGTATTTTCTTAGTGAATTTTGTGATTTAAAAGAATTAATTAGGTAAATCAGGTTGAAAACGAGGTATTAAGACCTCAGATTCATAAATGAGCCATAAAGAGTGTTATTAAGTTAGTATTAAATTTTCGTTAGAAAATTTTAACGTTTGGCTAGTCAATTAATTAAAAAAGACTAAATTGAAAATAGTGCAAAATTTGGTAAAGTGATTAAATAGCTTAAGTGACTAATAAGGAGGGATTTAAAAAGGATTTAGATCCAAATTATATGGGATGGACGGTTTGGGCAAGAAAATAAGCAAAGAGACAAGGAGAAACAAGGGCAAAATTGGAAATTTTGCAAATTAAACATATAAAATAAAGACAAATTTGAAAAATCTAGAGATATCATCATTTTTCTTCAGAAAAAATGCCATGGGAGGTTTGGAATTTTCTGGTTTTTCATATTTTGATATATGTGAGTTCAATTTTTACTTTTTCTTAGTAATTTTTATGTTTTTGTGACTTTTACAATTAGGTCCAACTATCTAATTCATTAGTTTTTGATTTTATGGGTGTCTTTAAAAGTTACCATGAATAAGTGCTGTATGATTATGATGAATTATTATGGAATTTAAGTTCTTATTTTATTATATGATGATTTTATTAAGTAATTTTGATAGAAATTGATTTTATGACCTAATTGTGAAAAAGTTGTGAATTAAGGTTTGGTGCTGAAATTATGATTTTCAAAGGTTTTGTAGTAGCTTAGAATGAATAAATAAAGTGTTAATTGAGAAAAATTTTCTCAATTGATGGGTTAATTGAGTAGGGACTAAATCGTAAAAATTATAAAATTTGGGGTAAAAGTGTAATTTTATGAATTAAATGGTATAAACTGTGAAGTAGAGTAAAATTTGAATTAATGCTAATAAATGAATGATTTTACAATTATATATCAAGAACTCGAAGTGAATCGTGGAAAAGAGAAAATAGTCGATTAGTCCCTGAACGTGTATGACTTTGCGAATTTGCCCAGGTAAGTTCATATGGCTAAATTTAATGTTTTGATATGAAAATTTCATGAATGATATAGTATATTATTGTATATGAATGCCATTAAACTATGATAGTTGTAAAATGATATTTGAATAAAAGTACAAATTAAGTGGAACAACGGATTTAAGTACTTTCGTTCAGTGGCTAAGACGAATTGACCGAAAAGACCACGGTTGGACCATGGCAACATGTGATATGTGATTTCTGTATAAGACCATAGCTGGGCTATGGCATCAGTGTGATGTGATTATGTGATTTCCGTATAAGACCATAGCTGGGCTATGGCATCGGAGAGATGTGATTATGTGCTTCCATATAAGACCATATCTGGGCTATGGCATCGGTGTGATATGTGCTACTGTATAAGACCATATCTGGGATATGGAATCAGTGTGATTTGTGATCCGTGTAAGACCATGGCTGGGCTATGGCTTCGTTGTGTAATATGTGACTATGTTCAATACCATAGTTTTACTATGGTATTGTGATAACAAAGTACTCAATTTCGTAATCGTTCCCTAATTTGACTATGAAAGTAAATGAGAAATGGGCCCAAAAGATCAAAAATTGGTGAATAGTGACATTGAAATCAATCAAATGAGTTTATTAATGATTTTGTGATTTACAAGAGGATTTAATGAAATTAAATGTTATATGATTATGTGCAATGTTTAGTAAGATTTATTTTTCTATGCCTATGAGCTTTCATAAGCTTTCATAAGCTTTCATTAGGGCACACTATCCAGATTACTTCGGTAAATTTTATAATGCATCTTAAGGTTTATATGGCATGTATAGGGTTTAATTGAAAGGAAGTGAATGTGTTATAAACTTAGTTATCAACATTTTTCACTAAAGTAGTTTTAGACAGCAGTAGTAGTCAAATTTTGAAAAATCACCAAAAATTGTGGAAATCGATTTAAAGGTTGAATAAAATATTAAATTAAAGCCTATTGAGTCTAATTTTACATAGAAGAAATGGTGTAATCAAAGAATTTCATATTATGAGATATTTGAATTTTTGTGAGATAAGGTCAGAATGATTTTGGGTTCCCCTGTTCTGACTTTGGAAAATCATAATAAATTGAAGAAAAATAATTAGGGGCTTAAATTTATATGCTTAAAATTATTAATGAGTCTATTTTCAAAATAAACAAACAATAACATTATCCTAATTTCTTATGAGGAAGTAATTAATCTTTAGTGAAGAGGGGTAGGAACTGTCTGACAGTGAAACAGGGGTGACTTCAAAGAATAAACTGTACTTATTGGCTAAACCAAAAATTCTGAAAATTTTATGGTAAGAATATATTTGAGTCTTGTTTTAGGAAAAATTAGTTAAACTTAATTTGGAGTCCTGTATCTCAAGATATAAATCATTTAGTTACTATGACTTGAGAAGACAACTTGACTGGAATATGAGCAAATAGTGGAATTATATGTAATTATTCTGTAAACTTCGGTAACATCCTGTAACCCCGTTCTGGCGGAAAATGTGGGTTAGAGGGTGTTACAGCAGGTTTGACC
Organism: Gossypium arboreum; assembly: GCF_025698485.1. Classification (NCBI taxonomy): domain Eukaryota; kingdom Viridiplantae; phylum Streptophyta; class Magnoliopsida; order Malvales; family Malvaceae; genus Gossypium; species Gossypium arboreum. The sequence continues at coordinate 126,264,783 of NC_069082.1, read as the reverse complement.
ATCGGACTAAATGTTTCTTTAAAGTCACACCCAAGTACTTGTGAACATCTTTTTGCTACCAATTATGCCTTTCGTCGATTAACCAACCCATCGGGATTCTTCTTGATTTTGAAAAGCCATTTGCACCCAATCACTGAGGAACAAGTTCCCCAGTAGAGTTGGCCAGTAAAGCATCAAACTCAGCTTGAACTGTTAATTTCCACTCCTTATGAGCAAGAACTTCCTCAACAGAGCGTGACTCAAAATCTACAGCGTCTACTGCCTTAGATCGAGTAACCACAGCGCGAGTATTTACTGGAGGAATACTTAGAGACACACTGGTTTGACCGAATGGACTAGCTTCTGCAGACAGAATTGGAAGACAAAGCTCCCTTAAATTAGTTCCGAGTTCAACCAATAAACCAACTGAGACTGGCTGACTAGGATGGCACGTAGCTGGTAACTCAACTGGGATAGACTAGTCGAAATTACAACTTGGAGCAAGAGGCAGGGGTATAGCCGATGGCGAGATAGTGATGCTGCTGGGTTCTACTATGGACCAGACAGAGGAGGGCCAAACAACAGATATATATATAGGAAAACTGGAAGAAGACTGAACAATGGCTAGATGAGGTGAATGAAACAAGAATCGATGTTCATCAAACACAACATGGCGAGAAATAATAACCTTACCATATGGTGTGAGACAATGATAGCCCTTATGTTGAGAGCTATACCCCAAAAACGTACATGGCTGTGAACGAAAATCCAGTTTGTGTTGCACACAAGGACGTAAATATGGAAAGCAACAACACCCAAACACCCTTAAGCGATTGTCGAAACCCTTCTTTATTTTAAAAACAATGAGAATCGACTTTTAAAACCAAAATGTGGAGTCGCCACCAATCTCTTGATTTAGGTGTGATTGGATCACCTATTAAAACGTTTTATTCAATGAAAAATAAATTTGGTTTAGGTAAAAAAATAGAAAACGGGTTCGGGAGTCAGTTACGCATGAGGAAGGGTTAGCACCCTCATTACACCCAAAAAATGGTATCAAATTGATTTGATGCTGTCCTTAAAAAGTTTTAAAAGAAAATATTTTCCGAGGTAGATAAAAAATGTTTGAATAGCTCAAATTAGCTATCAAAAATCTCTCGTTCCAAAGATATACGGTTTCATACCCAGTACAGTTGGATACGATCCCTTATACCTTTAAGATACAATCGATTTTCGAATTTTAAAAAAAAAACTCATACATTAAAAGTATAAAAGGTTATCTAAATATTTGATTCATCGGAAAAGTCATACCCAGTACGATTGAGCACAATTTTTCTGAATTCCCCAAATATTAGATATTGCCTTATTTCAAAAACTTTAAATAATTAAAATTCAGAAATTTGCTTAAAAACATGTTTATTCATTTTAAAATTGATGAAATATTTAATGTATTATAAAAACAATAAATATGAAATAATATACTCAAAAATACAATAAACCTTGTTTAATATGTCTAACAATCATTCTAGGTATAATATAACAAAAATTCTTTAAGCATGGATAATGAATAATAAAAATAATATACATGGTCATAACACAAAATAAAATGATTATACAAAAATATGTATGAAACAAAACGAAGAATTAATGGTCATATAGTATATCTAAGTTGACATATTTGCATAAAACTTAGGATATATGTTTATTGAAATAATTATTATAAATCTCAAAGTTCAAATCAAATCATGCACAAAATATTTAAAACACAAATTTATTCAAAAAATGATAATTCACAAGATAATTTAAATAATATATTAAATATGAAGGAATAACAATTCATTTACAAAATAGATTTATGAAACTTTTATATACAAGTAAAAATTGGGTATAATTATTTGTAAAAAACGAAATTAATAATGTATAAAATATATATATATATAACAAAATTTTAAAAGAGAAAAAAACAAGATCATATACAAAAGATAAAACTAATATTGACAAAATATATAAATTTAGTGATGTATATTTATAAAACTATATTTATAAAGGAAATTTTAAAACAAATAATATATAAAATAATTTTACATGTAGCAAAACGATTTGAATTGATGGAACACATAAATAATGCATACATAAGGATAACATGAGAGTATATACAATAAATAAATGGTACGACTTAAAATATAGTTCTTAAAAGAAACGCATTATACACATGATTAATTTAAAATATATATATATATATATATATATATATATATATATATATATATACGTAAAAGAAATATTAATTTGAAATCAATAATGTAGACTATAATAAAATAATTTAATATGGGTTATATACATATATTTTAGAAAAAACTAAATGTTAGAATATCATGAAATAAAAATATGAATTGTAAAATTAAGTTAATTTCATCACATACTATGCATTTAATAAAACAATTAGCTACAAACTTAAAAATTATATATTTAAAAATATCATGATTTTAATAATGTATTTAAATTAAATATAAATACCAAAAATATATGCTTAATGATAACTTAAATAATATATTAAATTTGTGGGATTTTTCCTTTAAATAATAAAGATATATAATAAAATATGTGAATAGATCTAAAAGAAATTATACGTATCAAATAACATAATACTAATAATATACAGAATAAAATCAACTTCATCAAAAATTATTTATATAATAACGTATAAAATATTATGCAAAATGTTATAATGATATAATATAAAAAGGAATTTTAAAAAAAATTGAAAAGAGGAAAAAAACTTATTAAGACAATTCAAAATGTACATATAAAAAAATAAAATTAAGAGATGAATGTTAAAGTGAATATTTTTAAAAAATAGTAATGAAACATACAAATTGAAATAAAACTTAATTGAGATAAAATCAAATTAAAAGGGGGCAATTAATAAATAAAAATAGATCATTAAAACACAAAAATAAGGGTCAAAATGCAATGCGTGTGAACGTACGAGGATTGAAAATGTAAATAATCCGAATATCAAAATGCAATGCTTAAGTGCGGATCCAATTGAATTGGCACACAAATTCTGCGGGCAAAATTAAAAAACAAAAAAATCTGAAGTAGGCTTGATCGCGCGCTAACGCGAAAGGACGCGACCAATCGAGAAATTGACCATCTACAACAAATAACCAAACATTTCCCTTTTGAAACGGTGTTGTTTCTTCACTTTTATAAAACCAAATATTTCAAAACAATCTGCCACTTTTAAAATAACCTAGCCCCTTTTTATTTCCCTATGCTTTTCTCCTCTTTTGGCCGATCCTCATCTCCAGTCCCTTTGTTTCTTCCTCAACCGTTCCCAAAATCCCTTCATTCAAACTCCAATCAACCTCCATGAACATCGATCGGTTCATTCAAGCCTTGAAGGGTGTTTTTTAGCCTCAAGATCCCCTTAAACTTCAATTTCAACGAAGCAAGAGTGAACCGATGGCCAAATCACAAGGTATCGTCCCCTTTCTCCTTTCCCTTTGCTTTTAGCAAACCCCCAAATCGTCCCTTAATTGCTGACTTTTCTTTGTAGCCTTTGCAGTCTTTGAAGAACCATTTCAGCCTTGATCTTCCTTCAACCTCAATTCCAACGAAGCAAAGAGAAGATCCTTGGCGTACTCGCACGGTATTGCTCCTTTCCTTTGTTTTTCTTTATTTTTTTTTAAAACAAAATGCAATAATGATGTATTCTAAAAAACAAATTGAAAAAGAAATAAAGGAAAAAAAAACTTAAAGAAACTCGAATCGGAAATCACCTTGAACTTTGACTGATTTCCTTTGTTTGATTAATATGCGTAGTGTGCGTAATCCCCAATTTACAGTACATCCATGGCTTTTATAGCCAAACTTGCAAAATAAATAAAAAGGAAAAAAATGAAAATCATATTTTTAGCTGGCATTTCTGTTATTCTTTTTGTTCTCGCAGGTTCTATGGGAGCACGGGACTACTGTACGATGGAGAAGGCCATGCAGGTCTGGCATGTTCCAGAAACTCCTAGTGCTGCTGGGAATTTTGGGTGTATCGGGCCTCGAGTTTTAGGGCTTATGGGTATTGGATCTCAATGTTTGTAAAAGGGGCATTGGATTTATTTTTTTGGTTTTATTTTATTTTTGGTTTTAGTTTTGGTGTAGGCCCGGGCACAAATTGGGTCTTACAGCGATCATATGTAGGATCACGACCATAAAGATTCAGATACGGAGACTAACCTTTCAGGACCGAAGTGGGCAGACGATTGATAAGGTGAATAGCACTGCAGAACGCATATCCCGCGTAATCCATAGGTAGATTGGCCTGGGCCAAAAGTGTAATATCAGTTTCCATAATGTGCCTGTGTTTACACTCAGCAACCCCATTTTGTTCAGAAGTATGTAGACAGGAAAGACTATGAAGAATCCCATGACTAGCTAGAACAGATGTAAAGGCACAAAACTCACTTCCCCAATTACTTTGAAATTTTTTAATATTCTTTCCAAACTGTGTGACGACCATCTTCAGAAATTAAAGAAAACATTCAACTATTTGAGACTTATTTTTAATCAAATAAACTCAGGTAAACTGACTACACATGTCTACAAACGAAACGTAATACCGGTCCCCACAAATTAGAAACAACCAATTCAAACAATTCCATATATTCGATAGTAGAATGTGAAAAGGGAAATTTATGTGATTTTCCTTTTTAACAGGCAATACAAACATTATCAAGACATTTTTTATTTGAAGCAATTTGACACTTATCAAGAACAAGTTTAACAACTGTAGTAGAAGGATGATCGAGTCTTTTATGCCACAGAGTAAAAATATCATCTTCTGATGAACAATCTTGAATCCCGGTATTGTGAATAACAGGATTGGAATCAGATGGAACCGACGGACCGGCCGAAAATTGATAGGGACCATCACGAACTTGGCGCCACAGCAAAGTTTTCTGTGTCTGGATATCCTTAATAACACAATAAGATGGATGGAATTCAAAAAATACATTATTGTTAGTAGCAAACTAAAAAACAAACATAAGATTTTTTTCGGATGCTTGGCATGCACAAAACATTAGATAGATGTAATAACTTATTCTTTGTAGGCAGAACTGTATTTCCAATAGACGAGATTTTAGCAGGAGTTCCATTTCCCATTAAAAGAGAAGAAGTACCTGAATATGGAGTGGACTCATTTAAACCAGAAGCATTCTGACAGACATGATGAGTAGCCCCTAAATCTGGATACCAAGATGAGGTTCCTACAGACACAGGAACATCTGAATCGGTATTATCAAAGTTAGAGTCATACTATGTGGTAGCCAAAAAGTCAGATGCATAAAAGTCAAGAATTCGAGGCAGCCTAACACACTGTGAGGAGTCAAAATCAAACACTCGGGCACGTGGTTTAGTCCGCCACGGAACTTCGGGACCATTATTTCACATAGAGCTATCAAGGCCTACATAATTGGCATTAGGCTAAAAGGAATATTGTCCAAAATTTGGACTGGCATTGGCCTGCCCACTATGCTGTCCACTAGGACCAGACAGCCCAAAATTTTGGCATGGAGATTAGGCCTGGGCACCCCAGCAGAAAGCCCAAAGTGTTGCTGGCCCACGTCACGCCCAAAAGTGTACCCCAAACCGTACCCAAATACATAGCCAAAATAACTCCCAAATTCACGCCTAATTTGTGGTCTGACATATGGGCCATATGACACATGTGGGCCACCATTAGACCCAACAATAGCATCAGCCACATAACCCACTCCATCAGATTTAGGAAACAAAAAAGAATGAGGAACCCTATAATACGAAAGGTGAGAGCCAAATGTTGAAGATGGTGGCCATCCTCCCCATGAAAGGCCACCAGGATAATGCGTCGGAGCGATCTCCGCATGCTGCCCAGGTCCACTGAAGGTAGCCGATCGGCCAGAAAAATCACCGAGCAGCCCTTGGCCAGTATGAGTAGAAGGAAATCGCGCTGTGGTTGGATCGCTCAAACCGCCGTAGTCGTGGTTGAACCGATAGAAACAGCGTTGCGCGAGATGACCGTATCGGCCGCATATCTGGCACTGCATCTGAGGACGAAAGCCACGCTCACACGAGCCAGAAGATGAGCGACCACCACGCACAGCACGTAGATCAAACTCGGTCACCGCCATAGCCGAAGGAGCTTCAACCAAATTCGCATGCATCGGTATGTCTTGCACCGCTCGTGTTTGGCGGCTCACAAACTCCAATAGCACATCAACCAATATCTGAAACGAGAGCGTCTCCGACGAGAATGATGCGAGAGTCAACACCGCATCAAACTCCGACGAAAGACCAGCGAGAATCACTTCTACCTTTTCGGCCTCCGAAACAATAGATCCAGAAGCCTCAAGCAGAGCACAAGTATTCTGAACCTTGGCTATGTATTCGGTAACAGTTAACTCACCTTTCTTGAGAGACTGCAATTCATGCTTGATTCGTGAGATTTTAGCACCGGTGGAGGCAGCAAACAACCAATTTGCAATGCTCCAGACGTCACACGCCATTTTAGTAGCTGTAAAATAAGACAACAAAGATGCACTAATAGTAGAGTAGCCAAGAGGCTAGAAGCTTATCTTGTTGAAGAAATACGGAAGCATCGGGATTTGGAGTTAGAAAATCACCTGGAGACGCCACAAATCTAGGCGGAGCAGGTAATGTACCTTCTAAAAGACCTTGCAGCTCATGTCCTTCTGTGATCAATCTGATATGTTGTTGCCATTGCACAAAATTCTTTTCATCTAATTTCGCTGCGTCGTGACGTGGAAAAGCTTGGATCAACCGCAACCTGGAAAAAGACGGACTAGAATGATCAATGGAAGTGGAATCTTGTGAATTAGCCATGAAATGGCAGCGGACGAAGGCACCAGGAGGTTAGGCGACTGATACCATGTTAGATACTATACTAAACACATGAATACATTGATAGAGAAGAAGATGAATTTACAGAGTAATTTGATTATTATTCCTTATCTGTTTGAATCAATACATTGATGATGTTTATATACTCATATGAGAGTAACTGCTCCTAACCAACTACATATCAAAGTAATTAACAGACTGATAACAGACTAACAATCTTAACAATCTTTATACTAATATTCTCTATTAACACTTATTTCCACACAGTATCTAGAAGAAAATAGGTTCATATCATTACCACAAAATTATCTCCATCCTTAAAATGACGAAAGAACCACATGACAGACACCGACTTTTTCCGAATCCACCTTTGATTTCATATGCTAGTCCTGCAATGTCGTGGTAGCAGAGGAGTGCACGTTGTCTCTTAATTTTGTGTGATAATAAATAAACATTATTTTCGATTCTAGACCTTCAGTGCCGTAATAGCAAAGGGCAATGCATAGCCTACTTGACAGTGATAGTTTTCTTCATCCCATAATTATTTAATTATATAATTGGGTTCGATTCTTATAGCTCTTGCAATGAATTATTATAAAATTTATTGATTTTAGGATTTTTTCTAATTTTCTAATTTTATATAATTTTTAATATTTTAGGTACTTCTATATTTTTTACAATTTATTATAATTTTTAGGATTTTATATGTTTTTATAATATTTATAAGTTTTATTAGCTTTTATATTTTTATAATTTTTATAGGTTTATCTAAATTTTTAATATTTCATATATTTTTATAAATTTTTCATATTTTATGATTTTCATTGGAAAAATGAAAGAATAAATTCAATGTTGTTAAAATTGGACTAAATTAACATGTTGGACCGATTGAATCGAAAGCTGACGGGTACACTAGTCCAGAATAAGGTGAAAAACCTGTTAACCCATAAGTCAAAGTGAACTGCAAGCTAGTTAAATCAGTTAAACTATAAAAAAATGCTACAACAGACCCAAAATCCCTAAAAACTAGTCTAAATCAATAAAAATCAGTTATATTCATATTTTGATGCTTAACAAGGCGTTTAAGAGCAATAGAAGTGAAAAAAGGGCGGAAATTAGAACTTTGGAGCATTCCAAAAGTTGTGCACATGAAACATATTTTCACACAAACAATCCACATGACTGTGTGTCCTGAGTGTCTCGATCTAGGGAATTGTGTGGTCTGAAGGTTACAAGTTACAATTTATAGTTTTTTTAGCACTTTAAGAGGATATAAATAGGGAAATAAGAAGGGAAGAAGGTAGCCACTAAGGAAGAGCACAAAATTATCTTGAAAACACCATTTAAGCCAATTTCCAAGCAATTTTCCACCAAGATTCATGGATTTCTTTTATCTTTATGCAATAAAATCTTAGTCTCTTTGAAGAGAGTTATCATGGATTTCTTTTATTCTAGTGGTTATATTGTATTTTTGGTGTTCACTCTTGCCATTATGAACTAAATCTTTTAATACCTCGGGGAAATGTACTCTAGGATAAATTCTATTGTTTGATTTCTATCTTTATGCAATAAAATCTTAGTCTCTTTGTTTTCAATTATGAGTCTTTTATTATTTTTGTGTTAATAATTCTAAAGTGTCAATTCATGTTTGATGTGTAGAAGTATGAGCTTGAATAGACCTTTGTGATTAGATCTTGTATAATTGAATGGAGTTGCATGCAATCCTAGAAATAAGACGACATAAATCTACCTGATTAGAGTAAAATCTAATAAGGGGACCCATAGAGTGAACTAAAGCAATAATAAGGGTTTTAATTGGAAAGAAATTTCAATTAATCAACCTAGAATTAGTTGTTCTTTTGTTTGAAAGATATATTAGCATAAATTAGGGATTTTTACGGATCAAATAACTAGCAAATAAATTGCATAAATTAGATTGAGAATTATAGATGAAATCTAGGTGGATTCTTACTTATGTATTGTTTTGTCACTTGGTTAATACTTGATTGTTTTTTTGTTTCATTCTTTTGTGCATTCATTAGTTAACTTAAATAGTTTAATTTAATTTCAATCAATCCTTTCAATTATTGAGTTAAATAATAGAAAGGTGATAATTACTAGTAATTGTAATCCTCGAAAGAATGATATATGTGCTCACCATAGCTATACTATTAATTGATAGGTGCACTTGCCTTGGTCAATTTATTAAATAGTTTAGTGGACATCAGTACAAAACACCCTAAAAGTTGGTGACCAACTGGATAGTTTACCTATCTTTGATTTCAAATTCTCGCCTTTCAATACCGTACTAGCAAAGGGAGCGCATCAAGGTTTTCAAAATCATATTGCTGGCTCAATTGATTAGATCACTAGTTTTTTATTTGACCAGCCTGATTGGTTTATCCGGTTCAATTGGAGAAATTTCAAAAACCATAAAAATTAAAAAAACATATAAAAAAAATCGATTAAGCAAGTCCATTTGGCTTGTTAGGCTCGGCTTGACTCGAGACAAGTTGGGTAACAATTTTTATCCTCAGATAGGCCTATATTTAAATTAAATAATTTTAAATTTTAATTATAAAAGTATATAAAATTTGATATAAAAATATTTTTAATATTTTATTATTTTTAAATAGTAAATCAAACTATTTAAGTGAAGTGTGAGAGGCTTTAAATTTTCTTTAAGTTAAGGTCATTGTCGTCCTAGCTTGATCTTTAGACACCTCTAATTTCTTTAAAATCGGGGTGTTAGTATAGAATAAGGAATTGGATCGGTTGACTGATGAATCAGTATGAACTCAATTAGTCAATTCTAGGACTAACGTAGCGTGTATGAGTCTAGCTATACATGTCATATTATATACTGTGATAGTGTGATGACTTCTGACATTTGAAAATGTGTTTTTGTATAGCAAATAGATCCCGATAGAGCCGTTGTTGATGATGTCGAGAGTATAGCGCCTGCTCTAGTGCAGGGACAGCGCCGGTTGATTCTCGACCGACTTCAAGTAACCAAGAGGGAGAGGCTAAACAAGCCTTTTATCAAATGATGAATGATTGGTTTACTCAGTATATTTAGACAAATCCAGCTGCACAACAACCTCCACCCCCGAACAATCCTTTTTCGATACCTGTTATACCTCAAGTGAGTGATCCATTGAGATTACATAAGCCTTATATTGATAAAATCAGAAAACATGGGGTTGAGATATTTAGAGATACTGATGATGATGTTGCTAAGTGAGCTGAATTCTGGCTTGATAATACTATTTGCGTGTTTGATAAGCTATTTTGTACCCTTGATGAGTGTATAAAATGTGCCATATCTTTGCTACGAGACACCGCATATCACTGGTGGAATACATTAGTATTGATGGTTCTAGAAGAGCGGGTGACCTGGGAATTCTTTCTGACTGAGTTCCATAAGAAATACATCAGCCAGAGATTTATCGACCAGAAACGTAAAGAATTTCTGGAGTTGAAATAGGGTCGTATGACCGTGGCAGAATATGAGCGGAAATTCATAAGACTCTGTCGATATACCCGAGAGTGTGTTTCGACCAAAGCTATAACATGTAAAAGTTTCAAAGATGGGTTGAACGAAGACATTAAACTGCTAGTTGGCATTCTGAAAATAACAGAGTTCGTAGTGCTGGTTGAGTGAGCATGCAAAGTCAAAGAGCTTGGGAAAGAGAAAAGAAAAGCTGACTTCGAAGCTAGAGATTCACGTAAGAAACCATTGAGTAAGTCATTTCAGTCAGCATCAAAGAGATTCTGAGATGATTCTAGCCGTTCAAAAGCTACTACGGGTTATACTAGACAAGATCGAGATAGACCACCTGTGAGCTCGAGAGCTACCTCAGTAGCTAGTGTTGGTAATATTTGATTGAACCAACTTGAGTGCAAACATTGCGGTAAACGACATCCCAATAGTTGTAGATTGCATGATCGGACCTTTTTTAAATGTGGATCAATGGATCATTTCGTTCGTGAATGCCCTGAGTTAGCTGAACAGAACATAGTACAAAATGCGAGACCGAAACCGAGACCGAGTAATATGTCAGCTCGAGGTAGACCGCCCAGAAATACTGGTAATGTGAGTAGCAGTCAGAGAGGAACTAAAGACACAGCAGTTCGATCTGAGGTTCGCACACCTGCCAAGCTTATGCCATTCGAGCTCGCGAGGAGGTTTTATCCCTCGATGTTATTACTGGTACATTCACTCTCTATGATACCAGTGTAATTGCATTGATTGATCTTGGTTCGACTCATTCTTATATGTGTGAGACCTTAGTATCCAGTAAAACTTTGCCTGTTGAGTCTACTGAGTTTGTGATTAGAGTATCGAACCCCTTGGGCTGGTGTGTTCTGGTTAACAAAGTGTGTAAGAATTGTCCTTTGATGATTCAAGATTCGTGTTTTTCGACTGATTTGATGTTGTTTCCATTTGATGAGTTTGATATAATTTTGGGTATGGGCTAGTTGACTTTGCATGATACTACCGTAAACTGCAAAAGAAAGAGTATTGATTTACGGTGCCAGAATGATGAGATTATTCGGATTGAATCTAATGATCTGAATGGTTTATCGGCAGTGATATCTTCGATGTTAGCTCAGAAGTATGTGATAAAGGGTTGTGAAGCTTACTTTGCGTATGTGCTTGATAGTAAAGTGACCGAAAGAAAGATCGAATCAGTACCAGTTGTGTGCGAGTATCCGAATGTATTTCTTGAAGAATTGTTGGGTTTGCCACCTATTCGAGAAGTAGAGTTTGGTATTGTGTTAGTGCTGGGGATGACTCCGATATCGATAGCTCCGTACAGAATGACACCTACTGAATTAAAAGATTTGAAAGCTTAGTTGCAAGAGTTGACAGAAAAAGGGTTCGCGCGATCGAGTTTCTTTTCCTAGGGTGTACCAGTTTTATTTGTGAAAAAGAAAGACGGAACTATGAGAATGTGTATCGACTATAGACAGCTCAATAAGGTGACTATAAAGAATAAATATCCGTTGCCACTGATTGACGACCTATTCGATCAACTGAAAATGGTTACAGTGTTTTCAAAGATAGATTTGAGATCAAGCTACTATCAGTTACGAGTTAAAGATTCTGATGTGCCGAAAATTGCTTTCCGAACGAGGTACGGACACTATGAGTTTCTGGTTATGCCTTTCAGACTTACTAATGCACTTGCTATTTTCATGGATTTGATGAACCAAATATTTAGACAATACTTAGATTGGCTTGTAGTTGTGTTCATAGATGACATTTTTATCTATTCCCATGATTAAAACCGAGCATGCCGAACATCTGAGACTTGTGTTACAGACTTTGCGAGATAAACGGTTGTATGCAAAATTCAATAAATATGAGTTCTGGTTACGTGAAGTCAATTTTCTGGGACATGTTGTATCAACATTGGGTATTCAAGTTGATCCGAGTAAAATTGTGGCTATACTTGATTGGAAACCTCCGAGAAATGTTTCTGAAGTTCAAAGTTTTCTGGGACTTGCTGGTTACTATAGACGGTTCGTGAAAGGTTTCTCTATGATTGCAACCCTGATGATAAAGCTATTAAAGAAAAATATTAACTGAGTGGTCAGAAAAATGTCAGAAAAGTTTTGATTAGTTGAAAGTCCTTTTAACCGAAACCCAGTGTTAGTTCAGCCAGAATCAGGTAAAGAATTTGTTATCTATAGCGATACATCTTTGAATGGTTTGGGCTGTGTTTTGATGCAGGAAGGCAAAGTTGTAGCTTATGCCTCAAGACAGTTAAAGCCGAATGAAGAGAATTATCCGATGCACAATCTAGAATTGGCAACTATTGTGTTTGCATTGAAAATGTGGCGCCACTACCTGTTCGGCGAGAAATGTCATGTTTATTTTGATCACAAAAGCCTGAAATATCTGATGACTCAAAAAGATCTGAATTTGAGACAGCGTCGATGGTTAGAGCTGTTAAAAGACTACGAGCTTGTGATTGACTACCATCCGGGAAAGGCTAATGTTGTTGCTGATGCTTTAAGCCGAAAATCACCGTTTGCTTTGCGTGCAATAAATGCAGATATGGCTATGTCTGATGATGGTTCGATTATAGCTATGTTAAAAGCAAGACCGTTACATATTTAACAGATTTTTGATGCTTGGAAAGTTGATGATGATTTGTTAACAAAGCAGGCTATGTGACTCGAATGTTGATTCAGAGTTTCATGTTGATGCTGATGGTTATTTGAGGTTCAGAAATCAAATATGTGTTCAGTGAAATCCAGAGTTGATTCAGATGATTTTGAACGAAGCTCACAGCAGTTGATTATCTGTTCACCTGGGTAGTACGAAAATGTATAATGATCTGAAACAGTTTTACTGGTTGCATGGTATGAAACGAGATATTTCTGACTTTGTTTTGAAATGTTTAGTCTGTCAGCAAGTAAAAGTCGAGCATCAGGTACCTTCTGGATTGCTTCAACCAATCATGATACGTGAGTGGAAGTGGGACAAAGTCACGATGGATTTTGTATCTGGTTTGCCATTAACACTGAGTAAGAAAATGCAATCTAGGTTACTATGGATAGATTGACTAAATCAGTTCATTTTGTTCCAGTTCGCACAGATTACTCGCTTGATAAGCTAGTTGAATTGTATGTTTCTCAAATTGTGAGATTACACGGAGTACCTATTTCTATTGTTTCGGATAGAGATCTGAGGTTTACATTGCAGTTTTGGAAGAAACTGCAAGATGCACTAGGTACGAAATTACATTTCAACACTGCTTTCCATCCGCAAATAAATGGTCAGTCTGAACGAATCATTCAAATACTTGAGGATATGCTGAAATGTTGCATTCTCGAGTTTGAAGGTATGTGGGAACGATACTTACTTCTGATTGAATTTGCGTACAATAATAGCTTTCAATCGAGTATCAAAATGGCATTTATGAGGCTTTGTACGGTCATAAATGTCGTACACCATTGTATTGGACTGAGCTCAGTGAAAATAAGTTACATGGGGTCGATTTGATTAGAGAGACTAAACACAAAGTGAAAGTGATTCGTGAAAGTCTAAAAATAGTGTCAAATCGTCAGAAATCGTATATGGACTTGAAACGAAAAGATATAGAGTTTCAGATCGGGGACAAATTATTTTTGAAAGTTTCACTATGGAAGAAAATACTCAGATTCGATTGTAAAGGCAAATTCAGTCCAAGATTTATTGGGCCGTATGAGATTATAGAGTGTATCGGGCCCGTTCTTATAGACTGTTGTTGCCACCTGAGTTAGAAAATATCTATAATGTATTCCATGTTTCGATGCTTCATAGATATTGATATGATCCCTCACATGTGATTAACCCATCAGAGATTGAGATTAAGTCTGATATGACATATGAGGAAGAACCGATTCGTATTCTGGTTCGTGAAGTTAAAGAATTGTGAAATAAGAAAATTGAATTAGTAAAAGTATTGTGGCATAGACATGGAGTTGAAGAGGCAACGTTGGAGCCAGAGGATGCAAAGAAAGAACATTATCCAAACTTATTCACTAGTAAGATTTTCGGGGACGAAAATATCTAAAGGGGGAGAGTTGTAATAGCCCGATTTAGACTTTATTTGGAACGGTGGTTTCGGGATCACGAATCCGAGTTAGAAAAATATTTAAAAATTATTTTTGTGTTTATTATGTGTTTATTATGTGTGTGGAAATTTCATTCGAAAATTTTATCGTTTGAGTGCTCGATTTAATAAAAGGGCTTAATCGCGTAAAATAAAAATTTGATGGTTTAATGTGTAAGGGCCGAATTGAATGTGTCTTTATAGTTTGAAGTATTTACAATGCAATTTGACAATGAGAATATGATATGGACGGTTGTGACCTTATTTTATAATGGTTTTATATTAATTAATAAAGGTTATATATGTAAAATAATTAATAATGTTATATAATATAAAACATAAAATAATTAAAAGCCATGCATGTTTATACAATATGCATGATTATCTGAGTATCCTATTCAATTCCAAATGGTTCAACGGGCAATAATAAGTTAAGATTGAATGAAAAATCGAGTTAAAAGGTTCAGGTATGTATTCATACTAAGTTATGAAATTATGGTAAGTTAGATGTTTGGATTAAAGATATAAATGTTACTTGTTAATGTGAACTACATGTACGCATATGTGAAAATATACATTCGGTTTAATGGTGTATTCATGATGCAAATGAAAGTATATGTGTATATGAAAATCTATAATTGGCCAAATGTTTAGTATATGTGACGTTGTAATTCTGATTTATGTGTATTCATATATGAATGAGCATATTCGGCCAAGGGTATATATGTGATCTTAGAAGTGAAAAATAATTATGATATTAATTATATGTGTATTCGATTTGATTAGATTTGATGCATAGTTATATGTTTGTTAAATGCATTTTTGCAAGTTTGAAAATGTATATGAATATGATATAATGATTCGATTTTGTTATAATGAATTATAAATGTTACTAAGTTATTTATTTGCTTATGACTTACTAAGCTATGATAGCTTACTATGTGTGTATGTTTACCTCTGTTTTATAGATTTTGGAGTCTAGTTACGAGCTCAAGGATCGTCAGCAAAGTCTATCACACTATCAACTGTTTTCGGTACTTTATAAGTTTGAACTTGAACCTATGACATGTATAGGCTAAATTATATTTTTCTAAGTTTGAAGTTGTGTATATATATTAAGCCATACGAAAATGGCTAATATGTTATGTAAGTATTTAAAATTTTAGTTAAGTTTATATGTATCATATGCCTTGAAAATGGTTGGTGATTTTGGATGTGGTTTGTTTGAATCGGCCATGGTATATACATAAGTATGAATTATGCTTGTTATGTTACTCATGGTTAAAATGATTATGTCTTGTATTTGATAGTAATGGTTTAATTTGGTTGACGAGTGTATGTTGAATTTAGGTAATGAATATATTTGATTGATGATTCGGCACTTGCATATATATTTTAGGCATATGATGAATTGGTTTGATATATATAATCTCAAGGTATATATGTTTGATGTGTTGGTTATATGTTTCGGTAATGAGAAACGTTAAGTATGATTTTATAATTTGGCTTAGTAAGAGGTAAAATAATGAGTATATGTATTGTATGTGAAATGGTTATATAGATTCGTTTGTTAATTGACAATTAATGAATGTGTACAAGTTAATTGTGCTAGTCAAATAGATAAGAGAAGAATTGGTCTTGTATATGATATTTTGGTATGATGTATAACATGTGAAATCGGCATGTTTTGATTTTGCATTAATATTTATAAATTTGGTTTATTAAGTCATATAGAAATGGTATGATTCATTTGTATGTGTATTAATGACTGAATAGATGATGTTTGAATGGTTAGTATTATGCATATAAATTTTAGTATGTTTTGATTTGGTAATTATGTTCAAAATGGTCCATAATAATATAGTAATATGCATGAATTTGCAATGTAAAAGAAGTATATTTGGCCATGTTGTAAAGCTAGCTATTATCTTTTATGATAATGAATATTATGCCATGATATAAGGTGATATGGTATAATATACGAATGTATATTGATTATGTTTTCAAAAAGCCAATGCTGCATTTATTATTATTAAATAAAGTTTGTTATATGATATGTTTGGTTATTAAGCACATGTATATCATTGAGATATTAAATGTTGAAATTTTTAAGGTATTAGGTTTCTTTAATGATAATAATACATAAATTTTGTATGTATTTAAAAGTATATTATATATGACTTTGAGTTTTCATTGATATTTGTATTATGATTTAAATTATGTGTTTAATGTTTAAACATTTATGTTTTAGTTATGTGAATATAACATATGTGTATATGTAAATGTTCGAAATTTTGTGTCTTGTCCGATAATACCTCGTAACCCCATTTCGGCGATAGATACAGGTTAGGGGTGTTACAATCCTCCTATGGTTTGGTGTGATAATTCCAATGCAGTAGCTATTGCAGCTAATTCGGTCTTACACTCGAAATTCAAACATGTCGAACTTGACTTATTTTTTATCTGCGAAAAGGTGGCTAATGGATCTCTCGTTGTCGGTGAAGTGCCAGCCTACGACCAGGTTGCAGATATTTTCACTAAACCATTATCTGTCTCTACTTTTGCTTGATTTCGAAGTTTATTTCAGGTCTTACCCATTGAGAAGTTGGGTGACTGTTAAGAGAGAATATTAGTATAAAGATTGTTAAGATTGTTAGTCTATTATCACTCTGTTAATTAGTATGATATGTAGTTGGTTACGAGCAGTTACTCTCATATGAGTATTTAAACATCATCAATGTATTGATTCAAACAGATAAGGAATAATAATCAAATTACTCTGTAAATTCATCTTCTTCTCTATCAATGTATTCATGTGTTTAGTATAGTATCTAACAATAAGAAAATTAAGATGCGAAAAAAAAAATCAAAACATAGATTAAAAATATTAGATAAATATTTTTTAATTGATGAAATTAAAATTCAAACTCGTCTTATAGTAAGTAGCATATACAGTCTTTTTGACTGGTGGCGCATCCTGGGATTTGCTTGGATAAGCGAATTAAAAAATTGGGAAGTTAAATGAAGTGTTTCACTACGCCCCGCCACCTTCGAGAAAAAAAAAAAAACCACTATAAATAGACATAAATCCCTACACAAAGGGAAACCAATTTAGCTTACAAGCTGATTTAGT
This sequence comes from Gossypium arboreum, assembly GCF_025698485.1. NCBI lineage: Eukaryota > Viridiplantae > Streptophyta > Magnoliopsida > Malvales > Malvaceae > Gossypium > Gossypium arboreum. The sequence goes on along the minus strand of NC_069082.1, from coordinate 126,247,161 downwards.
TTAAGAAAACATTTCCTTAGAGCAGAAAAGAAAGTTAAGAACATGGCTGTTGATGCTGAAATTGAGTTCCCAACCATTGAGTTCCGTTCATCGGATTTGAAGCGAGGAACCGAAGGTTGGAACCGTTTGTGCAAGAGGGTTCGAGAGGCTTGTGAGACTTTCGGTTGTTTCGATGTGGTGTACAAAAAGATATCAACAAAAATCCGAGAGGATGCATTTGAATTGCTGAAAGAACTAGTTGAGGTCCCAGTGGAGAGGAAACAGAAGAACACTAGTCCCTTGCCTTGCCATGGTTGGGTTGGACCAAGCGAGCAGGTTTCTGTGTTGTATGAAGGCTTCGGAGTCGCAGATGCCTCCAACTATGACTCTGTTAAAAGCTTTGCTCAACTTATGTGGCCTAATGGTCACCCACGCTTTTCGTAAGAAAAATTCTTTTACCTTTCTAATTTTGCAGGTTGTGTTGGTTTCAGATCAATTTTGATTCAAATGAGTTGGAATTATTGACTTTGTTTTCAGTGACACTATACATACCCTAGCGACGCAAATGGAGGAGTTGAACAAGTTAATTTGGTTAATGTTAACTGATAGTTACGGATTACGGGAGGATTCATTGAAAATGAACTACAAAACGTTGGTGCGGATGATGAAATACCTGGCCCCTCCGCCTGGGGAGTATGAGAGAGGATTCTTTCCTCATACTGATAAACCAGTTAGCACACTCATCTGTGAGGACAAATCAGGGCTGGAAATTGAGGTCAATGACGGTCAATGGATCAAGTTAACTAATTTATCTCCTTCTTCTTTTGTTTTTATTGTTGGAGATCCTCTCAAGGTATTTTTTTTATATTTGATTAATGTTCGCCTTTAAATTTATTTAAAACTTAACATAAATGTTCTATGTGAACAGAAGAAACAATATAAGAGTCAAAATCAAGTTAAGTGAAATTTTATCTTCTTTTTTTTCTTGTTTGGGGGTGGGGGTAGGCCTTGTCCCTTGGGGTAATATCTTTGAGTTTCAAGTTCGATTAAGTTTTAGATTCAAACATTGGACAACCCTTCTTTTAGCTTCTCAATATATATATATATATATATATATATATATATTAGATCAAATTTTTAATGTGAATAATTACCTTAAATTACTTACTGATGTTGGCATAAAATCTCGAGTTCAAAATTTTGAATAACCTTTTTACTTTTCTCATGATAAAAAAATATAATGAGATTAGATTATTGATGTTAAAAGTGAATAATTATCAGAAAATATTGATTGATGTTGATTTTCAAAATTGAAGGCATGGAGTAATGGGAGATTGAAACCAGTGAATCACAGAGTGATGATGAGCGGAGAAAAAAATCGATATTCTATAGCAGCCTTTGTCATTCCAAATGAGGGTACTATAATCAAGGCACCCAAAGAACTTATAGATGACCAACATCCTCAGCTTTTCAAGGAATTCGATTTCATGGACTTCTTCCTTTATGCCATTTCTGACCCAGCAAAGCACATCGACAGCGGCGAACTGCTCCACGCCTATGCTTCTGTATCACCACTGGTTTTCAATTAAATGCATACCGATATCGACAAGTAAAAGCCCAATTTTAGTATTAAATTAATGTTACAAATAATAGATGGAGTCCTATATCTGAGATTTCCATTCTTGTAATGTATTACCATGTTGTAGTTTTCTTTTCCATGTTACAAATAATAACTGGAGTCCTATATTTGAGATTTCCATTCTTGTAATGTATTACCATGTTGTAGTTTTTTTTTTCCTCATTAAAGAAAATTTTATTAATAAAAGTGCAAGACGGCATAAAGGAGAATACCCTAAAAAGTTACAGCCTTTGAAACCAAAAACAAAAACCTTTAACATATTATTAAGCAAATAAATTGCTAAAAGCATCACCAGCAAAGTATAAGTATGGGAAAAAGAATTTCCCCCTTGCAATAAAAAAACCACCAAAATTTGGAACATCATAACTTTTCATTTAAGAAAGGATTATATGAAACATGAACCTATGTCATCTATATCCCTTTTTTAATAGGCTAATACTCCATCAACATTTTCATCCTAAAATAAATCAAATCCAAATAAAAATTCTAAAATTTAGGATAAAATTGCTGATGTGGCATTAAACTATTGAAAATGAATAATATCCCTTGTTCATACAATCCTTTCTCACTTTCCATTATTGTCGTAATTCTCTCTAAGACTTAAAAACCAATAGAAACATCAGTAATAATCCATGAAAACCAAATCCCAAGCATTGGTCATATCTTTTCGAGGCCCGGCCCTGGGGTTTGTCTAAGTACGGCCGCCTAGGACCCAAGGCTGAAAGGGTTAAATTTTTTTTTCCAGTTTTTAAGGGATTCATAAAATTTTTTTACCAACTTTTAAAGAACTTAAAACTTCAATTTATTATTCGGCCTAGGACCGAAAAATATCAAGAACCATAACATTTTCAATCTTAAAAGTAAATTAAGAAATTTGACATCTTAAAGTAAATATATAAATGTAGGTTACTAACTCTATTGTTTTGTGTAATTTTTGTGTATGGATTCAATAAGATGGTGGTTCATTTAATTTGTCGTATTCCAAAATCTGCTCATTGAATAAGGTTAAACATTATGATAGTGAATTAAATGACTAAGATGATTATGTAAAAAAAAAAAGCCTAAGAAGGAAGAACATATTTATTTATTTTTAAATGGTGAATAAGTTTTAGCCAAAATACTTTGGTTTGTGAAAATAATAAGTATTTAATAATGAGAGATATTAGTTTTTTTTAATACAACATTAGAGATAGGAGATGAAAATGACACGATTTGAATTTGTGCCAAATATGTGTTTAATACGAACTTTAATCACTGCTCCATTTAAGTCAAGATTTGAGAAATATTAGTTTTAATTACTATAAAATTATGTAAATTAATTTATTGAGAATTACAATAAACTTAATAATAAACACTATCTTTATAATATATAAAATAAAAAAATTTACCGATTGAGGTTTAGCTTAATTGACATCGTTGCTATTGCGACAACAAAGAAGTCTTGGATCTGAACATACTTAAATTTGTCTTTTTATTTGATTTAAGAGTGGGAAGGGGCTATAGATATAAGTAGCTTTTTTATAAACCAAAACTAAAAATGATAGCTTAACATTAATAATATAAATATATATGGTTAATAAATTTTTTTCATAATAATAATCTTATTATGACAAAATATTTTGATAAAATTTTAAAAATATAACCTTAATATTGTAATAATGATTTAAATGGAAATTAAGTAATATAATACATATTTCGGATAGATAAAAAATTCTCTAAACTCATGCTTTATATATATATATATATATATTATATAATAAAATAAACAATATATATTGATGTAAAAGAAATATATATTTAAAAATACAAGTCCGTTTGGCTTGTTAGGCTCGGCCTGACTTGAGACAGGTTGGGTAATAAATTTTATCTTCAAATAGACCCATATTTAAATTAAATAATTTTAAATTTTAAATAAAATTTGATATAAAAATATTTTTAATATTTTATTATTTTTAAATAGTAAATCAAACTATTTAATCTAGGTGAGAGGCTTTAAATTTTTTTTAAAATGAGGTCATTGTCGTCCTAGCTTGACCTTTAAACACCTCAATTTCTTTAAAATAGAGGTGTTGGTCCATAATAAGGGATTGGATCGGTTGACTCACGAATCAGTACAAACTCAATTGGCTGAACCGACGGTTGAACCAAACTAAAATAATTGGTTTAAACTCATGGTTAAACTTGCTTAATCGATTTTTTTATATGGTTTTTATATTTTTATGGTTTTTGAAATTTCTCCAATTGAACTGGATAAACCAATCGAGCTGGTAAAATAAAAACTAGTGATCTAATTAATTGAACCACCAATATGATTTTGAAAACCTTGTTGTGCTTCCTTTGCTAGTACTGTATTGGAAGGCGAGAACTTGAAATCAAAGATGGGTAAACTACCTAATTGGTCACCAATTTTTAGGGTGCTTGATGGTCGTTAAACTAGTTAAAAATTTGACTTAAGGCAAGTGCACCTATCGAATAGTAGTATAGTTATGGTGAGACCGGAAATATCGTATCAACGAGGACCTTTTGAAACTGCGATACCATCGATAAAATTTAAGGGATTTAAATGTATATGGTTATTAGGGTTAGTAATAATGAAATAACTAGATAAGTCTTGTAAGTAATTGATAATGAAAGTGCAAAAGAAATGCCAAAATAAAAATAAAATAAAAAGAAAAGTAATTTTAAAAATTAGATGGACTTAATAGTCCTCGCCGACAGCTGGATCGTGTGGTGGTGGTGCTGGAGGCGATATGTGAAAATGTTGGCAGGTTTGTTGTAGCGTCTCCTCGATGCTGTCGAATCACTGAGTGCAATACTGCTCAAAGCAATGAAGGTGTTCAGATATTGAAGCAGCCGCATGAACTGGTCGGTGGCTCGGTGGTGGCTGTGATAGTGGGCCCTCCTGAAATGCAGGGATATCATCAGGAATATCCTCGGCGTCATCCTATTGGCAGCTCGTGCAGGTAGGTACTGAGGAGGGTCGAACCCACGACGACGCTCAATCATTCGCATATGGAGCATACTTTGGATGCCCTGTGGGGACATCTGGCCAATGAGAGTAAGCGATAAAGACTGTGCCACTGGTGGCGGATACTGATGACTCCCTTTCAGTGTCGTTCTGTCTGGTGGCGGAAGGCAAGCGCAACAAAGTATGCGAGATCAAAAGTATCCCCATGGCTCATGCTCTAAAGGAAATATGTGTCGTGAGTGTTGACGACGCCAGTGCTCTCTCGCCTCCCCGTTAATGTGTATGCCAAAATGGTGTGCAGATAGCGCAGAGCTAGAGGTAGAGCCGATGCCTTTGAACGACTAGGATCATAAATGCCTGTAGCAGGATGAAGGTCGACCCAACACGATGCAGGTGAATGATATATGCGGCGGTGGAGGTGGAGGAAATGGTCGGTCTCTATAAACTCATCGGTATAGAGTCCCAAGGCAGCTCCAAACTCGAGGACACTCAACTGTGGTACGAGTCCCAAGGCGAAATTAAACAGTTCCTAGGTCATCGTGTTCTACCATCACTGTCTGTAACTGGAAATTCGAGCCAAGTTCCAAGGTGAATTCCAAATATGTCGGCTCCATGATATCAAATAATTGGTCCCACGGAGTTGTGGCGAGGAGGGCCCATACCAAATTGGCTAGGTAGACCTTCTCTAGTGCGGTCCAATCAACGCAGTGCCCCAAACATAAGGGTCAAGCACGTAGAATCTGAAATAGTTCTTCTTGGAGCCTTGGTGAAAATTGAAGGAATGGGTGCTGTACCTCGGTGGTGGGACCTGAGGAAGATGTCGCTCCTTTTTATTTTTTTGATGTGGGAACTGTGAATTTCTTGCCTTTTGGGTACGTCATGATGTCTGCAAACAAAAGACTAAGGTATTAATAACAATCCCCATATCTGCAAGCAAAATCTGAGTATTCCAAAATAATAATAACTTGCTCGTAAGATAATAAAGACAAAAGTTCAAGCATGCTAAAATCAAGTGGTGATATTGCATATGAATCAAAGGGCCAAATGGTTATTGTTGAATAAAAGATGAAAATAGTATTAAAGCTAAACAAGGCCAATTCTAAAAGAGAAATCAAGTTATAGTGGATAATACCAAAAATATATTAAAAAATGACTAAGAATTGTCCTAAACTAATAAGCATTAGCGTATTATAAAGACGATAACTAAATAAGCAAAGATATTAAAACATGATAAAGAACTATTGATAATACTAATTATGTGGGCAAATCGTTAGTAGTGGAAACAAATTAAACAAGACTAAATCCAGAAATAGCATAAAGAAAGGAAAAGAAATGAAAATAATAAGGTGAAAAGAGGGGCAAACGTCTGATGAACGATAGTGGTGCTTGACGGGGCTTGGGTGCACGTGATGTGGGCTGGTTGGCAGAGGAGGAGTGCGTGTAGAAGGGGAGGTGGCTGGAGGCGGTTTGTGGTGGACGAAGGGTGAGAGAAATAGGAGAGAGGGGAAGAAGGTGAATAGTAAAAAATAAGAGTTTAAATAGGGAATGGGGAAATTAGGGTTAGGGGTTGGGTTTAAAATGGAGGCCACAGTCGTGTAAGCCCCGTGTTGGGCCACATGGCTGTGGCATATGCCCTTGTAGTGTATCCCTAGCCCGTGTTTTTCGTGAAATCGTAGTTAGGCTAACACACGGGCCTTTCGACACGCCCGTGTCCCCAGGCCATGTGGTGCTCATGACCGCGTCGCACGGCCCTGTACACTATCGTTCGCTTCTCCCATACCCGTAGACCTGGTTTATGTTATGGTTTGATTTTTCAAGTTAGTTTTGCACACGGCCTGAGGACACGCCCGTGTCCCTAGGCCGTATGACCCACACAGCCACATCGCATGGCCATGTGGTGCTCCCTTCGTTTCTCTCATGCTCGTGGCCAATACAACATGCCCGTGGCAATTAATCAGGATTGTGCACGACCCTTAAGCATGGCCGTGGCTTACATCTGTGTTCTACTCTGACTTTGTTTATCGTTTCAATTTTTTTGGGAAGTTCTCCCACGGCCTCCAGCATGCCCGTGGTGCACGCCGTATGTCTCCCATAGCTGCCTCGCACCACTGTGGTGTTTTATTCTAGGTAGCATCTCTGTTGAATTTTTGTGGAAATTAAGGTGCAGTTTTACCACGGTCTAGGACATGCCCGTGTCATTTAGTCGTGTGATGCGCACTGCCGAGTCGCAAGGCTGTGACTATCTATCGCAGCCCGTATGTCATCCAGTCTTGAAAAATATGTGTCCTATTTTAGCAAGGCTATGACCACGCTCGTGTCTCCTGCCATTGGGGATCTCACGGTCGAAAGCATGCCCGTGTGCTAGGCCGTGTATGCTGAAATACAGTTAGGAATAAAGTAAAGGGGACAAAAACAAACTAAGTTATTTAGTGGGGTTAGTACTTGGGTTGCCTCCCGAGAAGCGCTTATTTAGAGTCTAAGCTCAACTTTACCTGGTAGGTAAGTTTATTCAGGTTCACGGAGCCAAAGCTCCTCTCATTTGTCTTTGAAATCCTCACCGATATAAAGTTTAAGTCGATGTCTATTTACCTTGAAAGTGCCTTGAGTTGGGTGACTTACCTCTACTGTGCCATATGGAAAAATGTTTTGGATGACGAAAGGACCTGACCATCGTGATTTAAGCTTCCCAGGGAATAATTTGAGCCTTGAGTTATATAACAAGACAAGATCTCCAACTTCAAATTGTTTGTTTTGCTTTAAACGAGTATCATGGCGGCGCTTTGTTGATTCCTTGTATATTCGTGAATTCTCTTAGGCATTAGCTCGCCATTCATCTAACTCATTCAGCTACATCAATCTCCTTTCACCTGCGAGTTTAGGATCAAAGTTTAGAAATTTTATAGCCCAGAATGCTTTATATTCTAATTCAAACGGTAAATGACAACTCTTCCCATAAACAAGTCTGTAAGGGGATGTTCCTATGGGTGTCTTAAAAGCGGTTCTATAGGCCCATAAAGCATCCTCTATTTTCTTTGCCTAGTCTTTCCTATTTGACTCTACAGTCTTTTCTAGCATGCGTTTAAGTTCTCGATTAGCGACTTCGACTTGTCCACTAGTTTGAGGATGATAAGGGGTAGTGATTTTGTGGTGAACTCCATATTTCTTAATGGTTTTATCAAATTGAATATTATAGAAATGAGTGCCCCTATCACTGATTATTACTCTAGGTGTTCCAAATCGAGAGAAAAGTTTCTTAAGGAACTTTACCACTACTCTAGCATTATTAGTAGGTAAGGCTTGGGCTTCCACCCATTTAGACATAAAATCAACGGCTACTAATATGTATTTATTTCCAAATGAGCTAGGGAATGGACCCATGAAATCAATACCCCATATATCAAATATTTCACATGAGAGCATGTACGTTTAGGGCATTTCGTTACGTTTAGAGATATTACCTGTTTGTTGGCATTTATCGCAAGTAGCAACATACCTGTTGGCGTCTTTGAATAGTGTAGGCCAATAAAAACCTAATTCGAGTGCTTTATGTGCGGTCTTAGTTCTACTGTAATGTCTCCCAGTTGGTCCTGAGTGGCAATACTCTAAAATTTTGATCGCTTCTGTCTTTGTAACGCATCTTCGAATTACTTGATCTGCACATATACGAAAAAGAAAAGGTTTTCCCAAAAATAGCTTTTCACATCAGTAAAGAATCGCTTCTTTTGCTGATGTGTCAACCCTTTTGGTATAATGTTAGCGGCTAAATAATTCGCAATGTCTGCAAACCAAGGTTCCTCAGAGTCAGAGATAGCAAAAAGTTATTCTTCAGGGAATGAGTCATTTATTTCCTGTTAGTTCAATTCACTGAGATGTGGGTTCTCTAATCTGGATAGATGATCTGCTGCAAGATTTTCTACTCCTTTCTTATCTTGAATTTCTAAATCGAATTTCTACAACAATAAATCCATCTTATTAGTCGAGGTTTTGCATCTGTTTTAGTAATGAGGTATCGAAGAGCTGAATGGTCAGTATAAATGACAACTTTTGATAATATTAAATAGGGTCTAAATTTATCAAATGCAAAAACCACAGCCAATAATTCTTTCTCAGTCATCGTATAATTTTCTTGTGTAGCTGTCAATGGTTTGCTAGCATAGTAAATCGGTTGAAAGTGCTTGTCTTTCCGCTGTCCAAGAACTGCTCCTACTGCAAAATCACTCGCATTACACATTAGTTCAAAAGGTAAATTCCAATCAGGTGCAACAACAATTGGAGCATTAATTAATTTATCCTTAAGAGTATTGAACGCGTCTAAACAATCTTGACTGAAATTGAAGGGTACATCTTTTTCTAGCAAATTCGTTAAAGGCTTAGCTATTTTAGAAAAGTCTTTAATAAATCGTCTATAAAATCTAGCATGTCCTAAAAAAATACGAATAGCCTTAACTGTAGTAGGAGGGGGTAATTTCTCAGTAGTTTCAACCTTTGCTTTATCAACCTCGATTCCCTTGCTAGAAATTTTATGGCCTAACACAATCCCTTCACAAACCATGAAGTGACATTTTTCCCAATTCAGTACAAGATTAGTTTTCTCACATCTAGTTAGAACTCGTTTTAAATTTTTAAGGCAGAGATGGAAAGAGTTATCAAATACCGAGAATTCATCCATGAATACCTCCATAATGTCTTTCACGAGTTCATAAAAAATAGCCAACATGCATCGCTAAAAAGTAGCAGAAGCATTACATAGTCCAAAAGGCATTCGTCGATAAGCAAACGTACCGTATGGACATATGAATGTCGTTTTCTCTTGATCCTCAGGAGCTATTGGGATTTGGAAATAACTGGAGAGTCCATCTAGGAAGCAATAATACATATGTCCAAATAATCTTTCCAACATCTGATCAATGAATGGTAGGGGAATGTGATCTTTTCTTATGGCATCGCTTAATTTCCTATAGTTAATGCAGACTCTCTATCCTATGACTTCTCATTGGCCACGACAGCCATGCCTCATTTCTTAGGAACAACCTGCACAAGACTTACCCAAGAACTGTCAGAGATAGGATAAATAATTCCAGCATCTAGAAGTTTAATTACCTCAGTTTTTACAACTTCTTTCATGTTAGGATTCAACCGTCTTTGTGCTTGCATACAAGGTTTGAATTCATCTTCCATTAGGATTTTATGTGCGCAAAAAGAAGGGTTAATCCCTCTTATGCCAGAAATCTTCCAAGATATGGCTCTTTTATGCTCCTTTAAAACTTTGAGTAACTCGTCCTTTTCGGTTGGCTATAAATCTGAAGCAATAATTACTGGTAATGTGGAAATATCTCCAAGAAACGCGTATTCCAAGTGATCTGGTAATTGCTTTAATTCCAATTTAGGCGGTTCTTTAACAGAGGGTTTTAATTTTACTTCATTGTTTACCACAATACCCTCGTAGTTCTTCTGTCTCAATGAAGGTTCATCGGAATTTAATTCCACTTTTATCTTACCTATATCAGAATCATCATCATTTACCTCCTCTCCTTGGACAAGACACAGTCCCAACGTGTCCTTATGTATGATTTCCTACAAAGAGTCTTAAGTAGCATGATCAATAGAGTTAATAAAATAATATGAGTAAACCTGTTCCCTAGAAAATCTCCTAGCATCATAAATTTTGAAAATAATCTCTTCGTCACATACTCGAAACACAAGTTTACCATCACCCACATCAATAACAGCCCTAGCAGTGGCTAAAAATGGACGACTTAAAATTAAAGGCACCTCAACAGCGTCATCTATGCCAAACATAACAAAATCAACAGGGAATATAAATTTATCTACTTTAACAAGTACATCCTTAATAATTCCCTTAGGATATTTAACAGATCTATCAGCTAGTTGGATACTCATCCTAGTGGGTTTTGGTTCCCCAAGACCAAGTTGCTTGAACATTTTATAGGGCATTAAATTAATGCTAGCGCCTAAATCAGCTAGTGCCTTTTCAACATTTAAACTACCAATTAAACAGGAAATAGTAAAACTTTCTAGATCTTTTAGTTTGGTTGGCAGTTTATTTTGGAGTATTGCTGAACATTTCTCGTTTAGTTCTACCGTGGAAAACTCTTCAAATTTCCTCTTATTTGTTAAAAGCTCCTTCAAAATTTTTTTGCATGTAGGCATCTGTGATATAGCTTTAAAAAAAGGTAAATTAATATGTAATTGTTTAAAAAGTTTGAGAAATTTACCGAATTGTGCATCCATGAGGTTTTTTTTTCAACTTTGCTGGGTATGAGATTGGTGGTTTATATTCCCTCAACACAGGTTTTTGATTGTTTTCGGGTTCTTCCTTCTCACCTTTCTGGTTGCAGCTTCTTTTCAGATTCAGCTAGCACCTTCCCACTCCTTAATGTAACTGCTTTCACATGTTCTTTTGGGTTGGGTTCGGTATTGCTAGGTAAGCTCCTTGGTAGTCTCTCTAAAATCATCTTAGCTAACTGTCCTATTTGATTCTCGAGTCCTTGAATTGATGCTTGCTGATTTTTAAGTGCGGTTTCGGTATTCTGAAAACGAGTTTCTGCTACTAAGATAAATTTTATCATCATCTCCTTAAGGTTCGGCTTTTTCTCTGACTGGTACGGTTATTGTTGGAAGCCTGGCGGGAGTGGTGGTCTTTGATTTCCTTGGCCTCCCCATGAAAAATTTAGGTGGTTCCTTCAACCTGCATTGTAAGTGTTACTATAAGGATTATTTTGGGGTCGAGGATTATTACCCATATAGTTCATTTGCTTATTCTCCATGTTAGGGCTGTAGGACGGATAGTCTAAATTGCTTGTTCCACCTCCACTTGCATCGCACTACATTACTGGATGAACCTATGAAGAGCCAAGTAAACCATCAATTTTTCTATTCAAAAGTTCTACCTGGTTAGAGAGCATAGTAAACGAATCGACGTTAAAAATGCCAGTTGCTTTTGTTGGCTTTGTCCTCATGACTTGCCACTGATAATTATTCATTGACATCTCTTCTATAAACTCATAAGCTTCTTTAGGTGTCTTATTATTAATAGTCCCACCAGCAGCTGCGTCAATCATCTGTCTAGTTGAGGGATTCAAACCGTTGTGGAAAGTTTGAACTTGTAGCCAAAGGGGTAACCCATGGTGAGGGCACCTTTTCAATAGATCCTTGTATCTCTCCCATGCATCATAAAGTATTTCTAAATCCATCAGCACAAAAGAAGAAATATCATTCCTTAGTTTAGCCGTTTTAGCCGATGGAAAATATTTCAGTAAAAATTTTTCGGTCATTTATTCCCAAGTTGTGATTGACCATCGTAGTAACGAGTTTAACCACTGTTTAGCTTTGTTCCTCAGTGAGAATGGAAACAACCGAAGGCGAATGGCATTGTCAAAAACGCCATTGATTGTAACGCCCCAATTTTCGGGAATCCTGTGAATGTTGGCATAGGTTTAATTATGTTAGTGGGCCTCTAGAAAGCCCAAACTTAAGATAGAACCCAACAATTTTAGTTAATTTTTGTTCCATAAGAAAAAGGGGGTGAAATTATGAAATATGACCTATGTGAAAATGTTTGAAAATGCTATAGATTAAATTGAAGTGGCCAAATAAATAGGAGTGCAAAATAGGAGGATTTGCATGACAAACCTCCCATTTTACATGAAGTGGCCAGCCATCATGTTGTTGTAGACAAAATGTACATTTGATATCCATAATTTATGGTACAAATTGATACAAATTGATAAAAGGTTAGGTAAATATTCCATGATAATAGGTTAGGTAAATGTTCCATGATAATGGGTTAGGTAAATGTTTCATGATAATGGGTTAGGTAAATGTTTCATGATAAGAATTTCATGTCTTTTGTATTAAAGAATTAAATGGATGAAATATGAAGTTTTATTAAAAGAAAAAGGGGTGAAAAGAACAAAGCTTTGTCCATCTTTGTTCATCATAGCTGAAAGTTAGAGAAGAGAAAGGAGAGGAGAAAGCTCTTGAGTATTCGGTCATTAGGAGGAGGAAAATTGAAGGTAAGTTCTTGGTACCTTGCTTCTATTTTGAGGTTCATGAGTTCTTCTTGATTCTACCTTAACTCTTGAAGTATATTTTGATTTTTAGTTGTGTTGTGAGCATTTAGTCATGAATTAAAATGAAGGAAATGGTTGTTGTTTCATGTTCTTTTGATGAAAAATGGAAGATATGTGAAGTTGAGCCAAACAAATGAGCATGCATGTGCCTTAGATGCTAAAGGAAAAATCGGCTAACATGTGGTGCTTTAAAATGATGAAATGGAGATTATGCTTAAGTAAAATCATAGATATGTGATGATTGATTGGTGATATACATGTTTAAATAACATGCATGCAAGATAGGTGTATGAAAGAGTGATTTGGTAATAAATCTGCTTGGGACAGCAGCAGTAACGTGACTTTGGAAAATCACCATAAATTGTGGGAGATAAATTAGAAGCTGAATAAATTATTTAATTAAAGCTTATTGAGTCTAGTTTCTAATGAAATAAACAAGAACATATTTTGAATTCTGTACAATGATAAATTTGATTCGTAATGAAGGGTGGTCAGATTAGTCAAACAGTGAAACATGGGAAACTTTGAGAAAAATCTGGTATTGATCGGCTAAACCAAAAATTCTGAAAATTTTATGGATAGAAGATATATGAGTCTATTTTCAAGGAAAATTAACGGTACTTGATTTGGAGTTTCGTAGCTCCAGTTATAAATAATTTAGTGACTGTTGCTCAGGAAGACAGCTTGCAGTGAAATTATGATTATGTAGTAAATATTGACAAAAATTTGTTAATGAGTTGCTTATTGATTTCTTATAAGCTTACTATGATCTGTAGGTGTGGTTGGCCGAATATTGTAAGGGGTTAATACGTAGTTTGTATTTGAATAGTTAGATTAACGTGTTAGTAATCCAATTGTAGGCGGTTCGTGTGTGGATCTCAATCGACATATCGTCGCAAATGTGTGTAACTAACACCCTCTTTCTTAGTCTGGATCGGCAAAAGTCGAAAAGTCGAAATGCCGAAAACCGGTATTTTGTAGATTTGCGAGTGTACGAATGCTCGTGAGGTAAATCGATTAATGTTTTTGGTAAGCTGCAAAATGTGGACTGCAAAGTGCATGATTTCTGTGCCCTCGATATTTTTGGGCTTAATGGGCCAAAATTGGAATAATGGGCCAACGGGCCCAATTTGGTAAGAACCCTCGGTAGTGATTCTGTTAGTACGTGAAAGGTAGGAATATACATGAAAAACCCTAAAATAGATAAATTACTAAAATACCTTTAAAAGTGGAGAATTTACAGTTTTACCCCTAGTAGATAAATTACCAAATACCCCTAGGTTAAATTGACTTAAATGCATGTTTGATTGTTGTTATTTCTTGCATGCCATGTTGTTATTATCGATGCATGGGATGGGATATTGACGAGGAAGTACTGAAAGTGGCTTGTCCACGTCTTGGAGGCTTTGCCTCAATTCTTCTGATAATCGAGCGGCAAGGTACAAGCAATGTGGAGTGTTAAATGGGTGGGTTGAGTTATTCCTACATGGAGTGTATGGCTGGTGCGGGTGGAGTGTAGTGGTTGGTGGGTTGAGTAGTCTCCCCAAATGGGCTTGCATATGTTATTGATGTTGCATGTATTTTGAAATGGGCCTATGGGCCATACTGTTATCTGAATAAGGGGCTAAGGCCTAGTTTATTGTAATCTGAAAAGGGCTCTGACCCAGTACCACTGTTACCTGAATGGGCTTAGGCTCAATAGGCTTGGGCTGACTTGGGCTTTGAATGGGTTTTCCTTACACACTGAGTTTCCCCAAACTCACCCCTTTTATTTTCATCCACGCAGGAAATCCCCAACCATAGTGGGCTTGGAGCTGTGAGGGAATTCGGAGTGGCCACTCATTCTGAAAGTTTGATTTTCTTCTGGTGAACTGGACATCTTTTTATTTACGTTTGAAGTTTTGGGTTTTTAAATGTAATAAGACCGCTTAATTATTTTTGATGGTTTTAATATGTATTACTAAGATAGGTATTACTTATTTTAACTGTTGAAATTGGATAGCTTTAGGACGCGTTTTCAAAAACAACAGTTGATTTCAAAATAACACGACAACAAGCAAAGCTTCCGAATGAAAGTATTTTCCAAAATTAATCACTTTTCCTAAAATGACTTAATCAAATCGGTTTCCTAGAAATATCCATGACGTTAAGGTGTGGCAATGGCGGTATGCATGTCTAGGATTGGATCCGAAGGGAGCTTGGTACTTAAGCAGTCCGATGGACTCACCACCTCTTTTCCGGTTTCCTACCTGGTGCACAGCTTCCATTCACCTTAACCCTTAATGAATTAATCTTTTGAACATCAAGTACGATTTTCTGGACTTAGAATGAATTTTTTTTTTTACGTTTTTGATGTGGCATGCCGGATCCGGCCATAACTTCTAGGCCGGGTTTGGGGTGCTACATTGATCTTAAAAGTGGAGCAAAATTCTAGGAAGTTTGCTAAATGAGTGTTTGGATCCTTGTCCTGCAAACCATCAAACTGAACAAACTATTATATCATCTGAATTGTGTTAGGTTTCAGTTCAAAATTATTTGCAGCGAGAGCAGGATTAATTATACTCGATTCAGTTCCTGTTAATGTAGGTTTAGCATAATCATACATAGTACGAAGAGCAGGATCCTGATTTACTGGGTTTGCAGCAACCACAAGAAGTAACGAATTATTTTGATCATCAGCCATCTCCTAGGTTGTGGATTGAATATCGTCTTCTTGCTCTTCTTCTATGTATCGTAGGCTTCACCTTATCTCTCTTCGGTTTCTGCAGGTTGTGCTTTCGATCTCACTCCCAAAAAGTAAGGGCCCTGACGGGTTTCTTCTAGTCATAAACTATAAGAACCTGCCAGAAGTAAATAAAAGAAAATTTAATAATTTAATCAAAAATAAAATTAAATTACAATAAAAATAAAAAATGGCTAAAGTAATAAAAATTAAGCGTTCCTAATATCTTAATCCCCGGAAAAGATGCCAAAAACTTGATGGTCGTTAAACTAACTAAAAATTCGACTTAAGGCAAGCGTACCTATCGAACAGTAGTATAGTTATGGTGAGACCGAAAATATAGTATCCACGAGGACTAAAAGTACTAGTAATTACTATCTTTTTAGTATCTAGCCTAAGAATTAAATGATGTTTTTAAACTAAACTAATTTTCTAATTTAACTAAGATTACGACAAAGATTGTAACACTTTTTGACCCCAAACCATCTCCGGAACAGGGTTACGGTGCATTACCGGACCTATCGAACAATTTACAATTAATTCAAAATAAATGACATACATATCTTGATTTAATTATAAAGTCCCTATAATGGACCCTCGAGGTCCAAATCACACGTTAGAAACGAATCGAGACATGTTCAGGTACTCCGGTTTTTTTTTTGTGCGAACTCAATATAACCCCTTTAAAAATATCTAACCTTCCCTGCAAACTCAAATCGAGACTAATCCAAACAAATCAATTCATGAATTTATACATCTCTAATTATAACAAACTAATAATATAAAGTTCTAACATTTTTATGTTTATAACAATCTAACATAAGATGTATAATTGCTTCATTTAAATTATCATTCAACAAAATTGCCTAAAGCTATGATATAGACTATGTTTAACACATATGTAATTGTATGGAACAACCATTACCATCATTTATCATTAATATTTATGTATCAAAATTACAACAAATTACAATCTAGGTACATGCCATTTTCAAAAGAGAAAATACATCACCACGTTTTTTAGTTCAGAATTGTCTTGGATGCTGAGTCATTAGTCACTTCTATACCTAACTCAAGCATACGAAAACTAACAAATGCAATGAGTATGCACTCAGTGGTATTTCTATAAACCAGCACTTAAATAATTATAAAATACATATATAACACTACTCAAATTCAATAACTATTCAAATATTCACCTTTCAATCCAGTACTCTATTTTATTTCAAACTCCATATCAATCATTATTTTTCTATAACAATTATTTGTTTATTGTTATTCAATAACAATCAGTTATTCAATATCAAACAATCAATAACAATCAGTTATTCAATCCAGTAATATAGTCATTCAGTTATTCAGTGCAATAGTTTACCCTTATTAACATAACTCGGACTTAAACAGATACACGGATCCAACCAACACACCAGTACGGCACATTGTGCCTCATCGGCTTTGCCGAAGTAAACAGTAGTAGTACGTTACTTAGTACCTCATCAGATTAAACCGAAGTAACAGTAACAGTACGACACACAAGGTGCCTTATCGACTCGAAGTTGAAGTAACAGTACGACACTTATAGAGCCTCATCGACTCAAGGTCGAAGTATCTCCGAACACTTCCAATCCTATGGCATGCCAACTATATCTGACTCAACCTTATACAGTTAATAGGGTATTCAATTCATTTCTCAATTCACAGTAATTAATCATCTCTATCCATTTCACAATAATTACATATTCACATACATTCAATTCAATATCAAAACACTAATACTTACCTTGATATCTTTCCATACACATATAATAATAAAAATAACAATTTAAATGTTAAGTTCGGTTTATAGAAATACAAACCGTAATTCTCGGATTACTCTTCGTCAACCTTCTCTTTTCCTTTCTTTGTCGATGTCTTGGGTTCTTTGTTAGCTACGAAAATAAAAATAAAAATAATTTATACTATTAATACAACACTAATTTATATTGAATAATTGAATTTCTATTCAATTTATACCGTACTTTCAATTAGGTCCTTACTAACTCATTTGCTTTACTAACTTAATTTATACTTCATTCTTATTCAAATTCCTATCAAATTCAACCTAACTATCAAGTGTTCATAATAAAACCCTAATTTAAAACTTCTTTTAATATTTAATCCCTCAATCATCAAACTTATAACTTCTTTTACAATTTAGTCCATTTATCAATCCTAACTTGAAATTCATTCAATTAAATCCCTAATTCAACAATTTATTCAACATGAACCATGTTTAAAAAGTCTAAGAACTTTCGAAATTTCAACTTAAATTTAACAAAACTTTGTTCTATAACTCCTAAAACATCAAAATTAAGTAAAAAGGACTTAATTGACTTACTTTTTAAAGCTTTAAAACCTTAAACCCTAATTTTTCCTTTTAGTTTTCTTTCTTCTTTCTTTCCTGCTCTGTTTCGAATGCTTTTCTATTTGTTTTTATGTTTTGTTTCTCTTTTATTTGTTTATTAATTTAATATAATAATAATAGTTAAGATAAATATCTATTTAATATCAAATACATGTATTACAACTGTATACATACATATTATTACACATGTATTTTATCATCACCCTACATTTATCATAATTCAATTTATTTGATAATATTAATAATAATTATTATTATAACAATAATTTAATATAATAATTTAAATAAATATCTATTTAATACTAAATTATAAGTATTACAAATGTATGTATTTTATTAATACACTTGTATCAAATCATCACCATACATTTGTCTTTATTTAATTTATTTCTTAATATAATGTTTATAATATAATTAATTTAATAATACACTTTATAATCAATTTATATATTTATATAATTAAATCATGTAAAATTTAAGATTTTTACAATCTTATGCCGCCTCAACCTCCATATGTGGCTTAATTTCCCATTTGGTCCCTATTATTTTTTTTCAATCTGTAATTAAATTTTTACCCTTTATTCAATTTAGTCATTTTTTTAATTACTCTAAATTAAGTTAAATTCACTTAATTAAAACATAATTAAATACACCACTAGACCCATAAATATTTCTAATAATTATTTACGAACCCATTTTGTTAAGACAGAGGCCCGATAATATAATTTTTTGATGCCCGTGAATTTTGGGTCATTACCTCAACACCAATAGAACATTATGACACGTTGACAATTGGCTTTGTCACAACGCAAGCATCGCATATCTTGAGTGATTGCAAGCACTTAATACAATAAGGAAATCAACCCTCGATGGTCGTGCTACAAGAGCAGACAAAAACTTCTAAAACTGAAGACTTATTTAACAATGGAAAAACTAACAAAAAACATATAAAACTTAGGATAACACGGGTCTAAATTGACACGAGAAATTATTTATTATTTTGAAATACTTTCAAACGAGAAAAAAATTAAGAAGTTGACGAAGAGCCACGCACTTTCCAAGAAAAACTATTGGTGGCTAGTGGAGTTTTAGTGAACCGTCATTTGTCCATCACAACTTGTGAAGACACCAAAGATACTCACAAAATAGATTTGCAAACTGAAAAGAGAGAAAACGTGTGTAGTGAATGAGATGAAGAAAGAAACAAAGGGTTGATGGGAGAGAAAAATGCGAGCAATAACCAGCCGGAGGCTAACACCACCGCTAAGCAAAACAAAAAATAAAAAGCAAACGACTAGTTAAAAACACTTATATTTATATCATAACTAGTGTTGATATTTTGTGTTACCATTTTCTTAAAAATATCTCTTACTTTTAATATACATGTATTAGATTATGGCACACCCACAATGTGGGTGAATATTTATGTAATATATTTATTAAGAATTGATATCAATAATAAATATTACTTTAGTTGAAATGATAAAGTTGAGAGAGTATATAGTTTAAATCTCATCATAAACATGTATTCTTTTTTCGTATATAAAAGATAAAAATATAGCTTAATATTAATATTATAAAAATATTGGTTAAAGATGATTTTTTAAATAAATCTTATTATGACCAAATATGTTGATAAAGTTTTTAAAAACATAATAATATTTTAAATGAAAATTAAGAAATATAATATTTTATATGTTTATATATATAGATTGTAGATAGTAGAAGAAAAATATATATTGATGTAAAAGAAAAAACATATTTAAAAATACAAGTTTGCGTGGCTTGTTAGGCTCAGCCTGATCCAAGACAGGTTGGGCATGAAATTTACCCTTGGACAGACCTGTATTTAAGTTAAATAAATATAAATTTTAATTATAAAAATATATAAATATTTATATAAGATTAACTTTAATATTTTATTATTTTCAAACAAAAAATTCAACTATTTGGGAACGGGGCTTGAAAATTTCTTTACAATAAGGTTGTTGTTGTGACGTTTGGCACCTCTAATTTCTTTAAAATCAAGGTATCAATTTTGAATACGGATTGAATTGATTCATCCGTAAAATTGTACAAACAGAATCAGAATGAATTGATTGAACTGATGATTGAGCTAGATTAAAAAATTGATTTGAACATATGGTTAAACTTGTTGAATTAATTTTCTTTATATATTTTTTATTTTTATTGTTTTTTTAATAAGTTATTTAATTTAATTAGAAAATTTAATTGGACTAGTTGAATTGAAAACTAGTGATCTAAACAATTGAGCCACCAATATGATAGTGAAAACCTTGGTGCAGTCCCTCTACTAGGGTGAACAAAATTTAACTTGACTCGAAAAAATAAAAAAAGAATTTGACTTTTGAATTATTTGAATCCAATTAATTCAATAAATTCGAATTTTATTTTCTAATTTCGAGTTCGAATCGAGTTAAATTTTTAAATTCGAATAACTCAAATAATTCGAATAAACCAAATATCAAACCCTTTTACTTCCCTTCACCCAACCCCCCTCAAACCCTTTTAGTTTCCCCCAAAAAATTTTACTTCCCCCCAAACCCCCAAACCTATACTTCACTCTAAAAAAAATTACTTCTCCAAACCCAAAAAACTTTTTTTCTCGAATTTATGTCTACTATTTATATCATTGAATTAAATGTCACATTTTGTACTATTTATATTATTGAAATGTTTAATCATGATGAATCTTTATCTATTTATGTTAAAATTGAATTATTGATGATGGCATGAAATTTTCTATTGGTATATCAATTTCACATTTTATGTTTAAAATAATTTTATTAAAAAATCACATTTTTACATTTAATTATTTTTTAATTTTAAAATACACAGTGACAAGAATAAAAATAATTGAAGCAACTAAGCAAGCAAAAAAGCTAACTTGTATATAAAAGATTAATAAATGAATTATGAGGGGATGAAAATTAAAAACAAATTTGATTATGATGGGTGACAGTAGCTACAAAGATCCAAAATCATTTATTCTAATTTAACTCGAACAAATATATTCGATTCGATTCGATTCAATTCAAATTCTATCTCACTTAACTCGATTTGAGAAAATTTTAAATCGAGTTAGGATGAAAAAATAGAATTTATCAACTCGATTAACTCGAAATTTCTTCATTCGAGTCAGTCGAACGCTCAACCCTAATAAATCATTGTTAAATATTTTATACTTGGGTAACTAAAATGATAATACTCTAAAAGTTAGATGACAAAATTGAAATTGATTTCTTTTTGAGTAACCAAAATTAAAAGTGCCCTAAAAAGTAGTTCACCACCAGTCAAAGATGGACGGCAGATAAAGAATCTCCATGGCTGTTTCATTTATCACATAGAGAAACTTTTGCGGCAATGATATCAACACGTTTGTTTTTTTTTTTTTGGTAACATTATTTATTTATTTTTCGTACCGTCTGGAAATATGAAATTAAGATGTGAAAGGAAAAGAAAATTAAAACATAGATTAAAAAAAATAGATAAATAAAACTGAGCATTATTTCTTTTTCTTTCTTTTTCAGTAGATATAGAAACAACAAAAAAAGAGAGGGTTAGAAAGTACCTTCCAACTTCTTTCAAAGACCAAAAGATTACAAAACTTCTAGAGTAATCATTCGCTCTAAAATACCCTCAACTTGACACAATCATCAACCCAAACAAAACTAACAGTTAGCAAACAATAGTCACCACTAGGCTTTAAAAAAACAAATGTCTCCTTATATCTGTTTTTGCCAAATCATCAGTCATACCATTCCTAGCCGGTGAATAACTACAAATTGAACTCAAAACAACTGGTTAACACCATAATAGATACCAATAAAGAGATTCTGCAACATCCACAGTCAATAATTCCCTACCAACAATCACTCCAAAACAACACACGCACTAGTCTTCAATAACTAGCGGGACTTTTACATGCCTGCCCCTACCAATAAACAACCCCAATGTTGTTTTAATGACTATTACTCCGGCCAATTCCTAACCTGTAGCCTCAATCAATCGAGAGAACAAGGCATATGCCATTCCTTTTTCATCTCTCAAAACCCCACCACAACCAGCTTCATCCTCCATTACTACACTTGCCATGTAGAAATTCATCCACTCGGAAGGAGAAGGTTCCCATTAAAAAAAATATTTTTGGCAATGCTTCTCAAAGATCTACATTTCGAAGGCCATACCACCAAGATCCCTCCATAAAGTGAATGTCCCCATGACCCACCTTACCTACATCAAAGATCTCACTTTTATCATGAAACAACAATACATCAATCGTCATCGATACTTTGACGAACACTTTATCATTACGTGCCAACCACACTTTCCAACTTGACTCCAAAATCGATATCAACCCACACTAACTTTCTACAAGATGAATGGTGAGCTTGAGCACCCCAGGCATGTTTCCACAGAAGCCAATGATATCCTACACCAGATTGAACTTTCCACCACTCCTTTTATACCAATTCAATTCACTTCATCTCGATTACAATATTGATAGCTTACCCATCAAAAACATCACTAGACTTAAACTTGAGAACCACAATCTGAAGAGAAAGTAAGTAGCACACTTTCAAAAATTAAAATCCCCCTTTACCAAAACTAATCAGTTTAAATTTAATAAAAATTGATCTCACAATCCTCTTAATTTCCAACTACACTAGTAAATTCAAATTCAAAATTGACTTCACATCAAACACATTTCAACTAAAGCTTAGCAACAAAACCACCCTTTTAATCATTGGCAAGTAACGCAAAACCTTTCAGTCACTCAACTCTCCACAGCCCATTCTACCATCTCAAGTTAAAGCGACCCCACAATAACCATAACCACACAAAATCACTATTAAATCACATATTGTCTTGATTATTATATACATCACATTCTAAAATTTAATTTCATCTTGAACCAAAAAGCCACAACCAAAATGGGCAAACTAAGTTGTCCAAAAACCATACCTATTGAATAATAACTGCATAATATTGGACGTCGCACTTAATCTGTACATAAGATCTTTTTGCCTCACCCATTTCCCTACTCTAAATTATCTTTCTCAAATCTCTACAATCAAATGCTCAATATTATTTGTTTTGGTTCTGCCCAACCTCCAAACTCACTCTACTTTACAACTTTACAACCCCTCCAACCTCATTACTTCATCTACTAGTTCACGACCGTCCCCTCTAATACTAAATCCCAACCTTTTTTTGACTTCCCAAGCTTTCTTTGCTTCCCTGAGAATCAAATTCTTTCTGTTACTGATGTTAGAATCAAAAAGTGATGCATTTACTACTGCCTCTTCTCTATCCGATATTCCTTTCCCTTTTTCTCTCCTAATGCCCGACCTCTCTTCTTTTTCTCTATTACCTTGAAGAAATGATATTGAATTTCAAGCATAGATCGAACTTTTCTACCTTGCCTTTTTTTCTTCTTCCCTTTTTTATTTGATGAATCCATTTCTATTTTTGCCCTAACTTCCCTGCCCTCTCCTCCCGATTCCACTATCTTCAAATGATCATCCATAATATTTGATTTTGGACTCCCATCATGTCTCAATGTACGGGCTCTCTGCATATCCAATCTTTCCTCCAAGCTTATACACACTCTATTTCCCCCTTGCTTTTCTCGACCCCCAACATTATCCTTCATATTTAATTCAACAATAGCCAGGCCCATATTGTTAATATCTTCTTCGGCCTGTTCATTACAATTACTATCCTCCTCCTTTTCCAAATTGATTTCAGCCCTGAACCCACACAATTGTTCCTCTCCCCAATTTGATTCATTTTCCCATGTTTTTTGACAATCGCCGTTAACTTTTTCTTTTCCGAAGAATATGACATTAATCGCTTTTTCTCGCTTAATTCTTATCGTCGATCCTGACTCAGACACAATATCGTCATCATTCTCTTGTATTGATTCCACCCTATCTCTTTCCTTCACTCTACAATTCCTATTGATATCGTTGAATGATCTTGACAAGCCTATTTCCTTAACTCTAACCAGAATTCTCTCCTCCCCAACCTCTAGAAAATCAGTTCATTAATATGTAATGGTTGTTTGATTGATACCATCATCATCATTTTGTTAAAGCTATTCACTTTCTTCATATTCTCGCCAAAAGACACTAATTCTCCCCCACAATCCTGCTACACTTTTGAATGATGTGTAGTTCCAGTAATGCAAAGGCAAGCTTGATAGTTCGATTGTAACAACTCAATTTTTAGTGATGTCAAACACAGTTGTTCGAGACCACTAAATCCGAATACTGATTTCAAAAATTATATTATTTATTATTTATTTATGAGTTAAGATCGATTTTAGAAAGTTTTAATATGGTGGTTTGTGTTTTAGAAGAAATTATTAAGAAAAATGGTATTGAAAATGAGGTATCGAGACCTTGATTTTTTAAACCGAGTCATAGATATTTTTATAAATATTTACGGAATATTAATGAGTTAGTATTAAAGTTTCGTTGGAAAATTTTAACGTTTTGATAGTTAATTAATTAAAATGGACTAAATTGAAAAAGGTGTAAAACTTGCTAATTAAATAATTGTGATTAAATAGCTTAAGTGGTGAATAAGGAATGACCAAAAAGAAAATTAGACACTTATTATAAGGCTGAAACGGCATGTGCAAAGAAAAATCTTAAAATTGGATGAATTAAGGGTAACATGGTAATTTGGGAAATTAGGGTAAAATTAAAACAATGACTAAACTAAAAATCTAGACATTTCTTCATCAATATTCAACTAAAAACACCATATAAGAGTCTCTCAAAATCTGATTTTTCATATTTTTACACCATGAGTTCAATTATTGCTCTTTTCTTGAAATTTTTGTGTTTACAACTAGGTCCAACTATCTATTTCATTAGTTTTAGATTTTATCGGTGATTTTGAAAGTTATAATTGATGAGTGCTGGATGTTTATGATGAATTAACATGGAATTGAAGCTTTAATTTTGTTATATGACAATTTTATCAAGTAATTTAATAGAAAATTGATTTTGGGACCAAATTATGAAAAAGATTAAAACTTAGGGTTTTGTATTAAATTTTATTTTTCAAAGGCTGTGTAATAGCTCAGAATATTTAGATAAAATTTTAATTGAGAAAAATTAGCTTATTTGATGGGCTAATTAGTGAGGGACTAAATTATAAAAACTGTAAAATTTAGGGTAATTGTGCATTTTTGAAAATTGAGAGGTATAAATTATGAAGTGAATTAGAATTGAAATATGTGCTAATGAATGAATAATTTTACATTTTAGATCAAGAGCCTGTAGACCAACGTGAAAAAGGGAAAATAGCCGAATAATTCTTGAACTACAACAAACTTACAATTTAGCTCAGGTAAGTTCGTATGGTTAAATTTTAATGTTATATGTTAATTGATGAATGGTATTTTATATTCATTCGTAACATTTTTTGATAGTAAATGTGTTAAAGTTATGAAATTGAATTAAGTGTTCGAAGAGAATGGAACGCAAGTTTGGGTACAGTTGTTCAGTGCAAAAGAAAAATTGATGGAAAATTACCCAAGTAAATTGAGGTTCAAAGTTTGTTGCGAATTCTCGTGTTTGCTTTCTATTTAGCTTTCATAAGCTTCAGCCAACTCATATGAGTTTCAGATTAACCCTTTTGGGTTCCAGTTCAGCTCTTTTGAGCTTTAGTTTAACCGTTATGGGTTTTTGTTTAGCTCTTATGAGCTTCCGTTTAACCCTTACGGGTTTTTGTTTAGCACCTATGTGCTTCTGTGCAGCCTTCGGGCTTCTTTTTACGATGTACTCAAATCTGTAAGACGTTCTCTAATTTGACAATGATTGGTAAGTGTCATATAGAATTAGTGTGGAAGGAACTAAGTTATTATTGATTTTAAGTTCAAATAAATGAATTCATCAATTGAAGTTTGACTGGTAGGAAATGTTTGTGAAATAATTTACCTAAATAAATTGTTATAGTATGTTCGGTAAGATTTATATTAAAGCCAACGAACTTACTGAGCTTTATTAAGTTTATTGTGTTGTTTAATGCTCTTTGTAGATTTATGATAAGTTGGGAGGTCGGATCAACACATCGAATCACACTATCCAACTCGCCGGTAGATTTTGCTAAATATATTATGCTTTATATGGCATGTATATGGGTTGAAATGGTTGTGTAAATGTTAAAATTACAATCTGGTTATGTTTCATGTTAACTTATATATGTATGGTTTGTCATGTTTGATATAAATATTGGTATGAGTATTGAATGATAGTGTAATACCCCGAAAATTTTTACAGTAAAATATTATCTGTGATATAGTAAAATAAGGAAATAAAGTGACAAAAAGGGGAATTTTAAGTTATGTCAATATTGAGAAGTATATTATGATATATTAATTCAAGAAAGGACTAAATTGTAAAAGTGAGAAAAGTTTTGTTGCATAAGAGTAAATACTCAAAATTTGATGGGTTAAAGTGTAAATATGAAAAATTTGAAGGACCAATAGTGTAAATATTTTAAGGGTGGAATGATCTAGAAACTAAGGAAAATGGATGAATTAGGACCAAATTGAATAGATGAAGAACTATGAGAGACTAAATTGTAATTTTACCAAATTAAATGATGACTCAAGGATGAAATTTTAAAAGATAATAAAGGGCAAAATGGTCAACTGGAAGAGAGAGAAATCTAGAAAGTAATAATGATGCTAGAGATATTTTGATATTTTATAATTATTTAATTAGATAAATATTATTTTATTAATATTTTAATAAGATATTTTATTATTATTTTATTATTTTATTAGTATATAAAGAAAGAAAGATGAGGAATTCTCATCCATCTTTCCATGCATGCAAACGCTAGAAGAGGAGAAAGGAAAGAAAGTTTTCTTTTCTTTACAATTTGGTCCTTCCACCAAAAATTCAATATTTTCACCCAAAAATCAAAAGAATTTCCAAAGCTACCAAGAGAGAAAAATGTTAAGGAGACTATGGGAAGTTAGAATATCAAGTTGGATTCAAGAAATGGAAGCTGAAGGAGAGAGAAAATCAAGATGAAGATTGAAATCAATAGAACAAGGTAAGAACATCATTATTTCAATATATTTTTAAGTTTGTTATTATTGAAAAAGCATGGGATTAATGTTAATGTAGAGTTTCCTTACATATGGTCCTATGTTCTTGATATGTTAGTGAAGAGAAAACAAGAGAAAGTGATGAGAAATAGTGCAGAGAAAGAAAATAAGGGTGTTATAAACATGGTAAATAATATCTTGCACTAAGATAGTTTTGAACAGCAGCAGTAGTCTAACTTCGAAAAATCATCAATATAGATGAATAAAATATGAAATTAAATATTATTGAGTCTAGCTTCTTATAGAAGAAATTATGCAAGCAATGGAATTGTAAATCATGAGATATAATAAATTTTGTGAGACAAGGTCAGAAAGATTTTGGGTTCCCCTGTTCTGACTTTGGAAAATCATAAAAAATTGGATAAAAATAATTATTGGATTAAATTTATATGTTTATAATCCTGAATGAGTATATTTTCAAGAGAAACAAACAAGAACATCATTTGAATTCTGTACGAGGAGATAATAAATTTTTAGTGAAGAAGGGTCGAAACTGTCAGACAACAGAACAGGGGTAACTTTAAAGAATAAACTGTACTTATTGCCTAAACCAAAAATTCTGAAAATTTTATGCTAAGAATATATATGAGTCTAGTTTCGGGAAAAATTAGCGGATCTTAATTTGGAGTTCTATAGCTCCAGATATAAATAATTTAGTGACTATGACACAGGATTGACAGCTTGAATATTCATAAAAGTAAATAATAAAAATTATAGATAATGTTACTTACAAGTGTGTTATATACATTAAGGATGTGAATGAAGAGGAGGAGGAGGAAAATATATATGAATATTTAGCTAGCATGGCTAATTTGCATGTTTTAGGCTTAATGACTAAATTGAATAAAAGTATAACTTTAGGGGGCAATTTAGTAAAAATGTCAAAAATAATCAAATTGAAGGGAATGAATGGTTTTATTATCTAAATTAATAAATTGAATGAAATTGTCAATTTAAGATCGAGTGAAAATTGGGAAAATGGTAAATTACCAAAATCCCCCTGAATCTTGATATTTCTGCAATTTCGCCAAGTAAGTTCGTATAACTTGAATTATATTTTTAAATACTTGAAAATTGATGAAACATTGATATATTTGATAAAAAGGGGAAGAAATCCCAGTTGAACAAAAAGGAATTGACGGTAAAAAGGATCTAGCCCGGACGGGTGATCCTATCCTGATATAGCCCTCTCGAAGAATATGTGCAAAATGGATTTAGCCCGGATGGGTAATCCGAATTAGGGTCTGAATTTAGCATGGACTGGTAATTCAGATCCAAGCTCATTAGAGTAATTGTCGTTGCAAGGGATTTAGCCTGGACTGGTAATCCCAACAATACTCTATGAGTTTATATTACAAGGGATTTAGCCTGGACTGGTAATCCCGCTGTAAGGATGAGGTTCGCAGGAGCACACTCCTGATACGAAAGATACCATGGTTGAAAGATACCATGGCAACCTGATAAGAAATGTGTAAGACTATGGTTGAAAGATACCATGGCAACCTGATACGTAATGTGTAAGACCATGGTTGAAAGATACCATGGCAACCTGATACGAAATGTGTAAGACCATGGTTGAAAGATACCATGGCAACCTGATACGTAATGTGTAAGACCATGGTTGAAAGATACCATGGCAACCTGATATGAAATGTGTAAGACCATGGTTCAAATATACCATGGCAACGTGATATGAAATGAATAAGACCATGGTTGAAAGATACCATGGCAACGTGATATGAAATGAATAAGACCATGGTTGAAAGATACCATGGCAACATGGCAGAAAATAACTAAGACCATAGTTGAAAGACACTATGGCATCATGTCAAAGATAAATAAGACCGTGGATGGGAGATACTATGACATCTATTGAACAATTGATATTCAGGTAATATGTATCAGACGTCAAATGGTTAAATGAAATGGTTGTGTGAAATATTTACAAGAACTGGTCATATGGAAATATATGTACAAAATAGTTGTATGAAATAATTATGAAGATAGATAAATGAAATAAGTATAAGTACATGGAACATAATTTATGTTAAGTTTGATATAAACTATTACCTAATAAATATTCCAAATATATGGAAATGATGGAGCATGAAACATTGATATAATGAAATGATTGATATATACTTATGAAGAAACGGTAAGAGAATGATATATTTCATGTGCATAAATGATTATCTCTGATATGTTGATACAAGGAAATTATTTAAATAAAGACAATTATTAAACTCAAGTATGACATGTCGAGAAAATAAGTATATCAATGTTGAATTTATATGAAATATGTGCAAGTATACTAACAATGATGTTGTTTGACGCTTAGACAAGTGCCAAGCTATTGATTGAATGGTAACATGTTTAATTATAAGGAGCATTGAAATGGTAAGTACTTAGATGAAAATATAATTTAAGATTTTAAAAAAAATTATTCTATGATCCCGATTTAATTCCGGTTGGTTTCTAATGTATGTTTGGGGCTTCGAGGGCCTAATAGAGAGGCGTTATGATTATTTTCAAAATATAAATAATAAATGACTAAGAATTATCTGAAAATGTTCAGTAAACTCCGGTAATGCCTCGTACCCTATTTTGGCAATGGATACGGGTAGGGGGTGTTACAGATAGAATATATGAGATAATATGAACATATTAAAGTTAGAAACTAGTTGTTTTAGAGATCCTTTTATGGTCTATATGTATGAAATTTGATGTGTGTAGGTTGAAGTCAAGAATGGGTGAGAAAAATGGCCTTAAAATGGCCTATTTTCGTCTAAACGAGCAGAGACATGGGCGTGTGTCTCAGCCGTGTGTGACACACGGCCTGGCACATGGGCGTGTGGTCTGGCCGTGTGTGACACACGGCCTAGCACAGGAACGTGTGGTCTGGTCGTGTGTCCTTTGAACCTAAAAATTTCAAAATAGAATGCTCAGGATTTTGCAACGACCTAGCACACGCGCGTGTGGTTGGCCGTGTGACTTAAGTTAGAAAGTTATATGGGTAGGAACACGGGCTGGAGCACAGCTGTGTGCCTCATATCGAATGGCCAAACGGCCTAAAACACAGGCGTGTCTTCTAGTTGTGTGAGCCACACGGCTGGCCACACAGGCTTTTGTCCCCTACTCCTAAGAAGATATTTTTTTTTAATTTTAGGAAAAATTTCTTGTAGTCCCTATTCACTTCTAAGGTGTATTTTGGGCCTCGAAGGCCCATATAAAGGACAATATGAGTGTTATATGATTGATTCTGGAATTGTATAATAAAGATAATGAATTATTCAAAATTAGTCTGTAAAGTCCGGTAATGCTTCGTAACCCTGTTCTGGCGACGGATAAGGGTAAGGGATGTTACATTTATTGGTATCAGAGCTTTGGTTTAGCCTATTCTAAGAACGAATGAAATATGTAAAGTGTCCAGAAATACATGCCATATAAATCTGTGATAGTGTGATGTGTATGATCCGATCTAACCCTTGTTTTTCTTATAAATTGTAAAGATGTCAGATATATCTAAACATGCTGAACATGATGAGGCTAATAGTAGAGTACAGACATCTAAGCACGAGACAAGTAGTAACATCCCAATTTTTCCAATGTAAGAACAAGAACATAAAAACATGTTTTATGGGTTTGTGAATCAATGGTTTAATGAATTTATGCAAGAGAGAAATAAGGCTCAACAACCTCCTCCCCTTACTGCACCATCTGTAGAGCCTCTAGTTGCTCTTTCACGTCATTCGATAACTAAATCCAGTAAACGTACTCTAATTGAAAAACTTAGAAAATGTGGAGCTAAAGAATTCTGAGGTAGGTCAGATGATGATCCTGTGAAAGCTGAATATTGGCTACAGAACACGGTAAAAGTTTTTGAGGAAATAGCTTGTTCTCCTGAAGATTATCTGAGATGTTATGTGTCACTACTGAAAGAAGAAACTTATAATTGGTGGATGACTATAGTGGCCGTGGTGCCAAAAGAGAAAATCACTTGGGAATTTTTCCAAAGTGAATTTAAAAAGAAATATGTCGGCAAGAGATACTTGAATGAAAAGAAGAGGGAATTTCTTGACTTGAAACAAGGGAACTGATCGGTAGCTGAATACGAGAGGGAATTCGTATACCTCAGTAAGTATACCCAAGAAATTGTACCAATCGAAGAAGAAATGCATTCAGTTTGATGAAAAATTAAATGATGAAATCAGAATGATAGTTGAGGGCACGAAAATACGGGAATTTTTTGTTCTATCAGATCGTGCACAAAAGATGGAAGATGGTACAATAGAAAAATGCAAATAGACAGTAGGAACATAGAATCTTACAAGAGAAGTTCCTCTAAGTCATTTTCTGCTGCACCTGTGAAAAAGTTCAAAGATGATTTTAGTCGAGTCAGCCCAATGCCGGAACGATCAAATAAAAATAAAGTGACTCAATAAGATTTTAGGGTAACTATTAGATTTGCGGCTAGTGTGGGTAATGTATAGAATGCTCCTAGGCCTAAATGAAAATATTATGGAAAATACCATCCTGGTGAATGTAGAGGTAAAATGGGAGCCTGTTACAAATATGGAGCTTTTGATCATTTTTCCCAAAACTGTCGTTAGTTGCAAAGAGAAGAAGAAGAACAGAAAGAGAAACAGATGGCCACTTTTTAAAGAAGTAAATGTTCGGGCCAAAACAATGCTACAGGAGCAACTCATTCAAGTATGAGAGATTCTGCTGCCCGGTCAGAGGCTAGGGCACCTGCACGTCCTTATGCTATCTGAGCGAGAGAGGAAGCTGCGGCTCCAAATGTAATTGTTGGTACATTATATCTTTTTTATGTTACTGTATATGCATTGATTGACCCTAGGTCTACATATTCTTATGTTTGCACTACATTAGCATCAGAAAAGAAATTGTCTATTGAATCTACTGATTATGATGTTCAAGTCACTAATCCATTAGGCCAAAGTGTGATAATCAATTTAGTGTGTCGAAATTGTCCACTGAAAATAAAAGGTTGTGAATTCCCTATTGATTTGATGTTGCTACCCTTTCGGGAATTTGGTGTTATTCTGGGAATGGATTGGTTGACGAAGCATGATGCTGTAGTAAATTGTAGAGAAAAATAGATTGATCTGAAATGTCAGACAAGGGAAGTAATTTTGGTTGAGTTTGGGAATACAAAAGACATTGCTAGAATTATTTTAACCTTTTCAGCTTAGAGATTGTTGCATAAAGGTAATGAGGCATTTTTAGCCTACATTCTAGATACTCGAGTTTCTAAATCAAAGTTAGAACAGTTACCAGTTGTTAATGAATTTGTTGATGTGTTTCCTTAGGAATTGTCGGGTTTACTACTTTATCGTGAAGTTGAATTTGTAATTGATTTAATTCCAGAAACAACTCCAATATCAATAACACCATATCATATGGCACCAACTGAGCTAGAGGAATTAAAGATACAGTTACAAGAGTTACTAGACAAAGGGTTCATTAGACCAAGTATGTCTCCTTGGGGTGCACCTGCCTTATTTGTGAAAAAGAAATATGGTTTTTTGAGACTATGTATAGACTACAGGCTGTTGAATAAGGTCACAATTAAAAATAAATATCATTTGCCTCGTATTGACGATTTGTTTGACCAACTGAAAGGTGTTGTAGTATTTTCGAAGATAAACCTCAAATTTAGGCATTATCAATTAAAGGTTAAAGAGTGTGATGTGCCGAAGACTGCTTTTAGAACTTGGTATGGTCATTATGGGTTTTTGGTAGTGTCATTCGGTTTGAAAAATGCTCCTGTTGCTTTCATGGATTTAATGAATCAAAACTTTCAACCTTATTTGGATAGATTTGTGGTTGTGTTTATTGATGATATACTAATCTATTCAAAGACAGAGTCTGAACATACTCAACACTTGAGAATTGTACTATAGATTTTGAGAGAAAAGCAGTTGTATGCAAAGTTCAGTAAATGTGAATTCTAGCTTCATGTGGTCGGATTTCTGGGTCATATCGTGTCAGCTGAAGGGATTTGAGTAAATCCGAGCAAAGTATCTATAGTGGTGAATTGGAAAACTCTAAAGAATATTACAGAAGTTTAAAGTTTTCTGGGTTTAGCAGGTTACTATCAACGTTTTGTCAAGAATTTTTCAACGATTATTTCACCAATAACCCGACTACTATTAAAAACAAAGAATTTGTTTGGTGTGAAGAGTGTCAACAGAGTTTTGATAATTGAAGAAGATGTTGACGGAAGCTCCAGTTTTGACTCAGCCAGAATCAGGTGTACCGTATATTGTTTATAGCGGTGCATCTCTAAATAGTTTGGGTTGTGTATTAATGCAGTTAGGAAAAGTGGTGGCCTATGCTTCTCGACAATTAAAACCACACGAGAAGAATTGCCCTACGCATGATCTTGAATTGGCTGCAATCGTATCTGTTTTGAAGATTTGGAGACATTACTTATACGATGAGAAATGTTATGTGTATACAGATCACAAAAGCTTAAAGTATTTGATGACTCTGAAAGAGCTGAATTTGAGAGTGGTTAGAGTTATTGAAAGATTATGATCTGATTATTGACTATTATCCGGGAAAGGCTAATATGGTTATGAATGCACTCAGCCAAAAGTTGTTTTTGTTTGCACTTAGAGCGATGAATGCTCATTGTCTTTTAATGAAGATGGTTTTGTATTAGCATAATTAAAGGCGAAACCTTTTCTTTTCCAACGGATTTGGGAATTTTAGAATGAGGACCCGAAATTAGTGCTAAAATGATAGATGGTTCAGGATAATCTCAGTTCAGAGTATAGTATTGATAATAGTGGTATGTTGCGATATCGTAATAGAATTTGTGTTCTAATAATTCAGAATTGAAAAATGATATTCTTTTTGAAGCTCACAGTAGCATGTATTCCATTCATCCAGGTAGTACAAAGATGTATTATGATTTGAAACGGATGTATTATGATTTGAAACGGATGTATTGGTGGCTAGGTATGAAACGGGAAATTTGTGAGTTCATAGCTAAATGTTTGATTTGTTAGCAAGTGAAAGCAAAATATCATGTACCAACAGGGTTGTTGTACAGCCCCAAATTCTGCCTGGGCCTAATAAAATAAAATAAACCCAACTACCTACCCAAAACCAAAACCCATTACAACCCTAACCCAAACAAATCAAACCCAAACCCAACTAAAATCTAGCCCCAGCCCAAACTAACAATTAAAAAGAGAAAAACCCTAGCCCCTTAAATTCGACGCCGCACCTAGAGTCCTCTGTCACCACTTGCAGCACCACCTACTCCACCGCCACAGTCGCGTCACCACCACTTGCACCTGTAAAATTAAATGAAGAAGAGATAGAAAATAATAAAAAAACATGTAAAATTGCTTTAAAAAGCCAAGCCAAAAACATTTGTAAGATGGGGCAACTTGAAGAATAAAAAAGCATTCGATTTCTTTTTAGGAGCAAAAAAAATAGCAACTCTAGCAATATCATAGCACGAGAATAGCATCAAAGCAAGCAACCAAAACACCAATATCATAATCAAAGGCCTAAGGTGATTTTAGTTTTTTATTTTAGTTTTATTTTCGAATCTACTTCCTCATATATATACGTATATAAAAAAATATATCAAAAAATAAAAAAATGAAAAAGGGCACCTTTTTGGAGGTCCGGTGACCGTTGCGGACGGCGGTGGTCCGGTGACTATGACTCTGCTGGAGGGGAAGGGCTTGAGAGGTTTTGGGGGGAGAGATTTCAGTTTTTTTTAAGGAATGTGGAAAATGAAATTTAAAAAAAAACTTTGCTTTTATAGAGGACTAAAACGAAGGCGTTTTGGTCTGGTCTTTAAACCCCAAAACGGCGTCGTTTTATGCCTGGCCATCGCGACCTGACCCGCTCTAGTGGAAGATCCGTGTGTTTTTTGATAAAGGGGCTATTTGCGCATTTGGCCCTTCCGCTTTTTTATAGTTTTATAATTAAATCTTTCGTTATTTTTAATTTTGCCCAGAAATTTTGTTTTATTTCATTTTGGTCCCTCTTGGTGTTGTGCATTTTAGGAGGATGGGATATTGCCCATTTTGGTCCTCCATTGTTATCTGTGCGCCCAAAATGGTCCTTTTCTTTGTATTTTTATTCCAAATTTGCCCCAAACTCCTATTTTAAGTTCAATTTAGTCCTTTTAGTTATTTTGCTATTATTATTATTATTATTATTATTATTATTATTATTATTATTATTATTATTATTATTATTACTATTACTATTTCCACTACTTTCATTATTATTATTACTATTTTTGTTTATTACTATTATTATTATGCCTTTTTATTATTATTATCTATTGTCAACATTATTATTATTATTATTATTATTATTATTATTATTATTATTATTATTATTACTATTTTTATATTATTATTAATGTATTGTGATTCTCTATTACTATTATTATTACCATATCATTGTTAAGGTATTATTTTCATTATTCGTATCATTTTCATTATTCTTTTGTTTTATTATTATTATTCTTATTATCATTTTTTGTTTGTTTTATTTAATCTTTTTTATTATTCTCTCATTTATGTGCTTAGCTTTTTATTATTTGTTATTCGAGCCTTTTTTATCTTATCAAATAATTTTGTTTATTCACTTATTGTTTTTATTAACCTATTATTTATTGTATTGATTATTTTGCATTTGTCATCGTTATTTATGTTATTACGTTTACTATGTTCTTTGTTGCACATATTAGCATTATAATTTGTTTTCTCATTTTACCATAAAGTCATAATTACATTAGTCTTTTACTCGACACATACAATTGTGTTTTCTAAAGTAAAATGATATTCCGTGTTTGGAAATTCGAGAAATTGTGCCCTAACTTACTGGGTTTCAATTTTTCTCATTTAATCTAAATAATGGAATATTCTTTTAAAATTGCAACACGAATTTTGAATAAAATGCTTATTCTCGGAGATATGAGGTGTTGTGTCCTAACTTACTGGATATGACATCTTGTTACCTCGAGATAAGATTTTTGCAAACAAAGGTAATATTCAGTATTTGGAAATTCGAGATATCGTACCCTAACTTACTGGGTTTTGATTTTTCTCGTTTACTTTAAATAATCAAATACCCTTCTAAAAAGTTCAAATACACAAATTTTAAGTAAAAGGCAAGCTCATTCTCAAAAGTTCGAGATGTCGTGTCCTAACTTACTGGATGTGACATTTTATTACTTTGAGACGAGAAGGTCTTTAACATTCGAGTGTTTTTTTACAAAAAGAGGAATTGTATTTTACAGTCTTTCAAGTTCTTAATTTTCGACACTAAGACACTAATTAATCAACTAGGTACCAATTTTTGGGCGTTACGAGGGTGCTAGTCCTTCCTCGTGCGTAATCGACTCTTGAATCCGTTTGTAACGCCCCAATTTTCGAGAATTCTGTGAATGTTGGCATAGGTTTAATTATGTTAGTGGGCCTCTAGAAGGCCCAAGCTTAAGATAGAACCCGGCAATTTTAGTTAATTTTTGTTCCATAAGAAAAAGGGGGTGAAATTATGAAATAGGACCTATGTGAAAATGTTTGAAAATGCTATAGGCTAAATTGAAGTGGCCAAATAAATAGGAGTGCAAAATAGGAGGATTTGCATGACAAACCTCCCATTTTACATGAAGTGGCCAGGCATCATGTTATTGTAGACAATATGAGCACTTGATATCCATAATTCATGGTACAAATTGATAATGGGTTAGGTAAATGTTCCATGATAATGGATTAGGTAAATATTCCATGATAATGGGTTAGGTAAATGTTCCATGATAATGGTTTAGGTAAATGTTCCATGATGGGCATTTCATGTCTTTTGTATTAAAGAATTAAATGGATGAAATATGAAATTTTATTAAAAGAAAAAAGGAGTGAAAAGAACAAAGTTTTGTCCATCTTTGTTTATCATAGCCTAAAGTTAGAGAAGAGAAAGGAGAGGAGAAAGCTCTTGAATGTTCGGTAACTTGGGGAAGAAAATTGAAGGTAAGTTCATGGTAGTTTGCTTCTATCTTGATGTTTTGATTCTACCTTAACTCTTGAAGCATATTTTGGTTTTTGGTTGTGTTGTGAGCATTTGGTCATGAATTAAAATGAAGGAAATGGTTGTTGTTTCATGTTCTTTTGATGAAAAATGGAAGATATGTGAAGTTGAGCCAAACAAATGAGCATGCATGTGCTTAGATGCTAAGGGGAAAAATCGGCTAATATGTTGTGCTTTAAAATGATGAAATGGAGATTATAATTAAGTAAAATCATAGATATGTGATGATTGATTGGTGATATACATGTTTAAATAACATGCATGCAAGTTATGTGTGAAAGAGTGATTTGGTAATAAATCTGCTTCGGACAGCAGCAGTAATGTGACTTTGGAAACTCACCATAAATTGTGAGAGATGAGTTAGAAGATGAATAAATTATGTAATTAAAGCTTAATGAGTCTAGTTCCAAATGAAATAAACGAGAATATATTTCGAATTTTGTACAATGGGAAATTTGATTCGTAATGAAGAGTGGTCAGATTAGTCAAACAGTGAAACATGGGAAACTTTAAGAAACATCTGGTATTGATTGGCCAAACCAAAAATTCTGAAAATTTTATGGATAGAATATATATGAGTCTATTTTCAGGGAAAATTAACGGTACTTGATTTGGAGTTTCGTAGCTCCAGTTATAAATGATTTAGTGACTGTTGCTCGGAAGACAGCTTGCAGTGAAATTATGATTATGTGGTAAACATTGACAAAATTTGTTAATGAGTTGCTTATTGATTTCTTATAAGCTTACTATGATCTGTAGGTGTGGTTGGCCGAATATTGTAAGGGGTTAATACGTAGTTCGTGTTTGAATAGTTAGATTAACGTGTTAGTAATCCAATTGTAGGCGTTCGTGTGTGGATCTCACAAGATATCGTCGCAAACAGGTGTCTAACTAACACCCTCTTTCTTAGTTTGGATCGGCAAAAGTCGAAAAGCCGAAATGCCAAAAATCGGTATTTTGTAGATTTGCGAGTGTGCGAATGCTCGTGAGGTAAATCAATTAATGTTTTTTGTAAGCTGCAAAACTTGGACTGCAAAGTGCATGATTTCTGTGCCCTCGATATTTTTGAGCTTAATGGGCCAAAATTGGAATGATGGGCTAACGGGCCCAATTCGGTAAGAACCCTCGGTACATGATTCTGTTAGTACGTGAAAAGTAGGAATATGCATGAAAAACCTTAAGAATAGATAAATTACTATAATACCCCTATGTATGGAAAATTACTGTTATACCCCTAGGTGTAAAATTACCAAAATGCCCCTAAGGTTAAATTGACCTAAATGCATGTTTGACTGTTGTTATTTACTGCATGCCATGTTGTTATTATCTCGATGCATGGACCGGGATATTGACGGAGGAAGTATTGAAAGTGGCTTGTCCACGTCTTGGAGGCTTTGCCTCAATTTATCGTAACTAAGCGTGCAAGGTCAAATCGTGGAGTGTTGGGTTTGGCGGGTTGAGCTATTCCCACATGGAGTGTATGGTTGGTACGGTGGAGTGTAGTGGTTGGTGGGTTGAGTAGTCTCCCAAATGGGCTTGCATATGTTTATTGATGTTGCATGTATTTTGAAATGGGCCTATGGGCCATACTTGTTATCTGAATAAGGGCTAAGGCCTAGTTTTTGTAATCTGAAAAGGGCTCTGGTCCAAGACCACTGTTACCAGAATGGGCTTAGGCCCAATAGGCTTGAGTTGACTTGGGCTTTGAATGGGTTTTCCTTACACATCGAGTTTCCCAAACTCACCCTTTTATTTTCATCCACACAGAAATCCCCAACCATAATGGGCTTGAGTCGTGAGGGAATTCGAGTGGCCTCCTGCTCGAAAGTTTGATTTTCTTCTGGTGAACTGGACATCCTTTTAATTACGTTTAAGGTTTTGGGTTTTTAAATGTAATAAGGCCGCTTATTTATTTTTGATGGCTTTTAATATGTATTACTAAGATATGTATTACTTATATTTAACTGTTGAAATTGGATAGCTTTAGAGCGCGTTTTCAAAAACAACAATTGATTTCAAAATAACACGACAACAAGCAAAGCTTCCGCAATGAAAGTATTTTCCAAGATTAATCACTTTTCCTAAAAATGACTTAATCAAATCGATTTCCTAGAAATATCCATGACGTTAAGGTGTGGCAATGGCGGTATGCATGTCTAGGATTGGATCCGAAGGAGCTTGGTACTTAAGCGATCGATGGACTCACCACCTCTTTTTCGGTTTCCTACCTGGTGCACAGCTTCCATTCACTTTAACCTATAATGAAATTATCTTTTAAAACACTAAGTAAGTTTTTCTGGATCAACAAAATAAAATGTTTTGAACGCTTCGATGTGGCATGTCGGATCCGGTCATAACGTCTGGGCTGGGTTTAGGGTGTTACACCGTTTTTCTAATTTTCGTAGACCAAAATCGTTGTTTTGATAAATCAAACTGATTAGTAAAAACAACTGCTTTTTGAGGTGACCCGATTACACCTTAGCAAAAAGGATTGGTGGTGACTCCCAATTTTCGTTTTCTTTTCAAAATATAAAGTTGATTCTCGTTTTTCAAAAAAATGTTTCGACAGTTGTTACAACTTGTCATGATTCCTGAGCAAAAATCGGAGCATGTCACGATGGATTTTGTATCTGGATTACCTATGACTCCGAAAAAGAGAGATTCGATCTAGGTGATTATTTTTGACTAAGTCGGCACATTTTATCACGGTTAGAATAGACTTTTCACTTGAGAAGTTAGCAGGATTGTATATATCAGAGATTATGAGGTTAAATGGAATACCCACATCCATTATTTTAGATAGGGATATGAGATTTACATCAAGATTTTAGAGTAAACTACAAGAAGCCCTGGGTACAAAGTTGAATTTCAACACAGCGTTTCATCCTCAAACTGACAGGCAATCTGAATGAGTGATTCAGGTTTTGGAAGATATGTTGAGATGTTGTATACTTGAGTTTGGAGGCAGTTGAGAAAAGTATTTACCGTTGATCGAATTTGCATATAACAACAATTATCAATCCAGTATCAAAATGGAACCATTTGAAGCTCTTTATGGAAGAAAATGTAAGACTCCATTGTATTAGTCTGAATTAAGTGAATCCAAGCTAGTGAGAGTCGATTTGATTCGGGAAACTGAAGGCAAGGTTCAAATCATCTGAGACAGTTTAAAGGTTGCTTCTGATCATCAGAAATCATATACAGACTTGAAAAGAAGAGAAATAGAATTTGATGTGGGTGATCAAGTGTTCTTAAAAGTTTCATAGTGGAAGAAAGTATTGCGGTTTGGTAAAAAAGAGAAATTGAGCCCAAGATTTATTAGACTGTATGAGATTGTTGAAAGAATTGGCCCTATGGCTTATCGGTTAACATTGCCTCCGGAACTTGAGAAAATTAATAATGTGTTTCATGTATCAATGCTGAGACTGTGTAGATCTAATCCTTCACACGTGATTCCTCATAGTGAAATTAAGTTGCAACCAGATATGACATACTCAGAAGAACCGGTAAAGATTTTAGCTCGAGAAGTTAAAGAATTACGAACTAAACGAGTACCACTAGTAAAAGTATTATGGCACCGTCATGGTTCAGAGGAGGATACTTGGAAAATAGAGGAATCGATGAGACCACAATATCCGAACTTATTCCCAGGTAACAAATTTCGAGGATGAAATTTCCTAAAAGGGGGAGAGTTGTAATAGTGGTTTGTGTTTTAGAAGAAATTATTAGGAAGAGTGGTTTTGAAAACAACGTATCGAGACCTCGATTTTATAAACTGAGCCGTAAATATTTTTATAAATATTTACAGAACTTTATTGAGTTCGTATTAAAGTTTCGTTAGAAAATTTTAACGTTTTGATAGTTAATTAATTAAAAAAGACTAAATTAAAAAAGGTGTAAAACTTGCTAATTAAAGAAATAGTGATTAAATAGCTTAAGTGGTGAATAAGAAAGGGCCAAAAAGGCAATTAGACACTTATTAGAAGGATGAAACGACATGTGTAGAGAAAAATCTTGAAATTGGATGAATTATGGGTAAAATGGTAATTTGGGAAATTAGGGTAAAATTAAAACAATGACTAAATTAAAAATCTAGATATTTCTTCATCAATATTCAGCCAAAAACACCATAGAAGAGTCTCTCAAAAGCTGGTTTTTCATATTTTTACACCATGCAAGTTCAATTCTTGCTTTTTTCTTGAAATTTTTGTGTTTTTAAGACTTTTACAACGAGGTCCAAATATCTATTTCATTAGTTTTAGATTCTATCTGTAATTTTGAAAGTTACCATTGATTAGTACTGGATTTTTATGATGAATTAACATGGAATTGAAGCTTTAATTTTGTTATATGATATTTTATCAAGTAATTTTAATAGAAATTGATTTTAGGACCAAATTGTGAAAAAGATTAAAACTTAGGGTTTTGTATTAAATTATGTTTATCGAAGGCTGTGTAATAGCTTATAATATTTAGATAAAAATATTAATTGAGAAAACTTAGCTTATTTGATGGGCTAATTAGTGAGGGACTAAATTGTAAAAATTGTAAAAGTTAGGGTAATTGTGTAATTTCAAAAATTGAGAGGTATAAATTGTGAAGTGAATTATAATTGAAATATGTGCTAATGACTGAATAATTTTACATTTTAGATCAAGAGCCTATAGACCAACATGAAAAAGGGAAAATAGCCGAATAATTCTCGAACTACAGCAAACTTACAATTTAGCCTAGGTATGTTCGTATGATTAAATTTTAATGTTATATGTTAATTGATGACTGGTATTTATATTCATTCGTAACATTTTTTGAAAGTAAAAGTATGTGTTAAAGTTATGAAATTGAATCAAGTGTTCGAAGAGAATGGAACGCAAGTTTCAATATAGTCGTTCAGTGCAAAAGGAGAATTGGCGGTAAATTACCCAAGTAA
Organism: Gossypium arboreum; assembly: GCF_025698485.1. Lineage (NCBI taxonomy): Eukaryota > Viridiplantae > Streptophyta > Magnoliopsida > Malvales > Malvaceae > Gossypium > Gossypium arboreum. The sequence continues at coordinate 126,205,180 of NC_069082.1, read as the reverse complement.
ACTGAGGTTCAACACTTATTTTGAATCCTCATGTTTGCTTTCCGTTTAGCTCTCATGAGTTTTAGCCAACTCATATGAGTTTCAAATTAACCCTTTTAGGTTTCAGTTTAACTTTTTTGAACTTCAGTTTAACCCTTATAGGATTCCGTTCAGCTCCTATGAGCTTCCGTTTAACCCTTACAGGTTTCCATTTAGCATTTATATGCTTTTGTGTAGCCTTCGGGCTTTTTTTCACAATGTACTCAAATCCGTAATACATTCTCTGATTTGACAAGGATTGGTAAGTGTCATATGGAATTAGTGTGAAAGGAATTAAGTTATTATTGATCTTAAGTTTAAATAAATGAATTCATCAATCGAAGTTGTGATTGGCAGGAAATGTTTGTGAAATAATTTACCTAAATAAATTGTTATAGTATGTTTAGTAAAATTCATATTAAAGCCAACGAACTTACTAAGCTTCATTAAGCTTACTATGTTGTTTAATGTTCTTTAAAGATTTACGAGAAGCTGAGAGGTTAGATCAACACATCGAATCACACTATCCAACTCGCCGGTAGATTTTACTAAATATATTATGTTTTATATGGCATGTATAGGGGTTCAAATGGTAGTGTAAATGTTAAAATTACAATATGGTTATGTTTTATGTTAACTTATATATGTATGGTTTGTCATGTTTTGTGACAGCCCTAAATTGACCCTAGTCGAAAAGTGGTTTCGGGACCACTAAACCGAGTCATAAAAATAATTAACCGTCATAGTTGATGCTTATTATATGTATATATGTATGTGTAAAAATTTCATGTTTGAATTTTGTTAATTGTAAGTGAATTTTATTAAATAGGACTTATGTGAGAAAATTTAGAAATGTGTCAGGCAAATGCAAAGTGACCATATTTGTAGAATGTATTAAGTATACAATCGGCCTCAACATAGACATGCATATTCGGCCACATGAATGAGTACATAGGTTGTTGTGTATGTTCGACCATAGGTAAGCATATTGATGGCTTTATCTTGACTTAGAAAATTCGGCTAAGGAGAATATTGGCTAATATGTTGAATTTGATTCGTGATTTCATACATATATAACTCTAATGCCTAATATATAAGGGCTAAGTACCTTGAATTCCTCTTTGATGTTCAAAATGATTAAATCAATTTATTTGTTAATATTAAGCTCAAGAGCAAAGGGGAACTAAATCCGATAAAGGGAAGGAAAAAGTGATCGAATAGCCATCGAAATCGTTCGACAACATCCGAGGTAAGTTTTCGAGTAATGAAACTTAGTTTACGATTTGATTAAGTCATGACGTGTAAGCATAACAAATATACGGTGATATAATGATTCTACTTGAATTATATGCTGAGTTAATTAGTCTATACGTATGATGGGTAGCCGTATGTGCATAGAAATCATGTCATGAAGCAAGCCGAATCATGCTGTTCGTATGTGGCTATTGAGCCGAAAATGGGAATGCTTAATAATTGATTTTGTTTGAATTCTAGTTATGAAAATGAAATGAAGATGTGTCATGATTTACTAATATGTGCATGAATATTCGGATGATAACGGGGTTAAGTCCCGAAGACATTTGTGCTAGTGATTAATTCCGGTTAAATCAAGGCATTTGTGCGAGTTACTAATTCCGGGTTAAGTCCCGAAGGCATTTGTGCGAGTTACTAATTCCGGGTTAAGTCCCGAAGGCATTTGTGCGAGTTACTAATTCCGGGCTAAGTCCCGAAGGCATTTGTGCGAGTTACTATATCCGGGCTAAGTCCCGAAGGCATTTGTGGTAGTGACCATATCCGGGCTAAGGCCCGATGGCTTTGCGAGTAGTTATATCTGGCTAAATCCCGAAGATAATTGGGTTTGGGAATGAGCGATCTTGCTGTAATAATTTCAACTAATACGCTCGTAAAATCCCAACGATGAGGTATGTTTCGTATGTGCATTGAGATAATTGATTCCTTCTAAATAGTATTTGCTCAATCGATTAACAAGCTTCCGGCTTTTAGTCAAGTTGATTTCTTATGTATGAATATAAGGGTTGGAAATGTGAAGTAGGTAAAGTCTACCTTAAAAACAGATGCTGACAGCAGCAATGGTGTGGATTTTAAAAATCACTTAAAATAGTAGGAATGGAGTTAAATAGTGAATAAATGATGTAATCGAACTTTGATGAATCTACTTTCATATGGAAGAAACGAAACGGTCATATGAGTCGGATTTTAAGAGATATTTAAGTTTTCGTGGAACAGGGCCAGAGCGATTTCTGGATCCCCTGATCTGACTTTGGAAATTCATTATAAATTAACCAGAGATAATTAGAATCATTCCATACATGTATAGATTCCTTTTTGAGTCTAGTTTCTTTAGAAACAAACGGAATAAGTATTGAAGCCCTGTACAGGGGGATATATAAGTCGTAATGCATGAAGGTCAGAGCAGTCGAATCCTAAAATAGGGGAGAGTTTAACTAATAAACTGTACTAATTGGCTCGACCAAAAATTCTAGAAAAAAATTTGTAGATGGATATATGAGTCTAGGTTCAGGGAAAATTTACAAAACTGATTTTCGAGGTTTGGAACTCAAGATATGATTTTTAAGGTGACAGTGACGCAGTTCGCCAGCTAGTCTGGAAATTTTTTTTAAAATGGACTGTAAAAAAAAATAATAAGGGAATTAAGTCTGTTAACCCCTCGTGTCCGACTCCGGCAACGGTCTCGGGTACAGGGTATTACAATTTTATTGGTATCAGAGCTACGGTTTATTCGATTCTAGGACTACCGTAATACGTTTGGGTCTAGCTATACATGCCATTTTGTGATTATTTGATAGTGTGGTGATTTCTGACATTTGCAAATGTGTTTATTTATAGTAATGGATCCCGATCCCGACCGAGCGGTAGCTGATGATCTTGAGAGTGTAGCGTCTGCTCCCGCACAAGGGACAGCGCCGGCGGACTCTCAACCTATTGCTAGTAATCCGAATAATGAGGCTAGACAAGCTTTTTATAGCGTGATGAATGAATGGTTCAACCAATACATTCGAACTAATACGGCTGTTCCACAACCTCCATTCCCGACAAATACAACCCCCGCACCTATAATACCTCCGGTAACTGACCAAATAAGGTCAAATAAGCCCCCAGTTGACAGAATCCGAAAACACGGGGCTACTGAATTTAAAGCTACGGACAGCGATGATGCCGAACAAGCGAAATTTTGGTTGGACAACACTATTCGGGTACTCGATGAGCTATCTTGCACACCCGATGAGTGCCTAAAGTGTACTATCTCCTTGCTACGTGATTCTGCCTACTATTGGTAGAATACGTTGACTTCTGTTGTACCCAGAGAGCAAGTAACTTGGGAGTTTTTCCAAACTGAGTTTCGAAAGAAGTATATCAGTCAGAGATTCATTGACCAAAAACGGAAGGAATTTCTTGAACTTAAACAAGGTTCCATGTCGGTTACCGACTATGAATGAAAATTTGTGAGGCGTAGTCGATACGCACGAGAATGCATTTCTTCAGAAGCTGTGATGTGTAAACGTTTCGAAGATGGACTTAATGATGATATAAAGCTGTATGTTGGCATTTTAGAAATCCGAGAATTTATGGTACTTGTCGAGCGAGCTTGCAAAGCCGAGGAGCTCAGTAAGGAGAAAAGGAAAGCTGATATGGGAGTAAAGGAGTTTCGTAAGAGATCTTTGGGAAAGCCCTGCCAACAGTCATCGAAGAAATTTAGAGATAATCTAGGCCGATCTAGAGACACTTCGGGCTTTTCTAGACGAGATCGCGATCGACCCCCTGTGAGTGCACGAGTCACTTCGGTCGCCAGTGTTGGAAATGATCGTCGAGATAGAACGGAGTGCCAGTATTGTGCTAAATGGCATTCGGGGAGTTGTAGATTCCATGACCGCTCCTGTTACAAGTGCGGATCAGTTGACCACTTTATTAAAGATTGCCCGAGGTTGTCTGAATAAAATATAAATCAGAGTGGGAAACTGGGTGCTACCACTGCTCGAGGTAGACCATCTAGAAACACAGGAAATCCTAGTGGTGGTCAGAGAGGATCTAGAGATGCTACAACCAGATCTGAGGCTTGCGCTCCTGCTAGAGCTTACGCTATACGCGCACGCGAGGATGCTTCCTCGCCAGATGTTATTACCGGTACTTTTACTCTCTTTAATATTAATGTGATTGCTTTGATTGACCCTGGTTCTACTCATTCTTATATATGTGAAACCTTAGCATCCAGTAAGACTCTACCTGTTGAGTCTACTGAGTTTGTAATTCGGGTGTCAAATCCCTTGGGTCGTTACGTGCTTGTCGACAAAGTGTGTAAGAAATGTCCCCTAGTAATTCGAGGTTCCTATTTTCCGGCGGACTTGATGCTTTTGCCGTTTGATGAATTTGATGTTATTCTCGGTTTGGATTGGTTGACCGTGCATGATGCGGTTGTGAATTGCAAAAGCAAGACTATTGATTTGAGGTGCGCAAATAATGAGATAATCCGAGTTGAGTCTACTGTCTTGAATGGATTGCCAACAATAATATCCTCGATGTTAGCTCAAAAATATGTGAGAAAGGGGTGTGAAGCGTATCTTGCGTACGTACTTGATAATAAAGAGCTAGAAGAGAAACTTGAATCTGTGCCGGTGGTTTGTGAATACCCGGATATTTTTCCCGAAGAATTACCGGGTTTACCACCTGTTCGGGAGGTAGAGTTTGGTATTGAGCTTGTACCTGGGACTACACCGATTTCGATAGCTCCGTATCGTATGGCACCAACCGAGTTAAAAGAGTTGAAAGCTCAGTTGCAAGAGTTGATGGATAGAGGTTTTGCTCGACCAAGTTTCTCACCTTGGGATGCACCAGTATTGTTTGTGAAAAAGAAGGACGGAACCATGAGGTTGTGCATCGACTATCGTCAACTGAATAAGGTGACAATAAAGAATAAATATTCGATACCGCGCATTGACGATTTGTTTGATCAACTAAAGGGAGCCTCGGTGTTTTCAAAGATAGATTTGAGATCGAGTTATTATCGATTCATGAATTCGAGATTCGGATATACCCAAAACCGCTTTCGAGCGAGATACGGTCACTACGAGTTCTTAGTGATGCCGTTTGGGCTCACTAATGCCCTCGCGGTATTTATGGATTTGATGAATCGGATCTTGACGATTTTGGACCGGTTTGTAGTTGTGTTCATTGATGACATCTTGGTCTATTCAAGAGATGAGACCGAACATCTTTGAGCACCTAAGATTAGTGTTGCGAATTTTACGGGATAAGCGCTTATATGCTAAGTTCATGAAGTGTGAGTTCGGTTAAGAGAGGTTAGCTTCTTGGGTCATGTGGTATCCGCGATCGGTATTCGAGTTGATCCAAGCAAAATTTCAGCCATACTTAATTGGAAGCCTCAGAAATATTACGAGGTTCGAGCTTTTGGGACTTGAAGGTTACTACCGACGGTTTGTAAAGGTTTCTCGATGATAGCCACACCAATGACGGCTACTTCAAAAGATGTTAAGTTCGAATGGCCGGAAAAATGTCAGAAAAGTTTTGATCAACTGAAAACTTATTTGACTGAAGCTCCAATTCTAGTGCAGCCCGAATCAGGTAAAGAGTTTGTCATTTATAGTGATGCCTCCCTACTTGGGTTGGGTTGCGTATTGATGCAAGAAGGTCGAGTTGTGGCCTATGCGTCGAGATAATTAAAGCCACATGAGAAAAATTATCCGACCCATGATCTCGAATTAGCTGCCATCGTATTCGCTTTGAAAATATGGCGACATTATTTATTTGGTGAGAAGTGCCATGTATATTCGGATCACAAAAGTCTCAAATATTTGATGACTCAACGAGACTTGAATCTGCGACAAAGGCGTTGGCTTGAGTTGTTGAAAGATTATGAGCTTATCATTGATTATCACCCGGGAAAGACTAATGTGGTTGCGGACTCCTTAAGCCGGAAATCACTATTTGCTTTACGAGCGATGAATGCACACTTGTCTGTTCTACCCGATAATGTGTTAGTAGCTGAATTAAAGGCCAAACCATTATTGATTCATCAAATTCGTGAAGCTCAGAAAGTCGATGATGACTTGGTTGCAAAACGGGCTGAATGTGTTCCGAATACGGATTCAGAGTTTCAAATTGATAATGACGATTGTTTGAGGTTCAGAAGTCGTTTGTGTGTTCCAAGAAATTCAGAACTCATTTCGATGTTTCTGAACGAAGCTCATTGTAGCCGAATGTCAATTCACCCGGGGAGTACGAAAATGTACAACGATCTGAGACGTCAGTTTTGGTGGCATGGTATGAAACGAGACATTTCTGATTTTGTTTCGAAGTGTTTAATATGTCAGCAAGTGAAGGCGGAACATCAAGTGCCTACGGGTTTACTTCAGCCGATCATGATACCTGAATGGAAATGGGATCGAGTCACGATGGATTTTGTATCTGGGTTGCCATTGTCGGCAAGTAAGAAAGATGCGATTTGGGTTGTTGTAGATAGACTGACTAAGTCGGCTCATTTTATTCCCGTACGTACGGATTTTTTGTTGGATAAACTAGCTGAATTGTATGTTTCTCAGATTGTGAGATTACACGAGGTACCTATTCCTATTGTGTCGGATAGAGATCCGAGATTCACCTCGCGATTTTGGAAGAAATTGCAAGAAGCTTTGGGTACCAAGCTGCATTTTAGCACCGCTTTTCATCCACAAACCGATGGTCAATCCGAGCGGATAATTCAGATACTTGAGGATATGTTGAGATGTTGCATCCTCGAGTTTAGTGGTTCATGGGAGCGGTATTTACCTTTGATTGAATTCGCTTACAACAATAGTTTTCAATCAAGTATTAGGATGGCACCTTACGAGGCTTTGTACGGGCGTAAATGCCGTACGCCATTGTTTTGGACCGAGCTCGGTGAAAGTAAAAGTTTCGGAGTTGATTTAATCAAAGATGCTGAACAGAAAGTAAAGATAATTCGTGAAAGTCTAAAGGCAGCATCAGATCGTCAGAAGTCGTACGCGGATTTAAAACGAAGAGATATTGAGAATCAGGTGGGAGACAAAGTATTTCTTAAGGTGTCACCTTGGAAAAAGATACTCAGATTTGGCTGTAAGGGAAAACTGAGTCCAAGGTTTATAGGGCCATATGAAGTATCCGAACGAATTGGTCCAGTTGCGTATAGATTGATTTTGCCCCCTGAACTTGAAAAGATTCACGATGTCTTTCATGTTTCGATGCTTCGACGTTATAGATCTGATCCATCACACGTAATTAATTCATCAGAGGTTGAAATTCAATCTGATATGAGTTATGAAGAAGAACCGATTCGTATGTTAGCTCGTGAAGTGAAAGAGTTGCGAAACAAAAGGGTTCCGTTAGTAAAAGTGTTATGGCTCAAACACGGGATGGAAGAAGCTACTAGGGAACCCGAGAACTCTATGAAAGAGCGATACCCAAACTTATTTACCGGTAAGATTTTCGGGGACGAAAATTTCTTAAGTAGGGGAGAGTTGTGACAGCCCTAAATTGACCCTAGTCGGAAAGTGGTTTCGGGACCACTAAACCGAGTCATAAAAATAATTAACCGTCATAGTTGATGCTTATTATATGTATATATGTATGTGTAAAAACTTCATGTTTGAATTTTGTTAATTGTAAGTGAATTTTATTAAATAGGACTTATGTGAGAAAATTTAGAAATGTGTCAGGCAAATGCAAAGTGACCATATTTGTAGAATGTATTAAGTATACAATCGGCCTCAACATAGACATGCATATTCGCCACATGAATGAGTACATAGGTTGTTGTGTATGTTCGCCATAGGTAAGCATATTGATGGCTTTATCTTGACTTAGAAAATTGCTAAGGAGAATATTGGCTAATATGTTGAATTTGATTCGTGATTTCATACATATATAACTCTAATGCCTAATATATAAGGGCTAAGTACCTTGAATTCCTCTTTGATGTTCAAAATGATTAAATCAATTTATTTGTTAATATTAAGCTCAAGAGCAAAGGGGAACTAAATCCGATAAAGGGAAGGAAAAAGTGATCGAATAGCCATCGAAATCGTTCGACAACATCCGAGGTAAGTTTTCGAGTAATGAAACTTAGTTTACGATTTGATTAAGTCATGACGTGTAAGCATAACAAATATACGGTGATATAATGATTCTACTTGAATTATATGCTGAGTTAATTAGTCTATACGTATGATGGGTAGCCGTATGTGCATAGAAATCATGTCATGAAGCAAGCCGAATCATGCTGTTCGTATGTGGCTATTGAGCCGAAAATGGGAATGCTTAATAATTGATTTTGTTTGAATTCTAGTTATGAAAATGAAATGAAGATGTTTCATGATTTACTAATATGTGCATGAATATTCGGATGATAACGGGGTTAAGTCCCGAAGACATTTGTGCTAGTGATTAATTCCGGGTTAAGTCTCGAAGGCATTTGTGCGAGTTACTAATTCCGGGTTAAGTCCCGAAGGCATTTGTGCGAGTTACTAATTCCGGGTTAAGTCCCAAAGGCATTTGTGCGAGTTACTAATTTCGAGCTAAGTCCCGAAGGCATTTGTGCGAGTTACTATATCCGGGCTAAGTCCCGAAGGCATTTGTGCTAGTGACCATATCCGGGCTAAGGCCCGATGGCTTTGCGAGTGGTTATATCCGGCTAAATCCCGAAGATAATTGGGTTTGGGAATGAGCGATCTTGCTGTAATAATTTCAATTAATACGCTCGTAAAATCCCAACGATGAGGTATGTTTCGTATGTGCATTGAGATAATTGATTCCTTCTCAATAGTATTTGCTCAATCGATTAACAAGCTTCCGGCTTTTAGTCAAGTTGATTTCTTATGTATGAATATAAGGGTTGGAAATGTGAAGTAGGTATGATTGTGAGAATATGTGCATATGAAATTATTCATTTCGTCGTATGAATGCTATACTTTAGTTATGCCTAATTTCACTACTCAAAACTTACTAAGCATTAAATGCTTACTCCGTTTCTTTGAATCTCTGTTTTATAGATTTTGGTTCGTCAGCTATCGGACTCGGGATTGTCGAAGTCGAAGTCGTCCACACTATCAAAGCCCCTTTTGGTACACTTTTGGTTGAACTTTGAAATGGCATGTATAGGACTACCCTTTTTGTTGTTGGTCATGTACCCTTTGGTTTTGTATAAATTTGGATAGCCATGCGAAAATGGCTTATATACACTTTGAGCATAGTATTATAATCGTTTTGTATGTTGTTCATTAAGAGGTATGGAAATGTTTGGAAACGATTAGCCATTGGAATGGTTAATCTTGATCATATTTTGTGCTATATATGCTAAAGGGCTAGTCGAATCATGGAAACTATGAAATAGGTAAAGTCTACCTTAAAAACAGATGCTGACAGCAGCAGTGGTGTGGATTTGAAAAATCACTAAAACTAGTAGGAATGGAGTTAAATAGTGAATAAATTATTTAATCGAACTTTGATGAATTTACTTTCATATGGAAGAAACGAAACAGTCATATGAGTCGGATTTTAAGAGATATTTAAGTTTTCGTGGAACAGGGCCAGAGCGATTTCTGGATCCCCTGATCTGACTTTGGAAATTCATTATAAATTAACCAGAGATAATTAGAAGTCATTCCATACATGTATAGATTCCTTTTCGAGTCTAGTTTCTTTAGAAACAAACGGAATAAGTATTGAAGCCCTGTACAGGGGGATATATAAGTCGTAATGCATGAAGGTCAGAGCAGTCGAACCCTGAAATAGGGGAGATTTTAACTAATAAAATGTACTAATTGGCCTAATAAAAAATTCTAGAAAAAAATTTGTAGATGTATATATGAGTCTAGTTTCAGGGAAAATTTACGAAACTGATTTTCGAGGTTTGGAACTCAAGATATGATTTTTAAGGTGACAGTGACGCAGTTAGCCAGCTAGTCTGGAATTTTTTTTTAAAATGGACTGTAAAAAAAATAATAAGGGAATTAAGTCTGTTAACCCCTCGTGTCCGACTCCGGCAACGGTCTCGGGTACGGGGTGTTACATGTTTGATATAAATATTTGTATGAGTATTGAATGAATTGGTAAAGTATGTTAATATAGGTGATTACATATGTGAATTAATTTATGTTCTAATTAGAATGTTAGAATATATGAGATAATATGAACATATTAAAGTTAGAAATTGGTTGTTTTAGAGATCCTTTTATGGTCTATTTTCGTCTAAACGGGCAGAGACACGGGCATGTATCTCAGCCGTATGTGACATATGGCTTGGCACATGGGCGTGTGGCCTGGTCGTGCATCCCCTGCACCTTAAAATTTCAAAACAGAATGCCCAGGTTTTTGTACATGGCCTAGCACACGGGTGTGTGGTTGGTCATGTGACTTAAGTCAGAAAGTTGCACGGGTAAGAACACGTGCTGGAACACGGTCATGTGCCTCATATCGAATGCCCATAAAACCTAAGACGCGGGCGTGTGTCCGCTGCTCCTAAGAAGACTTTTTTTAAAATTTTGGGAAAATTTTCCTAAGTGTTCAGTTTAGTCCCAATTCAATTCTAAGGTATATTTTGGGCCTTGAGGGCCCATCTAAAGGACAATATGAGTGTTATATGTTTGATTCTTGAATTGTATAATAAAGATAATGAAATATTCGAAATTAGTCTGTAAATTTTGGCTATGCTTCGTAACCCTATTCCAACGATGGATAAGGGTTAAGAGTGTTATATCGATCCATGTCACTTTCTCTATTAATACTATTTTCTCCGAGCATGACTTTATTTTGACCAAAAAATTCTTTCAAATATGCCTATTGTAGGCCAATTTTGGGCCTGTTTACATCAAAGTTACCTTAATCCATTTATACCCTAAACCCAAAATCCATTAAAACCCGAATGGCCCAATAACCAAATGACCCATTTAAATTGCTCGGGCCCGAGTACAAATACCCAAAACCCAGTTACAACCAGACCCACTATCCAAACCTTAACCCATCAGACCCACTTAAACCCATTTATATCAAAACCCAAACTAACCTAAACACTTAAAACCCAACACTAGCCCAAACCCACTTAAAACTCCAAACCCAAAACAGAAAATACCTAACCCTAGCCACTTGCACTGACTGTGGCGCCGAACCTACCCCCCACCTGTCCCTGACACCAGCCACCAGCACCATTCCCTGCACCACCGATCACCTCCACCGCCCGTGCCCATCCCCTGCAATCAGTAAGGAAGACAAGACAGAAACAATAGGAAAATAGATGAAAAAGGGTTATAAAAACCCGAATCAAAAATTGTAAAAGGGTTGGATTTTTTATCAATACAAGGATTAGATTCCAATATATACACAAACAGATCGAAAATATATAGGAAGAAATACAAGAATAATACCAATCCAGCAACCAAAAAACCGACATCAAAGCCTTAAGGTGAATTTTTCTATTTTATTTTTCGTTTTATTTTCGAACCTATTTCTTCCATATTTATAAACACATAAATATAAATAAAGAATAATATTATAAAACGTAAAAAAAATAATAAAAAAATAAATTTTTAACCTTTTCAGGCCACGGTCCAACGATCGAACTGGTGACCGGCCCATGGCCGGGTTCCCTCCCCCTCTCCCTTTTCTCTCCCCTTTTTCTTTTCTTCCCCCTCTTTAAAATAAATTTTTTAAAAAAATTTTATCTTTTATAGGGACCAAAACGGTGCATTTTGGTCCCCCCATTTAACCTGAAACGGCGCCGTTTTGATCAAGGCCAACTCGAGACCCGACCCGCTCCAGCTAAGATCCGCGTGTTTTTGCTCTTAAGGACTATTTGTGCCATCGATCCTTCCGCTTTTCTAATACTTCACAATTAAGTCTTTATGGATTTTCAATTTGGCCCAACAGTTTACTTTGGTTTCTGATTTAGTCCCCATAATACTGCGCGTTTTGGGGCAAACGGGTTTATTGTTCTTTTAGTCCTTCCCCTATTTTTTGCGTGTTTAATTTGGTCCCGTTCTCTTTCTCTTTATTTCAAATTCGCCCTAGAATTCTATCCTTCATTCAATTTTAGTCCTTTCAGGTTATTTTCATATCTTTATTATTAAACTAATTATTTTTAATATTACTTAATATCATTATATTTACTATTATTTATATTATTCTTATTATTAATAATAGTATATGTTAATTGTGTATGCATATGTCTTTAATATACATATATCGTGTAATGTAATACTATAAATAGTTTTTAATATTATTGTCGTTGCTAATACATATGTGTATCGTATATGTTTTTATATATATGTATATATCTTTAGTATTATTAGTTATACGTTCTACTATTTCTTGTATATGTTTTATCAATGTTAGTATGTGTTCTATTTTGTGTATATATCTTTAATATATGTATATACTATGTAAATATTTTAACATTTTATATATATATTGTGTGTATGTATCTTTAAATATTACATTTTTATATATGTTATGTATATACCTCTAATACCATATTATTTGTACATTTTATTTTTCATATCTTTTAATACCACATCATATATATATCTTTTAATACCACATCATATATATATTATTTATTTTTATTCCTATCATATTAGTACATATATTTTATTATATGTTTATGTATATATATTTTTATAAATAGTATTATTTTCAAATATCCTTATATTTACTATTATACTTATTATTTTATTCTAATATTATTATGTATTTATTTTAAAATATATGTAAATATTTTCAACATTATTAGTTATATTTTTATATACTATTCCATGTACATATTTCCATATCATCTTATGTATATATCCTTAAACACTATTGTATGTATATGTATATTTAAGTATATTTTAATATCATATTGTGTATATATTACTATTACATTTATTTTATTCTTACTATACTTATTATTAATATTAGTACATATGTTTTATTGTTCTTGTATACACGTTTTATATATAGTATTATTTTCGTATATCATTATAATTATTATTATAACTATTATTTTCATTATTATTACTTATTATTTTATTTTAATATTATTATGTATATTTTTCAATATATATTATGTACATACATTTTTAATATTTATATATATATTATTATGTATATACTTTAACATTACTAGTTATATATATTTTTACTACTTTGTGTATATATCAAACATTATATATAGTATATTTCTAACATTATTACTATTTAATATATATATGTGAATAAACATATTACGTACGTACTCTTAATATCATTATCACATATGTATTCATTGTTTTTCGCGTCTGATACCATTATTACGTTTACTACATCGCATACATTGTCATTGTTTTTTAATATTATTGCCGTGTTTATTATGTGCCTAGATATATTCCTAACTAATATTTTTCGTTTCCCGCCCATTTTATGTCATCTCACTATACACTGTTTCAAAAATGTTTATTCATGTTTTTATTTGTTTCAATAATCCAGGCAATGTACCGGTTTAACATTAAGTCATCGATTTCATCGCTATGTTGGGTGAACATCAATCGACTTGTGTTAAAACGGTATGTCCTTCTCAAAAATAAAAAAAAATTAAAAAATTCTCGTGTTTCAACCGGATCACGATTAAATGTTACATTGAACTCGTATTTTTGAAAATCAAGACAACACATGTTTTACAAGATACCAATTTTGGGCGTCGCGAGGTTGCTAATACCTTCCTCGCGCGTAACCGACTCCCGAACCCTATTTTACTCTGATTTTCACGTAGACCCAAATTTGGCCTTCATTTTTGTTCGAGAATAAATTTTCTTAAAAAAAGATGATTTATTAGGTGTCCGATCACACCTAGAAGAAAGATCGGTGGCGACTCCCTTTTTTAAATAAAATCGAAAGTCGGTTTTTAAATTTTCAATAAATCGCCTCAATTAGCGACCGAAAGCAAAAAATTTTACGTCGCTACAATGCCCAATCATTTCATTTTAAAATACCAAGTAGTTCATCATCTGGTATTTCTATTAGGAAATGTCTTCCATAAATCGTTCTGATATTAATCTCACCCAATCCACTTCGTACAATTCTTTCTGTAAGACTCTTCATTTCACAAAACGTAACAATTTCTCCCAACAAACATTTCTGAAGTTTCCAAAGTTGTTCACCATCTACATGTCCCTTGATCAATTTAACTTGATTTTCCCCTTACCATCTATAACTTTTTTAAAACTCAGATCATTTCTACTTTTATTAGATGTTTCTCCCACAACCATTCCAATATCCATCTCCTTCTTCCCACTTACCACCCTTTCTTTATGATTTTTAATATTCTTGTTTGAATCCCCTTTAATGAATACTTTTCTCTATACTTGTCTCCTTTCCTTGAATCTTGCCAAAATATACTGATATCCTGTTCCCAAAAATCACAAAATCGTTTAACCTATTGATTACCTTTTATGCATCCACCATTTTGTCAAACCTCACGAATCTAAACTTTCTTCCATTCTTACTCTTCTTTGTTGGAATGAATGCATCAATAACATCTCCATGATACCGAAACAATGTCCATAGTCCTTTCCAATGCATGGTAGCCTAATGTTATGAACGAATAATGTAACATGGTGCTTCATCTCACCTTAAACCCCCAATTTTTTTTATCTACTACTTGATATAGTCAACAATAAGAAAAACAATGTTTCAAATGGAATGGGAAATGATCATAACTCAAGTGTAAGTAAAATCTCACATTCGTTCTAAGATATTCTAGCAAGTTCATTATCTTAGAAAAATAACTTACCAGTTATCATCCTTAAGACTAAGAGAACCCCACCACACCTTTCCAAAATTTGCTTTCCTATTTCCACAAAAGTTGAATTTGTTGAGTCTGTAGATCTTTGCTCAAATGCTATCTCTTTGAACAAAGGCCAAGCATCATCATTAGAAATTTGATTCAACCTCTTCTCTTATATTAATTATTAATGCTACATTTGGTTATCGTTTTTTTTCACATAATTAGATATAAATTAATTACAATTGTATTTTTTTTGCGAATCTTATAACTTGTTTATGACGAAGAGAAAAAAAAACTTTTCATTTATTTTGAAGAGGTATTAATTTTTAAAAGAGTTTTTACTCATTGTTTTAATTGCATGTTTAAATTTATACTAATTATTCTTTATTTTATGTATATATTCAATGGTGTCGTTTTTTCTAACTGAATGAGAAATCACCAAATGTCTAGCATTAGTGGCGGAGCCAGGATATTAGTCTTGGAGGGGAGCTAAAATTAGAAGTGTTATGTAACAGTCGATTTAAAAATATAAACAATCGATTCAAAAGAAGCAATATTCCAACATGACAATCGATTTAAACATATAAAAATATATTCAAAAGAAACAATATTCCAACAATTAAGACGAAATAGCTATAATTTGACTCGGTTAACTATTTTTTATTCTATTTTCACAGGAATGCTCATTGCTTCACAAGCTATCATTTGACATAATTTTAAATAAAGTGGCCAAGGTTTTCTTCCTCCCCTTCACTTTGGCCGGAACTTACTATAACATTATCTAATTATTTTTGTTTCATTTTTACACTTCTAACAAGTTAAAGCCATCCAAAAACATACACATTTCACTTAATTTTATAAGCTTCCAAGTTCCATCAATATCCTTTAATGGCAACTTTTAATATAATTGATAAAACAAAAAAAAAACTATTAGTACATATATGTAAAACAAGTTTTAAATATTCAAAATATATGAAAAGTTTGAAGAAAAACATACTTTACACTTCAAATTTGGAGGAAAATGATAAAGAATTTTTTTTCTTTCTTTTCTTGTTAAGCACCAATATGAAGAAGAAATATGATAAAAGTCTCTTCACCTTTTCTTTTCTTTATATATATATATATATATATATATATATATATATATATATATACTTATAAAATATTATTATGTTAAGTAAACTATTAAATAAACATTAATTTTTATTATTTAATAAAATATCATTCATCCATCATAATGAGTAATTTAGCTTCTTCAAGAAGATTTTCTCTTTATTTTTATCAAGAATAAATTTTTAATAATATTTTAATCTTATAAAAATATTGGAAGGGCCTACTTATACTTTTAGGAGGGCTATAATATATATAAAGGAAAAATTGCAAAAATCTTAAACCTTGAGAGGCTTACTTATATTTTTGGGAGTACCATAGTGTAAATTTACAAAGGAGTAAATTGAAAATTTTCTTTGGGAGACCATGGCCCCTGGGCCTCAACGTGACTCAGCCACTGTCAAGCATTTTCCTCATGTTGGGTGGTGCTAATGAGTTTCTTTGTTTTTATTTGATGAAAAAAAGGAAAGACTTCCTTCACCGGTTAGTAAGTAAAAATATAAAGTTAGTTGGAATTGGATATAATTTATTTTTAAAATATTAAATTATATATCAAAAGAGTAGTATGAGAGAAATAGCCTTTGCAATTTTAGCTATCGTGAGCGCGACCCAACATCACAATCTCCTCCTTTCTTTTCACACCACAGTAGCGTAGAAAGTTTTCTGTTACACACTGCTACCTCCTTCGTTTTCCATGGATCAGGCAATTAAAACACTAAAGTGATGTTTATCTTCGCCTCACCACCTTTGAGAAAGAGAAAAGGCTATAAATAGACAAATCCATACGCAAAGAGAAACCAAGTTAGTTTACAAGCAGAGTTAGTTTAAGAAAACATTTCCTTAGGAGCATAAGAAAAAGAAGTTAAGAACATGGCTGTTGATGCTGAAATTGTGTTCCCAGTCATTGAGTTCCATTCATCAGATTTAGAGCGAGGAACCGAAGGGTGGAACCGTTTGTGCAAGAGGGTTCGAGAGGCTTGTGAGACTTTCGGTTGTTTCGAGGTGGTGTATGAAAAGATCTCAAAGAATGTTCGAGAGGACGTGTTCGGGTTGTTGAAAGAACTATTTGACGTCCCAGTGGAGAGGAAACAGAAGAACACCAGTCCTATTCCTTTCCATGGTTGGGTTGGACCATGTAAAGAGATTTCTTTGTTGTATGAAGGCTTCGGACTTGGAGATGCCTCCAACTATGATTCTATTAAAAGCTTTGCTCAAGTTATGTGGCCTGATGGTCACCCACACTTTTGGTAAGAAAAATTCTTTTACATTTTTAATTCTACGAGTTTGGTTGATTTTTTATTATGATATTTTGTTCCAGTGACATTATACACACTATGGCAACACAAATGGAGGAGCTAAACAAGTTAATCTGGTTAATGATAATTGATAGTTATGAATTAGGGAATAGGTCACTGGATATGAACTACAAAACGCTGATGCGGATGATGAAATACATACCCCCTCAACAGGGAGAGTATGAGAGTGGGCTCTTTGCTCATACTGATAAACCACTCAGTACACTCATTTGTGAGCATCAAATTCCAGGGCTGGAAATTGAGGTCAATGACGGCCAATGGATCAAGTTGTTTAATTTATCTCCTTCTTCCTTTGTATTTGTGGTAGGAGATACTCTCAAGGTATTAATATATATGATTAACCTTTTTTTTTATTTATTAAAAACTTAACATAAATGATGAATGGGTTGGGGAGGGGGAAGACCTTGTCCTCTGGCACTCTCTTGAGTCCTGAATTTGATTAAGTACTGGATTCTAATTTTAGACAACCCTTCTTTTTGCTTATCAATATATATATATATATATATATATATATATATATTAGATTTGAATAGATTTGAATAATTACCATAAAATCTTTACTAACGTTGACATCAGATTTTGGGTTAAAAATTTTTAATAACCTCGGTACCTGCTCATGATAAATATAAATAATGAAATTACATTATTGATTTTGAAAGTAAATAATTATATAAAAAATATTTATTGATGTTGATTTTTGAAAATTGAAGGCATGGAGTAATGGGAGATTAAAAGCGGTGACTCACAGAGTGATGATGAACGAAGGTAAAGATCGATATTCTATGTCAGCATTCGCAGTTCCAAATGAAAATACCATAATCAAGGCACCCAAAGAACTTATAGATGAGCAACATCCTCAACTTTACAAGGACTTTGATTTTAAGGACTACTTACTTTTTGTCTACTCTGACCCAAAAAAGCGCATCAACTCCGGCCAACAGATTGACGCCTTTGCTGCTCTCTCACCACCAGCTTCCAATTAAGTGCACGCCCATATCAACTAGTAAAAACTCGGTTTCGGTTTTAAATTAATGTTAGAAATAATAAATTGAGTTCTGTACTCGATATCTGCATTCTCGTAATGTATTGTGATGTTATAATTTGTTAGAATCGTGTATGGATTCGATAAGATAGAAACTTATGGATTCGATAAGATGCCTACTCATTGAACTTGAAGATTAGTAGCCATAAATTACACTGGTTATTTTTACCTCAATCACACTGATATTTGAATCGTCGAAATGAGAGAAAAAAGGATGACAATCTTATCAGCCAAGAAAAAGATTTAATTAAAAAATATAAAAGTCTAGTAAACATTACAAAACCAGCAAGAAAATATGAACCACCACCACTAAACACCATGGAAAAACTCCACTATGCCCTAAGCAAATTGATAGATAAAGTTTAGTTTACAACTTATGTGAGAAGTGAACTAGGTATTAACTTAGTTATAAAAATTATGAAAATATTTTTCCTAATTAAAACAAATCATATTTGAGGATTTTAATTTTTTAATTTAAAATATAATAAAATTACATATGATTGGATTTTTCGATTCAGTTAAATAATTCGATTCAGATTTTTCGAGTATAAAATAGTTGAATGCTACATTTACGAGAAAATGGTCAATATAATTTTAGTCCTTGGATTTATAATTGAATTTATTTTGATATTTATATTTTTTTTTCTAATTTATTTGATACTTGAATTCGCCCCCACAAATCTCCTTATTTTGTCACTATATTTATTTTTTCAACAAGTGATTAGATTCGGATCACACAATCTTTAACAAATGTCATGCATGCTAAATAAACCCAAAATCGAAGTCTAATGCCACAGTTCAAATAAGGCGATACAGTTTTAAAATAGTTGAAATTTCAAATAGAAAATCTAAAATACTTTTTAATATAAAGATCAATCCAAGCCGAGCCCTCCGTATGCCGAGTCCGCATCCTAACCTGGTGAGTTATCTGTAAAGATGGTAATAATGGGGGAGTGAGCTTAAGAAGCTCAATATGTGTCCAATCATAAGAAAATCAATGTGAAATAGTAAGCATAGCATATAAGATAACAATTCTTAGCAATAACACATTGGTATAGCAATTCAAAATTTCACAGTATCGGTTTGTCAAAATAACACATCACTATAATATTTTAGAATTCACAGTTTTGTATGCATATGCTTACGAATGGCAATGCAATTTCATTTTATCAGAAAATCTCCAACCCCACCGCTACACACCACACTATGAGTTCCCCAGAACTCATCCAATATTTTAACTTCGGGTTGTGGATGAATCATCGTTGATTTGCATATCAACTGCCACTTGTTGTGGGTACACAACATAATTGTAGATAAAAGTTGCCATTGGGTTTGTAAAAATTGTGGGTGAACCACCAATATTTTTAGATAAAAAGATTTCTAGACAAGCTGCCACTTAGTTTGTGATTGAACCGCATATTTGTAGTTACTGCCACTTTTTGTGGGTGCACAACATATTTGCATATTAAACAAACTGCCACTTGGTTCGTGATCAAACCACATATTTGCAGTTACTGCCACTTGTTGTGGGTGCACAACATATTTGTATTTTAAAAAAAACTGCCACTTGGTTCGTGAACGAACCACAATGTTTTTGGATTATTAAACTACCACTCTTCCTCCTTTCACGTCACCCCACCTCATGCAATGCAATATGACATACTTTGTAATGAGCTAAATCAACACTAGCAGTAATCATACTTTAACAGGTATTCAATTGGGTGGTGACAATATTAACACTAACAGATTATCTATTTCATAATGATAGTAGCATGTAATATACTATTCACATACAATATAGCCATAACACTTCAATCATTAAATCACAAATTCTAGAATAACACAATATCAGGGACAAAATCAAGCAAATAAAACTAAAAAAAAATAGTTCAGGGAAAATATAGGGACTAAACTAAAGATATCATAAATTTCTAGGCAAAACAGTAAAATTTGTAAACTAGGGATCACACGGTCATGTGGCTAGGCCGTGTGGAGGGGTTACACAGTCATCTGGCCAGGCCGTGTAACAGAATGTGGTTATGTGGCAATTCTAAAATTAACCTTCATTGGGGACACGGCCGTGTGGAGGATTCTAGGCCGTGTGAGATTCAAACTAGCTTAGGGTTTGCAGGGCACATAGCCGTGTGAGGGGCTGTGTGGTCCACACGCCTGTGTAAGAGACCGTGTGGCCTTAATCCTAGACACAGTTTGCCCTAATTCATTTGTAAAAGAACACACACCTTTCACTGAGAAACCGATTGAAGTTCCTTACGCCCGATTCTAATCTGATTCACCTAAATTAATCCTTCAGATGACATTTATACATGAGTTAACAATTGATTTCAAGATTTATCAAGATTATCGAAAGATTTATCAAGAACTGAAAAAGGTTGAGTTATAGAATTGAAAGATTAATGTGGATCAATGCTATTGTAGGGTTTACAAGTTCTATTTATCGAAACGAATGCTCTTACCGAACTTTGATGAAAAGATGGAGGTTATCGATGATGAATTAAACAACCGATGAAAAAAAAGAATAAATAGAAAGATAGAGAGCAAACTCTATTAGGATTTGAAAATAAAAGTAAGGTGGAATTCTAATTATATTGGAATTTTGGGAAGGGCAAGATATGAATTCTAATTACGGAAGAATTGCATAAATTCTTAGGGTTTACAAACCCTAAGGACGTCGTATGCAATTTTCCCAAGTGTCTATCGAACTTGAAATTAAAATGGAGGAGGAAGGAAGAGGAGGCTCAAACCTAGGTCTTTAGGAGTACTAACTCATTAACCATTGAGCTCTTGCTCATTTCTTTTTTTATTTTTTATGCTTGATTATATACATATGTTTTTGAGGCATATGTGACGAAATTACAAAATAAAAAGGGGAAGGAGTTTGAACTTAAAATCACAAGGAAAAGAAGCTAGCTCTTAACCATTAAGCCTAAAGCCTATTTCTTGCTTAACATTTACTCTTAACCTATATATTTTGGTGTGGCTTTTATTCTAGGTTGCTGAGAATAATAAAAATAGGAGGAAGAGAGATTGAACTTGAGTCTCTAGAGAGGCGACTAAACACTTAACTAAGCCCTATTCAATTCCTTGTCTAATCATTACGATTAACCCCTATATTTCAAGTCGTGATGTAATAGCCTAATTTTCAGTGGTGTCGAAAGCAGTGATTTAAGATCACTAAATCGAACAAGTAAGTTTGAAAATTTAATAAATTAATATCTATGAGTCAAGTGTGATTTTAGAAATATTTTTGAATTAGTGAATTTTGTGATTTAAAAGAATTTATTAGGTAAACTAGGTCGAAAACGAGGTATCGAAACCTCAATTTCATACACCAAGCTCTAAATATTTTTATAAATATTTATGGACTATTAGTGAGTTAGTATTAAAGTTTCGTTAGAAAATTTTAACGTTTTGATAGTTAATTAATTAAAAGGATTAAATTGAAAAAGGTGCAAAATTTGTTAAATTGATTAAATAGCTTAAGTGATGATTAAGAGAGGATCAAAAAGGCAATTAGACCCCTATTAAAAGGCTGAAACGGCATGTGCAGGAAAAAAATAAGGAAATTGGGTGAAATAAGGGCAAAATTGGAAATTTTGAAAATTAACCAAATAAAACAATGATCAAATTGAAATATCTCTTCACTTTTCTTCAGCCAAAAACTCCATAGGAGAAGGTTTTAAGCTGGTTTATTTATTTTACTCCATGTAAGTTCAATTCTTGTTCTTTTCTTGAAATTTTTGTGTTTTTGAGACATTTACAATTAGGTGCAACTATTTAATTCATTAGTTTTAATTCTATGGATAATTTTGAAAGTTACCATTAATGAGTTCTGGAATTTTATGATGAATTAACATAAAATTGAAGCTTTAATTTTGTTATATGATGATTTTGTCAAGTGATTTCAAGGAAATTGATTTTAGGACCAAATTGTGAAAAATATTAAATTTTAGGGTTATGTATTAAAATCTATTTATCAAAGGTTGTGTAATATCCTAAAATAATTATATAAAGTGTTAATTGAGAAAATTTAGCTCATTTGATGGGCTTATTGATGAGAGACTAAATTGTAAAAACTATAAAAGTTGGGGCAAATGTGTAATTTTAAACATTGAAGGGTATAAATTGTAAAGTGGAGTGAGGCTGAAAATATGTGCTAATGGATGAATAATTTTATATTTTAGATCAAGAGCCTGTAGATCAACGAGGAAAAGAGAAATTAGAAGAATAGTTCCCGAATTACTACGAATTCTACAATTTAGTCTAGGTAAGTTCGTATGGTTAAATTTTTAATGTTATTTGTTAAATTGATGAATGGTAATATGTATTTATTTATATTATTTGTTGAAAATAAAATTATTGTAAAAGTTATGAAATTGAATCAAATATTCGAAGTGAACAGAATGCAGGATTGAGTATAGTCGTTCAGTGCAAAAGAGGAATTGACGGTAAATTACCCAAGTAAACTAAGGGTTTAACATTTATTGTGAACTCTCGAGTTTAATTTCCAATTAGCTTTCATGAGCTTCAGTTAACTCATATGAGTTTCAGTTAACCCTAATGGGTTTCAGTTCAATTCTTATGAGTTTCAGTTTAACCCTACTGGTTTTCGTTCAGCTCTTATGAGCTTCTGTTCAACCCTTACTAGTTTCCGTTAGCACTTATGTACTTCTGTTCAGCCTTCGAGCTTCCGTTTACAATGTATTCATATCTGTAAGATGTTCATTAATCTGACAAAGGTTGATAATTTGGTAAGTGATATTTGATATTAATGGTTGAAGACTCAATGATATTATTGATCTTGAGATGAAATAAGTGAATTCATCAACTGAAATTGTGGTTGGAAGGGAATGTGAAATGAATGATTTACTTAAATGAATTGTTTTAGTATGTTTGGTGTAGCACCCCTAACCCGGCCCAGAAGTTATAGCTGGATCCGGCATGCCACATCAAAAACGTAAAAAAAATTTCCATTCTAAGTCCGTAAAATCGTACTTGATGTTCAAAAGATTAATTCATTAAGGGTTAAAGTGAATGGAAGTCATGCACCGGTAGGAAATCGAAAAGAGGTGGTGAGTCCATCGGATCGCTAAAGTACCAAGCTCCCTTCGGATCCAATCCTAGACATGCATACCGCCATTGCCACACCTTAACGTCATGGATATTTCTAGGAAACCGATTCGATTAAGTCATTTTAGGAAAAGTGATTAATTTTGGAAAATACTTTCATTATGGAAGCTTTGCTTGTTGTCGTTTTATTTTGAAATCAACTGTTGTTTTTGAAAACGCGCCTAAAGCTATCCAATTTCAACAGCTAAAATAAGTATTACCTATCTTAGTAATACATATTAAAAACCATCAAAATAAATAAGCGGCCTTATTACATTTAAAAGCCCAAAACCTCAAACGTAATTAAAAGGATGTCCAGTTCACCGAAGAAAATCAAACTTTCGAGCGGGTGGCCACTCCAATTCCCTCACGACTCCAAGCCCACTATGGTTGGGGATTTCTGCGTGGATGAAAATAAAAGGGGTGAGTTTGGGGAAACTCGGTGTGTAAGGAAAACCCATTCAAAGCCCAAGTCACTCAAGCCTATTGGGCCTAAGCCCATTCAGTAATAAGTGGTACTAGGCCGAGCCCTTTTCAAATTACAATAAACCGGGCCTTAGCCCTTATTCAGATAATGATGATGGCCCATAGGCCCATTTCAAAATACATGCAACATCAATAACATATGCAAGCCCATTTGGGTAATAGTGGTCTTGGGCCGAGCCCTTTTCAGATTATAATAAACCGGGCCTTAGCCCTTATTCAGATAATGATATGGCCCATAGGCCCATTTCAAAATACATGCAACATCAATAACATATGCAAGCCCATTTGGGTAATAAGTGGTCTTGGGCCGAGCCCTTTTCAGACATTAAATAAACGGGCCTTAGCCCTTATTCAGATAATGAGATGGCCCATAGGCCCATTTCAAAATACATGCAACATCAATAAACATATGCAAGCCCATTTGGGAGACTACTCAACCCACCAACCACTACACTCCACCCGTACCAGCCATACACTCCATGTGGGGAATAGCTCAACCCACCCAAATTTAACACTCCACAGCTTGCGCCTTTGTCTCGGCTATCAAAGAATTGAGGCAAAGCCTCTAGTACGTGGACAAGCCACTTTCAAGACTTCCTCCGTCAATATCCCATCCCATGCATCGATAATAACAACATGGCATGCAAGAAATAACAACAATCAAACATGCATTTAGGTCAATTTAACCCTAGAGGTATTTCGTAATTTATCTACTAGGGTAAAACGTAAATTTTCCACTTTTAAAGGTATTTCAGAATTTATCTATTTTAGGGTTTTTCATGCATATTCCTACTTTTCACGTACTAACAGAATCACGTCTCGAGGTTCTTACCGAATTGGGCCCGTTGGCCCATCATTCCAATTTTGGCCCATTAAGCCCAAAAATATCGATGGCACAGAAATCATGCACTTTGCAGTCCAAATTTTGCAGCTTACCAAAAACATTAATCGATTTACCTTACGAGCATTCGCACACTCGCAAATCTACAAAATACCGGTTTTGGCATTTCGCTTTTCGACTTTTGCCGATCCGGACTAAGAAAGAGGGTGTTAGTTACACACTGCTTATGACGATATCTTGACGAGATCCACACACGAACCGCCTACAATTGGATTACTAACACATTAATCTAACTATTCAAATACGAACTACGATTAACCCCTTATAATATTCGGCCAACCACACCTACAGATCATAGTAAGCTTATAAGAAAACAATAAGCAACTTATTAACAAATTTTTGTCAATGTTTACCACATAATCATAATTTCACTGCAAGCTGTCTTCCTGAGCAACAGTCACTAAATCATTTATAAATGGAGCTACGAAACTCCAAATCAAGTGCCGTTAATTTTCCTTGAAAATAGACTCATATATCTTCTATCCATAAAATTTTTAGAATTTTTGGTTTAGCCAATCAATACCAGATTTTTCTTAAAGTTTCCCATGTTTCACTGTTTGACTAATCTGACCACTCTTCATTACGAATCAAATTTCTCATTGTACAGAATTCAAAATATGTTCTTGTTTATTTCATTTGAAACTAGACTCAACAAGCTTTAATTACATAATTTATGCAGCTTCTAACTCATCTTCCACAATTTATGGTGATTTTCCAAAGTCACGTTACTGCTGCTGTCCCAAGAAGATTTATTACCAAATCACTCTTTCACACCTAACTTGCATGCTTGTTATTTAAACATGTATATCACCAATCAATCATCACATATCTATGATTTTACTTAAGTATAATCTCCATTTCATCATTTTAAAGCACAACATGTTAGCTGATTTTTCCTTTAACATCTAAGGCACATGCATGCTCATTTGTTTGGCTCAACTTCACCTATCTTCCATTTTTCATCAAAAGAACATGAAACAACAACCATTTCCTTCATTTTAATTCATGACTAAATGCTCACAACACAACTAAAAATCAAAATATACTTCAAGAGTTAAGGTAGAATCAAGAAGAACTCATGAACCTCAAAATAGAAGCAAGGTACCAAGAACTTACCTTCAATTTTCCTTCTCCTAATGACCGAATACTCAAGAGCTTTCTCCTCTCCTTTCTCTTCTCTAACTTTCAGCTATGATGAACAAAGATGGACAAAACTTTGTTCTTTTCACCCCTTTTTCTTTTAATAAAACTTCATATTTCATCCATTTAATTCTTTAATACAAAAGACATGATATTCTTATCATGAAACATTTACCTAACCCATTATCATGAAACATTTACCTAACCCGTTATCATGGAACATTTACCTTACCTATTATCATGAAACATTTACCTAACTCATTATCATGGAACATTTACCTAACCTATTATCAATTTGTATCAATTTGTACCATAAATTATGGATATCAAGTGTACATTTTGTCTACAACAACATGATGGTTGGCCACTTCATGTAAAATGGGAGGTTTGTCATGCAAATCCTCCTATTTTGCACTCCTATTTATTTGGCCACTTCAATTTAGCCTATAGCATTTTCAAACATTTTCACATAGGTCCTATTTCATAATTTCACTCACAAATGACAAAATCAAAGCATGAAATTTTGTCAACATTCACAGAATTCCCGAAAATTGGGGCGTTACATTTGGTAAGATTTATGTTTAAGCCAACGGACTTACTAAGCTTCATCAAGCTTACTTGTGTTGTTCAATGTTCTTTGTAGATTTTCAAGAAGTTCGGAGGATCGGATCAATACATCGGATCACACTATTCAGATTACTCCGGTAGATTTTGTTGTACAATTTTTGGTTTATATGGCATGTATAGGGATGGATTGAAAAGGGCTAAACTTGAAGTATAATTATGGATGACAATTTTATATATGTGTGTGTGTGTGTGTGTGTGTGTGTGTCTGTATGTATATAATTAGGAGTAGGTTTTGGTAAATCAATAAATGAAGTTAGTTTGGCAAATTTAGACAATTGATTTTTGTGTTAACATATTATGTTAAATACATATTTTGGCATGAATTGGTTGCTTGGTTGAGATATGTTAGTGTATTTCAATGTTGTATGCAGGTGGATAATAAAAGGGTGAGAGAAGTGGCCTTGAAATGGCCTATTTTCGTCTACCCGAGCAGAGACACGGGCGTGTGTCTCAGTCGTGTATAACACACGGCCTAGCACATGGGCGTGTGGTCTGGCCGTGTGTCCCCTAGACCTTAAAATTTCAAAACAGAATGCCCACACACGGCCTAGTTCACCAGCGTGTGCCTTGGCTGTGTGACCTCTGTACTTTGCGCACGGCCTAGCACACGGTTGGCCGTGTGACCCAAGTCAGTAGCTACCCTAAATTGGATACGGGCTGAGACATGGCCTTGTGCCTCACATCGAATACCCACATGGCTTAAGACACCGGCGTGTCTCTTGGCTATGTGAACCACACAATCGGCTGCACGAGCGTGTGTCCCCTGCTCTTAAGAAATTTTTTTTTTGAAATTTAGGGAAAATTTTTTTGAATTTCCAAATTGGTCCTGATTTATTTCTAATGCTTATTTTGGGCCTCGAGGGCCCATATAACGAACAATATGAGTGATAAATGAATGAATCTTGATATGTATGTTAATGGTTGTGAAATGTTTGTATTTAATCTTTAAAGTTTGATAATGCTTCATAACCTGTTTCGGTGACAGATAAGGGTTAGGGGTGTTACACTTGATATTATGGATGGAGATAATTTTGTGGTAACGATATCGATTTGTTTTCTTTTAGCTGGTTGTTTACTCATCTATACTATATTGATGCAAACCGCATGTATTCAAATTTCATTAAATATAATCTTTTTATTATTTTTAAAATAAAAGGATTAAAATATCTTTGAATAATAAAATTTATTTTCGACACGAAAAGGTATCATAATTTTTCTAATTGAATTGATGTTTAACCGATTTATGATATCAATTCAATCGAAAATTTAAATAATAGTATAGATACGAGTCCACGAAATTTTATACTTTATAACATGTTTTATATATGTAAATATATATATAAAGCAGTGACAACTAGTGATTGTGATCAAAAGCTTTGTTTTACAAGGAGATTAAGCTTGAGATCTCTATGAAAATTGCTTACAATTTTTTATAAGTGTATCAAGGTATTAAAATAATTTAATAATTTAACGTAATAATTCGAATAAGGTAACTGAGAATACAAATTGGCTATCACTTCCATGACGAAATATACTAGGAACAAGAAGAAACCATTAAAATTTTATATGGTAATTAATATAAAATTAAGGGTTGATTCCAAATATCATCAAATTAAAAAGATTGAACTACTTACTCCCATTTCAATTGTTCAAATATCAGTGTAAGTTATTGCGACTAGTTAACTTCAAATTGCATGTATATAAAGGGTAAATGATATCGTTAGTCATTTTAAGTAGGGTAATTTTAATTTTAGTCACTCTAATTTTTTTTTTGTTAATTTGATCGTCCCAAAATTGATTAAATTAGTTGCTCCATCATTAAATGGTAACGGAAGACTAATGATGCAGTTATATGAAAGATTTTAGTATGACTAAAATAGGAATGACTAAAAGATTATGTATTAATTTTGTATAATATTTATAGTTTATAACATATTTGGTGAGGATTTGGGGCCTCTTTTAATTTTATTCTTTATATATAGATGAGTGATTGTCATCTAATGCTTGTGGATTAAGATTGATATCTCTATGAAAACAATGATGACTTATATTTATTAATTAGATATTGTAAAATATTATGTATTAGAATACTTTTGAAAGAATATAATAAAATTAACCACTTAAACAAAAATAGTAATAATGCGTAATATAATATTTGGTACTTAAATTTGATACTTTCTTTAATTTGGTATTTAAACTTTTTGTGTACAGTTTGACATTTGAACTTGACATTTTTTCCTAATTTGATACTTAATCTTTCTTTCAGGTTCAATTTGATACCCAAACTTATTAAATGATATACAAATTACCCCAAAACACTAACAATGTTAAAAAATTCATGTTATGCTACAAGATATCGTCAAAATTATATATTGAACTATACTTAACAAGTTAATATTAGATAAGAAAACAAAAGTTCTAAAACCCAAATAAAAGAAACTCCTTATATTAAATTAATAAAAAACTAAAAGTAATTGAACTGTTTAATACAAAAAAAAAAGAACAAATGGGTAAAGTACAAAAATGATCACTAAACTATTGACTTTGTTCTATTTGAGTCACTTAACTATTATTATTTTTACCTAGTAATTAAACTTTTCAAAATCAGATATTTTGGTCACTCTCTATTAGTTGCCATTAGATGAGTGGTGGGAATTAGACCTATTCATGGGTCGGGCCACTCGGCCCGGCCCGAAGGCTCACCCGAAATGCGAGAGGGTTTTGAAAAAAATATAGGCCCGAAAATTGGGCTTGGATAAAAAATAAGGCCCGTTTAAAAAACGGGCCAGGCCTCAGTAAGTCATTTTTGGCCCGGCCCCTGAATTCACTAAAGGACAAAAAATCTATTTTTTTAAAATATTATTTTCTTATTGTTTTCTCTCTATTTTGCTACCATTTTACTATTATGTGCTACTATTTTGTTGTTATTGTTTTAATATTGTATAAAACTTATTTTATTGTTAATTTTGTTATTATTTTAAGGACATTTGTTAATTTTGTTATTATTTTAGAGGCATTTACTTGTTAAGTTGTATCTATCATAGTGTTATTTAAGTATACATATTTTTAAAATTTATTTTCAATTTGTTGGGAAATATTTATTTTGATGTTTTTAGTATTTTTATGTATTATATATATTTTAAAATTATATAAAATAATATAAAATTTAATATGGGCGGGCAGTCAGTCCGGTTTTAATATTTTTATTCGGATCGGGCTTGGGCAAAATTTTAGGCCTATTTTTCGGGTTGGGCCTAGAAAATGGGCTTAAATTTTTAGTTGAGCCCAGCCCGGCCCATGTACACCTCTAGGTGGGAAGCTGACGTGGGCTTTTTCATTGGTCAAATAACAAATTTAGCCCTCTAATATTTAGACTTCCATCAATTTTATCCTAAATATAAAATATTAAAAAATTAGCCCTCAATGTTTACAAAATTTGTTATTTTTGTTTAAAATCTAAAAAATTCAATAAATTTAATCCTCAACATTTACAAAATTCTAAAAAATGCAACTAACGAGAGAGTGACCAAAATATTTGATTTCAAAAAGTTTAGTGACCATTTTTTAGTTTACCCAAAAGAAATGCCATGTTTTTTGCCACATGTCAATCATACATTGATAATTTTTGTTGTCTTATAAAAAAATAACATTGCATAACGTTATGATTAGGTGCCAAATTAGGAAAAAAGAATCAAGTTCAGGTATCAAATTAGACCCAAGAAAGATTTAGTACCAAATTAAGAAACGTGTCAAGTCCGTGTACCAAATAAGGAAAAAGTGTCAAGTTCAAGTGCCAAATTGGACCCCAAAAAAAGTCGATGCACTTAATTAGGAAAAAGTGTCAAGTTCATATACCAAATGTTATATTAAGCCTAATAATAATATAATATTTGAATTTTTATTTTCAACATCTTAATATTCAAATTCCATAATATGAAAACAACAAATAATTAAATAGACAAATAATTATAGAATTACACATAAATTTTGATTCAATATGCAATAAATATAAAAATTTGATTTGATCAAATTCTAATATAATAGCACTTTTGATTTTACGTTTACTAATATTGCAATTCTAATATGATTACTTATTACATACACAAACAATTATATTTATTTTAATATAAAAACTAATTCAGTTTATCTGCTTTTAAAATGGAAGAATATTTTATGCATTGTCCATGCATAAGTCCCATGCAACATCGTTAAATAAGAACATGACACGTCATAATTAAATGAAACAGAAAAAATAGTGGAGGACTTATAAATAAATTCTAATAACTTTATCTAAATTTCATCAAATAATGATTAATTATAAATAAATGTTAAAACTTTAAATCCTAAATCTAATACCTTAAACCCTAAACCCTTATATCGAATATACTAAATTCGAAGTTATTAATATTTAATTATAATAGTTACTATTAATATTTAATTATGTTTAAATAAAATTATTAGCATCTATTTTAAACCCTCCATAATTTTTGTTTAATTTATAATAATATGTCATATTATTATTTACTTATATACTGACGATGCATCAATCTGGTAGGACAACCATTCAATTCTAGTCAATACAACCATTCAATCTTGAATGGCTTTTATTTTATCTGGATCAACTTCAATGCCTCTCTCGCTGACAATGAAGCCAAGCAATTTTCCTGAGGTAGCCCCAAACGTACATTTGGCCAGATTGAGCTTTAGCTAGAATTTTCTCAGTCTGTCGAACAACTTCTTCATGTTCACTACATGCTCTTTTTCCCCTCGGGATTTAGCAATCATATTGTCGACATAGACCTCTATTTCTTTATGCATCATGTCATGGAATAACGTCACCATAGCCCTCTGATATGTTGCCTCAGCATTCTTTAACCCAAATGGCATCACCTTGTAGCAGAATGTTCCCCACATTGTTACGAAGGTAGTTTTTTCCATATCCTCAGGGGCCATCTTGATCTGATTATACCCTGAGAATCCATCCATGAAAGAAAACAATGAATGTTTTGCTGTGTTATCCACTAACGTGTCAATGTATGGCAAGGAAAAATTATCTTTAGGACTTGCTCGATTCAGGTCACAATAGTCCACGCACATTCGTACTTTGCCGTCTTTCTTTGGTACCGGGACTATGTTAGCTACCCACTCTGGATATTTGAAGGCTTGTAGGAAGCCAGCATCGAATTGCTTCTTGACTTCCTCTTTTATTTTCAACAACATCTCAGGTCTCATCCGTCTTAGCTTTTGTTGAATAGGTTTGCATTCTGGCTTTAATGGGAGTTTATGGACTACTACATCTTCATCCAATCCTGGCATGTCTTGATATGACCATGCGAATACATCTTTGTACTCGCGGAGCAAAGCAATCAAATTATGCCTGGTATCCTCTGAAATAGAGGTGCCAATCTTCACTTCTTGCTTCTTTTCTTCAGTTCCCAAATTTATTGTTCCAACAGATTTTTGATGAGGCAAAATCTGTTTATCCTCTTGCTCCACCAATCTTAGCAAGTCAGGAGACGAGACATAGTCTTCAGCATTTTCTTCGACTTCAAATTCTCCTAAACAAATAGCCTTCTCAAAATCGATTTCAGGACTCGTAACGGGTTTGTTCATGCTATTGATATTCGAGCACCTGAAAGTTGAATGGAAAAGGAAACTATAGAGGGGTATCCAAGTATTGGAACCAACAAACGAAATGTTATGGCATGGTATGAGGCAAATGTACAGATAGGCTATGAAATGAGAAGATGATTATGAAGTTAGTGATAATGCGAAAGATCGTGACAAAATGCATCTTCATTGATATTCATTTAAATGATAAAGAGCGAATGCAAGCTCTTACAAAAGAATTCTATTATATCTAAGGACACAATAGAGGGTTAATGTTTGAGCATTACTCTAAAGATTTATAAACTACAAGAAGGTCCTCGGCAGTCCAATTGTTCAACATGAAACCAGGAGGACAAGGGCGTATCGTTGAAACATCTTTAATTGCCCCACTTCCTTTGTCAATGACATTTATACTGAAATTCTGAAAACCCCTTTCAATTTATAACAGCGTGCTTTGTATATTATCCTGTCTAGGGTATATCATCCCTGCAGATGTAAATGTTTTTGACAAAGGAGGGTACGTTATGGGCTCTCATTCTACTTCTCGGCCCAAAGTTCTCGCAATCCTTCTCTCCTATCATTCTTCCACTATTTTCTTCTTTGACGCATATCCGGCTGGAACCCCAAACCGTATCGGGCCTTGTGGTGCACTGGCTTTAGAGCCCTGACTATTCCTTGCAGGTACCTTCCCAAACCTTTCCTTGCTCGGGCTCTCTTTCCTACAGTTAACTTGACACCCATCCTAGTATTTCTCGACAGTTTTGGCTCGGGAATTCTGTTTCCCTCAGCGACGAATGTGGCATTGACAAATTCAAGAGATCGGAAGATACATTCCATAGCGTCTTTACTCACTTCAATGTATGGTGCGTCGACAGAAATAGATGCTACAATGTCTTCTTATCCCTCGATAGTAACTAAACAACCATCCATGATAAATTTCACCTTTTGATGGAGGGATGATGGGACTGCTCCAGCAGAATGGATCCAAGGTCTTCCCAAGAGACAATTGTATGATGGTGTAATGTCCATGACTTGAAATTCAACATCGTATATGTAGGGACCCATTTCTAAAGGGATCTCAATTTTTTCCATGACTTCTCATCTTGTTCCATCGAATGCCCTTACTGTAGAATGGCAGGGCCTTAAATAGGACAAATCTATCGGAATCCTGGAAAGTGTGGCCAAAGGCATGACGTTGAGTACCGATCCATTGTCGATAAGTACATTCGGTATTATATAACCCTTGCAGCGGGTTGTGATATGCAGTGCTTTCACTGATCCTCTACCATTGGGCGGTATTTCATCATTACTAAAAGAAATGAAATTATCCGCATTCAAGTTGTTCACCCACCTATCCAGTTTTTCAACGGATATATTGTTTGCCACGTAAGCTTGATTCAACACCTTTAACAAGGCGTTCCGGTGCGGTTCTGAATTTAACAGCAGAGATAATACCAAAATTCATGCTGGCTGCTTACTCAATTATTCTACCACGTTGTACTCAATGTGCTTGATAAATTTTAAGAATTCCTGTGCTTCCTCCTCGTCCAACGGGGCAAATGTTTTTGAAAACATATGGAACGGTGTGCGTTCTATTTTCCAGAAATGACTCAAAATCCAGACATTTAGTAACTACCACGCATTCGATAATACGTCCTTTCCTCATTTTCCTACAACTGTTTAAGGATCTGAAGGTCTCGGCTAGGATAGTCGGGACAGGGTTGATTCCTTGTTTTAATTTTTTGAAAAAATCCACCACCGTAACTTCTATGTGTCCAAGGACTTTCGGGAAGATGATCAAACCGTAAATGGCCAAAGCGAACAGATTCACTCTTTTCAACATGTCGGGATAGTTCAGAACCAATTCTCGTAGGAAAGACCATGGAATGCAAATGGTTTCATTCTTCTTCTTTATCTGTTTTTTAGCCCATGCGTCAGTCATGTCTGTCAATCTCACTAACTTTTTCTTGAAGGTCATCGGCTTAGGCTCTTTCACATATACTTTATAGAATTACGCATTTTCAACACGAAGCAAAGCAACGTACTCCTCTATAGTCGGATCATATCTTCTAGATTGAAGGTAAAACATTGGTAAGCCGGATCCCAAAATCTGACCATGGCTTGGATCAATCGTTCGTCTACGTTGACAGCAATCAAATTGGCTATGTCTCCATATCTCTCGGTGAAGATACCCCTAGTGTTTGAATCCCACTGATTCCAAACCCGAACCAAATCTTCAAGGTTATTCTGGCGAACGTTCATGATTACGTGCTCGGGCAGATTGGCAATACATCCCTCCACTAGACTATCCCTTTTTTCTTTCTGAGTTTTTAGAGACCAGTCCCAAACCACGGCATTCTTCTCGGTTGTTTGTATAATTGACTCTTCCATTAGAAACCCATTTTTTGGCAACCAATCTCTAGTCAACACCTTCCTAATATGATGCCTATAATGCATGATGCAAAATAAGAACACAGAAAAATATCTTGATTAGTACAATAAACATGAATTACGGAAAATCAAAATAGAAAGTGTAAGTGTCAAAGAAATAAAAGGGAAGAGGCGTTTCTCCCATGTACTTATTTCGGTGACTATTAACGGACGGAGGTTTGGCATGGCTCTAACTAGGTGGCTCGTATGGTTCATTATATGCGGTTTTGGTTCTAGATAAATACTCGAATTGTCCGTACTGTCATCTACTAAGATTAGTACGAAGCCTCGGTCGTAGCCCATCACAGGCTCACGAGTTCAATTCGAGGGATTACATTTACTTATGCCTATACGGAGGGACAAGTTAACTCAAGAAAGCATAAGTCATATGTAACCCGAAAGTATTCACTAGCCTGTGCGGAGGGACGAGTTAACTCACGAAGGCATAGCATTTACTTTCACTTAAACGGATGGAGCCCGGGTACAGAGCTCATGTTATGCAAGAATGCACGTGCACGGTGTGTGGGGAGAAACTCACAAACCTTTACGTTTTATTTAAAAACTAAACCAAAACTAAAACCATATGAATTTAAAGCCTTAAAACAACCAGACAAAACACGATGCAAATGCATGATTTCTCAAAAACACGATTTTAGGATCACGATTAAATATTAATTTGAACAAGAAATTTTGAAAATTTTGACAACACTCGTTTAATTCGACTCGACTCTCAAAAATATCTCCCTAGTGGAGTCGCCAGCTGTAGCGACGTAAAAATTTTAGTTTCGCTTGGTCGCTAATTGTGGCGATTTATTAAACATTTGAAAACCAACTTTCGATTTTATTAACAAAGGGAGTCGCCACCGATCCTTTTTATAGGTGTGATCGGACACCTAATAAATTTATTTTTAAAACAAAAAGAAGGCCAAGTTTAGGTCTACGTGAAAGTCCAGAGAAAAATTAGGGTTCGGGATTCGGTTACGCGCGAGGAAGGTATTAGCACCCTCGCGACGCCCAAAATTGGTATCTTATAAACAAGTGTTGTCTTAATTTTCAAAATTGCAAGTTCAAAGTAACATTGAATCGTGATCTGATCAAAACACGAGAAATTTCAAGTTTCGTTTTCTTTTGAGAAGGATATACCATTTTAACACGAGTCGATTGATATTCACCCAACATAGCGATGAAATCAATGACATAGTGTTTAAATCGGTACGTTGCCTTGCTTATTGAAATAAATAAAAACACGAATAAATATTTTAAAATAATGAACAACGGGGTAATATATAAAAATGAGCGGGAAACGAAAGATAATAGTTGGAAATACATCAAGGCACATAATACATACAACAATAATATTAAAAACAATGACAATGCACGCGATATTAAATGTAACAATAGTATCAAATACGAGAACACAATGAGAACACAATGAATATACATATAAAGATAATTAAGAGTATATATGTGTATATATATATATATATATATAAATAGTAATAGTGTTAGAAATATACTATATATAGTGTTTGAAGTATATACATAAGATAGTAAAATATATAACTAGTAATGTTAAAATATATACATAATATATACATATATATATAATAGATATTGAAAAAAGTATGTACATAACATATATGAAGAATATATATAATAATATTAAAATAAAATAATAAGTGATAATAGTGAAAATAATATGTATAATAACAAAAATAATAATATATAAGAATAGATATAAAATATATGTATATAATATGGTATTTAAACATGCATATGTAATATATATATTAGGAATAAGAATAATATTAAAACAACTATGAGTACATACAATTACATACATGTATATATATAAAATCGAATACATAGTAATAATACTAAGAGTATGTACATGATGTATATACACGTGTGTACATGAATTAATAGCGGTAATAATAAAATAATAATGCTAGCAAAATAATAAAATACGAAAAGCAAATATAACAAAGTAAAATAAAAACAAAGTAATAAAAAAACTATATAAAAGCTATATGTACATAAAAATACGTATCTATATATAAGTAAAGATAAGTAATAGTAATAATATAAAATATAAAAGGTGAATATAATATAATAATATTAAAATAAAAATAAAGTAATAGATAATAATAAATATAATAATAGAAATATAATATTAAAGATAATACTAAATATAATATAATAATAGTAATATAATAATGATAAGAAAATAGTAATAACGTTAAAGCAAAAATTAATAATACTATATACATACATACATATACATATTAAAGATATATACACAAATAACAAAGCCTATATTAATAATAACAAAGATAATAATAATATAAATAGTAATAAATACAATAACATTAAAATGAGAAAAGGTAAGAAAAAGGACGAAATGGAATTAAAATCGAAATTTGTGGGGCGAATTTAGAATAAAAACAGAAGAGGGGACTCATTCGAACACGCGTTAAACATTGAGGGGCCCAAACAGCAATTTCCCTTACCTTTTAAAACGCTGCGCAGCATGGAGGATCGATTTAAAAACAAACGTAAATTTCAGGGCCAATTTGAAAAAAACTAAAACCTGATTGAAAAGAACAGAAAAAAGCGGAAGGGCTTGAAGCGCAATTAACCCCTTTCGCAAAAACACGTGGATCCTGAAGCGGGTTCGGGTCGAACGGGTCGGGCATGGTGAAACGACGCCGTTTTAGTGCTTAAATGCAAGGCCCAAAACGACGCCGTTCCAGACCCCTATATAAGTTAAAAAATTTTGAAAATTTTTCATTTCTGCTCGTTTGGGAAAAAAAAGAGAGGGGGGCTCATTTTTTCTCTGGACTAAGTCCAGAATCCAGCCCGGAGGGCTACCATTGCCGCTAGATCTCCGTCGCCTCCGGCCACTGTACACGGTGGCAGGAAATCGCAAAGGTAAGATTTTTTTTTTGTTTTTAAATCTTCTTTTTATTGTTATTATAATATATGTACATGCATGAGTAAAAGTAGGAAAAAAAAAAAAAAAGACAAAAAAATAAATGAGACCGATTCAAAAAATAAGATAACAGATTACCTTTGATTTTTTTTTTGTTTTTGATTTTCGCTTTTTTTTGGGATATCTGTTTTGATGTTGTTCTTGTATTATACTTTTCTTCAGATCACTATTTGTATATAAATTGCATTTATCTTGCATTTATTCCAAAATCCTCCCCTTTACATTCGTTTCCCATTCGGCTTTATAGCCCACTTGTTATACTATTTGTTTCCCCTTTGGTTGCTGTTGCGTGTGTCATTTGCTATGCAGGTGGAGCAGTCCGGTGACAGAGGGTAAGTGGGGAGAGTTGGTGGCCATGCCATGGGTGTTGCGGCGCTGAGGTGACTTTGTCGATGGGGGTAGGTGGCTGCTGAGGTGTTCGGGTTAGGATTAGGGTTTGCTGATGTATGGGTTTGAGCTTCTCAGTTATTGGGTTTATTTTAGGTGGGCTCGGGTTGTAAATGGGTTTTAGGGATTAGGTTATTCGGGGTGGTGAGCTGATGGGTTTAGTGGTATATGGGTCTGGTGGGTTTAGGTTAGTGGGTTAGTGGGTATTAGGTCTGATGAATGTAAGTGGGCCAAATTGGCCTATAACAATAATAATGCAATATTTTAAATTTTGTTTTCAATATCTTAATTTTCAAATTTGGCAATATAATAAGTAAATATATATAATTTAATTTAATTTATGAATTTTATTTTAAAACATGTTTTCATCTACACCATCCACTTGTCAATTAAGGTTTAATTGCTTATTTAGTTCTTTTACTTTTTAATCTATAATTAAACTTTCACACTTTATTCAATTTAATCCTTATACCTAATTACCCTTAACTCAAGCTAATTTACCTAACCAAAACCTAGTTAATCACACAACTAAACAC
Organism: Gossypium arboreum; assembly: GCF_025698485.1. NCBI lineage: Eukaryota > Viridiplantae > Streptophyta > Magnoliopsida > Malvales > Malvaceae > Gossypium > Gossypium arboreum. Next base: position 126,166,655 of record NC_069082.1, on the reverse strand, counting down.
AACTAACTTCGTAAATATTTTTAATAAATATTTACAAACCGTTTTATAAAACGAAGACCCGAAATACACTTTTCAATTACCCGTGACTATCGGGTCAC